>NC_137786.1:76387479-77787479 GCF_963383645.1 Muscardinus avellanarius
CTGAGTATCACAGCATTATCCCAATCTAATAATGGCTCCAAGGAGTCTGAAGTTTTCAATAATTCTACAAAGTCTCCAATGAGTACATTTTATTATATTCAAAAAGAGCCTCTGGACATACTTTGGGAAATCTCTTAAGAAATTTGATAAATAAACCAGGTGTCTATAATCCAGTAGTCAAGAGGCTGAGACAGAAAAATTGCAAGTTCAAGACCATCCTCAGCAACTTAGCCAGACTCTCAGCCACCTAGAAAGACTCTGTTTCAAAACAAAAAGTAAGCTGGGCGTAGTGGCACGCACTTGTAATCCCTGTGCTTGGGAGGCAGAGACAGGAGGATCGCGCAGGTTCAAAGCCAGCCGCGCTGGCTTAAGAGACCCTGTTTCCAAATAAAAAATATAAAAATAGGTCTGGGAGTGTAGCCTGGAGGTAGAAGGCCCCTGGTTTCCATCCCCAGTACCACACACATAAAAAAAAAAAAAAGTAAAAAGTGCTGGCGGTAAAGCTCAGAGGTAGAATACCCCTGGGTTCCGTATCTAGTACCCCCCACACATACACCATAAATCTTCGTTTAAGTAAAATATGTTTGGCTGCTAGATTTCTGTCCACTCAGGATTTCCTCTCTCTTTTCATTGCATCTTGTAATTCAAATTGAATATAATATGAAAAGAGTCTTTCTATAAAAATCAACTTGAATCACAGAATGGAATTATAAAGAGTGATCTGATTTTGACGCAGGTTAAAAAAAAAAGTAATTGAAATGATAAATGTTCACAAAAGGGGATGTGTGCTCCACGTCCAGGAGGACGTGGTAAGAACATGCCCAGCACTCGCCCTCCCTGCTCATGGCCCATTGCTTTAGTCCAGCACAGCACTCCATACAGAGGCCCACAGTGTCCCCCATCACCCTCCAAGCCTGCCTCAACTTCCCCACCATTATGAGCTCTCAGGACTCCTAACTTCTCAGTCAACTTCATTTCCCCAACTTTTTTTCAATCTCACATCCCTGGATAAATGCTCTTCCGCTTGAACTTCATTTCCACCACCCTGTACTTGGACACAAATCTTGTTCCTGATGTCGAGCTCCACAGTACCCAGGCCCTTGATCCAGAGAAGGAAACAAGCAGACACAACCCAGATCTCCAGACTATGAATTCACATGCCATCCTTTGCGTTAGATTAACTGCTTCATTGTCTCTTTAATAAATGCTCTTATTTATCTTATTGAAGAGGATAATCAAAATCGCAAATTCCCACTGGGGGACAAAAACAAGAGGGCTTTAACAGTTTTATTTTCCTATATTTTGTCTTTCCATTAGCCTAATAGAGTGCCAAGCTTTTATTTCAGTTGTTAATTAAAAACTATAAAATCAGTCACCAATTTATCATAACCCATATTTTTATATTGCCTAGGCTGATCATATGATGTTTTCCAGTGCAAATAAGCAGCAAACTTTCTTGCATAATAATGAGGAGAAAGGCCATGTGCATTAGAAACCCTAAGGATATGAATACATACAGCCTTGACTTCAGGGAAAAAAATGTCATTTTTAAACAATGACTCTTTATTTCACTTCAAATGACTTAATATTTGACATATATTTGATTCTACAAAATTTCAGAGGACTTGAAACAGTAAATTAAATGATTTAAAAACAAAACTAATCTCTAAATTGTCTATAGCATATGGATCTGGCTGAATTACTATATTTATTTCCTATATCAATAGAGAAATATAAATATTGAGACCCAAATTTTTCAAATGAAAAGTTCTTATTCTCTGTAAGTAATCATCTTATTATTGATGGGAGCTCATCTCATTTAATATAGTTTCAAATATACCTGGAGAGAAGTAGATGAATGAATGGCTTTTTCTTAAGTTATAAAAATAAGAATTCTTAGCCGAGCGTGGTGGCACAGTTTTATAATCCCAACATTTGGGAGGCTGAGACGGGAGGATTGCAGTTTGTGGGACAGCCTCAGCTACTTAGTGAGTTCCCTTTGCAACTCAGTGGACCCCGTTTCAAAATAAAGAATGAAAAACAGGTCTGGGGGTATCGCTCAGAGGTAAAATGCCCCTGGGTTCCATCCCCAGTATCACGCACAAAAAAAGAATTCTTAAACAAAATATTATTTTTTCAAAGGTATTGCTAGAGGACATTTTTATTTCATGCCAGTAGATTTGGTACTCTGCTTGTTCTGGTGATGGGTGCGCAAGAGCAGAAATAAGGAGACCAGAACTCAAGAGAACAAACTGGACTGTGAGGAGGAAGGACACGTTGAACAACTTTACAGAAGTCCAAAGTGATTTGAAGTAAATCGTCCAAGGTAACACACATTAGTAGTCACTACTCCAAAAACTATTGCATACAAATGCTTAGACAGAGACTGATTTCTCTAATTTGTGCTGAAGTACAAATAAAAATTTAAATAATTGCCTCAAGTGTTGAAGGGTTTTAAAGTTAGTGGAATAATTGAGTAGTAGAAGTAGCTTTTTCTACAGAAGCAACATCATACAATAAGATGCATTTTCAGAATTTATCTTAATGTAATGAAGTATCATTTATTTTGGGCATATAACAATTCTGTTACATTATTATCATTTCGAAGGCCTGGTTAATGTTTTAAAAAAACTCTTATCTTTTAGATCAGCTACAATCTCTTCTCCCCCACCAATAAGCAGTCTTTTGCCTTTTTATTTCTATGCAGAGAACAAAGATTTGGGGGACCATGAATATTTTTTATTTTGGTTTCATGACTTTTTATGTATATGATACTTCCTGCCAAACAGTTGGCTCATTAGGACTATAGATTCAGCCTGTGACACTGTGTGCTGTCCTTTAGTTGACCGTCTGCACCAATGAAAGGCCCCGTTGTTGGGATATGCCCTCCTGCCCTGGTGGTTACCATTTTACTCCAAAGGATTCCCAAAGGCAAAGCTATTATATTGCTCCAACTACTGTATTCACCCTATTGAGTCATATTTTGGCCAAAAGCCTAATAGAAGGCAAAGTCAATACTGAATTCAGATGAATTTATTCTTCAATATTTTTTAAAAGACACTTTTATAACAAGGATCTAGTGGCAATTAATAGCAACATAATTGACATTTATAACATTAAATAACATAGCACATGCATCATTTGATTTAAATAATGTATTAAAATAAAAATACTTCTATGCAAAGTAAATTTCTTTTAACCTGTCATTGATTTTCATCTAAATTCAGGTACTTATTCGCTGGCAAAAAAAAAAAAAAAAAAGTGCCCTCGAGCTAGTGGTAGTTGTAACTAAGAGTATGGTGACTCATACGAAATCAGACACTTAAAAGAAAAATAGTATTTTTCTGATAATGAAACTGCAATATATTAAGAGAAACTCTGAAATATACGTCATTCCTCATATGTTGCTGCTTCTAAAGAAAAAGAATTTTCAAGTTCTCCAATATTCCACAAATTTAACACTTGACAAAATTCTTAATACTTCAAGCAACTATTTAAATTTTTTGTTCTTTAAGAACAAATTGAAGAAATGGTCTCTGATCTTCTGCATGTAATGATCTATGGATTAACTGTTACTAATTTGCTCTGTTATCTTGGAATTCACTTTAAATCTCTGGTCTGTTTCTTTACTTATAGTATTAGGAGGAAGAGGAAACATACTTAAATGGT
Source organism: Muscardinus avellanarius (assembly GCF_963383645.1). Lineage (NCBI taxonomy): Eukaryota > Metazoa > Chordata > Mammalia > Rodentia > Gliridae > Muscardinus > Muscardinus avellanarius. Next base: position 76,391,149 of record NC_137786.1, read on the forward strand.
TTTTACTCTAAGTTTCCGTAGAGATATTTCATAGACAGCAAGAAAGAAGTTCAATTTTGTTTCCATTAGTAACCAAGGTTGCACATAGGGACATTGTGAAAAGGTGGCTTGGAGGGGCTTTAGCTCACTCCCCAAACATCATCTTTAAATATCCACATGACCTAAATAGAAATTGTGTGTCTGCTATTAACATGGACTCCAGAAAAATCCCTCAGCTACAGTATACCCCCATGTAGCTCAATGCCCCCAAATCTTTTAACACAAAAATTCTCAAGCCACAAATAGATCCACCTAGTTTTTCATTTTTCAAGATAGTGTTTGCTTTTGTGCTCAAATTTTTGCAAGATGACTAGTGTAATCAAGGGAGTAAAAGGTTTATATTTAGATCAGTTGGAAATCAAGTCCCCAGTCTGCTTGCTATGAAACCCTGGGCCAGTTCTTTAATATTTCAAAGCCTTGTTTTCCCCATTTGAAATTAATAATAATAATAATAATAATAATAATAATAATAATAATCTCAAAGGTTGCCAAGGTTATAAATAAAATAATCCATATAACTTGTATGGTAAACAGCTAAGTATCACTCTCTGGGGCCTGAGAATTCTGAGAACTCCCACAGTTTGACATTTCAAAGAATTCAGGTAATTCCTGAGGCAGTTACACAGATGCATCCTTCACCTTCGGGGTTCCATCCTTCTCAAATGTTACCTTGGCTTCCCTCCCTATAAGAGTCAGTCTTCTTGTTTCAGTTTTCATATGAATTCATAACTAAACATGCAATCACATGAGGTGGCTAATTTTTTTCTCTCTCCCTGGCTTCTTTCAGCTGTATTCTTATATCTCCCTTCATGATTGATCTTGAAGTTCTAGAACTTTCTCCCTCTTTTATGAAGAACAACTTCTCCTAAGGTAGAACCTTAGCAATAGCTGCCCATCTGCCCATAGCCTAGTGGTAGAGAGCCCAGTTGCTAATCCACATGTTATCCATGTATTATTTTCAATACCTACAGAAAGCAAAATTCTAAAAATTTCTGGGTCTTTTGATTATCTCTCCAACATTTATTACATCAATCCTCATAATTCAATAGCCAGACTATTTAGGATCTGACAAACCTTCTTACTCAAACAGCAGTTCATGGGCTAGCAGCAATCAAGATCACATGGAAATATATTAAAGAAGCAAAATTTCAGGGACTATTCCAGATGAAAGAGTTGGAGTGACTTCATTGCTCTTGCCAATGACCTTCAAGAGTTCACAGAGCTCAAGCTAAAACAATCAGACCCATAAATACCTCATCTCGGGAATCTGTTTAGAATGGGAAAAATCATAAGATTATCCAGTCAGTGATTCTTAAGATTTCTCCTTTGTGTTTACCAATAGAGGCTTTCTTCCCTCCCCATAACATCCTTATATGTTGCACATATGTACAGGAAGCAGGGAAGTGTGATTACTCTATGAAGCCAACCCATAACAATGAAAGAATAAGCCTGGGGACATGTCTAATACAGGTAGAGTGTTCTTTTGGGGACTAGAAAGATTTAGATTTCAATTTTTTTTTCGGATTTTGAAATATTTGCCTAGGACTTTATTCCTAATCTGAAAATCATAAATGTGAAATGCTCCAAAATATTTTGAATGTTAAAAACAATACTCCATACGTTGTAGATTTGGGTGCATTTTGGATCGAGGATGCTCAGCCTTTACAGAGGAAGGCCTCTTGAGTGTCAGAGGAGCCAAGCCCATGCTCACTGCACTCCCATGCTCGCCCACTTTTGCAGCAGCAGCAGCAGCAGCAAACAAATTCAGTTTATGTTTTGAGGCTGGATGGGGACATTCTGGCCTATAGAACAAATCTGCTTCGTATTAGCTCAAGCTAAGGAAAAATTTCTATATTATATATAATAATTTCTATATTTTAAAGGAAGCCATGAGAGCACTCTGACAGGATGGTAGAGTAGGAAGCACCTTTCTCCCTAACTGGAAAATAAGCGCACTGGCAGAACCCAACACTCAATAACTACGGAACTCTGGAATTTCTTAAAGTCTCAAAACTTCCAGAAGAAGGCTTGAAAGGTAAGTTGTTGCCAATTGCAGCTCTCAGCAGAGTAGCAGCTACACACTATCCACCTGTATCCCCATAACATGCATCAGAATACCTGGAGCAACCTACACACACCTTGCAGGTGTTGGTGTGAACACAAGTTACATCGACCTCCAGATATTAGAACTCTATGCCCTGATCACTGATTGCTGCTTCCATCGCAGGGGTGCAGAGGGTCAGATGGCTACTGCGCGTCTCCCTCAACTGCATGACCCTCTCTCCATCTGAAGGCAATTCCAAAAGATACAGCACCCTTTCCTGCCGCCCTTTACTTTTCCCCTTTTAGGAGCCAGACATCAAGGACTAGAACAGTTAAAAACAACTACGTAGGCCGGGCGTGGTGACGCACGCTTGTAATCCCTGTGCTTGGGAGGTGGAGCCAGGAGGATCACATAGGTTCGAAGCCAGCCGTGCTGGCTTAAAAGACCCTGTTTCCAAATAAAAGTATATAAAAATTAGGTCTGGGAGTGTAGCCCGGAAGTAGAAGGGTTTCCAGGAACCTCAGTACCACCAAAAAAAAAACCAAAAAACAAAAAAACAAACAAACAAACAAACAAAAAACACAACTATGTACACAGAAAAAAGGAGAAAGTGACCATACAAGCTTAGGGAAAAGTGAAGACTCAGGAAAAGACCTGAGAAGGCCTTAAGTTTAAAACTCAGGTGGATCCTCGGCAAAGACATCCTATAACAATAATAAGAAAAAGAATGAACAAAAAACAGCAAATTCCAAGAAAGAGGGATTCAGCAGTACAGTGAGCACATTAATATACTCAAAAGTCCAATTTTAAACCAAAAAAAAACCATAAAGCATACAAAGAAATAATAAAGTATGACTCAGTCAAAGGGAAAAAAATGAATTCATGGAAATTGCCCCTAAAGAAGGCCAGATGGCAGATATAGACTGACTTTAATAAAACAACTGTTTTAAAGATGAAACAAACAAACAAACAAAAACTAGCTGGGCATGGTGGCGCACGCTTATAATCCTCGCGCTTGTGAAACGGGAGTTTCTTCTGAGCCCCCCCAGATGAAACGGAGGTTTCCTGAGAAGAAACCTGGAGTTTCATCATAGATGAAACGGAGTTTCTTGAGAAGAAACTCAGCATCTCCGTACAGGGTTCTTGTCTACGGAGAGCGAAGAATGACACCCGCAGACCTCAGGAAGGGGAGTAAAAGGTTTATTGGAAGCAGCAGGGAATGGGGAAAGGTGGCTGAACACCCCAAAGGGGCTGTCGGGGCTCTGACTTCCAGCCGCTGCCTTCAGGACATTACTTGAAAGTTGTCCAAGCCTAATGCCTTCAATTGCAGGCGGCCTTCTTCCAGAGTTCACGAGATCTGCCAGAAGGGAATTGGAAAAGAGGAAGAACACATCAGAGCTGTTGGGGCTCTGATGTCCAGTAGTTGCCTTTAGGTCACTACCCGAGTGTCGCCCGAGCCAAATGCCGTCAGTTGCAAACTACTTTCTCCCAGAGTCCACGCGATCTGCCAGAAAAGAGGTGCAGGTCACCCCTAGGGACCCTGGTCAGTCTTGATGTCCAGCAGAGGCCTTCAGGTCACTACCCAAGAGTAGCCTGAGCCACGTGCCCTCAATTGCACTCTGCCTTCTCTCAGGGCTAACATGACCTGCGAGAGAGAGAACAGCTCCCCCAAAGGGGAGGGGATCCCGAGAGGGAAAAGCCCCAATTTGCCGATTGCCTAGGGCCATTGCCCAACTGCTTGCAAGTCCTCTTTTGGTTAGGGTGACTTTGGGAATTCTGGGAAGCAGCTCTCAGGATTTGCATAGGGTATTTGCAAGTCCTTTGAAGAATCTCCTTTCAGACTTGCTCCTGGGTTTGTTGATTAGTAAACAGATGGCTTTTGTGAAGCTCTGGTCCTTCTTATCTCTGAGCCTTTGGAATTTCAGGTATTTGTTGCCCCTCAGGAAACTCAGGAAACTCAGGAAATTAACTTTTTTCTACAGAGGACTTTTCCCTATCTACCTATTTCCTTTCTATCTCCTCACTTGGGAGGCAGAGACAGGAGGATCATGCAGGTTCTAAGCCAGCCACGCTGCTTTAAGAGACCCTGTTTCCAAAAATAAAATAGGTCTGGGAGTGTAGCCCGAGGTAGAAGGGCTTCCAGGAACCCCAGTACCACCAAAAAAAGAAATAATAATAAAAAAATAAAGGAAAATGTAGAGAAAGTCAAGAGGAAGAGGAGAAGGAGGGAGGGAAAGAAGAGAAGCAAGAGACAAATGTGGCCCACAAACCCTAAAATATTTACTCTCTAGTCTTTTACCGATAAAGTCCACTGATCTCTAAGCCAATGCAAACAAACAGACCTGGAGAATAAATAATTTTCCATATCTATGTATGGAATTGTCCTGACATTTAATAGGCCCTCAGTATTGGTCCTTACCTCTACTCCCTTGCTGATTTTTTTCTTAAAAGTGTAAGAGATTATGCATACAACTAACAAGTTAAATATGCTATCATTATTTTAAAATCATATTTCCTTATATCTATAATTATTTATACATATCAGGAGTTGTTTTTTTTTTGTTTGTTTGTTTGTTTTTTTTTACTATTGTCACAGGCAACACAACAACTTCTGTGGGTTCTTGGCTTCCCTGGCGAAAAGAATTTCAACACGTGCCAGTCAAAGATAAAGGTAGAGGTTTTAATTCAAGTAAAGATACAAGTTCAGGGCAAACTCCAGGCTATTTCAAGAGTGCAAGAAAGGCACAGGGAGAGGGGCAAGAGCTGCAGAAGCTGCCCCCGAGCTGCCCCCAAAATGGCCCCAAATAAAAATGGCTACTAAGTAGTAAAATGGCATAGAATGCCCCCAAAAAAGAATGGCAAAAAGCTTCCCAGAACTGCACTTCTTTATAAAGTTTTCTAAAGAGGGGTTGGTCAGGTCACATGGGATGGTGGCTTCTTCTTTGAAGCTTTCTGGTTCACAAAAGGTGAGAATTTCTTTAAGCCAGGACTACCCAGGAGCAGAGCCAGGGAGTCAGGCTGTCTGGGGTACAGGGCTCTTTTAACAAAAAGTGTGTCTTTTTGAGGATATTCCTTGAGGTGAGCAGAACTTTGACAAAAGGTGAAGCTCAAGTGTAATTGCCTCAGGAATTTTCTGAGCCAGACCTTTAAAAGTATGGGCCTGGCTTTTTTAGATTAACCAAGATCTGTTAAACTGAAGATTTCTGATTTTAAAACCATATTTTTTCTTTCCTTCCCAAAGTGTCTCCTTTCTACCTACAATTTTATTTCATCTAGTCTACCTCATTATTATATAATGGTTAAGAGCACTAGTTCTAGAACTTGACTGCCTGGACCCAATCTTGGACACTAGCTGTGGGCTAGGTATAGGCAAGTTATTTAACCTATGTCTCATTTTTCTCATATGAATTGGAAATAATATAAATGATAACTACTTTATTGGTTAGACATGACAGTTAAATTTAAAGTGCTTCCAATAGTACCTAACACATGGTAAAACTAATAAAGGTTGTCTTTATTATATCTCTTTTACAATTTTCTAAAATGGCGAAGTATCAGCCAAGATTCTTCCTAATGTTGGTAGATATGTATAATTATTTTTTAAATGTTCACAACTGTGAAAAATAAAAAGCATATTTTTCCCAGCTACAAATTTTCCTTAATGGATCACTGACTACCATACTTGGCTCCTTTAGTACATGGTTCTGAGTAGTGACTGGGGTTGGTAAAAACATTCTTTTTGCTTACTAGCTCTCAAAGTGACAGCACTGAGAAAGGAACAAGAAAGAAGATTGAAAAGATACCTGAATAAATCACATCCTGATTTGTCCTTTATTGGTTTAAATATTAATCTATCACTTCTGTGAAGAAATACCCCCAAGAGCATTTCTTTTGACCTTTCTTAACTTCCTCTCTTTTCTTTCCTTTTTGAATTTATTTTTAGATGGATATCAAACAGGAAATTCCACTCCACTAAGAAATGGTGTGTTTTCTAGCTAGAGATCAGAGGGTGTAGCCCACTGGGGAATCAGTGATGGAGACAGGACCAAGGGGCCAAGCCAAGGGAGGATGGATGGATACTGGTAACAGAAGAGGCCATTTTTGTTTTTTTCCCCTCTACTAGGGATGAATATAGTAGCTTTTATTTATGCCAAAGGTTTAGGACTTTTAAAAAACAAACCAGTTAATTAAGGAAAACTTCAGATCAAAACACTGGCATGACCTACAGAATAGATATAGCCACAGAAGCCTTCTAAAGCCCTAACACCGGATGGATGAGGGTGCATGGGGTACTGAAAGACATAACAATGATTTGCCACTTACTGCTAAGTGTTGCCAAATGCGCTTTAAGTACCTCATGTACTGGAAATACACTGCAAATTACCTTCCTTATGTTGTGAATAGGAACTGAAGCTTTTTCTCTCTTTCCTGTTTATAGTATCGATCACTGCATATTCAAATCCACCTCTTCTGTTTTGTAAGAAATTGATGTATAGGATGTACTTTGTAACACTCTGTGCCTTTTCGATTTGAAATGGTAAGATTTCATACAGTGCGACCTTTCTTAGGAGTTTCTCCGCCTACACATAGTTTCAGCTTCTTAAGCCAGGAAATACCAAATTTTGTTTAACTATTAACATTTTTGCTATTTAAAGATTCTCAAAGATGTCACTATATATTAAGTTGATTCTAGATGAGAGAATAAACCTGGAACTTAATTTTGTAGACCCATATTACTAAGAGCCTCCAGCATGGGGTTCTGTGTCATAGGACATGAGATCTGGAAGTGGACTTTCAAATTGGAAGATCAATATCTTTGTTGAAGCTTACGCATAACAAGGTACAAGCCTGTTATACACATACATCGTTGAACAGGAGAGCTCATATAACAAATGTTGAAACTGGTCTGCTGATCCAAAAATTTCCTTTTGAAAAATAATTAGCAAGTGATATAACACTTCAGCTTACTTTTATATAACATTTTATAATGGAGTTTTATTCTACTGCAAAGCATCAAAATGATACAAATGTCTATATATGATTTCTTTTGCCCCCCAAATCACAAAGGAAACTATTACCTGGTTTATTGTGCCATGCAAAAATTTTCAATGCAATACAGAAAAAACATATATATATATATATATATATATATATATATATATATATATATATGTGTGTGTGTGTGTGTGTGTGTGTGTGTGTGTGTGTGTGTGTGTGTGTAATTAAAGCATATTCTGAACTTCATTTTCTTTTTTCATGTTTTTTGGATGAATTTCCACTGGATTCTCATGACCATGCAATCTTTTCAACACAGTGGCCGGATCCTAAAGTCTGTGAGCACGAACACAGGCACATGTGTAATTTATGTTCTGCCATGTTTCTTAGTGCATCTTCTACCTATGTAAAAAATATGTTAAGTAAAAGAATGACTGGTCAGGCACATATGAAAAATGCTTTCATAGTAACTTGTGAAAGATCTATGCAGTAACCCACATCTCCCAAAACATTTTTTGAATTTTTCTGCAGTTTCTAGGTTCACAAAACAATTTAAACAAGGATTTTTCAAAGCCAGGCGTGGTGGCACACGCTTGTAATCCCAGCATTCTGGAGGCTGAAACCAGAGGATCACGGTTCACGGACAGCCTCAGCTACTTAGTGAGGCCCTCTGCAACTTAGACCCTGTTTCAAAATAAAGAATAAAAAAGAGGGCAGGGAGTGTAGCTCAGAGGTCAAATACCCCTGGGTTCCATCCCCAAACCTGCAAAGAAAAAAAAAGAAATTTTCTTGCAAAGGATCATCTCTTGGGATTGTTATTCCAAATAGCACACATTAGATATTGCTGAGTTACCGCATCTAGCTTAAGCATGCTAACAACCCCATCAGAAAAGCTTCATTGTGCTCATACAAACTAAATAGCCAAGACAGAAAGTTTTAGTGACCTTCCTATGGTGATCAGGTGGCAAGTGACAGCAGTGGTATCAATCCCCAAATCTATCCCCTTCTCCATCTGTCACCCAGCACTGTTACCCTTTTAGTACTACCAGGCACTGATGGCATTAAAGAACCTTTGCTTGCTGTTAATTGAAGAGGTTGGGCTTAAAAATAATAGAACTGAAAGCCGGGCGTGGTGGCGCACGCTTGTAATCCCCGCACTTGGGAGGCGGAGACAGGAGGATCACGCAGGTTCGAAGCCGGCCACACGCGCTGGCTTAGGAGACCCTGTTTCCAAAAAAATAAAAAATAAAAGGTCTGGGAGTGTAGCCCAGAGGTATATGGGTTTCCGGAAACCCCAGTACCATCAAAATAATAATAATAATAATAATAATAATAATAATAATAATAATAATAATAATAGAACTGAATGTCAAAAGGGCCAAAGCACATTACATTTAAATATGCAACAAGATTTCAGTGAAGGAATAAGTTATTGTGGACCCAGGAGTCCAGGAGATTCCAAGTCCATGACTCAGGGCCTGTGCCTGTGCCCTTTACACTTAGTTTCTTCAGTGCCTGTCTAGTAGGATTCCTATGCAGATAAAAATGAAAGGGCATTTGCAAACAGACTGACCTCTCAATCAAGACTGGTTCTTATTTCCATTTCCAAAATGTGTTTCCAATTTCCTTCCCCCTCCTACTCCTGACATTATTTGGAAAAATAATCATTTACTGCAGAATCATTTCTTTCCCTATGATTCACAAGAAACTCGAGTTTCCTAGGATTCAAACCTGCTAAATCTTTTAACATCATTTGTCTAAAATAAAAAATTCAAAAATATTTTTGAAGAGCACTCAACCAAAAGTATAAATATTTTTAAGTAACTGTCGAGCCTTGTGATTTTTGCTCCTAGGTTAGGAAAGGAAAATGGTAAGATAAACCCAGGCATAAAAACAAATACCATAAAACTTAAATGATGAGGACTGGAGAAACTTTCAGGCATGAGGTTAGAAAGTAGCAGGAGGGAAGAGACTGACTTCACCCCTCTCCCACTGAGTGAAGAGGGGGAGGTGGAAAGACCATGTGAAAAGACAGGGAAGTGTTCACAGGTGAGGGCAAAGGGTGAAGGATATTATCATTATTATTATTCCCCCTCAGTATCAGAATTCACCCGTAATAAAGTTTTCTCTTTCTATTCATATCTGCAACTCTAGGCCCACAGAATAAAATTCTGAAACACTTGCTTTAAAAAAAATTTTTTTTTAATCCTGGTATACTTGCTTTACACCCCAAGTTGTGAGCAACTTAACTTACCTATTGATATTGCCTCATTTGCTAATAGTATTCTTCTTTCTTGTCGTATGATCTATCCCTCTTGGTTTGGGCAGATATAGTACCATTTCGTGAACAGTGGGCCTCTTGTCTCAGTAAGGTACAATGTCTCCTTCTAAAGAATTTCAATAGTAACATGCTATACTCTAGCATCTATTACATACTTGGCCGCTAAGTGTTTATTTTATACAGAACTGATCTCTCACTTGCTCTTGCCCTCTCCCCATCTAAGCATCTCAGATAAAGGGACAAAGTTTCAACTCATACTTTTGTGGGGGGTAGGATACTGAGATTGAACCCAGGAGCATTCTACCTTTGAGCTACACCACCAGCTTTTTTATTTATTACTATGAAAACTTTCAGCTATACCACCAGACCTTTTTATTTATTACTGTGAAATAAGGTTTCACAAAGTTGCTGAGGCTAGCCTTGAACCTGCAGTTCTCCTGTCTTTGCCTCCCAAATTCTGGTATTACAGGCATGTACCACCATGCCCAGCTCAACTCATAATAAATGTTTTAACTAATTTTCTGATTCTTGTATTTTCAGCTAAATTTTATAGCATTTGAGAAAAGATTTTTAGTTGCCATTTCTTATTTGGTGATGATACCAAACACCTCTTATGCACCTGTTCACATTCTTTCAGCTTCACCTTTTATTCCTCTTCTGCAGCAAATAGTGCTGTGCAGGATTCGACCCCTTTCACACCGCTGCAATCTGGCAGGACTTCACTGTGAATTTGTCTTAAATGATGAGGGAAGGGAGACAGCACTTCTATTCTTCCTCCTTATCCCTTTGTCCTCAGACATATTTCATATGACTTCTCAGTCTCCTGGATTGAAAAACCACCTGCCCATTGGCATGACCAATTTGATAACCCATTCTTGTATGGGCTCTCGCTTCCTCCTTCCTCACTCCCTGGACCTCTTCTTCTGGTCCCTAAGACTAGATGCCCAAATGAACAACCCCTCACATAGGCCTTTGCTTTTGAGGGCATTCTGGGACATTAATCAGGCTCCGGTCAGGAAACAGAAATCACATGAATAATTTGAACAAAAAAATAAATGTAATATAAATAATGATTCACTTATAATAGAAGATTAACCCAAAGAGAAGTTTAAAAAACAAAGGAGGAGCAGATAAAGATGCAACTACTACTTCTAGGGCTAAGATCACTCTCCAAAGAGGGAATGAACTTGGAAGAAGGCTTCCCTAGGACTAAGACTCACACCTCACTAGGGAAGCTGTGGCTGTGGTCACCAGACAGCTGAGGATCGCTCTGGAAACTGCCTGTGGGGTGCTCCTCACCCTCCAGGATGCTGCCGTCTAGGATGACAGCGAGGCTCTGGGAAGATGCCCAGTGCGATCTAGCAAGAATTGCAAGGACCCTCTAGTTAAGATGCTTCAAGAAGTTGCCTTGGGATACTGGTGACATTCTCTGGAAACCCACCACTGCAGCAGGTCTTTGTGGTATTACAAACTTTCTGGGACATAGCTCCACTGGGTTGCTGGCAAAACTAGCCAGAGATAAAACCTCACTGGCTGCTTGCTTCACATCCTGCAGGAGTGAAAAAGAAGCAAACACACTGGAAAGACCTAAAGAAACTCCTTCCCTTCGGTTCCTCCTAGTGACACAGCTTCATTTTGTGCCACTTGGCTAAGAGGAAAAGCTTCCTGGTTCCTGTTGGAGGAGGACAAAGCAGGACAAAGAAAGGTAGATGGGGAATGGAGAAGCAATACGTAGATAATCAACACACAAGGCTAGCAGCCTTCGCCCAATCCCAAGCAGGATATATTATTTCCCCCTGGCCATTTAATAAAGCCAGGAGTCGTCAGGACAGAAAAGATCCACCTTGGGCAACAAGTGCCTTCCTCTACTATCTGCTCAAACCATGTTCCTGCACCTGCTGATCTTTCCTTTCATGTGCTGGGTTTCTATCTCAAGTTTTGGCCTGATTCTTTCTCGTTCTGTGGCTTCCCTTTGCACACACACAGATTTTCATTATCATGACTGTGTGAGAAATGCTTTTATGGCTCCTCCCAGCCTGAGACATCTACAGGAGTTGTGCCAGTCATGTGGCCTCTTCTCCACCTGAGAGAAGCGTTCAATCTCCCTTCATCTCACATGTTCATCCAGAAACAGCTCCTACATGCCGGGCGTGTAGGCGCACACCTGTAGTCCCAATACTGGGGAAGCCATGACAGCAAGATTACAGGTTCAAGACTAGCCTCAATAACTTAGCAAAGCTCTCAGCAAACTCTCTAGGTTTTAAAATAAACATAGAAAAGGCTGGGAGTGTAGCTCGGAGCTGGAATGCCCCTGGAGTTAATTCACAGTTCAAGAGAGAGAGAGAGAGAGAGAGAGAGAGAGAGAGAGAGAGAGAGAGAGAGATTGAGAGGGAAAGGGAGGGAGGGAGGAAAAAAGGGAGGGAGGGAGGGAGGGAGGAAGGAAAGAAGGAAGGAAGGACAAGCTCAACAGCTCCCACATATATGGCAGTAACTTATCCCCTGAGTTTAAAGTGAGTAGGTGATCTCATCTCGGGTTCTTTTGCACTTTGTAAAACCATCATGATAATTGATAAACTTTGAAATGATAATCCTATATTAATAGAAATGCTACCAGCCCTTTTATTATTATTTACTTTTGGACTCATATAAATCAGTGCTCACATTTTGGCTCTGCTACATGCTAATTGTGCCTTCTTCATAATAATATTTACACTTTTATAACCTTACTCCCTACTGAAAAATGGAGAACAAAAGAGAGGAACACAAGCATTTGTTCAACAAATAAATATTTTTAATGCCTACTATGTGCCAATTATTTTGTAAAACACTATAAGGAAAGGGGTATTGCATATAAGAATCTGACTAATGGTAGAAGCTTAATATGAAAAGATTTCCCCTTCTTTCTTAACTTTTATGATTACATTGTTCCTGGATAAGCAACAAATTGAGTTATAGTCATCACTCTTTTGTGCTTCTTTGTTTTATAGAAAACATAAGAAGAAAATCTTTGTAGATTACATTCATACATTAGCATGCTTAGACTTGTTCATATGGAGATAGTAGAATGGACTTTTTATAAAGAAGTTTCAAATATTCATTATTGATATGAAAGTGATAAGTGTGTGATCAAGATGGTTGTTTCTGGGCACAGAGGCTCCATATTGACCCCATTAACATGTGTCCAATACCTCTGACATTCTCAGTATTTCAAAGATATTTGTTAGGATTAACATGTCACCTATGGAGATGAAAAGGTTAAATCATTTCCCTGAAGTTGCTCAATGCAACAGTGATATCATTACTAACTAGACCCTGGGCTTCTGGTGCCTAAGTCCTCCTGCCTCTTCTCTCCTTGAGAAAACATTCATCCCCAGCGATGCCTGCTTGTCTTTTACTCTTAAGAAAGCACATTGAAAAAAAGTATTACTTGCATTTCCCTCCAAATCAAATTAATCAGAAAATAAAATTAAAGCACATTTATTTAGAAGAAAGCTACTCTTTCCATTAATGAGAATTTTATTAAATATAATAAAATATTTCAGGCAATTCCTTTCTTCCTGGTGCTTTTTTTTTTTTTTTTTGCCTCTTCCTTTCACGGATTTATTGAAAAGCATTTTTATTAGTGCAATAATAGGCTCCGGGACATGCAATTATACTGAGATGCTGACACTTTTCTGTTAGTTGCAGCCTTTGGCCTGAGGCCAAACACTGAGCCAGAGCTTCTGAGTTCCCTGCAAGCAGCCCCGGCATGCTCCTCGCACCCGTTTGTCCTCACTGCAACCTCCAATTTTTACCCACTATTGAAAGAATTAGCTAATTTTTCCTTCCCTTTACTGTTGCTACAAATGGATACTGCTATCTCTCTTTTAGGGAAAACTGAAAATTCTTTATCAAATTTTAGAGTCCAGGACACACCTGATTAGAGGCTTTTGACTTCAGCTTCATATGAGTAAATATTGAGAGTTTTATTAGCTCATGCCTCTACAAACATGAAATCCCAATGTCTGTGCCTTTGTCATAAGTTTTCTTTATAGGTTTCATATCTGGACTTTCTGTGTGTGTGTGTGGTACTGGGGGTGGAATCCAGAGGCTTTCAACCTCCAGGCTATACTCCCAGACCTATTTTCTATTTTATTTAGAAACAGGGTCTCACTAAATTGCTGAGAGCTTCACAAAGTAGCTGAGGCTGGCTTCGAACCTGTGCGATCCTCCTGTCTCAGCCTCCCAAGCACCGGGATTACAAGTGTGTGCCACCATGCCCAGCTATCTGCACTTTTTTTTTTAATTGCAAATCCTCCTCTTTCCAAGCCTTGAGCCAAAGTATTTCCAGGTAGAAGTGTCAATATCAACTATGAATGAAATACAGATCCAAACTTCTGGACCTTCTTTACATTTTTGAGGCAAAAATAAACTATGCTTTAAAAAAAAAGGCACAGAAGGATGCTTCTGAATCCATTTCCACTTTTTGTTTAACAAAACTAAGTTACAGTAGTCAACAAGGTAAATCTCTTCATCTTTTTTGGGTTCTGTGCCATGATTCTTCCACACATGCCCAACCTCCTTCTTGGAAATATTGTATGTATTGTTAGAAAACTCACAAGGAAACTTTAAAAAATTTATAAGTTTGATAAATGCACACATACATACAGTGACACTTTGTACTCTCAAGATGTCTTTGGCCTAATGCTGAATATAATCAAAGTTAAAAATGGGGTCCTGCTGCCCCTATCTCTAGCCAAGAATGAATGCACTGATGACATTCAACTGTCTACAGGTCCTTGGATGATTCCAGAAAACTGGGACAATGTTTTAGGTATCTCTTCCTCAGCAGGAATATTATGTTGAGAAATAGTAATCATTTTTATTTAAATGTGGTATGAGGGATTCCTGAGAGAGCCCAAACACTTGCGTTTTTAATGAACTAAAGTCCCCAGCACCATATGTCCCACTCCTTTCCTGATGGCTAGGAGCATCTTCCATTCAGTGGACTCAGTCCAATATTATTGGGACAGGACTCTGGCTGCACTGTGGCTCTTGTCAGTCTCTGTTTCTGGATCCTAGCTGGGCTCCTTCTTTAATCGATCAGACCTTATTGGAAGCAAAGTGCCCCAGCTCAATGATGAAGATTATGTGAGCACTCTGAAATACCGATAACAACCCAGCTAGAGTCCCTTGCACACTGACTGGACTCCTGGACACCCTCCTTTGGGTTGGCTCAACAGCCAGGCATCAAGTAAAAGAAAATTTCTATGCAAGCCCCTTTCTTCACTGCCTCCTAAGAATTAGACAATGCCGCTGGGCTAGTTTCAGGGCCTCAAGTAGAGCAAAAATCAGATTGATCAGTGTTTCATTCTAGAGACAGTATCAAGGAACAAAAGTCTCTAGAAATCTCTGCAGTGAGGAGCAACTGAAATTTTAACCGGAAAAAGTAAGGGTGATGAGGTGGCTGGTGATGCTTTACTGACCTCCAAATTTATTCCATTTTAGCATCACAAAAACAGTATGTAGGATGGAAACTATTTGGGAGACAGAAATGGTATATGCTGGTTAACAGGTGAATGAAGCCTCAGTGTGTCTGTCTGTCTGTCTGTCTGTCTCTCTCTCTCTCTCTCTCTCTCTCTCTTTCTCTTCTTCTCTCTCCCTCTCTTCCTCTCTCCCTACCTCCATCACAAATAAAATGGGCTGATAGAACAAGAGAATATAATCTACCCATAGTTTTGTCTAGCATACACGTTTGCTATTCAGCTCTTTCAATGAAATCACAATATCATCAGGGATATAATATACAGGAAATCACACTTACATGATACACATATGTGTGTGGATGGGTGTATATGATATGTGTGTCTTATGTTTATCATGGTGAATACACTGGAGCCTTTCTCATTGGTGAGTCTTTATTTCTTCACTTCAAACCAATAATAACTTCAAACACCTCTCTATATCTTCTCAGACAGCACTACAGTTGACCTGAATTTTGTTTTCTTCCTGCCCCCCCAACACCCAAACCCGGGTCTCCAGTATGTTGTGTCTTCTATTCCTCACTCTCTTCTATCGCTGGCCAATGTATCACTGTTTTGCCTTTTTCTCTTCATGTGGTACTTAAGATTGAATCCAGCGACATTCTCTCTCTGAGCTACATCCCTGACCCCTTTTACTTTTACTGTGAAACTTGATCCTGCTAAGTTGCTGAGGCTGGCCTTGAACCTGCTATTCTCCTCTCTCAGCCTCCCAAGAACTAGAGTTACAGGCAGGCATGTGCCTGTAACTCCCAGCTGACTTTCTTCTTAAACTAGTGTCCTAATCTTTTTCGACATATCTCTTTTACCACTTTCTTTAAATATTCTACTCAGATAATACCCATAGAATTTTTCCCTTATAAATTTCATTACAAGTATGCCTATTTTTTGTCAAATTATTTCTTTGATGGTCGGGTTGTGAAATGATATGAACAAAAACAAAATACTAGTAAATGTAACAAATACATCCTTTTCTACATTGTGATTTGGATAAATATGTGAATTATATTTAGTTTTCATACTAATAATAGTACTAACTTTGAAGCTAGAGTCAGAGAATCATCAGGGCCATATAAATTATAAATTATACTACTTGAAATGCTCATTTCATAGGCTCCTAGTCATAAAATATTGCAGGGAAGCAGGTTATGGTGGCATCCATCTGGAATCCCAGTACTAGGAAGGCTGAGACAGGACAATGATAGATTTGAGGTCAGGTTCATCAGCTTAGTGAGACGCACAACAAGTTAGTGAAATCCTGTTTCAAATAAAAAAAGGATGAGGTTACACCTCAGAGGTAGATTCCTCTAGGTTCAATTCCCAGTGCCAAAAATAAAAAATTAATCACAGGGAATTTAAACATCTAGAATATGTTGTTACTATTATATATAATGTACGGAATGAGCGAAATCTTTGCCTAACTCAACACTCCCATAATTTAAAAGTCACAAAGAAAGGGAGTATTATTCTTTTTAGTTAATATGTCATCTCCAAAGCCAGGCGTGGTGGCGCACATTTGTAATCCCAGCATTGGGGAAGCCGAGACCGGAGGATTGGGATTCACGAGCAGCCTCAGATACTTAGTGAGGCCCTCCGCAACTTAGTGACACCCTTTTTCAAAATAAAGGATAAAAACAGGGCAGGGGGTGTGGCTCAGAAGTAAAATGCCCCTGGGTTCCATCCCCAGACACACACACACACACACACAAAAATGTCATCTCCAGCCGGGCGTGGTGGCACACGCTTGTAATCCCCGCGCTTGGGAGGCGGAGACAGGAGGATCGCGCAGGTTCGAAGCCAGCTTCACTGGCTTAGGAGACCCTGTTTCCAAAATATAAAATAGGTCTGGGAGTGTAGCCCTGAGGTAGAAGGGCTTCCAGGAACCCCAGAACCACCAAAAAAAAAAAAAAATGTCATCTCCATGCAAAAATAAGGAAAACAGTTTTCAGTACTTGGTCTACATGAACTACCAGGTTAGAGTTGTGTAGGGCTCAAAGCTAAGAAAAAGGCGAAGCCTAAAATTTTATAGGGACTCACCAGCTGTTGAGGACCAGAATCTCCCTCGAAACTAGCTAATGGTCAGCTGAGAGGGCTCTACTCAATTAACTGGTAGCTATCTAACTGGAAGCCCAACCAACCAAAAAGGGGCCACCATTTAATTCGAAACCCACAAGCAACGAAGAAGAAATTAGACTTTTTGAAAAGTCCTATAGATGCCCTCGAAGGAGCTGCTGCGCTTTCATAACTAACCAAAAACCAGATAAAAGACATTTTTCCTTTTCTCTCTTCCCTCCACCCTCCCTCTCCCAAAGCAGAAGGGGCTAGAGCCAGCATAAAAAGGAAGACAAGACACTCAGCACGTACAGCGAGATCCTCCCCACATGCTACAAGAACAGACTGTACTCCCTTCCTCAAGTCTGGTTAACCTGACTCTGGAAAGAGGGATTGAGACATGCTGCAAATCGGTGGATAAATTGAAGACTTAAGCTGAACGAGACTGGATCAGCCCGAAAAGTTATGGAATTCACCTAGGATTGTCTTAGGGTTCCACCACCCAAACAAAGAGTCTTAGCAATAGGGTCTAGGACAAAATTTTAAGATGTTAGTAATCTACTTGGTTGAGATTCCTCAATAAATCAGATGGATATTTTATAGATCCAGGCATTAGTTCACATAATTTAGATTTGTATTGGATTTCTACTGTATGCTTTAGTTTTTAAAATGCTTTTATTGGTGCACTATCATCATATATCATAGTGAGGTTCAAAGGGAAACAAATGCACACAGAGCTTGGTGTGTCTTACTCCAGAGCCCACCCCTCCCCCACCCCCATGCATGTTAGCAAGACTGGTGGTGATAGCTTCATATATGGACATAGCATTGTACTCTACTTTTTAAAAAAATACAGTGCTTTAGAACTCAAAAGGATGGGTGTCATAGCAGCTAGCAGGATGTCTTAGGAAGGGATGATTATGTGTTTGGCTCAGATAGGTACAGAGGAATCTGTAGCCCCACCAGTTCGGAGCCTAGGCTCAGCTCATACCAAACAAAGTCTAGCCACACTTGTCTCAGTCATGTAATACAGACTCCAAAAATGTCAACTAGTAGAATAAAAGGCTCATTTCATGTTCCCATGCTACAAAAACTGATAAAAATCTGCCTTTGCTGCAAGCAGAGGCATTGGTCCAAAATTTTTTCTTTTGTAAATTCTAGGCCAGTGTCCCATTATAATTCAACCATGTGCTGGTTGTTAAATGAACAGAGCAACAAATGCAATCACTGCCCAGCACAAACATGATTACTTTGGTTGTATAAATCTAACTAGTTGGATTTATAACCAATTTGTCATCTTTGGAAAGGATGATATCTAAACTTAATACTGATGAAAACAAATATATTTTTATTCACTTTGCTTTAAAAGATTAACAACTAACCTTATTTAAAAGTG
This sequence comes from Muscardinus avellanarius, assembly GCF_963383645.1. Lineage (NCBI taxonomy): Eukaryota > Metazoa > Chordata > Mammalia > Rodentia > Gliridae > Muscardinus > Muscardinus avellanarius. Next base: position 76,409,475 of record NC_137786.1, read on the forward strand.
GAGTCCTTCATTTTCTCCATGTTAGTAGCAGACAGCTGTAGTGTCGACACAGCCTATCAAAGCTTCCGCTGCCAGGAGCCTCATTAAACAATGGTAGGTCAAGTAGCAAACGGTACCCAAGTACACAATTGCATCTGTCCATGGAATTTTTTCTTGAGCAGAGACTAGCAGCACATTTGTAAGGTGGCATAGGTTAGCTAAGCTTACATCTAAAGGTGAAAATTGATGTTCCCATCTATTTAAGTTATTTTCTTCTATAATTATAATAATACATAAAATAAAAATATAAACATTCAAATATATGCCAGTAACTATATCTACATAGTGGGAGTACATTTGGGTAATACTATTTATACTTGATTAAAGTCAAGAATTTACAACGTTAGTAGGTATAATTTTAAAAATCTAGAAATCAATGACTGCTACATCATACATGAAACACAGACTTTATGATTGCTTCTCTTTTTTTTCTTCAAATAACTTTAAATTTTGCTATAAATTTATAATTTAGGTTTATATAAACAATCAGTTTTATTTGTTTTGGTGTCTTTTGTCTTTATTTAGAGGAAACAGAGGCATGATATAAGCAATATCATTTTTCCCAAAATAACAAAGGAAACCATTTTTCACCCACAGCATTCCAGGGAGAGTCAACTTATAGTTAACTTACCCTATGCAACATCACTCGTCAACGTTGTAGCAGATGACAGTGTGGCTGTCTAAGTATTCTAATGATTCATCATATGAGCCAGATTTAGCTACAGTTCAGTTTTTCACTATACAGATGCTTTTTTGAATTAACCAAAATAAAAGTAAAATTTGTTTTCTTGACCTGAGCAAACACAGGTAATTTATAAAGTTTAAAAATCTAATTGTAATTATATATATATATATATATATATATATATATATATATACACACACATACTCTTCATGTAAATTCAAGTTAGAATATAAAAATAAGATGGAAAATTATCCCCCAAAATTGTTTCATTTACCTGTTTTGCTTAAACTTGGAGATAACAAAACATGTGAGAAAGTCCAATCTCATAAGGTTTCTATTTTTATATTTAAGGAAAGCAAAGGTTCCACATTGTTTACTACCTATTCAAAATTCCATTTCATGATGGGTGTGGTGGCGCACACTTGTAATCCCAGCATTTGGGAGGCTGAGACAGGAGGATCTGGGTTCATGTACAGCCTCAGCTACTTAGTGAGGCCCTTTGCAACTCAGTGAGACCCTGTTTCAAAATAAAGAATAAAAAATAAGGCTCGGAGGTAGAATGCCCCTGGGTTCCATCCCCAGTATCGCCAAAAAAAAAAAAAAATCCATTTCACATTTTACATGAGAGAAAAAAGAAGAAAGGAAGGAAGGAAGAAAGGAAGGAAGGAGGAAGGGAGGAAGGGAGGAATGGAGGAAACTGAAGTCTTATCTGCAAAGGTTAGCATAAACTAGTTAATGCAATGTTGCTAAGAGAAAATAGAAAAAGAGGAAAGGCTATTGTTCAAAATTTAGAGTTCTTACAAAGAAGTTTATGTTCTTCATCAACTAATAAAGTGGCTTCAGTGTGCCAAACACTGGTGTAGAAGCTAGCAGAGCATAATGAACCACATAAATAAAATTTCCATCACAGTGGAGCTTATATCATCATGGAAGAGACAAATAATTAACTATATAAAGCAATATGTATTCCAGTGGCAGATATTAATAAAAGGTATGAGGAAAATAAGCAAAAAGCAAAATGTGTGTGTGTGTGTGTGTGTGTGTGTGTGTGTGTGTGTGTGTGTGTGTGAAAGGGGTTGAGGGAGGAGGGAGAGAGGGAGAGAGGGAAAGAGAGAGAGAGGAGAAAGAGAGCAAGGTGGAAAGACTTTTGTCAAGGGTGCATCTGGGAAAGCTTCTCTCAAAAGGTAACCAGTTTGCAGAGATCCTGGGGGAGGGTGGTGGAAAGATTCTGAGGGAAGATCATACCCAAAGAAGGAAAGAAGAGAAAAATGGCAGAGTTTTTCTCCTGGAGCTCATATTTACTGACTCATGCACCAGACTTTTCTAGGTTTTTTCTTTAATTGGTGCATTGTAATTACACATCATGATGAGGTATAAAATGATAGAAATATGCATGCACACAACACTGGGTGTCTCTCCCTTTGGGTCCCACTCCACTCACTCCCCTTTTCCATATACATATTGTTGAGATTGGTACAGATAATTATGCATGTATTGTATATCGTATTATGTAGCCCTATTTAAACTGTTACCTTCATTATTACCTTCTTTCTTCCCTAAACCCATTCCATTGCTCCAGTTGGAGTCTCTGCTCATTTATCTGAGGTTTATTTTCTTACCCAATTTCTCTCTAGCTTCCACATATAAGAAAAAAACATGCAAGTACTTGTGTTTTGAGACTGGTTTTTTTTTATGATAGCTATTAAAATAACTTCTTTTCTGTGTAATGAAATGTACTCCACATATATGTGTCTTCTTCTTTTTTTTTTTTTTTTTTTGCGGGGCTGGAACCCACAGAGGCATTTGACCTCCGAGCTACACCCCCTGCCCAATTTTTTATTCTTTATTTTGAAACAGGGTCCCACTGAGTTGCGAAGGGCCTCAGTAAGTATCTGAGGCTGTCCATGAACCGCGATCCTCCGGTCCCAGCCTCCCGAATGCTGGGATTATACGCGTGCACCACCACGCCCAAATGTGTATTCTTTTTAATGCTATTTATTTATGAGCTAAAAAGAATCTTGGATATAAAGCAGTCTTTCATTTTACAAATGTGGAAGCTGAGTCCAGAAAGGCTACCCAATCTCTGTATGGGCAATTTACTAGTAATCTAGTTACTAGTAAAACTTGTAACAATTGAAAATTGTTGCCTCCTGGGTATTTGTATTCATCTCATTTTCTATACAAGACTTTGAGTTCCTTGGAACATCTCATCAGGATCTAGTCTAGTGCCTTAAATATAACTGGTAGTCAGCAAACGCTTCATAAATGAATTCTTCTATGTCAATCATTTTCCAAAATTCTCCAGATTTATTTAAATTCTATGCAATGTGTGTGTGTGTGTGTGTGTGTGTGTGTGTGTGTGTGTGTGTGTGTGTTTACTAGGGACTGAACTCAGGGGTGTTCTACCACTAAGTTACAACTTCAGCCCTATTTTATTTCATTTCATTTCATTTTCTTTTTTGAAACAGGGTCTCACTAAGTCGCTGAGGCTGATCTCAAATCTGTGATCTTCCTGTCTCAGTCTCCCAAGTACTTATTACAAACACGTGCCCCACACCCAGGCAAATCCTATACAATCTCTCCAGTGAAGTAAAATTTCTCCATCTCTCCTAATGGAATTCAATAAATTGGCAGGAGTGTCCTTCACTTCCTATCCTATAAGTTCTGATAGATTTAAGCATGGTTCTTGCCAAATGGTTGCCAATCCAAATTGGAAAGAAAGACAGAATATAAACACAGAGGAATCGAGCAACATGCTCATTTCATATCTGGGTTGTCCCACTGAGATATACATAATTTTGATGGAAAGCATTTAAGAAAGAAACTTTCTGTTTACTGTAGAGACCTGCACACATTGTCAAAATGAAATAAATAGTATTGATAACAGCCAAATTTTAAGCAATGTGCTTTCAATAAAATATATTTGTCTCTGTTGATGTGGTACATATGCTATTTATAAACATTTTCTTACCTACAATTTTAGACTTATTATATTGTTATACATGCAACATGTACAAACCCAAACTAAAGCCACAAAAGCTATTATATTTGTTCTATATAATTTGTCAATAACAACAAGGCACAATTATGCAACATGGGAATATGTAACTGGGATAGTTGTCAGTACCTAAGTAAATTTTTCCTAAATTTGTTTTTTTTTTTTGTACAAACAATACAAAAAAAAAGAATTAAATTCTTGCAGAAAGGCAGCAATAAAAAAAAATGACCTGGCTTTTTGTGCCCAAGTTCCCAGTGTTTTTCAGAGCATAAGTTAAATGTCTCAGCTTTTCCACCGTGCAATTCAGAGAATGTGGGAACAGAATGCAAAGGCAACTCAGCTGGAAAATATCTCAGATGAAGTATTTTTGTCAAGCACTTTTCTCATGTGAATTTGCCTCTAGTTTGGTATCTACCAGTCACCAGAGCATGGCATTCACTTTACATCATGTCTTGAAGATTTTTTTTTTATCAACAAACTGCTACATAAGCCAGTTGAGCAAGAACAAAAACAAAGAAGGCATGTTTCACAGGAGCTGTATCTCTTCTGAGGTCAATAGACAAGAGTCAAGTTTTAATATCCTCAAAGGTCCTTTCCTGTGATAAAATGGCAATAAGGAACACTCCTTAAGGTTCTCTGCCCCGTTTGCACTCTTCAAAATGTCAGATTTATCATTATCCATAAAGATTCATTTCTATTTTTTAAGATACACATCAAATATGATAGCTTTCTATTCAAAGTAAGTAATAACAACCTGAATATTAAAAGCATGCTCTCCCCCAGATGTGCTAATGTTTCAATAGATTCTTTTTTTACATCAAGGAAAACAAGGCACATACAACTGTTTATCAGATATACAGCTTGTACGATTGATGTCCTGGACCAAACAGCAGCTTATCCAGTAGGTGGCATCTGATTAAAAAAGATTTCACTTGTACTGGGGGGGGGGGGGGGTCGGGAAGGACATATGATAATGTGATGGCTAGAAAAATAATCACTCTAGAACTTAACTCCATAAAGGATGACAGGAAAGTCACCTTGACCTTATTAAAAACTCATATTCCAGAGTAGTGGTTCTCAACTGCTCTTAGGTTTAATTGTTCTGGAATAGGGGCCAGGCATCAGGATCTTTAAGTTCTACATGTGATTATAATGTGCTCCACTAACAAGAAAAACTAAAATGGGAAACAAGATGTAACTCCAAATAATTTCTCAGAATATGACAATAAACCAAAAAAGGAAATAATTAAAGAGCCTTAAAATCTAATCCAGATCATCCAGATGGCCTTTTAAATTTAACACTGGTTGTGGGTTAGGGATGTAGCTCACCAGTAAAGTGCTATGGGTCCAAATCCCAGAACTGAAAAAGTACACACACACACACACACACACACACACACGCACACACACACCAGTAACCTGTCATGTCTATGTGGGGATGAATCTTTCAAAGTTCTGCCAGTTCCTTCCTCTTGCCCTCCAGCCCTACCATAGTCATAAAAACATTTCTCCCTCAAATCAAAGCCTAAGGTATGTTTTTCTTTCCTTTTTCTTTTTTTTATTTTTTTGGCTGGATTGAATCTGGCTCCAAAATAAAGGTCACCCAGGACATAAAGGAAACAATCTTGACATATTTATTTCAATGATGTTGATACTTCTCTAAAAAAAAATTCCTAAGATATTGACCTACATAAAGGAGAGGTCATCTCTACTGAAAATTTGTTGAGTTTTTTTTTAATTAATTGAGATAATGGAAACCTTTGTTTGTTCACTGATGCAAAATTTCACATTCTAGTAACAGTAACCAAGACTCTAGGATGCTCAGGAAAAGAATGAGTTAATCAAGATATAGTCATTAGATCCTTGCTTCTGATACCAATGAACCTAGAGTTTCTCTATGTAGTAACAAAAGGAAGTGAGAAAGTGAAAAAGAAAAGCAGCCTGGATCCAGATGAAATGCTTTCAACCTCATTTTAGAGACTGTAAACAATTCTACTTTACTTAGTAGAAAACACATCTGCTCACTGTTATCCTTATTCCACAAGGAAATAAGAATATTGTCTCTTTTGTTATCATTTCTAGAAGCAAACTGTATCCAAATATACCTTCCAAACAAAGATAACTAGCATTAAATTCAAAAGACAAAGGGAGAGAGGTGTTAGCTTTAGTGCTTGTCAATTTCTGTGCAGTAAATATTCCCATCATGGCAAAGTTCAAACTACCAAAATTATTTAAAACAGCTAGCAAAATTCTTGAAGATATAACAAGGTCACCCTGCCTAGGGGCCTCACTGATGATGTAGATCAATCTACATAAATAAAACAAGCCTTCTTCTGTTTACCCCTCCCTCAAAAGAAAAAAAGAAAGAAACTATGCATTTTCCTTTGGAGCCAGTACTTTAGAAAAGTGTTGATGGTCATCACTTAAGATTTCTGTCTTCTGTCCTTCAAGTCTGACCACAGACGGAAATTTCACCCCTCCTATTAGATTATGGCAGATAGATTTTCTAGTCTCTCCTCAATAATAGAAACCCCTACTTCTAAAGGTTCACTTTAATCCTTTATTCAGAAAGTATAATATGGAATCAGTATATTAGTTAACACTTCACTATTCCCTGGCTGAGGCTGACTGCAAATGGGCCACCTGCTTCAGAAGTTAGACCTGATGGATTCCTTTTCTTTCTTTTTTTAAAGTGCTTTTATTAGTGCATTATAGTCTCACATCATAATATAAATCATGTTGTCAATGGCATGTATGCACACTGCATGTGGTGACCCCCCTCTGCCTCTCCATTTTTCCTCTTCCCAATACAGAGTACTGAGATTGAGAATTGTATATTCACATATGTACACATAGTCAATGGTAGTATTTCCATTGATGACTCTCAGTCTTCCCTCACCCCTTCTCTTAGACCACCTTCCTAGATCCACTGAAGTTTCTTCTCCATTGTTGGAGTCTCTCTGGTATCCCAATTAGTCCCTAACTTGAGCATATTAGAGAAAACATATGACCTTTCACTTTCTGTGACTAGTTAATCTTACTTAACAAAATATTCTCTAGGTCCTTCCATCTTCTTGCAAATGACATAATTTTATTCTTTTTTATTGCTGAGAAGAATTCTATTGTATGTATTTCTCATAATTTTGTAATCATTTCATCTGTTGATGGACACCTAGGTTGGTTTCATAATTTGGCAATTATAAATTGTTATTGAATTATTATTGCAATTAACATGGGTATGCATATATTACTGTAGTTCTCTGCTTTCAACCACTTTGGAAAGATGTCCATGAATGGTATGGCCAGATCATATGGTTGATCCATTCCCAGTTTTCTAAAGAATCTCCACACTGATCTCTATAGCAGCTAAACTAGTTTGTAATCCCACCAGCAGTGTAGAAGAGTTCCTGTTTTCCCATATTCTTGCTAATCTTTGTTGTTATTTGACTTCTTGATGATTGCCATTCTGATTGGGGTTAGATGGAATCATGGTGTAATTTTGATTTGCATCTCCCTGATTGCTAATGATGTTGAACATGTTTTTAATGTTTCTATTTAACATTGTATGTCTTCTTTTGTGAAATGCCCATTCAATTCAGTTGCCCATTTCTTGACTGGGTTATTTGGGTTTTTTTAGTGTAAAGTCTTTTAAGTTCTTTGTATACTCTAAATATTAGCCCTTTGTCAGAGGAATAGTTGGCAAAGATCTTCTCCTATTCTGTAAGTTTTCTCTTTAGACCCTTGGTGGTTTCTGTGATAAGCAGAAACTTTTTACTTGATGCCATCCCACTTATTAATTCTTGTTTTAATTTCCTGAGCTTTGGGTGTCTTGTTGAGGAAGTTACTACCTGTGCCTATCTGTTGGAGTATCAAATCTATGACCTCCTCTAGTAGCTTCACAGTCTTTGATCTAACTTCTTGGTCTTTGATTCATCTCAAGTTGACTCCTGAGCAAGGTAAGAGGTAAGGATTTCTTTCCCTCGTTTTATTCTTGCTCCCTCACTCAATATAGACACTTACTCTTAGCCTTGTAGGACTGACCATGTGAAGAGAAGGAGAGGTAAGAGACAAAAATGTTCCTTCAGGCCTCGGAAACAATTCCATGGACTCAGCTTCTCATAGGTGCTTGTCCAGATTCCATAGAGACTTTCATGATGAGTACTACCTCCAGCTTCAGTTCCCTTCACCACAGCAGTGTCTCACTTTTGGCCTGGCTGGTCCCAATACTTCCACTGCTCTGATCTCTGCTATCTAGCCTTTAGCTACTTACACTGCAGTTCCCAGAAAAATTCCACCATCTTATTTTGCAGTCCCATGTTTAAATGACTCCAGGCTAACATTCCTACTGAATTTTCCTCATGGCTACAATTCATGCACCTTTGGTTCTCTAACGAGGGTGCATATAAAATTTCTCCATATGTGGCCCTTTTTCCTTAAAGGCAATCTTAATGTGTTCAGGTATGAAGCAAACAGCAGTCTATGCCGTTCTGCAATTGTAAGAAGTGCACATCAAGTTCTCTGAACTTCTGAACTCCTGAACTGCTCTCAAAAGCTTAAGGTAAACACTCCATTTCACTCTCTTCCATGTTACCCAGCAGTCCCGTGTTCCCATACATTCAGAGTTCTAAGAACTCTCTTCAAACTTGGTACCCAAATGAGAGAGGTCAACCTCGTAATTCAGTCTTGAATATATCCTGCAGTGTCTTCATGCCTTAGCTGCACCTGGGAGGATGTGCTCTATTTAATATGCTGATTACATAGTAAAGTACAATTGCCTCAGATTGAAGAGCAACTCTGTCACCAGTTATATGTGATTGTATGGGTCACAGGTTGTATGTAGACTGTATTGATCAAAATTTCCCACCAAATGTGGGAATGTACTTCTCTAAAATCTGCATTTTCTGTACATCAACTTATTCTGCATCCTTTTTATCCCCAATTACTTTTTTTCATAGTGACATAATTTCTCCTATTTTCATCACTATTTTCATATATAAAATCTTCTAAGTACTTAAACTTCCAACTCCAGTGTCCCTCCTGGCGTTCTTAGTCTTCTCATTGTTCTTTTTTTTAACCTAGATTATGCTGTTCACCAATATTCCTCACCTCTGTCCAATTCTAAGTGAAAAGGAGCAAAAAGTAGATATTGTTTCCTCTCTGCCTCTAATTGCAGAAAAATTGCTCATCTCATTGCAAATAGTGATCTTCACTCATCCAGTTGTCTTTCACAAATGGAGCAAAGCAGAATCTGCTACTAAGTTAAACAAAAAGCAGAAATCAGAATGTCAAATTATAATTGGCATATCCCAGACATAATCAATATTGCCTTTTGCAAGTTCCTCCCACAGCTAAAGCAAACCCCGGTTAGAGCTGGCCAAATCTTGACTAATTTGGCTTCAAGTTATTGCCATACTTAATATCTTTGAATCAACACTGATGACTAAGATAAAGTGAACTACAAGAAATGATCAGTTTTCAATGCAAAAACTTTTTCACTTGTGCCAACTATTACTGGTGCACCTGTTTTATGTTCAGAATGGGAAGAAAATCAAAAAAGATGTGGCCAATATTGAAAGAGAAGCAATGTTTTCAAAGTCTTAAAATAGCTCAAATACATAGCATTGCTTCTACTACTTTTTTAAACTCCAGGGCTGATTAAGCATATGTATAATGTGGGGATGCAAATAAAAAGTGACCTACTTGCCTTCCACCTCACTCTCCCAGGTTCCAGTTTCTTGTATAAGAATTGGTATTGCATCAAGTAGAGTCAGAGCAAACCCAGCAATTCCATGAGTTTTCATGAGGTACACACAGAAAAAGAATTTGAAGATGTTCATAACTTTTGATATGCATGTTCAAGGTGACTCTAGAAATAGTCTATTCCAGTCCCTTTTTCAGATGGAGAACTCCAAGTAGATTGCACTGGATAAGCCAACAACATAGTACAGTCAAGTCTCTCTGATATGAATCTGAGAAAACTGAGCAGATTTGAACTTCTTATTAACCAGAGTCAGATTATTCCAAAATTTTAGCTCTAGATTCGTGAGAAGGCTCAACAATAAATAATTAATATGTAGATTAAAAATACTGTCAATTCAAATAAGCCAGTATAATGTTCCTGGGTAGCCCATACTGGAAAAGAAGAAATATGAAAACTCATTTTCCGGATTCATTGCTGCAACAGATGTTATGAGAGCCATTAGTTCCCCTAAAGATCAGAACAAAACATAGGATTAGAAGTGTAGATGACTGAGGCTCACATCTTTGCAGATCAATCATAGACTAGGAGTAAAGAGGGAAGTGGTGCCGAGGACCACCCATTTAAGCTATGGACATGCTGCAGTGAGACTGAAGAATGATTCAAAACTTAGGATAAATCCTAGGGGAAAAACTATCCAGGCTTTTAATATAAATACAAAGACTCACACTAAGTTCAAGATTATAAGTGTGTTCCCAAAAGAGGTAGGCTAAAAAGTGACTAGAAGCAATAAGAACCAGGCAGGAGGGATCACAATCCCAGACTTCAAATTATACTGAAGAGCAATAGTAGTAAAAACAGCATGGTATTGGCACAACAATAGGCAGACTGACCAGTGGAACAGAATAGAAGATACAGAAACAAACCCACACACCTATAGTCAATTGATCTTTGACAAAGAGGCCAAACTCATACGCTGAAGAAAAGACAGCCTGTTCAACAAATGGTGCTGGGAGAACTGGCTATCCATTTGTCGAAAGATGGAACTAAATCCTTACCTCTCACCATGCAAAGGAATCAACTTGAGATGGTCAGAGACTTAGAAATTAGACCTGAGACTGTGAACTTATTAGAGGAGGGTATAGGTTCAACACTCCAACATATAGGCAAAGGCAGTAACTTTCTCAACAAGACCTCCAAAGCTCAGGAAATTAAAGCAAGAATCAACAAGTGGGATAGCTTCAAACAAAAAAGTTTCTTCTCATCAAAGGAAACCAACAAGAACCTAAAGAGTAAGCCTACAGAATGGGAGAAGATATTTACCAGCCACCACTCTGATGGAGGGCTAATATCCAGAATATACAAAGAGCTCAAAAGACTCTACACTAGCAAAACAAACAACCCAATCAAGAAATGGGCAATTGAATTGAATAGACACTTCACAAAAGAAGAGATACACATGGCCAATAGATACATGAAAATAAGTTCTACATCATTAGCTATCAGGGAGATGCAAATCAAAACTACGCTGAGATTCCATCTAACCCCAATCAGAGTAGCAAGCATAAAGTCAAATAACAAAAAATGCTGGCGTGGATATGGGGAAAGAGTAACTCTTTTACCCTGTTGGTGGGAGTTCAAACTAGTTCAGCTGCTATGGAGATCAGTGTGGATATTCCTTACAAAAATGGAAATGGATCCACCATATGATCCACCTATACCCTCCAGGATATCTTTCCAAAGGGGTTGAAATCAGAGAACTACAATAACATATGCATACCCATGTTCATAGCAGCACAATTTATGATAGCCAAAATATGGAACCAACCTAGGTTTCCAACAATAGATGAATGGATTGCAAAATTATTGGAGATACAATGAAATTCTACTCAGCTATAAAGAAAAACAAAATCATGCCATTCACAAGAAGATGGAAATATCGGGAGAACATTATCTTAAGTGAGATCAGCCAAGCACAGAGAGAGAAGGGACATATGTTTTCTCTAATATGCCCAAACCAGGGAACATTGGGGATACCAGAGGGACTTCAGATAATAGAAGGGAAATCTCAGCAAAGCTAGAATGGAAGGATAAAAGAGGAAAAAGGCAGAGGTTGATTAATGGAAGAGCTACATCCAAATATGTGTAAAAGTATGAATATAGCATGGTTAACCTGGACATTATTGTTGGGAAGTGGGGAAAGGGAATGGTGGTTGGGGAGAGGGCACCAAGAACAGTGTAAATGAATACCATTTTCAATATGTTCCACATATAAATAAATTTTTAGAAATAAATTCAAATGGTAAAAATTTAAAATAAAATAAATGAATGGACAAAGATATACAGATTAAACTGTAAAAAACATAAACAGTGCAAGAATAATATAACAAATATTCATGTACTATAATCTCAACATGAAAAGAATTTTATAATTATTTTTCCTTTGGCCTTTCTTAGATTAAAAATAAATAATATACTACAAATAAAAATAATAAAAAATTAAAAGTGACTAGAAATTTGGATAGGTAATAATGTTTATCCAAAGAAGTTTCTAAGCACCAACTAACAGAACAACAGAGAATGTCATAATGTACCAGTTCATTGAAGGGTGAATGTATGGGGATTTTTTTTTGTTGATCAAAATTTTCATTTCATTTAATCTCTAAGGTGACATTTTCTTTAATTGATATGATGCCATTTTCACTAATACACCAAGAATTTTCTAAAATTATCAGGGGGTATTTTTAAAAATTATCAGGTCACAATATTTATGGCAATTGACTAATCAACTAGATTTCAAATCAACTCAATGCAAGTTAATACAAAACAATTTTTTAACTATCTGGGACAAGATAACCAGGATACAAGGGTGTAAAAATCACAGGACCCATCCTCATTGAACATACAATATGACAGTGAAAATATCCACTGAGCAATTAAAAACGTGGTGAGCACTAAGGAGTGAAAGCTTGGGAGTCTACTACAAGAACTTAATCTGGTCTGGAATCAGGAAAAGATTCCTTGGCAAAGGGGTATGTAAACTGAGACTTGAAGAGTGAATAGGGATTAGCCAGGTAGAAATTTGAAAATGTGCAGGCCTGGTTGTTTGGGGCTGTTGCCAAGGCAGGGGAGGTTTAATTGGTATTCTAAGAAATGAATCACCAACCCAACTATTTGTAGGAAATGACATATCACTGCTGTTTTAAGCCATTCGGTTTTGTGGTATTTTGTTGTAGAGCTTCCATCTGACCTAGGCAAAGAACTAACACACTAGAAATACTATTTTAATCAAGCTAAGACATTACTGACATCTAAGCTTTTTTTTTTTTTTTATGCTTTCACAGACTCAAACGAGTACCTAAGATCAAATCAGGCAAGTACTGTGGAAAGTAATAGAAAACTGCATTTTATTTTGTTTGGAAGTTTACCTAGAGTTGTTCTTCATTCTAGAAAACCACTTCACTGACGGCAACACAACTCATGATATTTAAGCTCTTGTATAACATACCTGCATCGGTTTACATTTGTACATCCACAGGAATCTTTCAAACAGAAACATGTATCCAGCTAACTCATTATGTCTTCTACTGTTGTTTTGCCAGAATGTAATGATATGGAAATACATATAGTACTATATGTGATATGGAAATACAGCATTTTAACATTAGTCTTTTCATTTAACTTTCCTTAAACATGGAGCACTGATGATTTTATATTGTCCAGGAACTTTATATAAAGAACATAGATAATGTTATTAAGTACATATTGTAAAAAGAGAACTTTGGCTCAACAAAAAAATTAGCCACCATTCTGATGGAAAAATATTAGCCTCAGGAGCCCATCAAGTTCTTAAAGCATTTTTAAATGTTTGTGTTTTATTAATTAATTATTTATTTATTTATTTATTTTTGCAGAACTGGGGATTGAACCCAGGGGCATTCTACCTCCAAGCTACACACACACCCAGCCCTATTTTTTTATTTTTTATTTTTGAAACAAGGTTTAATTAAGTGCTGGAGGGTCTCACTAAATAGCTGAAGCTGGCCATGAACCTGTGATTCTCCTGTCTCAGCCTCCCAAGTACTGGGATTACAAGTGTATGTCAACAAGCCCGTCTATAAGGCTATAAATGCTTGTGTTTTAAAAGAGAGAGCAGAAGGGGAACTAGGGAGGTGGAGGGCACCAAGTACTTTGTGAATGTATACCATTGTCGGTATGTTCCACATTATGATGTGAAACTATAGGATACCAATAAAATAAAAATTTAAAAAAGAGAATATTGTCTTGGCATACAAATGCTCATTTCCTCATTCTTCGACAATTCTTTTTGGATTGAGGTATGAGTTAAAACTTGTGAGATTTGTAGCCAGTTGTAGTGCATTCAGGTACTGACTGCCACATATGTGTCCAATATATTGAATAAATTCTTCAGTATTTCATATCTTCTTTCCCCAACCGAAGGGCTGAATCTCTTGCATGGAGCATCTTCAGTCACTAGTGAAGACCAGTCTTTTTCAACCAGAGTTTCAATCAATTCTTCTATAGAATATCATGATTATAGATATTGTCCTCTTAGAACAACTTGAGCATGAATCAACAGTATGGAACAGTACTCTGACCACATGTCTCTGACTTATTTCTTCTTACTTTTCCTTGTTATTTAATTTCCTATCTTCACTGATTGCCTTATCTACCAAAGATACCCATAACATGCTAAGAGACATATTACCTCTATCTTGAGTTGTATGGAACTCCTTCACTGCCTATATTGCCCTCAACACACCCATCTGAGTCTTCTAACCTTCTCTCCTGATCACTAAATCTCAACTCATGAAACTTCTCTACTGGGCAATTATCATCTGCTGATATTTTGCCTCTTCCCATGCAAACACCTGAAAACACTGACCCACACAAGTTTTGTTTAATTTTGTTATGTCAGAGACTTTGGAGCAAGAGTAGGGGGATCTTCTGTATAACCTTAAGTTTTTGTATAATTTAGGCAAGTCACTTACTTTCCTTTGGCCTTTATATCCTGATCTATAAAATGAAATTAGTAAAGAAAATTATCTTTATACCGTTTTTAAGAATTAAATGAACTGACATAGGTTAGGCCCTTAAAATAATGTTTATACACAGTCAACACTTTATAAGAAATTATTATTATTACACCCAATTTTAGAAGTTATATTTTACTGTGTTTGATGCTTAAATGCAGTCATTTTAATTATACTTCAGAAAACACACTAATTCTCACTTAATTAGAAAATATGCTGATTATACAAATATAAATACACACAATAAAATTTTAGAGTGTCCCATGAGATGCAAAGAACCTGGCCTGTTTTTAAATGGAATCTGCTTCAGCAGCCGCAACAGCCTGGATGCCACAGTCAGCCTTGTCCATAGGTACACACACTGGACCTGGGCATGCACTAGGATTGTGGCCCAAATGAGGCAGAAGGAGCCCTCAGACTTGGTAGCACTGGGTGGTCACTCCAGACTACAGGATGAGAAAAGCCTTTGTTCTCCAGGAGCTTCCATCTCATGGGAAGTGGTTTATTGCCTTGGCAGTTATTCTGTGCATGCCCTATTATTGTGGATTTTAAAGCCCAGACGAGGCAAGAAATTAGTGTAAGGTCTTATCAGCATGAAAATTAATCAGGGTGTTTTTCTCCCTTAGTACTAATATCGGTGTTCTAAGTAGACTGGGAGTGGCAGGGGGAGACAATAAATTGAAACCAGTCATGTACATCACTTCATTAATCCCCTGGCAAGCTTCCTTTTTCATTGTCCACCCAACATCCATTTCTTGATTGATAAGCTCATCCACTTGTGCAAGTATCCAAAATAGAATTCTAATTATATGATTGAAGTCCTCACGTCCTGCACAACTCTTTATTCTGATTCTCAGGAAAGGGGCAGGTATATCTCAAGCAATTAGCTTCGGCAGTTAAACAATGTAAAAGCAATGGGTTCATGTCACTAGGAGACAGATGGATAAGGAAGTGCTGGGATCCATGTCCCCAATATGGGCAGGAGGAAAAGCTTGGTCTTCAGGTCTTGGGAGGGGGAAAAGGTCAGGGTTGTAACCACAAGAGAATGGCTAAAAACGAGATACCGAAAGCAAGGAAATGGCGAAATTTTCATAGCTGTTGCATAGGAGAAAAATGCTTTCTTATTTGAAAAGGAAAGTCAGGGCTTAGGAAGTAGAACAGATATGAGAACTTGAGTCACAATGAATGAAAACATTTCGTCTTTACACTCCTCCCCTTTCTTCTTTGTCCTTTCTCTCTCAGGGTAGTGTGTGTGTGTGTGTGTGTGTGTGTGTGTGTGTGTGTGTACATGTGGGGGTTACTGGGGATTGAACTCAAGGGTATTCTCCCAATGAGCGCTCTTTTGTTTTTACTTTTATTTTTATTTTTTATTATTTTTAAATTTTTGAAACAGGTTCTCACTAAATTACTGAGAAGGCTGCCCCCTAATCCACAATCATCCTGTCTCAGCCTCCCAAGTATTGGGATTACAGGCATGTGCCAATGTGCTTGGTCATAACTTGGCTACTATAAATCTTGCTGTGATAAACACAGGTACAAATGTATCTCTAAAGTATGACAAGTTTATTTCTTTTGGATAAATACTGAGGATTGCTATAGCTGGATCGTATGGTAGTTCCACATTTTGTTTCTTGAGGAGCTTCCATCTGATTCCCAGAGCGTACATTCCTATCGACGGTATAAGAGTTCCTTTTCCCTCACATCCTCACCAGTGCTTATTGCTATTTGTATTGTTGGTTACTTTCAACTGGTTATTTTTAAACAAGTATTTTCAAAACCATCTCTAGTATGTTTTTCATCCTCGTGCTCATTTGTTTAAAGGGCATTAATTAAACAATTAGAGAGATATTATTTTATATTTTATGGGACATTAAGGCTTATCACGTATTTTCACAAGATGGCATTGACAATCACTACACTTCTGTGAGATATGTAGGGAAGTTATATTTTTAATTGTACTGTTATAGATAAAATTCAGACTCAGAATATGTGCCATTCATATTACTTACATAGTTATGATTGGCAGAGCTAATATTGAAGGCAGGCTCTTCCAACTCCAAGTTTAGTATGTTTCCCCTGCACCATAGAACTTCTTCAGTTAGAACAACCAACCAAGGAGATCGCAATTTGGGTAAACGGTTTAAGACTATTAGTAAAGAGAAAGTACAGTACTTAGACCTTGTGTTTGATTTATAGTATGGAAGTCTAAGTAAGGTAATTGTCCACATTTATTTTATTTTATTTTTAATATGAAGAAGTAAATTGAGCTCTAGAGAACTACTTACAAGAATTGAAATGATAAAACAGAAACAACACTTCTACCCAAAGAATATAGAAAATATTAACTGTTGAGGAAAATCAGATATTCTGTTCACTTCACTACACAACACAACCAGATATATTGTGAGTAGTCCACTCTAAAATAAGATTTCAACCAGGCATGGTAGCACACACTTGTAATCCCAGCATTTGGGAGACAGAGACAGGAGGACTACGGATTGAGGACAGCCTCAGCTACTTAATGAGGCCCCTTGCAACTCAGTGAGACCCTGTTTCAAAATAAAGAAAATAAAATTAGGGCTGCAGGTGTAGCTCAGAGGTAGAATGCCCTTGGGTTTCATCCCCAGTACTGCAAAAATAAATAAATAAATAAATAAATAAATAAATAAATAAATAATAAGATTTCAGTTTTTGAAGCATGACCCATTGTTAATAACCTGGATATCCAAAACCCTTGCAACTTTCTTGGGCCAACTCCCCTATACTTAACTTGAATCTGTTTATTTGTTTAATTAATCTTGTTTGCCAAATGGTGAGAAGAAAATTCTATTCAGCCATAAGATGAACAAAATTATTTCATTCTCAGGGAAATGGATGGAACTAGAGAATATTATGCCAAGACTAGCCAGTCACAAAATGTAAAGGGTCATACTTTTTC
The DNA here is from genome assembly GCF_963383645.1 of Muscardinus avellanarius. Classification (NCBI taxonomy): domain Eukaryota; kingdom Metazoa; phylum Chordata; class Mammalia; order Rodentia; family Gliridae; genus Muscardinus; species Muscardinus avellanarius. The sequence goes on from NC_137786.1 coordinate 76,426,887, forward strand.
TCCCATTATGTGGAAGTTCGGAAGGAATTGAAATACAAGCACTTCAGATAAAGGAGAAGAACCCCCAATGGTGTGATGGAGAAGTCTAGGGAAGAGAGGTGGGTTTTGGGTGAGGAGTTTGGGAGGAGAAATTTGATGAAAGGAACAATTCAGTTCACATCATGTACATGTACAAAATTATCAGTGTTAATCTCAAATTTATGTACAGGAGAGAGGAGAGAGAGAGAGAGTAGGGGGAGATCCAGACAAGTCACGTGTTCACGTGTGTCTCTATCATTCTGAACTTCATTATGGTATATGATTACAATAGACCAATAAATGTAATTTTTTTAAAAAAAAAAAGGAAAATTCAGTGCCTAGCCCATGCCTGCAATATCCATCCCCAAGGATCTCTGCAGCAACATTATTTTCCTGTACACTCAGATAACACATGAGAAAAGCTGCTGGGCGTGGTGGTGCGCCCTGGTAATCCCAGCATTTGAGAGGCTGAGACTGGAGGGAGGATCGCAGTTCGCAGACAGCCTCAGTTACTTAGTGAGGCCCTCTGCAACTTGTGAGACCCTGTTTCAAAATAAAAAATAAAAAAATAGGGCTGGGGGCGTAGCTCTGAGGTAGTATGCCCCTGGGTCCAACCCCCAGCACCTCAAAAAAAAAAAAAAAAAAAAAAGCCAGGCATGGTGGTGCATGCTTGTAATCCCAGCAAGGTCTTTCCCAACTCAGTGAGATCCTGTTTCAAAAAATAAAAATACTCAAAAATAGGACTGGTGGTGTAGCTCAGAGGTTCAATGCCCCTGGGTTCCATCACCCAGAACTGTAAAAAAAAAAAAATGAAAGAAAGAAAGAAAGAAAGAAAGAAAGAAAGAAAGAAAGAAAGAAAGAAAGAAAAGAAAAGCAGCCACTTTTCATCAATTCTTCCCAAAGTACCATAGTAAAAGACACTACTGAATCAGAGGCAAGATGTCAAACAAATTTTAACTTCAACTAAGTGTCATATGTCAGAACATATATGGGGAAACAAGGAAGTATTATTCATACCAAAAAAAATGAAACCATATTCCAGAATCTTCCTGTTTGAGGGCTTTGCCATCCTCATCCACACAGGTTTCCTCTCTGGCCATCTTGCCTCACCTCTCCCCTCCTGCATTCTAGATCCTGGTTTCTCCCCTATCGCTTCTGTCCCCACTGCCCTCCTTCAGGACTCACCACCAGTGTTTCCTGAGTCCTTCCTCTTCACACTCAGATTGCTCAATTGCTTGCTTTGCTAAGAAGAAAAAATTCTCTCCCAAAGAGAAAGTGTGATTAAACTTGGAGAATAATCAAATTTCTCTCCTACCACAAAAATCCTATTTTTTTATCTTAGAAATCCTGGAATATTTACTACAAATGTTTCTACTCCATAAAGTACCCATCTTTGATATAAATTACTATTTGAAATTATTTTTTTTCATCAAATGTAATCAATATAGCCAGGTGCAGTGGTCCATGTCTGTAACCCTAGTACTTGGGAGTCGGAGACAAGAGGATCATGGATTTAAAGCCAGCCTCATTAACTTAACAAGACCCTCAGAAACCTAGTGAGACCTTGTTTTAAAGTAAAAAAATAAAATGGCTCTAAAGATGTAGCTCAGAGTTAGAACACCCCTGGGTTCAATACCAAATATAAATAAATACTCGGTATGTGTTCACAGAAAAGAAATGACACAAATAAATGGAAGTGAAAGAAAAAAATCATGTTTTGCTAAAAGAAAAAATGCTAAGCAGCTCACTAGATCTATGTGAAGTTTCATGAGCCAGGTGTCCAAAACTCCAATTAATTTTTTAAAAAGGTACTAGATAATGACTCTTGGGGCAGAGCTCAGGGAGAGTCATGTTCTGGGTGAAAAGGTGGCTCTAGCAATGTCTCACTAAGTTGTGGAGGGCCTCACTAAGTAGCTGAGACTGGACCCAAACTTGCAATCCTCCTGTCTCAGTCTCCCAAGTACTAAGATGACAAGAGTGAGCCACCATGCCCAGCTAAGAAACTTGATTTTTATTTGACGATACTTAGTCACTAAAGAATCTTAAGCAGAGGAATGAAGGTATCAAATATGTATTTAAGAAAGACCATTGTAACTGCCTTAGTTGGGCAATAAATAAATGGGGAAGAAAATACATTCGAGAAATAATTCTTAGGGGCCAGTGAAGATAATAAGAGGGATTGAAAGAGAGGAACTATTAAATGTCCAGTTTCTGTCTTTTTCAACTGGGTGATGGTATTCACTGCAATAATAAAAACATTTGACGGAGTATCTATGGAGTAAAATAGAAGTTCTTTTCTGCTTTGGAGCGTAGTATTCTAAGTTGAAGGTACAAATCACTTTGAATTTCAAATATCTAATCAAGATTATTTAGGTTTTACTCAGATCAACTGAACTCAGGAATCAAAACTATAGAAACACCTGGATTTGGTGTCTAAATTCTCAGCCCTTTTAGACTTGGAGAACAGAGGAAAAGAAGACTAAAAGAGACTGAGTCAGTCTCTCTCTTTCTCTCTCTCTCTCTCTCTCTCTCTCTATATATATATATATATATATATATATATATATATATATATTTATTTATTTGCCACTACCAAAGAAAAGTCTCTTATGAGTGGTAAAATTCTTCAGCATTATGAATATGTGAGTGGATACTGGAAACATTTGACCCAGAATGCTAAGTCTGAAATGATGTAGGGGTGGCTTGCCAGTAGACTTTTCCTACTCACATGAGTGCAACTGAGATATGAAAATCATAGGCAGATATCTGGTCTCTAAATCATCTACCTTCATAGTTGTCTCCTTTTCTGTGCTCAGATAATTTTCCTGTGATTTTTACATCATCTGCAACTTACAAACTTCTTTGTTTCGTAATGTCCTGTCTACCATCATCTTACATGTTTTGACGATGTGAGTTGTACTACATGCAGACTATCTGACAAATGGAAACAGGACTACTGCTGTCACTCCTTTAAGCACATCAAAAGTACAACATCAACAATGTGGACAGTGAATTATTACAAGCCATGCTTGGATGAATATATGCTTTTCAAAGAAATATAAATACAATACTACAAAATATAAAATAATATAAATTCCAACAAATACATGGTAAAATGTTCAATATTATTAGTAATCAGGGAAATTAAAATCCAAACCACTGAGATTCCATTTAACCCTATTTATAATGGCAATCATTGAGAACACAAACAGTAATAATGCTGGTGAGGATGTGGGGAAATAGTAACCCTCTTGGGGTTTCAACCCTGTTGGTGAGATTGCACATTAGTACAGTCACTATGGAGATCAGTGTGGAGGCTCCTTAGAAGACTTGGAATGGAGCTACCATATGACCGAGCCATATCACTCCTGGGCATCTTTCTAAAGGAACTGAAGCCAGAATATTGTAGTGACACATGCATATCCATGTTTATAGCAGCACTATTCACAATAGCCAAACTGTGGAACCAGCATAGGTCAACAGATGAGTGGATTGTAAAACTGCGGCATCTACACATAATGGAATTCTATTCAGCCAAAAATAATAAAATTGTTATTCACAAGAAAATGAATGGAACTAGAAAATATTATGCTAAATAGGATTAGCAGGTCTCGGAAAGTGAAGGGTCACATATTTTCTCTCATATGTGGAAGCTAGAGAGAAGTTAAGAAACAAAACAGATTTCAGATAAATGAGGGGAGAGACCAGTAGAATTGTCTAAGGGGCCTGGGGAGAGTGCTGAGGAGGGGAAAGGGGAGACCTGATGAAGGAAACGGTTCATACAATCCTATGTACATTCCTGAAGTTATCAATATCAATCTCAATATTATGAACAGGAGGGGTGGAATCCAGAGGGAAACATACTGGGTACAACGTGCATGTACTTTTTTTCTAACACTAAACCTCCACTCACACTAAACTTCAAAATGATGTATGTTTACAAAGAATCAATAAAAGTATATTCTTAAAAAGAGTCTTGCTTGGAGAAGATCAACTAGTGAAAGGCACCCCCTTCCAAGGGACTTACATGATAGCATGTCGAGTAGCCTTTCCAGTTCCCAGGCAGTCCTGCATGTCAGCACAGCCATGCATCAAAGGCTTCCAACACAACATCCTATTTCACAATCTTTCTAGGCAACAAAGCACATTCAATATTCTGCAGCTGCCGTGCATGATGCCAGGGTTCACCAAGCATACAGATAGGTTATCAGGGTGCCCTGGAGTTGAGCCACATGGCAGCCTGGAACAGTGCCTCTCTTCCAAATAGCCCATCCTATCATATACAAATATCATGTAATTTTGTGGGTAGTTGGTGGGGTAGGAATTCTCTGACAAATAAGACATTCTCCCAAACCCTTCCCTAGTGTACATTTTTTTTTGGTGGTACTGGGGTTCCTGGAAACCCTTGTACCTCCAGGCTACACTCCCAGACCTCTTTTATACTTTTTTATTTTTGGAAACAGGGTCTCTTAAGCCAGTGCAGCTGGCTTCGAACCTGCGCTATCCTCCTGTTTGTCTCTGCCTCCCAAACGTGGGGATTACGACCGTGTGCCACCACGCCCAGCCCTAGTGTATATTTTTTATAGGCATCTGATCTTTTAATTCTACCTTTAAATTATTATCTTGGCCCTATGTCCTTCTTCATTTCTGACCTTCTACTCTGAGGCACCATCCTTTCTGAAATAAACCAGTGTTCTCTTTTTTCAATTATGTTCTCTCCTCTAGTACACCTTCTACAAATAATCATAGTGGTGCTATTTAAATAATTATCTTCATTGGTTCACCCTTCTTAAAGCCCGTAAATGGCATCCTACTTCTCTTAAGATATAATCTTCCCAATCCTATGGCCAGCAAAGTCTCAACATGGTCCTCTTCTGTGACTTGTCTGACTGTTGGGAGCCATTAAGGCTTTCCCCTAGATTGGTGTCTCTGACTCAGCTGACTGTCTTTCACACAGAGTCAACAAGGTTTGGGGTTATGGAAAGTTCAAAGAGGTCTGAGAGAGAATCAGGTGGTGATGACACGAGGGTACTGATAGGCCTATCTGTGATGATGTGTTTTGTATTGGTCTTTTTTGTATTCTGGTGGTGGTAGCACGAGAATGTTGATTGACCTGTAGCTGTGTATAAATACCTCTGGAAAAACATACCCGAGGTCGGTCCAATAAAGACGAGATTGACCCAGAAGCTGCATTGGCCAGGAGTGTCCGCGCGATAGAGAATACTGACCCAGGCATAGTCGTCGACCCGTAGGAAATATTGACCCACGAACAGGGGACGACCAGTAGAGATAGTAGGCTGGCGGCTCCCCCACGTTAGGGTTAAAAACTCTTCATCCTCACGCCTCTCTTCAGAACCCGTACTCTTGCTGGCTGGCTCCGGCATCTGACCATCCACTCCTCCCTCACTATTCTTCGAGCACTGTGATTTCTTTCATCAGGTTGCCAACCTCTTTCCTGTCTCAGGGCATTTGCATGTGCTGTTGCTGTTTCTGGAATTCTCTTCTCCCAGTCTCTTACTGTCCTTGCCATTCTTATTCTTCTTGTTCAATGTCATGGCTGCTTCCTTAAAGAAGCTTCCTCATCTAAACCAGTCTCATCAGGAGAGGTGGTACTCTCTCATCATCCCCTCTGCCTTCCTCAATAGTAATACAATTCAGAATTAGATATTTCAGGGTTTTTTATTTATCAACTGCATCTACTCGAGTTTTAAGGGTTGCCAACACAGGGACAATGTCTGTAAACACTGTTGACACTAGAATACTAGCACCTTGTATGGTGCCTATAATATTTAGTGGATAACAAAATAGTTTCAAGATAGTTAAGTTGGAAGCATATTTTTGGAAAATTTTAACATATACTAAACATATAAAAATGCTAGAAACATTTGTAATAAGAAAGAAAGATGCTCTGAGATAGAATTCTAGAGAAATTTCTATGTATGAATAACCTATGCCCAAGCAAGACAATTGCTGGCTACCAAGACTGAAACAACAAAAAAAAATCTAATTGAATACAATGGTGGTATATGGCAGTCACTTTGAAGGTAACATGGTTGGAAACAGTGAGAAGGAGGAATTCTTATTCGTTTTCTATTCACTATTTGCTGTTCAATTTCATAACTTACTTTTTATTCTATATTTCATCACAGCCGAGGTCTGTCTCCTAAGCATATAAGCTATAAAACATAAAATCCCTCTCTTTAAAAACCATAGGCAGTTTTGACAATATATTTGAATTCATTAACCTCTTAACTCTGGTACAAGTCCATATTCACAAGTATGACAATGATTAAGTTAATGAGTTAATCATTCCCTTCTAGTGATAGTGTTTCTTAATTAGTTGATTTGAATTGGGAGTGGGAGGAGGAAGGGGAAGAATCTTCTGTGGTGTCTATTTCCTTTGAGCCAGATAAGATTTCTGAAAGCCTTTTCTTTTTTGAAAGATTCAGAAATGTAGACATCCTTTCAATACTGTTCATGACTTTTTTCAGCTATTAAGTACTACTAAGCCGATCGTGATATTTTAGCAAAATAAGACACCTGGCAAACACTATATGCTTCTCTGTGTGACCATTCTCTTACATTGGCCCCACAGGGAACACACAAGGGAGGGATGTAGGACAGCTTGACAGGATTATGAATTTGAAGTTTGCTAGTCACCTATCCAACAATTAAAGGTGATGGATTATATTTTCAAGATTAGTTGTAGTCCCTTGTAGGGTTTTATGCCATATATAATACACTGTTCCAATATTTCAAGAAAATGTCAAAATTTACTTTAGTCTCTCCACATGAATTGAAACAGGCCCCACAAAAGACTTATCATTACATTGTTGAGACATTGTTCAAATAATATTCTTAACATATTTTTGCTGGGGAATTTATTTTTTAAAAATTTTTATTGGTGCATTATTGTCATAGATCTTAATGGGTACAAGATGGTAGAGGCATAGATGCACATATCACTTATTTAGCCCTTCCCCAACTCTCACTCCATTCTCCCTTTTTATTTCTTTGTCTAGCTAAAGGCTTATCCTTTATGTTGTTTATTTTCTCAGAAAACCAACTCTGTCTCACTAATCTTTTGTATTGGTTTTCTGTTTCTTTTTAGATATCAAAACCAAACAAAGACGCTACAGGCCAATACACTTGATGAACAGAGGCACAGAAAGTCTTCAACAAAAGCCTAGCAAACTAAATTCAACAGCACATTAAAAAAATTGTACAACAAGAGTCTAGCAAACTAAATTCAACAGCACATTAAAAACATTGTACACCATGACCAAGCGGGATTCATCACAGGATGACTCAACAGTGATGGTTCAATATATGCAAATCAATTGACGTGACATGGCACATGAAAAGAAGGAAGGACAAAAACCTGCTGATCATTTCAATTGATGCAAAAAAAAAGGACCTAATAGAATTCAACACCAACATCACTTTGAAGAAAAGACCTCACCATGTAAGTACAGTAAGAATGGGTCTTAGCACAAAGCCATATATGACAAACTTACATCTAACATTATACTGAACAGAAATACGTTTAACAATTTTCCCCTAAGATCTAGAATTTTCCCCTAATGGGAATTTTCTGTCTAACACTTCCCCTCTAAGATCTAAAATAAGACAGGTTTATCCACTTTGCCTTCTAGTCAACTCCTGTTCACTTCTATTTAACACTATTACTTGAAGTCTTAGAGCAATTGAGAAAGAGCAAAAAAGGCATCTTAATTAGAAAGAAAGGAGTTTAACTATCTGTTCTTGTGAATAGCGGGATCTTGTATTTTTAAAACCCTAAAAATTCTGCCAAATAACTGTTTGAACTAACAAGTTTAGTAAAGTTAGAGAATACAAAGTCAATATACAAAATTCAGTGTCGTTTCTAAACACTGATAGTACCTGAAAAAATAAACAACTTTATTTACAATAGTTAACAATAAATTAAATGTTTATAAACAAAGTTAATTGAAAAGGTAAAAAATTATCTTTGTACTGGAAACTAAAATAATGATGGAAAAACTGAAGAAGACACATATAAATGGAAAGAAATCCTGTGTTCACAGATTTAAAATGATCAGTGTTATTAAAATGTCATACTAAGGATTCAGTGTAATTTCTACCAAAATTCCAATAATGTCCCTCACAGAAACAGAAAAAACAATTCTAAAACTCACATGGAACAACAAAAGACCCTAAATACCCAATGAAACCTTGGTCAAAGAAAAAGCTGGAGGTATTTTACTATCTGACATTTAAATATACTATTACATTGTAATAATCAAAACAGCGTATTATTGATATAAAGTACAAAGATATGGGACAGAATAGAGAATCCCCACAAAAATCCACACATTCATAACCAATTGATTTTTGACAAAGATGTCAAAATCACACAGTGGGAAAAAGTTCATCTTTTTAATAAATGATGTTGGAAAAACTGGATATATATATATATATACATACATATATATACAGATATATATATATAATATATTTTTCTGTATATATATACATATATATACAGAAAAATAAAACTAGAAAGCCAGGCATGGTGGCACACACTTGTAATCCAGCGTTCAAGGATGAAACAGGAGGAGTGTGGTTCGCAGACAGCCTCAACTACTTTGAGAGCCCCTTCCCAACTCAGTGAGACACTGTTTCAAAAATAAAAAGACACCGGGTGTGGTGGTGCACACTTGTAATCCCCGCTCTTGGGAGGCGGAGACAGGAGGATCACACTGGTTTGGAGCCAGCCTCGCTGGCTCTCTAAGAGACCCTGTTTCCAAATCAAAATATAAAATAGGTCTGGGAGTGTAGCCCGGAGGTAGAAGGGCTTCCAGGAACCCCAATACCACCAAAGAGAGAGAGAGAGAGGGAGGGAGGGAGGGAAGAGAAGAGAAGAGAAGAGAAGGGAAGGGAAGGGAAGGGAAGGGAAGGGAAGGGAAGGGAAGGGAAGAGAAAGGAAGAGAAGAGAGATAAATAAATAGACTAAAAAATAGAGCTGGGGGTGTAGCTCAGAGGTAGAATGCCCCTGGGTTCCATCCTCAGTACAGAGAAAGAGAGAGAGGGGGGGGGGGAAGGAAAGAAAGAAAGAAAGAAAGAAAGAAAGAAAGAAAGAAAGAAAGAGCTTTATCTCTCACCAACTCAAAATGAACTAAGGACTTAAATCCAAGACCCCCCCCCCAAAAAAAAACCATAAGGGTAAATCTCCCTGGCATCTACCTGGGCAATAAGGATGGGAGAGAATATGTGCAAACTATTCATTGATCGAGGGTTAATATACAAAATATATAGGGAGAGCCAGTCATGGTGACGCATGCTTGTAATCCCAGTACTTGTGAGGCTGAGATAGGAGAATCACAGGTTCAGGGCCAGCTTCAGGTACTTACTGAGGTCCTCTGCAAATTATTGAGACCCTGTTTCAAAATTAAGAATGAAGAATAGGTCTGGGGTGTAGCTTGGAGGTAGAACGGCCCCTAGGTTCAATCTCCAGTACTCGAAATATATATACAAATACATATATATATATATATATATATATATATATGTAATATATATATATGTAATATATATATATATATACATACATACATATATACATATATTTGTATGTACCCATATGTAGATACATATGTGTGTATAATATAAAAATATATAAATAATAAATATAAATATAATATATAGGGAACCCACATACATTAATAGCAAGAATATAAATATTCAGATTAAATATAGACAAAAAACCTAAGCAGACATTTCTCAAGAGAAGATATAGAAATAGCCAATAAGTATATGAAAAAATGTTCATTATCACTAATCATCAAGGAAATGCAAATCAAAACCACAATGATTATCTCATTCTAATTAGAAGGGCTATTATTACAAGACAAAAAATTAAGGGCTGGAGCTATAGCTTAATAGCAGTGGCTTGCCTAGTACAAATGAGGGTCTGGGTTCAATCCTCATCACTGGAAAGAAAAACAGACAAAAGATAATTAAAAGCTGGGCATGGAAGTGCACACCTGTAATATTAGTACTTAGAAAGCTAAAACAGAGGATTGAATGTTACTTGCCAGTCTCAGCAACTTAGCAAGACCCTCAGCAACTTAGTGAGATCCCGTTTCAAATTAAAAATAAAATAAAAGAGCTAGGGGTGTAGCTTGAAGGTAGAATGGTCCTGGATTCACTCCCTGGTACCCAAATAACAACAACAACAATAACAATGATAATAATAATAAATGTTAACAAGGATATGGAGATAAAAGAACTCTTTCATACTGTTGATGAGAATGTAAATTAATACAGCTATTATGGAAGAAGGGTAGGGGGGTCTTCAAAAATTATAAATAGAGCAACCATATGATCTAGCAGTCCCACTACTGGGTCTGTATCCCAAAGAAATGAAATAGACATGTCAAAGAGAGATCTGCACTTTATGTTCAATGCAACACTATTCACAAAAGCCAAGGTTTAGAAGTGACTTAAGTGTTCATCAACTAATGATTAAAGAACATCTGATACACACACACACATACACACACACACACACACACACACATACACACACACACACACACTAGAATACTCTTTACACAGAAAAAGAAGAAAATCATCACTTTTAACAATCTGGATGAATAGAGAGAAGATAAAGTGGAATCAGCAGACAGAAAGACGAATACGACCTGATTTCACTCGCTTACAAAACCTAAAAACACTGATCTTATACAAGCAAAGAGTAGTATGGCGGTAATGAGAGGCTAAAGTGGTTGGGGGAGGGAGATGTAGGTTGAAGAATATATACATATTTTAGTTAGGTTTGAGGAATAAGTTTAAAAGATTTGTTGTACAGCATGATGATGATGGTATATTATACTTCTGAAAATGCAAAGATTGGATGTTAATTGTTCCCACCACAAAAACAACTATGTAGATAATATATTTGTTAACAAAATTTAGTCATTCCATAATGTACATATGCCTCTGAACATCATATTTTACATGATAAATAGAATCTAATCTTTAAATTAAAATTTAATACTTGTGAGACTGAGACAGGAAGATCGCAGGCTTGAGGCCAGACTCAGCAATTAGAGAGGTCCCTCAACAACTTATCAAGACTCTGTTTCAGAATAAAAAATAAAATAGAGCTTGGGGTGTTGCTAAGATATAGAATGTCTCTAGTTTCAATCGTCAATGCCAAAAACATTTTAATTGAATTAAAAACCATGAACTCTAAGTGACCTTAGGTAAATGCTAGATTATAATCTCAGATTTCCTCACTTCAATATATACATATATGTGTATATGTATATGTGCGTATATGTGTGTGTGTGTGCGCACGCATATGCGCGTGCACTTATAAATGCAAAGGTTTTCAAATTTCCTTGACTCTTTCTTTCTACAGTGTGCAGGGTGGTTTATACTAACCACCAAGAGACTTTTCAGTTTTACTTCCCTGTGTCTACAGCAAAAAGAGGTGGAAAGGTAAATGATCCTGTACCTGGTACACAGCTAATATACTGGAGGAAATGATACCAGAGAGTCACTGTTCCTGACAGATGTGATTTATATTTGGGACTTTCCTTTCTACTTCTATTCACCGCCACTCACAAGAACATTTCTCATCTGTGATGTGGAGAACCAAACCCAGGGCCCAAGAAATTTTTTTTCAAAATGAGGCATTAGGCTCCTGGATGCCAAATTAATCAAAATTAAAACTCTCAATACTCTCAAGTGGAAGCATAAAACGGGTTTTTACTGTAGAAGGAATATTAGATATCATCTAATTGTTTACAAGTTTTTACATTTTATCTTCATGCTACTAATGACAATATTAAAGTCTGACTGGGAGTAAATTGCTTTAATTCTCTTCAGTGAACTTAAGCCACTGTAATAAGAAAAAAGTAAAGAAAGAAAAAAAAACTTAACTGATAACCAAATCCTTTTTGAAAAGACCAGTGATCCCAGGGCTTCCAAGTGTGTCTCCAAATTGGTCTCTTCATTTGGTGTTTACTTGGCCCAAACGTTGGCCATGGCAATAGAGATAAGGACTCAGTGCCGTTCCCAAGTCCTGGATAGGATCAAGAAGAAGAAGAAAGGGAATAGAGGATGTGGGATAGATAAAGAAGGCAGCTAAGCACTGACCTTATGAGCTATTATGTCAGTGTCTGATTTGAATTTCTTCACATATTCTGAAAAGCAAACAATAGAATAGTTATATGCATATAACCCAGGTATACCACTCTTCAGAATCTTTCCAAAAGAATTAGACTCAGAATGCTATAGTGATACATGCACGTCCATGTTCCTAGCAGCAGCAAAATTTACAGTAGCCAAATTATGAAGCCAACCTAGCTGTCTATCAACGGATGAATGGATAAAGAAAATGTGGTGTATACACACAGTGGAATTTTATTCAGCCATAAAGAACAAAATTATGTCATTTGCAGGAAAATGGATGAAACTCAAGATAATGTACTGAGACTAGCCAGTCTCAGAAAATCAAGGGTTGTTTTCTCTCATATATGAAAGCTACAGAGAAAACAAGAAACAAAGGGGGCTTCAGATAAAAGAGGAGAGAGATCAGTGGAAAAGTGCAGGGGGTTTGGGGGAGAGAGAGAACTGATGAAAGAAAGAGTTCAAATAATGTTATATGCATCTCTGAAGTATCACTACCACTCTCACTAATATGTATGGGAAGGTAGGGGAATTAGGATGGGATGCAGAGGGAATGCACCAAGAGCTGTGTGCATGTATGCTTGTATCATTTTCAACCTCATTAGGATGTATAATCACAATGCATCAATAAAAATATTTTTAAAAGAATGTAAGAACTATATGTAAGAAATCAAGGACCTATGACTGAAAGGTAATATTTTCACTTTCTACAAAAGAATAATTTTAAATTGCTTATCCTTTTTTATACTTATGTCTGGCCTGTTGGCTCATACTACCACTAATCTTTTTAATTAGAAACATCCTGAAGGCGGAGGCCTTGGCACTGGACATGGACGTATTGGGTAAGACTCATAACACGCCTAGAACATTATGTGGAGATAAAATAGAATCAGTCATTAATTAAAATTTTAGTGCCACAAGAAGGAAATTAAATATTTTATATTGATTTGGGGAGATACTTACCTACCTGTATTTCAGTAAATAATTTAAAAATATGTTGGGAATTTTCTTTGAAAAAATTATGCAAGTGTTGCTTGTCAACCTATAATTTTAAAAACTAAAAATGACAGAGCATGCTAATTCCAGTCTAGTTTTGTATGTGTATATACATATTTATACACATATATACATATATAAACATATGCACATATATTCATACATACACATTTCCTCATATATATATATATATATATATATATATACACATATACGTGCATATATATAAGAGAATATATATAATCAGGGAATAGGTACATATGCATGTGTATATGTGTGTGTCCGTGTGTGCGTGCATATGTGGAGAGAAAAAAGCACCTCTGAACCCCTGAGCAGCCATGTGGCTAGCGATGGCCGCAGCCAAGATGACTGACTTTAAGATCATACACTTCATCAGCCAGGACCTGACAATCGACTCTATTGATCTGCAGCCTCGCTGCTGCAGGAAGACTAAAATGGCTGGGAAATGGGAGAACGCAGGGTGGAGAGGGTGGTAGTGCTGGGAGGGGCGAGGGGAGCAGCTCTGCCTGGAGACAGGGGACCAGAGGGCTTTCCTGGGCATAGGGCACACCAGGGAGTCAATCCTTTAGAAAAGCCACATCAGCAAAACAGAGAAGAGCGAGAGTGTGCACCCAGCACGATCGGATAAAGAAAAATATGTCTCCAACAAGTAAGAATAGGTAACTCGTGAAACAGACTCACAGGGCACAGGAAGAAGGGATGATCTGCCACTGTAAGTCCATCAGATGGAGAGCCATATAAGCAATCAACATTTAGACTTTAGTACGGATTTTTCCATGCTGGTTTATGGAGTTTAACCAATTTCACTGTCTAAATCAATTGGTTTAAGCAGATTGGTCAATTTCCCCACCTAAATTTTTTTTTCCCACAGAGATGCAGTTTAAGACTGTCACAAAATTGTTAAAAATCCTATACATACAGCCATTTCATAGATGACTGATTAAAAATGGAATTTCTATTACAAGAGAAAATGATTAAAATTAAGTCTGCCGAGGGAGTGGAAGTTGTGTATAGAAAGACTGCTCTAAACATATGAGACCTTAGCTAGCCTCTGTTCCTTCAAGCTGTCTGCAGCCAGGCTTTCTGTGGAAAGTGCAGGGGCGGTGATCTGGGACACGTGAAATTATTTCTGGGCTAGGCAAGGGACTTTCCAGCCACAGCATCCTCACAAGTTCTGAGAAGTCACTCCCAGTGAGAGGGACCACACTGGCAGAGGATTGACAGTTTCGACTGAAAACAGCTTTCCAAGAGACTAATCTTATAAAGTACTGCAAATGAATAAGGGCAACGGGAGTAGGTGTTCACCTGCCAGTCTCCGCCGCACAAGATGAGAGCCTGTCTGTACTCACACATGCGCTGACTTAAAAAAAAAAAAATCACATAAAAAACAACATCTTTGCTACGGAGACGTTTTTAACAAGTATTACAGAAAGAGCACCAGCTACCAAAAAGAGTTGCCAGGGCCAGAAGGAGCCATCAATCGAAACAGTTTACATTTCAAAGTTTTTCCAAGAAGAGTGAAAACGTCTCCCCTCCTGGATGGAAACTGAAGGAGCTGTAGTAAAGAATCTATTATCGGCCTCCTCAGTCAAGTTTCTCGCTCCAGAGTGGCCCTTTAACCCTTCAGTTGGAGCCAACAGGTAGAGAAAGACACCAATGTTTGCAGGTCCTGAGTTTGTGCCCTGGGCAGCTTACTAAGCAGTGAAATCAGGGGGAAAAGGGGGAAATTCCTCTTCCTTTGGTGAGTTTTATTGTTCAGAAAGAAGCCTTTTTGCTCTTGGGCACGATGGGAGATTAACAGGTCAGTTTGACTTCTACACTCAGTCCCTGCTGACACCACTTAAGGAACAATTACACCTCGCAGCCTCCGAATGCTCTTCCACCTCCAGATAATTCTGAAATTGACTCTTCCTTGTCTCAGTTTCATTTACAATCTAAAACAATAAATGCTAACAAGGCTGCATTTTAAGCAAAGTGGATATGTTTGTTGAAAACAACTTTTTTATTTAAAAGAAAAAGTTTGCATGCTTTTCTTTGTCCTGAGGAAAAGAAAGAACATCTTAAAATTATAACAGTTCTCAAAAGGTGTTTAATCTAGAGGTATACGTTTGTTTCAAGCTTTCGATCTTCTGCTTAATTTTTCCACATCATTTCTAAATACCAAATCTAATTCCCATATTCATTAGGATAAACCCTACATACCTTCATCCCTTAGTGCTAGAAGCAGGTCAAATAGAAGTTTCTAGGAGGAATTTTTATTTCACAATTAACACATAGGGGAGGGGGGACAATAGACCACTAGAAAGCTTTTGTCACTCACTGACTTATGTCCCATAAAGATGTCATTTGTGCATTTCCTTCCAAATACCATGCCCCAAGCCAGTAATCCCACCACTAGATTTAAATGTATCACCACACCCCTTTGACTAACAGGCAATTTGTACAACTATAATGAAGACTCAGATGCCCTGATAAATAGTAGTCCCATGACCATTTTCTTAGATTTGAACAGAAAAGTAAAAAAAAAAAAAAAATGGATAGGACCCCCTATCCATTTTTGCGCACACATATAAAAGCTGTTCATTATGTTTGCAAAAAGTACAGTCACTTCTTAAATTGACTTATTGATACAAATTGCACAATATCGCTGAAAAATATTGCCAATTTCCATACCAACATCTTTTGCAAATACATTGGTTCTCAATGAACTCCTTCTGACCTCCTGGTCCGAGGCTGTCACTGTGTGATGTACATAATTCTCTCAACACTGATCCATTACTTCTGCTCAGTGTTTGGGGGGTCAGACCAATAGTGTAAAGTCAAAGATAATTAGCAGCCCTATCAATACCAGCTACAGGATTGCTGCCTAAGTGACAGGCCAGAAAAGCCAGGAGAAGAGGGAGTGATATAAAGTGGAAGAGAAGTGCCGGTATAGTCTGTGGTTCGAGCAGCTGCTGTGGACTATCAGCATCACCAGGAGACCTCATTGAATTAGCATAAATTCAAATGACAAATGCACAGTGCTATTCAGAGACTCATTAATTTGCAATGGGTGCAGTGCTCATGACATATTAGTGCAAAATTCAAATGTCTTTGTAGCAATGTGAATTTAGTTGTGAGACCAAAGTCGCTAAAATGAAAATGTGTGGGGTTTTTTAGCAGTTTATTAAATTATGAACTGTGATGACTATATCCGTGCATCTTTTTAAGCAGATGAGGTCCAGCGTGCTCCAGCGGCAAATCGCATGGTTTGTGTTGATATTTTCCTGTCAGACAATTTCCAAGCAGCAGAGAAGATACCAGACTGTCTGCAGGGCTCAGCTGCAAACGGACTGAGAGCTCCCCCTTCTGGACAAATGACATTGCCACTCTAAAAGAAAACCCGGCCATTTATTGTCCTCCTTTTATATTTTTAACAGGTTTGATGCAAAGAATTTGAGTGAACACCAAAAGCCAAAAGACAAGAACTTGGAATCATTGATGGTGAGAATACGCAATAACTTTCTGCAAAATTCAGACAGTACCCCAATTAAAATTAGCCTTCTGTAATTTTGTGTGACGCTCCTCTAAGACCTCACTTGCAAGTATCTTTTAAAAATAATTGTCTGATTTATATATGCCAAGAATATGAGCAACAAAATAATGAAAATTGTCACATGTGTGTTGCTTCTACAATCTCAGGAACAAGCTTACATGACCACCTTCTATTATGTAAATAAAAAGCAGGCATATACATTGATGCTTTTTAAACAAAGCAGCCAAGTGTACATTGTGTTCAACTGGGTTGAAGGAAATGATGAGCAGAGACCAGGATCAAGACAGCTGGGTCATACCCATGCCACACAGGTGTGACGGTCTATTTCACATCAGAAATCCCCTGCCCACTTAACTTCAAGTTAGTCAAAACAGATATATTATTAGTATATGTTTTGAAAATTAGCATGCCTTCTGCATATGTAAAAAAAAGACTTCGATTAGTGCAATAATAGAACAAAGATGCTTAATTTGGTCTGTAATATTAGCATAATTTAAAAATACAAAATGTCAACACCCTTACTCTTGGTACTCAACAGACCCACATCCCAGTTGAGAGGATCTAAATACTCAGGTTCACATCTAATACTTGTTAAGACACGCATATTGCATTTTCACTGGAGGCTATGGCTTGCCAAACCATGTAACACACCTCTGATAAAAAACTGAAAAGCATCTCACCTTTTTCTTTTGGGAGAATAGAAAAGTAAAAAGTAAAAAAAATATACTCTTTAGCCTTTTAAGCTAAATCATCTCCATTGGACTACTACAAGTGTATGTTAACAGAGCCCTATGAAAATTATTTTATCACTTTAAATTACATAATGTAAAGAGTTAGAGCATCCTACTTGTGCTTATAGACTTAATTATCTACTTTCTAAGCATTGATTTATGATGAATTTGTGATGAGGGCTTTCCAATGAAAGCTGTGTACTTTTATATTATATTTTATAATATCATTCATGCTGTGTGTCATTTTCAACAAT
Source organism: Muscardinus avellanarius (assembly GCF_963383645.1). Classification (NCBI taxonomy): domain Eukaryota; kingdom Metazoa; phylum Chordata; class Mammalia; order Rodentia; family Gliridae; genus Muscardinus; species Muscardinus avellanarius. The sequence goes on from NC_137786.1 coordinate 76,444,622, forward strand.
TAAAAGTAAGACACTTGTAATCTATCCTACTTACTTGCAATTGAATTGGTCTTGAGTTATTTAGCAGGCTCATTTTATTTTATAGTAACTGCTACAACAAAGATATGGAGTTAATGAGGATTGAGAAGGATCACTGTACATTAAACATGTGGAAGTAATATGGAACTGAGCAAGATCAGATTTATCACCAAAGCCATATGTCTAAGCATTGCTTTCCCCTAATGAATTCTCTTTCACCAAGTAATGAGAATCCTAGACTCACAGAATGTCAGAATTGGAAGGGCCACTGTTGGTCATCTCTCCTTCCCTGGATGCAGAAACCAGAGGCTCAAAACAGTCCGACAAATTTATCAAGATCTAAAGGCTAGAAAGCAGCAGAACTGAGGCTGGAACCCTGTGCTCTAGAATCCCTTTTCAAACGTTAGCACACAACAGAATGACCTGAGAAGCTTGTGAAAAGAGACTCATGGCCCAATTCCCAGAGTTCTTGATTCTGTATCTCTGAAGCAGGGCCCCAGAATTTACATCTCTAGCAAGTTCCAGCTGATGCTGTTCTTACTAGCTCTGGTACCTCACTTTGAAAACTATTGATCTAGCCGGGCATGATGGCACATGCTTGTATTCCCAGTGCTTGGGGAGGCTGAGACAGGAGGATTTCACAGGTTTGAAGCCAGTCTCACTTACTTAGTGAGACTCTCAGCAACTTAGTGAGACCCTGTTTTTAAAGAAAAAAGAAAAAAGAAAAAGAAAAAGAAAACTATTGATCTCTAAACCAGTTTTTGAAAAACTCTTCATATTCCTTTTCTAATAACTTTTCTCTTGATGAACAAAGCAAACTTAAGTCAATACTTAACCCATTACTTCAGTCTCACCTCTCTAAGAGAGGGCTGGGATAATTTCTATATTGTGATAAGTCTGGAATGGTGTAGACAGACAAAAATTAAAAACCAGGACACCCAGACATTTAGGAGCACCACACATCATGTTCTCTGAATTTCAGTTTTCCTAAATCATAATAGAATCTGGTTAGAAACCAAGTACAGAGAAGATGGCCTTATCCTCCTCTGTCTTTCCTTACTAGCTATCAATATTTAGACTAATACTCCTGTTGACCTACTTTTCAGTCTCTGAGATCACCATTTGTAAACTCAATGAATCAACCAGGTGTGGTGGTCCACACTTGTAATCCCAGCACTTGGGAGGCTGAGACAAGAGAATTGCACAGGTTCAAAGCCAGCCTCAGCTACTTAGTGAGGTTCTCAGCAACTTAGTGAGACCCTGCTTCCAAATAAAGCATAAAAATAGGTCTGGAAGTATAGTCCAGAAGTAGAAAAGCCCCTGGGTTCTACCCCAGTACCACAAGAAAAAAAAAACTAATAAATCAAAGTGCAACTCATGATTACCTATATAGCACTCACAAATGCAGGCCCAAAGAACAGGAAGGAAAGAGCTCCTGTGTAAGTGGACTGGAGCTCACCTGTGCTTGAAATATAGGTTCAGAAGAACAGAAGTGTATTAAAGAGTGCTTTACCAAGGCACGAGCTGGTTTAAGACCAAAAAGCAGAATTCAACACGCCTGCTTAACTATGTGATCTCACAACTGTAATATGATTATTTTGCTTTTTTTTAATTTGGAGAATGACTGTGATAAAATAATTACTAAAATACAAAATATATTTTTATTGTTTTCAATCATGTTAGTTAAAAGAATAAATATTATTGGTGTTGAAAAAGATTTTGTAGGGGTTTTGCCCATTTTACTTAACCATAATTAATCTTTTTATAAGATTTTTCAGTAAATTTTCATTTATCACTTTTCCAGCAAAATTTGATGTCACAGAATAGACTTGATCCCAATTCATGCCATAAATAAATTTCTTCTGAGCATTAAGAGTGATTTCCAAATAATATCTCTGTTCCTGAGGTTTTGTGTTTTTTAGTGAGGTTTTACATTAAGATCTGATTTGACATACTGATTCAGCTTTCAAAAATAACCTTTTCATTTAAAAATAATTTTCAAATATACATTGCTTCCAAGCAAATTTTCCTGAACTTTGCTTTTCAACTATTTACAATTGTCCCCATTATTTAGATAAGCCAACCAAGTGGAGGAAAAATCAACCGATCGTGATTAGAGCTGTATCCAGAGTGCCCCAGAGTGCCCTGAGAGTCTTCCAGGCCTGCTCTGACGATCTGGGTTCTTGCTATTTCCCTGGGCCTCCCAGTAATGGGCTCCTAATCCCCAAATCTGTTCTCATCTCTGTATGTTTCCTTCTCTTTTCTTGTTCACTTTTGGACAAACTAGGTCTTCTCTCTCACACAAACCTTAAATTGCTTAACATTTCTGAATTGTAGCAAAAGGTTGATTTTGCTTCATCTAAACTCAATTATTTAGTGTTTCAATCATCATTATAAAAAAAAATATCGTGAGTGACAATAATTCCAACAACAAGAAATTATTTTATTCAGAAGGGAATAAAATGAGATTCTATGAGAATATGATTCTTCTTTACAGGATACTTGGCTCGTTAGGGGAAAAAAAAGCCCTTGAATTTATTTTTTAAAAATTATTAAGCATGAGCAAATATTGTAACTCAGGTTATTTGGCAAGTTATGTTAATGTAAATGGCTAAAAGCTAGCCTCCTGTGAATACTGCAGCAGATAAAACAATAGTCTATTAATTCAGATTATCTGCTCTACAATTGCATTTTTATACCTTTCATTTCAAAATATATACAAATATCCTATTTTTATCCACGAGTAAAAATAAAGCTAGATATTTTCTGGCATATTAAGTAAGCCTGCTCTACCTGTTTCTAAAATTCTCTCTATAATTTTAAGACAGTTATCTTACTCAGACTACAGAAATGCAAAGGCAATAAAAATGAATATGGTTTGTCTCCTGGAAGAATCCTTATTAACAAATATGTGAAGATTCTCTGTACAATTTAATATTCTGTATCCATACACAAAATTTTACAAAGGATTATATTTTGTGTGTAATCAATTAGTAAATTTGATTTTAGAAAGAAATTAGTAAAATATGCATATTGCAAATGAAGACATTACAGGTTCCTATCTGCCATTTACAGTAAGATCTTATATTTCAGAGCTTAATAATGAACCTCTCTGGGGAAGATTTAATAAAGCAGGTGCTCTGGTATTGCAAGCCGTTTGCTTTTCTGTCTCTCCTTTTTTCCTATCCCCATGGGGGGGAAAAATCTCAGTAAGATCCATGACCCTGTTTCAAGAATAAATCTAATCTAGTCTGGACTGTATACCACCTAAACAGATCCAGATCTCTAACCAAACCCACTCTTCATTACTGAGTTTATGAAGTACAACATGCCCTGTGAAATTATGGGTTGGAGCATTCTCTATCTGTCCTTACCACAAGAAGCACAAAACCAGCTTAGAGTAACTGGAAATTGCACAGTGTCTCAGATTTGAAGAAATACAAGTTATGTGGGGGATGTGGAAGGGGGGGGTGGGGAGAGTTCCTGACTGTTCTTTTCTCCTGCAGAACACTGAATGTCTAAAACATGTTCAATCCTGTTAATGCTTGTCAAATATTTCACAGTTCAGCTTTGTTCACATTTTTTTTACTAACTATGAAAAATCAATTTTGTGGGATTCAGATTCACAGAGATGGAAGCACTTGGAAGAGACCTTAAATAACCTTGTTCTACCAAGTCTATAGGTGAAAAACTGGATCCTACGGAAGTGAAGGGATTTGTCCATGATTTTGCAAGGAGTCTAACTTGGAACCCAAGCCTGTAAATGCCCCTTCCCGTTGCTACTTTTTTTCTTTCATAATTAAACAATTTAGAGAGGCTATACAATGTGATTTTACAATTAAAATAAAGCACTCATATCCAGGGTTATGTACAATTTCACTTGTACAGAGTTTCACTTGGTATTTTGTCATTACAGTCAAATAGTATCATTATCTTTCAATTACAGAGATCAATTTTAGTTCATTAGCAAAATAAAATGCTTGCAGAAAGTCCACACAAATTCTTCAAAGCTGCAATCTCCTACATGTCAGAATTGAAATACATTTCATAAAAAAACAAAATGTGACAAAAGTCCTTGAGGTTAAACCACAGCTGTGCAAGACGACTGCCCTGCATGATCGTAGATCTGCTAAAAAGGCATAATTCAAAGTTCTGTAAAAGAAAATGTGTGTCATTGCCAACTAATAATTGCTGTTTCCCGTTTCTTGAGCATTGCAGCTTTTCTAAGAGAGATTTGAGTCATAGGATATTGTAACACAAATGAAGCATTATGACGGTATATTTGAGCTTAGATAATATAGAGACTGCATAATGGGAAGACTAGTTAATGTTTAAACCTTACAAGAGGATTACTATCTATAAGCAAAACAGTGGCCCAAACAATATAGCTATTGGAGATGATAGCAACTTTCTTCAGCTTTTTAAACTGAAAACTTTAATTGCTACCCAGATAAATCCCAGCCAGCAAAGCGAAACAATAGACAAGAGTCAGCAAAGTCATCAAGTTTACATGGATGTTAATATATTCTTTAAAAAAAACACACACACAGTGCTTTATATCCTGGAACAAAATATTTATAAAAAACACTTACTTATATATAAAATGCTTATATAATATACATATATATATATATATATATATATGCTTATATATAATGTTTTTGTGGTACCAGGGATGGAACCCGGGAGCATTGTGCCTCTGAGCTACAACCCCAGCCCTATTTTTTAGTCTTTCTTTTCTTTTAAACAGGGTCTCACTGAATTGTGAAGGGTCTCGCTAAGTAGCTGAGGCTGTCCACGAACCACGATCTTCCGGTCTTGCCTCCTGAATGTTGGGATTATAAGCGTGCACCACCACTCCCAGCCTGTTGATCTTTAATGTGTACAATTATTGTGAAGTCGTCATATTAGAATTTTTAAGATGGTATGGAGATTTCATTGTTGAAGTTTTACTGTATATGAGCCAAAAGTATGATCTTTGGTTTTCCAACATATTCTAGTTGTATTTTTTTTCTAAAGAAAGAACTGTCCTGTCCATACAAAATTACAGCCACATTAATCACAACTAGTAATGCTCATGGTATAAATCAGGTTTGCAAAAAAAAAAAAAATGAGGTTTAGGGCTGGAATGTAGCTCAGTGTCAAAGCATTTGCCTTTCAAATGTAACCCCCTGGATTCAATCCTCAGTACCAAAAAAGATCTCCCCAAAATGGGGCTTATTTTTCCTACAGATAAGGTCAGAAATTTAAAAAAAATGAAGGGTTTTAAATTATACTTCCATATATCAGCTCTTTTCAATATGAATACATTCCTCATAAATTAGGTTATACAACTTAATATATCTCATTCTTCTTTGTAATTATATGTTTCATGAGACACAATTCCTGAAATTCTCAATTACTAGAAATTCAAGAAGCTTATCTTGTTAAACGGCTTGCTAATAGAGTGGGAAGATTAGGAAAGTCCTTCTGTGTCATACTGGACAAAGGGCAGAAGTAGTCAGGGAGCCTCGACAGTAGGTAAAGCAGGCAGCAGCTGAGACAGAATTGGGAATGCCAGGAGAGCCGTTGAGTGAGCATGAAGGCAGGCCCGGGGAAAAATCTAGAGAACTGAAGTAGATGAAGCCCAATAAACAAGGATCCCTAAAAACATACTGAGGCCAAGCCTGTCCCCGAGAGCAAAGTCCCAGGGAAGAAGCTACATCTAATTGTTTAATGGGAGGAAAGGGTAAACAGGTAATTGCAGGCATCTCAATAAGTAGATGCTATAACAAATCTGGGCCCAGCAATGGAGGCTCCAAGGAGAACTATGTGCATGATTAAAAAGATGCGGCACTGAACAGCACTGGGGCGCTGATTGTGGCTGAGAAGCTACAGGCATCCTCCTTTAAAGGCCATCTGGGTCAACCCCAGGAAAGTTCACTGCTGCACAGACTAGCAGACAGAAGGCCAGAGCTCACCTGTAGCAGAACATGGCAGTGCAAGGCCAACCAGGAGCAGTCAAGGCACACAGCTGATGCAGGCTCATCCGCACCACGAGAACTGCTAGAGAAGGGCTTCCTTTTATTTTGCAAAATCTCTAAAATTCCTGGATGATCCTAGAAATTGGTTGACCCCCCAATCTATGAAATCCTGCACTCCTGACTGGTCTGGCATGAGGAGGCTTTAGCCAGTTTCAATTTAACCTAGCAGGGTAAGAGCTATGTGACTGTCCTTGCCTGCAGAGAGCCTGGGGATTGCTTTATCCCAGCTATACAAATACTGTACTGTGTTGCTGTCTCTTCTGTTTTAAAAATACTGCTACTGCTACGTGTGCAGGGGAAGCTGAAAACCCCACAGCACAACTCTCAATTGGTTTTTCATTTTTTTACTTGCAAACCTAGTCATTTGGATTATAGTATTTACCACTAAAGCCTTTACATAGAAAACCTAGCCTCGTTCATACTTTTGATCGCATACTTTATTCCATAAATGAATCTGCATTGTCAGGGATGCTGATGGTCAAGTCGTCCTGGCTGCCATTGCTTCTTAGACATTTTCAGCACTGCCCTGTGGTGACATGGTCTGTTGCCCAGCATTGCCCAGCATTATCTTGAACAGCCTAGATATTCCATTTAAGGGCATGAGCCAAGAAAAGAAAACTTCTTTTAAGATTATTTTAATTTCTCAAATGACACATTTATGCATTTGCATTAAACTGCAAACATTACAAAGAACTCTAAAGTCTCAGTTAATCATCACCCTAATCCAAACCCAAATTAGCTCCCAAGAGGGAAGCACTGTTACCAATTACTAATGTATTCTTCTAAACTATTTCCTATGCATTTACAAAGGTATAAAGAATAAATGAATAATTACCTTCCTCTATATAATAAGTACATGAGGATATAGCATTATTTGTGCTTACGTGAACAAAGATATATTTTAATTCTAGAAAATTATTCTGAGGAAAATAAAACATTTTCCTGGAACACATGGTCTAGAAGTTAGTGCTAAATTTTGCTTTTGAAATTTTGTGTGCATGTCAGTCTCTACCACTTTAAGCTCCATCACAATATATGATTACAACGCACCAATAAAAAAGTACATGATAGCAGAAGCGTCTCCTGCCTAAGGAGGAAAAATCCACTTCATTCATGTCCTTTTTAGCCCACTGACAAATAGCATATATTTAGCCTCAGGCTTATCAAAAAGAAATGCAGCAATGTTGTTGACCCAAATAATCTATTGGAAACTTTTTACCTGATGAACCTTAAAGCACGTTTGGAGATGAAATCCTATTTTAGCCTGGCAACCCATTTTTCTCACCTTTACTGTCATTGCTTGTTATGTTTACAAAACACACACATACAATACACATATACACACAAACACACACACACATATCCAACACATAGCCATTGTACATAGATGCATGTAAAAATTAAGCCCTTCACTTTTCTTCCCATGGGGTAAGAGATAAAAACAGGAAAGTCAATATTCTGGGGCTATTTACATAGATGATAGATGATGGATAGATAGATAGATAGATAGATAGATAGATAGATGATAGATACATAGATTTTTTCCCCCTTAGAGGTTACTTGATAGAGGATGAGTGTATATACTTTAAATAATTGGTCAGTTTTCCTAAGACATCAGAGACTTAACTTTTTCCAATGCTAAGGTTTGAGGGCTATTCCATTAGATGTTTGATTTGAAATGAAAAGGTTTAAATAAATGCTTGGAAGTATAGTGGATGGCAGTATTTAGCAATCTTGTTTTCTTTACATAATGTAACACACTAATGGACTACATTTTTCTTTGCTTTTTGCTGTTAACTTTGAAAATAAGCAAGTTACTGTCCAAATCAGAGCCAAAAACACCACAGGGTTTCTGGCTGCGAAGGGACACTTCATGCACAAATGTGGGAAAGGAAAAAGTTGATAAACAGCCAGTTGGGAAGTGTGAAGAGATTATTTTTATTTCATGGTGTTTTCAGTGTGTAGTATTTCAGATGTTCAAAAATATATCACTGTGCCTGGAAGTTTACAATACCCATAGTGAATATTACCCAATGTAGTATAATATAAAATACTTACAATGAAGATTCCGTCTGTCTGTCTGTCTCTCTCTTTTTCATTCTCTCTACTCCAAAATAGTAGTGTTAAAATGCAGTTTTACCAAAGTCCACCTTGGGCACATTGAAATGTTAATGAATGGGTCTATGAGATGTGGTTCCTAAAAAGGTAACACTATTGCTATCCTCTCTTCTTGTTATTTTTATTTCTTCTCCAGTCAAAAACGTCTGCTACTTCAGGGTGATTTTCCCTTGCTAACCATCCTCTTTCCAACAATGCACACCAAAGTATTATGTTCAGACCTCAAGGTTTACAATGATAGTGTTTGAGCAATACTGGGAAAAAGAAAACTTAGAACAGATTACAATCTGCATTTCATTGTTGATCCTGCAGAGTTAAAATACATAAATGTGCATGTGCATGTGAACACACAAGCACACATTCGAACTACTCTGAAAGCATAAAACATAATGGTGAGATCAAGGTTCGAAGCTGCAACTCAGCAAGGTTTCTAGTGTGTGACATACATTTTCTTCTCCATGAGACATTGCCTTTGCCAGTCTTGCTGATTAGTTCATGCCTCAACATCATTGCCTCTAATATATTATTATAGACTGTGCTAGTTTTATCACACAGGAAACATTTGGAATTTAATAAAACAAAATTGGAATTATCTTACTTTTTTTTTGGTGGTACTGGGGGTGGAACCCAGAAGCTTTCTACCTCCGGGTTATACTCCCAGACCTATTTTTTATATTTTATTTGGAAACAGGGTCTCACTAAGTATCCGAGGCTGGCTTCGAACCTGTGTGATCCTCCTGTCTCAGCCTCCTAAGCACAGGGATTACAAGCATGAGCCATCATGCCCAACTTGGAATTGTCTTACTTTATCAATACAGGTGTGTCATTGGAGAGCATAATGCCACAATAATGAAAAGAAAAAATATTCAATCTTTTCTTAGTAAAGAACACAGTGAAGAATACTTCCTTTCAATGTCCTTGTATAAAAAAATACGGCAATATAAACAACTGAACCTTGTATCAATATAATTATAAATTGTGTTTTGCTGGGCATGCTGGAGCACGCTTGTAATCTCAGTACTTGAAAGGCTGAGCCAGGAGGATCACAGGTTCGCGGTCAATCTCAGCTACTTAGTGAGGCCCTCTGCAACTTAGTGAGACCCTGTTTTAAAATAAAGAATAAGGGACTTCCGGGAAGATGGCGACTGAGAAAAGCAGGGCTTAAGAGCCCCGCTAACAACCAATCTCCATTACCACAAAATCAGCACCTTTCATAGCCAGAAAACACCATCACCAGAGAAATAAAAAAATCACCAGGCTCCAGAGAGAAAGCGGACTGAGAACAGAGCCACAGACGCGGCAGCAGCACTTTACTGCCAGCGGCAGCGGGGAGTTCCCCAGACGGCTACAGCAAGCCGAGGTGAGCCGCTGCGGAATAGCCAGGCGGGATTTCTCGGCTCAGAGAGCATCTAAAGCTCCCAGTGGCTGAGCTCAGCACACGCTGCAGGGATTCAGAGTGGAAATCAAAACCAAGAAGAAAAACACCAGCCCCACGGCCGAGGGTGTAGCAGCGGCGCCATATTGCCACCGGCGGCAGCAGCAGCGAATTCAGCGAAGCCAGTACAGCTACATCTGCGTACTCAAGAACAGTGAGTCAAATTGCGGGCCACAGAGGAGAAATCCCAGTACTGTACTCCCTGGGACTTGACCCAGTGGGGGAGGGGCGGTGGCAGAGATATCACACCATAGGAAAACATGCAACCTGACACCCCCCACAGTCTAAAGCAGCCTCTATCGACTCTCTGGGTCGGAGACTCTGTGATACAACCCAGTAAAGGAGTAGTGGGGTCTGAGATACTACTGACTCAAGATCCAGAACACCTTAAATGAAGTCATATTGACCCAAGGGAAGAACCCAGAGAAGGCACAAACTTCCAAAATCATGGGAAAGAGGAATAATACTGGAGCAATGAATGCCCACAACATCAGAACTCGATAAAACAGAAAATCAGAGATTTCTAGAAGATCAAATCAGGAAAATAACTGTAGAAATAATAGAGGTACTTCGAAAAGAACTCAGAGAGAGCCAAAAGAAGATAAAGGATGCAATTAATGAAGTAAAGGCCTCAATTCAAATCACAAACAACCGATTAGAACACATGGAGAACAGAATCTCGCTCTTAGAAGATGATCATTCCAAAAATGAACGCATAGTTTCTAATCTAGAAAAAAATATCCGACAGCAGGAATCTGATATTGAAGAAATATGGGCCCATTTTAAGAGAGCTAACCTAAGAATAATTGGAATAGAGGAGGGAAAAGAAAGTGAAACCAAAGGGATCAACAATCTCTTCAAGGAAGTAATAGCAGAAAATTTTCCAGACATAAAGCAAGAGGTTGATACACAGGTCCAGGAAACTTATAGAACTCCCTTTAGACAGGATCAGAGAAGAGGATCCCCACGCCACATAATTGTCAAAATGACCAATGTGGAAGCCAAGCAGAGAATCTTAAAGGCAACAAAAGCAAAGGGCCAAGTGACATTCAATGGCAAACCAATTAGAATCACTCCAGACTTCCCAAACCAAGTTATGAGAGCCAGAAGAGCTTGGAGTAACATATTCCCAATTCTGAAAGAAAACAACTTCCAGCCACAAATTTCCTACCCAGCAAAACTTTCTATCAAATTAGATGGAGAAATAAGAAGCTTCCATGACAAACAGAAACTGAAGGAATTTATGTCTTCAAAACCAGCACTAGAGAAAATACTCAAAGAGATTAACTACAAAGAAGAAATAGGTAACACACACCAGAACTAGAGAAACAAGATTTTCCATCCAACAGACAACTAAGATTGGTTATCTGTGGAGATTCATTATTTATGTTAGTCTTTTACCTATCTCTAAAGGGTATTGTTTGCCTTTATTGTTGTTAATTTTTAGGATTTCTAGTTGGAATATTAATATACCTTCAGATATAGCATTTGTGAAATATTTTATCCCATTCTATTAGTAACTGTTAACTCCGTTTACATTGTCTTTGGATATACAATATTTTTTAGGGAGTTTGTATACTCTTCTGTTGCCTGTGCCATTGAAATCATATCCAAGAAATCACTGCGAATTTCAATGTTGTGAGGTTTTATGACCCAGATTTTCTCCTAAAAGTTTATAGTCTTAAGATTTATATTTAGGTCTTTTATCTATTTTGAGTTAATATTTGTATATGGGATTAGGTAAGGGTCCAACTTTATTCTTTTCCATGTAATTATTATGTTTCAACAATATTTAGTTAAAATATTATTATTTCTACCACCAAATGTTCGTGGAAACCTTGTCAAAAATAACTTGACAATATAGGGAGGAATTTAGCTCTAGGCTTTTATTTAACTCCAATAGTTTATATATCTGCCTTTAGAACAGTACTACACTGTTTCAATTATTGTAGCTTTATATGGTTTGAAATCAGAAAATATATATCTTCTAGCTTTGTTCTTTTTCAAGATCGTTTTGGGTATCTAGAGTCCATATTCCATATTAGGATAGATTTTTTTTCTGAAAAATAAATATATAAATATATGATAGTTTCACCTAAAAAATAGAAAAAAAAATATTCTCTGGTAAGAAAGAAAGTAAAAAGAAATATTGAAATGTTATCTTTAAGTCATCAAAAGCTTGGTATCAGTCAAATGAAACTGTTATGTGAGATTATCATTTTTAAGTTTTGATAAATTGCTATAATACTAGATGTCAACCACTAAGCCAAGCATGGGAGGGAGGGATGGGGAGATAATTGGGTGGGGATCGGGTGGGGGCTGACTGGGCGATGTGTGCATGTATGTCTACAAAAGTTTGTATCCCACTATGATGTATAAATACAGTGCACCAATAAAAAAAAGGAAAAAAAAGAATAAATAATAGGGCTAGGAGTGTAATTCAGAGGTAGAATGCCCCTAGGTACAATCTCAAGTGCTGCAAAATAAATAAATAAATAAAAAGCTGTATTTTTATTGTGTTCCAATATTTTGTATATATCTACCACCAAAATTCCCCCATAAAACAGTCACTTTGAATTTAGCAAAGAAGTTATCATATATGAGAACAAAATAAATAAAAAGTTGTAGAATGTACATTCAGAAGGGAAGAGAAAGTTATTTGAAGCTACAAAACTATTTAAAACCACCATCTAATCATAGTGGATGCTAATTACATGGGTAACTCCACTAGGTAATCTGTGCCTGTTCATTAGTCAGAAATTTAAAAAAAAAAAAAACTCAGGATATATCTTGTTTCTTGGACCTACCATCAAAAGAAACCAAAGTAAATTATGGTACTCACAGATTAATTTTGGAAACTAGTCAACCCTCTGTTTAAACTTCTCAAATAATATTGGTAAAATAGAATCATAGATCCCTCTCTGTTAGCTTTCCAACGACTTTTCTGTGGCTTTTCTGTTCTTATGCAAAAATGGAGAATATTTCTATGTAGTAAATAAACCATTTCATGGAGAAAAATAAATTTGATAACATAAAGATGAGAATAAAGCTTCTAAAGGGAGGAAGAAATGTATTGAAATCATATGTTTTATGGTAGTTTCATTTTTATATTTATAGCTTCTTATCAAAAAAACAAGAAAATATCCAAGCACAGTGGCTCACTTCTGTAATCACAGTACCTGGAGAGGCTAAGATGGGAGGATTGAAGGTTCAAAGACAATCTCAGCAACTTAACGAGAATCTGTTTTAAAATTTTAAAAAGTTTTAAAAGTTGGAGGCAAAGCTCAGAGATATAATTTTCCTGGGTTCACTACCCAGTAACCCTAAAATAATTACAATGGTGACTTTTACGATATTTGAATTTTATTTCAAAAACAAATAATGCCTATTTCAGCCCAGGTGACTTGGCTCAAAAATCTTCAGGATCACAATGCCTGACTCTAGAGAACTGGGGACCTGGCAGATGATCCTCACAGCAATACAAAAAGGTATGCTGTTTTCAAATTGGGTAAAGTTCCTGAAGCAGAACTTCATTCCCAAATCTGCTCTTTGAAAATGAAGCAGTTATGGTCCTATAAAAAGCACTCATATTGCCCTTTTTTTTGGTATTTTTATTTATGCATTGTAATGATAACATCATAATGAGGTTCATAATAATATAAACATATGTGCACAAAGTGGTTGGTGTATTGCCCCAAGTCCCAACCACTTTCCCTCCTCTTTCCCGCACATGTTATTGAGATTGGTATTGATAATTTCATATATGTACACAGCATTACTGAACTGTTTCTTTCATCTAATCTCCTCATCCCTGCCTTTCTTTCTTAATCCCCTTCTACTCTTTAACAGGAATATCTCATTTGTCTAAAGTCCTCTTTATTTTCCAATTTCTCTCTAGTTTTCACATATGAGAGAAAAACACAACCCTTGACTTTCTGAAACTAGCTAATTTCACTTAACATAATACTCTCTAATTCCATCCATTTTCTTGCAAATGACATACTTTTGTTCTTTTTTTGGCTGAGTCAAATTTTATTGTGTGTATATACCATAGATTCATTATCCATTCATCTATTGGCAGACACCTAGCCTGGTTCCATAATTTGACTATTGTGAATAGTTACTACTATAAACATGGATAAAAATATATTATGTTAATTTTCTGATTTCAATTCCTTTGGAAAGATGCCAATGAGTACTATAGTGTTATTTATTATTCATTTCAACAGTATGAATTTTTAAAGACCTGGATATTAGAACATTTTTTCCAACTTCAAGACTTTCTACCTGTTAGCTACTTAGCCATTTGGTAAGAGAAAATTTGCGAAGAAAATTGTAATTTGGCTTCCTTATAATATAGCTGTACATCCAAATTCCTGGAAGTGTTAGAGTTTACATCTATAGCCTAGTGTATAATATATATACATTGCAGTACTGGGCATTGAACCCAGGGGCATTCTACCTCTGAGCTACACACCAGATCTATTTTTTTTTTATTCTTTATTTTGATACAGGGTCTCACTGAGTTAAAAAGGGCCTCACTAAGGAGTTGAGGTTGTTCGTGAACCACGATCCTCCTCTCTCAGCCTTCTAAATACTGGGATTACAAGTGTGCACCACCATGTCTGTCTTGTAGCCTAGTAAAATTATTAATACTATGTCTCCCACTCCCAAATATATCCAGGTTGGATAACAAACCTCAAGGTCTCCTCACTTCAGAGTGATCAATGTTAAGCTTTTATATCTGATCTATCCAGCAGGAAGCTTTTTTGGGCCAGTTTTAATCACATTCTATGGCAAGCTATATGTGATTCATCTTAATTCATCCATTTTGTATATGCACCCATGAATATTTGTACATGTTTCATTTTATGATCTTTTCTCTTATTATTCCTCATATCCTATGGTAGAGCTAATCATTTTTGAGAACAAAAATGTCAGAAATAGGTGGCTTATTGAATGATGCCACACCAAACTTTTCTATAGGAGATACTTAAAAATAAATAAATTTGACACTGGATGCCTGAGTTCAGGGTGGAGAGCACAGAGGCCCGAGGGCATGCAAGCCCTCCAGAGACCCTGCAGCAGGACCAGATAACCACTTGAGTTACTCAGTACTTGGCAGAACACCCAGAGAAGCTGCAGGACACTGTAGACTAGTCCAATTAGAACCTCCAGAGACACAGTAAAGGTGCTCAAAGTACTGTACTTGCACAGGGTCATAGGAAATCTCTCCAATGCTACACTGGGCATCTTCCATCCATGCGGATAGGGAAGCACAGGTGCAATGCAGGTAGGGGAGTTCAGGCCTGAACCCAGGGTGGAGAGTGCAGAGTCCCAAGGGCACAGACCACAGGCTAGAAAAACACAGAACCCTGGACTTACATGGAACTCATTAACAGTGACACCCGACACCCTGACACCTAAACACAAAGCTGTCAAAAGTGAGAGGGCAGGGCATGGTGGCGCATGCTTGTAATCCTCGCGCTTGGGAGGCAGAGACAGGAGGATCACGTAGGTTCGAAGTCAGCCTCACTGGCTTAAGAAACCCTGTCTCCAAATAAAAATATAAAATAGGTCTGGGAGTGTAGCCTGAAGATAGAAGGGTTTCCAGGAACCCCAGTACCACCACCAAAAAAAAAAAAAAAAAAGGTTAGAGAGGGGCACAAAAGCTGACAATATGGTACAGGACAAATAAGAGACATTGTAATGTACTCCAGAATCTACCACAGTGATCAGACATACAGATATTCTATAGTCCCAGCCCTATATTTGTAAATTAGTAGGGCTGTTGGGTTTTTTTCTATCTTCTAGTTGGGTTTTTTGTTTGTTTGTTTGTTTGTTTGTTTGGCTTTGTTGTCTTACCTGTTACTACTTCCAATTATTTTATTTTTGTCCTTTTTTTCTCTTTCTTATTCCTTTTTTTACTTTTTTTGTCTTTGCTGTATAACTGTTAACTTTTGTATCTTATCTTTTACTTTCTTCATGTTTTCTCCTTTCCCCCATTCATTTTACAAATTTCCTCACTCTAGCCTATCTACTCTATTCTCTTAAAATTTTTTTCACTTATTCTATCTCCTTATATAATATTCAAGGCATTTCATATATCCATAATTAAATACTCTATTAACTACAAGAGTCATACTATATAACCTTCTTTCATTCTCAACAAGATACTACCTTATTATACTTAAATTCTTATTCAACCTAATCATATCCTTTACCTTACCCAACTCCTGTACCCATCATCCCAGTTCCTTCCCCATTACCCAACCCTAAGCATTGGAAAAAGCACTGCTTACCTGTTGACACCTCTAAATTCCTACTGCTAAGATTGGATTAGACATAATACCCACAAAAGATGTCAAGACATCAGAAAAGAAGCCTGAGAACCTTGGAAATATGATAACTAGGAACAGTGAAGAAATAACAGAAATAACAAATACTGGCCTATAAAAAAATGCAAGAAGAAGAATTCTGAATCCTGATCTTTAATATGATGAAAGGCCTCAAAGCAAGTGTACAGGAAATGAAAGAGGCACTAAGAAAGAATAAGAATGAGGTCCAGAATGAAATGAAAGAGTCAATAAATGAAATGAAGACAGCAATAGAAAGAAATTCTGACAGATTAGATGAAAATGAAAATAGAATATCACTGTTCAAAGACAGTTTATTCAAAACTGAAAGCAGAGTCAAAAGCATGCAGAAGTCATTAAGCAACAAAACCTAAACATCCAACAACAATGGGACAATATGAAATGTTTTAACTTACAGATAAAAGGAATTGAGAAAGGGTTAGAGGTACAGACCAAGGGCATTTATAATCTCTTCAGAGAAATAATTTCAGAGAATTTTCCAAATATGGAAAGAGACTTGGACTTACAAGTTCAGAAGACATACAGAACACCATTAATACAATATCAAAGAAAAACCTCCCCAGGCCATGTAATAATCAAAATGACCAACAAAGGGGCCAAAAAAAGGATCTGCTTTTAATATTTTAAAGATGGGTGACATATAGTGTCAAAACAATAAAAATCACCCCAGACTATACAACTATACAAGTCATGAATGCCAGGAGAGACTGGTCTGATGTGATCCAGACACTGGAAGAAAACAGATTCCAAACAAAACTGCTATTTCCAGCAAAATTATTATTCAAAATTAATGGAGAAACAAAAGTATTTCAAGATAAGCAGAATCTCAAAAAAATACATGAATTCAAAGCCAACACAAGAGAAAATACTTAAAACATAAAGAAGAAAAAAGAAGCAATTTTCAGAATGAGAGAAGAGATGAAGCTGATCAGTGGGGTATCTAAGTAAAAAAGAAATAACATTATACCAAACAGAAGATAGAACACAAAATGACAAGAAACAAAAATCATATTTCAATAATAACTCTGAATATAAAAGGACTTAACTCACCAATCAAAAGACATAGACTGGCAATGTGGATTAAAAAACATAATCCAAATATATGCTGTTTCCAAGAAACTCACCTTACAGCCAAAAACATTCATAGACTGAAAGTGAAAGAATGGAAAAAGACATATCATGCTAAAACGGGCAGGGGTAGCAACACCAATATCCAACAAAACAGACTTTAAACAAAAACACATCAGAAGAGACAAAGCAGGGAACATTCTTTTATTAAAAGGAACAATCCACCAAGAAGATAGAATGATAGTAAATGTTTATACCCCAAATGTAGGGGCAGTGACATTTGTAAAACAAACCCTCGTGGACATCAAATCTCAAATAGATCCAAATACAATAATATTGGGAGAAGTCAACAAACCTCTCACACCATGAGAAAGATCTTCCAGGCAAAAGATGAGTAAAGACTCTTCAGAACTAAAGAAAACTAAGCTAAATGGACCTAATAGACATATACAGAATATTTTCACAAGGAACAGAAGAATACACATTCTTTTCAGCACCTTGTGGAACCTTCTCCAAAATAGATCATATCCTGGGCCACAAAGCAAGCACCAGAAAATTCAAAAAATATAACTCCCTGCATCTTTTTAGATCACAATGGAATGAAAGTAGAAATCAACAACAGGAAGACCAAAAGAAACTATTTAAATACATGGAGATTGAATGATACACTCTTGAACGACAAGTGGGTAAGATCAGAAATAAAAGGAGAAATAAAGAAATTTCTAAAATTAAATAAAAATAAAGACACAACTTACCAAAATCTTTGAGACACTTTGAAGGCGATGTTAAGAGGAAAGCTTATAGCATTGAGTGCCTACCTACATAGAGGAACCGAGAGTCGCCAAGTAAACAACCTAATGGCACATCTCAAGGACCTAGAAACACTGTAACAGTCTAATCCAAAACCAACAGAAGGTAGGAAATTACTAACATCAGAGCAGAAATAAATGAAATAGAGAACAAAAAAATTTAAAGAATTAACAGAACAAAAAGCTGGTTCTTTGAAAAGATTAATAAGATTGGCAAACCTCTGGCACACCTAACCAAAAGAAAGATAACTCAAATATTAAAATCAGAAATGAAAAAGGAGACATCACCACAGATAGTGGGGAAATTCAAAGGAGTATCAGAAACTATTTTGAGAATTTATACTCTAATAGACTTAAAAACATGGAAGAAATTGATAGATTTCTAAGCACATATAGCCTACCTAAACTGAACCAAGAGGACATAGCAAGCCTAAACCAACCAATAGCAAGCAAAGAAACAGAAACATCCATAAAAATCATGCCATCAAAGAAAAGCACAAGCCCTGATGAGTTTCCAGCTGAATTCTACAAAACCTTCAGTGAAGAGCTAATCCCAATGCTTCACAACCTGTTCTGGGAAATTGAAAGAGATGGAATGCTCCCAAACTCTTTCTACAAGGCCAGTATCACATTAATCCCCAAACCAAATAAAGATACCTCAAGAAAGGAAAATAACAGACCAATATCCTTGATGAACATAGACACAAAAATTCTAAACAAAATACTAGCTATACACATTCAAAATTATATCCAGAGAATTGTACAACACGAACAAGTTGGTTTCATCCCACAAAAACAAGACTGGTTCAACATACGCAAATCAATACATGTTATTCACCACACAAATAGAACTGAAAACAAAAACCACATTATCATATCAATAGATCCTGAAAAAGCATTTGACAAAATCCAATACCCATTCATGTTTAAAACACTGCAGAAGCCAGGCATGGTGGCACAGGCTTGTAATCCCCGCACTTGGGAGGTGGAGACAGGAGGATCACGCAGGTTCGAAGCCAGCCTTGCTGGCTTAAGAGACCAACCCTGTTTCTAAATAAAACTATAAAATAGGTCTGGGAGTGTATCCCAGAGGTAGAAGGGTTTCCAGGAACCCCAGTACCACCAGGAAAAAAAAATGCTGCAGAAAATTGGAATAGAAGGAACGTATTTCAATATCATTAAGGCAATAATACAATAAACCCAAAGCCAACATCATATTTAATGCAGAAAAACTGAAAGAATTTCCTCTAAAATCAGGAATAAGGCAAGCATGCCCACTATCACCACTCCTTTTCATTATAGTCCTGGAGACTCTTGCCACAGTAATAAGACAAGAGAAGGACATCAAAGGAATTCATATAGGAAGAAAGGAATTAAAAGTATCCTTATTTGAAGATGACATGATCCTTTAATCTAGAAGACCCAAATCACCACCCCTTTCCCTCCCTTTCCCTCCTTCCCATGCTTGGCTTAGTAATCACTAAGTAATCACTTAGTAATGACTTTGATATGTTTGAGAAAGCATCCGATTTCTTATTTTTTGTGACTGACTAACCTCACATAGCATAATGTCCTCCAGTTCCATCATTTCCCTGTAAATAATGTAATTGTGTTTTTCTTTATGGCTGAGTAAAATCCCATTGTGTACAAATCCCACAAGTTTGTAATCCATTCATCTGTTGATGGACATCTTAGCTGGTTCCATAGTTTGGCAATGTGATTGTGCAGCTATGAAAATGGTGTTGGCAAAACTGGGTAACCATATGCAGAAACATGAAACATATCCCATAGTTTTATAATCCATTCATCTGTTGATAGACATTTTAGCTGGATCCACAGTTGGGCAATTGTGAATTGTATGACTATGAACATAGTTGTGCATGCATTAGTTTGATAGTTTGGTTTCCATTATTTTGGGTAGATACCCAGAAGTGGTATTGCTGGATCATATGGTATGTTTGTTCCCATTCTTTTGAGGATCCTCCATACTATTTTCCAAAATGGTTGTACTACTTCTCAATCCCAAAAACAATGTATTAAAATTCTCACTTCTCCACATCCTTGCCAGCATTTGTTGTTGCTTGTGTTTTAAATGATTGTCATACTAGTTAAACTTAGTTAAAGTCTCAGGATAGTTTTGATTTGCATCTCTCTGATTGCTAATGATGTTGAGCATTTTTTCATATATTTGTTGTGCATTTGAGTTTCTTCTTTTGGAAAGTATCTATTTAGTTTACTTGCCCAATTTTTGAATGGGTTATTTGTTTTCCTAGAGGTGAGTTTCTTGAATTCTCTGTATATTCTAGATATTAGTTCTCTTCTGTTGGCTCTCTGTTGAGGTTCTTGATAGTTTCCTTTGCCATATAGAATCTCTTCAGTTTAATGCAATACTACATACTGATCTGCCTTTTAGTTTCTTGTGCCTTTGGGATCTTCTTGAAAAAGTTATTACCTGTGCCTATGTGTAGAAGTGTTAGACCTATGCCCTCTTCACATAGCTGCCAGGTCTCCTGTCTCATTTCCAAGTCTTTGATCCATCTTGATTTGACTCTTGTGCAGGGTGAGAAAGTGGGATTCATTTCCATTTTTCTGAATATGGCTAACCAGTTTTGCCAACACCATTTGTTGAACAGGCTATTTTTTTCCAATGTATGCTTTTGCCCTCTTTGCCAAAAATCAATTGCCCATATGAGGATTTATTTCTGAGTCTTCTTCTCCATTGGTCTATGTTTTTATTTTTGTGCCAATACCATGCTGTTTTATTACTATGGCTTTGTAGCATAGTTTGAAGTCAGGTATTGTGATGCCTTGTTGTTACTGAGAACTACTTTGGCTATTTTGGTGTTGTTGTTGTTCTTGTTGTTGTTGTTCCAAATGAATTCAAGAACTATTTTTTCTATGTCTGTAAGGAATGACCTTTGTAATTTAATGGGTATTGCATTGAATCTGTAGTTCACATTTGGAAGAATGGCCATTTTTATTATATTTATTCTGCATATCCAAGAACATGAAAGATCTTTCCATTCTCTAAGGTCTTCCTCGATTTATTTTTTTGATGTTTTATAACTTTCTTTGTAGACATATTTTACTTCATTGGTTAGGTTTATTCCTAAGTATTTTGTTTTTTGTGAGATATCCTGAGTGGAAGTATTTTACTGAATTTCTTTTTCAATGGATTTATGGTTGGCATACAGGAAAGCTTCTGATTTTTTGATTGCTATGTATCCCAATACTTTGCTGAATTTGTTGATCAGTTCTATAAGCTTTTTAGTTGTGTTTGTTGGGTCTTCTAAGTATAGTATCATGTCATCTTCAAATAGTGACAGTTTTATTTCTTGTATTCCTTTTTGTACTCTTGATTTCCTTCTCTAGTCTCAATGCTCTGTCTAGAGTCTCAAGTACTATATTAAAAAGAAGTGGTGAAACTAGAACTCAACTATATGAAGATCAAGAGTAACCACATAAACATGTAAAAACTGAACATCATATTGCTGAACAAGGAATAAGTCATAGAAGAAGTAAGGGATAAAATTAAGAAATTTCTAGAAACAAAGTAAAATAGAGATACAACTTATCAAAACCTCTGGTACACATTTAAGGCAATATTAAGGAAAATTCATAGCACTGACTGAGTGCCCACATAAGAACAGAAAACCACCAAATAAATAAAATAATGACACATCTCAAAGCCATTTAAAAACAGGAACCGTCAGTAGAACACACAAAATTATTAAAATCAGAGCAGAAATCAATGGACTAGAGAATAAAAAATTTCAGAAAATCAACAAAACCAAAAGCTAGTTTACAAAAATAAGATAGGTAAATCACTAGTCAACCTAGCCAAAAGAAAGATAGAATGAATCCAAACTATAAAAAAAGAGATAAAAAGGAGATATTACCACCAACAGTATAGAAATCCAGAGGATTATCAGAAACTACTTTGAAATGCTATACTCCAACAAAATAGAAAATCTGAAAGAAATTGACAAATTTCTAGATAAATACAACCTTTCTAACTAAGCCATGAAGATGTAGAAAATTTAAACCAACCAATATTAATCAAAGAGATTGAATCAGCAATAAAGAACCTACCATTAAACAAAATTCCAGGACCAGATGGATTCCAAAGTGAATTTTATAAAACCTTTATAGACAAGATAATCCTAATACTCCTCAATCTATTTCATGAAACTGAAAACAATGGGACTCTCCCAAATACATTCTATGAAGCCAACATCACATTAATACCAAAACCAAACAAAGATAGCTCAAGGAAAGAAAACTACAGGCCAGTATCATTGATGAACTTAGATGCAAAACTGCTAAACAAAATACTAGCAACACACATTCAAAACCACATCAAGAAAATCATATACCATGACCAAATAAGGTTCATCCCAGGAATGCAAGGCTGGTTCAACATACGAAAAACAATCCATGTAATTCATCACATAAACAGACCAAAGACAAAAATTGCATGATCATTTCAATAGATGCTAGAAGAGCATTCAACAAAATCCAACATCCTTTTAAGCTAAAAGCACTTCAGAGAATCAGAATAAAAATAACATACCTCATCATCATAAAGGCAATATACAATAGACCCACTGCCAACATCATATTAAATGGGGAAAAACTGGAAGAATTTCCCCTAAAAAGAGGAATAAAACAAGAATGTCCATGATCATGACTTCTTTTCAATATAGTACTTAATACAGTCCTCTTAAATAGCACTATCTACAATTTACTTCTTACTATTTCCGCCTAGAAATTTCTTACTTCTGGAAATACAGCCACAAAATGATGGCATATTTCCATATTTGACCATTAACGCCATCCAAGGCAAAATTAGTCAGTGGTTCAGTTGGGCTCCTTTAATCACAACAGAGGTTCACATGGGCTTTGTTAAGAGAAGGGAAGTTTTTGTGAGATCACCCATAGGCTCAAAGAACCAGTTACTCTCTGTATCAGCCTCTTAGAACTGGGTGTTCTTAATCTGCCGTATTTTGCTTATTAAAAAATGTGCCCTTATTGTAAGCTTTGGTTTCCTTATGGCTCATAATCGTGCCATCTTTATACCAAAGCACCTGTTTAGCTTCAACCACTACTTCTTTCTATTAATTTAATTCAAATAGCAACACAGGAAAATGCAATTAGGTCCCACTGACATTGTGTTAGGCCTTTCCATAGGTCATGGCCTCTCCCTGGATCACAAGTCCCTTCTGATTCATCACTCCTTCTCCATACACCATCTAAGATGAGCTCTTTGTCCAGAGAAGAAACGCTAATTATATAGTATGGATAAAATCCCTACCACCTCCCTATCATCAGCAGTTTTAAATGATGGAATCTCCCTCAGATTGTGATTTAATATGCCCAGCTGGGGCAGTTTTCCTCTTGCATGTTCCTCTCACTCATTTCCATCATCTAAATAAAAAACTAGCTTTTTGAAGCTGCCTTAAGTCCATTCCAACTACAACCCATCCTGGGCCCCATTCCAATTAACTATTACTTTTAACCAAATATCAAATATTTTCAACATCAATTGTTACTTAATGACAACTGGATGCTACTCCCAGGAAACTATATTGAAGTTAGGTAATAGGAACAAAGCAGAAACATATCAGGACTCTTAGAGAAACAGAAATTTCTGCCAAGCACCTCTCTTACTTTCAATTATATCATTTTTCTTTTTTACTATTTTTATATTTTAGTGGTGCATTGTAATCTCACATTATAATAGTCCTTCTAGTGATCGTAACACACATGCACACAGTATGTGTGTCACTGTCTCTCCCCTTTTCCCACCTTCCCCAAACAGGATACTGAGGTTCTATTACACCATAGTTCTATTTACCTGACCAGCTTAGTATTCTCTTGCTTTTCTATTAAGTTCAAATCAATACCCAGTCACCATTCATTTTATGTTTATATTTCCATACCGCTTTATTTCAAAACATAAAGGTCATGCAATAAAGAAAGTCTGATGTTTGAAAGTACTTCTTAAAACTATAAACAGGAAAGAGCATTTGAAAGTCTTTTTCTGCAAAAATAAAGGCCAAGTCAGCAGGAGCTAAAGCATATTGTAGATCTGAGGTCATTGCTGCACAATATTCAGAGTAATTTCTACAGAGTTTTTAAAAGTATTTACTAAAGGACTACCTAGCATAATATAGTGCTACAGAATCATCATTTTTCTTTACTAAGAGCTATCTCATTGCCTTTCAAGTGCTTATATTCATTCAATGGTTTCCTTAGTATCCCCATCCTTGTTCAGTTTCTGAAGTTTTCAGATGAATAACTTATTCAAGCACCCAGAGAAAATAGCAAGTAAATAGCCCCAGGAAGTTTATCTAAGTAGCAAAACATCTTATAAAACTCAATGTGCTTTTAAAAAAAAGTATATTTTTTTCTTATCTGCATAGTTCCCAAGCAAGCCTGTTGAGTTCCCCCATTGCCATGTAGGGATTGTACCAGCAGCCAAAGTTCAGGAGAGCCATGTATAATAAGCACGAGAAGGCTGCAGAATACAAAAGAGAAAAGAATACCTGTCATTAGAGTTGCATATTTTGGCTATCTTTTGTTTTCTTCCTATGTTCCCAGTAAACAGCATTCTGGCAAATGAAGGTCGGAGGAACTGAAGAAGAGATGAAAGATATCAGACAAGGGAAGGGCAGGAGAAGCAGATCAACAGCTGACATCTTAGAATGTAGGGATTTTCCTTTTTCTGGAATGGAAAAAAATAAAAGTCCTCTTAAGGAAATTTGATCCCTTTATATACACAGTTCATTTATTAGCATTTAAGAAAACTTTGTGAGCCAGGTGTGGTGGCACAGTTGTAATCCCAGCATTTAGGAGGCTAAGATAGGAGGATCACAGTTTGCAGACAACCTCAGCTACTTAGTGAGGCCCTTTGCAACTCAGTGAGAACATATTTCAAAATAAAGAATAAAAAATAGGGCTGGGGGTGTAGCTCAGAGGTAGTGTGCCCCTGGGTTCCATCCCCAGTACTACAAAAAATAAAAATAAATAAAACTTTGTGATTTAATGTTGGCTGTTTTGTGAGAAAAATGCTGTTTTCAGGCATAAACCATGCAAACACTCCTCAAGTTTATAATAAAGTACATTTCTGGAGTATGAGATGTCAATTAAAATTATATAATTGCACCTAGATTTTTCATAAAAGATCCACAACAGGGTGTGGGGTGTATGTTCTGGTCTAAAAACTGACTTTAAAATTTTGTAGACAAAATAAAAAAAAAACCTATTGAGTTCCCCCAAAACTATGCCTGCTTTAGTCTTATATGAATTAAACCATTTCAAAATATATTAAATTCAACAATACCAAGTGTGAATCCAGCTCTCATTTTCTAGCCATGTACCTTCAGGCGAGTTATACTCTCAGACTCAGTTTCCCCATTTGTAAAACGAGGGTAATGACAACTATCCCCTGAGACACTGTGAGAATCAAATAGGAAAATCCATGTAAAGCATTCACCAATGCTTATCAAAGAGGAGTCACTTACTACAGGCTTGTTGCTATTACTGTTATAATGTGCAATTACTAATAACTAGGTTTCTGTCTTGTCCTGAATCCTGTAGACTGCCCTGTTTCATTAAAGTTCTTTCAGCCCAAATACACCAGACAACAAAAATATCCAACACCATGATATAGAAGCCTTACTGCTAGCTCTGAACTTTGGTCCAGTTGCTTGTCCACCTGGCTCAAACCACTCACCTGGCTTCCCCAAACCATAAACGTGCCCTCTCTACTCCAGCCCCCATCACTTGGTCAGAACCTGCCAATGTTAGCAAATGCTCTACACCAGCCCCACCATTTCAGTGAAAGGATTGGATCACCTCATTTAATCCTTCAAACATATATGTAATATGATCTAGACATTAAAATGTAATGTCTTCATAATTCCATCTAATTTATTGAATGTTCATTCATCTCTTATTCTTCTCCTTCCAACACTGCTTCTTCCTGAGACCTCTTCAGCTCAATTAAGAGCATCTCTGCTACTTCCCAAAAATTCTAAATGTTGACTCTTTTTGTTTGTTTTTGTTTCTGTTTTATTTTTTGTCAACTCCCTAAGTTCAACCTATTGGCAGATTCCATCACCTCAATTTTAAAATGCATCCTGATTCTTTCTCCTTTTTCTCCATTATTAATATCTCTGTCCTTTGGAGAATCCACATCATCATGGCCTTCAACCCAAATATACTGAATCCCAGGCCTGCTGGAAGGAAAGTGCAGCAGAGGCCTCAAAATGTGTAACCAGCAGCTGCCCCAGCAATTCTGATGAACACTTCAGTCTGAGAACCACTGCTCCTTTCAAAACACTGTCGTCCCTCTCACTGGGAATATCATAATATCCTGATTCACCTCCCTGGTTCTACTTTTACTCCACAATGATCCATTATATATGAAGCAGCAAGAATAATATTTTGTTTTACTTAAAATCGTCCAACAATTTTCTATGTCCCTTAAACTAAAATTCATTTATTTTCCTTATTCTAGCTTACAAACCCCTACATTAACTGATCACTTCCAGTTGTACCTCTCTCCATCTTTATGATCTGGTGACCCTGAACTTCCCTTTCCATTACTTAAACATGCCATTTTGGTTTCTACCTCAGAGCCTTTGTCAAAGCTTGCTCCTGAACCGGGTGTAGTGGCGCATGCTTCTTTTCCCCGCGCTTGGGAGGCAGAGACAGGAGGATTGCTCAGGTTCAAAGCCAGACTTGCTGGCTTAAGAGACCCTGTTTCCAAATAAAAAATATAAAAATAGGTCTGGGAGTGTAGCCTGGAGATAGAAGGGTTTCCAGGAACCCCAGTAGCACCAAAACAAAAACAAAACAAAAAACTTGCTCCTCTCCTGGACTCATTCTTGTTGTTTGAGCCCCAGCTTCCATGTTTCCTAATAAGAAAAGCCATGCCCCTGTTTCCTTTGAGAAGCAGTTTCTGCACTCCAAAAATTAGTCACTATCAGATAGCCAACATTCATTTTCAACTTACTGCACCACCACAGCTTTCTTATTTGCTAACTTGAGAGGATATTATCTGTCTTTACTAGAAAAGCATGAGAGTAAGAATCTTATTCATGTATTTACCTGGAACCTAGGACAATTACTGCTATATAGTAGATACTTAATAAATAATTGTGTGTGTGTGTGTGTGTGTGTGTGTGTGTGTGTGTGGTACTAGGAATGGAACCCAGGGGCTTTCTACCTCCAGGCTACACTCCTAGACCTATTTTATATTTTATTTGTAAACAGAGTCTCACTAAGTAGCTGAGGCTGGCTTCAAATCTGCATCCCGTCTCAGCCTCGCAAGGACTGGGATTACAAGCATGTGTCACCATGCCTGGCTTAATAAATAATTATAAAATTATAATATAGCAGGTTTGGGGATGTATCTTGTATTAGAGCACTTGCCTAGCATGCAAGAGACTCTGGAAGCTCTGGGCTCAATCTCCAACACAAGAAAATTTTTAAAAATAATAAAATAGCAGCAGAGAAAAATGCTTTCAACAATGTCATGAAATTTGTAAAGTCTCATTTGAGGAAACTGTATTGAGTTACTCTGAAAGGAAGTAGATGAGAATCAAACTGTGGATTAAAACCAGGAATCAGATCCAGAAATGTCCAAATTCTAGCTCTTTCAAAAAATACAAAACATTTTTCTATTAAATTGTTCAACATCTAAAGCAAATGTCTATCTTTTGATATCAACTGGTTCAGCATCCTCTTTATGGTACTCTCCGATACCATAAAAAAAACTACAAAAATTACAATTTGTCCTTTCTCTTTTATAAAATAAATTATTTTATGTGACAAAAACTCCACAATAGGTTCAATTTTGGAATTTTTTGGCCCTTTGAAAACCTAATTCAGACACGTCTCCTTTTCTGTCTCCCTTTTAATTATCCTCAAGCACACAGACAGAGGTCATCAAATTGTTGGTCTCTCTCAGTTTTGAAATTGAAGTCATACTATCATCTTGAACTTGCAATTGCTACATTAGCAACTTCAGCCTGTATTCTAAGAGTATGAATGGCATCCCTTTAAAATTCATCAACCAGCTGGATGTGGTGGCGCATGCTTGTAATCTCAGCATTTGGGAGGCTGAGACAGGAGGTTCGCTGTTCATGGACAGCCTCAGCTACTTAGTGAGGCCCTTTGCAACTCAGTGAGACCCTGTTTCAAAATAAAGAATAAAAAATTAGGGCTGGGGGTGTAGCTCAAGAATAGAATGGATAGAATAGCTCTGGGCTCCATCCACAGTACTGCAAAAATAAAATAAAATAAATAAAATGCATCAATCAATCCCTGTTTGCACTAAAAACTCTCTAGTCTTCCATCATTTGCCATCCTTTTGTCTCAAAAATTCCATTCCAGGTCTTGACTTGAATCAGTGTCAACTCAAAGACACACATCTGTGTGTTTCATCATGAATCTGTGAGGTGAAAAGTCTTTGTTCTCTTTGGAGCAATGCTGGTAACAGGAAGAGGGGTGGATCTTGGAGACAAAGAGGAGGTAGAAGCCTTAGTAATGAGACACCCTGAGTGGCATAAGTTGTTGGAGGGTTTAAGGTCACTCTGTGGACAACTTAAGTGTAGAAAGAGAAGCATTATAACCTGACAGATTCTGAAAAGTAAACAGGGGATAGCGAAGGTCTCCAAGTTCATAATCTACCCATGCAATACCAACTGAATACTTAACCAACAACACACAATCTGCAAAGTGCTGAGATTAAAATGATGATCAAAAACAAAGAAATATACAAAACTAAAACCTAGGCATGATCCCAAATTCAATGAAATTTATAATTCAGTAGAAAAGTATAGTGGATCAAATAAACACACATAAATTCATAACTGAAATTATCATTAAGAATAAATGGATAGAAGTATAAAATCATGGAATAATTGGATATCACCTGAATTTTGAGTTTAGGAAAAGGGTTCTTTAAGAAAAGAATATCTGATCTAAGATGTGAAAATACACATCAATTGAACAATTGTGTATGCGCTGGGAGGTGTATGGAGAATTCCAGACAGAGAGAACAGCACACACGAGGTTGTGAGTCAGGAAAAGCAAAGTCTTTTGGCAGAATTGATAGGAAACCAGTAAGATGTGGACCAAATTTGCTCAGAAGGTAAGCTGGAGCACCAAATCAAAAGCAGGGTGTGTGTGAAACCATGACAAAGTTCTAGCTCTGTTGTGAGAATTTTTAAAAAAAAAAAAGCAAATGAGATCATCATAGTAAAATGCATAGTACAGTCATTTGTGTTTTTATTTTACTAATTGTCATCATTTCCTTGGCTTTATCTACTTCCCTTGCTTTAGTTATTTTCCTTTTTTCTAGTACAGTTTTGGAACAATCCAGGCCACTATTGTACACTCCTGTGGAACAGTGGATCACTGCAATCGATCACTTCCCTAAAATCTATTCCTTACGCTGAATTCTTGTGTGTGTGTGTGTGTGTGTGTGTGTGTGTGTGTGTGGTGCTGGGGATTCACTGAACCCAAGGGTATTCTACCTCCAAGTTATACCTTAGCCCCCTTTATTTATTTTTTTTATTTTAAAATAGGGTCTCACCAGGTTGCTGAGGAACTCCCTTAGTCGCTCAAATCTGCAATCCTACAGTCTCAGCCTCCCCAATACTGGGATTAAAAGTATGTTCCACCATATCTGGCTTGAATTCTTTTCTTCTCACATGAAAGTATTTAATGACTGCACTTCCAGTTTATTGTGTGCAATGTTCACTTTGGATATGGCTTTTCATATGCAACAATTATAAGATTAAAAGCCAGATGTTATTTATCAAAATAAACAGAAAGTATGTCATTACTAATATAGCAATAGAGGTGGTTTACATAAGTTTAAAATACAAGAATTTAAAATATAAGTTGAAATTAAAGATCATATAGAGTAATTAAATATTATTCTAACCAAGAGTCATCTGTTAGGTGGGATCTCCAAAATTCCAAAAACTATAAAGCTGAAAAAATGAAATCACACCTGTTGTTGGATGTAAGATTCAGAAGGGCTAGAAATGCCTCCTGCAGCCTCTGGGAACTTCGAAGTAAGGCAGCATTCAATAAAATGTCTTCAAAATGAAGTCCCTGAGAGTCAGAGCTCTCTGCTTCCACCAGTTCCAGAACTGCAGCCCAAGGATTCTTCCTCCTTCCTGACCCAGAATTCCAACTTCCTCGACAACAGTCTAGGAGGTGAGAATGAGAGGAGACAGGAAGCAATAAAATTTCTGCTTAAAGATCCCAAGTTTTTGGACATGGTGGTGCATACCTATAATCCCAGTACTTGGGAGGCTGAGACAGGAGGATCACAGGTTCAAGGTTAGCCTCAGCAGTCAATGAGGTCCCTCAGCAATTTAACGAGACCCTATTTCAAAATCAAAAACAAAATATGGCTCGGAATGTAGCTCAAAGGTAGAATGTCTGGGGTTCAACCTCTTGTACAACAATAAAAACAAAAATCCCCAATCTTTCTTCCTCATTTTGTCTTCAATTGACTTAACTAGCCTCCAGGAAAATAAATATATATCTATTACAATGAAAGAATCTAAATGGCAGACTCTTCAGAATCAAGTGAAGCTGAGCATAGTGGTACACTCCCATAATCTCACCTACTATGGAAGCTGAGGCAAGAGAATTGCAAGTTTGAGGGCAGCTTCTGCAATTTAGAAAGATCCTGACTCAGGATAAAAAGCAAGAAAGTTGCCAGGCATGGTGGTGCAGGTTTGTAATCCCAGCATTTGGGAGGCTGAGACAGGGAGATTGCACTTCTTGGACAGCCTCAGCCACTTAGTGAGGTCCTTTGCAACTCATGAGACTCTGTTTCAAAATACAGAATAAGAAATAGGGCTGGGGGTGTCTCTGAAAGGTAGAATACCCCAGGGTTCCATCCCTAGTACCAAAAAATAGCTACATCCCTAGCTCAGCAGTACAGCACCCCTGGGTTCAATCCCCAGTACTGAGAGAATGGGAGGGGATGGAGAAGGAGAAGAAGACAGGTGTAATGGAGTCACCCAGATCTAAAAGCCTTCTAATAACTCACCATTGCCTCAGGATAAAATCCAAATTTCTCAGTACTCCTCAGCCCTCTCTAATTGTTCCAACCTCCTCTCTCTTCACACCCAACATTCCAAACAAACTTAACCACAGCCTCTGAAATTTCTTGGGTGGACAACTCTCCATATCACCTTGGAGTTTTGGAACATAGGCCTTTTTTTGCCTTGAATTTCTTATCCTCTTCTTGCCAACTTAACCTTCAGGACTCAGCTTATAAATTACTTTCCTCAAGAAGCCCTTCCTAAAGCCCTAACTTGGGTTTTGTGACCCTAAAAAACGTCCTCACAGCACCCTTCCTCTGTACTTATTGCACTGTGTCCTTCCTGCTTAATTTTTGCCTCCCTAACAGGAGTGCAACCTCTTTGAAAAAAAATGACACCAATGTCTCCATTTATTTCTTTTTTTCATTCATTGACCAAATTAGAATTTTTTCTTCACATTACTAAATAAAAATAAAATCCTTGTCCTAAAAAAGATGATATACTTTACTTAGCTTGTCTTTTCAACATGTGGAGAGAACCTAGAATCCATGAAATAGTCAAGAAATGGGTATGAGAAAAGAGGATTGAAGGTTCAAGGCCACCATGCAATGACTTAGTGAGGCCCTATTTCAAAAAACAAAATAGGCCAAGGGGGTGGCTCAGTGGTATCACTACACCTGGGTTCAATCCTGAGTACCATACAGAGAGAGAGAGAGAGAGAGAGAGAGAGAGAGAGAGAGAGAAGGGAAGGAGGGAAGGAAGGAAGGAAGGAAAAAGGGAAGGAAGGAAGGAAAAAAGAGAGGAAAGCAAAAGGGTAAAGAGGAGAATTTGGATGAGTTGCTATTTTTCTCACCATTCTTTTTTGTGGAACTTCTGAAAGAAACATTGGACAGGGTATGAAAGCTTAGACTTACTTTGTTTAGAATATTTATTTTCTGGCTATTGAAAAGTAAAGTCACTACAGAAAGTTCAAAGAAATTTGAAAACATAAAAATGTAAGTAGAAAATCAATTGAAAATGCAAAACTTTTATTGATATTTTAATATGGTTTCTTATAATATGTTTCTGTATATGTATGTAAGGATGCACCCACTTATTTGAGGACTTTGACATACATTTCATACATCCTAAATTTGCCCTCTTAAAGTGTGCAATTCAAGTCTGAGTATGTTCACAGAATAGTGCAACCATCACCACAATCTAAATTAGAACATTTTTATTCTCCCAGAAAGAAACTGTGCATGCTGCTTAATTAGCAGCCACTCCCCATTCCCCCCCAATGGATGGCCCACCCTGAGCCCCGGGCAACCACTAATCTACTTTCTGTCTCTATGGGTTTTCCCATTCTGGGCATTTCATATAAATGGAATCATTTGCTATGTGCTTCTTGTGACTTGCTGCTTTCACTTAGCATAACATTTCCAAGATGTATCCAGGTTGTAGCGTGTATCAGCTCATCAACATTTGATTGTATTATTTATCCATTAATCATGTGTTGAACATTTGGATTGCTTTCACTGCTTGGCTATTAGAAGCGATGCTGCTGTGAGCATTCTTATGCACGTTTTTGTGTGGTTATATATTTCCATTTCTCTTGAGAATATACTGGGGAGTAGAATTGCTGGGTCACATGGCAACTCTATATTTAACAATTTGAGCAAATGCCAAACTGTTTTCAAAGTTGATCCACCATTTCACATTCACACCAGCAATGTAGAAAGGTTTCGAATTTCTCCTATACTTTGAAAATTAAAATTTCACTATACATAGTTCATATCCTGCTTTACAAACTATGCAAGTTCTACTTTCTTTAATATAACTATTTCCAATAACTTCATAAGTCTGCCTCAGTTACCATAACAAAATACCATAGAGTAGAAAGCCTAAACAACAGAAATACATTTTCTCACAACTTTGTAAGCTGAGAAGTCCAGGACCAAGTTTCCAGTATGGTTTGACTTCTGGTGATGTCTGTCTGTCTGTCTGTCTGTCTGTCTGTCTGTCTCTCTCTCTCTCTCTCTCTCTCTCTCTCTCTCTCTCTCTCTCTTTCACACACACACACACACACACACACCACACTCACATACACTTTTATTGATTCATTATAATTATATGTCAGGTTCAGATATAGAGTGAGAGAAACATATATGCACACAACATGTGGTGCATTTCCCTCCTGGCTTACAGACAGCTGCTGCGTCCAGAGTTCAGACTCACTAAATGCCCTTTATTGTGCATATGTACCAAGAGAGGAGACAGAGATCTCTGCTCTTTCTTGCTTTTCTTATAAATTCACCAGTCCTGCCTGATCAGGGCCCCACTTTTGTAACCTTATTTAACATTTATTACCTAGTTAATCGGTTCTATCTCCAAATAAAAACTATTTGGATTTAGGGCTTCAATAAATGAACCTGGGAGGGAAGGTGCATTTAATCCACATCACTGGATAAACAATGGTCTACTGCAAAATTCTATATGAAAATAGTGCTCCAGGAACAAGATTCTAAAGTTAAGAAACTTTTTCTTTAAAATACATTATTTGCAAATTTCTTTTAAAATTCATTTTGTTGTGTTAGCTACATACCCTTCACGTCCAAGTGTGGATAAAAGTGTCTTTCTGAAATTTCTCACCTGCATCTACTTGCAATCTGGAAGAACAGACTTCACACTCTTTCAAAAGATATTTAAATTTTCTATGTAGCTCAACTGTTGTTGTCTCTAACTCCATTTCTCTGCTAAAGAAAATGATGTCTTTTACACCATTGAGAGCCCGTATAATCTTGAAAGTTTTCATTTGAACTGATGAAGGAAAAGAGGCCATCCTAGAGTTGGCTTTATTGGAAGCTTCTACTAAGTAAAAAAAAAAAAAAAAAAAAAAAAAAAAAAAAAAAAACCTTCAGATTTCCAAAGAAAACTAATTGGAACCCTGAAGCAGCAGATGGGAAGAGCAGAAATTTCAGAACACCTCGGTGACCTCATTACAAGCATAATGAAAGAGGCAACGATGGAGTTAATTAGAAGAGAGGCAAGAGAAAAGATTAAATGAGAGTACAAAAACAAAATGTAACTCAGAGAAAGAGAGGCATTCAGCAAGAAATAGAATATGCTGATCTCTGCAAAACTATTCAGAACCAAGGGAGATGGGAGCTAGAATCAAACAAAAGGCATATAAACCAGGTGGCCACCGAGGATGAAAAGTCTGTGGAAAACACAAAGAACAGACACCTGGGAAGGAATTAGTACATATCTGCATCCAGCAGAAAATGTAGACCTGGTAGCCAGAGGAATCTAGCTGGCTACACAAGAGAAGTCGCTCCTAGTTGGGTGGCACTGATAGCGTGCCTCTGTGTGTGATAGATAAAACTCATGAATTTCTTAGCAGTCACATAAGACTTTAGTACAAATGTGTCCTTTGCTACTTGGGATCGCCTTAAACTGTTGACATCTTTACCTCTTTCTAGTCTAAAGGCTCTTTACTATGTGTAGAAACCAAATCAGACTTCCAAGTACCATTATTTTTACAAGTGATATTTGTCCTTCGGACATGGGTTATAGTCAGTATATTTTAAAATTTGTTCATAAAACAGCATTTTAGACATTTAACTATGACTCACACTTATTTTTGAGAACAACAAGAAGACAGTTTCAGAGCCCCAAATCTACATATGAAGGTTTGTGACAAAGAGAACCTGCTTTCTGCTCCAAATATAATTATGCTACTTGAGTAGAATGGTGGTTTAAATCATGAGCAATAAGTAGAGAAGGGATCCAGAAATTATTTCATTGACATAGACAGTCTAGCTTTTACCAAGTCCAACCCGCAATTTTATT
This sequence comes from Muscardinus avellanarius, assembly GCF_963383645.1. Lineage (NCBI taxonomy): Eukaryota > Metazoa > Chordata > Mammalia > Rodentia > Gliridae > Muscardinus > Muscardinus avellanarius. The sequence goes on from NC_137786.1 coordinate 76,479,383, forward strand.
TCTGAATGATATAGATTAGCTAGTTATAATGAGCACAGAGACTAGAAAATTTCCACATATTTTATTCATATCTGAAGTAATCCATGTCTACATGCTGTGGTTGAGCCGAACATGAAGCCATAAAATATGATTTGCTATGGTTCACCTTAAGACCACAATGGCAATAAATTGGGGACTCCATATTTTGACTCATGTACCCCCTCCAGGGATGGCCCCAAGCAAGCATCAAATTGGACTGACCAGTCTTTTTTTTTTTTTTTGCTATAATCATACAGCTCTCTGTGTCTCAAGAATGTAAAATTCTTCAAGCTCATGATTGTCTCATGAATAATGTAGAAGGTACATTTCCCACACATGCCATATCTTTAAACCTCTCACAGAGCCATTTTACATTGTAAGGGTAAATGAAAAGTTAATGCTGCAAACTGCCTTTACAGCGCAAAGGAAGAAATGAAACTTTGAAGTATAAACAGAGAAAAGGGCCAAATTATTCCAAATGTGATTTTGGAAGGTTGATCCCAAATAAAAGGAAGGTAGTAGCTCATCAGAACTTATATTAAGAATTTATACTATGACAGTCTATATCATTTACCTCCCTCCTGACAATTATTTCCTAGTAATTAGTCTCTCCTAGTTAATCAGAACCTCATTCCTTAAACCATTGTTTTTCTAGTTCACTAATCTCTTTAATCACCCTAACTCAGCCCCTTCAATTATCTGCCTGGCCAATTCCAAAACCTGTAACTCCTAATTGTTCACTGTTCTGATTCTTCTGCCCCAAGACTGTTGAAAGTTTCTGAAAAGAAGTCAGATACTCATGTTGATTGGCTTCTTATAAACTTCTACCATATGTCTTTTCCCCAATTGCTTTTAACTTCCAAGATTGCAGTCAATGAATAAACAGCAACAGCTGTCCACTTGTCAGCTCTGGAGTCAGTCCTGCCCTGTCACTCTGTAACCTCTCCCCTCCAGCTTTCCTTCTTATCATAGATGCTTTTAGTAACCTTGGCTCCTGAGGCGAGTCCTGCTCTCCTAGGCCACTTACACTTCAACCTTGTTTGAGCCGTAGTTATTTGAACTTTGCTTAGCAACTTTGATGACACTCATTCAGAACAAATTGCAACATTGCCTAGTCTCTAAGGCTAGACCTTCGTCACCTTTACACCCCACACTCAAAAGACTCATAGAAGCCACTAAAAGGTATTCTGTCTCCTTCATCTACCCAGAAGTTACTACCTAACCTGCTGCTTTCTTTTTCTAGGCTCTCTGCAACAAGGGATTAATTTCAAACATTATTCAACCAACATTGCTTCCCCCTTTCTTTCTTTCTTTCTTTCTTTCTTTCTTTCTTTCTTTCTTTCTTTCTTCCTTTCTTTTTTTCAACACTGTTAGATAACCTTTCAAACAATTCCTGGTTAAATTTTAACAAGTCTCCATCTAGGCCTATCATCTATCATTCTCTAGAAAATTGCAGAACAGTCTCACCCTTCATTTGCAGTAGACATCCTATTTTATTGGATTAGTCCAAAACCATTCACCACTTTTAAGGCTTTCACCTTCTTAAAATCTTAGGATCAAGTCCCACTTTCTCAAGAGCTGAGCTTAGAATGGCCTCATGTCACACCCACTCTTAGTTCTAATATGAGACCACTCACAGGATTCTTGCAATTATAGCAGAAACAAGGTGGGTTCCAAACCTTATCTATTCATCTGGAGATTTGCTGGCTAAATTGGTTTTACTTGAAAACTAGACAGAAAATAAGAAAGAAAGGGCATGAAATATCAAAGGCAGAAAGGAAGAATATAGACCACTGATACAAAATTGAGTTCACAAAGATCCTGGAATACATTTTAAATACTGATCTAAGGTGTGAATGACAGCAATCGTCACTAAGGAAAGATCAGAGTCCACAAACAAGAGTGAGCAGAGTATGTAGCCCAGGGTGACCTTGAATAGAGAGGGGGAGAAGAAGTGGCATTCCTCTCCTTATATGGAGCTGAGATGCAGCAAGAGGAGCTGAGAGGAGGCAATAGGAATAGAGTAGATGGGAATGATGTGGTCATGAGCAGAGCGCCAAAGACTTTGTTCTCACAAAATAGCACAAGAAAGGAAGTAAGACCACATCATCACCAACAAAAACTGTACCTCTTTTAAAATAAATCTAGAATTTAATTGTCACAGATTGACCCAGGCTTTACACAGCTAGCTTGGGCCCTGTTCTAAATCAAAATTATATTCATGGTCTATATTACATATGACAGTTTCTGTATGACAGGCACATTTGGCAGCAGGAAAATGGGATAATAGTACAGTCATAGTGCCACTATTGTATCTAGATAATATATTTTTTGCAGTACTGGTGATAGAACCCAGGCCCATTCTACCTCCGAGCTATACTCCTATCCCTATTTTTTAATCTTTATTTTGAAACAGGGTCACACTAAGTTGTGCAGGGCCTCACTAAGTAGCTGAGGCTGGCTGCAAAACCAGATCCCCCTGTCTCAGCCTCCCAAATGCTGGGATTACAAGCATGAGCCACCACGCTCGGCTCTCTATATAATATTTTATCATGCTTTTTTGGGGAAAATATGTATTTAATTGTATAAAATGAGTACTTTATAACATACTATTTATTATTATGTAGTATGATAACAAAGAATATATAACATATAATGTAACATAATACTCAATACCATAAATATTTGTCTCCTAGTCCTTCCCAAGTCACCCTCATTCTTCACTCCACTCCGGACTGGTTTTTAAATTATTCACATTTATTCTCCTCTGCAACTGAATTGTACCTAACAGTACTTTTCTTAAGAATATGTTTTCCTCCACTCGCTGAAGGTCTAACATCAGCTCAGATTCTCAGATCACAAAATTATACAGAGGCCAACCTGGGTGTGGTGGTGCACTCTTGTAATCCCAGTATTCGGGAGGCTGAGACCGGAGGATCATGGTTTGTGGACAGCCTCAGCTACTTAGTGAGGCCCTCCGCAACTTAGTGAGACCCTGTTTTAAAATAAAGAATTTTTAAAAAAGGGCAGGGGGTGTATCTTGGAAGTCAAATGCCCCTGAGTTCCATTCCCAGACCTGCAAAAAAAAAAAAAAAAAAAAAAGTATACAGGGGCCAAATAAATAAAGAATAGGGGTGTTCTCACTCAGTCCCCCCAGAGCCACATATCAAAGAAAGATAGTTAATAAGCATATGTCACTACAAGAAAATTTGTTAACATTTATTACTAAGGCCAGAGAGTAGCCTATTAGAAGTGCTGTCAGGTCAAAACCCCATAGAAGGAAGACAAAATATATATATATGTATGTATTCCTTTCTTTCTCTCTTACATATATATATATATATATATATATATATATATATATATATATATATTGTACATATATATATGTACATATATATATATATATATATATATGTACAAATCAAGAGAAGAAAGAGGAAACTGAGCCAGGCATGGTGGTGCACGCTTGTAATCCCAGTAATCCCAGTACTTGGGAGGTTGATACAGGAGGACCCAGGTCGGTGGCTAGCCTCAGCTATTTAGTGAGGCCCTCTGCAACTTAGGGAGACCCTGTTTCAAAATAAAGAACAAAAAAAATGGGGCTGGGGATGTAGCTTGGTGGTAGAATGCCCCTGGATTCAATCCTCAGTACGACAAAAAAAGAAGAATCTGATATTTCAATTGTGAAATACATGTGCACACTATCTATGCAAACTAATCATGTTTGAGAAATGACCACTACCAGCTGCATATTAGATAACCTCTATGGACCGCTCCATTCCCACAGTGCCACTTTCTTTGGAGCCATGGACAGACAAGTTTCAATTAACAGAGAGTTTACCTAGATGCCTTGTAAGCTTTTAGTCACCTAGAAATACTGTGTTCTACTTTTTCAAGACCAAAGTGCTTCGTCAAATCGTAGTTCTCTAAGGAAAGCAAGTATTTAACAAATGTTGAGGATAATAGAATTGATTATTATTTAGGATGTGAAATAACACAATTAAGACTTTGTAAGTAACCCTATACTTCTCTTTCTAAGAGTACCGAACATAATCTCATTTCTTCAATATGTTTCCAGTATAGTATGTATGTATGTATATATACACACAAGCCTACATATGATGTATCTTTGAAATATTATTATTTGATATTTTAAATTTCCTGATTACCAAACGTGTACTACATTCCAATAATACAGCTCTTTTGTTCCAGCAAATTCTTGTGTTTGTTTTTAACATCTTAATGCTGCATGATAATTTGGGCTAGAATTACGCTAAAGCACTATGACACAGGTAGAAAGTACTATCGTCAACAGATACAGCATCAATGTCTCTGAAAGAGTTAAGATGACTTTCAGAAATGCCAAGACAAGGGAACGCAGTGAGAAAACTGGTTCAGTGGGATATTGGTCTGTGGAATTCTTGAGTTCAGAGCAAGAGTTTTCCACTCAGTCTGCAGATCCAATCTTGGTATTCCTGGAACCAATATATATAGTTTAGGCAGAGATCACTGAAGAGCCAGCAATATAATCTTTAGCCAGATTAACTGGTTATCTACAGGTCCCCAACGGAACCAGTGTGCTCCTATGGACCCTTAGACTTCCTCAGGCTTCTTGCTGTGAAATCGTGGACATACCCCAGTATCCATGTAAATAACGGATGGCATTTAATAAAAGCAAGTCCAAGTTAACATTCTGAGTCAATTCCTTTCCCCGATATAGCAGCAGAGAGTGATTTAAAGCAAATGTTTTAATTGTGCATTTCCTCTGGCCGATCTCATTCTAGCATTCAAACCGCTCCTCCTACAACTTTGTCACTCCCACACAGCACTACTAATGTTGCAGTCGTGTAGGCACAACCTATGTGCATTTAGGTCCAAATTTAAAATATTCTGGAAGTTGATGTTCCTTTCCAATGTACTTTTCTATTCACAAACAGGAAGAAGTTAAATTGAGGCCAAATCTGCATCTCTAAGGACATTTTGTCTTAAGTATTTTCCTCGTGCTTTTTAATCTTCTTCATAAAACGGATTTGTCAAATAACAGCAGTTCGATTCTTAAATAAAAATAGCACAGAATCATAAATAAATAAGGAACTGTATAAACAGCTCCTTACTCCAAATTAATACATTTTGTATTACATTCTGTCGGTGTGGTTACAGCTTAAAGATATAAAGGGGAGGGGGCCTGAATAGTTGTGTAAGCAATAAATATTATCTAAAAATGAAACACATTTTATTAGCTATTTAGTGCCTTTTATTTCTTCTGGCTAATAAAGTGAAATTCAAATATTACATTTGAAACTGAATCATAAATCCATCAAAGAGCTTATTTGCCTGAAATCCCAACTTCCAAAACATATGGAAAATTGCCTAAAGGTAGAGAAAGTTGTTGCTTTTATCATACTGTGCATCTAAATTCCCAAGATGATTGATTTAACGAGGTTTGCACATTAGAAGCCTTTTCCATTGTTACAATAAGAGGAAATCACAAGAAAGATTAATGCCCTCTGCGTGGTGCCACTGTATTAAAATGTCTTTGAAATGTCTTCACTCCAGGAGCACTTCCTCCCCATGCCAGGACTTAGTAAAGTTGGTCTCAGTGTAAAGAATTTATTAGTTATGGCCGATGGAGCTATGGTGCTGAAAATAAATACCTGTGCTATGCTTACTTTCAAAGAGACGTGTAAGCTAGTCAGTTTTCAAACAAAATTTGATTTCACGGCTTGGCACAAGGAGAGTGTGTCTCGGAGATGCTTGCAAGTGAGGCCACCCACAGGTCTGCCTCAGAATCTAGGATCCTGTCACAACACCACAGTGTTACCAAATGGGAAGCAAAGCCACCACCCTCCCATGACTTGGAAAGCTTCTCAAGCTTAGATCCTCAGGGGCGTTTTCTCTGCAGTAACAGAATGTTGTCTGCCCTCATCTTCCCTCTGCTTCACAGACATAGGCGAAAAAAAAAAAAAAAATTTCAACCCACTCTTACAATCGCTGGGATAGTGACAAATACTTGAGACTGTCCCTTCACATACCATTCTGATTATATAAAAGAGGCAACTTTTGCTGGGCACCGTGGCACATGTCTGTAATCCCAGAATTTGGAAGACTGAGACCAGAGGAGGTCTCACAGCAGGTTTGAGGCCAGCCTCATCAACTTAGTGAGGACCTCAACAACTTCACAAGACCCTTCAAAATAAGAAAATTAAAACAGGCTAAGGGTGTAGCTCAGAGGTAGAACAACCCTGGATTCAATCTCCAGTACCAAAAAAAATATACAATTTCAGAACATAATTTGTTTAAAAATGTATTAAACTTCAGCTACCCATATGCAACGGAAGCATTTACTGAGCACAAACTCTATGCCCAGTATTGTGCTAAGTGCTGTGATATGCACAAAAAATTCATGAAACAAAAATATAATTATTTTATTAACATGAATAAAATTATAAAGCTCAAGCTATGCAGCCCATGCAATAACAAAACAAGCTAAAATAAAAGATAACGTGAAAAGTAACAGAACTACGGTTTATGGATAAACATAAAGTAGGCAGTCTAGAGAGACCGTGGTAGGTTCGTGTTAAACATCAACACCCCGGAGGCGGGAAGGTTTCTATGGAGCTTCAGCCTCACTCTGGGCTTTTGCTGTTTCTGCCTTTGCTCACGTTCTCCTGGTCTGGAATGCTTTGTCTCTTCTCTGTCCACCCAAGTGATGCTGTTCTAGGGACTCAGCTAAAACCCCACTTTCCCCACAGCTACTCTGAACACCATGAATCTCGCCCTTTTCTTCAGCCCTTTCAGTTTTCCAATCGCCACTTCATATGTCAGAGTACACTGGCCCTGACGGCTTAATACTGCTCCCCCATGATTTTATAATCCTAGCTAGCTTGCGTGTTTCATGAGCATAGAAAACAAGTCATTTATGACTTCTGCTTTCTCACAACACTTATGATAGGAGTGAACCCATTATTATTTGCACTTAATCAATGTTTGACAGTTTGGTTAGTTCTACGATGGCCTGTTACCAAAGGCTTCAGGAGTTTGTTTTTAAAAATCTTGTGAAATACCAAGTAGAAACATGTATTTATTCACCACTTTAAAGTAAAAAAAAAAAAAAATTAAAGCAGTCATCCAAGTATATGAAAAACACAAACACTGAGATACAAATAATAAAGTGGTAAATGTTTAATTAGGTCATTAGTTTAAAACTGGAAGGATTAGAATTATGAGAAACCCATAAGCAAACACAATGAGAACAAACATTAATGCATGATGATTAATCCATAGCAAACAATAGGAGCAAACATTACTGTAGTAATTCATAGCCTCTTTGCCTTACTCAAAAATAAGTAAATAAATCTGTCTTTGCTCCCTGGACAGTCCCATGTCTTGCAATGGGATAATTAAGATTTACTGTCAGTCCATGGTGCAGGAATGGTACAAGGAGGGAGAAGAAAAGAGTCTGTACAGTGAAGCATTTAAGAGCCATCCAAGGAGAGAATTGAAAGACAGTGCTGGTGAGAGTTACTGGAGTTAAAACACAGATCTGGATTCCACCCAATCACAAGCCAGCAAAATTTTGGGGAGGGGGGTGGCCAGAGAGTGTGTTATACTTCTATAATCTCAGTACTTGGGAAACTAAAACAGGAGGATCACAGGTTTGAGACCAGCCTCAGCTATTTAGTGTAACTCAACAAACTAGCAAGACACAGTTTCAAAACAAAAACTAAAATAAGGTATTGCTCAGAGGTAAAATGCCTCTAGATTCAATCCTCAATACCACACACACAAATTATATAATTAGATACATATCTCATATATATATAAAATTTGCATATAGATATATGTATTGTGGGAAATAATTAAAGCTTTTTATTTATTTTATTTTTTTATTTTTTGGTGGTACTGGGGGTGGAACCCAGAGGCTTTCTACCTCCAGGCTATACTCCCAGACCTTTTTTTTATATTTTATTTGGAAACAGGGTCTCACTAAGTTGCTGAAAGCCTCACTAAGTAGCTGAGGCTGGCTTCGAACCCGTGTGATCCTCCTGTCTCAGCCTCCCAAGCGCGGGGATTACCAGCGTGAACCACCAGGCCCGGCTAATTAAAGCTTTTTAAATTATAGATTCCATACTCGTAAAATAATAATAATAAAACCTACCACACTGAACTATTGGTAGAATTAAGTGAGCTCTTAGGTCACTGGTTGACAGTCCACCACTGGAATAAATGTGTTATTATCAATAACAGCTTTTGAAATTTTGACTGATAACTATTTAAAGAGAGAAAAGCATTTCAATTCCCACTCAAAAGTAGATTTCCTTTTAGTATCTCCATAGACAAGTGTCAAGAACTGGATACTTTGGAGGAGACATTGCATCACAAACGGTGTGCTGGCAGGACAGGGGGAAGCCAGGCCAGCCTGGTGACAACGACATTGCCTTTCCTTCCATTTACCACTTCTCCCTTACCCTTCTTTTGATTTTCCTCCAAGCATCCCAGGTGTTTCCTTATCCAAATCTACCTCTGTCCTTTCCTCTTAATATCATATTCATACTTCCCTTTTTGCTTATCCTACTGACTATTCATATTGCCCCTGAGAACACAGAAAATGAAAAATGCAAATTAAAAAAAACTTGACTCTTTTTTTGCAGGTAACAAACTGAACCACATGAAATCACCACTGAGCAGGGAGATTTTATGTCTATATGTATGTCTATAGTATGTTTATAGAGTATATATATCTACAAATATAAATATTCCTACAAATATTATAGATATTTCCTAATATGTATATAGTGTTCTGAGTTTGTGATAAATAAAAGTAACTTCACATTGGTAACATTGAAAAGCCATGTTCAAAGCATATGAAAATTTCAAAAATGAGCCATAAAACCTGAATGGATATTTGGGCATATGCAGTCAGGGGATCTTTGAAATAAATGGACAACCAGCTCTAGATATCTTGAGTATAAAAGATATTCATCTAAAGATATAGCTTATAGAATATTTTTAAAAATCAAAACACTCAGGTCTTGAGTAAAATAGAAGACTGGTGGGATCGTAAAGACAAAAATTAATATTCAGAAGCCTTGGAAAGCTCCCCCAAAATAATAAAGCTCTGTTTTTTTCCTGTTTTCCTTTCAAGATTTGAAGCTCTCAAGGTAGAGTTTTACCTAGTTTAGGTCAAGGTTTCACATGGAACCTCCAAGTAGTTCAACCTCAGAGACTAAATTGCTATTCCATCTCTAACTATAACAATAAGAATTATGGGCCGGGCGTGGTGGCGCACGCTTGTAATCCCCGTGCTTGGAAGGCAGAGACAGGAGGATCGCACAGATTCGAAGCCAGCCGCACGCGCTGGCTTAGGAGACCCTGTTTCCAAAATAGAAATGTAAAAATAGGTCTGGGAGTGTAGCCTGGAGGTAGAAGGGCTTCCAGGAACCCCAGTACCACCAAAAAACAACAACAACAACAACAACAACAACAACAACAACAACAAAAATACGAATTATGCCCTTGGGATTAAACAGTGTGGCATCTGGTATTAGGATGTGTTGCCTGACTGCTCTAACTTCCTATCAGAATTAGGAATTGAGAGTTTCCTTCTTCAACCCCAAAGTGAAATTTTACTTTCCAAAGCTTAAGACAGCAACACGAGATCCAACAGGACATGTTTCTATGTCCAGTGTTGCAATGATAGAAAATTCCTCTGAATTAAAATTCAGACAAAAAAGAGAGGAGGGAAGGGGAGGGGGCAGGAAGGGAAGGGAAGGGAAGAGAATGAAAATCAAACTTACTTTCATAATGTTTACATTTCATTTCTCCTTCTGAACTCCATAGGGTTCAGATGACATTTTTATAGTTGCTTATGAGATGTTTCTTGCAATTTTTTCTTACTAAAGTATTGTAAGAATATGAGCCTTCAATCCCAGGGCACTTGTTGTTTGTGTATATGGCGGGGGGTGGGGAAGTGTTGCTCTTAGCTAGAAGAGGAGTCAGATGTTTTTACAGAGGAGAATGGGCCACAGCCCAAGCCATAGAGGACAAGTGTATTCACTCACCAGTTTCCAAGGTTGAACCAGTCAGATATGCAGAAATATATGCTGCAGATCTGAAACCAATGCAGGAAAAGCACATTCTAAGAAGATGGTGTTCAGCCAGGTAAAAATGTCTTTGATGGAGCTGCCACACCTCTGTGACCATAAATTTCATCCTACCACTTGACAGTGTTTGAGACTTGGCTTCCTAAACAGCTGGGTTTGCCAGTCCCTACTCCTCACTTTGTGGGTTCGGCTGAAATAGCACAAGTGGTTTAGGCTCAGCTTACGATTTTGACTCTGCCACTGTCTTACTTGTTTTATGACTCTGAATAAATGATTTATTCTCTGCATATCAAAATTCTCTTATCTGAAAACATGGAAATAATGTTCCTACCTCACAGTATTGTGTATTGTTAAATAAGTGTATCTGTATATCTTTGTACTCAACAATAATAACTAGATATGCTCCCAATTTTTCTGGGATATACTTGTTATTAGTTTTACAATTGCATTCACCCCTCAGCCCTCTCACTCACACACATACACATACACACACACACACACACACACACACACACACACGCTACACACACCACACACACATCACATCAGTTTCTCTATGATCTTGACTTTCCACCAATAGCACTTTTTGCCTCCTCTCTCAAAATACCAATATAGAACACTCCTTTTGGTTAGACCCAGTTTTCTTCTTTTCCACCTATTGCCCCCACAAGTCAGTCTCTTGTTCTGATCTCTGATGGCTTCAAATATGAAAGGACACCAATGAAGAATTTGACCTCAGCCATTCAAGATATGGTGGTCATGTTTTGGGGAGGGATCAAAGCAATTAAGAGGGTACTAAGTAGGTGGCAAAAACACCAGATCTTTGAGGCTAACTTGGGACACCAATTCCATATTCTGGAAATTTAACTCATCTATCCTGAAAATAATCTTTCTAGCATTCTTCTATGCTCAACCCATATTGAACAATTCCCACAAAGAATTATCAGTTACTAATAAAGAGTTGTACAGTGGACTCCGATTGGTGGCAAGGAAGGCATCAGGCCAGGAGATCATAATGCAATGAGAGGCCATTGAAACAGATGGCAGTAACACATTCAGGCAGTGGTACCATGAAGAGTTGTTATGGATTTGGTTAAGATATAAAAACAAATATCAAAAAATTAAAAATTATTCAGAATGCCAGTAAAAATTAAAATTTCTTTTGATAAATTCAGCTAACTTGTTATTTAAAAACAAGATAACAATCACATACAGATAGACAGTAATGATCTAACATGCATTTTGGTCATGTCTTTGCTACAATTTCTCTGCCTTTTCAGTACTATGTGCACTCAAATTTATTAATTAGTCAGACTGTTCCTCAAAGATGATATCTACTTCACTCCAAAAAGTCAGGCTTGTTTAAAATAGGCTAATCATGATTATTTCACTTCTCTTGCAAGCGGTTGCTTTAGGAATGAACATATGATACAAAACTTGTCAGTGAGAAGGAAGGGGAGGCTTCTAAAGATGCATTTTAGGGCAAATTTTGTCTGTTTTTTTAGAATGCAGAAAGAAAATGATCAGGAAAATAATACAGCATTTATTTTCTTTTGTATTGTGAGCAATCCAATAGTTTATAAGAAGGAAGTCTTCTTTATTCAAGAATTCCAATAAAGCCAGGGTGGTGGTACATGCTTGTAATCCCAGTACTTGGGAGGCTGAGATACGAAGATCTCAGGTTTGAGGCCAGTCTCAGCTACATAGTGAGGCCCTCAGCAGCTTAGTGAGACCCTATTTCAAAGTGAAGAAAAAAATGGGGCTGAGGCTGTAGCTCAGAGGTAGAATACCCCTGGATTCAATCTCCAGTACCACAAAAAGAAAGAGAACTCCAATAAATATAACCCTTGCTGTGTGTGGTGGCGCACACTTGTAATCCCAGGAAGGCTGAGACTGGAGGATTGCGGTTCACCAACAGCCTCAGCTACTACTTAGTGAGGCTCTCTGCAACTCAGTGAGACCATGTTTCAAAACATAAGAATAAAAAATAGGGCTGAGGGTGTAGCTTGGAGGTAGAATGCCCCTGGATTCCATCCTCAGTACCACGAATGTGTGTGTGTGTGTGTGTGTGTGTGTGTGTGTGTGTTATATGTATTATATGTATATATGTGATATATATATTATTTTCTTAAGGGAAAAATATACGTATATCCCTTAAGAAAATAACTAATCTGGGCAAAATAACCTTGAATAGATGCTAATATATTAGGCAACTTTGATGCGGAACTTTGCAACTTCTGAATCCAAAGATGTTGCACCACTTTTAGTGACAACAATATTTGAAGTCCCCTAAATGGAAATTTTGTGATATATTCTCACAAAACAAAAGTGAATCTGAGCCAGGCATTGTAACCCTAGTACTTAGGAGGCTGAGACAGGAGGACACAGGTTCATGGCCAGAAACTTAGTGAGGCCCTCCAAAACTTAATGAGACTTTTTTTCAAAATAAAAAATAAAACAGAGCTGGAGGATAGCCCAAAAGTAAAATACCCCTGGATTCAATCTTCAGCACCAAAAAAAAAAAAAAAGTGAACTTGGAGCTTTATAAAGAAAATATCAAGGAGAAAGGAGTGCGTTAAATGCCTCACACAGAAATAATAAGACAAGTCCACAATGTGAGATAGTCTACACAGCAATAGGTTTCTTCAACAAAATAAATGAGAAGGGATGATTATAAATTAAAAGAGGCTTACAGAATCCGGGCCTGGTGGCGCATGCTTGTAATCCCCGTGCTGGGGAGGCAGAGACAGGAGGATCTCGCAGGTTCGAAGCCAGCCTCACTGGCTTAAGAGACCATGTTTCCAAATAAAAATATAAAAAATAGGTGTCTGGGAGTGTAGCCCGGAGGTAAAAGGGTTTCCAGGAACCCCAGTACCACCCCCTAAAATAAGAAGCTTACAGAAACATAACAACCGAAAGTAGTATGCGGACTTATATTTTGATATTTTTTTTCTTCTTTAACTAGTTGGGGAAAATTGAACACAGATTAGTATGTAAATAAATTTTAAAAACTTTAATACTTCTATATGGAATGACAGTATTTTGGATGTCTTCAGTGGCCAAAAATAGTTCATGCTACAATATTAATATAAAATATATTATGTTAATTGTAAGATAGTCATTCAGAAAGAAAAGTATAAGCAAAGAATAAATAAAACAAATTAGCAAATTGTCAGTAATTATTAAAGCTGGGTAAAGGGTACATGCTTATAATTTTCCAAAATTGAAGTGTTGTAGACACATGAGAAAAAATCTGACATGAGAAAGGACATACCCTCTTTCCATTTCCAACTTCTGAAAGTTACCACCACAAGAGGGGATGGCTATTCTAAAGGTAGAGTGGAGAAAAAGAAAAAAAATTCAGATCTCAACGACATCATTGAGTCAGGGGATTCCCCAGACCTGAAAGGCTTAACTATGTGATTTTACTATGTCAAGTAGCAAAGGTTTGTTTAGTTCATCTGATTTTAATATGGGCTTCCTATGACCGATAGCCACAATTATCCTAACTGGTAAAATGTTATATAAAATTATTTTATTGCCTTTAGAAATTACTTATTTTTATTAATCAAGGAATTGCATGCTCATTGAAACAAGTTATTACATGCTCTTTGAAAAAGATAGAGGAGAATATAGGACACAGATTATTATTCCCTTTCATGCCCCCCATGTACTTCTTATCAGTGGCAAACATTATTAATGTATTTTGGGTTAAATGTTACTGGAATATCTGTGCCCATGTTTGCCTAGATGATATTGCTTGTGAGGGCTTCTTTGTGAGTCTGTGTGCTTATGCACCTGCGTGGGCCCTCCTGCAGAACAAGGAGTTTGTCCTTTCAGTCACCTCTTTCTCCACAAGTGGACTATGCAGCACACAAATCTTACCAGGCACTCAGTAGACACTTATTTGGTACGTGATATTGATGTTGATAAGAGTAGCCAGACTCCCGAGCATCATTTTCAAAGCACACACACACTGAAGCCCAATTCTGCAAATGGAATATTGTACCTTCCCCACCCCCGCAGGAAAATAACAATGGAGCACAACCAAAGAACCAGCAGGTGTGCAACATGCAAATGCCAAGCATGGGGACCGGAGTGACTGACATTCTGAAGACATTTTCCAGCAAGATAAATTGTCAAAGCTGAGAACATTTGAACAGCAGGGCACAGCAAAGAGGCATTACATCTTCACATTTCAAGTCATTTGGCTGTGCACAGCCGAGTTACTTATAAAACTTAGTAGAGAGAAATCTACATTAACTGTTGAGCCATCCATGGGACTGCATTTGGTAAGGAGAGAGGGCATATGTGCCCATCTGTTCCGGATCTAGCTACCTTCCCAACCTTCCCTCTCTTGTCATTTTTAGAATGTAAACATTTTGAGTGTGGGGAGGAACTGGGTTCTTTGGTGTGTTCTGAACAGTTTCCAGCACTTTGAGCACTTAGAACATTTTTAAGGAATAACAACATTTTGCATTGGACTGGAGGGAATAGAACTTCCCCTTCATTTGCTAAAATGAGAATATCTTTTATTCACCAAAAGCTGTTCTTTGGCTGACCAATTTAGCAAAAGAATAAAGAACTCCTCCTCTCGTGCTTAGAAGAGACCTGTTCTTAAACAATGAAATGATAATTCGAGGAGACATGTAGCAGCAGACAGCCAGTTTGTAAAAGTACTTTTCTGGAAAAGAAAGGTGGTTTCAGAATACAGAAACTCAACTGGACGCGGCTGGAGTTCTGCCCTGGGAGACCCACAGTCCCTGATTAAAATACAACAGGACAGTATTTGCAATTGGCTAGGCATGGACAAGAGAGACAGGAAACTTGATTTAACATGCCTAAGTTTACAAAAGTGGGGAGGGGTTGGTGTCAACCTTAGAATCTTTAAAAAGTAATAGTAGCCTATTTCTTAAAAATAAAATCAATTTTTAAGTCTTATTTGGAATCTCTCCTTTAGTTAGCATCATTGAAGGGTGAACTAGATATAAAAATAAAGTAAGTCATTGTGCACTGTCACAGTGAAAGACTAAAAACTGTATAAATATTCATCAATGAGGAACCAGTTGAATCATAGAGTCATCAATACAGTAGAATATTATGCAGCTGTAAAAAGAGTTTAAAAGTGTCCAACACAGCCACAGGAAAACCTGAGTGGCTAAATTATTATTTTTTTAAATCAAATAACAGTATGTATAATGTGATGTCAATTTTATGAGAAACAAAAGATAAATATATTTGTAGCAAGTTTATGCATAAAGAAACTCTGGAAGGGCACGTTTTATATCTTCGCAGTAGCTACCTGAGGAAAGCAGGCACTGAGATAGGAATTGGAAGATGACTTTTATGAAGTAGTTATTCAGTTTCTCACTCTGAATCATGTGACTATTAAAAATGTTCTTAATTAAGTTCCTTTTAATCCTTTATTGAAGCTTAAGATTCATTAAACAGACCACATTTCATCTTTGGGATGACTTTCTTAAATGCCCTTTTCTGAGTCTTGCTAACCGAAGCCCTAAAAAAAAAAAAAAAAAAAAAAAAAAAAAAAAAAAAAGCAGGTAAAAAGAAAGTAAGTGTACAATACACTGTCTTTTCCCTGGACAGATGATAACCTGAATATATAAATATTTTAAATGGTGAGTTACTAATGTAAAATGAAAGAAGTAACCTCGGGGGTAGAACAGAATTCACAAGGGGATGACTACAATTTAGAGGAAGAGAAATACTGTCAGACTGATGCTAAAACCCCAGCTGTGTCTGCAGAGACTGTAAACAAGAAGTCTAGGTGAGTGACAAACAAGATAAGATCTTCAGCAATGAATGCTGGTCTATATGCTCCATTCCATTTACATCAGTAACAGTTATATTTATGGACTGTAAAGACAGCCGCACCCTAAGGCCCTGTTACCATAGAAAAGAAAAGTGTGCCATGAAGGGCAACTGCCAGTTGACACTGGTTAAAAGGAATTGTTGAGAATTGCAATCCAGTCGATAATGAATGCCTAAAGGCCTCTGCTAAAAGTTTTAACCTAATCCCTACAACCTTTTGCTATATCCTTATTTTCTGTTACTTCTCAATTGTTTTGAGAATAAACACTTATAGTAGTTAGTGAAACAGAAGCTGTATATAAATGCAAAACAACAGCAATGACAAAAAACAAAAACCTCAAGTACTATTTTTGCCTTCATTTAAACCTCCTCTTTAAAAACACTTTTAAGAAAATGGCTACTGCTTCTTAATATTGATTAGATGAGAAATAAGCTAATATTGCACTAAGAAGTGTAATGAGCACAAATGATAAACCAGCTGTATTATTACATTTGCTATTTAATTTATAGATGTTAATTATAAATGTAAATCAATATAATGTAGGCAGTATTTTCTTATAGAATAAATAACTCCACAGTGTGATTCACATAAAACTTATTCATCTGGAAGTGAAGTCACTTTTTTAAATCAGGCAAAATCCACTAGGGAAGGTTGGAGCCTCTCCAAATAACCCACAAAAGCACAAACATGAGTTTATCATCTGGTGTCATTTAAAGTCAGTGTTTGTAAAGTTTCACATCCTTGAAGCACTCAGATGAAAAACAAGCAGAACCATGTCTTAACAAATTATTATAAGTTGTCTTATTTTTTTATATGTGATTTTTAGTTTTATCTTAAGTTGGAGGTCTTTTATAAAATCTAGACTCTCATATGCCATAGATGACATCCCTTCATTTGTCCTTTCACTAAGTTTTATATCAAAGAAAATATCAGTAGTTGCAACGTAAAAGATTTTTAAAGATCCTGTTTAACATTTTGAGTATGTCATGGAGTGACCCCCAAAATCCAAATGCAAAAACATAAATACAGCCACCCATCTTGATATGTTCCCTGTGTGTCACTAAATATCTGAAAGCAGCAGTAATAGAGCAAATTTCTGCTACAACATGTAATGCCAACCATTCATCCTGGATAGTCAAATGAGTTCTCGTAATAGATGATAGGGAATTTACCATCATATCTTCTTGAACAGTTGGAATTATTACTAGAATGACTTTCTTTTTCTCTACAATTATCCCCATGCCTTCTACCAAATATTCTGAAACAACAACAACAACAAAAATCTATTTCCCCAACATGGCAGCCGTTCAAACATTTAAAACACTGCTGCCATTAACCACATCTATTTAGTTCCAAAACAAACATTCCCAAGACTTTCAAATGTTTTATTTATAACCTACCTTGCAGCCTTTAAACTTTCTCGCCTTCTCTGATACTCTTATATGTCAATGTCTTTTTTTTTTTTTTTTTTTTTTTTGGTGGTGGTGGTACTAGGGATGGAACCCAGGGACTTTCTACCTCCAGGCTATACTCCCAGACCTATTTTATATTTTATTTGGAAACAGGGTCTCACTAAGTTGCGGAGAGCCTCACTAAGTAGCTGAGGCTGGCTTCGAACCTGTGCGATCCTCCTATCTCAGCTTCCCAAGCACAGGGATTACAAGCGCCACCAGGCCCGGCTGTCAATGTCCCTTAAAGTGTGACTCCCACCACTGAATGTAATACAAGTGTGGACTAATTGGATAATACCATGTTTTAACTAATGCAGCCTGAAACTGTATACCTTAAGAGTCAAATTACTTTTTTTGTTGTTCCATATGGGATTTAGAATTAACCATAATGCTAAGATCTTTTCAGTATTATGCTCTTGATTTCTTATGTTGCTTTAATATTATGGGACCTCACATTAATATCTGAAAATTTTTACTGATTTTGGTTTAGCCAGTCTTTCCAGTGAATATTAATCCTGTTTCCTGACATAATCACTAACCCTGAAAATTTACATTAATTGTAAGTTTTATAACCTTTGGTCATGTTTCTATGACAATAAAAACAAAAATTAATAGTGTTAAAAGACTTAAAAGTTTACATTTATATATTATTCAACCAATTTTCTTTGCATTTAGTTGTATAATCATGTAAAATTCAAATTAATTTTATTGCCAATTTCGCATTATATCACCTTTTCAAGAAGTAGATGAAGATAATATACCAATCCATAAAAGAAAGGGAAATAGAAGGACTTTTTGCTGGTGAATACATGCTGCCACCCAGAGATTATATTCCTCATTTTATGTAGCACATACCATTTCCACATTATTTCTTCACCAAAAGAAAATAATTACTCCTCCACACATAAGACCTGGGAATTTGAAGTTCAACTGTTATGAAATGTTAAACTGTTAAAAACTTAAACATTAATGAAATTACTGAATGTTCAGAGCAAGAAGAGAAATCCAGTATAGTTACTCAGTTTCAGTGAAATTTAGATACCTTCTTAGGTAAAACACATTTATCTATGGCATAGTAAAAGCATAAGATAATCTAGATAATATAGGCTGTTTTTAAACCTGCTATTTGCCAATGTTTCCCAAAAACGCACATGTATTTGTTTTAAAATGGTTCTGTTTCTATCAACCTTAACTAATTTCCTGGTAAATAAAATAACCTAGTAGTAAAGTATTCTTTCTTAGTTATGACAGTATTTATAAGTAAACAATTGGATAGACAAATGAATAATAAAATAATAGGGAGGGAGGGAGAGGAGGCAGAGAGTGACAATTTTGTCTACTAATGAACTAGCCTGGAACTCTTTTTATTAGGGAGAAACAGAAAGATATTGGAAAAGAGGTGCACCCATAACTTGAGACACTACCACCCAAATCTTTCACGACACCATCCACAGCTTTTACACAAGCTCTGGAATAAGCTGGCTAAGAGTTTCCAAAAATAATTTTTAATTTTCAATAGAGAGAGAAATAAATCTTTCAAAACCTAATATGTGGACTAACACAGAAATATAACAAGTAAGTGAAAAGATAGTGGTATGTCTGCTTGTAATACTTTGGAAGGCAACAAGAAATAAAAATGGTATTAATAAAATTGTAAAAACATATAATTTATATGCAATTATTTTAAAATCTTTATAAAAACTATTCTTTAGCCAAGTGTGGTGGCACATGCCTGTAATTTCAGTACTAGAGAAGCTGAGATCAGAGAAATGCATGTTCAGAACCAGAGCATATTAACTTAGCAAGACCCTGTTTCAAAAATAAAATAAAACAGGATTGGGGGGACAGCTCAGAGGTAGAACTCTCCTGGGTTCAACCCCCAGTACCATACACATTTGAAAAAAATAAAAACCTATTCTTGAGCTAGGGGTGTAGCTCAGCGCTATAGCACATACCTAGCATATACAAATCACAGTTCAATCCCCAGTAGTATACACACACACACACACACACACACACACACACACACACACACACAATGATTTAAACAAATAACATGTTTTTCATGGGACTAAAATAAATCTGAAATGAGTATATTTCCAGATAAAAGCAAATTGAGTTGATATAAATTTATATGAAATTATGAATTATGATATAAGCAGACTATATAAAGATTAATTGTTCTAAAATGCTTACCATGTCATGATGTAGGTAAAGATTAACTTAATCTGACAAAGCAAATCTACTTACCATTAAAATTTCTATAAAAGGCGGGTCTGATAGCATGCAAATATAATCCCAGTATTTGGGGGGTTAAAACAGGAAGATGTAGGCTCAGGGCCAGCCTCTGCAATTTAGCAAAACCTTCAACAACATAGCAAGACTGTCAAAAAACAAAACAAACAAACAAAAAAAAATACAAAGGGCCAAAGGTGTAGCTCAAAGGTAGACTGTCCTTGGATTCAATCCCAGGAAGAGAGAAAAGAAGGGAGGGAGGAAGGAAGGAAGGAAAAAAATTTTCAGTTTATAGGACACTCAAAATTTTTAAAGAATACTATCAATTTTTGAGAGGTAATTATTTTTACAAGATTTCTGATGACTGAATTCTTTTATCTTTCCCCTGCCTTTAAGAAAACGATTTGACTTTTTTCACTTGCATTATTATTCCACTTATGAATTTGAATGGCAATGTTACATGCTCTTGTCTCTTACTAAAGATTGTGAAAGCTGGGCGTGGTGATAGGATCCTGTAATCCCAGCACTGAGGAGGCTGAGACAGGAAGATCCCAAGTTTTAGGCAAGCCTCAGCAGTTTAGCAAGACCCTGTTTCCAAATAAAAAAATAAAAAGGGCTGGGATTGTAGCTCAGAGGTAGAATGCTTCTGGGTTTAATCCTTAGAATAAAAAATAAGCTTTTTAGCATTAAATTTTGTATTCATATTTTTGTTTTGAGTCACTTTGGAAAAATTAGTAAGGTGTCATTGTGTGACAGACTTACCTCTCTCGCTGTGATCATCTATCTCAGTATGAAGTTTTCCTAGTTTAGGTATGACCAGGAGGAAAAGTGCACAGGTAACTTGAGTTAACACTGGTCCGAGTTCTTTGGATTTTTGAAGTTAGAAAAACTGTGACTTCAAAACTGTAAGTAACTCTGTGTTTACCAAGGCATGAAAGTCATCTGCCACTTTTTTGTCCTTGGAAAAATACCAAATGAGTCGCCTTTTTATAAAACCATTATGTAATGATGTTTAAGAGCCTATGTCTCCAAAGAGCTAAAATTTTCACTGAAATAATATAAAAGACTGTTTGGCCTCTCCTGACTCTTTTTTATTTTATTTTTAAATTTTTGTTAATGAATTTTAATTACCCATCACAGTGAGATTTGAAACGTTACATACATGCGCACAGCACTTAGTATATTTTCTTCCCCAGGCCTCTCCTTCCTCCTCATACATGTTAGTGAGATTGGTAGCAATGGCTTCATATATTGCTCTATTTCTTAAATCCTCCTTCTACCCCCTCCTCAATTTCCCCCATTCCCCTTTCCTAGTCTACTGGTCTATCTGCTAATTTATCAGAAATCCCTTATTTTTTTTTTATTTTCTTTCTAGCTTCTACATTCAAGAGAAAACATACAACCCTTAACTTTCTGAGACTGGCTGATCTCAGTATAATATTCTCTAGTATCACCATTTTTCTGCAAATGACATAACTCTGTTCTTTATGATTGAGTGCAATTCTAATGTGTGTATAGAACACATTTTTGTTATCCACTCATCTGTGGACCAACACTTAGGTTGGTTTCATAGTTGGGCTGTTGTGAATTGTGCTGCTATAAAGATGGATTTGCATGTAGCACTATAGTATCCTGATCTTAATTATTTTATAAAGATGCCAAGGAGTGGTATAGCTGGGTCATATGGTGGTTCTATTCCTAGTCTTGACAAACTTCCATACTGATCTCCATAGTGGTTATACTAATTTGCAGCCTCTTTCTTTAAAGCAAATTTTGCTTTTTCAACATTATGTTTTTATTATAACATACTTGTTGGCTGTTGTTTTCCATGTAAATGAGGATGTGTGATAAGCTTAATTATTGCTCATAGGATAACAGGAACTTAGAACTTCCAAAAAAGATGCCTGATATTAATACTGGCTTCAAAGAGATAAGAGTGATCTGGAGTCAGAATCTCCGGAGATGGAGCCTGCACATCTATATTTTTAGAAAGCTCCATGCATCCTTCTGAAGCACAGCCAGGTTTGAAAAGCCTTCTACTACAATGTATTGTAGGAATATCCCTCCTGATATAATTTAAGATTAAAGGCCCCACACTTTGAAAATAATCTAATGTTGGACTATTATATTCCACTGTGTTAGTTTGGAGAAAACATACACTGAGAATGTTCTAAGATCAGAATTTCCCTAAAAAGAAATGGAAATGGGAAGATGCGGGGACAAGAGAGGCTGAGGGAGACAGCACATGTGAACCAGGTGGTGAAGTTTTTTTCTCCTCACACTGAGCCTTATATTTCAGAGCACAGGACCTTGTGCATCAAGACAAATCAGAAGGTTCTCCTGGCTATGGAATAAACTACATTTGTGGAAACAGACCAGGAGCCAGACTTTATGCATATGGGAACAGCTAGTGCCAAGCATAGATGGACAGGGCCCTGGCAGCTTCACCTACACTCCACAAGTGAGTTACATGTGCATGGGGAGTGCACAGACCTGTCCAGCTACCCTTCAGTTTGGAGTTTTTGCCTGTGCTAGGATTTGCTATATTTAGCTCTGAATTGCAGTGCAAAGATAATCCCATTCAAGATACTATAAATCCAGTCAAGATATTACAAATCTCCACTTGCTAAAACCATTGTTTGCCCCTAGCACAAATAGAGCAGAAAGGGTATTTCTGGCATCTTTTGGCAACACCTTCTGCATTCCCAGCTCAAGACAAAATCTGAATGCTTGTGTGAGGCCCAGGCCCTGATGGAGGCGAATATATTGAAATGACAACTACCTGCTTCAGATTCGCCTGCACAAGGAATATGCCTTTGCAAGTGGCCTTGCTCACAACAATAAGGCTACACTTCAGAAAGGAAAAAGCATGTCACCATGACAACTGCATATGGACACTGAAAACTATATGTTACAAAAGAAGACATTCATGATTCACAAAATGTAAAGACTTTGTGTCATACAAAGACAAATCTCATGATGGAATGTGTCAGCCCAGTGGGCTTCTCCACAGCTACAAATGACTCTAATGGTTTATATGGATTTGTCTGTAAGATTCCTATTGCTGGAACTTCTGTTCTTCTTGTTGGATGTTGCCAAATTATCTCCATAGAAGCTCTATCATTATATACTACTTCCAGCAGTATTAAAAAAAAAAATTCTCACAGTGTTTCCATCACAGTGTATTGCAAAACTTTTAGGCCTTTGCACATCTGACAAAAGATAAAGGGCATCTTGGTGTCATTCTAACTTGCCTTTGGCATCTTCTCAATATGTCTAAGCATAATGTGAATGTTTTCTCTCTCTCTCTGAGTTGTGCATGTCCATGCCCTTTGCTCATTTTTCTAGTGGTCTCTGGTATTTTTCTCAAGTTTAAAGATGTGTAAACTCTCTGTATTGATAACAGCTCTCAGAGAAAAAGAGTTTTCCATATATGACTGATGAATAAATAGGTTGATGAAAATATATATGAGATTATATGTATGTGTATGTGTATGTATGTATGTATATATATATGAGTTGTTCCATTTGGACCTTCAATGGATTGGATGATGCTTGCTGATCCACACTGGTGAGGACAGACTTTTTTGTTAGCTACCAACAAAGTGC
Source organism: Muscardinus avellanarius (assembly GCF_963383645.1). Lineage (NCBI taxonomy): Eukaryota > Metazoa > Chordata > Mammalia > Rodentia > Gliridae > Muscardinus > Muscardinus avellanarius. Next base: position 76,502,632 of record NC_137786.1, read on the forward strand.
TGATCTCTTTTAAAAGTACCCTCACCCTTGTGCTTGCTTTGGCAGCACATATACTAAATATTGGAATGATAAAGAGAAGATGAGCACGGCCCCTGCGCAAGGATGACATGCAAATTCGCAAAGCGTTCCATATTTTTTCTGAATCAAAAACAACAACAACAACAAAAAAAAAAGTACCCTCACCCCAGCTGGGTGTGGTGGTACACACTTGTAATCCCCATGCTTGGGAGGCTGAGACAGGAGGATCACGCAGGTTCGTAGCCAGCCTTAGCTACTTCATGAGGCTCTCACCAACTTAGTGAGACCCTATTTCCAAATAAAATATAAAAATAGGGCTGGGAGTATAGCCAGAGGTAGAAAGCCTCTGGGTTCCACCCCCAGTACCACAAAAAAAAAAATACCCTCACCCCCAAAATGACACTATTCAGGCAATCCATGGCCCAATCAAGCTGACACATAAAATTAACTATCACATTCTCCATAAATTAATTATAAATTTAATATAATTTAAATAAAAATGGCAACAGGAAATTTTGCAGTTTTTTTCTAAAATAAGCAGAAAGGGCTCGGTTTTGTAGACAATACAAGAAATAACTTGTATTTGCTTTGTACTGTAGTGTATCTTTTTTGTTGTTTTGTTTTGTTTTGTTTTTTGGGGTTTTTTTTGCGGGTCTGGTGATAGAACCCAGGGGCATTTGACCTCCGAGCTACACCCCTTGCCCTATTTTTTATTCTTTATTTTGAAACCATGTCTAAGTTGCAGAGGGCCTCACTAAGTAGCTGAGGCTGTTCGCGAACCGCGATCCTCCGGTCTCAGCCTCCCGAATGCTGGGATTACAAGCGTGCGCCAACCACGCCCGGCTTGTGTATCCTTTTTATCGCTACTGTGAATAGGGTTTTGTCTTCAATTATATCTTCAAATTAGTCTTTTTAGACTATTTGTGTATATTAATTTAAAATTTTGTTGCTTTTAGAACATTGATTGTAATAGTTTTTAATATTCTGTTAAAATGTTCTAGTTATTCATTCATAGATTGCCTTTTCCTTTCTAGTCTTATAATTTAATTTATTTCATTTAACTATGCTAACTCTGACAGTAAAAATGTTAATACTAGTGTTGAAAATGAGTGTCATCATCTTATTCCTGACTTTAGTAAGAAAGCTTACTAATTTTATAAAATGTTACTTGGGGGAATGATGACACAGTATAGTATATATATATATATATGTGTGTGCATATGTAAACATATGTGAATATATGTTTATACATGTGTGTATATAAATATAGTTGGCCCACCAATTCTTATTTTATCATTTTCCTTAATAAATTAGAAATGGAGATTAAATTTTGTCAAGTGTCTTTTCAATATCTTAGACATAGTCATATCATTTTCCCCCAAATCTATTGATGTTACTAATATCAAAACATTTTTATTTTTGAGACAAAACTCATTTGGTTCTGATGTGTTTTTAAATATACAGCTAAGTTGTGTTTGCTAATATTTCATATAATTGCATCATTATTTAGAACTGTATTGATCTGTAGATTTTTTTTCTTATACAACTTTAATAGTTTTTGTATTAATATTGTACTCACTTCATAAAATAAAACCGGATATTTTTCTATGTTTTCTTCATTGAACTAGAACAGCTTAAATATATTGAAAATACCTACTTTTTAAGATTTTATAAAAATATGCCTTGGAAAACACAAGGTCATAGTGATAGTTTAAAGGATATCATGTTGACCATTTTTTTATTTCTTGTCACTTTTTCTCCTCTCCTCTATTTCTTCCATCATGGAATTATCATCAATGGTTATTTTTATAGTGCTTGGTTTTGGAATCTCACATAAGCTCTACTTCTAGTACTTGTAGCCATCCCTGATCAAATCACAGTCCATCTTCCAAGATCTTCTTCAATTTTTTTCTTTAATGTCTTATAGTTTTCATTGTGGAGGTCTTTTACATCTTTGCTTAGGTTTATTCCTAGGTATTTTATTGGTTTTGAGGTTACAGTGAATGGAATTGTTTTCTTTATTTCTTTCACTGTGGATTCATTGTTGGCATAAAGAAAAGCAACTGATTTCTTTACATTTATTTTGTATCCTGAAACTTTGTGAATTGGCTAATCAGCTCTAGTAGTCTTTGGTTAAGTTCATTGGGTCTTCTAGATAAAGGATCATGTCATTTGCAAATAAGGATAGTTTTAATTTCTCTCTTCCTTTGGAATTTCTTTGATTTTCTCATCTTATTTCTGTGGCAAGAGTCTCAAGGCCTATATGGAAAAGGAGTGGTGATAGTGGGCATCCTTGTCTTGTTCCTGATTTTAGAGGAAATTCTTGCAGTTTTTCCCATTCAATATGATGTTGGCTTTGTATATTGCCTTAATGATGTTGAAATACATTTCTTCTATTCCAATTTTCTGTAGTGTTTTTAACATAAATAGGTGTTGGATTTTGTCAATGCTTTTCCAGCATCTACTGATATGATCATGTGATTTTTGCAGTCTTCAGTCTCAACCTTTCTACTCAACAGGCTCGCATTCCTGGCCTCACTGGCCCTGATCCTGGCCTCCCTGTGCGGCAGGCTACAGTCTCCTTCACCATGGGCAGGACATCTATAGAGGTTCCCATTTTTTTCTTCCAAAAAAAAATTTTTTTTTTGATGGTACTGGGGTCCCTGGAAGCCCTTCTACCTCTGTGATACACTCCCACGGGCTACACTCCCAGACCTATTTTTTAACTTTTTTATGTGGAAACAGGGTCTCTTAAGCCAGCGAGGCTGGCTCCGAACCAGCGCGATCCTCCTGTCTCCGCCTCCCAAGTGCGGGGATTACAAGCGTGCGCCACCACGCCCGGCCCAAAAAAAATTTTTTAAGTAGGAGAAATCAATACTTGTCTTCTGCAAAAGCTGGGAGCCCAAATACCTAGCAGCAATGAATTTTGTCTTCTCTCCATAGGCAGAGGTCCACAACTTCACCACAGAGAGCAGGATCTGCTACTCCAAGTGCACCAGGGTCCCCAGTGCTGTGTACAGGAGCGCAGTGGCCATGAGCACTGTGATCTCCTGGGATATGCGCATTGCAGGCCCAGTCCGGCCATGTGAGGCTCCCTCCCTCGCACCCCAAACATTTTTCTTACATAGTATGTTGTCCAGAATTCCTTAGCATGTGGGGCAGTAGCATTTCTACTTTCAGGGAGATTTCTTCAGTTCTTCAAGGTGGATTGGATTAGATCTGTCTGCCTCTCCCAAATACTGGCCGCTGCCACCACTGCCATCTTGGTCCATCTCTCTTATATTTTAGATAGGAAGTCATGACTGGAAATGTCTTTGTATGTTGTCCCAATCCAATATAAAACCCAAAACCTGTTGTCTAGAGTTTCTCAAAGGAATACATGTTCTATTCAGCCGCTGTCAACCATTACTGCTACAGCCGTGGCCATCTTGGCTGGAAGTCCCTTATTTCTTCTTTACTTAGATACCCTGCTGATCAACTTCATCTCTCCTCTGGTTCTGAAATCTACTTCTTTTTTCTTCTTTATAGTTTATTTCTTTAAGTATTTTCTCTAGTGTTGGCTTTGAATTCATGAAGTTTTTGAGATTCTGCTTATTTTGAAACACTTGTTTCTCCATCAGTTTTGAATAAGAACTTTGCTGTATGTAGCAGTTTTGGTTGAAAGTTGTTTTCTTTCAGTGTCTGAATCACATCATACCAGTCTCTCCTGGCATTCATAAATTGGGTTGTATAGTCTGGGGTGATTTTTATTGTTTTGCCCCTGTATGTCACCTGTTCTTTTGTTCTCACTGCTTTTAAGATTCTTTCCTTGTCCTCTATTTTGGTCATTTTGATTATTACATGGCGTAGGGAGGTCCTTCTTTGATCTTGTCTTAATGGTGTTCTGTATGTCTCCTGAACATGTAAATCCAAGTCTCTTTCCATGTTTGGAAAATCATCTGAAATTATTTCTCTGAAGAGATTAAGAATACCCTTTGTCTGTACCTCTATCCCTTCTTCAATGCCTTTTATCTGTAAGTTAGGATGGTTCTTATTGTCCCATAGTTGTTGAATGTTTAGGTTTTTTGCGGGTCTGGGGATGGAACCCAGGGGCATTCTACCTCTGTGCTATACCCCCTGCCCAATTTTTTATTCTTTATTTTGAAACAGGGTCTTGCTGAGTTGCAGAAAGCCTCACTAAGTAGCTGAGGCTGCCCGTGAATCACGATCCTCCAGTCTCAGGATGTTTAGGTTTTGTTACTGTAATGACTTCTGTATACTGTTTACTGTGCTTTCGGTTTTGAATGAACTGTCTTCTTACAGTGATTTTCTATTTTCTATTTCATCTAATCTTCCAGAATTTCTTTCTATTGCTGTCTTCATTTCATTTATTGACTCTTTTATTTCATTCCAGACCTCTTTCTGATTCTTTCTTAGTGTCTCCATTTCCTCTTTCATTTCTTGTATACTTGCTTTGAGGCCTTTCATCATATTGAAGATTAGAATTCAGAATTCTCCTTCTTGCATTTCTTGTAGGTCAGTATTCGTGATTTCCATTATTTCTTCACTGTTCCTAGTTCTCATATTTTCAGGGTTCTCAGGCTTGTTTATCTGATGTATTGGCATCTTGTATTTTGTGGATATTATGTCTGATCTAATCTTAGTAGTAGGAATTTAGAGGTGTCAGCAGGTAAGCAGAGGATTCTCTGTTCTTCACAGCTAGGGATGGGCTGGTCTGACTTCTACCTATTTACTAAGATTGGGAGGTCTGTGGTGATCACAGAGATCCTACTAGTTGGGTCTAGTGTTAATGCCTCACACTTTCCAATGATCACAGTCTGAGTCTGTCTGAGTCTCTGCTATGTCCAACAGCAGACCCTACTCCCACCCTCTCTGGATTGTACCACAAAGTCTCAGAAACAGGGAGTTTATCAGGTCTGCATGAGTCCCTTGGGATGCCAGGTTAGGCATTTTTCCATGGGAAATCTGACTTCTCTTATGGTGTTTTTGAGCACTGCTCTGGATCTCTGGAGGGTGTGGTAATCTTAGCCACCACTACTCCTTCACTAGGTTGTACCACAAAGCCTCAGATCCAGGGAGTTTATCGAGGCTGCGTGAGTCCCTGGGGGTGCTGGTCTAGGCTTTTTCCTGTGGGAACCGCTACTTCACTTATGGTGTTATTGAAAGTCGCTCTGGATCTCTGGAGGATGTGGTAATCTCAGTTACCACTACTCCTTTGCTGGGTTGAACTGCAAAATCTCAGGCCCAGGGAGTTTATCAAAGCTGTGCAAGTCCCTGAAGGCACAGTGCTGGGAGTTCTCCCGGGGGAGATTACAGTTTCACTTACAATTTTGGTGCATGCTGGTCCAGATCTCTGGCAGGTGTGGTAAGCTCAGCTGCCACTGTCAAGATGGTGCCGCCACAGTGCCCTCAGCCATGAGGGGTGCAGCTTTCTTTTCTGGTATTGAGCTCCACTCTGGATCCCTGGAGGGCATGGTGAGCTCAGTCCCTGCAAGATGAAGTTCGTATTTGTGCAGGAAAAACTGATGACTTATAACCCATGTATGTGCAGCTGTTCACTTCAGGTCCTTGTTTTCCTTTTTGTCTCTGGAATCTAGAGCTGTGAGGCAAAATGACACTGCCATGGCTCTTGCTGCTGTAAGGCAGGTGGGTTTCTTTTCTGCTCTCTGGTTAGTCTTCTAATCTTCTTATTATCTGTCCCTTGTATTAATCATTTTCATTCCTCTACTGTTCATATTTTCTGGCTTTGTAGAATGCTGGTTTTGAGGCAATGGAGATTGGGTGTCAGCAGGACTCAAGTGCTGCTTCTCTTGGTCACGATCTTCCCAGAAGTCCCTGTTGTTTCTATTAGAGCTCAAAATTTCTCTAGTACTCATTTCAAGTTATTACCTATATTGTTCTCACTTGGTATTATTCAGGAGCCCTCAGTGTAGTCTGATGAAACTAATAACCAGGTCTCTGGCAGATTCTAGGAAACAAGGAGAGGAAACAAGGAGGGGAAGAATCTGTGCCTATGCATGAAATCAAATGGAAGATGAGAAGGAGGAGCCCTGAGCTGCATGAGGGATGTGGGCCACCTGAGCCTTCTGAGTGTGAAGGCAACACAGAGACAGTTGAAAGTAATGCAGGGCAGGTTATTTACAAAACTAGTCAGCCTACTCAGGCTCCTGCAGATGCTGCTCTAGGGGAGAATAATCATCACAGCGCCAATGGCTAACACACAGCTTCTTCTGTGTCCAACGGCTGCTCATGTGCTTCACACGTGTCCACTCACTCCATCCTCACAAGCACACTAGGAGGTAGCTATGATACTAATTCCTATTTGACAGAAAAGGAAAATGAGACCCAGAACATGTGAGTCATTTACTAAAGAGCACAGAGTTAGTACACCATAGAGCTGGAATTCAAACACAATCTGCTGCAAATCCTATGTTCAGAATTAGGTTGTTATTTACATTTATCAATCTTTTTGAAAAACAAAAGGCACTTTTTTTTTTGGTGGTACTGGGGTTCCTGGAAACCCTTCTACCTCCGGATTACACTCCCAGACCTATTTTTATATTTTTTTTGTTTGGAAACAGGGTCTCTTAAGCCAGCGCGGCTGGCTTCGAACCTGCGCAATCCTCCTGTCTCCGCCTCCCAAGTGTGGGAATTACAAGCATGTGCCACCACACCTGGCTGAAGGCATTTTTAGAAAGAAAAAAAAAAAACACTTTTTTTTTGGTGGTACTGGGGGTGGAGCCCAGGGGCTTTCTACCTCCAGGCTATCCTCCCAGACCTATTTTATATTTTTTATTTGGAAACAGGGTTTCACTAAGTTGCTGAGAGCCTCACTAAGTAGCTGAGACTGGCTTTGAGACTGGCTTTGAACCTGTGCAATCCTCCTGTCTCAGCCTCCCAAGCGCGAGGATTACAAGCGTGTGCCACCACACGGCTGGCAGAAAAAAATTGTTTTTTAAAGTGCTTTAAATAAATGACAATCATTCAAAACACAAACAACAACAGATGCTGGCGAGGATGTGGAGAAGTGGGAACTCTAAGACATTGTTGGTGGGATTGCAAATAAGTGCAACCACTTTGGAAAACAGTATGGAGAATCCTCAGAAGAATGGGAACACACCTACCATTTGATCCAGCAATACCACTGTTGGGTATCTACCCAAAAGAAAAGAAACCAAACTACCAAACTAATGCATGTGTATCTATGTTCATAGCTGCACAATTCACCATAGCCAAACTATGGAACCAGCCAAGATGTCCATCAACAGATGAATGGATTACAAAACTGTGGGAAATGTACACAATGGAATTTTACTCAGCCATCAAAAAAAACTCAATTACGTCATTTCCAGGGAAATGGATGGAACTGGAGGACATTATGCTAAGTGAGATTAGTCAGGCACAAAAAATAAGAAATCAGATGCTTTCCCTAATATGTGAGAGTTAGGGAGAAAAGAGGAGCAAACAAGATAACCTAAAGGAAGAGAAAGGAGGGGGAAGAGAAAAATCTCTAAAGCACACAATGTACTTAAACATATCGAAGTCAATCACTAAGCCAAGCAAGGAAGGGAGGGACGGGGAGGGAATGGGGTGGTATTTGGGTAGGGGTTAAATCAGCGATGAGTACATGTTTATACACACAAGTTTTTTACCCCAATAAGTTGTATGAATATAATGCACCAATAAAAATAAATAAATAAATAAATAAATATAAATATGCTAAGCAAAAAAAATAAATAAATAAAGTGCTTTAAATATGACCTTACTTTTTTTTATGTTGTATGTGGTACTGAGAATTGAACCAAAGGGCATTTTCCTTCTGAGCTACAGTTACAGATCTATTTTTTATTTTTATTTTTATTTTGAAACAGAGTCTCATTAAGTTGCTGAGGGCCTTGGTGAGTTGCTGAAGCTGGTCTCAAACCTGCAATCCTCCTGTCTCAGCCTTCCAGGTACCATGATTACAGGTATGTACCACAAGTTTCAGAATACATGCTCAAATCTACCACGATTTGAATAGCAATAGTAATGGAATAGCATGCTCCAAAGTCGGGAAATTTTTGTTTTATATATAAAGCAAAATAGATCACATATAAACCCAAAATATTTTATATATAAGGCCATATATATTATATATTATATATTATATTATATATATATATTCTTCATATGTATATACAAAGAACAAATACAACTCTGATACTTTAGAAACCAAAAGGTAAAATATTCTAATCTGGAAAACTGTTATTTAAGTGAGAGAAAGTAAATGGCAATTTACTTATTTAAGATGACAATGATTTGATTGAATCCACATTTTAAATAGAAAACTCAATCTTATTTCATTTTAAAATCAGATTAGAACTGGGTGTGGTGGTGCATGCTTGTAATTCCACTACTTGGGAGGCTGAGATAGAAGGGTCGCAGGTTCATAGACAGCCTCAGCTACTTAGTGAGGCCTTCTGCAACTTAGTGAGTCTCTGTTTCAAAATAAAAAATAGGGCTGGGGGTATAGTTTGGAGGTAGAGTGCCCCTGGGTTCAACCCCCAGTACAGCAAAAAATAAAATAAAATATAAAATAAAATAAAACAAATAATAAAAATAAAATGTCTAAAACTAAGAGCCATTCTTGCTCTGTTTGCTAGTATGACAAGTTTCATTTGTATTCTATACAATGCATAAATAAAATCTTATTTCCTTTTTTTTTTTTTTTTTTTTTTTTGGTGGTACTGGGGTTCCTGGAAGCCCTTCTACCTCCGGGCTACACTCCCAGACCTACTTTTACATTTTTGTTTGGAAACAGGGTCTCCTAAACCAGCGCGTGGCTGGCTTCAAACCTCCACGATCCTCCTGTCTCTGCCTCCCAAGCGCGGGGATTACAAGCGTGCGCCACCACGCCCGGCTAAAATCTTATTTCCTTTAAAATGGTCTTACAGTTAGAAAAAATTAGAACTTTTTAACAACTACAATATGTAACAATCACTACTGACTAGTGTCACAATTACTGGCAGTGTAGACAGTGCATACAAATTTCATGTTCATGATGCCAAACTACTGATCTGTCTCTTTTTCTGGGGGAAAAAAATAAGATATATTCAGGAAAGATGATTTCCTTATGGCATCTGAAAATATTTTACTCAGAGATGCCTAAAAATGTTTACTTTCATTCATATAATAAAATAACCTAAGATTTTTTGCAGAAATTTCATAGTATCAAATTTGCATCAAAAATACCATTAAGAACCAGACACTTGTAATGCAAATACTTGGGAAACTGAGACAAGAGGATTGCAGGTTTGTGGCCAGCCTCCACTAATTGGTGAGTCCCTTTGTAACTTAGTCAGATCCTTTTCAAAATAAAAAATAAATGAAACAGGGCTAGAGATATAGCTCAGAGGTAGAATGACTCTGGGTTTAATCCCCAGTACCCACACCCACACCCACACACACACACTCACAAAATGCCATTAAGAAAATGAGTAAGGAGAACTTCCGGGAAGATGACGACCAAGAAAAGCAGGGCTTAAGAGTCCCGCTAACAACCAATCTCCATCACCACAAAATCAGCGCCTTTCATAGCCAGAAAACACCATCACCAGAGAAACAAAAAATTACCAGGCTCCAGAGAGAAAGCGGACTGAGATCAGAGCTCAGAGCCACAGAGGATATAACCGGACTCACGCCCGAGGACGCGGCAGAAGCGCCATACTGCCGGCGGCAGCGGCAAATTCACCGAACGGCTACAGCAAGCCGAGGTGAGCCCTTGCGGAACAGCCAGGCGGGATTTCTCGCCGCAGGTAAAATCTAAAGCTCCCTGTGGCTGAGCTCAGCACACGCCGCAGGGATTCAGAGTGGAAGTCAAAACCAAGAAGAAACACGCCAGCCTCACAGCTGAGGGTGGGGCAGCAGTGCCATATTGCCACCAGCGGCAGCAGCAGAGAATTCACCGAATCCAGTACAGCTACATCTGCGTACTCAACAACAGTGAGTCAAATTGCGGGCCACAGAGGAGAAATCCCAGTACTGTACTCCCTGGGACTTGACCCAGTGGGGGAGGGGCGGTGGCAGATATCACACCATAGGAGAACACCCAACCTGGCACCCCCCACGGTCTAAAGCAGCCTCTATTGACTCTCTGGGTTAGAGACTCTGTGATACAACCCAGTAAAGGAGTAGTGGGGTCTGAGATACTACTGACTCGAGATCCAGAACACCTTAAGTGAAGTCATAGTGACCCAAGGGAAGAAACCAGAGAAGGCACAAACATCCGAAATCATGGGAAAGAGGAATAATACTGGAGCAATGAATGCCCACAACCCCACAACATCAAAACCAGATAAAATAGAAAATCAGAGATTTCTAGAAGATCAAATCAGGAAAATAACTGTAGAAATAATAGAGGTGCTTCGAAAAGAACTCAGAGAGAGCCAAAAAGAGATAAAGGATGCAATTAATGAAGTAAAGGCCTCAATTCAAAGCACAAACAACCGATTAGACCACATGGAGAACAGAATCTCGCTCTTAGAAGATGATCATTCCAAAAATGAACGCATAGTTTCTAATCTAGGAAAAAATATCCGACAGCAGGAATCTGATACTGAAGAAATATGGGCCCATTTTAAGAGAGCTAACCTAAGAATAATTGGAATAGAGGAGGGAAAAGAAAATGAAACCAAAGGGATCAACAATCTCTTCAAGGAAGTAATAGCAGAAAATTTTCCTAACATAGAGCAAGAGGTTGATACACAGGCCCAGGAAACTTATAGAACTCCCTTTAGACAGGATCAGAGAAGAGGATCCCCACGCCACATAATTGTCAAAATGACCAATGTGGAAGCCAAGCAGAGAATCTTAAAGGCAACAAAAACAAAGGGCCAAGTGACATTCAGAGGCAAACCAATTAGAATCACTCCAGACTTCCCAAACCAAGTCATGAGAGCCAGAAGGGCTTGGAGTAACATATTCCAAACTCTGAAAGAAAACAACTTCCAGCCAAAAATTTCCTACCCAGCAAAACTTTCTATCAAATTAGATGGAGAAATAAGAAGCTTCCATGACAAACAGAAACTGAAGGAATTTTTGTCTTCAAAACCAGCACTAGAGAAAATACTCAGAGATTAACTACAAAGAAGAAATAGGTAACACACACCAGAACCAGAGAAACAAGAGTTTCCATCCAACAGTCAACTAAGATTGGTTATCTGTGGAGATTCATTACTTATGTTAGTCTTTTACCTATCTCTAAATGGTATTGTTTGCCTTTATTGTTGTTAATTTTTAGGATTTCTAGTTGGAATATTAATATACCTTCATATATAGCATTTGGAAATATGTTATCCCATTCTATTAGTAACTGTTAACTCTGTTTACATTGTCTTTGGATATACAATTTTTTTTTATTTTTTAGGGAGTTTGTATACTCTTCTGTTGCCTGTGCCATTGAAATCATATCCAAGAAATCACTGCCAAGTTCAATGTTGTGAGGTTTTATGACCCAGATTTTCTCCTAAAAGTTTATAGTTTTAAGATTTATATTTAGGTCTTTTAACTATTTTGAGTTAATATTTGTATATGGGATTAGGTAAGGGTCCAACTTTATTCTTTTCCATGTAATTATTATGTTTCAACAATATTTAGTTAAAATATTATTATTTCTACCACCAAATGTTCGTGGAAACCTTGTCAAAAATAACTTGACAATATAGGGAAGAATTTAGCTCTAGGCTTTTATTTAACTCCAATGGTTTATATATCTGCCTTTAGAATAGTACTACACTGTTTCAATTATTGTAGCTTTATATGGTTTGAAATCAGAAAATATATATCTTCTAGCTTTGTTCTTTTTCAAGATCGTTTTGGGTATCTAGTGTCCATATTCCATATTAGGATAGAGTTTTTTTCTGAAAAATAAATATATAAATATATGATAGTTTCACCTAAAAAAATAGAAAAAAAGTATTCTCTGGTAAGAAAGAAAGTAAAAAGAAATATTGAAATGTTATCTTTAAGTCATCAAAAGCTTGGTATCAGACAAATGAAACTGTTATGTGAGATTATCATTTTTAATTTTGGATAAATTGCTATAATACTAGATGTCAACCACTAAACCAAGCATGGGAGGGAGGGATGGGGAGAGAATGGGGTGGGGATCGGGTGGGGGCTGACTGGGCGATGTGTGCATGTATGTCTACAAAATTTGTATCCCACTATGATGTATGAATACAGTGCACCAATAAAATAAAATAAAATAAAAAATAAAGAAAATGAGTAAGTAAGTAAAAGAGAAAAATATTTACTATATGCATATATATTTGGAGAAAATATTTACTATATTCAATAGTAAATATATATGAATAATAAAAATAACAAGCTATATAAAAAGTCTTGCAAATACATATTAAAAGGGCAGACTATTTTTTTAAATGAGGAAAAAGAAAGTCTCTAAAACTTCATGGAAACCTGGGCATGGTGGGGCACACTTGTAATCCCAGTACTTGGGAGGTTGAGACAGTAGGACCTGGGTTCATGGCCAGCCTCAGTTACTTAATGAGGCTCTCTGCAACTTGGTGAGACCCTGTTTCAAAATAAAGAATAAAACATCAGGCTGGACTATAGCTAGGAGGTAGAAAGCCCCTGGGTTCAATCCCCAGCACCACACACACACACACACACACAAAAAAAAAAACTTCATGGAAGATTTGCCAATGAGAAATACATTGACAATTTCTTATGAAAGTAAACTTACATTTACACTGTCATCCAGTAATTTTACACCTAAGAACTTATCAAGGGGAAACTAAAGCATATATTTCCCCTTGGTAAACAAAAGACTCACACAAGAATAATCATACCCTCAAAGTTGAAAACAATCCCAATATCCATCAACAAGGAAAAGAATAAAGAAATTATGATATATTCATAAAATGGAATATTACTCAGTCATAAAAGTGAATGACTTTTGAATCACATACAACAGGGGCGAGTCTCAAAAACATTACAGTGAACAGGTGAAACATACATAAGAATATCTTTTGGATAATTCCTTTCATCTAAAGTCCAATAATAGGCAAAAAAAAATCTGAGGTGATAGGAGGAAGATAACATTCTTCAGGGTTGGGGGAAAGTGGCTAAAAAGGGGCAGAAGGTAAATTCTGGGGCTGATGAAAAAGTTTCATCTTGACTGTAGTCCTGCTTCTGCAGGTGAACACAGTTACCAGCACTCATCCAATGGAACATTCAAAATCTGTCTGTGAAAGATACCTCAAACTTAAAAAAAAAAAAGGAAAATATTCACAATGAGCATTTTCAACTTGCGTGGTTAAAAATATTTCTGGAGTAAAATGAGGATAATTACATATTTGATTTAAAATATTGGACTTGTCATAATGAACACAATTTAATTCCAGCGTCACAGGTTTAAAGTTTATTGTTCTTTTCTTTCCATGCCAAAAGGGAAGACTGCTGCATCTGGAGTGACCCCGGGGCTCTGTGGCTGGCAGGGAACAGAGCCACACAGTAAGAAGGACGGGCTGTGAGCACGCAGGTTGACATAACCAAGCTTGCTGCACCGTCATGGGCCTCTGGGGGATGGAACAGGTGACAAGCTGAAGGCTTCAGGCAGCTGCAGAACAAGGGCGTCTTCCCCCTTCGACAGAAGGGCTCCGTTGTTCTCCCTCTGCTGCCGGCTCTTCCGCTTCTGCTCTCGCCGGTCCCCAGCCAGCGATCCCACACTCTGCGCTATCTGCCTTCGCCTTCCGCTTGTGCCTGATTTCTGCTTGCTCACAGCTTCTGCTCGCTCCTTACTGCAGCACACTCAGCCCTGCTGTTGCCAATAAAATCACTCTCACTTTCTCCATAAATCTTCAGAAAGATGTCCCCAAATAGAACATCTGAGTTGGCCTGAATAACCAACATCATCTGTGTTTCGACAGCACTCTCCTGCACAGTCACCTCGTGGGTCGTTCACCGGGCAGCCTGTGGACTAGTGTACTGGGGCGTTGGTCCTTCCTTAAGCCAATAGCTGTGGCATGAAGGTAGGGTAAGATCCCATGGCCTTCATAGCCAGCCATGGGATCAGAAACTAAATTTCACTCTTCCCTCAAGAGGAAAAAGTATTATTATAAGCAGTGCAATAATTGCTCCTTGAAAAGCAAAATAATTAGCTGGGCAGAGTGATGCACATTCATAATCCCCGTACTTGAGAGGTTGAGACAGGAGGATCATAGTTTTAAGGAAAGCCTCACCAATTTAGCAAGCCCTCAGAAACCTAGTGAGACCCTGTTTTACTAGGGCAAGGGCTGTAACTTGGAGGATGAATGCCCCTGACTTCAATACTCAGTATCGAAAAAAAAAGTGCAATAATTAAGACAGAATTTTCCATATCCATCACTGTAACCCCAGTAGTTGGAAGGCTGAGGCTGGAGGATGGCAGGTTCAAGACAAGTGTGTGGCAACTTAGCTAGCCCTATTTAAAACAAAAAATAAAAAGGGCTAGGAGTGTAGCTCAGAAGTAGAGTAGCCCTGGGTTCAATCCCCAGTAACAAAACAAAACAAATAAATAAACAAAAAATGCAATAATTAGTAGGAATTGTGACTGTGGCCTGTCTTGCATGATATCATTCTTAAATAATTAAAAACTATACCCAAAATCTAGTGTAGCATTTTAGAGAGAAAAGGACAAATCAGCAGGAAGATACCACCCCCTCGAGATGATGCTTAACTTGCATTAAATACCCCAAAATTCATGGATTTAAATGAAGCATATTAATATTTTTTTCTTGGTGAGTCTTTACAAAAGGGATATCATAAACCAAGTTTGTTAACAGCCATCCTCAGCTACTTAGTGAGGCCTTCCACAACTTACTGAGACCCTTTCTCAAAAATAAAAAATAAAAAATAGTGCTGGGAGTATAGCTTGGAGGTAGAATGCTCCTGGGTTCAATCCCCAGTACTGCAAAGGAAGGAAGGAAGGAAAGAAGGAATGAAGGAGGAAGGGAGGGAGGAAGGAAGGGAGGAAGGGAGGGAGGGAGGGAGGGGGAGGGAGGGAGGGGTGTGGGCAAAGCCTGTGTCACTTCACCTGAGTCAGAAAGTCAGTTAAAGCAAAACAGTAATACCCAAGGATCACATGGAACGTCCTACATACAGAAGCCACTCTAAGCACTCTATGTCATTAACTCTTTTAAATCTTGTACACATTGTGAGCTAACAAGGACTGAGAAACATATGGTCTAAGTCATTTGACATATGTCAAACACCTGGTAAATGACAGAGGTGGGATTTGATCACAGACAGCCTGGCTCTAGAATCCCTTTTTAAGATCACATTATGTGGCCTCTTTGTATCAGGATAGAGGGCCTTTATCATACTCATTTCACAGACCAAGAGAGGCAGGTTCTGAGAGGTCAAGAGACCAGCCAAAGATGCATGGAAGTTTATGTAGTGAGAAGGTACCAAGGTCCAGGGCTTCTACCCCCGGATTTACTCCCTGACCCTCACAGAGGTTCACTAATATGGGCACATGAGAGGCAACTCCAACAGTGCCTGCAAGTAACAGAGTGATGGAACATCTCTGTGACTTTGCTAGACTTTCCAGGGAGATCTAAGAGCAATAGACGTCTAAAACCCAAGAATGCCACACTATGCATGTAGCAGTCCTGGACTTCTGATTTCTTGTCCAGTAAAGAGATTAAAATTCATTAAGTTTTCTGTACAATTGCCTCCTGGAGCCATCTAGTCAATAACTGAATATAAAGAGAAAAAATAGTGTATTTGTTAAACATATGCCTACATTTTCATCATTGCAAATAAGAGACTTACATGGATTAAAACTAACTGAATTTCCACTTACGAGTACACACCAATAGATTAAAATCAGCTGACCTACACCCACACAATGATACACCAACACGCCATCTGAAGTGCATCCTATTAACAGTCTATTTTTACAAAAAGTTATTCTAGAAGTAAATTATAAAACTTTGACTTTAAACTCTGAACAAAAACATTTTTTCAACTTCCGAAGTTCATTACTTATTAGAAAATAATGCATTTATTTTGAGTATCAAATTATATTATGCCAAGACTTTATGGTTTCAGTAGTCCACTTCAGGAAATAACATCCCCAACCTTGTTTCTTCACATCTGATTTATACTTTCTAAAGTTTTCGTTCATTCTTATATTTTATTTTAATTAAAGAAAAAACAGTTAATGTCTATCAACTCTAAGCCATGCTGGACACTGGGGACACAACAATGACTGAAAATTTTAAAATTATTTTTAAAATCTCTTTTCTCATAGAGATGACAGTGAGGGAAGTAGGGGCAGATAATTAATAAGTAAGTGAAGTGTACTGTTTCTTAGTTGGTAAAAAATACTAAGAGGAAAAGTAAATGAAGGAAGCAGAAGAGATGGGGTCGCGATCTAGATAAGGTGACCAGAGCATCCTCGTTTTGACAGGAAGGCACGTCCTAAACTCCTCAGCCCCAGTAACACAGAATTCTTGGTTACTCTAACAGGTGACTGAGAGCCCAGAGATGGTACTATGAAGACAGTGAGTGAAAAGATCATCCCACCTGCCCTCCCTTGAGGAAACAGCAAGTCAGAGACCCTGGGGAAGGAACACTCCCTGCTTTCAAGCAAGAACAAGGACCAGTGTGTCTGGAGCTGCTGTGAACAAGATGTGAGAAGGAAACGATGACCTGAGAAAAGTATGAAGCACAAGGGGGCTCCAGAGAAATGCCTGATGTCCTCCACAAGAGGAGGAGCCATGTCAGGACTCTACCCTTTGCTGGGAAGAATCTTGTCCTAGATTCTGGCTATTCCCACTTCTAATTTCTGGGACTTTCAGAGAAGCCACAGAGGAAAAAGGAGACAAGAATATTGGTTGGGGAAGGGGAAGAAAATAAATGAGCCCAGCCCAGATAAAAGGTTCCCTTGCACAAAGCTTTCTCCCTTTAGGAAGTTTGAGGCTGATTCCTTTGAAGTTCCGTGTATTTATCCATCTCTCCATTTCTTCTCTGATCCTGCTCAACCAGGCTCCTTCTGTTTGTTGACAACTTAGGGTTTTAAAGTTAGTACTACCACCAGGCATTCCTGCTAATGGAAGACGTCCAAATTCTACTTGGCCACGAATACAATTACACCCACAGAAGTGTATTTTTGCTCCCAGCTCCAGTCTTCTTTTTGCCAGGTAGATAATTTATACAGAGCTAGAAAAAGATTGTTTGGGGCAAATGACACAATACACTTGCCGCAGATAGACACAGCCTCTGTGTCTGAGGCCAAGACCACCATGGGCAGTTCACTGACTCTCACTTTTCATGTAAATGGAGTTGATCTTTCTTCACCACTTACTAGCACAAGAAGGGTGTCATGAGGACACTTTAAAATGCATTCAACTACCCAGATAAAAGATACTTTCTGAGTGTCTTGTGAGATTGTCACTGAATCTTCATTCTCGCTTGCCCTATTTGTGTGTCTTTCTGTTTTATTTTCAACAAACATAATCATGCAGAATACCCATTGTCTGCACACTTGGCATATTTGCTAACTAGGCATGCATGCGCCCCTTCAGGTGTTTCATCCATATTTATTGATATTCATCAGAAAGGCAGGGGTAGTGATGTAGCCTGTTTGCTTTTCTTATTTTCTGCTGCTCTGGTTGCAGATGAATTAAATCGTCTCTCAGATGTTATCAGCAGCTGTCAAAAAGTATACTGAACTCAAAGATCTAGTTTGTATTCAGAAAGCAAAAAATCACACAACACAGTCACTCCAGCAGCAAACTCAATAGTTATCTATAGCTATTTTTTGTAAGTCAACAATGTGTCAATCAGCAAATTCTTAAGATGATATCTGAAGGCATTCCAGGGATGGATAACCACCATGTGACATATATCATGCCAAGGACTCCCAGTGCTACCCCTTCCTTCTAAACCGATTCCCTCTGAATAATGTGAGAGGGCTCATTAGTGGCATTTCAGGCCTTGAGGAATCTGAGGCTGGAACACCCCATAAGGGTTGAATTCAGGTTGAGAAGGATGGTAAGAACATAGAAGTAGGAGCATAAGAAATGCATGAAGGGAGAATGGACAGACCATAACTCTACGTGAGCTCTGCTTGATGGAGTAATAAAGAGCACAAATGCACATAGTATATTTCAAAAATATATTATGGTTCAAGTCGGGCCTTGTGGCACACGCTACTACCAGTATTTGGGAGCCTGAGACAGGAGGATCATGGTTCACGGCCAGCCTCAGTTACTACTTAGTAAGGCCCTTTGCAACTCAGAGAGACCCTGTCGCAAATAAAGGATAAAAAATAGGGCTGGGGGTGTAGCTCAGAGTAAGAATGCCTCTGAGTTCCACCCACAATTCCATGTATATATATACATATATATATTATGGTTCGCTGAGTGTGGTGGAGCATGCCTATAATAACAGTACTTGGGAGACTAAGGCAGGAGGATTGGAGATTTGAATTGAAACCAGCTTCAGTAACTGTAGTGAGACCCCCAACAACCTAATGAGATCCTGTTTGAAAACAAAATAACAAAAAGAGCTGGGATATAGCTCAAAGGTAGTAGAATGTCCCTGAACCACAAAATACTCAGAACTATACTGCACACACACACACACACACACATACACACACACACACACACACACAATCGTCTTTCAATTTCTACTAATCCACAACTGCTACCTTGAAAGCTTCTGATCCAGCAAATGTGTATTATTTATCAATAGATAACCTTGCATGTTCATCAGAGTAAGAGTGCTTTTTGTTGTTGATATTATTTTTCTGTTATTTCTATTTTTCCTTTTGTTTTCTTAGCATTTTGGCTTATTCTTTCTTTGAACAAGAAAAAAGGATAAAACCACACACACACACACACACACACACACACACATTCACACTCACATACACATGCAAAAAAGCAAGAAACAGAAAATCTGAGTTTCTTAACCTGATTGTTTCACTTGGCATTCATTTAACTTCCAAATATCTTGATCTTTTCTTCTGTAAAATGGTTACACAGCCAGATTTCCCTCATAGCAGAGTATCTCCATCATATAAAATAACCTATATAAAACATTCTAAAAATTATGTCGCTTTGCCAAAGGTGACAGTGATTACTTTCTAGTATTTAAAACAATTAATTTTATTCTCCCTCTGTCCATCAAAGGTTGCCCAGAATGAACTGGCAGGAGCAAAGTTTTTGCATTTGTGTATGCAGTTACACTTGGCCCCTTCCTCGGGGGAGTGAGTTTATATTTGTCCAGCCTCTGGCAAGCACATCACTCCACCCTGTGTGGCCAGAGGGAAAGAATAGGCCTGAATAAAATATAAGGGTCAATCATCCAATTGACATTCGCTACTTCTGCTTCAGTCATTTATGTGTCAGGATAAGAAGCCACAAAACTATACTTATATAGGAAGTACAAAAAGAAAACTAAGTGAAGAAAAACCTGAGCAATCCGAGCATATTTTTTTTCCTTTGAAAGAATATTCCTCAGCCTGTGTTTCAAGAAGGTATTTTTGTTAAGGATCTTTTTGTAGATTTCCCAATATGTAACCTTTTGATGATGTAACCTGCATCTCTAAAAATTACATAGCATGTGTCAGAATCAAATGCTCCTAAAATATTATCAAAGGTTGCTAAATATATTTTGCACATTCCTTCCTAATTCTATGTTATATAGTAATTGATACAGAGCCCACAACACATCTAAAAATACTTTTACAGCAAAATAAATGCCTGCAATTTCTTTCTACTCTATGGTAAATGTGGACCACAAAAACCAATGTAGAAATCCAAAAGTGCAATTCAGGAAGTAAGAGAAAGGAGAAAGAAAACAAGCGGTCTCCAAGACGCAGCTCTTGCTTCATCTCGCCCCAATTACCAATCCACACATACTTCAAAGAGTTAGAATCCATTAGCATCATGCCCTTTTTTTCTCCCAATGTTACTGAAGCATCTTTTCCTCTGGGTCAAGAGATTGCATTCCATCAAGTTTAACAAATATGAAGTAGTGAACAACTTGATTGGACTCACCGTCCTATATCCTGTCCCCTCCTCCTCCCTAAAGAACTATGGTTTCCCTTCGATATCTCTGCCTCCTCTCAGTGGCTTAGGTGAAGCGACCTGACTCCTCACCCTCCCCACTGAGCAAACAAAACTTTTTGAAACTCTTACTTTGGGTTCCAGGTGATGTGCCGGAGCCAGCCAGCAAAAGTACGGGTTCCGAAGAGAGGCGTGAGGATGAAAGAATTCAATTCTAAGAATTTGATTCAAAGAATATTTAATTCTGTCATGGAAGTATCACCAGTACACTCCCGGGTTGATATCTCAACAGGCTGATCCAAGGTTTATCTCTCTCGTCCTATTTATACAGCTCCAGGTCAATCAATCCCTCGTGCCATTACCACCTGTGCGCATAACGGTCAGGTCAATCAATCCCTCGTGCCATCACCACCTGAGCTTCCCTCAGCCCTTTTACTTTGCACTTTCCATGATCCCAAACCTTACTGACTCTGGTCAAAAGACAGAAGTATTCTTTTAGGGGAAAACCTTAATGATGCCCCACAGTGATGTGCTAAGTTACACCAACACCAGTCAAAACAAAAAGAATGCTTGATTCCATATTTGAGGCAGCTAATCTCACACTCCTGTTGGTTGTGAGTTAAGAAACCCACATGATCTCACTTACACGAGAAATCTCAAAGAGTCAAATTAATAGACATAGCAGAGTTACGAGGGACGGGTGAGAGGGGTGGATAGAACAGGGAGATGATAATCCAAAAGTATACATTTTCAGCTAGACAGAGGAAATCAACCTTAGTGATCTGTTGCATGGACTAATGATTACAATTAGTAGAATGCATTCTGTATTTCAAAATTTCTAAAAGATTAGGTTTTAAATGCTCTGATTGCAAAAAACAATGAGGGGTGATATATACATTAATTGGTATGATTCAATCATCACATAGTGTAAACATAAAAATGTCACATGGTGCTCTATAAGTATATAAATATACTTATAGACATAAATATATATATATTAATAGACATATATATATATATATTTTGGTGCTACTGGGGTTCCTGGAAGACCTTCTGCCTCCAGGCTACACTCCCAGACCCATTTTATATTTTTATTTGGAAACAGGGTCTCTTAAGCCAGCCAGGCTGGCTTCGAACCAGTGCTATCCTCCTGTCTCTGCCTCCCAAGCGTGGGGATTACAAGCGTGTGCCACCATGCCCAGCTATTTTTTTTTTTTTTTGAAACAGAGTCTCTTAAGCCAGTGAGGCTGGCTTTGAACCTGCATGATCCTCCTGTCTCTGCCTCCCAAGTGCAGGTATTACAAGCATGTGCCACCGCACCCGGCTTTTATTCTTTATTTGAAACATGTTCTCACTGAGTTGCAAAGGGCCTCATTAAGTAGCTGAGACTGTCCTCGAACCACAATCCTCCTGTCTCAGCCTCCCAAATGCTGGGATTATAAGCATATTCCACCACACCTGGCCAAAATAAAATGAATTTTAAAAGAAATAGACCAAGAAAAAAAATTATATATCACTGATGGACCTAATGGTAAAAAGCCATGGAAACAAGCAAAGGGCAAAGGCGATGCTGAGTATGGCAGAGCTGGGAAGCAGATAGACTCTGGACACTTCACACCATCAACAGTGTGATCATAATCTTTCCTTTCTCCTGGAAATTTCATAAAGTAAGTGTCATAACTGTTTAGCCACTTTCGATTGTTTTCTTTGTTGTCACCAAAAACGTCCTGTTAGCAACCACATTCCTTTCTAATTTCATTTTATTTTGCGAAGTTCATTAATGAGTAGACCTATAAGGTACTTAAAAGCACACTGATCTTTGTAGCTTTGTGTTCATTCTACTGGATGCAAGTGATTAGCCCATCGATGTGTCCAAGCTGCTATTAGAAGCAAGAAGGACCTCACTACAAGCAAAAGGCTATATATATACACATAAGGCATATATATATATTATATATATATATGTGTGTGTATATAAATACATACACATAAATGAATATAAATGTGTGTGTTCAAACTATGGGAAAAAAGAACTCTGAAATTTCAGCAGAGGCAGTGCCCATTGCCATACTAAGACATTAGCAGTCTACCAGTTCCTTAATGAGAAACAATTGACAATCAAAATCAAAACTAATTTCATGTCCCTCCTAGTTTGTTGTTTTTCAGCCAGGTGTGGTGGCACGTGCTTGCAGTCCCAGTACTTGGGAGGCAGAGATAGGAGGATCACAGGTTCATGGCCAGCCTCAGCTTAGTGAAGCCCTCTGCAATTTAGTAAGGGCCTATTTTGAAATTATCTGTATTCAAAATAAAAAATAAAAATATGGCTGGTGTGGCTTAGAGGTAGAACGCCTCTGAATTCAATCCCCAGTACTTCAAGAAAATAGTTTGTTGGTTTTTAATACAGTTCAGTTATTCTCAATAATTCTGCAATACTGATGAGGCCTAAAATTAAAGAATCTTTTCAAGTATTTTTGGTATGAATAAATCCAACTCTACTCCCTTAGATTCAAGACCCCCTTGCCCAGAAATGACAATTTCTATTATCTTCTAATAATTATTTTAACTTTTAATCGCTACTCACATTATTCTGGATGCGTAGCATTCTGGAGGTCAATTACTATTGAAAATGAAACCAATCATTTTATCACACCATAATTTTGGTATCAAATAATAATTACAAAAATTTAAGCATCACTAAGACTTAGAAATCTCCCCAAAGCACTTTTCTAATATAGAACTTTTTAAAAATAGAACTTTCTTTGTGCCATTAGAAAATGTCAAAATTTTAATAATATAAATTGTAACAGAAGGCTTTCAGTTTGCCTAATTAGAGCAAGAAATTTTTGTTTTGTTTTTAAAGCAATATTTCTATTCATGAACACCAACACCCCAAAGAGGCAATAAAGGGTGTGAAGAGCAGATTTTATGAAAGATAAAGTAGAACAGTTACACTGTATCTCCAGCAGATTTGCATTTGATTTTTATTTGATGCCTACTTTCACTTATTTCTAGTTTTCTAATAATAACAAGAATTTTCTGTTTTACTTATGCAAAAACATAATGATTTCAATTGAATACCCCAAGATAATATCTACAAAAATTTCAAAAGGCCAATAAAGATGCCCCTAATAAAGATTTTCTAATTTATTAAAAGCAGGTAAAAAATAAAACATGCTAACTGAATTTCTTTTGCCAGCTACTCTTCTAATCTATAAAGGTTTATTTAAGCCAATTGTGGTATAACTCTCCCCTGTTAGGAGATCAGAGTAAAAGACTGAGAAACAATAATGTAAGCCTGGCATCTGGGGTTTTCACTTGTAACAACAGAAGGAAAGATTGAGAACTAAGAAAGAAAGATGACAGAGTTAGTGACAGGGGCTAGTCTAGTAGGATCCTGGGCCTCTTTATTCCTTTCATAACTTGGTCCACCTAGATTGAGCATGGACCCCTTAAATCTGAGCTCTCCTGATTGGGAAAGCCAATCTTGTTATTGCATGATAGACTGGTGGATTTATTCATTAATATTAGTGATGGGGGAAGGCCTTGTTCCCCTATTCCCTATACTATTATACATGCTACTAGTTTCTTGCTTTACTAATAATTAATCATAAATAATGCATGTTCTTGTATACCATCTAATGCTTTCCCCCAAGTAAGTTCAATCAGTGTCTTAGACTCTTGCTCTAGCTGTCTCTCCTCTCTTATCTGTATATAAGTCACTTTAGAAAAAATGCTAAAAATATATAGGGAATTGCAGTTTTGAGGCCAACCTCAGCATCTTAGCAAGATCCCAAAATTTATTGATATCCTACTTCAAACTTAAAAAAAAAAATAATAGGGCTGGGGGTTTGGCTCAGAGATAGAATATCTCTGAGATCAACAAGAAAGAAAAAAAGAAAGGAAAGAAAGAAAGAAAGAAAGAAAGAAAGAAAGAAAGAAAGAAAGAAAGAAAGAAAGAGGGAGGAAAGGAAGGATGGAAGGAAGGAATTATATACCTTACAACAATTATTTAGTTATATACCTATAACTTTATGCAACATTTTTTTTTGGTGGTACTGGGGTTCCTGGAAGCCCTTCTACCTCCAGGCTACACTCCCAGACCTACTTTTTACATTTTTATTTGGAAACAGGGTCTCCTAAGCCAGCACGCGTGGCTGGCTTCGAACCTGCGCGATCCTCCTGTCTCTGCCTCCCAAGCACAGGGATTACAAGCATGCACCACCACGCCCAGCTATGCAACATATTTTAGAAAAAGAGTATGGATAGAATATAAATCCAAATACAGACAATAGACTATTTCTACATAACAGAATAGGAAGAGGAGACTCAATATTATCAAATTGAACAACTTGAGAAGAAAACTAAAGTCTCAAGAGTGATGCCACTTGGGGCCTAACCATTTATAAAACTTTCACAGTGTACCACATAGACCAAAAAGGGGTAGGAATGGAAGGATTGGAAACCTAAACCTTGAAAGAGAGAAAGGTAAAATTTGGTTATAATCCAAAGACCAAATGGGAGAAAATTGTCACTGAGAACAGCAAAAATGGAATCTGAGAAATTGGGAAAGTCTGACGAGTCCTCATTACTTCTATGAATGACATGTGAAGTGGATGAAAAACAATCCCCAGAAGGAAAATTTTACCTTAAAATATACAATGCCATCATCAACCATAAAGAAAACTTAAATATGTTGGAAACACAAATTATAGGAATCATTGTGTCCGAGACTTTAGGTGCTCACAAATATGTAATATGTGAAATGTCTGTCTCACAAACTGAGCACAGCACAATGGAGAAGAGCTTCACCTCAGGCCCCTTCACTGAGCAGAAGTGAATCTCAGAATCACACCTTCCTGTGCTTGCTAAGACATTGATGTCAAAACCTAATGTTGATATTAAATAAATCACTAAATCTTTGCTAAAGTCTGTAATATATAACTAGAAATAATTCTCTAAAAGTGTGTGGATAAATGTGAATACTCATAATAGTGTGCTGTGAGTACTACTATAAGCACTTTTTCCTTTTTTGATATTTCAATATCCAGCAGTGTGTAATTATATAATGTCAACCTGTTATGTTTGAAAATAATGCCCCCACAGGGGTTGGCTTGTATCACAAGATCTTTGAATATGAATGTAGTTATAAGAATTTTTCTTTTGATTATACCTATCTTGAGGTAGTTTGTTTCTATAGGTTGTGGTAATAATATTTCAAATTCAGTAGCTTTTTCATCCAAAGATTTGGAGAGATGTCACTAAAAATAGGTGAGCTAAAATTCAACAACTAAAATATATCCAAGTTATGGTTCTTTATGGTGGAACATGTGAAGAATAAGATTTTTATTTTTTTACTAATTCTCGAATTTTCCTTGGCAACACAGGAGGATTATGCTAATATAAATGTAGTGGCAATTACAAGAAGCATACAACTGCATAATGAACTAGAGTATATATAATTGAAGAGAAATTTGTATCTAGAGCAAAGAAAAGACCATAGCTAAGGATTGTTTTGAATTCTAATGAAAATACATTATGTTTTAAAAGATGACATGAGTGAATTTTTTTTAATTGTTTTCTCAGCATATAACTGAACTCATGTTTGCTAAATAGCAGGGTATATCTCAGTGCTAGGATAACATCACTTACAACTGAATCTATAACTAGTTCATAAACAAACTCATTGAACTGACCCATGACACACCAAGACAGCCCATCTTCAAAACAATGGGTATCCCAGGGAAG
The DNA here is from genome assembly GCF_963383645.1 of Muscardinus avellanarius. Classification (NCBI taxonomy): domain Eukaryota; kingdom Metazoa; phylum Chordata; class Mammalia; order Rodentia; family Gliridae; genus Muscardinus; species Muscardinus avellanarius. Next base: position 76,528,458 of record NC_137786.1, read on the forward strand.
CCTTTAAATCTAAAAAAGGAAGAGTATGATCTTATTTTTCAGGACACAGAAGCTACAAACAAATGTTGTTCTGTGTATTCACCATAATGAAAATTATGATGATAGAGTATTATAATGATTATTTTAAGGAGCATATATTTGTGATATTTAATGTCAATATCTGTGCATCCCAGCTTGAAAATGATATTTTCTTCTCATTTGTCAACCTAAAATGTTCATGTAACCTCATACGTTCACATTTTTCTTTTGCTTAATGTTTTATGTTAATAATGCATTCAAGTGATATAAATTTCAGAGTTCATCAGGGTGGTTCAATTTCCAATTCATGTTTCCAGTTCCATCATGTATTCATCTTGTAAATATTTAGAAAGGCCCTGATGTGTCCCGGGTGTTAAAATAGGGTTGCAATAAAAGCTGTGAGCTGTACAGATACAGTCCCAGCATTCATGGAGCTGACAGTGTGAACATGAGGGTGGATGCCAAGAAAGCAAGTCCTGTGAGCACCATGAGAAGAAGTTCTGGGGCCATGAGTGGACTTAACAGGATGGCTTGGGGAAGAGCTCTTTACATCAAACACTGAAGGATAAACAGGAGGTCAGCATCAGCGAGGTTGATGGGCAAAGAGGAGACTATTCCTGAAAGAGGGATTAGCAGGTTCTGAGGAAAGAAATCATATGGCAAAGTTAAGATGGATCAGGAGGGCTTTCTGCTGCAGTCAGCACCTTGAGGGCAGTAGCTATGTCTGTTTCTTTGGTTCATTGGAATGTCATAGTGCCTGCTACACAGTAGTTTCCCAATAAATACTTGGTGGATGAATGTGCTAAAGAATAGGTAACTAGAAAAAAAAGTAGTAAAGTGACTCTACAAAGATAAGCAAAGAGGCAGAATGTGCAGGGTCTCACAGACATGTTAAGAATGTTGAACTTTATCTAAAGGACAAAGAGAAATCATTGAAAGCACCAGAGGACATCAGCTTATCCAGAAAGATGACTTGTTTTTCCATTACAGAATCTCATTAAATTTAAGATACCATTGATCACAGAATGCACTCTCATATACACTTTTTTTTCAGAGTACATCAGTGGTTCAGTTTTGAACTCATGCTTTGAATTCCATCATGTATTCATTCCATACATATTGAGAAAGGCCCCAATGAACTAATGCTTTTAATTCAACTATTACGATAGAAAATAGATTATAAGACACATTCTGATTTCAGAGATGTTAAGAGGCAAAAGAAAAAAATGTGTGCATTGGAGTTGGAGAAACAATGGGTTACAAGTGGAAAATCGTGGGTACATAGTGACTAGTTAGAAGGCAACTCTCCAGCCTGTCCCAGTGGCTTGATCTGTTGTGGAAGCATAAAACTGGACCAGAGAAGCTGCAGTTAGAGTGAAGAACGTGGAAAGAAATAAAAGTTAGCCAGGAAATAGAACTGCCAGAACTTACAACTGGAGAGTGCTAGAATGAGCAAGTCGGAGACACTGGGTGGTTCATTACTGAGCTGTAAGTATTGGTGTGGACGCTAATCTGGTTAGAGAGAGAGATTTGGGGTTATTCAGCATGCACATGGTGAAGATTCTCTCCCTGGAGCAGCAGTTTGATAACCAGGAGTAATGACTCCGGCTGCACTGCTGAGGTCCAGCTGGAGATGACCCTGGTGGAAGACAGAAGCAACGCCTCCTAGAGGAGGGCAAGGAGAGGAAAACGAGGCTCTAACAAAGGCATCGGCAGCAGAAACAGAGGGCTCAGACCCACACGTGTAGAGGAGGTGAAAGTCCAGGACTTGGTGAGCTGTGGAGGCTGTGGGAGCAAAATTTTTATTCATGGTTCCTCGGTAGATCATAGTATTATTAACAATAATGGTGGTGGGCAAAAAATCAGAAGTAGAAAAGACAGAATAGCAAAAACAATGTTCAGTGTGGGACCTCTCGATTGTTGGCCATAGCCTATGGCACGTCCAGATAAAGCTGCCCAAAGAACAGGAAGCACATAGCCTGTTTAAAAAAATATATCTCTAGCCTGGTGTAGTGGCACACGCTTGTAATCCCAGTACTTGTGAGGCTGAGACAGGAAGATCACAGGTTTGTAGCCAGCCTCAGCTACTTAGTGAAGCCTTCTGAAACTCAGTAAGACCCTGATTCAAAAATAAAAAAATAAAAAATAGAGCTGGGGGGTGTATCTTGGAGGTAGAATGCCCCCAGGTTCAATCCTCAGTACCGAAAAAAAAAAAAAAAAAAACCTCTGTACCATGCTGTACTGTACTGGGACCTGGTTCATCCTCTAAGTAGCAACAGGGAAGTCCTGACCTCATTCCTTTTGTTCAGGAACAGAGCCCCATACTACACAGTAACCCCATACTGCACCACTCGTGCCATCCAGGTAGGCAGCGTTGATTCCACTTGGGGCTCCCCTGGTTACCATCGAAGAGATGGATCCATACATCTCTGAGCCTTAGTTTTGTAGCCAATAAATTGAGGAAAATATATAGCTTCTATAGGTGTATTACACATGAACTAAGATATAAAAATGCCTGAAATAGTACTTGATAAAAGGTAGCTATTTTTATTATCTGTTTTGGTGTACCCATCAACTCTGGAACAATTTCTTCCAGCCTTCATAATTGTATTTATTTTTTTTAATTCTTTCATCAAATATTTATTGGACCCTGCTATGTGGGAGTTGCTAGTAACCATCTGCTGTACCATATCTTTCCATGTCTTATTCTAATCATCTGAGTTACTAGTTGTTAGTCCTCAAATTTTCTATGCTTCCTGCAGCATTTTGATGTTTCACCCTCCAGTCTGGGCTAAGATATACAGGGAATCTTCACAAGTATCTCAGCTCAGGGTCATGCAAGTCTTTTTCCTAATAGACCAAATAAAAAGACATGAGGGACAGGCATGGTGATGCACGCCTATAATCCTGGTACATGGGAGGCTAAGCCAGAAAGATCATAGGCTCAAGACCAGGCACAGTAACTTAGTAAGACCCTCAGTAACCTAGTGAAGCCCTGTTTCAAAACAGTAACAACAACAAAAATTAAAAAGGAAGCTGGAGCCAGGCATGGTGGTACACTTAAAATCTCAATATTTAGGAGGCCGAGACAGTAGGATCACAGATTCGAAACCAGCCTCGGCAACTTAGTGAGGCCCTCCGCAAATTAGACCCTATTTCAAAATTTAAAAAAAATAAGACAGGGCTGTGGGTATAGCTGGGAGATAGGCTGACCCTGGGTTTCACCACTAATACCACCGAAAAAGAGGGGAGCTGAAGGTGTAGCTTGCAGAAAGAATGCCTTTGGGTTCAATCCTTACTGTCTCCCACAAAAAAAAGAACACATCTGCAGCAAGGTATGGCACATCGAAACTTGAACCAAAAATTCTTTTTTTCAGCAGTACTTATGTATTTAAGAAAGAAAAGTAATTTCTACATCAGAGACAGTCAATTCCTCAAAATGATTTAAATCTGGTTTTCTTCTACACTTGGGGAAAATTGCATCATTAATTTGTGATTCTCTTTTTCTAGCATTTGTAATTTTAATCCTTATTTGTACTTTTCTTCAGGGAGTTGTTCCTCTTTGCTACTATTTTGTTATCATTAAAAGCCTTGGAAACGAAGTCGTTCTGAAGCTGTTTTTGCTTAAGCTTTTATTTTCTTCCGCTTGGCTTTAACACCAATTTTTAAATTCTACCCAGAACCGCCTGTTGGAAACTGCCCTCGTTAGAGAAGAGGTCACCATAATATATAGTAGATCCACAGATGTACTCTTCTGTTGATTCTAGATGTCCCTTTGCTTTCTCATTTAAAAAAAAATGCCTCAATCTGCCTCTTCCTGCTAATTGATCATTTAATCAAACAGAGGTTCACTACCTTACCTGTGAGACAGTTTCCCTTTATTTAGTTAGTATTTTTCTTTCTCTGGTTAATATTTACCAAGAGGAGCTGTTATCTCTGCTCATGGCTGACCACCCAGGACCTCACGCAGACATGAAGCTCTTTCAGAAGCAATGTCACACGATAAAATTAGCATATATTATAAAATTAATACACATTTTTCTGTTTTCAGAAAAACAACATCTCTTGACCATATTTTCATGTAATGTCAACATGGCATCCCTCTGTTAATGGTAAAATCTTCCCATGTGACTGGGAGAGACAGAACATCATGGAACAGTTAAAGAATCAATGAAGTGCCAATTTGTAAACAAAGTTGGTAGAGTTAACCAAACATACAAATCATTCCATCCTACTTCTTGAAGGTAAGGAGGAAAGTACAAGTGGAGAAAGTTTTCCTAAAAGTAGGTAACACCTTCAGCAGGTGAACATGAGCTGGGCATGGTGGCGCATGCTTATAACCCCAGACTTGGAAGGCTGAAACAGGAAGATCACAGGTTCATAGCCAGCCTCAGGAACTTGTGAGGCCCTCTGCAACTTAGTGAGACCCTGTTTCAAAATAAAGAATAAAATATGGCTGGGGGTATAGCTCAGAGTTAGAATGATAGAATGCCCCTGGGTTAAATTCCCAATACCATCACACACACACACACACACACACACACACACACACACACACACACTCTCACACAAAGAAAACATGTTCCTTTAAGACTCTCATGAAATAAAATTATTTGAAAGTGGATACAAACCCATCATAACTTTGTTTCCCTGTCTGAAACTATTCCATAAGGATCTATCTCTATGCTTAAGTAGAAATATTACAGTGTAATATACTATGGAGGTTTCTTTCTTTCTTTCTTTCTTTCTTTCCTCCTTTCTTTTTTTTTTTTTTTTTTGCAGTACTCAAGATGGAACCCAGCAGCATTCTACCCCTGAGCTATACCTCCAGCCCTATTTTTTTATTCTTTATTTTGAAATAGGGTCTCACTAAGTAGAGGAGTGCCTGACTAAGTAGTTAAGTGGCCTTGAACCTGCATTCCTCTTGTCTCAGCCTCCCAAGTGCTGGGATTATAAGCGTGCACCACCATGCCCAGCTGCTATGGAGGTTTCTTACAGTAATTTTCCAACCATTACATCTCCATTTGTTGCAAAGTATGTAAATTGTCTTTTGAAATAGCTCTTATTTGTTTCACACAAACCTTACCTGTTACCCATAATAAAGAACAAGGCATTCACTGTGTAGTAAGTGTATGGGAAAATTTGTGTCAAGGGTTTCTAGAAGCAGGGCAAATGATATAATGAGAGGAGGAACAAGAGAACTGTGAAATAACCCAAAGAGAAAACAGAATAAAACGCTTTATAAATTTTCATTCTTTAGCAAGAATAACTTAAGGGTTAAACCAGAAAGTATATTCACTATAAAATAAAAGAGAAATAGTCTATTGGGGAATAGAATCTAGAAAAAGGTTTCAGTTATAATTTCTCCAGAGTTTAAGTTTAGTCATTTCAAACATAAAACAATAAAGAACCAGAAGTGTTGACACATGCCTGTAATTCCAGTACTTGAGAGGCTGAGAGAAGAGGATCACAAGTTTGAGGACCAGCCTCGGGAAATTAGTAAGGTCCTCAGCAACTTGTGAGACGCTGTTTCAAAATAAAAAATAAAATAGGGCTGGAGGAGTAGCTCAGAAGTATAACACCCTTGGATTCAATCCCCAGTACCAAACAAAAAATTACAATAAAAAAACGAATTAGTAAAGTTGTATTATTTTTTGAAAAATCATTGTATTATACATATATAATTGCATGTATTTTGCAAAACTTCTGAATTTCATGAACTGCTTGGTTTTAAAAAAGTGTTGAATTTTGCATACTTGTAAAACTTAGAAATTTCAAAGTTTAAAACCTTCCAAAATGAGGGCTTTAATGCCAAATAGACTGTTTTAATTCTAATTCTGTCACTTACTATGTTATTTCAACTTTTCCTTCATCTATATTAATACCTGCTGTGGAAATGTGATGTATATAAAGCACCTAAAACTTTCTGCTAAGCATGGTGGATTGAACACACCTGGTCTATTTTTCTTCCCCGAAAAGTCTAGATTTCGGAAAAAAAATAAGAAAATAGGCATAAATTCACAAGGATAACAAAAACGAGAAGGAAGAACATAGGAGATGAGAAGAAGGGGTAATTTTAAAATTTGAAAAGCAAATGAAGGGTCCTATCACATCAGAGAAAGATGGCACAGAAATCTACCATCTATCCAGTCGTGCTATAGAACATGGAAAGTCTCAAGAACTGGCAACACTAAGTATCTTGCAGTGCTGACGTGAGACTGAGTCAACATTAAAGACTCATCTCCCTCTTCCATGAGTGTTGAAGACTGGGGTTTACTCTCTGGAGAGAAGGAACTAGGGAAGCTCTTATTGATATAGAGATAGCTCTTATTGATATAGAGGGTCAATAGAAATATATCTATATTTTATTGATATAGAGGATCTTATTGATATATATATCTATATCGTATTGATATAGAGGGTCAATAGAAATAGCTGAAGTCATGGGCACGGTACCCATCTGAACAAGTTTTCCCCCAAACTAGAGAGTAGTAAACATTTGTGACTGGCAATTTCATGGGTCAACTTGATTGAGTTAAGAGATGCCCAGATAGGTGATAAAATACTACCTGCATGTATCTGTTAGGGTGTTTCTGCAAGAAATTTTGAATTAGTAAACAAAGTAAAGAAAATCAAGTGAGAGACTAAACAGAATTTAAAAATGATAGCAGAGTGGATTATTTTCTTTCTCTTTTTCTTATTTCTTTTCTTTTTTTTTTTTTTTTTTTGGACTAGGATATTCAGTTTCTGCCCTTGATCATCAGAGCTTCTAGTTCTCAGGCCCTCAGACTTCGGGACTTAGACCAGTGGCCCCCAGTTCTCAGGCCTTCAGTGCCAGAGTAGGAGTTATACCATCAGCTTCCCTGGTCCTCAGGTCATTGGACTGAGATTGAATTACACCATTGACTTTCTGGGTTTTCCAGTTCCCAGCTTGTATGACTTCTTAGTCTCCATAATCACATTAGGAGCTAATTTATGTAATAAATATTAGATAGATAGATAGAGATAATAGACAATAACCTCCTGATCTGTTTCTCTGAAGAACTCTGACTAATAAAATCTTGGAGCTTTTTCCTCAAAAAAGCACTTGCAGATTCTTAAGTTGTACAGAGTTAGGATTTAAGAAACCAAGGAAGAATCCACAGTTGGAAACTAAAAATGAGGCAGAGTCTTCAATCGTCTACAACATCAAGACAAAAATTGTAGTTCAAAGCTCACCATGGATAAGAAGTCTTGATAGTCACCTCCAGATGTTTAGCTTAGATCCACAAAAGGAAATACCCTAGGAGTAAAAACCGACTGAAAATAGACTATTCTCAAATGGATCAAGGTAATCCATCCCTCCTCCAAAAGCCTGCCAAAGAAAAGAAAATGCTGTCTGGAAAAAAAAGATAAAATCATTCAGAACCTCAACAGCTTATAATTTACAATGTCTGGCATTAAGTCAAAAGTTATCAGACATGGATAAAACTAGAAAATAGAAACACACTCACAGGTACATAGTCAAAAATTAGAGTTATCAACACAGATTTTTAAATAGCTAAAATAATACATTTAGGAAAAGAAGTGGCAAGATGAAGAAATTCATCAAAACTGACATCTATATTTTAGAACACTTCATATGGAAATTCTAGAACTGGAAAATGAAATGACCGCATTTAATAAATCAGTAGATCAGTATAGTAACAGATTAGAAAGCATAATAAGAATAAATGAACTGGAAAATGGCACATAGAAAAAAATAATCAAAATTGAAACATAAGGAGAAAAAAAGTGAAAAAAATCAGAAAAAAACTGAGACAAATGAGGCGCAGTAAGAAGATGTGATAAGCTGGGCATGGTGATGCACACTTATAATCCCAGTACTTGGGAGGCTGAGACAAGAAAATCTCGGTTCACAGACAGCCTCAGCTATTTAGTGAAGCTCTTTGCAACTCAGTGAGACCCTGTTTTAAAATAAAGAATAAAAATAGGGCTGGGGGAGTGGCTCGGAGGTAGAATGCCCCTGGGTTCCATCCCCAGTACTGCAAAAAACAAGTAAAAAAATTTTAAAAAGGTGTGACAAGAAGCAGACTTTTTCCAATGAGAGCTGTGTGGCCCGCTAAGAGAGTAGGCAGGCAGGTTAGAGCAGGAGCACTAAGTTTTCCAGAAGGGGTCTCTCTGTCACTCAGTGCCATTAGTGGGAACCCACGGTGTTGGGAGTGTCAGCTCTGTTCAAGAATTTGAATTAGTTTATATTTGTGAGGCCCAGGATCCTTCTGGAGAATGAGGTATTCTGAAATTGTGCTCTGGTATGTTTCCTGAGTGTACTTCTTCTGGAGTCTTTTCTGATAGTTATTCAATAGAATATTCCTTCACAGAACACAGTGGGAAGCTGCCTTTGTAGGTGAATTTAACAACAATAAAACTTATCTATCTATGGCTGATATTCCCCAATAACCTGCCAGAAGCCTAGACTTTTTTTTTTATTCCAAGCTCAGAGTTCAGCTACTAGCAACCTGGTGAGGTCAGTTGTTGATTATTAAGTCTTCAGATAAATTGCAAGTCCTGGTTTGATTATGCTAAGTAGTCCAGGATTGTGGTAGCACACAAGAAATTCTCTATATCAAAAAACTAAAATATTTTATGAAAGTCTTATAACACTCCTATTTATCCTCCAAGTAACAATCAGGTCTGCTTAAGTGATTATATGTAGAAGAAATTATATTCACAGAATGGCAATTTGTGTTTTCAAATAGCACAGCGAATCAAGTACCTGTAGAAACAAACCTAGAGAATAACAAAGGCTGAGGTACTGTTATAGGATGAAAGGATGGATGGAAGAGTGAACAGACAGTGGACATAGAGATTTGTATTTAGCTAGGGGACAAAACACAATCATATTATATAGCAACTCAGAGGCACGAAAAGTCTGAAAACATGCTAATGAGGCAATACCCCATGTATGCCTTCCTCCACAATTTGGGGTCTAATTAGGTCCAAATAGAGTTTCCTTATATAGACACACATGTTGGAGTTGCAAAAGATATTAGGAGACCATTCAATTGTCTCTGTTTTCACAAATGAGGAGGCAGAAGTATTAAGGAGTCAAGGTGGTGGTGGGGATTCTGGGAAGACAGTACTGGCAGTTGGGTTGTTTTGAAGCTCTTCAAATTCCAACATAAAAACAGCAAAGACGTTTATGAAAACAAATCCAAATTCTGCAGACCAACATCTAAAACAACATATGAGAATGAGGTATCTCACCCAACCCCCACATCGGGGAAAAACTTGCCCTGTGTGGAGTCCATATTCTTGTGCGGGGTGATGGAGGGTGTCTGCCAAACCTGAGGACAGCAACACCACATGCCATTGGAACATGCTGCCAGCTAAAACAAGACTTCTTCCGAATAATAATAAAGTTACCCTTTTAAAGATTTTATTTAATTTTTACTTAATTGACCTCAAAAGATTGGTGAGATATTTTTATACCTAGTTTGAAGAGTAGGTCACAGAATACTTATATACTGATAAATTGAAAATGTATAACAGTCTATTAGTTGGTATTTTTAAGATTGGTAAGAAAATAAATAGCCAGATAAAAGAATATGCATGTGTAGATAGAAGCTTGTTTGTATCAATTTTTTATATAGTGTTACCTTTGAACAATTATATTGTCCCTTTTTTGGCACAAAAGCAAATGACTCTAGAAAACTACTATATTTTAATTTTAAAATTGTTCAGGACTATGAAATCGACCTTTCAAAATACTAATGTTTCAGCTACATGCTCAGGGATGCTTGTAGCATCAGGAACACTTTCTCTCATCTTGGGGATATCAAAACTGCAATTTTCCCCTCAAAATGTATGAGAAGACCCTCCAGCATACATTGATATGGTGCCCCGAGGACGTCTCTATTTATAATGTGAAACATCTCGTGAACAGTTCTGGTTCTAGGCAGTGGTGCTCCCAGGCAGAGCACAGTGGTCTGTCCCCGGTGAGTTTCTCGGGTGGCCCTAAGATGCAAATTGAGCTGCCCTCAAGGCACCCAATACATTTATCATAAAATTTTAAAATAAAAAACACAAAATAACAAAAATAGTTTGTCTTGCAAAAATTAAAACTATTCCCCTTACTCAGTATAACTTTTAAATAGAGCAGAGCAACAGCTGCTGTAAGAAGCAATGGAAGAGGCCTCCAGCGCTCCACAAGGCACTTTCTTGTCTACAACTCTGTGAGAAGTCAGTCATTTAAATTTTAAGAAGTTGCAGTGGTTCAGGAACCCTGTGTGCTGGACAGTGGTTACATTCTTTTGTGATTGCACAATGAGAGATAACAATCAGTACTGTTTATTGTGTGCAGAATTTAATAACTTTCTTGCCACCTGCTTTTCCTTTTCCAAATACAGTCACAAATACAGTCACGTGCCACAGAGTTCTGACTCAGTGGACGATGGACCATATACATGATGGTGTTGCTGTAAGACTTTATCTCCTAGTGATGCTGCCGTAAGTTTTTGCAAGTACGATGTGCACTTAGCTAACATCACAAGAATGGGATTGCTATATGATACATTCCCAGACATGTCATCGTCACTAAGTGATATGTGACTGTAGTTAAATAAAAATCTTAAAATATCTTTTACATTCCAATTAATGTAATACATCTGCTTTTGGCCACGATAGAGTAATGAGAAGACCTCTACCTTAAACAAGGAGAAAACTTGACAAAAGTATTGGAATCGATTGTTCTCAAATGTCCTACAATAGGCAGCATGGGAGTGTGGCCCCTAAGAAAAGCAAACTAACAATCTGAGCTCCCCTGTTGCCCGGCTTACTAGAGGAAGACAGTCCTCAGGGAGGGAAGGAAGCCCAAACTGGCTCTGTGGCCTCTCTAAGGAGAAGAGACAGTGATTGGATTCAGGTAAACCAAGACAGCTAGAATTTGTGGGCAATGTACCAGAAAGGAGAGAGATACACAGAAATTTCCAGAAAATCTTCAGTGTTCCCCTCAGATCTTTTATGGAGAGCTGATATATGCTTGGAAGAGAAAAAAGAAGCTGAGCAAATAAAGAAAACAGTAAGCCTATCAGTTCACACAGCTCCTACAGGACTGGAAGCAATGCGTGTTCCTACCAGCCAGAGTGGAAAGATCCCAACACACAGAACATTAGGAAGAGTCTTCCGATGGATGGGTGCTGCCTTAATAGTGGTGCCAAGGTAGCCCCAGACCAAACACTGCTCTGGATCTGCCTAACACTTAAAAACAAGCCTCAAGAGAATCTGATTCCTGAGAACTTAACTGCATGCCAGGACAAAATTCAGCACTATTTAAAAGGATAAAAAAAAATCTAGAACCCCAATACAAAAATATAATATCCAGCAGTCAGTTAATAATCACCAACCAAGCACAGAAAGATGCATCTGTGCAGAGACGATGGAATTAGCAAATACAGATGTGATAAAGAGAAAAATGATAAAGATGACACTGAGATGAAAACTTTAATACCCGACATGGTTTTTTGAGGTTAAAATGAAACTTTGGTATCTGAAATTACAAATATACTAGATGTAACTAATAGCAGTTTAGGCACTACAATAAAAAATCAACAAATTTGAAGACATGCAGTAGAAACTATTTAAAATGAAGAACAGAGAAAGAGAAAAGAATAGACTAGAAAATGTATGAGTTCTTTGGGGAAACTTTCAGGTTGTCTCACACAGGTGTCCTTAACTCCAGAGGAAAGCAAAGAGAAATGCGAAAAACAAATTGAAGAACTATGGTTTAAATCTCCCAAATTTGATCAAATCTAGTTGAATTTAAAACTGATAATATCACCGTCCAGAGATGGATGAACATAATTCTTGATTGGGGCAAGCAAAAAGCCAAAATTCCAAAGCTGGTACTGGAAAATTCAACACAACACTATCTATTTTACCAAAAAAAGAGAAAGAGAATGAAAAAAAAAATTACAGCCCTAAGAAGCAAACTTAGGCTGAAATGCCATTCCATATTTTACCTTAATTCTGAATTTCCTTGTTCTAATCAATCTAAATCAGGGCCTAATGATACTTAAATGTAGCTACTTGTAATTCCCATAATAGGGAAACAAAGGGGAGGTTAAAATAATTCTATTATTTCACAATGATGAAACAGACTGAATATTTCAATTATTCTACTTATTATAGTACACATGGAACAATGCGCTGTAATCTGCTTCGATATATATAGGCTCTTTAACCATACCACCGTGGGACTAATACAGTCACTTTGGTGGAGCTGCGCTCGCTGATTCAGTGTTGGAATAAAGTACTTCACAGATTAGCTTAGTCTGCAGCACTTAAAGGTCAGGATTTATTGTAATGTAAATCACAAAGCAATTTTATCTTGACAGAGATTACATACTGTTACAATATTTCTCGCTGAATCTAGTGATGCGTTTGCTTTTTCTTTGCAACTGCTGTGCAAATTGGACCGTAGCCCAGAAAAGAAAGAGATGGCAGGCTGCTTTGGCTTTTTAGAAACAACTTAATTCTCTTCATTTTTCAAAGTTCTGCAAGAAAAAAAAGAAAAGAAAAACACAAAAGACTCTGAAAATACACACAAAAATCATACATAAATACTTGTAAACCTTTACAAAACCTGAACTCTAGTGCACACAGATATCTGTAAATGACCATCTCTCAAATATTTCTGTGTGTTTTAGGAAAAGGTATAATTGCTAATAACCGACTTCTGATCGTCCATATCAAGTATCTTGATACATTATCTAAATTATCTCTATTTTAAGCAAACAAACAAAAACAATAAGAAGCGCCTGTGTTTTCCACTGACAGAAATCACAAACAAGAAGGAACTTGAAGCCGGTGTGGTGGCGCATGCCTGAGAAAGAAGGATAACAGGTTCGCGGCCAGCCTCAACTACTTAACAGGACCCTGTTTCAAAATAAAAAATGAAAACGGCTGTGGTGTAGCTCATAGGTAGAATAACACTGGGTTCAATCCTCAGTCTAAAAAATGAATATCCTCGTTTGCATGATACCCTAAAGAATAACATAAATCACCCCCCAGAAAAATGGATAAATGATTTCTGATTGACTTATTTTTATCTTCTGGACAGTTCTCTTGTAGTGAGAAAATAAAACGGTCCTCCTGTCACATAGATAGCACTTCAGAATTTACAACACCCATACTAAGCGCAGTGGTGACCACATGTAATTTGGGTACTCTGGAGGCTGCAACAAGAGGATAGAAGATTTGAGGCCAACATGTGACCCTGTTCCAAATTTAAAAAATTAAAAGGGTAAGGTAAAACCCACCTCCCTCCAAGTTCAGTCCCCAGTACCCTTCCCAACACACACACACACACACACACACACACACACACACACAAATAAACTATAACCCACATTATCTTACATAATCTTCGCAACAAATCTGTGAGTTGAATATTGTCTACACATGATTAAAGGGGAAACAGACTTAGGAAGGCTTAACAACATGCCCAGTGATCCCCACAGCTATTACAGGACACAGCTAGAATTCACATCCAGGTCTCTGCTCCATATCGAGTTATCTTTCCTAGGAACTTGGGAGAAGCGGAGATCTAGGAAGAAAAAGGGCAAAGCCTAAGACGTATTCTGAGCACAAACCCATGCCGTCTCGTAGTAGATCTGGGGAGATTAGGACAAGAAACGGGTTTTTCTGCAATGTGACTGCACTCTCCTAAGGAGAACCCATTTTCCACTAAAACTCTATCATACATGATTAGCTTGCCAGGATTACTGTCAACAGGCCTTATTGTTCAGTGAGCTTCTGACCCTGAAATTCTAACCAATCCCTTAACTTACAACTTAAGTTTTATCACAACTCAGTCTTCTTTTTTTGGTGCTGAAAGGACAAGCACGAGAAGGAGGTACAGGAGACAACCCCATGTGGCTTGAAGAGACACAGAGAAGGGGAGGACACGGAAGGAAACAGCCGTCTCTCCACACTCCCGCCCCTCCTGCGCCACTGAGAGCGTTATGCCAAACACGTCTATCCTCCCCGCTCACATGGGGGAGGGCCAAAAGCTTTACATTACACCACTGGTTTACACCCTGAGAAACGTCTTGTGAGCTGCAAAATACACTTTGAAGCAACTTTCTAAAAGGCACATCTATATTTACCAATGTGTTCCACATGATTAAACTGTGAAATTTGTCTCCAGTTTGGCAATACCTTAGAGAGATGTTGTGAGGTTTAGAAAGAAAATGCCTGCGGAGTGCCTGAAGTTCCATGCGCGGAAAGTACCCAGTGTCTCCAAGGTGCTGGTACCTCCTGGATGCTCTCTGTATTGGCGCAACAGCAAGGAAAATCACGCAGCTCGTGATGTCACAATGTTGTCACGCAACATCATCCCAGTGAGAGCAAGAAAAATCTGTTTTTAAAATGCCTCTCCCCACCCCCTCTTCAGCTTGCTAAAGCATATGGTATCCCAAACTAGTTCACAGTGAACTTCATTTCTGCCACTGCTGTAAATGAAGTTTCTTCTCAGGCAGATGTCAGTGCGAAAAGTTTGGTGCTCATAAATACCAAATTTACATAAAATCTATATAGCTTTTTTCAAAAGTCTTTCTTGGTTGACGTGGGCTGATTGGCTGGGAATCATAGTTCACTTACTTATTTCTGTAATCATCATCTATTCCCAGACTCACTAATTGGAAAAACAATAGTTTTGACTGATCCACAAGTGATTTTCCTTAAGGCTCTTCTGGCTGTAAATGGCATGTGTCAGTTTGAAAGAAAGAGTAAATTAGAAAGTTGGATGAGATGTGCTTGGGCTATGAATGTAGGCGTATCCTCTCAAACTATGGGTCACATATATGCAAAATGCATAATAAGATGAAATAGCGAATGACTCTTACAGGTACTTTAATGAACCAACACACCATTAAAATAATCTCTTGACAAAGCAAACCTGAGATTACCACTCTTCCATAATAAGATTGGCTTCTACCTTGACAAGAATCTCATTAAGTTGCCAAGGGCTTCACCAAGTTCCTGAGGCTGCCCTCGAACTTGCAATATTTCTGTCTCAACCTCTCAAGTACTGGGGTAACAGGCATGTGCCACCACACCCAGTAAACTACAATAATTTAAATAAAATCATCCCTTACTTAATGGTCCATCTCTATTCTGAAAAATGTTCCTTTCTGAGAAATGCATCATTAGGGGATATGCTCATTGTGTGGATATCAGAGAGTATACTCACACAAACCTAAATGATGGCCTAGTACACAGCCAGGCTGTATGTATAGCTATGGTATTGCTTATTGCTCCTAGGGCCATGATAAACAAGAGAAGATGAAATTAAATCAAAAACAAGAAAAGATGATGTCCCAAGAGACAAGGAAGACACAAGATCTACGAGGCTGCTGCCTGTCTCTACTGTTTTATAGTCAACTTTTTTTTAATAATAGAAGTAAACTCTAAAATAACAATAAATGTATAGCATAGCAAATACATAAGTCAGTGTCACAGCCACTTGCTATCACTATTAAGTATTATGTACTATACATAATTATATGCACTGTACTTGAACAGTACTGGTATCCAAGTAGGTTCACTTACACCAACATCAACACAAACATGAGAGGCACTGCACTGTGACATTGAGATGACTACGACACCACCAGGCAATAGGGATTGTTTTTTCAGATCCATTATAAACGTATGGGACCACTGTTGTATATGGGGTCTGTGATTGACAGAAATGTCATTATACATTTAATGACTATACATTAACTATTAATTTAATTTTTGTTTGAATTCTGATTTTGCTTTGCCTGAGGAGACAGATCCAGCTCCCCTAACCACTTGTTGAAAGATATTTAGAGTCAAGCACCAGCGGTTATTTTATATCATATGTTCTAACACTGTAAGTGAAAAAGAGGAAAAATTCCAACCACTTTATCATTTGAATCCTCCTTCTCTTTGGCTATTATGAGCATTTACAGATCAAGATCCAATATTTCATACTTCAATGATATTCCTAGGGATAACTGCCAACATGACCTTGCAATAGAGATTGGTAAAAACGAACAAGAAGCAACAACAACAACTACAAAAAATATCGTTCCTTTGACCATTTAGGGGTTGCCCTGGAGACAGGGAGGAAATGTAATGTGGTAACCAGTGCCGTCTTCAAATGGATACCTTTATTTCAGATAAAAGTTGTCTATTCTTCAGAGAGCTGCACTGGTACATGTTCATGCTGATGGTGCTTTGACAGTGACTCAAGTACTACCTGGAAAGCTCTTCTTCAGTTGCTTTTGTAACCCAACCACTTGTTTATGATGTTTCTCCCATTGATAAAGCTAAAACACCTGAGGCCAAGATCATGTTTCCCTTCTCTGCTCGTTACTTTCTGACACATGTACCACAGCACTTGCTTGTTTGGGTATTTGGGGTTTTGGTTTTGGTTTTGATGTTTGTCTGTTTGCTTGCTTATTTGTTTGGTACTGGGAATGGAATCCCAGGACATTCTACTCTTAGCTATACCCCCAGGCCCCTAACCGGATTTTTTAAAATAGTGTTTCACTAAGTTGCTGAGGGCCTCATTAAGTTGCTACGAATGGCCTCAAACCTGTGATGCTCCCGTCTCAGCCTCTTAAGTACTAGAATTGTGTGTACCATCATACTCCACTCACAGCACTTGCTTAATGAGGGATAATATGAGAAAGAATAAGGCAGTGTATGTAAGAGTCTCATTATTTTACATACATAGATACATATTTGCCTTTCACAGAAAGATAGATTGATAATACATACTATGAATAGAAAGGACAACCAATTAGTCAGAAAAATACTCTTTCATCATCTTCAAACTGCCTATTAGAAAAATGTAAACACAAATGGGAATTTGAACATGATGAATACCTTTAGTCAAGTTAAATTAACCTAAAGAATCAAAAATTATCTAAAAGTTGTTTAAGGAAAGCAGAAAGGAAACAGGAATGTAAGCACTCCTTTTGTTCTTATAATAACTTTATAATGTAAGCATTATTATCCCCATTTAACAGATGAGAAACTTGAGGCCCAGAGATACTAAATTTGCTCACTTATTCAGTTATTAAGTAACATTCAATCTGTGTTCAAAGCTAATATTTATTTATTTATTTATTTATTTATACTAAGAATTAAACCCAGGGGCATTATGTCTCCAAAATATATCCTCAAGCCTCATTTTTTTTATTTTGAAAGAGGGTCTTGCTAAGTTGCTGAGATCAGCCTTGAACATGCAATCTTCCTTTCTCAGCCTCCCAAGTACTGGAATTACATGCATGCACCCCCAAGCCCAGCTAGAGGTATGTTCTTTCTCCTGCATCAAAATAAGAAACACTCCTGGTGAAATCTGAAAATGCTAAAGTAAAAAAATTAATTTCATTTTATTAATTACATTAGAACTAAAACCAGAGCATACAGGCAAAAATCAACCTTAGGCAAAACCAACACAAACAGCAATGGGTTAAATATAAGAAGATTTGGGTTCTAGAGAGTATTATTTTCTATACCTCTCTACTCCAAACATAATACCTAAATAAGAAAAAAGTGACTAAATATTCATTATCACTCCCTATATGACTTAAAGGTACAAATCAAATCTTTAAAACTCAACCAATCATTTATATGATAATAAACTTCAATTAATCAGAACAATTAGAAGATTGTTTTAATGTAGTCCTTAGCTAACTAATCACAAATGACAAAATCCATCTTGTAGATAAAGGTTGCCATTGGAAATTTTTCCAACTCCGTTTCACAAAGGAGAGGAAACTTTATTGTGTAGAAGAATATTTGGAGAACTTTCTAGAATGCAGACTCTTGGGCTCCTCTTCAAAAGGTTCCACTCTAATTTAGTATGAACATCTAGGCTAGAGTAAAACCACAGGGTCATTTTGATTCAGCAGATCCTAAGCATTAAATACAGAACCCACTCTACCATGTTCTTTGTGTATGTGTGTTGTTTGGGGGGAAGGGTTACTGGGAGTTAAGCCCAAGGACACTCTACCTCTGAGCTACACCCCAGCTTCAGCCCTATTTTATTTTTCATGTTAAAAAGGGTTGCAATATGCTGCTAAGGGTCTCACTCAGTTGTTGAGACAAGCCTTGTACCTGTGATCCTCCTGTCTCAGCCACGGGATTACAGGCATATGTCATCATGCCCTGCACACCCTACCCTGCCCCAAGAGCTATATGCAGCTTACAAGTTCTAGGTTGTCAGCCTCCTCCTAGAATTGGATCAGGGCAGACATGTGCTGTTCAGTGAGCTAGTGCCATATGTCACAGTTGATTTGGTTGGGTATAGATGCTCCATCAAGCTTTTCCAATCAGATTTTATTTCTAGAAATTCATATATAGGATTTAGCAATTCTAGTTTGTTTCTAATGGTGGTAGAAAAAAAGAGAGGCTGCGGTTGCAATCGATGGAAGGTGTTACAACAGGATTCTTTGGAAGTTCTCTTCAACTCTTTGAGTAAAGTAAGAAGAAAACTTACTGGCTGAGAAAAAAGAATGGTAAGTATTAGAAGTAGGTTATGAGAAGAAAGCGTGTGAAATAGTCATCCATTCATTTTCTCATCGCCTAGACTGAGGAAATACAGTTACCTGGTTATCTGGCAGGATGAGAGTGCCATTTGAGGCTTGTGATCATGTATTAAAAGTAAAACCAATTAATAAAGTCATGTGTTTTTCACTAAACACATTCAGCTTCAAGGCTTCAAAAATAGAACAAGTAGAAGGTCAGATTTAACCAGAAATGTGGAATGGACTCATCTAGGACAGTGAATTGAGAAAGAAGGAATGGTATCAAGGTTATGTGCAAAGGAGATTCATAATGACATGAGCTAATAAAGGAAAAAAGAAAGGATATCAAGATGATAAGTGAAATGGTACAGTCAATAAATTAGAGGTCCCCATGAGATCAAGGAAAATTGTAGTCAGGGTACTAGAGGGAGAAAGGTGATGGTCAGAGGGGAATGTAAGCAGTGGTTACAGTTACTTAAGTAATATCTTAAGTATAATGACAGGAAATCCATGGAACTAAAAGATCTGAATGTTGAATGTAGAAAAAAATCTACATGATTGTAATTACCAAGAATTAAAATCAGAAATAGTATTGGTGAAAGAGAAGGGTAAATCCTATGTTGTAAAGAATTATCTGGACTTTGTTCCGAGTTCCTGGAAGGCAGCCTTGGAAATTTCCCCAGTGATAGAAATGACTATTTTATTCCCAATGGGCCTTGATAGCACCCTGACAGATATCACTAGTGACTTATAGTGGGCTTCTGAATAGTTTGTGCCAATGAAATGACCAAGGATGGGGCCCAGCTACCCTAAACAAATCAACCGTATGATTAGAGACTTGAGGCTTTGAATCTGACCAAGGAGGGAAACAGGCCCGGAAACTGAGTTCAATCAGTGGCCAGTGACTCAGTCAATCATGCCTACATAAAAAATATCTGGTTAAAAAATAAAAAGAAATCTCTGGACATGGATACTTGGGTGAGCTTTCCAAGTAGATATTAACCTGCCAGGATAGTGATGTATCCTGACTCCATGGGAAAAAGACATGTTTGGAAACTTCCTGGACCTCCTAATATGTTGCCATCTTTAGTTGATTCTGATTTATATCTATTGCTACAACATAACTGCACTCATAAGAAAAATGCAATACAACAAAACAAAACTGGGGTCACATAAATTCTGGAAAGTTGGGATGATGTTTACATGAAGGGAAAAAAATCAACCTGTAGAGAAAGCAGTAAATCAGACAAACCAAGAAAAGTATGTCTGATCATAAAAATGGGTCTCATATTTATATAAGAACCTGGCATTTCTTTATAATAGATGCTTTACAAGTTAATTAAATTAAGTTCTTCTGTTTGTCACAACTTACCTGAAATATAATAGAATGGTTATAAAATAGTATGTAAAGTCAGACTTACAAAATCATACTTACCAACTTCTGGCTTAAAGCTAACTGATCAATTAAAATAAGTATACAAATTAAGTAGGATACACTAAGCATTCTCCATTCTTTGGGGCCAAGAGTTCAAAGATTATCTACCCACATCTAAAGCAAGGGCCATAATTGTAGATAGATTTTGATTTTGTGGATGAGCCACAAAAGAACCCACTGGCTGCTCTCTACCCTTCTCTGGGCAGTTCTGTTACAAGCCATGTGCTGCTGAAGCACCTTCCACTACCTTGTGAAACACATGTGACTGGTACGACCCATAGGGAAAGCTAGTGTTGAAACTTAAAAACACATGCTGCCCTAGGAAGAGTGGATACAGAAAGAAGAAACTATTTGATGTTGGAGATTTTAAAGGTTAGTAACTCTTCCTGAATCATTAGCATATTAGAAACCATTTAGGCTAAAAACAATAAAACTGTGCATTAAAAGGACAACCTATTCAATGAATGATTTGTGAATAAAAATCTGTGTAGTTATGAGACCTAAATACCATAATTTTTGCCTTACTTTTTGCATTGGTCCTACAAGAAAAGATTATGATGTGATGATAAATAACTTTCCAAACATTACTGCTAATACACTGAGTTTTAATTATCTCTATGCTAAATACTAAAGGTGGATCACAGGAGACTTCAGTCTCAAGTCACTGAGAAATCTACACTTCCAGGTGGAAGCTCTATCTTTACACAAAACTTCATGATCACCACAATGGAACTTGGCAGACTACACACAGATTCCTAATGGTCGCTGCCATCTCTGGTTGCCATGGCATTTCTGCCCTGATTTCTTTAGTCAAAGCCTGTTACATAGTCCACTTAACTTCAGAAGGGGAAGAAAGTTCAATCCTTCCACACGCCCAGAAGTAAACTAGAATACTTGTTATACTGAGATGTATTTTGCATATGAGCACCTCACAACTCACATTTTTTGATAAGTAAACACTTTGGCTCTTTCTCTCCATAGTCACTTTTCACTCAAGTCTGGTCCAAACATATGCACCACCTAAAACATATCTGAGCTAGTTTATATAAGAGATATACAATAGTCCACTAGGATTCTCATACCAGAATTGGCAACATCTTAGAAACCGAGGGAAGATGATTTGTGTAAGAAATAGAAAAAGTAGGCCCTTGCTTTGCACAAGTTCGTCTACCACCAAAAATCTATCAGTTTTACATCTTTACTTTGAAAGACACTTAAAAAGCTGGGTATAATAGCATGCACCTATAATCCCAGTACTTGGGAGACCAAGAGAGGAGGATTGTAGGTTCAAAACCAGCCTCAGCACCTTAGTGAGACTCTGTTTCAAAATAAATATTAAATAGGGCTGGGAGTGTAACGTGTTCAATCCCCAGTACCAAAAAAAAAAACCACTAAAAACATTTTTTAAATTAAAAAGTAATATGTGCAGCCGGGCGTGGTGGCGCACGCTTGTAATCCCCACACTTGGGAGGTGGAGACAGGAGGATCACGCAGGTTCGAAGCCAGCCACGCTGGCTTAAGAAACCCTGTTTCCAAATAAAAAAGTATAAAATAACGCTGGGCGTGGTAGCGCACGCTTGTAATCCCTGTGCTTAGGAGGCAGAGACAGGAGGATCGTGCTGGTTCAAAACCAGCCTTGCTGGCTTAAGAGACCCTGTTTCCAAATAAAAATATAAAATAGGCCTGGGAGTGTAGCCCGGAAGTAGAAGGGTCCCATCCCCAGTACCACCAAAAAAAATATGCAAAATATGCATATATGTAAAAATGTGAAGGCATTTGATACGAGCATATTGTCACACATGTAAGGAGATTATTTTTTCAGCATTATAAAGTAATGACACAACTTAAATTTGAATTTAGATATTAATCTTTGTGTAAATCTATATAAAGTTAAATAAAAATATAATAACTAAAGTAAAAACTATGGACACTCTTAGAGATCTTAATGCAAGTTGCTCACTTGTAAAAATCCATGAGGTCAGGAACTTTATCTTAGTTGCCTCTGGGTCAACAGAGCCAAAGAAGTGAGTGGCACATAGTAGATATTCGCTATGAATGTACTAAGTGATGAATGAATACATTGCCCAAGGGCTTTTCAAAATAAATATCACTTTTAAATAAATTTTTTTCCTAAAGAAAGTTATCTATCACTTGTTACCATCTTGGTCTGATTCATTATTTAGCTGATATATTTCTCCTGCAACTTACTGAAGAATTAGATGTATTTAATAGACTGTTGACTGGAAATAGATGGAAGGATGCATATTTATTTTCCCTCCAGTTCTACAAAAGATTGTCCTGGTTTTTTATAACACCCTTTGGTTCTCGGAATTGGACCCAGGGGCATTCTACCTCTGAGCTATACCCCCAGCCCTTTTTTTTAATTTTATTTTGATACAGGATCCCACTAAGTTGCTAAGGGTCTTGCTCGCTAAGGTTAGACTTGAGTGAATCTGACTGAGGTCCTCCTGTCTCAGTCTCCCAAGTACTGACATTATAGGTATGCGCCATCGAGTCAGCTCAGCAGTCAGGGACTTTAGAGCTCGAAAATTGATTTGATAATCTTATAGCAATGCCACAGCAATTTCATGTAGATCTTGAGAAAGCTCGATCAGGGGATCCGCAACGGCGTAGATCCCCCATGAAGTATGTCTGGCATTCCTTTCTTTCATAAAATTATTTTAGGATTATTTCAATTAATATGTATAATTGGAATTTTATGTATAAACATTATGACTAAAACTGATGGGCAGCGGCTTGTGAGAGACTCAGACAGCAAAACCCAAGGATAAAATTATTGGGCCAAATATTAAGTTCAAACTGACCTTAGTTTGAGCCACTGCATCAGATTAGGTTTGAGTCAGCTTTGTGAAGTGAGACAAAGCATACTATGACTAATTAAATGTCTGACACCCCGCCCTGATGTATGTAAATAATAACATTTCCTGTCCTTGAAGATCCTACTTGCATGACTATGCACTTGCTTTTCTGCCAAAAAATAAAGTATAAAAACTGTAACAGATCCTGAGTAAAACAGAGAAGATTGAATCTGAATTCGTGTGGTCTTCTTCTCTCATCCGCCTCGGTTTTTCCCCCTCACCTTCACACGAACCCCGACTCTGCTAGGGCTGGACCCCGACATAGCAAGAAAAAGCAATACATTCAATAGGCTGAAAATATTTGTATTTTCCTAAAGCCCAGATAGGGAATAGATGCTCATAGATAAGTATAAATAATATTAGCAATTTGTGTGTGTGTGTGTGCGCACATGCATGCTCACACACACACTACTGGCCACAGTAACATCAATCACATTTTATCCCATATTAAAAATTGTTTAGGCCGGGCGTGGTGGCGTACGCTTGTAATCCCGGCACTTGGGAGGCGGAGACAGGTAGATCGCTCTGGTTCGAAGCCAGACGCTGGCTTAAGAGACCCTGTTTCCAAATTTAAAAACAATATAAAATGTCTGGGAGTGTAGCCCGGAAAAAAAGGGTTTCCAGGAACCCCAGTACCACCAAAAAAAAAAAAAAAAAAAAAATTTGTTTAGATTCCTCAAATGAATCCACATCGATAATGTATATATTATTTCCAAATTCTACACAGTATTGTAATTCCAGAACAGCCTTTGACAAGTCCTCTGGTTTTTCTGGCTCACTTTTCTATAATAATACCAAAGAAGTATACATGTAGTAGTTTGATATAGAGCTTCTATATCTCAGTTTCTAAATTAAGACCTTTCACACAGCTTTTAATAATACAGTCCCACGCTCCTGGAATTATAGAAGTTAAAAATCATTTTGCCTTTCAACAAATTTCAGTTCTCTCCTCTAACTGTGTGCATGTAAATTCCATTAATGCTAATGGAGGCCATGCACGTGCATACGGAGTAGAATATATCTCTAAATCACACTTTAATCTTTAGCTACATAACTCTGGCGCCTGTTCAAATGACACATGTGCCTCAAATACACACTGTATGTCTGTTTTTCCCTGTCTGTATATTAAAATTTATTCATGTATTTTTAGTAGCTATTTCAACATTTTGGCCAACAAATTTACTTATGATTGTTATACATGTGTTGAGTTTTAACTGGGTGCTAGATGTGACCATAAACATTCCTGATTTATTATAATGCAATTAGAATGTAAATGTGATTTCTGACCAAGTTATATTTGTTTTAAAAGATGAGAATTTTCTGTTGTTTTCCACCTGGTTAAACATATGTAGTAAAGATAAAACATAATTTAAACAAAATAAATATAAGTAACCTGGTAGCTTGTTTCTGTAGTGAATCATGATTATCTTTACATTATTAAAAAATTCAATGCATACATTTTTAAAACCCAGTTAAATTAGATTATACTTTATATATTTATATGAAAAAAATTTTTCATTAACTATATTAATGTTTTAAAGTAAAATATGTTAGTTAAATAATTGTATATTATTTTTACAGAATCCTAAATGATGCTCTCTGAAAACATGCAAATCTAGCATTAGGCACTTCTCAGGAGTGCCCCCATGGACCTTCATCTCCACACTCCTTTCCTTTTCTACTTTCCCACAATCGTGGAAATTCCTCTCCGGGACTTGGGAGGGAGAGATCTGAAATGAAGGCATGGACAATTGTCTCTTGGACAACTGACAATTTTATTTTCTAGGATTAAGTTTTATACTCTTTTTCAACTATGCTAAAATCATGACTTCATGAGAAAGAAAACATCAAAGTACAATACAGAATGATTGATATAGAACATATGTCATGTGCTTAAAAAATACAATTATTAAAGGGAAATTACAAGAGCAAGGAGGAACAAAGAGACCTGGTTAAAGATTATTAAAAGTGTGATTGCGGCCAGTTCCTGCTCTCACTGGTGGGCCGGGGGCATGAAATTCTGGAAAGACCAGGAGTCACCCAGAGTCTCAGAAAGCTTGGCCTTTTGCCAAACTGCCTTAACTCTTTTGGAACTTTTCATTCCTCAGGTTTCATCCATGTCCTCCATCACACAATGATCCCCCAAAAGGTGAAAAGGAAGATAGCAGTGGAATGTGTAAAATATAGGAAGGTTAAAATTCATGTACTTTGAGGTAAGGAGAAATGATAATTTATCTCTATAACTGAAGCCCCAATCCAGTGGAACAGAAACTTGCCAATTAAGTGTAATTTAGCCTATTTGCATCTAAAACTATAAACAGTCAATGCAAAGCCCAAGCCAGGACTTTGTCACTTTCCTGCCCTCTCTCCCTTCCTGAGAGTGGAACAGGGAGATACTCTCATATCCTCAGGCAGGGGCAGCAGGCTCTCTTGTGATCCAGCATGTTTTGTTAGTCCTTTAGAAAGCAGCCTGGAGAATCCTGGACACTTTGTCAGTCTCCAGATGTAAATTCCATCTTCTACAGGAACTTCAGATAGTATGTGAACTACATGCCATGCCCATCTATTCACAGAGCTCTGTCCTGTCTGGGTGTCATCTTATCTCTTAGACAATGACATGTTGGTTGTGGCTTTATTCTAATTTCAGTACATCTCTAAAAAGCTTAAAACTTCCCAGGCTATGTGTTGAGGAGACAGAACTAAAGGGTCTCTTTTACTGAAATGGGTGTTTGTCTCACTCTCAACCTGGTCTGCAGTAGTCCTCCTCACATTTATTAAACAAGCAGGGAGCCAGACCCTACACTTTTTATCCCTTCCTTCTTCTCCCTCCTCCATCCAATGAATATATATATTTTCTTTTCTTTCAGTTGGACCAAAACTGTCTTGGAAAGGTCTATTTCTTCTTTCCTCTCCTATGGTATTTGCCTTTTTCCTAATTCTATATTGTCATAATCATGACTTTGATTTTTAGAATTTTATAATTCTATATTGACCTAATGATGATTTTGTTCCAATATGGGTTATTTATGTTCAGAGGAGCCTGAGCCCTCCCTCATTTAAAAAAAATGTGAAATATATTTTAGATTACCTGAACATGGTAATTCCATTACAATGTCTAGCTGATTTAAGAATGACATATGATACAATTGGGGGGAGAAAACAATTTGGTCCATAACAGACAATATAAATTCAAAATATTTGTGTAGTGGTTACTACATAGCAGTAAAACAGTGTTCTGATCTCACATATACAGTATCCTCATGATAACTTTGTGAGACATGTCTTAATCTTATCCTCATTTTGCAGGTGACTACTGAGGCACAGAGATGTCAAATACCTTGCTCAACATCATAACCCTGGAAAACTTATCAAGCTGTAATTTACACCTAGGCAGTCTGAAATCAGCTTTCATATTCTTAACACAGAAATATTTTCCAAACTTTCATTGTAACTTCTTACTATGAGAGATGCAATTCACTGTCTTTCCAACTCTAGTAAACACACACTGAAATACCCACATACCCCTCCCTCATCTTCCCAAATATCATTTCATAAACTTTATTTAAATTAAGTGTTTATCTTTCACAACTAATTGAGTGGTTTTTTTTTACAGCCAAGCAATATAGAAAATTATCACTACTTTTTTTTGCATTGATTTTCATTTCCCCAGAGTTCATTTTGTCTTGCTTTAGCTTTTGTTTTCAGTATAGTTACTATTAATTTAACTCCAAACTCTTTGAAATTTTTAAAATATCCTCCTCAATTTTATTCATATTGAGTAGTCTAGTCATTTCATCTTATTGAAGTAGCTTCTGCCAGTCTTTGGACCTGCTCCAATGTGGATGGGTTACTCTCTAAGCCTAGAGCACAGCTGCTGTCTTGGTATCTTCCTTAACCCACAAAATGACAACTTTGCCTTGCTTTGTGTTTGATTTCTATGAACACCACATCTTCAGGTTTCTTATTTTGCTCCCTTCTTTTAAGAGAACACCTCTCAAGACAACAAATAGGAAAGTAAATATTTTTGAGAACTTTTATGTATAAAAGTATAAAAATATCTTTTCCCTCATAACTTAGACTTGGCTGGATTTGAGTATTAGCTTGGTAATAATTTTACTTCATCATTTTAAATTCATTGCCCTATTTTATTTAAGCTTCCAGTATGTTAAGAAGTCATTCCGATCTGTTTTGTTTTATGATGCTGGGAATCAAATTCAGGTCCTAAGTGTGGACTTCATCACTCAGCTACTACCTCTCCCTGATTCTTTATTTTATATAAAATTTATTTATTCTCTCTGACTTCCCTTTTTTATTTTTGCTTCAGTACTCTAAAATTTTGCTACGAGTTGAACTATTTTTAAAATTGGGCAAAGCTGCCGGGCATGGTGGCGCACGCTTGTAATCCCTGTGCTTGGGAGGTGGAGATAGGAGGACCGCGCAAGTTCGAAGCCAGCCTTGCTGGCTTAAAAGACCCTGTTTCCAAATAGAAAATATAAAAAATAGGTGCCTGGAAGTGTAGCCCAGAGGTAGAAGGGTTTCCAGGAACCCCAGTACCACCGAAAAAAAAAATGGGCAAAGCACTCAACCTGGAAACTCATATGCTTAAGTTCTATAAAATGTTATCGGATTATTTTGCTGATAACTGTTTTCTCCTTGTCATTCCCCCATGACACCCATTTCTCTATTCTTTCTCACACTTTTCTTATTCAGATGCCAGATATTTAGAATGACCTAAATGCCATTCCTTTTCTCTTTTTGTTCTACTTTCTGAAATTTCCTTAAGTTTTATCTTCTAACTCACCTATTGAGGTTTTTTTCACTTATGCCATCATATATGTATATTTTTTAAATTTTAAGTTTTTATGTTCTTTGAACATTCTCAAGGAGTCTTGCTTTTGTATCATGAACATAATTTCTTCTTTTATGTAAGACTATTAATCGTTTTCTTCCCATCTTTTTCTGTTTCTTCGCTTTAGATTTTTGTCTTAGGTGGATTTCCTGGGATTGAAATTAGGGGCAGGTGGTTAACTGGGATTTTCCCTTTAAGGGCTTTTAAGCAAATGAGGGAAGCAAGATTGGGAGGACTAACAAGCTGAACTACAATGGTGTTGCAAAAGATAGTCTTAAGGAAAGGGAAAAGGAAAAGGGACCTGGAACTGGAATGGAACTTTAGAGTTGCTTCAAATTAAGGCAAGGGTGCCGTGGCTTTGTGCCTTCAATCTTCACCTCACATCTCATCCAGGTTTTGAATATGGGCTGCACCGGGAAAAAAATGTATCCTTGGGCAAGACCGTACCTTTTTTACCCACTCAGCTGTGAGTCCTTGGCCATCAACACTGCCAGCAGCTAAAGTAAGAACACCTCTCTCCTAGAAGGACAAATCTTGCAGTTCAACAGAGCAGCCTCTGTTTCTTTATCTTCTTTATCTTCTTCATTAAAAGATTTCCTGTCACTTGGTCATCTTTGGGTTTTTCATATTTAAAAATGAGATACTAAAAGTGTTTTTGGAAGCTCTTAAGTACAAGCTGGCCCCTGCTGACTG
Organism: Muscardinus avellanarius; assembly: GCF_963383645.1. Lineage (NCBI taxonomy): Eukaryota > Metazoa > Chordata > Mammalia > Rodentia > Gliridae > Muscardinus > Muscardinus avellanarius. The sequence goes on from NC_137786.1 coordinate 76,556,877, forward strand.
TGGTCTCTACTGCAGGTTATTCTGGCTGGTCACTTCCATTGGATTGTCCATTTGTGTTTTCTCTTGACTGGCCACATTCCATCAAGAAGCATCTTTTGCCTATACTGGATTCTTAACACTCTGGCAACCAAGGGGGAAAGAGATGATTGAGAGGGTCTGAATATTTGGTATGCAAATGGTGAGTTAATTACTTTGTATTCAGCAAACTATTATCCCTCTCCAATCTTCTTCCTGGTATACCTTAATCTAGAGACTTTTTTTTTTATCTACTTTGGAAACTAAACCTCCAATAATCAGGTTGAGGAAGGAAAGTTCCCTGGGCAATGCAACTGGAAATTTATTTAACTGCTTCTTATAGAGGCTTTCAACCAAACCTATTTTTAGTCCCACCATCAGACTCATTGCCAAAAGTACCTGGAAATGCTAATTCCTGAAGCTCTTGTGTATTCTGCAGTGTAAAAGCATCTCAGCTTTTCCCACTGTCAGCAAAGAATTTGGTTTTCTAGTTCTGCTGAGTCAGTACCATTCATTCATCTGCCTTTAAGCTTCCAAATTTTTGCTGTTTCTTCCTTTCCAGCCTTTTTGTCCTTGTGGGTTTATGCCTTTCAAAATACCCTTTTATTGTCATTTTAGGGTGCAAAACTACATTTGTCTACTTAAACACTGATTTATGCATTCCCTTTCTCTCTCATATACCTATTTCTAAATGCATAGAATATTCTCATAGTTCTAAAGAAAATAATTCTCTCATCCCTGCCTGCCACCCAGTTGCCTCTTTTGCCCCCATCCCCAAATAGCTAATCACTTTTATCAGTCCTTTATGTGTTAAGAGTTTACATATATAAAAAGTAACAGGAATATACATTATATCCTCTTTTTACACAAAAGATAGCTGATTATAAGACTGTTCTGTTTGGTTTGGTTTGGTTTGGTACTGGGGATGGAACCCAGGGGAATTCTGTCTCTGAGCTACACCCTCAGCCCTAATTTTTATTCTTTATTTTGAAACAGGGTCTCACTGAATTGCAAAGGGCCTCACTAAGTAGCTGAGGCTATTTGCAAACCATGATTCTCCTGCCTCAGACTCCCGAATGCTGGGATTAAAAGCATGCACCACCATGCCTAGGGACTAATCTGTACTTTGTAGTTTAACTTAACATTGCTGGAAGCTCTTTACATATCCGTATAGAGCTCTTTCTTGTTCATTTTAATAGCTATATAATATTCCATTTAGTCAATTTCTAGCAAGGGATATTTGATTTCTAATTTTTGCTACAACAAACATATAACAAGTAATTTAGACATATAAAGACATACTAATACAAGCATACACCTAGGTAAATTCAAAAAAACATGTTGGTTCAAGTGATGTACTAGTAGATATTGCCAATTTTCCTCCAATAGTGGAAGTGTCTGGTTTATTTATTTCCTAACACTTAACAAAGTATATCATAAAAATAACTGAATTGGTGAAAGTGGTATCTGATATGTTTTAATTTTACATTATGAGTAAAACTTTTCATTTGTCTAAGATCATTTTCATTTTATTATGCTTGGGCTGAATTACATTCTTTATTATGTAGAGTTAAATCTTTTCTTTGGGAAGAGAGAGAAAGAGAGAGAGAGGGAGAGGGGATACCAGCAAACAGAAGTTCAAAGGCACTATTTCAACATTGTTGAGACAAATGCATAATTACAGTATATTTTAAAATATCATTTGCTACAACTAAAATGTCATGTGCTGATATTTATTTAGGACAACAGGAATTATCCAAATAGATTATCCAGAGCAAGGTAAGTCCCCTATAGAAGAGCATGTCAGGGAGAGAATGACTACTAATACTCAAATTATCAGTTCACTAATCTAGGTTAAGGAAATATGCTTGGAATAATGGTTGATCTACGTCTGTGATATAGTAGGAAACCAACTATGCATTTTGGAAAAAAATATTGGGCTTAGATTCACAAGACAGGGAATGTTACAATAGCTAAAAGTTAATTATTCTCAGCCTCCATTTTCTTATCTGAAAAATGGGGATAATATATCTTACCCACAGTGTTTACAAACTGTTCACCATTGGAAATCATTAGTGTAAATTAATCAACAAAACCTTAAGGGAGGTAGTCATATGAGCCAGGTAAAAACATCTAGAATGCAGAAAATTAAAGAACTCTCAGAAGAATATTTAAGCCATAAGAATTAAGAAATATTAAGATATATGAGTATAAACAAATAGAAAGCCGGGCATGGTGGTGCATGCCTGTAATCCCAGTACATGGGAGACTGAGACAGGAGGGCCACAGATGAGAGACCAACCTTAACAACCTAGTGAAACGTTCAGCAATCTAATAAGACCTTGTTTGAGAGAAACAAAACATAAATGGGCCAGGGGTGTTGCTTGGAGATTGAATGTCCCTGGAATCAATCCTTAGTAACACACACACACACACACACACACACACACACACACACACACTACTTATGCTAAAAAGGCATGTATAATCTGAAAGTACAAAAAAGTCCTCACAACCATAAATGAGGCAGGAAGATAAATCTATTCATTTTATGATTACAGAACTTACCCATTTTGTGGTTATAAATATTATAGTATATAATGTTTCAGAAAAACTGTAAGACTTTTAATCCCAGATAAAAGCCTGAAGTAGGGAATAAGATGTACTGAATTAGCAAAATTTAGAAACATGTGCTTTGCAAAAAAGATTTGTCTTAATTTCTGTAGGCAATCCTATAGATATTTGAAATATAAATTAGTCTCAAAGACTGAATTTATAATTTCATCTCATAGTCACCTACTTTAAAAGCTTATGCCAACAAATCAAGAAAACTTCATCTTATTTTATATTAAAATATAAAGTAAAATTGGATCATGTGAAATATAAAAACATTTTTTTCAAATAAGTGTATATACTTTTTAAAATAAAAAACTACAGTAACATGAACTGTCTTGTAAAATGTATATTCTTTTGGATTCGGTGTTTTACTTGCAGCAATAGGTCCCCCTGGTGGAGACTGAAGATACATTTGTCCTATTTCCCTGTAATCACTATTCTAATTTGAGCAGTTGGATTAAGTACTGTTCTTCCTTGAAAATATACAGGGAAAGCTCTAAGAGAAAAACTGGCTGATTAAAAAAGGAAGCTAGAGGGCCTAAAGATTGTCATCTTCTGTACATGTGAATTTGTACTTAATAATTTTCAAAATTGCAGGAATCAAAACCCTTTACCCTAAAATAAACATCTCCCAAAACACAAAGGTTTAGTTGGTAGAAATTAATAATATTGAATATGCACTGTAATAAAACTTTTTTATAATTACGTTCATAGATTACAAGAATGTAGCTAACAATTCTTACTGTTCTATGTCTACTCATATATACAATGCAAACTGTTCCTTAGGCAAGAAAGAACAATCGTTATTCATTGAAAACTCAGGAGAATATTACCAAATTGAAGCACCAAGAGATACAATTTTCATCGTTAGTTTACACTGACATAGATGATACCCTATCAAGTGATAATGAAAGAAATGTGTGCCAACTTCTATGCATGAATAAAACAAAAGTTCTTGAAATGAAACCAGTACTATGGTGTCCCATTCAATCCTGTCAGTGGATGCCCACCCAGAAGCATAATCCCTTCAGAACAGTATGACACTCAGATTTCATTCCCTGCCTTCTTGAAAATCAATGTCCAAGCAGTGTCAGCCTGGGGCAAAAACTAAAATTTAGATGACACTTTTTTATTTTTTAAAAACCATTTCTCACACCCTAAAGATCCTGGAGACCCCAGAACATCCAGGAACAGATTGTGGACTTGCTAATTACTTGAACCCACAGGCCAATAACTTCTCGGCAGTCCCTTCTCTATCATCACTGTCCCAAGAATGTAGCTAACTCAGTGTTTCCTTGTGACCCCTGCCATTCTCCCTGAACATCAAGCCTGTGTCTCTGGCTTCACTGAGGTTTAGGAATCCCTGAACAGCCATCAATATGGATAGTATATCCACCAATGCTCAATGCATCAGAATCCTGAGCCATGTTTACAGATACTGGGTCAAACATTATAGCCAATTACCCCATCATGTTCCTATTGGTGTATGAAGTAAATCACTTGTCGATGAACATGTGAGTTAATTAGTACTTACTGTAAACCATATTCTAAATCAAACTTGCTTTTACTTCTAGGTCCTCATCTTTTACCACAGCTTGGATTCTTGGAACAAATTTCATGATTACATAGGAACAGATTAGCTAGTCTATAGATTAATAAGAAGGCATAGCAGAGGTCTAACATTTTCTTTTCCCTATAGTAAGGGGAAGAGCTTCCTTGGGGTCTCACATCCATTTAAAATAAAGACCCTTATCAAAATTAACTTGGTATATCTCTAATCCAATAGGAAACCAGAGGGAGGAGAGGAAAAAAGCCTTAGAAGGCAGCAGTTACTGGTGAGATGAACAGCCTTGTCACAGGTCTCCTCTGTGTATGTTTAATCATGGTTAGTCTAAAAATTCTGACCCCAAGTAACAAGTTGTCTATTCTTCTTTCCATCTGGTTTTAATATAGTTTCTAATTTAATAATCTTAGTAACTTTTTGTACTGGAGAAATTTAGAACAAACTATTGTGAAAATATGCAACAAATTATAAATAAAATAGAATATAAACTTTTCCCCCCATGAATTAACCCTTCAGACGCTAAAAAAGCAAAGGGTGTGTGTGTGTGTGTGTGTGTGTGTGTGTGTGTGTGTGTGTGTGTGTCTGGTACCGGGGACTGAATCCAGGGGTGTTCTACCTCTGAGCTACTCCCCAGTCCTTTTTATTTTGAAACAGGGTCTAAGTTACCACACACTGGCTTCAAACCTGCAATTCTCCAGATTAGCTTTTTGACAGAAAAAAAAAAAAATTTAACCTTGATAACCAAAAATCAAATAAGAAAGTTAGTTACAACAGATTTTTACTTTCTAGGTCTTTTAAAAACTCTTTCCCAGTTTTGTTATTTTTTTAAAATCTTTATTACAGTAGTAAAACCAATTAGACTTGAAATTTTTTTTCTCAGAGAAAACTTAAAATCCAAAATCTTCTTTATCCCCACTCCCTGTGAGGGAGTTACTATGTTTTTATTGCCAATGTTGAAAAATGTCCCACCATCCCTTAGGACTTAGATTAGCAACAATTATCTCCCAGGAAGACTGGTATAGAAAAAGTCTCCTAGAAAATTTAGCTTTGGCCAGTTACTTAGATTTAATTGAACAGTTTTAATCTTAATAGAAAATGAAAAGGGAACGCAGATCTTGCTTGAAGTGTAGTTAGGTGTACCTTTTGGCAAGGGTTATAAATGCATGAACTTTCAAAACAACCAAAATGCATTATTGTATGATGAAAGATTGCTTCTCAGTACGCCAACCCCAAACCTTTAACCTGCTGTTAAATTTGCAGAGGTTCTCAAAGGTAGGAAATATGATTTGGAAATATTTTTATCACTTAACATTTAGTTGGTGTATATTGAGTGATTTTTTACTCTAAAGAGCTATCCATCAGAAGAAGGCTTTCATCAATAAGTCACCAGAATTTATGTTCTACAACAGTACATGTTTCTCTGCTGTCAGGTTTACATGGACCTTTCGGAAGGCCCTGGGGACAGGCAGTCTATGGTAATGCCATACAGAGAAAATGATCGCTCTTTTCAGAGCACACAGTGGTGTGTTGGACAAATGTTACTAGCATATTAAAATCAGAAATGTCGGACTCCAGGGATTCTATTAAGTATCCCTGATTTCTTTTATTATGGAATAAAGAAAATCTATTTTAAAATATTTTAATTAAGTATGAAATTAAGGTAACCATGCTGATTTTTGATCCTGTAAAATGTCAGTAATCTTCCTAAAATCATCATTTAATAAAAAATATTTTACATAGTCTCAGAACAGCACAAAACATATAGCTTCCAAAGTTCTAATGAAAAAGATAATTTGGATTTTGAAGACAGTGAGATAAATTACTAATAGTTTCACCTAGTATTTAAAGTACAGCTCACAAAGGTAACTTTAACATACACATACTCAGATGAAGCAGAAACTTGGTTTTACTGATTTTAGATTCTCTTTGGTAATTTTTCATATTATTGAGATGATGCTTTCAGTAAATGCTTTAACTCTAGGATGTATTGAACTCAGAAAAGAAAATGTAAACAAATTACTTATTCCATCTGAATATTCTACTTGGATGGCATGAAGCTAAGCTACGTAACCAAGATCACCAATATTCAACTGAGCTTTCACCCAGATGACTCCCATATTTCATCCAGATGACTCCCATATTTCACCCATTCTGATCACTGCACCTCCACCTAGACCTACAGGAGCTTTGTTTTAGACCATCATTTTCAGGTCCATAAACTCTGTTTCCTCTTCCTCTCTGGTTCAATGCCTTAAAAACCTCTCACATATCTTTTTACTAACCATTCTCTTAAACTCAGGGTTCCTTCCATTTCAAGCAATTCCTAAAATAAAATCTTCTCCACAAAGATTTATTGGGGGAAAAAATCTTCCTAAATGTTACCCTCAAAGTAAAAATCATCTGAGTCTTTACCATCAATAATTTACACTTTCTCGGTATTCACTTAACACTATATTTTAATTAATGTATTTCTTTTATAAACTCATCTTCTTTTTCAATGTTCCCTCCATAAATGTAAAAATATAGTATTTAAGAACACAAACTTTCAAGAGGGCTGACACCAAACACTAACTCATAGAGTAACACATGATACAATGTCATGCTAAACTAAGCATAAATGTTTAACAAATGTTTTTGCTGCTGGGCTTCTGCATCCCTGATTCTTCTTTATGTTCTGTAGTTTAAAGGTCTGATCCATTAAAACTTGAGTCTATAAAAGGCATTCTATCACCTTGTGTTTATGAGTTGACTCTAAAATAAGAAAGCTTGGGATTAAACCTCAACTCAATTACTGTTACCTTGAACAGATTACTTAAACCCTCCAAACTTTGGTTTTCTTGCATATAGACAATCCAACAGAATCTACTGCAGGTTTTTGAGATTAAAAATATATCACTTCTCTAAAATAAGTTATTATTTCCAGAGATCAGGTGCTCTTATAACCTAGTTTGCCTAGGGAAGTTCTGACTTACACATTATCCCAGCATAAATACCTCCCCTTTCCCAAGTCCCTTCACTTTCAAAATAACCTGAATCAGATGATAAAATACATGATCAGCTGTGCTGGCTATTAAGCTATTACTCACCCCCACCACTTGCAGCAGTACCAAATTTCTATAATCAAATATGTAACACTAGAGTTGGGAGTGTGAAAACTATTTCTCCTATGCCATCTGAATTTTTATTAGGCTCCACTGGCAGTAGGTATAGAAGATGGAGACAGGAAGGCAGGAGGAGAGGGACAGACTTACTGCTGCCTGTTCACTTGTTCCTGTCAGCATCCCCAGACAACAGCTCTTCATTCCCACTGAAGCAATATTAGAATCAACCAAGTGATTAGAAGACTAGAATTTGGTTCCCTCCCCCAGGGTCGAAACATCACCAAAGGCCAATGATACCAATCATGCCTGCTTAATGAATCCTTCCTAAAAACCCCCAAAAGTGGGTTCAGAGATCATCTAAATTGCAACACATGCATGTGCCTAGAGGGTAGTGTATCTAGAAGTGCCATAGCCTTTATTCCATATCATGTCCTATTTATTTCTTTACATAGCTGGTCATTTGTAATTTTTTGCAATATCTTTATAAAGCCAGTAATATAAGTGTTTTCACGTTTTGAAAAACATCCTACCAAATTAATCAAACCCAAGGATATGTAGTGGGACCTCCAATTTATAGGTTGTGGGTTGGTAAGAAGCACAGGTCAAACCTAAGACTTGTGAATTGCATCTGAACTGGGAGACAATTTTGTGGGACTAAGTATTTAACCTACTGGACCAAACACTATCTCCTGAAGATAGTGTCAGAATGGAGTTACAAATTACCAATTGGTATCTACCGGAAAATGTTAGAAATAAAAACTGTGAGAGTAGGGAAATTTTTTCTTTATCTCTTATACTATCAGAGTAAATGCTCAACAAAACTGTCCTCCCTGTCACAACAGCCTGCCCATCAAACTATTAACCTTAAGAGCTGCTAATAAGTACATTACTTCTTTGGAAAGCAGGCTCTACTGGCGTATGACAATGATGAAGGAAAAAAATCTTAGTTGACAAAATCTCATGCTAATAAAACTCAGTAGAACACCAGAGCAGCAATGTACTTGGGAAGTTTAGCTGGAAACATACATTTTTCTAACATCATAAAATACCACTGCATAACTGTGATGATGATAATGTGACTCAATAGTCATCCCCTTTTTAAAGGAAATTCACTCCTTTTTTCATATTACCACCTCAACTAGCCAATTTTATCAGCCGTTCAATACTACAGCTGATTACCAACACTGAAAGAAACTTGATCATTATTAATATCCTATTGTAATATAAAGCTTCCACAAACATAAAAGAGCCAAAATGATCACTCTCCTCTAACCCATAATAAGAATAGAAGAAACACAATTACTAGCATCCCAAGGAGAAACTATTTATATTAAGAAAGATATCTCAAATGGCAAAAAGTGGCCTGGGTTACTGTTCCAATAAAGTAGCAAAAGATTAGCAAACTGAGATTTACTTTGATGTTTTACTCTTGATTTTCCTGAAAATCAGTATACTTTATGATCAACACAGAGGCACCCATTAGTATGTATTATAAAAAGTTTAAATTTCAGTGTCTATTTGTTGTTCTAAATATTGCTGCTATCATTATTTCAAATTCAAAATTAAGTTTTACTGTAGGTGAACATTTGGTAATTCTTTGAAATATCACCAATATTCTATCATTCCCTACTGATTTTATGTTAAATTTCTAGTGGATAACTCTTAGTCATGGCCTAGAAGGTACATGGCATTTAAAGCACTTCTATTAAATTTTAAAAGAAATTTAGAGGAAAAAAACCCACTGAAATAGACAATTCAACTTTCTTTCCCAGGAGAGCCTTTATCACCAAAAACCAGATTACTGAAGGACGGGAGTAGGTACCATTTTTCTGGGACCCAATTCCCATTATCATTTGTTTCTCCTAACATACTTCTGCAAGGCAAAAGAACCCCCTAACACTGGAAAGTCTCTTTTTACTATTTCCTGGTAAATTATGAAATATCCCTTTATATAGATAAAAACATAGCTTTTAATTATTTCTGTGGCTTACCATTTTCTATCTTTACCATTGTCTAACATCAAAATTTATATTTTTTACTTTGTCATGAAGTTAGAGGACTTGAACTATATTCATTCAGTTAGTCTGAGAAAATATTCAGATTTAAATTATACACTTATGTTAAATACCAAAAAACTTCTAGAGCACAATATTCCAAGGAAAACTGATATATGCAAAACACACTTATTCCCTCCAACATGAAAGACTTAATATTTCAAAAGGGAATTCAGCCTATAGCGAGTCATTTATATTGAAATATAGAATGTCAGACTTGATGAAATATTGCCTTTTAATTTTGGGGTTTTTTTTCTTCAGGGCTGGAGATTGAACCCAGGGCCTCATGTATGCTAAACAAGCACCCTACCACTAAGCCACACCTCACCCACTTGATGAAATCTTAAATAATGGAAAATTTTTCATCCTATTGCCATTTGCATTTTAATTTCTGTTGCAGAAACTAGTGAAAATATAACGAGAAAAGGTTTTAGAAATATTCTACTTAATAGATTAACAGATATTAGAAAGCAAAGTAAAATAGAAAAGTTACTAAACTTTAAAATATTAAAAAAATAAGCATTTTATTAATGAAAGTTTGAAAAATGTATGTAACAAAATAAAAGTGATGACTAATGTTAAATTTAAAAATCTCCAAAGAATGTATACCACATGATTTGATTTTTTAAAACTTTATATAAAAGCTATATTACAAATACAAAGCTAAACTATTTGAATACTAACAATACTATTCATACAAAGAAAATTAACAGTAGTAAAATACAAACACAGAAGATGCTTAATTTTGGTCCTTTTGGAAAAAAGAACTAAGTTGGTTTCTTTCTTCTTAATGGCTCCAGGCACAAAAAATAGAATATAAGATGGCAACAGCAAAATTCTTGGTATTTATCCTTGTAATTCTCTAAATATCACCAGTCATAATAGCAATGAACTCCTCTTGATTTACTGTGGTAAGAAACAAAATATAACAGTAAAAAATACAGGCATCTTACTTTTTCAAAAAATACAAATACAATTTTATCTATTTTTGAAATTTTATATAATATAAAATTCCTAAGTCAAGACATGGCTTTTTTGTTTTTATTCTGTGAGATAATAAAATATGTTTATTAAGTATAACTTTATAATTATAAAGATACATAAAGAGTGATAAACATTATAAATTAGCATTTTGTAATAATAATTGGGAAAATGGCATGAGTTCTCAAAAAAGTTCATCGCAGTCACAACATTTGTTCACATAAGCAATTAACCCCCTTTATAATCTTTACTTTACTAATTCATTTAGCAAACTATTCCTTTATAAGCCTGAACATATCATGCATGTAAACTAGTAGAAATCCAAAGAATGAAAATATATTAAAGTTAGGAAAAAAGGCAAATTTTATTTTTTGAACTGTTACATATTTTGAAACCTATTTTAAAAACAATCATTGAAACCAGGTCACCATGGTGCAAAAATACCAACAGAAAAAAAAATACGATTTTTATCTTAATTACCAATGTTGTAATACTGCACTATAAAATGAAGATTTAAATGCAGGGGAAAAAACCACTAATAATGATTGCTAGCTTACCAAAATAATAAATAAAATTCAGTAAGAACCTCCAATTTATAAATCATAATGTTTAAGACAGCAGCCTAGAACTATAAAATATAGTTGCAAATGCAGGAAAATATCACTGATAATGACTGTGAGTTTACTAAAACTATAAAATCTAGTAAGAACTTTCGGTTTGGAGGGCATAATGTTTAAGACATAAGCCTAGAAATAAACAAGCCAGATCTTATTAAATATAATTTTTGAAAAGCAATACACACACCAAGCAATACACACAAACACCATTTAATAGAATGCTTTCTCTGCACACAGTTGTGTTTATAGGCCCAAGACTTAATACATTCCTTAAGGAAAAAATAATGAGTGATAATTTTGATAATGGTAAAATAAAACTACACTAAGAATTATAAGACCTGACTTCTAGCCATATCTCTGCACAGAACAGTTATACATTTTTTCTTCATCTGAAAACACTGAACTATGAGATGTTTAAGGTTGTTTCTAATTCTAAATCCTAGATGGTAGTATATGAAAACATTCTGAATTGAACATTTTTAAGTGCCTAGTGAATGCAAACACCATACTAGGTGTTGTGTAATAAATTAAAACACACACCAGGGTTCCTATTCTGTAATATATTTAAATCAAAGTGAGGAAGACAGTAAATGAAATGTAAAAGTATTGTTAATTTCCTTGGGTATAATACTGTAGTATAGTTTTGAAAGATAATACCTTTATTCTTAGTAAATGCATAATATTATGGGAATAATATTGTTCTTAATTTATGGATCAGTAAATTTATTTTCAAATGATTCAGAAAAAATGTACACTTCATAGATAAAGCAAATACAGTAAGATATTAATTACTGAATCCAGGCAGAAGGTACGTTGGCTTTTAATGCACTAACAATTTTTCTGAGTATATCCATAATAAAAAGTCGGAAAAATTAATCAATTAAAAATCTTATAGAAGTCGATCATGTACATCAGGAATTAGAACATACTAATTCCAGAAATATACAGAAAAGGTTTCAGTAATTATATCATTCAGGTTTTATTACCTAAAACAGAGAACAAATACTGCTGTTTAACAAGAAATATGACCAATTATTAAAATACAGACCAAATAGTGTTGAAAAAAATGCTATACATGGGAAAAATCATGATTAATGAGAAAATCAAAGCACAAGTAAACCACATCGTGTCTTTGAAATAAAAATACAGGATCTGGAAAGAAGGTAGAAAGAGAACATGAGAAAATTATGATCATAAGCAGAGAGAAAGAGAATAAGGTTTACCTAGCAAAAGTAAGCCTTAAGCTAAGAAAATGAGCTGTCCTGAAGCAGACAGAAAGCCAGGAATCCACGTGTTCAGTTTTAAACATTCACAGGGCACAAAGACAGACATGATGAGAACAAAACACACATCCTATAATGCTCTCAAATTGCCTTTAAGAATCTAAGAAACTGGAGTACTAAGCTTTAAATTCTGGAGTTAAATAGTTCATCTGAATATCTTATGAAAGAAAAGAACTTTCTGTACCTCTGGTAAAAAGTTCAAGTATAGAAAAATTTTAAACAGTTTAACCAGTGTGTAGCTTCATTTAAGAACCCTAGATTTTAGGCGATCTAGATTGAGACAACTAGACTAAAACAGTAATCAAGAGTATGTTCTTAAAAAAAAAAAAAAAAAAAAAAAACAATATAGCCGGGCGTGGTGAAGCACACTTGTAATCCCTGCACTTAGGAGGTGGAGACAAGAGGATCGCACAGGTTCGAAGCCAGCCGCACTGCCTTAAGAGACCCTGTTTCCAAAAATAAAATAGGTCTGGGAGTATAGCCCGGAGGAAAGGGCTTCCAGGAACCCCAGTACCACAAAACCAGTACACACAGTCTTAGATTATGTGACTATAAATCATTTTAACAGTGTTGATACCCATGATTAAAAAATTCAAAATCTGAGCCGGACATGGTGGCGCACATTTGTAATCCCAGCATTCAGGAGGCCGAGACCCAGAGGATCACGGTTCGCGGGCAGCCTCAGCCACTTAGTGAGGCCCTCCGCAACTCAGTGAGACCCTGTTTCAAAATAAAGAATAAAAAATTGGGCAGGGAATGTACCTCGGTGATCAAATGCTGCTGGGTTCCATCCCCAGACCCGAAAAAAAAAAAATCTAAAAAGTTCTTATGTTGTTACGTAAAAATTGTACTTTTACTTAAGAAGTAAAATTTCAATACTCAAATTCCAAATTAAGCTTCATGCAGAAGCTCCAAAACTATATTTAAGTTTTATATTATTTTAAAATAAACACTTCAAAAAATAGTAGCATTTCAAAAGCATTTTATCCTATTCTATGATTTCAGACCTAAAACCCTAATATTTAAATCCAAAAAAGTAGAAAGCAGAAAGTGATTAAGAAGCCGGGTGTGGTGGCGCACACTTGTAATCCCAGCATTTGGGAGGCTGAGACCTGAGGATTGTGGACAGTGGACAGCCTCAGCTACTTAGTGAGGCCCTCTTGCAACTCAGTGAAACCCTGTTTCAAAATAAAGAAGAAAAAAATGGGCAGGGGTTGTAGCTAGGAGGTCAAATGCCTCTGAGTTCCATCCCCAGACCAGCAAAAAAAAAAAAAAAATAAGTGATGAAGAATGTATAAGTAGATAGAAACTATTATCAGAAAGCCTTCCAGAAAAGTAAGAGAATTCAGCCAGGAGTGGTGGCGCACACTTGTAATCCTCACATTTGGGAGGCAGAGACAGGAGGATTGCACAAGCTCAGCTGGCTTAAGAGACCCTGTTTCCAAATAGAAAAGTATAAAAATAGGTCTAGGAGTGTAGCCCGGAGGTAGAAGGGTTTCCAGGAACCCCAGTACCACCAAAAAAAAAAAAAAAAAAAAAAAAGAATTCATGTACTTTTGTACACCTAATTTTATAACCTCTATCAACAGTAGCTAATAAATATGGCACCATGCCTACCTTAAAATAAGTATTTGAGCAGGGCATGCTGGTGCGGGCTTGTAATCCCAACATTTGGCAGGCTGAGACCAGAAGATCACTGTTCGCAGACAGCCTCAGCTACTTAGTGAGGCCCTCCACAACTTAATGAGACCCTGTTTCAAAATAAAGAAGAAAAAATAGGGCAGGGGTTGTAGCTCAGAGGTAGAATGCCCCTGGGTTCCATCCCCAGACTCGGGGGAAAAAAAAAAAAAAAGCATTTTTATAAAATTTATTGAATCAAGTAAATATGAATTTTTTTCTATATTGTCTTCAGAAAATTTTCATTATTCAGTTATTTTATAAGGTACATCTTATTACCAATTGTTAACATGAATTTTACAGAATAAAGTAGAATAAGTACATAATAGACCATCTGTCTTCGAAAGGGGAAAAACACAGTTAAACATCAGAAGTGTCAGTGGATATGTTACATAGTTTTCTATAATAGCATGTCATTTTTAAGCCGGGCGTGGTGGCGTATGTTTGTAATCCCAGCATTTGGGAGGCTGAGACCGGAGGATCGCAGTTCATGGACAGCACTCAGCTACTTAGTGAGGCCCTTCAGAACTCAGTGAGACCCTGTTTGAAAGTAAAGAATAAAAAATTGGGCAGGGAGTTTAGCTCGGAGGTCAAATGCCTCTGGGTTCCATCCTGAGACCCGCCAAAAAAAAAAAAAAAAAAAAAAATAGCATGTCATTTTTTTAAAAAACTGCATAAACATAGAAGCCTAGTCAATACTTTAGAGCTCAAGAGGCAATAGAGTATTACATTTAAAAGCATGCTCTCTGTCATTAAGAATATCTCTGCCTGAGGCCCAGTTCTGCCATGTATTAACTCTGTGATAACCTCAGGCAGCTTAAGATTTAACTTCCTTGTCTACTATGCATACATCTCTCTTATGTATATACAGGTATAATATTGTATCTCCTTTTTTGGGGGGCAGTACTGGGGATTGAACACAGGGGCATTCTACCTCTGAGCTACACTCCCAACCCTATGTTTTTATTCTTTATTTTGAAACAGAGTCTCACTAAGTTGTGGAGGGCCTCAATAAATAGCTAATCATAAGGCCACGAACCTATGATCCTCCTATCTCAGCCTACCAAGTACTAGGATTACAAATTTGTGCCACCACGCCCGGCACATATTGATTTACTTTACAAAAGCTATTATGAAAATTAAGTAATATAATTAAAAATCTAAAAAGTACTTATGTTATTGTTATACTCTAGGCACAAATCTAATATACAGTAACATTTAAATAAAAAGATGGTCCATTTTGACTTTTGAAATGCTACTTTCATTTTTCCAAAAAATAGGCTTTTATTTATTTATTTTTGTGGTGCTGGGGATGGAACCCAGGGGCATTCTACTTCCAAGCTACACCCCCAGCCCAATTTTTTATTCTTTATTTTGAAAAGGGTCTCACTGAGTTGCAAAGGGCCTCACTAAGTAGCTGAAGCTGTCCAAGAGCCACGATCCTCCTGTCTCAGCCTCCCAAATAATGTGGAATTACAAGTGTGTTTTATTTTTATGTCTATATTGTAGTTATTTACTAACTTTACATCTATCATGTTTATTATTCTATATGCATTTGGGAAACCGAGACTGGAGGATCGTGGTTCGCGGACAGCCTCAGCTACTTAGTGAGGCGGCCCTCTGCAACTCAGTGAGACCCTGTTTCAAAATAAAGAATAAAAAATGGGCAGGGGGTGTGGCTCGGAGGTCAAATGCCTCTGGGTTCCATCCCCAGACCCGCAGAAAAAAAAAAAAAAAAAAAAAAAAAACACCATTTTGTTGCTCTTGAAAACCAAGCAGCATAAAAAATTCAAATTACTAGAGTCGACAAAAGCAGCAGCAAAAATATACTCTTTATCCATTAAAATTCAAAGAATGCATTTATATCTGTAAACAAAACTGAGTTTGCATCCAAAGGAGACCATATTAAGTGTATGAAAGTACCAAAACAGGTTGTTCCTGTAAATGCTATGAGTCTTCAATGGACTCATATGGAACTCAATGGTGAGGCCTCACCATTCATAGACACCACTAGGGGAAGCTTTGGAGAAAAAGATAGCATTTGAAATGCACCTGGTAAAATGAGTAACATTTTAACAGACAGAAATTGGCAATTAGAGCACGCCAAGATTAAGGAACAACATGATGAAAGGCACAACTTAAAAAGTGTTTTCAGGATACAGTGTTCTGTCAAAGTGTGTACATACCAGAGCTGAGGGCTAAAGGCAAAAAGCAGAATACAGGGAGGAATAAAATTAGTTACTTAAAGTAGGAAAGATCATAGAGACTTTACACTTTAAACTTTAAGCCTTTACACTTTTCTGCAAGCAGTGAAGAATCAGTCTAAGTGTTTGAACACTGCAATGACATCACTGAACTTGTACTTTAGAAAAAGAATGCTATCAATAGACTGAAAAAGAAAGAAATCAGAGACTGATAGGCACAGAAGGCAGTTAGGCTATGAGAGGCAGCAAATGAAGGGCAGGAACCACTTCTGCCTCTTTCACTGTGTAGCACCAGTCAGCACCCACAACACTGCATCTAAGAGGCAGGCAAGGAAAGGAAGAGGCCTTATAACATTACTAGGAAGAAATCAGGGCCAGATTAGGACAGCAGCAGCGACTAAAGAAATGATAGATTAAAAACATTTGAAGAGTAAAATCAGTATAACTTAGTAATACTTTAGAAGCACATACAAGTTTATGGGAATAATCACTAACGTCTAAAATTTTATTGAGTGGCTGAAATTTTGATGTTTTCACTTTCAGAAAAAAGTAAAGTATTTTAAAGTATGGTACTTCATATTAAATCTGTATAGCTGATTTTAAAGATTTGCTTTATTCTAAATTGAATTTGTAAACTATCTGAACACAAAGCCCCATAAGAAAATGAACAGTACACTAAATAAAAAGTACCAGTTTAGAGGAGAGCCAAGCACAGGGCTGTGAGCCTGTAGTACTGCTGAGGTAGGAGGATCACTTGAACCGTGAGTTGGAGACCAACCTGGGTAACATAATGACCGCCCTTCTCAAAAAGGAAGAAAAAGGGGGAAGCTGGCCAGGTGCTGTGTGCATTCACATCACTATCACTTACAAACTACATTAGAATGTGAGGCTATAATGAACCAATAAAAGTATAAAAATAAATAAATACATTAAAATCTTTTTAAAAAGAACTAAAGAATAAAAAGAATGATAGTTTGCATAGGATCTTGAAAGTCAACTGATTTTAGAAACTTCAGGGACAACTGGAAAATAGGTTTTATGCAAAACTTACTTTCTCCATCACCATCTTTATCAAATTCTTCTATCATAGCCCGAAGTTCTTCATCACTCATATTTTCACCCAATTCTCTGGCAACACGGCGCAAATTCCTCAAGCTTATTTTACCTGAATCATCATCATCAAATAGTTTAAATGCTTTCAGTATTTCCTCATGTGGATCTCTTTCCAATATCCAGTCTGTCACTACAGTAAAAAAAAAAAAAATTTAAATAAAACCTCCAAAGACAAAACTCACAGACATTCGCTTGTGAAAGCAACAAAATAGTAAATGAGAAGAAAAGCTGTGAATCTGTCAACATTTACCCTAACATATGATTATAAATAAAATATCAAATTAAATCAATTAGATCTAAAGAGATAACCTTGAAATTATAAAAAACAAATCTCTATTTTAAATATTAACCTTTTCTCATTATAAACAATTTCTCAAAACTAAGTAAAAGTATTTCTATCTCACACACACACACACACACACACACACACACACACACACACAGGACCGTGTGCGTGTCTGTGTGTGTGTGTGTAAGGTCTATTATCAAGAATTCTATTAGTTTCTACTGACATCAAGCAATCTAGAAATAAAGTCTAGGTACTTATAACCTAGTCACAGAGAGACAAAAAAAAATAATTAGAGCTAACTAGATAAACACTGTTAGTGAAACTTAATACATTTATTCTTCCTCAAATAATATATAACTAAGCTCTGCAGGGTGTTACACACATGTAATCCCAATACTTGGAAGGCTGAGACAGGAGCATCACAGGTTTAAGACCAGCATATGGTAACTTAGTGAGACTCTATTTCAAAATAAAAAATAAAAAGGGCTTAGGGTTATAGCTCAGAAGTAGAACATGCCTAAGTTCAATCCTCAGTATGACAAAAAGTGAAAAACTTAAAAAACTTCCCTGAAAAAAAAAAACCTCTGGATATGAGATCTCTCTAAAGTTATATTCATTTTGCTCAGCAAGATAATAACTGCAATGTAATAATTAAAAATAAATTTAATTTCAGACCTGAGTAGTAATATATCCTAATATACTAAATGAATCATATGTAACAATATACAGAAAGTTAGTTTCAGTATTATCAGAGCCACAATAATGAAAACTGAAGTAAAAATCTGAATTGTTTTCTAAATTACTAAAGAAAAGTCTAAAACTATCTAAGCAAACACCTATGAAATTATTATAAATGCTATTCTACAAGGCTTGGATGAAGCTCAGTGACAAAGCACCTGCTTTGCAAGCATGGCACTCTGGGTTCGATCCCTGGTTCAAAAAAAAAAAAAAAATGCTATTCTACCACTATAAAAAAGGTATTTATGATTTTCATTATATCATTAAAGTAACTTAGTCCTTTTGAGGTGTATAAAATCACTAGAAAATTGCAACTGCTTATAGAAAGAAATGAAATTAAACAATGAATCCAAAATGGAAAAAATACCATCTAAGCCCTCAATACGTTATTGTTGTCTTGCTGCTATTTCATTTGTATTCAGTTGAACAAGCACCTATTCAAGCTGATATTATATGATCTACACATATATTCGACACTTTTATCCATTAATTTTTTTCTAAACAAGCTTCCAAGTAACTAATTGAAGTATATTACTATAAGTATGCAAATCATCAAAGCTCATAAATATTCAGTCAAAAAAGAGTTGGCATATATACAGCCATAACACCAAAATAAAATACCACACTTAACTCTATGGCTCATACTCAACTTATTTTGAATTTAGTCCCAACAAAAAAAGCAGGACAAGGAAAAAAAGTGTTAAGAAATTTTCTTCCCCAATTAAATAATTAACATGACAGGTGAACCAAAAAAGCAGCTTGCTGAAAGTATTAATGTACTTAAAGAAGCAACAGGGTGATCTGGGGAACAGATGGGGCTCCAAGATGTATAAATTTGTATCCCACTGGTGTTCTTCAATAGTTATTTCAGATTTATGTGTCTATGTACTGTCTCTTAGAATGTAGCTTTTCTTAGGAATTAGAATGTCCATAACTCTGGACAGCTAAAACATAATCCAGCATATAATTTTATGATGACTCTCCTCTATGCCTTCACATTCTACTTCTGTTCTACAGAGTAGGATTTAATTATAAGAAAAAAAATTTCAATGAAAATTAGTCAATCCATACACAGGCAGTTAAGGTGGGTTTCATATATTTCACAAAACATCAAATTTCTGTGCATGTGACTATTTTCAAATGATTCAATTATAATATCAGAAATGTACTTCATCAAAATAATTAGACCTTACACAAAAATCACTTTGGAG
Source organism: Muscardinus avellanarius (assembly GCF_963383645.1). Lineage (NCBI taxonomy): Eukaryota > Metazoa > Chordata > Mammalia > Rodentia > Gliridae > Muscardinus > Muscardinus avellanarius. Next base: position 76,576,340 of record NC_137786.1, read on the forward strand.
CTGGGCATGGTGGTGCACACCTGTAATCCCAGTACTTGGGAGGCTCAAAGAGGTTAGCAGGATTGATGCCAGTCTAGGCAATTTAGTGAGACTCTCAACAACCTACTGAGACCCTGTTTCCTAACAACAACAACAATAAAAAAAAAATGGTCTGGGGGTATAGCTTATAGGTAGAATGCCCCTGGGTTCAATCCCTAGTACCATAAAAAAGAAGAAAAAGAAATCACTTTAGAACACAGCAAATTCAAAAACAACACAGTAGAAATAAATAAAACTTCACTAAAGGTAACACAAGAAATACCAATTCTTTTTCTCACTGCTCTTGGGGACTTTCTATCCAAACACACCACTCTTACTTTAAACTCAGCATGTTGGACTCCAAACTCCTTCCCCAGTTGCCAAGGTTTGCTGCCTCCTGGACCATCCCACTCAACAGAGTACAGCACCATTAACAGTTTCCCCTATTTGAGCAATATGAATCATATACAACCTCATAAACCTCATCAGTGATTAGACACTACACTTCTGAAGATACATTTTTTTTTTCTTACTTTTAAAGGTAACCAGTTCTTCTCATGCTCACCATCCTCAGCATAAATATGATTTTCTATCTCCAGGCTCTCTTTCTAATTCATGTTCTACCTTCTCATAAGTTATATTTCTAAAACAAGTCAAAGCCCCTTCCTTTAAAATGTTAATGAGCCAGCTGCAGTGGAGCACTTCTGAAATTCCAGTACTTGGTAGGCTGAGATAGGAAGATCACAGGTTCAAGGCTAACCTCAGCAACTTAGTGAGGCTCTATTTAAAATAAAAAATAAAATAGTTCTGGGGGTGTTTTGTGGAGGTACAATGCTCCTGGGTTCAATTCCCAGCACCAATAACAACAACAAAAAAGTTAATGATCCTCTGCTGACTAAGTCCAAACTCTATATATTATGCCTAGAATGCCTTTTCTATACTTTTCCTTGGAGATCCCAAAAGCCCAGATTAAAAAGCCTCTTGGTTTCTCTTCAATTCCTCTCAAGGAATTGACAACGTTTTTTCTAAAAAAGGACTGATAGTAAATATTTTTTTGTTTTGGAGCGTGCTATAAAGGTCTCTATCTAAACTACCCATTCTGCCATGGTCACAGAATAAAAGAATGAGTATGGTTATATAAAGAGTGCAGCTGAACTCATCCCAAGGGTGAGTTTGCCAACTCCTGCCCTAGACACTACCACGGAGTACCATACCTTGGTATCACTTATACTTAAATTGTAAACTCCTTAAAAGAATCTCTTCATAGATAACTGTTCATTAATTATCCTTTCTCACACCAATCCAGTACCCAATACCAAAAATTTTAGTTTTCTGTTAAATAAGAAAAATGTGTTTTATTCTATTCAGGGGAGGGGGTTTAGTGAGGATTGGATAGTGCCAACTCTGGGATTCTCCACATTTGAGCTATACCCCCCAGTACTTTTTATTTATTTGACAGTGTGAGGATAGTACTGGAGACTGAAACTGGAAGGGCATTCAACTTCTCAGTTACACTACCAGGCCTCTCTCCTTTTTGAAACAGTGTCTCACTAAGTTGCTAAGGCTGACTTTGAACATGGAATCCTGTCTCATCCACCTAAGTATTAGCATCACAGGTATGCACCACCATGCCCAGCTTTATTTTTTGTGAGCTATGATCTCACTAAGTTACCCAGAATGGCCTTGAACTTCGAAACCTCTTGTCTCAGCCTTCCTGGTACTAGGATTACACGTGCATGCCACCATGTCCAGCATTCAATATTGTATTCTAAATAGGATACTGAATAAGTATGTGCCCCCAAAATGGATGAAGTATAAACATATGTAACACACACACACACACACACACACACACACACACACACACAAACACTATGGGACTGAACCCAGGGGCATTCTAACTCCAAGCTATATTCCTACCCTTATTCATTTCTTTTACTTTGAAACAGGGTCTAGCTGGTCTGATGAGAACCTCAACACTTGTTCAAACTACTGAACTGTATTCCTCACTATTACACTCGAATTGTAATCCTCCTGTCTCAGCCTCCCAAATTACTGGGATTAGAGGCATACCCCACCACACCCAGCTTAGTCTTAAAGTTAACAAATCCTAAAACACCTGTTTCTCATTAACCTCAAGCTACATTGACTCTAAACTTACATTAAATATATTTTAATGTATTTTTTTTTCCTACAACTGGAAAAAAAGCAGATTAAGTGTCAGACTTCATTACAAAAAACTATGGGACAGTACTTTGGGGCAGTAATAGAAGATATATAAAATGAAAACCCAAAATGTTCCAATTTTGAGTCACCTGTCCCAAAAGATAAAAAATATATTAACATATACTAATCTTTGGCTCATTGTTAGTTAAAAGCATGCACAAATGCGGGTAATAGTTAACTGTGTGATTTCCAAACAATAATAATGTTTTATTTAATAGCTGGGACTGTTAATAAGTAGCCTTAAGACAGATAAAATATGTGCTGAGCAGGTCAAAAGGTTGACCTTTGATGTCAGAGCTAAAGTTTTGTCACAGGTATTTAGAAGGAACCTAGTATTTCTGCTCTGTTGATATAAGGAAAGATAGGGTGTGAAGAAAAAGTGGAGGTAGCATGGGTCACTGGTCTCAATCACTCATAAAAATCAACTCCTAATTAAAATTGTATTCACTTAAGATGAAATAATACATTGTATAAAATTATTGATGATGCTAATAGTGCTTAAAATAATCACCATCTATGAAAAAAGACAATGAGAAAAATATATGCAGAGTACAATATTTATGTCCAGTAATATGCATACATTTTTAGCTACTGAAACAAAGACTATTTTAAAGTAATAACAAATACTCATTAAACACTATATGCTTGTCACTCTTCTAAACATTTCTACATTATTAGCTTATTTAATCCTAAGAGCCCTATAAGATATTACAACTATCCCCATTTTATAGTGGAAAATGAGACACAGAGAAGTAAAATAATCAAGTTATATAGCTAGTAAGTGGCAAAACCAAGATTTGAACCCAGGGAATCTGAGTCCAAGATAATCCATCCTAAAGCACTACAGTGTACCAAATGTACCTAAATTATCACTCTTTCCTAACATTATTATTTTCATATATTCTAATACCTTATTTCTATAAACAATCTACATTGAAACTTGAAATACTACAATCATAAACCTCAGGAGAGCACCTATTTTGGAAGAAAAATGGCACTCTCTTTCTCTTAAAATTAATAATTCTACAAACTACAGGGAAAAAAGAATATGCTCCTAAAAAGGACAAGCTGCCTCTTTCTAAACAGTTATATATTAGTTTATAAATAGGGGATTTCTGTGTATAGTTTCTTTCTCTAAGATTAGCATTTGCCTTCTGCTTCCCCTGTTTTGGTCTGAGCTTTCAAATTGGGGGAAAAAACGAGACTACTAATAAAAATCTACTTTGTTTCCCTCATTGCTTCTTGCTGAATATTTAAAATAAGGTATGTGTGCATGTTTGTATAATTGCATGTTTCCAAATTTTTTAACTATCTAAAAATATGCAATATGCTTATACCATGACCCAAATAGAATGTTATCACTGGTTTAGAAAAATAACTTAATTGAAATAAACCTGAATATGTATACATTCCATGTATAACATTCTAGGCAAAATAGGTAAGTTATAATAGCCAAATCCTGGCCTTCCAAAATCATCTATTCTGAAAAAGTCTGATCTATATAGGCTTTAAATAATTCACTAACATCAACAACACAAAATTTAACTATATTAAGCCCATAACACGTATCTTCAGTTGGTAGTACTGTTTCCTCCTGCTTCCAGCCAGCCAGCTACCTCCCTTATGCTCAACTCTAAACAGATAATTTTAATCACTGAAATTAAGGTTTCTAGAGTATGTAGCCCCTCATAAACTCAGTCAATCTAAAGGCATGTGCATCATCTACACCAAAGATGTTAACTATTACTAAGGAAAAAAAATAATCATAATCATAACATAAATAAATATTACTTATATTTCTTTCTTTTTTTTGGTACTGGAGATTGACCCAGGGGCGTTTTACTTCCTAGCTATACTTCCACCCTTTTTATTTTGAAAGAGAGTCTTGCTAGACTGCTGAGGCTGTCCATGAACCTGCAATCCTTCTGTCCCGGCCTCCAAAGTACTGGGATTACAGGTACGCTTCACCATGCTCAGCTGCACCTTTCCAAATATTAGAATATTCAGAACAAAAGATAAAATTATAAATCTCACAGCAAAAAACTGTAAATACTATTTTTCTTGGAAAATCAGGAAAAAATAGTAACAAGAAAGCCTGAATAAGAGTTAATACTGAGTCAATTAAGAAAAATTCTATAACCCAGAGAATTATATTTAAAAAAAACTCATATTAACCATATAATTTTCTAACAACTGCTGGTTACAAAGTCCATTAAAATACACACCAACTTCATTAAAATCTTCAAAGGTGATTTTCCCTGTGGCTTCTCTGTCATAATCTTTAAGAATCTTCAATACATCAGCTTTTTTTACATCAAACCCCAAGGCTCTCATTGCCACCTTTTGGATTAAAAGGGAAAAGCAAATTATAAAGCATTCTTTACAAAAGAAATGATTCTGTTCCAAAGTTTTTACATTTTGTAAGATGACAATATACTAATAAAATATATTTTTTGCATGTTTACCTCTTTAAAGGACAATGGGATAGCACAGTTGTTTTTCAATACTGAAATTGATTTTTTAATTTTTTTTGTTTTTTAGGTTGTTTTTTTGTTTTTGTTTTTGTTTTTGCAGTACTGGGGATTAAGCCCAGGGACATTCTACCTCTGAGCTACACCTCCAGCCCTATTTTTAACTCTTTATTTTGAAAGAGGGTCTCATTAAGTTGCAGAGGGCCTCACTAAGTAGCTGAGTCTGGTCACAAACCCGCAATCCTCCTGTCTCAGCCTCCCATGTACTGGAATTATAAATGAGCATCACCACGCCCAGTTTAATTTGTATTTTGCTTTTTTGGTTTGACAACCTATTTAGCAAGTGAAAAATAAAGTATACTATACAATGCACTGACTTAAAGCACGTCTAATTTTAACAATGTATTCGTTCTCAAGGATTAAAATCAAATTGGGGGAAAGGCATAGCAGAAATTAAAATGTTTTACAGCATAAGATATAAAAGCATTAAAATAAGAATTACCAAGAAACAGTCCAGAACCCTGAGTTTTGAGAGCCGGGTGTAGTGGAGCACACTTGTAATCCCAGCATTTGAGAGGCTGAGACTGGAGGAGCAGCTACTTAGTGAGTCCCTTTGCAACTCAGTGAGACCCTGTTTCAAAATAAAGAATAAAAATTTGGGCTGGGGGTGTAGCTCGGGGGTAGAATGCCCCTGGGTTCTATTCCCAGTACTGCAAAAAGAAAGCAAGAGCAAGCAAGAGAGAGGAAGAGAGAGGAGGAGAGGGGGAGAGAGAGAGACAGACAGACAGACAGACAGAGATATTGTTACTAGTTACAGAAGAAAAAAAACATGTTACTGGCTAAAGAAGTCCTGTTTGGAGAGTTCCAGTTGCTCCTTAATGAAGAGATGAACAGTAGCAGTAAGTCATTTAGAAATAATAACTGGTTTTAAAATAGACACTGAAACAAAGAAAAAGGTTGAAGGATAGTGAAGAGAACTATTTGCATTATCTAAATAGAAAAGAGTTTAGGTGGAAGAAAACAGTTAACAAGTTAGAAAAATAGATGGTAGTAAAAGTAGAGAAAGAATTCAACAGAAAGTAGAGCAAAGGAATCTGAACTTTATGTGGTATGCAATGAAGAGTCAGCAAAGTTTTATGAGAAATAAGCAATCTCAAAAAGGATTTAAGAAAGATCTAAATATAGGTAGTGAACAAGGTAAACAAAAGTGGACAAATAATTTGGAAGCTCCAACTATACAGTAAAATCCAAAACCAAAATAACAAAATAGTCAATAGCATAAAGAAGAGACTTTATTAAAAAAAAAAAGATCAATATAAATACAAAAAAAATTAAAACTGGGAAAGGAAAGCTAAAGAGGACTACAACGAGATGGAGAAATTCTACCTTGCCACTGCATAGCTCTATACCTAGAATTCTTATAACTACCAAATAAACATTTGTATTCACTTATCCATTAAGGCTACTTAATATCTCACGGTATACAGTCCCTAACTGTGATGCATGTAAGAGCTATACAACCCTTGACACCAATTCCCCCTTTTATCTTTGTACATAAATCCAAGCCTCAAAGCTGACATTTTCCCCCATTAGTGTGTGTCGACATCAGTATCATACCATTTGTATTGTTTGCACCAGATAAAGTAGGTTGAGGTTGTGCTATTAATAAACTAAAAATTAATAATTGAAAATTAATATATTGAAAAAAGCTTAAAAAGCAGTTAATATTCCCTCAGTATCATAAAAGTATGAGTGACTGGCCCCCCAAAAAAGAAACGGATAGTGGGAAGAATATAGTATAAAAACTGAAATTCCAATTTAATGAGCCTTAATTCTGTGAATGAAAAATAAGCATCTTGCATAGGAATAAACTTTAACATTCAAAAATAGCCTTTATTTCACTAAGTGAAAAAGATTTGCTAAAAGCTCTATTAAGGTTGGGAGTGGTTGCAAGTTCTAGGCCAGCCTCAACAACTTAGTGAGACCCTATTTCAAAATAAAAAAAAAATAAAAGGACTGGGATCTAGCTCAGTTGCAGACCACCCTTGGGTTCTATCCCAAGTACCACAAAATATAAAATAAAATAAAAATTATGCTAGGGGTTCAATTCAGTTTTATTATAGCACAAAGCTGTGAATGTTTAAAATGGCTTCAGAGTCCCAAAACAAGTTTAGATAAAATAATTTAGAAATATATTTTGAAACAACTGTTAAAATGCAAAGTATTTTAACAGAGAAATTTATCTTTTTTTGTACTGATGAATGAACCCCGGATATTCCTAGCTACACCCCCAGACCTTTTTATTTCTAAAACAGAACCTTGCTAAGTTACTATGCACTGGTCTTAAACCTGTGATCCTACTGTCTCAACCTCCAAAAAAACTGGTATTATGGGGTGTGCCACCATGCTGAGCTGAAAAATACATATCTTAAAGTACAGTATTACCTTTAATTCATGATAATCTATTGCTTCATCTTTGTCTGTATCAAATAGCTCAAAAGCATCTTTGATTTCTTGTTTTTGTTCCTCAGAGAGTTCTCTTCTTTTTTTTCTCTTTGTTTTGTCTACTACAAGCTCACTTCTATTAAAAAAAAAAAAAAGAAAAAGTCTTTAGTTAATTTTAATCCAATCCTCTTATGCAAATGAGCCAAGGAATGATTTTCTAAATTTCAAAAACAAAATTATTCTAAAGAAAATGAAGAAATTTTCCCTGTATGAATCAATGCCCCACTTATTTCAAAATCTAAACTGATATTTGCATATTCCTCAAACTAGAGTATTACATGTTATTCTTAAATGAGGATAAAACTTTCCTTCTTCCCACCTTTATATGTATCCCTACTAATATATAACTATAGAAAAAATACAACTGTGGGGGAAAAATTTTTAGCTACTTTTATATCAGAAACACCCCCCAAAAAACTCCAAATACCCATACATATTATCCACACCATTCTACAAGAGCATAAAAAATCTTCCAAATAAAAGTAAAATTCATAATTAAATATCAGTATATACTTTATTCTGATAAATCGAAAAAATTAAGTTCTCAAAATTACCTCCTAAAAAAGAACCATGTAGTTTGTCAACTTATAAATTATTTTGGCATTGTATTCAAAATGTTTTTAGATTATACATTTCTAACAACTTGGTATTTTCTTTGTACTTTCTTCCATTGAGATTAACAAATCAACATTTTAATGGAACTAAACATCACAAATATCAGAGGCCAAAAGAAAAGTACACAGTATCTGTGCTTAAGTCCACAGGATGTGAAAAGGCTTGTAATTTTCACTTAACATGTAAATGATATGCTAAACTTCTCATAACAGACTTTTGAGAAGCTTAAAGAAAATAAAATGCAAAATTTACTTTAAAGTCAGAGATCTCTTCCTTAAGAACTGCCAATTTAAAGTAGTCCAAACACTTAAAAGAAGGTGCAACGTGTGTATAATCACAAATTTTGAAACATGGAAGACGTTTATAAAACTTTGGCACTATAAAAAAAAAAGTTGACGGTATTAGAACGGGTTATCCATTTACATGGGAGAGTCATTTAGTATTTTTACAGGTAACCCCCAAAATGCAGGAGATGGCCAGAAAGAGACCAGCAGGTGCAGTGGGATACAGCTGAGAAAGATTTTTCACTAGAGACCTGACCTTGCACAGATTTGGGCATTCCCTTCCGAAGACTTGGAGGAGCCAAGTCTGGAACACACTCATGCCTGAACAGCCAAGGGTACCACAATTATCCTTAAGAACATCACGGCCTTTTTTTTTTTTTTTTTAACAGTGGCATTACTACGTGGATATTTTTAAAGTACAAAGTCCAGATTACGGGAAGTGACAGCAGATGGCCAGACGCCGTACCCAAGAAAAGGTAAATTAAAGAAAGGAAAGTGATTGCCAGTTAAAGTAATAGCATGAGTCTGTGGTTATGCCATGAGAGGGCCCTGGGAGAAGACCAAGGAGTTTTGTGTCATTTCCAAAATCAATGGGTGAGAAGTTAACAGCGGAGCAACTGAGATGAGGATGCAGGCCAAGCAGGAGGAAGGCAATGATGGAGCCTCCATCCTCGGCCTCGTCTTGCACAGAAACACCGCGTAGAAGCCTCGCGATATCTCACTCCTGCTCCTGCTGACGAAACACCTGCTCGGCCGACCCAAGCCTTGCAGCAGAAAGCGGTGTCCGGCTCGGCCGCCTCCCCGCCCGCAGGACGGCGGGCCCGGGGTGCAGGGCCGGGCAGGAGGCCCAGGTTCCTCTCCCTCATCCCAGAACGCATCCCACTCCGTGCTGCGCCCCGAGCGGCCTCCCTTCCACACGCCCGCCCTGGTCCCGCTCCGGGGTGGGAGAGCACTGCCGCCTCATTACCGACCTCAGAGCTAAACTCATTTTCTCTTCGGACACAGACGTCCCGCTCAAGAACGACCTTAACCCCCTACTCAAGGGAGTATGACTTCCAAAAGCTGTTCAACAGCCACGGCCCACCTCCGCGGCCTCGAGGACCACCCACGAGATAGAAACCGCTGAACAGGATTGGCTGAGCTCTGTTACAGTTCCGCCTATTGGGGGCGGAAGCCTCCATAGTTCTCTATTTTCATTGGTCGTGCTTTGCATCAATCGAAGAAATCTTTCTGCCCGCCTCCCCGGTGGTCCCTCGGGCCCCTGAGATTGGTCGGATGCTTTTCCCCGAATCCTTTGCAGGTTTGGCCTGTGAGACGCCGCGACGGGTTCGGGCGGCGGCAGCTGAGCATGCGACCTGCTGACCGTGGGCGAGTCTAGAGAGAGGAGGACACACCTCGGAGAGAATAACTTCAAGGAGGTTGCAGTCCCTCTAGAAAGGGAGTTATCGCTGCGTAGGGAAGCCTGCGAAATATGACTTCATTCCAGTCAAAACCTTTGAATGGCCTCTATAAACTGGGGAATGTTTAAAATGCGAGTTTAAATGCGCCTTTCTCCGTTCTAATCTCACCGGTTATTTCTTCCCCTGATAAACCTCCCAAGTGATACTGAGGCCTGTGCTAGGGACTGTGCTTGGATTACATCTGGATTGGATTTTCAAGCTCTTTACGGTGAATCTATACCTATGCTTCCCTTTTCCTCTTCTGTAAAGTTGGAAATGTGTTTGATCGCTTCTGTCCCTTATTTTCCAGGCTGTAAGGCGACTACATATATGAGGTTATCTTCACTGCAAACCGAGTTCTTGAAGCTCACTTGAATGGTTAATACTTTCACTTGTGTTGTTCCTCTCTCCTACCAGGCTGAATTTTTTGAAGGCCAGAATTATATTATACCTCCATGCAATACTATTTCTTGTGCCTAATAAAATGTCTGATGTAGGCACTCAGACATTTGCTGCATCAAATATAATTTTGCTGGAAAAAAAAACCTACAAGTACAGAACTAAACTGTAGATCTCATATACGTGAATAAAATAGCCTGAAGGTGAAAGTTAGAAAGGGAGAAGGTGAATAAACACTTTCTGTGTAAAGAATGTATATAGAGGGCTATATAATGTATATATATAAAGGAAAAACAATCAGGTAGAAGAGCTCTTGAAGAACGTGGTATATATGTTAGTCCTGGAAGAATGAGGTGAATTTGGACACAATCATAAAACAGAACAAAGCTAAAAATTATTAACTAAAGGGTAGCACACCTCTCCCAAAAAAATAAAGAACTTGGAACTTTAAAATACCTCTATTGGTCACCTTTGAGGCTAAAAAGGAAGTTAAATACAATTATACACTAAAACATAATGATACTTTTAAAAAAACCTGCATATTATAAGCTACAAACAAAGCTTTAGAAGAAAATTATCTTGGTAAATAGAAAAGGATAAGACTAAACCAGGTATAAAGAGATGTTAGAAATGAAGAATAAAATAAGTTAGGGAGAAGGAATTACTAAAGATAAAAAGCAACAAAATGATTAGCAACTTTAAGGGAAATTAATAAAATTCACAAATTAGTATGCTCATCATATAGTATTAAGCTAGTAGCAATACCATACCAATAAAGTTCATACATTTCTGGGACACACAATAAGAGAAATACATCCACGAAAAATGGTTTAAAGAGAAGTTTAAATTTTTAAAAATATACAACTTCATGCTGCAGATATATAGTATCAAGGTGAAATATTAAATATTAAATATTATATTATATATTATATATAATATAATATATAATATAATATAATAATTATAGTATAATTAATAATATATAATTAATATATAATTAATAATATATAATTATATTATAATTAATAATGTATAATTACTATAATAATATAATATATTATAATATTATATATTATATATTATATTATATATTATATATTAAATATAAATATTAAATATTAAATATTTCAATAAAAACAAAGATTAAAAAGAGATGGAACATTGAATTTTGCTAATAACCATAAACTGCTCTGAAAAGAATATGCCAAATTTATGTGGCCTCAAATAAAAAAAAAAGCATTCAGCCCCTTCTGATTTATGGGTACATTTTAAAATTTTTAGGCCTTTTATTTTATTTTTGTTTATTTATTTTTATTTTGGTGGTACTGGGAACGGAACCCTTCTACCTCCGGGCTACACTCCCAGACCTATTTTATATTTTTATTTGGGAACAGGGTCTCTGAAGCCAGTGAGGCTGGCTTCAAACCAGCAGGATCCTGTCTTCACCTCCCAAGGACAGGAATTACAAGCATGTGCCTCCACGCCCAGCTTTAAATTTTTTTTAAAGAGCTAATTTCTGAACTTTAAATTCAAAACATAGAAAATGGAGAAAATGGAAAATGGAAACCTTTTGAGCTTATGTTTAAAACTAGCACAACCTTCATTGATGAGAATCAGCATGTTGCTCACCATTGTATCCCCAGTAACTGGCTTATATTTTATGTTCATTTCTGAGCATTTGGTGCAAAAATTACAGATTTTAGCAAAATCAAATATTGTCTTAAAGGAGTATTTCACTATAAACAAAGTTTTATTTTTAAAATACAAGAATAATTTAAAATATGTATCTATTAGCTAATCAATTCTAGGTTGAGATCATCTCATTTTCAAAAAGGTACTGAATAAAATTCAAACACTCATTCCTAATAAGATACATTTAAAAAGCAAATATAGAAAGTAGTTTAAGTCATGTTCAATAAACTTAAAAGAAACACTAATATACCTCAACCTAGTATCTGATACTAGAATTTTGTGAGATGTTTATGGTTATATTGTGGGCAAGTAATTCGGCAAAAATAGATTTAAAATGGTTTCGACAGAATATTCTTTTAAAGGAATGATGGGATGTCTACATGCATCACTTCTGTTCATATGTAATTAGATCTAGTGACATGACCACCCCATGTTGCTAGGGAGGCTGAGGAAAGAAATCTAGCTGGAAGCTGGTTGCCACGGTACATGCCTATAATTCCAGTGCTTGGAAGGCTGAGACAGGAGGATTGCAGGTTCCAGGCTAGCCTTGGCAGTGTAGGGACACTTTTGGCAATTTAGTTAACCCCTATTTCAAAATGAAAAATAAAAAGGGCTGGGAGTATACCTCAGCGGTAGAAGGCCTCTCCCTGAGTTCAAACCCCAGTGCCCCCCTCCAAAAAAGGGAAAGAAATCTAGCTAGAATACTGTCCCCTGCTATAATGTAGGGTTAAATCATCTATTACTAAATAAAGATAGGACTAGCAGTGCTATAGCGATATCATTAAAACAGTTAATCTTAGAATCTTATCCTGAAGAGTTTCATCAGTCATGCAATAAAATGAAAAAGAAATGGCATACAAAATTAACATGTATGGATGATATAGATTACTGAAAAAATCCAAGAGAATCAAAAATATCTATTGAAATTGATAATAAAAATCAGTAAGGTAGGTAGTTATCAGACATACAAAATCAATATATTTACAAAATATAAAAATAATATTAGCAACATGAACATTGAAAACAAAATTGTAGAATTAGTAGGTAGAAAATTACAAAATTCTAAAGGAACATCAGATTTGAATAATTTGTGAGGAAAGCTATGCTCAATGAGAAAATTCAGTATTATAAAAACGATCATATTCTAAATTAAATAGTTGAAGAGAAAATATTGAGGAACTGAAGATTAACACAAAGTCTCTAAATTGACAAAATGCAAGTAGAGCTGTGTAGAATAAATTGTGAATGAAACACACCTACCCACTTCAATAAGACATTTCAAAGCATCAAAAATAAAAGGAGCTAAAAACATCTAAGAGACAAGGTGACCTCTGAAAGAATAAGAATTGAACTACCAGATGTGTCATCAGAAACAGTAAATACCAAAGGACAATGTGTTCAAAATTGTAAGCTAAAATTATTTTGAACTTAGAATTATATTTCCTGTCAAGACAAAAATCATGTGTGACAACATAAATTCAGTGTTTAGTTTTCATGTACTTTTTCTGAGAGAAGTGTTCCAGAAAAATCAAATGCAAAAATATGATAGATATAAAATACAAGAATGTGACAGACAGAATGATCCACCAAAGATGGCCATGCCTTTATCCCTGAAATTTGTGAGTATGCTTTGTTACATATCAAAAGGAATTTTGCAGATGTAATTAAGTTTACTAATCATGAAATTGTGATTACCATGGATTATGCATTGGACCAGACCTATTCATATGAGCCTTAAAAACCAGAGACTTCACCACGTAGAAGCAGTACTAAAGGAGGAAAGGTCAGAGATTTGAAGTGTGAGAATTCACTGTTACTGGCTTTGAAAAATGGAGAAGTGAAGGTCGTGAATCAAAGAATGTGAGTTGCTTTTAAAAGTTGAGATGACCTCCCAGCCAACATCAAGAAAACGGAGACCTCAATCCTACAGAAACATGGAACTGAATTGGGTAAACAGGCTGGGAAGCACATTTGTCCCCAGAGCCTCACTATACTCAGGCACCTGACATAGAAAGTTGTCATAATAAATGGGTGATGTTTTAAACAACTGAACTGGTGGTAATTTGTTATGGCAACAGTACAAAATGGATACACCTCATACGGAAATGAGAACGGGAATATACATAAAACATAAACAATTGGGCTAAAATAAATTGGTAGACACCTGGAAGGATGTTTTCAAGAAGAAAAAAAGAAAAATTGGATGGATTCCAAGAAATGGATAGAAATAGAGAAGGTGAATTCATTCAGGTGCATGGTGAAGAAAGTACTTATTTCTTCACTGTAAGAGAAAACGGGTAATTATAAAGTCCTTAAAAAATAATTTGATAAGAAATACCATGGCTTGAAAATGACATAAACCAAAATATGCAATAGCAGGCTGTGAATTCTAGAAAGCACACCTACCTTTCTCTCTCCAGAACCAGAAAATGATGGGGTGTGTCTATACAGCGCCTAAGAAGATTCGGCCTGAGCGGCCTACGGCCTAAGGCAAAACTTTAAGTAAAGTGATTCAGCAAAAAACGGTCAAGATGGCGCCTGGAGGAAGCTAGGAAGGCGTGGTTTCCCCATTCACTATGGGTGGGGAGACTGAGCAGTTTTTCCCTTTCTACCTTTAAAGGAGCTTTCCGCACACATGAATGGCTCATGTACTGGCCTGGGATTGGCTGTAAACTACGTGCTAGTGATCTTTATCCCGGATAGGCTAGGCTATTTCTCATGGAAATTCCCCTCGTGGCTTGGTGCTATATAAAGAACTGCTTGGAGAGAAATAAATGAGATCCTGCTTGACTTGACTCCCGGCTCGTGGGTTTTGTACTGGTATTGGGAAGAGAGTTTAAAAAGTATTAATGTGTCAATACTGGGAAAGATGTCCAATCTTGAAATATGTCTTCTTTACTAAGAAAGCCAGGGTTAAGCTAACATGTCCTTGCATTCCTAAGAACAATTTAACACATTTTGGGGGAGAAGACGAAAGGTAAAAGCCTGTGTCTGGAGATAGAGATGTCTCCCCCTCTCAGGCCATAAATCTGGGCCTGTGTTGGAGACAGAGATGTCTCCCCCTTTCAGGCCATAAACCCAGCTGGAGAGATAACAGAAGCAGAGCCGGGGCGGGCGATAAGGTGTAACATGATCTCCAAAAATCAAAGGGACCTGCTGGACTTAGACAATATAAAAATTCAGGAAACTGGAGTTTGTTGGCATTTTCGTTCGAAGTGCCCCCCTGTGTCGGCTCCAGCACAGGGCTGTAACTACCTCTATATTTCTATCTTTTTAATAAACTTCTTTAAATCTGCAACAGCTGTCCAAGCGATGAATACTTATTCTTAGCTTAGGACAAGAATCCACGGTTTTTCTGTTTGTCTCTGTGTGTCTGGGGGTGGTGGGGGGATTATTTCACACCACACACCTTTCCCCCCCCAACCTATCCCCCTGCAACAGGTTTGTGTTTGAGTCGTCCGGTACTCATCATCTCGCCAAGCCCCGCCAGCTGTCGGGCTAGATTCCCGACAAGGGAACTTCCAAGAGTCTTGGCTTCCAAGAGTCTTGGCTGCTGAGAATTCACAGTTCAGTTCCTGGGGAAACTGCCCTCCACCAAAGGTAGGTTCCTTGGGCAAAATTACATATCCTGCCTGGGGGTAGAACTCCTCTAAGGACTGGTCAATATAGAGGAGCAAAGGCTAGGTTTTTTTCCTCAGTTCAGGGAAACTCTGAAAGGCCTCTTCAACTGCATAGCTCCCCATACAGTTGGCTGAGGCTTCTGTTTTAATCACACCACAGTTCAAATTCTCCCTCTGCTTATTCTTCTTTTGGTCCATCACATCTTATTTCTGAGAATCCTCTCAATCGACCTCATTTATGCAAATCTATTTCATAGTCTCTTTCCTAGAAACTAAAACAGGCAATTGACAGAATATAAGAATGAAATTCATTTAGATCAGCATAAATACAGTTAGGGAGCTGAGTCTTGGGATTCCGATTTTAAAAGTGAAATAGAGAACTTAATTCTTAATTTTTTTTTTTTTTTTTTTTTTTTTTTTGGTGGTACTGGGGATGGAACCCTTCTACCTCTGGGCTACACTCCCAGATCTATTTTTTTATATTTTATTTGGGAACAGGGTCTCTTAACCCAGCAAGTCTGGCTTCAAACCTGCATGATCCTCCTCTCTCTGCTTTGCAAGCATGGGGATTACAAGCCTGAGCCTCCACGCCAGGCTGAGAACTTAAAATCTTTAAGAAAGTGAGTGAACTTAAAAGTAAGGATAAAAAGACCACAGACGCTTATAAGTAGGTTTATTCATAATTGACAAAACTTGGAAGCAAACAAGATGTCCTTCAGTAGGTGAATAGGTCAATAAACTGGTAGATCCAAACAGGGTAATATTATTCACTCTAAAATAAAAGAGCTATCAAGCCATAAAAAGGCATGGAAGAAATGTAAATACATGTTACTAAGTAAAAGGCTGTATGATTCCAACTATATAACATTCTGGAAAAGGGAAAAACTATGGGAACAGTGAAAAGACCAGTAGTAGCCAGGGGTGGTTGGGGTGTGGGGGAGAATGATTAGGAGGAGCACAGAGGATATTAAGGGCAGTAAAAATAATGGTGGATAGAGGTCAGTATACTTTTGACAAACTCCATGGAATGTATAACATCAAGAGTGAATCCTAATGTAAGTAGAGACTTTGGGTGATAATAGTGTATCAATATAGATTTGTCACTTGTAATAGAGGTACCTCTCTGGTGTAAGATATTGATAGTGGAAGAAATTGTTCATGTGCAAGGAAAAAAGGTACATGTTTACTCTGTCCAATTGTGCTGTAAGCATAAAAACACTCTTAAAAGGAGAGAGAGAGGAAAAAGTGTTGCCGGGTGTGGTGGCACACACTTACAAACCCAGTACTTAGGAGACTGAGGAAAATGTAGGTCAAAAACAGTGAGAAACCACATAGAGGTGAAATTTCAAAGAATGGCTGTATTCAAACAGTAGAATCTTAAAATGTCATTATTATGGAAGTAATAGAGTAGTGTAGAGTAGTGGTTACTAATCACTGAGAAAGTAAGAGGATGTGAAAGATAAGGGGTGATTGGTCAATATGTATGAAGTTACAATTAGGTGAAAAGAATAAATTCTAGTGATCTGCTGCACAGTAGAGTGACTATAGTTAACAAAATTGTGTTGTATATTTCAAAATAGCTACAAAAGATGTTTTTTAATATTATACCACAAAGAAATGATAAACATTTGAGATTATAGATATGCTAATTACCCTGATTGATCACTATATAATGTCTATATTCATTGAAACATTATATTGTACCCCATAAACCTTTACAGTTGTTATGCATTCATTTAAAACATACAAAGAATATAAAAGCAAGCAAAAAAAATAGCAAATATTGGTGAGAAAAGTCTGGATGACAAGATGGGAATTTTCAAAAGAGAGATCAAGAAGCACCTGAGAGGGACAAAGGTATGGCAGTCAGGAGAAGGCAGTACAGTCTTCAGACTGTGTGGAGTGCTTTGTGGGGTGGGGGGCGGCTGGGGGCTGAACCCAGGGGATTTTACCTCTGAGCTTACCCAGCCCTATTTTATTTTTTTTTTTTTATTTTGAAACAAGGTCTTACTAAGTTACTATGTGCTGGCCTCAAAACTGTGCTCCTCCTGCCTCAGCTTTCAAAGTACTGAGATTATATCTGGGATTAGAGGTGTGCACCACCACACCTGGCATAGTATATTCTTTACAGTTAAACTTTTAATTTATCATAAATTCTGTAATGCATGAAAGGAGAGCAGAAAGGAAGGAGGGTTGGATAGGAAACGCTTTAAAATGCAGCTTATGTATGAGAAATGTCATGTCAGAGAGGAGCCTCAGAGCAAAAATTCCCCATTAGAGGAGTCCTGCACAAGACTGGCTGAGCTATGATATCCTCATTGACCCTCCCACATGCCTGGACACAGTTTATGATTAAGTGTAGCCTCCGAGAGCATGTTTAGGTGAATATGAAAGCAGCGGTGCTAGGTGTGACCTCTGCTCTTCACGGCAGGTTCTCTTGAACAGAGATCTTTCCTTCACCCCTGGCCCAGAAGCCTGGCAGAGATCTGGACAGAGAGTATATGAAGAGGAGGGACAGAGCTGGGTGTGTCATTGCAGTCCTATAATTCCAGTACATGTGAGGCTGAGACTGGAAAATCACAGGTTCAAGGACAGCCTCAGCAATTTAGTGAGAACTTGTTTCAAAATAAAAATAAATAAATAAAAAGGGCTGGGAGTATCATTTGGAGGTAGAATGTCCCTGAATTCCATCACCAGTTCCAAAAAAAGAAAAAAGAAGTGGCAAAGGCCCAAAGATAAGAGAAAAGGTTGGCATATGAGAGGAAAAGCAAGAATTAAATGAATGGTAAAATGGTACAAGAAGGCAGATTGATCAGTCAGATCCTAATCATATAGACCCTAACAGACCATGATGAGGGTATGATTTTGATTTTTTTTTTTTTTGCAGTACTGGAGATTGAACCCAGAAACATTCTATCTGCAAGCTATACCACCAGCCCAATTTTTATTCTATCTTTTGAAACAAGGTCTCCCTAAATTGCAGAACGCCTTACTAAGTAGCTGAGGCTGGCCACGAACCTGACATCCTCCTGTCTCAGCCTCCCAAGTACTGGGATTACAAGCGTGCGCCACCACACCTGTCTGAGGGGAAGAGTTTTATTACAAAGGTAATGAAAAGATATTAGCAGTTTTAAAACTATTATTATGATAGGATTGAGAATTTAGATTTAAACCTTCTGAAACTAATTTATATTTATAGTATCCATTTCCTCATATCTCATTTTCTCCCAACCCACAGAAAATCTGACTTACATTTTTTCCTCTCTACTGGAAATAGTTTTACTAAGTTACCAAAGACTTGTTAATTGCTAAGCTCAATTGCTTCTGTTCAGTCCTCATCCAGCTGTCTCCTGGGTCGCAATGACACATTAACCACTCTTTGAAATTGCTCTACTGGCAGCTTCTCACTGCTTTTTCTAGTTTCCTTTGATGGATATTTTACATCCATTTCCTAAATGTTTATTTCTTTTATTTTCCAGAGTTATGTTCTTAATACTTTGTTACCCCTATATGTTGTTCTCACCTTCTAAATATTACTTAACAAGCTAATGACTCCAAAATGTCTCAAATTTTTTACCTCAAGCCTTCTACTCTCACATTTTGAACCTCTATTTTTCATCTGTGGATCATGCATTCCTATCTCAATGAAGAACAATATACCAAAACAATATCACTATCTTCTAACATTCTTCTTACTTATTCTCTATCTTGAATAATGGCATTGTCAGTTAAGCTGTAATATTAAAAATAAACATATTAAGAGTTGTATTTCCACTGGAAAATTTATTTTTGTGTCTATAGGGCAAATATGTACAAGTTAACATTTTCTTTCTTATATATTTAATATTTTAATACACAAATCTGTAACAAAGTTTAGTAAGTTATTAGAAAAGGATATAAAATATATAATATATGGCGCATATATATATACACACACACACACATACTTTTATTGGTGCATGGTAGTCACACATCATAGTGTAATTGAGAGTGATAGAGTAGAAACATACATGCACAGAAGCTCACTTGATGAACTTCTGCCTGGCTCCCATTCTATTCCTCCTTCCTCATACATGGTATTGATATTGGCATTGGAAATTTCACATGTACAGTAACATCAATGGAAGTGTTTCCTTCATTAATTCTCCCTCCCACCACCCACCACTACCCTCCCCTAAGCTCCTTCATTACTCCACTAGAGTTTCTCTTCCATTATTTAAAGTCCCTCTTGTATCCCAGTTACTCTTCTCAAAATAGTACTTGAAACCCTAGCCAGAGCAATAAGTTAAGAAAAGGAAATCAAAGGAACACAGATAAGAACTGAAAATATCTCAATTTGCAGATGACATGATCCTGTACTTAGAAGTCCCAAAACACTCAACTAAAAGATACGATTAACAAATTCATTCTAGATATGATTAACAAATTCATCAAAGTAGCAAGATACAAAATTAATCTACAAGAATCAGTAATTTTATACACCAAACATGAATCCACTTGAAAAGAAATCTGAAAAATAATTGTATCCACAATAACCTCAAAAATAATAAAATATTAAGGAATAAATCTAAACAAGGAGGTAAAAGTCCTCTACAATGAAAATTTTCTAAAGAAAAAAACTGAAGATGATCTTAGAAAGATCTCCCATGATCTTGGATGAGCAGAATGAATATTATAAAAATGGCTATTCTAATAAAAGTGATTTACAGAGTAAAAGCAATCTTTATTAAAATAGTAATGTCATTTTTCACAGATCGAGAAATATCAGTCCTAAATTTCATATGTTAAGACAAAAGACCCAGAATACCTAAGGTAATTCTCAGCAATAAGAACCAGGCAAGAAGCTGGACGTGGTGGTTCACGCTGTAATCCCAGCATTTGAGAGACTGAGACAGGAGGATCACAGTTTGCAGACAGCCTCAGCTACTTAATGAGGCCCTTTGCAACTCAGTGAGACCCTGTTTCAAAAACAAAAACAAAAAGGCTAAAAAATAGGGCTGGGGGTGTAGCTTGGAGGTAGAATGCCCCTGGGTTCCATCCCAGGTACCAAAAAAAAAAAAAAAAAAAAAAAAAAGAACCATGCAGGAGGCAACACAATGAAAATATACTACAAAGCTAAAGTAATAAAAACAGCATGAAATTGGCACAAAAACAGACACATAGACCAATGTAACTGGATAGAATATTCAGAAACATATTTACACACAGCCAATTTAATTTTTGATAAAGGTGTGAAACTCATTTATTGGGGAAAATACAGCTTTTTCAACAAATGGTGTTGGGAAAACTGGTAATCCATTTGTAGAAAGTTGAACTAAATCTCAGCTTCTCACCCTACTTGAGTCTCCCTTCTTGAGTCAACTCAAGATGGATCAAAGACCTGGAAGTTAGACTTTGAAATTACTAGAGGAGGTCATAGAACTAACACTCCAACATGTAAGCACAGGTAAAAAGCTCCTCAATAAGACTCCAAAGCTCAAGAAACAAATTAGCATTTTCAGCAGTCTTAACCCTAATCAGCAGCAAAATTACAAATCAAAGAAAGATATATTTCCTAGAAAACTAAATAATCATTAGGTTTCAGGTACTTAGAAGGATGAGACAAGAGAACCACAGGTTTGAGGCCAGCCTCAGCAACTTAGCAAAATCTTCAGAAATTTATAAAAGCCCTCTTTCACAATAAAAAAATAAAAAAGGCTGGGATTGTAGTTCAGAGGTAAAATGTCCCTGGGTTCAATCCCCAGTACCAAAACTTTTTTTTTTTTTTTTTTTTTTTTTGGCAGTACTAGAGGCATTCTACTTCTGAGCTACACCCCCAGCCCTATTTTTTATTTTTTATTTTGAAACAGGGTCTCACTGAGTTTCAAAGGGCCTCACCAAGTATTTGAGGCTGTTCATGAACCATGATCCTCCTGTGCGATCCTCCTGTCTCAGCCTCCCAAATGCCGGGATTACAAGCTTGTGCCACCATGCCCCGCTTCCAAAACTTTAAAAATAAAAAAAATTACTTCTGCATGGATATATTAAATAATGTCCCAGTATGTCAGGCATCCTCTGGCCTTATTTCCAAGTCTTAGAAGTATTTGTCTCACACTTGTCCTTGATTCCATGTTCACATATGTAGTGATGAGCTGTATTTAAAAGAATCTGACTCCAATCCCTATGTTGTTCTCCACATAGAATGTGAATGGTTAAGCTAGGCGTGGTGGCGCACACTTGTAATCCCAGAACTTGGGAGGCTGAGACAGGAGGATCGCACACGTTCAAAGCCAGCCTCAGCTATCTAGTGAGGCTCTCAGCAACTTAATGAGACCCTGTTTCCAAATAAAGTATAAAATAGGTCTGGGAGTGTAGCCTGGAGGTAGAGAGGTAGAGAAGCCCCTGGGTTCCACACACCCAGTACCACCAAAAAAAAAAGAATGTGAATGGTTGACAAATTCAAGTGGTACATAGATGATGAACAGAAATAAGGACCAGGAAAAGAGGTTGCTTTTCACAATTAGTAGTAGTTCACGATAAATAAGAGAACACGGCATTAGAGAAAGAAGAGAAAATGATGTCACTTACTTAGCCAGTAAGCTGTTTTGCCTGCTTTGCTGCAAAGTCACCAGCATAAATCAATGGAAGAAGGAAAATCTAAGCAATAAATAGTGCAGCAGCAAGTAGATATCACACAAAAGACAAACCTTGAGCCTGTTGTGATGCTTGGGAGAGTGAGACAGAAGATTATAGGTTCAAGGCCAGCCTCAGCAATTTAGGGAGACTGTTTCAAGATAAAATTAAATAGGGTTAGGGGTACAGCTCAGAAATAGAATGCCCCTGGGTTCCATTCCCAGTACAAAAAGAGAGGAAGAAAGAGACAAAAGGGAGGGAGAGTGGGAAGGAAGAAAAGGAAGGAAGGAAGGGAAAGGAAAGGAAAGGAAAGGAAAGGAAAGGAAAGGAAAGGAAAGGAAAGGGGAAAAAAGGAAAGGAGGGAGGAAGGGAAAGGAAAGACAAAGAAAAGGCAAGGGGAAGGAAAAGAAAAGAAGGAGAATATTTTCAGGACTTGGGAACAAGTAATACTTCTTTGTGTATGCATGCGTGTGTGCGTGCAGGTGTGCGTGCGTGTGTGTGTGTGTGTGTGTGGTACTGGGGATTGAACCCAGGGGCATTCTACCGCTGAGATATACCTCCAGCCCTATTTTTTATTCTTTTTATATTTGAAACAGGGTCTCACTGAGTTGCAAAGGACCTCACTACGTAGCTGAGGCTGTCCTCAAACTGCAATCCTCCTGTCTCAGCCTTCCAAATTCTGGTATTACAAGTGTGGGCCACCATACCCAGCATGGGAAGGTAATACTTCTTAACACTTAAAAAGCCCTAATTGTAAAACTAAAAAATAGAAAACAAAATTTAAAATATATGCTAATTAAAGACACAGTGAGAGCTGGGCATGGTGACTCACACCTATAATCCCAGTACCTGGGAGGCTGAAACAGGAGGATGGCATGTTTGAAGCCAGAGATGGGATGTTCCTAGGTTCAGTTGCCTGTAACACACACACACACACACACACACACACACACACACACACACACACAGACACCCTTAGAAAATTGAAAAGGCAAGCCAGGCATGGTGGTGCACACTTGTAATCCCAACATTCAGGAGGCTGATACCGGAGGATTGGGGTTCACGGACAGCCTCAGCTACTTAGTGAGGCCCTCCACAACTTAGTGAGGCCCTGTTTCAAAATAAAGAATAAAAAATATGGCAAACGATGTAATTCAGAGGTAGAATGCCCCTGGGTTCCATCCCAGACCTGCAAAAAAAAAGGGGGGGGGGTTGAAAAAGTAAATCACAGACTAAGAAAAATTTAAAGTACATATATCTGACAAAGCATTACAAATCAATTATGAAACAATTATAACCTGACAAGGATGATAGATACAAGATTTAAATAGGTGCTTTGCAAAAGTGGATATAGAAATGACCAATGGACATTTGAGAAAAAGTGTTCAATGTTACTTTTTATCAGGAAAATAAAAGTTAAAGCCATAATTTGTATCATTATAAAGCATGAAAATGGCTAAAATTAAGTAAAAATTTTAAAAGACTAGCAATATCAAATGGTAGAAAAATATAGCTCGATTCTCAAACCAGCATCCTGGTATGAGTGTAAAAAGATACAACCATTTTGTAAAACCTGTCTAATGCTAAACTTTCACTTACCTTATGACTCAGCAATTTCTCTCTTAGGCATATACCCAAGAGAAGTGTTATGTCCCACCAAAAATCTTTGACAGAATTGTTCATCACAGCTTTATTTACAATAAACCCCAAATGAAAACAATCCAGGTAAAAGAAAAAATAAATGTTGGTACCTTAATGCAATAGAATACTACCGGTGATAAAGGGGGGAGAAATAAAACTATTGATATAGTTGATAACAACTCTGACTCATGGCTATTAACTTGCATGAGTGTTCATTGAACACTATTAACTTGCATAAGTCAAATACAAAAGACCACATGCAAATGAAAATATAGGATATGATTATATTTATATAAAAATAACAAGCAGAACTAATCAGTGTTTATAGAAATCAGAATTGTGGCTACCTATGGGTAGGCAGGGTTGGAAGTAGTGGTGATAGAGAAGCCAATTCGTTATGTCATTAGCTGTGAAAGTTACTTTTTGAGTTTCCTTATCCATATCATGGGAATTGCTATTCCTCACAGAGTTGCAATCATGGTTCACTGAGCTAACATCATAGGACTATGAGTAAATGGTAGTCCCTTTGAAAATGGACCAGAGTTCCTGAAAACTACCCCTTAAAATAGTTGGTGGAAAACAATGCATCAGCTCAAATAAGGAAAAAAGATCCCGCAGAAGAGAGGAACCTAGGCCAAAGATTTCCCTAATATTTTCTAGGGTTGCAAGTTGCTGAACAAAACGTGCTTTGTTCTCCTTCTTTGATAAATATAGTTTATAATGACATAAAGTCCAGCTTCAAAGACAACACCCTTCATTTCCTTAGAGTTTCACACTGGATCCTGGAATATGGGAAGTGCTACACTAGCCCATCCTCTTCTTCCTTGTTCCTCCTCGGATCCACATGGTGACAGGCCTCCAGTTTATTTGTGTGGAAGCTCCACTCTGCTCCATTCTTACCCTTAGTCACTGTTGAACTTAAGGCTGTATGCTCCTATGGCATGGTCCTGGCCATAAAAAAGCCCTAGAGGTAGTACACAGCATCTTGGTCAGGGAATTCTAGGCTCTAAGAATTTGGAAGCAGGAATGAATGTGAGCTTTGGGTGGATACATCACCATACACTCGTAAAACTCCTCACCTCGTGTGGAATGCTACAGCTGAAGAAGAGCCAGAGCACAGGACTCTGAGCAGGGGTCTCTTCTGCCTGGAGTTAAGGTAATATAATTAGTCACACTGAGATCTAGTAGTATCCATACTTCTGGATTCCAACCAGAAATTCTACCTGTACATACATATAGACTTAAGTGCTATTGACTAAAAAGATCAACAAAATTCAGGACCAGAACATTCTGAAAATATATTAAAAATGAAGTAGAAGTCAGACATGGCAATGCACACCTGTAACCTCAGTACCTGGGAGACTGAGACAGGAGGATTGTGGATTTGAGTTCAGCCTCAGCAATTTAACAATACCTTCAACAACTTGGTGAGACTGTGTTTCAAATTTAAAAAAAAAATAAGGCTGGGATTATAGCTCAGGAGTAAAATGTCATGGGTTCATTCCCTGGTATTCACCCTCAACACACACACACACACACACACACACACACACACACACAACCACACACACAGAACATATACATGCTTATTAAAGAAACTGTTTTCCACTTGAAAAGTAAGTTATCTGAGCTTTTGAAGTAAATTTAATTTATTAACTGATACATAGAAACAAATTGTATGTACCATGTGATATTTTAGTACAAGTGTACCTTGTATAATGTTTAAATCAGATCAAACATATCTCCTAAAACATTTGTCATTTCTTTATATGGAAAACATTCAAAGTCCTTTCTTCTAGCTTTTTTGAAATATAGATATTATTTTTATCTATAGCCACCCTACTTTGTGCTTTCCTATAAAGCACTACATAAAACTGAAAATGATCTATTAATGTCAGTTCCTCTCTTCAAATCAGAAGATTTAGTAGCTCACAGCGGGTCTGAAACTTGCTTTTTGTGAGCCTTGGCTAAAGAAAAAGAAATTTCACTGCCTCTCTTCTTTGTCTGGCTTTATATTGCTTACAGTCAAGAAAGTTGTATTTAGATATTCATATTTGTAAATTCATAGGATTTTCTTTGAACTCAAATGATGTTCTTATTAAAACCATCAGAAACAAAGAATTTTACATTATTTTTTGATGAACTCTCATTAGTAATGAGGCACTAAACATGCTAGTGAATACAATATAGAGAAGAATATTAATAGGGTTATTTTTAGCTACCACCTACATACAACATCAAGACAACATCAAGAGCAGGATGAAATAATAGTTCTTTTAGTTTAATAAACCATAATGTTCCTGAAAAATTCTCCTCTTTCCTCCCCAAATTGGGGCATCTAATTATATAAAGTGACTGCTGTGGCAACAGCTTAGATATGAGTAGAAAGGGAGAGAGGGAAAAGGGAGAGAGGAGGAAAATGGGGAGAAGAGGATACAAAGAAGGAAGAGAAATTGTACATTTAAAAGAAGAAAAATGTTTTTCTGATGAGCAGTAGAATGTGGGAACTGGTTACTAGGAAAGAAAAGAAACTCTGAAAAAAATATGTTTAGCTGGGCATGGTGGCACATGCTTGTAATCCCCATGCTTGGGAGGCTGAGAAAGGAGGATCGCTCAGCTTCGAAGCCAGCCTCAGGTACTTAGTGAGGCTCTCAGCAACTTAGTGAGACCCTGTTTCCAAATAAAGTATAAAATAGGTCTGGGAGTATAGCCCAGCAGGTGGTAGAAAAGCTCCTGGGTTCCATCCCCAGTACCACCAACATATATATATATATATATATATATATATATATATATATATATATATATATATAATGTTTAGGACTTAAATCAGTCAATATCTGAATGTTAAAGTAAAGATAAGTTTTGTGACTGTAGATAAAAGAAGCTAAGAAGCACAAATGGAACTTTCATAGGATGGAGTAAAGAAATAAATATATAAACCAGGCGTGGTGGCGCATGCTTGTAATCCCAGCATTTGAAAGGCTGAGACGGGAGGATCGTGATTGAAGGACAGCCTCAGCTAATACTCAGTGAGACTCTTTACAACTCAGTGAGACCCTGTTTCAAAATGAAGAAAAAAAAATAGGACTGGGGGTGTAGGTCAGGGTAGAATGCCCCTGGATTCCATCCCCAGTACCGCAAACAAAAAGAAAGAAATACCATATATATATATATATATATATATATATATATATATATATATATATATATATTTTTTCTAAATTGTGTAATAAGCCCTACATGTAAAAAAAATCAATATACTATAAGGTATCATGTGAAATAAGAAGAGAAGGATATGGTATACGCTTGTTATATATTGTTATATATTTACCCATTATAATAAAACACTTTGAGAAGGCAATTCACTTAAAAAGACTTTTAAATAGCTCTAAACATATGACTTGCTGAATTCTAAAACTAAGATAAATTCTCAAATCACAATGAGATAAAAAATTTTCCTTTTATTGGATTTTCACATGTCTAGGTTTGATAATACAAATTTATAGTGGCGAGTGTAGCAGGATAAAGCTTCCTCAAACAGTGTTGATGGTTGGGTAATTTGGGGAAATTTGGAGGAGGAGAGCCTTGGAAATGATATGCATCAAAAATATAAATGTACAACCCCTTCAAACTGGCATTTAGACATCCTAGAAGCTATTCTTTAGAAATATCTGCACGTGTGCATAAAGTATATACAAAGCTATTCATGCAGCTTAAAAGAGAAAATAATTGTAAAAAGTAGTAAATATTTATGAACAGAAAGCAGGATATATATATATATATATACACTCATAGAATTATTGTTTGCCTATTAAAATAATATGAATAGCCAGATCTCTGTGCACTAATATGCAATGCAATGTTTTAAATTATTATTAAATGAAGTAAGAGAAAGTAAGGCCCATGGATATAAAATAGGAATCATTTGAGTTAAAACAATATAATAGTGAAGGGCTGGGTCTAGTTCATATTGTCAGTGCTCCTTAACCAAAGACCTCCAGAAATACTTATAGTTGAATGGGTTGAGTTTATTATTGTTTTTTTCGGCATAGGAGAAAGCATAAAGGGAGATTTTGCGGCATGAACACTCAGAGTATGCAAAAAAAAAAAAAATATTCATACTCTGAGTGTTGGCCTCAGCCAAGGCCAAATCCTTAATTGGCCTTGGCTGAGTAGTTTTTGAGGAGGGTTTTAAAAAGTAGGAACCATAATACGAGTGAGTATATAAACACATTTTATCTTCTGTGAAGTAAGACTATGGCCAGATAAAGCAGTAACAGGTAAAGTTCAAAGCTCTCCACACCGTCCTTGCTGGCACAAGTAGGTGATGTTTTGGTAGCAGTAAACTGGTTACTTTCAAAACATTTCTGTTTTGCTAAATTGTTTTCTCCTGGTTCTTTGGCTCAAACAAACAAGATTTGGGTTTTTTTTTTTATTATTGTTGTTTTTATTTTGTTTTGTTTAAATAGGGTCTTGCTAAAATGTTGAGAGGCTTACTAAATTGCTGAGGCTAGCCTTGAACCTATCATCCTCCTGTCTCAGCTTTCCCAGTACTGAGATTACAGGTGTGCACCACTACAACCTGCTTTGCTTTGCTTTCTTTTTTTCTTTCTTTCTTTCTTTCTTTCTTTCTTTCTTTCTTTCTTTCTTTCTTTCTTTCTTTCTTTCTTTCTTTCTTTCTTTTTTTTGAGGAAACTGTTCTCATTAGTATTTCCAGGCTTCTGGCTTTTCCAGCACTCACTCTAGAATGTAAGACTCAGCATTTCTCAGATCCAGAAGTCTTCAGCTCCTCTGGCTTCTCTTTATCTATCGATATTTTTCATTGTAATGGGAAAATAGTATCTGCTTTATCTTTCTGGAAGTAGACATCCCCCAAGGAAAAGTTTGTTTGTATTTCTCTGATGTTTTCTTGTTTGGTTTGGTTGGTTGGGTTTTGTACTAGGGATTGAACCCAGGCACATTCTATTTTTAAGCTAAACCCTCAACCCTATTTTATTTTTTATTTTAAAATAGGATCTTACTAGGTTGCTCAGGGTCTCCCTAAATAATTGTCCTCTCTCTCTCTCTCTCTCTCTCTCTCTCTCTCTCTCTCTCTCTCTCTCTCTCTCTCTCTCTCTCCCTCTCCCTCTCCCTCTCCCTCTGCCTCTGCCTCTCCCTCTCTCTCTCCTCTCTCTACCATAAAATATCATAAATTATATTAATTTGGCATGGAATATTAACAAAGAAATAACCTATTTTGGCAAAGATCTTAATAAACATTCTCAAAACGACTGAGACCATGGTTTGGTTGTTATACGTGATCTAAATCTGCTCAGAACAGGGAGTATAGCTCAGAGGAAGAGTGTATAAATAAGGTGAAAGTAAGTGGTAGTTCAGTTTTCACTAACACACACACACACACACACACACACACACACACACACACACACCTATTATTTGATTTAGCAATGAAGTCACACATTAATAATGAAAGTATTGAATTCCAACATATTCTTCATTGTTTTCCTTTCACCTTATTTGTAGAGAAAGAAGATAGAAGGAAGCAAGAGAGAATATCCCTTGTTAAAAAATAAAGCAAAATCTCTCAAAGACTATCATCACTTTGATTATTTATTATCACTGTGTCAAATGGCCACCTGTAACTGTAAGGGAGTCTGAGAAGCATGCATTCAAAGCATTGCTGTCTCCAACTAAATACTGGTTCTGCTAATAAGGAAGAAGAGGAGATGGATTGAGGCTAGAAAATTAAACAAGAGGGCCGGGCAAGAACAAAAGCACAGAAAACAGGTGGATATTCTGGTGCTCTGGGATACAAAGATGGTGGTTTAAACAAGACAGTGGCCAAGGGAAGGGAAAGACATGGACATATTTGAGATATTATTCAGAGATAGAATGAATAAAACTACCAGGGTTAGATGAGGCTAGGAAAGGAAGAAGTAACGATGACTGTTCAATTTGGGGTTTGCGCAATTAGGAATGGTGGTGCCACTTGTAAAGACAGAAAGACTAGAAAGAAGAAATAAAGGATGACTGTGGCATGGAAGACTTGAATTTAGGGATGTGCACTTATATTTAGGAACAGCAAGTTTCTGATGCCTTGTAGATGTCTATGGGTAAAGGTAAAGTAGGAAACTGTGTATAAAAGTCTGGCACTTCAGAGAAAAGTGAAAAGTGGGAATAAATTTGAGTTGTCAGTATTCAGTGTTAAAATGATATTTAAAGTCAGGTGGCTAGATAAAATCAACTAGAAAATGGAAGTGTATGTTAAAAGTAATAATAAGATATAAAGCCAGAGCGTGGTAATGGTGTGGCCAGCGAAGCAGAAAGAAAAATAAAAGAAAAAGGTGTGTGTGTGTGTGTGTGTGTGTGTGTGTGTGTGTGTGTGTGTGTAGGGGTCAACTCAGGTAAACTTGGCAAAATTGGCAACTCAACAAAAAGCACTTTTAGCAGAATGTTAGTGTTGGAAGCCAGATTATATTAATTAGAAATAGATGCAGCGTTTCTATTATTAACTAAGATTTATGAAAAAATGCATTTTGAAAATTTTGTCTGAGAACTACTAGCATGTAGAAACCATTTTAAAACTTACAGGTTTACCTGATAATTGAAAAAATAATTTCTTCTCCCGACTCAGATCTGCTATGAGTCTATTCTTTCCTGCTCACTCCTTGCCATTTACTATTTATAGTAAAGATTGTGGGGTTGGGAGCATAGCTCAGTGGTAGATTGCATGCTTAGTACATATGAGGTGCCCTCTCCTCTCCTCTCCTCTCCTCTTCTCTTATCCTCTCTCTCTCTCTCTCTCTCTCTCTCTCTCTCTCTCTCTCTCTCTCTCTCTCTCTCTCTCTCTCTCTCTCTCTCTCTCTCTCTCTCACACACACACACACACACACACAGAGAAAATACTGCAAACAATGATCTTTAGACCATATTTTGTCCACATATTTTGTTCAGGCTGTACAGTGCTGGCTCATAAAGAATATGTACAATTTTAAAGCTTGGGGGGAAATAACCTTAATTTTTAGGGACATATATATATGAGTACTCTGTCCTATCTTGCCTAAAATTGTTGTGAATGGTTGAATATATATAGGGGTGGATTATACTGTTCTTTCTTCATTTGTATATGATTGAAAGTTTTCAGAATGAAAAGGGTGTGTGTGTGTGTGTGTGTGTGTGTGTGTGTGTGTGTGTGTGTGTGTATGTGTTTGTTTTTAAGGTAGGAAGGAAAACAGGATAGATTTTACCATCCAGAAACTTACACTCAATGTGAAAAGGTACACTACCCAAGGAGCTAAAGAGTGTGCACTGGCTTCAGAAACAGAAATGGCACCGAGTTGTTCAGGGGATGCCACACCGATGCAGAGGGCAGCATGGCTGGAGAAGGGTAAAGACAAACACTCACAGAATATTGAGAATTTCTGTGCACTCTGTGTTACAGGCCTTTTCTCATTTATTGCTTATAAGTATCCTGTAAAGTTGATATCATGTGAAAACCCCCTGATATTGAACAAATTAAGTTTTCTTGAGTCAAAAAGTTGATAAAAGGATCTTCCGAGAGAGTAATGTCACCGGAAAAGCCAGATTGAATAGGACCATGAAAGAAAAGACCACAGACTGAGATACCTACCACTAAATACAACCTGGAAAAGTTATGTTTAAAATCCTTACTTTTGTCACTAATGTTGAAAAATTAAGAACAAAGAACAAAGACTTTCAATTTCTGACTTTTCTTGATGAACCAAAAACCCAGCCACACAAGTGCCGTACGTTTCACAGTCGAGGCGCTGCTGCCCCCTTTGGGTGGGAGTGATGGCCTCCTCTTTGCTGCAGTCCCTATGCTCATTATTTTACTGCAAATGTGCCGCTTCAATTTGTGCATTATGGCCTGTATAAGTATTTGAATTCATTTATATACTAATTATATTCATCTTGGAGTGTTTGACATGCTAGCATGGGTCTGATCAGTGAGAGAGAAAGGAGAAGTCTTAGACTTGTGATTCTCAATGTGATTTGTCCACCACACATTGAGAACTGTGCCCCCAAACCACTTCTCTAGCAATTAATTCCATACTCCATGCCTATTGTTATATCCCTCGCAGAGTCTCCGTGTGCTATAAATGCTAAATGCCCTATGAATGAGTGGTGTGATAATAAAGGCTTAGGGATTCAGAGGAGGGC
Source organism: Muscardinus avellanarius (assembly GCF_963383645.1). Lineage (NCBI taxonomy): Eukaryota > Metazoa > Chordata > Mammalia > Rodentia > Gliridae > Muscardinus > Muscardinus avellanarius. Next base: position 76,608,046 of record NC_137786.1, read on the forward strand.
ACTATTATTTCTGCAATCATCAAGACAAAGAATCTTAAAAGTTGGCTGGAATTTCATAAGAAAAGAGAAAGCATTCCAGAGGGAAGAAAAGTCAAAAGAAAAAGCAAGAATTTAGAAAAGTATGTGACCAGTTCAGGGAGTGAAAAGTGGGCTGGTATATTTAAAGCTGAGGTTTCTTCATCCGAGTAACTACCATAGGACTTCACATAGATCCACAGAAATGTTAAAACTAAGAGAGAGCCAGGCGTGGTGGCGCATGTTCGTAATCCCAGTATTCAGGAGGCTGAAACAGGAGGATCTGGGTTTGCAGACAGCCTCAGCTACTTAATGAGGCCCTCCACAACTTAGTGAGACCCTATTTCAAAATAAAGAATAAAACATAGGGCTGGGAGTGTAGCTCGGAGGTCAAATGCCCTGGGACATTCCCAGCACCAATGCACACACGCAAACCTAGAAGGGAATTTGTAGATCTACATTTGAAGCTCTTCTTTCTACAGAAGCTAACCCAGACCTCACCAGAGTCCTCCTCCATATGTCACTCCAACGTGGGGCCTCTGTCATAGGGATAGAGAAAATTCTGAGCTGCTTCTGAGATATTAAAGTAGTTCCTTGACATCAAGCAACAGTTGACCGTTTCCTCTCATCACTTACTTTAACTTCCTGTTCTTAGCCAAGAACCGAATCAAGAAAGTGCTGGGGGAAATTTGACGCATAGAGCAAAAGATTATGAAGAGTTGATGTTGTGTACCACCACTTTCTGCCATCCTATTGCTATGTTGGTCCTCCTTCAAAGCTGATCTTCTCAGCCTCTAAAGTCTGTAGTACAGCCATACTCAATAGAGGAAGGACGCTATGAGATGAGCGTTCAGCCTCCACAGTGGCATGAGGAAAGACTTGATATGCTGGCAGGCAGGTCTCAGTTTTGGCATTTATGATAACTGGATCAGAACCGGAAAATGGTAATTTCATCATTGCCTAAGAAATATCCAGAGCACCTCTCACTTTCCCTCCACAGTTGGTGATGTCTAGTTTACATCATGGAGTTCAGAACTGTCAATATAACTTAGTGTTAAGATCACAGAGCCAGGCATGATGGCACGTACCTGCAGCCCCAGTACCTGGGAGGCTGGATCAGAAAGATCATAGGTGTGAAGCCAGCCTTGGAAACTTAGCAAGATGTTGTTGTAAAATAGGGCTGGGGATTTAGCTTAGAGGTAGAATACCCCTGAGTTCAACCTCCTCCAGAACCAAAAAATTTCAGTCTTTGAATTTGAGTACAGTTTTTAGTATTTACCAGCTAAGTGATGCGAAGAGTTGATTAAATTTCTCCAAGCATCCATTTGCACATATAAATAATGGTGGCCAGAATCACTTATATTGTCCTCATGGAGTTATTATGAGGAATGAGTACCTTAATTTAGATTGCTCCAAAAGCAGATCCTGAAACAATGATTTGGGGAAAGTAAGTTATTTGGAGAGTGATCCCCCCAAACATAGTAAGAGTGAGATGATGTGAGATGTGGGGCAATATTATCTGTGATCAAGAGTGCCGCACCACTGTTGGCAGCTGAGGAGAAACCTTACTCGGGATCCTTCACCAAAGGCTTAAGAAGCTCAGAAGAGTAGCTGGCTCCTCCTGTTTCCTCATTGGTTGAGGCCAGTTGGTAGTGCCATTATCTTTGTTCCTCTCCTGCATACCCTGATCACACAGGTCAGACATACTCCAAAATGCAAAGAAAGTCCTCCCACAGAAGTGCCCAGGGCCTAAGAGAGAAAACTTGTTTTTTTATAGGAACCATCCACAAAAGTTGCAGGTGACCCTTAAAAGGGCCAAGGGAGATGGGCGTGGTGGTACATGCCTATAATCCCATTACTTAGAAGGCTGAGGCAGGAGAATGGTATGTTTGAGGCCAGCCTCAGCAACTTCGTGAGACTCTAAACAACTTAGTGAGATACTGTTTCAAAACAAAAAAATAAAAGGAGCTAAGGGTGAAGCTATCAGGTAGAATGCCCCTGGGTTCAATCCCCAGGACCACAAATATGCATACACAAAAGAAAAGATCTGGGCAGGGCACCGAGAGCATTTTCAATAGTGAGATAATGTGTTTTTCACAGTAGTGCCTAGAACACAGTAAGCACTCAACAAATGAGACAGCTACTTAAAGTATGAGGTGTTGAGCAGTCAGATGGCAAATGAAAAGTCTTCCCAAGGAAAATGAGAAAATACTAGTACCTAGGAGAAGAGATAAATGGAGCCAAACCAGAAACCTAGAAGTCACCTCCCTTTTCTATATCCATATTCCACCAAGTGAATTACCTTAACATCCCTCTCTTCCCTCTTCTCCAGCCCAGCAATGCTACCTTAGAGCAGGCACTCCGTATTAGATCAGCCTCTATCTGACTTTCTTGTTGTCCTTTCCTGCTCATCCTGACTTTTATCCACCCACTTATCCAGTGCCATGTTTTTTTTTTTTTTTTCTAAAATCTCATACTGATGAGATCACTCTCTGCTCCATATACTTCATTGATTCACTACTTTTTCCCAGGTCAAAGTTAAACTCTTTAGGGATACAGGACTGTTCATGACCTCGTTCTCAGTACCTTACCTTCAACTCCTAAATCCCAAACCCAAGAGTTAGAGCCTAATATATGTTACCCTTTCTCATCATCCAATTCCATTATCTAACTCTTTTCCCCATCCAGGGAACTTCTAATTTTTATTTGGGCATTCAAGTGGTATTCAGCTTCTACAAAAAAAATAAATAAATAAATAAAAGTTACCTAATATTTTCCCTTTCTTCTTGGTCTGGATCAGTGATCAAATAGTAAATCTGTATATCTTTTAAAATTCGTGACTTGCAGCCAGCCATGATGGCACATGCCTGTAATCCCTGCACTTCAGGGGTTGAGACAGAAAGACTGCAGGTTCAAGGCCAGGCTCATGTGTGATAAGTTAGCAAAACCCCATTTCAAGCCAGGCATGGTGGTGCACACTTGTAATTCCAGCACTAGAGTAGCTCAGTGGTGGAATGCTCCTGTAACACACACACACACACACACACACACACACACACACACACACACCACTTATGACTTTCACTATAAGTATCTGTTTACTTGCTGTGTTAATAACACATTATTATCCTTCAAAATCCGATACTGAACATTTGCATTCTTAGAAAGTTCACAAGATAATTTTTATACACACTAAAGTCGAAGAATTATTTTATTATGCAATAAGCTTCCTAAAGAAAAAAACTTTTTCTTTGAAATTCTAGTGACTGACATAGCTCCTAGCACATATACTTGGTATTCAATAAGTAACACTTTGATGAGTAAATATTTAAAGTGTTGAATATTTCTACTCTTTCACAGAGATTTTTCAGATTGCCACCTGTGGTATTATGACTCATTAAAAGATTATACCCTGTGGTAGTATAGTAAATTGGGAATCTCATTGATCACCTGCCAGGTCTCAAGCTAAATGGCTATTAAATTTGACCAGTTGTTCCACTTTTTCACCCTTGATTGCTTTAAAACATTTTCAACAAAAAGAAGTCTTATTGCTTTAGTTAGTGAAGTCCATAGAGTGATTTTAAATGTACCATATATATCATATAACCCAGAGAGCTTGTTAAAAATAAAATAGAGATATTTGAGCTGGATGTAGTGACCCATACCTGTAATCCCAGGACTTGGGAGGCTGAGACAGAAGAATCTCAGGTTGAAAATCAGTGCTTGTTAACTTAATAAGACCTTGTCTCAAAATTTTAAAAAGAGCTGAGAGTAGAAACTCCTAGGTTCAATCTTCTCTCAATATCTCTCTCTCTCTCTCTCTCTCTCTCACACACACACACACACACACACACACACACACACACACACACACAATATCTCAGCCTATTCCAAAGATTTGAATGACTTGTGAGTGGAGGGACAAGTCTCCAGGTATTTTGTTTGTGGTTTGTTTATGTCTTGTGGGCTAAAGATTGAACCCAGGGCACTGAACATAGGAGGGAAACACTCTATCTCTGAGCTTCATCCAGCAATCAAAATCAGTATTTTTAATAGAACCTTGAAGGAAAAAAATGTCCCCCAAAATAAACAAGTCTACATACCATATAAATAGTTTAGATAAAAGGATAGGATTTTGTTCCAGTATTTTGCCTTGATTGACTTGCCTAGTAACCCTGTATCCCTAAGAAAAATACATTGTCCAACTTTTCTCTTCTCTCTTGGCAGCTATTAAGTAGAAATCCTACTTACCAAAGTCAGCTTAGCTATCCAGGGGTATCATGGTAGTCTCTGCCTCCGAACTACTTGAAGAGCAGACAATTTCATCATTTTACACAGGGATCAGAAACTTAGCCCACCTGTTCCTCTGTTTAGTTTTTTATCTTCCCTCTAGACTTTTACATCCTCCCTGGAAAATGTCATGAAAAGAGCCAGTGCCTTGTCTGTCCCAGTAAGGATGGATGTCATCATTCCTAGACTAGTCATGAAAAGGGAGTGCTATTATGCTTAATTATTGTAAGCTATTCTCTCAAAAGTATAAAAATTACTTTAAAAGTAGAATTAAAATATTCAGGAATTGGGGAAAAAAGTTTCTACTTGAAGCTGCCTATGTTAATGATAATCTGAAACATCTTGGGGGAATCTGTGAAAGTCCCTATTGTGGCCCAGTGGAGTCAGAATATCTGTAGGAATTCTAGTCTCACATACATTATTAGCAATAAATAACTCTATAGTAGAGTAGAATGATTTGGCTTCACAAAGGACTACAACAATTTGTACCAATGAGGAAAGTAAATGACACTCTCTGTGACTTTTCTGAGTTGACCTATAAGTAAAATATTGTTGCTCTACTTTTTAGAATTTTAAATGCCAGAGTTTTGAATTGCAGAGTTTTATAGAAATATAGTTATTAATGAACAATAAAAGTCAATGATAATGTAGTATTTCATGGACATTCATTTTTAGCTAGTTTTGTTATAACTGAGCTACTTAATAAAAGCAAAGAAACGTAGCTTTAGACCATACTTTAGAAAAGATTGGTATATAAATATATATAAGCCAGGCATGGTGGCTCACACTTGTAATTCCAGTACTTGGGAGGTTGAGACAGGTAAGATTCCAAATTCGTGGCCAGCCTCAGCTACTTAGTGAGGCTCTCTGCAACTTAGTGAGGACTTGATTCAAAATAAAGAATAAAAAATCAGGCTGGGTTATAGTTCAGAGGTAGAATGACCCGGGGTTCCTTCACCAGTACCACTGCAAAAAAAAAAAATTATATATATATATATATATATATATATATATATATATATATATCCATTTATTTTATAAAATTCTTTTAAAATGTTATTATAAAACCAGGTGTGGTGGTGACGCATGCTTGTAATCCCAGTACTTAGGAGGCTGAAAAAGAAGGATCGCAGGTTTGAGGTCAGCCTCAGCTATGTAGTGAGGCCCTCTGCAACTTAGTGAGACAGACCCTGCCTCAAAATAAAGAACAAAGTAGGGCTGGGGGTGTAGCTCAGAGGTAGAATGCCCCTGGGTTCAATGAACCCCAGTACCACACACACACACACACACACACACACACACACACACACACAAAATTGTTATATGCTAGTAGTATGATCACTCGTTTATATTATTTTGTTTAAGCCATTTAACAGGACAAGTTCTTCAGTGAAATTTCAACTTTTGCTAATATTTTCTTCAGTTATGAAAAGGCTTTTGCACATTCTGATTAATAGCCTACTCAGTGTAGTAGATAGACTGGCCAATCTGAAATGTCAATTTCAAAAGCATATTGATCGTTGCTTCCTCAAAACAAATGTTCCCACGTTCAGGACCACACAAAGACTTGATGTAAAACTTCATGAGGAAAAAAATGTTTTACTGAATTCCTTCATTAAGCCACTAGATGGCAATAACTTTGTTTCTTTGTGAACCAGCTATAGAACTGGCTCTTGAAGAAAACATTCAATTACATTCTTAAAAGAAACCAAACTGCTATGCCTTAATTTTTTATAAGAAATATAACTACAGAGGAGAACATTCTAGTACATTTAAATATAATTTTATTGTGTTTGTTCTATACCCTAAAGTCCTGCTTTACTAACCCACAAAGCCACTGAGTCACTGGGATGGGACAGGAATGGCTTCCTTCTGGAGAGACCAAAGATCTCAAGCTGGTAAAGTAACTTCATACAGAAAGACACAGATGAACAGTGCTCTTGAATTGGTCCGCATTTCTTTCCATTGATTTTTTTTTCTTTCTGACCCAATTTCACCATCTTGAAAACTTTTTTTCTTCTCTATGTATTAAAAAAAGAAAAAAAAAAAAAGCTAGCCAGGTGTGATGGTATATACTTGTAATCCCAGTACTTGGGAGGCTGAGACAGATTCAAGGTCAGTCTTAGCTCCTTAGTGAGGCTCTCTGCAACTTAGTGAGACCCTATTTCAAAACAAGGAACAAAATATTGGGCTGGGGCTGGAGCTTAGAGGTGATGTGCCCCTGGGTTCAATCCCCAGCACCATAACAAAAAAAAGCTAAAGGTTAAAGGAAGATTTCGAGAGCAGATAACACTTGTGATGTAGATTTCCTTTCTCAGAAAATTTTATACACTGATGCAAAAACCATCATCACTATACTCAGAGCTCTTCTATCTCAGGATCTCTACCACTGATTCTTTTAATTTAGATTTACATATTTGGTAATCTGTCTGAGTTTATTTTTTAATTTAAACTGTTGACATATCATCAATATTAACATTGTTTTGATAAATTATAATACTTAATAGATAAAAATGTGTGTATTATTTTTACTTTAATAAAATATGTGATTTTATTTAATTCAAATTAATAATGAAGTCAGTTTGAAGGAATGTTTTAAAAACACATACAAATACAGAGAATAAAAAATGCTGAAAAGGACTTTGCAACAGATGCAAAACTGGTTAATCTCTCATAAGGCAATACAATGTAATATTTGTGGTAAGCTCTCTCCAAAACAGAAATAAGTGGTATTTAAAACAGACTAATTTGCATATATATATGTGTGTGTGTGTGTATGTGTGTATATATATATGTTGTTATCTTTATTATTAGTTTTGCAAAGCTTAATTTCTACCCATATCGAAATGTCAAATGACCTCCTAAATATAGTCCTAGGATGTATTATACTTCACAGCTGTTTTTATATAATCAGGTAATCTCCAGGAGCTCTGCCAAACTCAATAATTTTTCCATGTCCAAGTTGTTGGCAATTTCCTTAACATTGCCATTAAAATAATAATAATATTGGTGTGATGAACCTATCACAGAAAAGAGCTTTATTACATTGCTGCAATATTAGGACAGACCACACAGAGGCGCATTTTGCACTACATATCCTGGACAAACAGTGACTAAGAATAATGGTTAAAACATGGACTTTGTCATTAGATTTTGAAACAAATGAAGGTAACAGTGAATTTTCTTACCTCTATAAATAGGTAGTGTAAGAGATGAACAAAGACTTGTTCCTGAATTAAAAGAAAAATAGAAATTACTTGTCTCTGACTTGGTTCACTATTGTAAGTGTGACATGGTACCACCCAGTATTCTTGAATGTGGGGATGGAGAGGGTAGCTTAGTGTTGAATCACTTGCCTAGCATGTGTGAGGCCCTAGGGTGATCCCCAGCACTGTTAAAAAAACAAACAAACAAAAAAAAAAAACTCAAATCTAGAGATGTGTCTTAATTTCTCCAGATACTAGATTTGACAATAATTATAGAAGACAATACATCTCACAACCCAAGAAAGGTCAAGATAAGGAAATTCAAAAGCCTATAGGAAAAAGGAGATAAGTAAAATGAGACACAGGGAGGGAACCCTGACAACTTGGGAAGTTTGTGACCCATCTAAAGAGATATCATGATACAGGTCTAGACAATTGGTGATTTGTATAAATACAGACCCAAACTTGCTAGACTTTCAGGGGTTTTGTTTTGTTTGTTTTTGCAGTGCTGGAGATCAAACCCAGGACCTTACATAAGCTAGGCATGAATTCTGCTACTAAGCTACATTCCCAGTCCTGAATTTTCAGATTTTTTTTCAAGAAAAATATGAAAACCAAATGTATTCTTGAGATTCTTTTAGATACTGACCATTTAATTAAAGCAAAACAAACAAATCTACACAAATAACCAAACAGACCCAAACCTATGTGTTGTTCTTTCTCCCTAAACAAATTTGCCTAAGAGAATTTTCTAGAACTTCTTTTACATTTACAGTCTTTTAAAGGGACAAGTTTTGAGAAGTGTTGGGAAAGTAGTAGCAAAAATTGAGCAGCAGTAATGAGCAAACACTAAAAATGTATGAATGATTTACTTTGAGAGCACTGGGAACCACTAGAAATGAAGGGGCCTTTGAGTTTGCAGGGTTTTGTGTTTGTTTGTTTGTTTGTTTGTTTGTTTGTTTTTTGAGGTACTGGGGATGGAACCCAGGGGCATTCTACCTCTGAGCTACCCCCAGCCCTATTTTTTATTTCTTATTTTGAAACAGGGTCTCACAGAGTTGCAAAGGGCCTCACTAAGTAGTTGAGGCTGTCCACGAATCGCGATCCTCCTGTCTCAGCCTTCCAAATGCTGGGATTACAAGCATGAGCCACCACACCCAGCTGAATTTGTAGTTTTTATAACTCAGAAAAAAAACTTGAGCATCAAAAAATCAGTATTGTCACTTATTCTCCTTACCCCTAATTCCAATAGAAATAAATAAATAAATAAATAAATGTTGATTTATCTGTCATTCAGATAGCAGGTCAAATGAAAAGATAATATAACAGTCTTTGTTTTTCATCTGTTTTATAGTTCAGACACTCGTATGTATGTGTTGTTTTAATTTCTTGAAATTAGTATAGAGATAAATGTGTGATTCAACTAGTGACAATAAAATTTCACAACAGAACTTGGAATATAGTAAAACTACAGCCTGATTTACTCCCTAAAGATTTTATAAATTGCATATTCAGCACATTTTATTTGGGTATAGGCCTATAAAAACGTATTCTAGGGAAGTCTTGAGATAAAGGATTTTACTGGTTCAGTTTAAGTCAAGTGTTGTAAGTGGTTCGATAAGCAGTGGTAATGGCAGAGGCTTAAAATTTGAGCCAACAAAACAGATACTAACAGCTAAGTACTTGAATGTCAAAGTCAGAGAAAGATCTGACAAAGGACAGCAAGTCAAATAAAAGCAGAGTCATAATACTTAGTGAGATCAGAGGAAGTGTTGGGGTTAGCGTAATTATATTCTATGTCTTCATGGGTTCTTGAAATGGCCAGCTTAGTCCTTTTGATAAACCTCACTGTCTCAGGCAGCATTTTCATGGCTGTATTCCAAAACAACTAACCATACCACTAAGAGGAAGGAAGGTTTTATTTGCTTGTAGTTTTGGAGATTTCAGAGGTTCAGTCGCTGAGTCTGCGGAGCTCAAGGCACAGCGGCAAGAAACAAAGAGAGAGAAAGAGCAAGGCTCTGCTTTCATAACATGGAGGTTGGGAGTGAGAGAGCAAGTCAGGGGGGTTCAAAGACAAAATTACAGTCCCTGAGGCCACACCCCTAGGGACCCACCTCCTGTAGCTACACCCCACCTGTCAAGGTGCCACCCAGGGAATCCATTGGAAACCTCGTGATTTAACTATATCAGGTCTGAACATTAAGACATGAGCTCTTCAGAGGACATCTAGCCCTAACACTCACTATTGACATTGATCTGTGTGTGCATTTGTTACTTGCAATACACAATTGATAATCCCTGTCTATTAGCTGCAGCACTGCCAGATGCAGGAAACTTCCTTGGCAGAGTGGACCTGAGACCATGCTGTATTCTCCATAGTGATTCTTTTTTTTTTTTTTTTTTTTTTTTGCATGTCTGGGGATGGAATCCAGGGGCATATGACCCCCGAGTTACACCCCCTGTCCTATTTTTCATTCTTTATTTTGAAACAGGGTCTCACGGAGTTGCAGAGGGCCTCACTAAGTAGCTGAGGCTATTCACGAACCGCCATCTTCCGGTCTCAGCCTCTTAATGCTGGGATTACAAGCGTGCGCCACCACGCCCACCTCCATGGTGATTCTTAACAGCTGTTTCTCAAGTGATTTTTTTTCTTTTTTGGTGGTACTGGGGGTGAAATCCTGGGGCTTTTCTACCTCCGGGCTATACTCCCAGACCTATTTTATACTTTATTTGGAAACAGGGTCTCACTGAGTTGCTGAGAGCCTCACTAAGTAGCTGAGGCTGGCTTCGAACCTGTGTGATCTTCCTATCTCAACCTTCCAAGTGCTGGGATTACAAGTGTGCACCACCACGCCCGGCTTCAAGTGATTTTATTATTATGACTCCAAGGTTAAATTTAAGTACTGCTAAAATGAAATGAAATAGAACCTCAGAGTCAGATTGAGTCTTTTTTTGACATTTTTCCTACTATTCTCTTCACATCACATATTTCCATTAGAAATACCAATACTTGGTTTCCTTTAGGCCTTTATTAAAGGTTATAGTTTTTGCAGTTTTAGATATAAGCTGTAATACAATTTTTGTGTGTGTAGTACTGGGGATGGAACACAGGGGCATTCTATCTCCAAGCTATACCCCTAGTCCTATTTTTTTTATTCTTTTTATATTTGAAACAGGGTCTCACTGAGTTGCAAATGGCCTCGCTAAGTAGCTGAGGCTGTCCTCGAACTGCTATCCTCCAGTCTCTGCCTCCTGAATGCTGAAGTTACAAGCATGCGCCACCACACCAGCAGTAATACAGTTTTAATACTTAAGAGTTATTCCATTTTATTGTCTATTTAATAGTCAGGTATTTAAAAGCTTAAAATAAGCTTAATAGCTAAATGAAAATAAAACATCTCAGTATTAATGTATTTCTCCTTGATTCTTTGATAAGTGATTCAGTTAATTTTTTTCCATCTCTACTTTTTTTTGATAGCTTACTAGAATCTTCATTTAGCTTTCTTAATATGGAACACATGCCCAGTGACTTTCTATATTCACCTGTTTATCTCACCATATTTATTTATTTATTTGCAGGTCTGGGGATGGAACCCAGGGGCATTCTATCTCTGAGCTATACCCCCTGCCCTATTTTTTGTTCTTTGTTTTGAAACAGGGTCTCACTAAGTTGCAGAGGGCCTCACTAAGTAGCTGAGGTCGTTCGTGAACAGCAATCCTCCTGTCTCGGCTTCCTGAATGCTGGTATTACAAGCGTGCGCCACCACACCTAGCTTATCTCACCATATTTAGTTCAGTGATCTGTAAGAGTTAAATAAATAAGAATTAAAGTTAATTACAGGAGGTGCATACATAAGCACAAAACCTAGCTTTTTAAAAAACATTTTTCCAAGCCTTTTACTGGTAAACAGCTTTATAATGATGCCCAATTATAGCAACTATATGAACGACTACAATATGGATAATTAAATTTCATCATTATAATTTTTCTATGAACTTAGAGTACAGCTATAACAAAGAGACTCCTCCGTTTCTGTGCCTTCACTGTCTTCAGTAACAGCTTTCATTGCACAATAGTTATTGCTATCTATAAATAAATATGTAAGTAAATAAATAAATTCTTGTGGCTTGGCTATGGAATGTCCCCCAGAAAATCTTACGCGTTGGCAATGCAGGAAGGTTCAGAGGTGAGGCGTGGCTGGAGGAGGTGAGTCTCTGTGGACATGGCCTTTAGGACTATCTGTGTCCCAGCTGTTTTCTTTCTCTCCCCTCCCTCCCTGCTGCTAGCTGCCAAGAGATGAGCAGCTTTACTCAGGCCTCACACCTGACACCATGAGGTATTTGCCTAGGAGGCAGACAACCATGAACTGAATCTCTGCAACATGAGCCCAAGTAAACCTTTCCTCTTCTGTGTTGTTCTTCTCTGGTATTTTGGTAACAGTGATGTAAAAATGGACTGATACAGAAATAGTATAGGATACTGAGCTGGAAAATATCAGTTAAAACTAGTGTTTAAGGAAAGTAATGATAATGCTAAGGATGAGAGAGAAAGAGTAAAGAAGGAAATATGGGGAAAGGGAAGAAGAGAGGAAGAAAGGGAAGAGAGAGGGGGGAAAATAATAGGACACCCCTGCAGTAATTTATATGTGGACTGATAGAACCCTGAAATAGACTAAAGGTAGTGTGATCAAAATAAGGTACAAGTTGGAGACATATCATGAAGATAATGGCATTTTTAACAGAAAACGATCAGAACAACTGAGATTATGATTCTGGATATCTGTAAAAGAAAATTTTAAAATCCAGAATATTGTGCTATAGGCTGAATGTTCATGTTCTCCCCCCGCCAATCCTTCTGTTGAAACATCTCCCAAAGGGATAATATTTGGAGGTAGAGCTTTTGGCAGTTGATTAGGTTGTATAGGTTGGGCACTTACAAAAGGGATTTGTTCCTTTTTAAGAGGGATCCCAGAGAGCTCTGCCACCCCTTCTGCTTTTGGGAATCACTATGAGAAGATAACGGGCTGTGGACTAGGACTTTAGCCTTCACCAAATCTGCTGCCACTTGATCATGTACTTTCCAGCCAGGTAAGTTTCACTAGTGATCTCTAACAACAATTTAAGAAATAATTAATACCACAACTCAAACTTTTCCATAAAACTGAAGAGTAGTCCTATCCAGAATAATTATGCAATAAATGAAGTAAAAGGCATCTATATAAAAAGGAAGACATAAAGCTATCTTTTTTCAGATAACATATCTTATACATAGAAAACTCAAAAAAATCCACCTAAAAATTGTGAGGAGCAATAAAAGAATACAGTATATTTTCAGAATTCAAAACCAACCTACAAATATCAATTGCATTTATGCATGTTAACAGTGAACTATCAAAAAATTAAGAAATAATCTCACTTTTTTTGCGGTACTGGGAATATAACCCAGGGGCCTTCTACCTCCAAACTACACCCCCCAGCCCTATTTCTTCTTTATTTTGAAAAAGGGTCTCACTGAGTTGCAAAAGGCCTCACTAAGTAGCTGAGGCTGTCCATGAACCGCCATCCTCCCATCTCAGCCTCCCGAATGCTGGAATTATAAGCATGCGCCACCACGCCAGGCATAATCTCATTTTTAATAGCATCAAAAAATAAAATACTTAGAAATAAATTTCACCAAAGGATTGAAAAACTTTTGCATTGAAAAATATAAAGCATTAGTGCAAGAAATTGAAGAAGACACAAATAAATGAAAAGATATCTACTGACCAATGAAACAGATTAGGAAGCCCCAGGGAATAGGGAGATTGGGACTCATATATGGTCACCTTTATCTTCAACAAAGATGCCTAAAATGACAATAAGGAAAGAATGGCAGAATAGTTTATTTAATGAATGATATTGATAAAACTGAATATCTACATGTAAGGGAAGAAAGAAACAAAGGAAGGAAGGGAAGGAGGAAGGAAAGAGAGGGAAAAAGAGTCCTTATCTGGTTTTCTTTAAATTGTAGACACCCATAGATACTATTTTAATTTGTTTGTGTGTATCCCAGACATTTGTACTTTTAACAAACACCTGCATGATTTAAATATATAGACAAGGCTTGGAATCCCTATTTCTCTCATATCTACATAAGAAATTTAGAGGCCTTTTTACTTATGATCCTATTACTCAATACTTCTGATTTTTTTTAAATTGGAGGGCAGGTGTGATATAAATTTTAAAGTTGATCAAATTCTGTAATTTACTTTTTGGGACGTGATACTGGGATTGCCTGAGAAGGACTGGCGGCTATTTGCATAACAACTGCAGAGGCGGAGACAGGAGGATCGCACAGGTTCAAAGCCAGCCATGCTGGCTTAAGAGAACTGTTTCCAAATAAAAATATAAAATAGGTCTGGGAGTGTAGGCCGGAGGTAGAAGGGTTTCCAGGAACCCCAGTACCACCAAAAAAAAAAAAAAAAAAAAAAAAAAAAAAAAAAAAGAGCCCTGAGAAACAGCTCAGGACTGCACTCAGGACTAAACACCCTGGAGTATAGTCGCTGGCTTTCTATTTGGCTTAAACTAGGTCTGAGTGATCTTCTCTGGTTGCCGCCCTATAACATTTGGAGCCCCCAGCGAGATCTCCAGAGACTTTGACCCAGAGTTCTGGGGCATCCCAGTCCCAGAAGCTAGGGTCAAGGGGGCTAAATACCCAACTCCTAGGGCTGGTGCCACCTGAGACATTCCAAGCCTCTGGTGGGATGGCAGAGGACCCACCTAAAATTAACATCTAAAAGAAAATCATCTGTGTCTGAAATCCTCCAGAGGTAAGTAAACCTGAAAACAGGAGCCCATCAGGATGGACACGTTAGGGAAGGCTGGACTCAGCCACTGACCCAGTGTCCAGGATGTCACCAGCCCTCTGTAACCTCAATTAAGAGGTTTGGTCTGGGTATGAGTGATAAACTGTGTGGGGCCAGTGTTTTTGTTTTTGTTGTCTGTCTTGTTAGTAACATTAACTCTTCTAAGATAAGTAAAATTCTAATTGGCCAAGATGTGGGGTTGAGAAACAGTTATCCCAAGACAACTCAAAAATGCATAAGATATTTGGAATATGGTTTCCAGACTGAAGGTGATTATGGAATTAATTTCTTAGCCAGGAATCTCTGGACATTCTGTAAAATTGATTGGCCTTCATTTGATGTGGTCTGGCTGGGTGGGGGAACTCTGGACCTGAAAACAGTGTGAGCCATTAGGAATGTGGTCATGGGAAACCCTGGGTACCCAGATCAGTTCCTCTACATTGATGGTTGGCTGTTTCTCCTCCAGTACCCATCCCCATGGCTTAAGGCTTGTGCCTTCCTTCAAGAACCAAGTCCTTCTAATGAAGTCAGTATCAACTGGAAACCAAAAAAAAAAAAAAAAATTACCGGTTTTTCCACTTCTCCCAGAAGACCTTGATATTCCCCTACCTTATGTTTCAGGTCATCCCCCTAATGGGACAGACCATTAGGTCAGTTAGGGGATCCCTAGGTGAGGACTCCATGTCCCTGACCATGAGTTCCCATCCCCATCTCATACCTGTGGAGGCTCCATGTATGGGGAAGCACAGCAGTGCTGGGCCTGTCATTCCCCTTTGTGAAGATCCCCTGTGAAAGCCAAACCAGGGACCAGCAGGGAGGGGCATCACCCTTTCCCAGTCTATGTTCCATTCTCCACCAGTGATCTGTAAAGCCCCAAATCTTCCTTTCTCTGAAATACCGCAGGGACTCATTAGCTTCCTTGAGACTATTTTCTAAACCCATAAGCCCACCTAGGATTATTGCCAACAGCTTCTGGCCACCCTCTTCATGGCAGAGGAGTGGGATAAAATTAAACTGGAAATTAAACAAAAACTTGCCCCAGGATTGGGAACTGCCTCTCTGCCAGACAATGAGGTGTGGGTTAAACATGTGTTCCCTTCCCAGAGGCCTGACTGGGACCCCAACTCAGACAAAGGTAAGGAGAATTTGGACAACTATCTCCAGTTATTATTGGGAAGCATAAGGGTGGCAGCCAGAAGACCTACAAACCTCTTTAAGGTCAATGAGGTCATATAAGACCCTCAGGGTCCCCCACTGGGTTCCCGGAACACTTCTGGGAGGCTTATTTTGTTTTCACTTCAATTGGCCCAGAAAAACAGTGAGCTATTAATATTGCGTTTGTAACATGAGAAATAAATTACAAAAGTTAGAAGGGTTTGAGGCTATAAACAGGTCCAAGTTGTTAGAGATAGCCCAAAAGGTATTAAATAATAGAAATTTAACAGAAAAAGAGGGTTAGAGCAGTGGCAGCCACTATCAGAAAGACCAGAAAAGTAAATTTCAGCCACTGAAATGCCCTCAGAGGGGCAAAAGGGAGGACAAATGTGCTGTCCACATCTTCAAAATAGACTGACAGGGTCAGGGCTCCATCCCCTTAAGCCCCAGAAGCCCATGGTAAAAGTAAATGTTGCGGGTACTCCTATTCATTTTTTGATAGATACAAGAATACCTGTCTTGGTGCTCAAGAAACCTCTCAGACCCATTGCCCAGCAGCAGGTGCAGATCCATGGGGCCATAAGAAAGACTGCACAGAGGTAATGACTCGATTCAGTCCATCAGATCTGTCCTGACTGATGTACCCTTGGCTGATGCAGATGAGGTACTGTACAAGGACAGAAGCAACTTTGTCCAGGATGGAACCAGGTATGTGGAGGCAGCTGTGGTTACTGAAAAGAAAATCATCTGGGCCCAGTTCCTCAGGCAGAGAACATCCACACAAAAAGCTGAATTCATAGCCCTGACCCAGGCATTCTGCTGGGGAAAGGGAAAGGCTATCACTGCTTACACCAACAGCCAATATGCCTTTGCAATGGCCCGTGTACATATGGGCTCTATACCAAGGAGAACTGACTCCTAATGTCTGCAGAAAAAGAAATTAAAAACAAAGGTGTAATTCTGGCTCTGTTAGAGGCAGTTTTGTTCCCTAGGAAGGTAGTCATTGTGCATTTCAAAAGCCATCACCCCAGAGGCAAGAGGCAACCAGGCAGCTGATCAAGCATCTTGGAAGGTGGCCTGAGAACCAGTGGGGCCCCTCCAGGTCCTGATAGAAATTCTGGAGCCATGTCTGCCCTTAAACCCTTTATGTGCCCCTAAGGAAGGAGCATGGGCACAGCAGGAAGGAGCAAACAGAAACAGAAAGAAGTGATGGATCCTCCCTGACAGAAGGCCTGTCCTCCCTGCTGCCTTGAGAAGAGAGCTAATAGCCTGCCTCCACCAGACAGATTACCAAGGGGCAACAATCACCAGTGAACTTCTCAGACCCAGGTACTACATCCCTAAACTGGACTGATAAAAGACCTGGTCTCCAGATGCCCCACTTGTGCACAGGTGACCCAAAAAGGGAAAAATCAGGCCTGAGAAAATATAGTCCCATGCTTGGGGAAATGTGCCTGATGAACATTGGAAACTGAACTTTACTGAGATCCGACCAACCACATGCTTGTAGACACTTTCATAGTGTGGGTAGAGGCATTTCCCATGTGAATTAAGACCGCCACCATGGTTACTTTAGGTTCCATCAATGGCCCCACCTTCATGGCTATGATCTCTTAAAATTTGGCAAAGGCATTAAATATTGATTAAAAATTACACTGTGTTTACAGGCCCCAAAGTTCAGAACAGGTAGAGTAAATGAATAGGACTCTTAAAGAAACCCTGACTAAATTAGTCATTAAAACTGAGAAAACAGTTCCATTTCACAATAACCTCAAAACCTCCAGGCATGATGCACCCCATATTAAAAAGCGTTCACTCCTTATAAAATAATGTTTGGGAGATCTCCACTGCTCCTTTCTAAGCTTAGAGACACTCAGCAGGCTGAGAATACTAATTACTTTCTCTTCAAGTCCCTACAGGCTCTACAACAGACTCAGAAGGCTATCCACTGGTTGGTTAAGGTGGACACCTCCCCACACTCCTCTGAACCAGCCCATCATTATCAGCCCAGTGACCTAGTGTGAATTATGAGGATTCCTGCCCAAACATTGGGGCCTACTTGGAAAGGCCCATACATTGTAATCCTCACCACCCCAAAAGCAGTGGGGATACATCACTCACAACTCAAAAAAGACAGTGAACAATGGACTGTGTCCCGTAATCCAAACCCACTAAAGATTGCACCAGATATCTCTGTCTTCTTCCTCACCCTCTCTGGGCTCTCCTCTTCTGGGGGAGAACAGGGTTCTCCTACCACCTTCCAACCTAAAATTGAAAATTAAAAAAGGTGGGGGATAAAAAAAAACTAATTTCTAGTAACTGTAACCTTGGCATGTAACAAACAGAGTTTACTCATGTAACTTCTGACATGATGGAACAAGGACCGGATGGCACTCTTTGCATCCTAGTCTCTATCACTCCCCAGGTATATGTACATAATGGGTAAAGGACAGATAGATACATCTCAACCTGGATCCAGAACATGCTAAAAAAAAAAAGAGGAGTTGCAGTCATTCTAGTCCCAAACCTAGTTAGTGCTGGAATAGCTGAGTCTGTGGCTATTGGAATCTCAACCTAATAATAATAGGAGATAAAAACTCAGTGCTCAAATTGACACTGACCTAAATGCTTAGAGAACTCCTTATCTAGACTACAAATGCAACTAGATTCCTTGACAGAAGTAGTACTCCAAAACCAGAGAGGCCAAGATCTCCTATTCATAAAACAGGGAGGTTTATGTATGGACCTAGAAAAAACTTGTTTCTATGCCAACCAATCTGAGTAATTTGGGAAAGTTTAGCCTTAGTTAAAAACAATTAAAAAAAAAATCCAGGCTTGCTTCTGCCAATTGGTATCAGTCTCCGTTCTCCTGACCCACATGGTCAACTATTTTAATCATAGCTCTGGCAGGCCCACTTACTCTTCTGCTTCTAGCTATAACAACAGGACCCTGACTAACTAAGTGCCTCACGAAATATGTACTCTAAAATTTAATTCTGTCAACTTGTGGTACTAATAGGTCAATACAATCTCCTCTCCCAAAATGAGTCCACGATTTGATTCATGCCCATAGAACCAATGGGGAATGTGATAAAATCAGACTGGGCCTTAGCTTCAGTAATGCCATGATGTTACCCTAGGTGACCCAAAGGCACTAATGTTCGTCACCAGGTACCTTGCTAGTTACACATAACTGCCTGTTTGGCTTTCTGTAACTCCTGCTCAGCTTGCTCCTGCAGGGAAACAAAGGCCATTAGGAACTTTCTATCCTTAAAGCAATTGAAAGGTGGACAACAGAAGGGGCCAACATGGGTTGCTGAGCTCCTGCATGATGCTGTTCCTGGTGTCTGTACTTACTGCTTGACTTACATACCACTAAAAGAAACTGTTGATTGTTCATTCTTTGGGAACCTAAACTTTTCACTTCTGAGCTTGTGATTTTGACGTATAGAAAGAGTCCCAAGAAACAGCTTGGGGATGCACTTAGAACTAAACACTGCAGTGTTAGTCGCTGGCCGGCTAATAACGACTTCCTATTTGGCTTAAACTAAGTCTGAGTGGTCGTCTCTGGTGGTTGCCCTCTAACCAACTCTATTGGAGTTTCTGAATGTTGGGCTCAGGAGTGGTCAATGAGAATCAGATATCATTTTAAAATGTTAGGTTGCTAACGGTCTTACTAAACTGCTGAAGTTTGTTTCAAACCTGCACTCCTCCTGTCTCAGCCTCCTATTTGGATTTTAGGTGTGCATTACTATGCCCAACTGGGAAATGCTAACTAAAAAAATCAGAAGTTAAAAGGCAGAATTAGAATTAAAAGGGTATAAGAGAATTAAAATGTTATCTTTAAAAATAGATGAATATAATAAAGAGTAAGAAAATGAAACAAAGTTTTGTTTCTGTTGCAACAAGCAGAGTTTATTCAATTGCCGTGGTTTACAACTAGCTTTAGAAGGAGAAAAAAAGGAATTATTTATATATCTGGAAAATAGAACATTGAGGCAACATCAATATTTTAAACAAATAATCACAACAAAATTGCTAACGAGTTAGCAATGTTGGAGGGGGCAGGGCTTGTTTGCTAGGGGAGGATGTGGCCATGGGGATTATATATCCTTCCTCCTCCCCCTCTCACTCTCTTGCTTCTAGCCTCCCTTATGTGAGAGCAGAGCCTCCTCTCTCCCTCTTTCTGCATCTGGCCTCCATGAGGGGAGAAGCAGAGCCTGTGTGCTCACTCTCCCTCTGCTTCCTGCGATGCCCCAGGATCCATACATGCCACCTCCCATGAACTGAATCTAGAATCTCCAAGACCTTGTGAGCAAATAAATCTTCCTTCCTCTAAGTTATGTGGTCAGGCCTTTTGGATTATATCAGTGAGAATGTTGATCAAGACATGCAGGAAGGCCTCTCTGATATTCCCCTTAAACAGAGCATATAATTTCTCAGGGAGTGGTGTCTTCCTCCACATACTTGGAAAAAAATATTGCTATCATTAATATGGGGAGCCAATGCTAAGTCGCAACTTTACAAACCAACCTACAGTGATGGCTAATCTTGGTCATCAACTTGACTAAATTGAGAGATACCTAGAAAATTGGCAAAGCATGGTTCTGGATGTGTCTGTGAGGGTGTTTCCAGAGATGTTGGTGTATGTGTCAGTGAACTGAGGGGGAGGAGACCCACCCTAAATGTGGGCAGCTCAGTCCAAGAGCCTGGGGTGGGGGTGGATAGTACAAAGGTAGAAGGGGGAAGCTCACATGTGCATACACACTCAATTATTCCTGAGCTGATGCCATTGTTCCTGCTGCGGTTGCCTGCCCCCAAACAGCAGACTTTAGATTTTTCAGGCTTTCAATGTGAACTTGCACAGTGACTCTTTACAAAGTTTCCAGGCCTGCAGCCTCAGACTTGGGCTGTGTTATTGGTCCAAATTGTTCTGAGGCTCCAGCTTCTTTGACAGAGCAGCTACTGCTCAATATACCACCCCTAGCTGACATTCCCTTTTCCACTCTTGTCTCGGCTTCTAATGTATCATTCTTTGTTAAAATGGTGTATGAACTCTCAAGCCTATCTACTTCTGTGGGTCTGATACCAAAAGCTCAGTCCTTGTCTTCAACATCAATTTAAATAATCATGGTCAAGGTTTTGAGAAAAAAGAAAAAAGAAGTTTTATTGATTCGCAGGCAAATGGAGAATACAGCAAACTAGTGTCCAAAAATTACTGCTCACAAGAAACAAACAAAAGCAAAATAAACCAGAGATAAAGCCCAGGCTTTTAAAAGGAGACATCCAAGGACTAAGTTCCAAGTGTGCTTATCAGGAGACATAATTCAAATCCAAATGGTATCCTGGAGAGAATGTTCCTCAGAACCACTAGCATCAATTTGTCATTCCTGCAGTCAGTGAATTAAGGGACACAATAAGGACTTATGTTAATCTTGGTTTCCCAAGGTTAGGAAGGAGAAGGAAAGGAAGGAGCTAAAAATTGTCAGTTTTAAAGTAAGCAAGGTTCATACTCAAAAGCATGAAATGAACCCCCATTCAGGTCTTCATTCCCTTTATATGAATGTCTTTGTGTACAAGTAAAAGTATTAACATTAAATAAAAATCTTTCTGTTTTCTTCTTGCTAATCTGACTCATGTCAGTTTAATTCTCAGGATCAGCCACAGGACCTAACAGTCTCATGGCAGTTGATCATTTTCTTACTTGTTTGTAGGCTTTATTTATGTTTGCTTTTTTATTTCAAGTTATACAAGTAGTGAATATATTTCTGCAATCTTTCTCTCAACTTTCTTTATGGCACCTAAATCCTGAGGCATTGTAAACTGTGATGTAATTGTGGTTTTGTTTTTACATAAGGCAGATCTTCCCCATTCTAAGAGATACATGATTTGAGTTTTCTTTTAATATATATGAAACTTTGGTCTTCACATTTTAGGTCTCAAATCCTTTTGAAATGTATTTATATGATGGCATGAACCTTTTTTCTCAATTGACAATTATAATACTTTTTAAATAGTCCATCTTTTATCAATTGACTTGTAATGCATTATTTATTAAGTATTAAGGGCTAGTGTTCCTGAGTTCTCTATTCCTTCCCAGATATTTGATACCTTATTTATTATGACATTTTAAAAACTGCATTTTATAAAGGAATTTTCCTTGTAAGAAAGTGAATAAAATTTGCTAATGATATAAAAAGTACCAATCACAGACTGAAATAAATGTACACATTAATATTTATCACATAAACATTTACTTACACTTATCTGAAAATCATAAGAGAACAATTTGTGCATCACATTCATTTTACTATACATGTAGGAACAGATACACATAATTATTTATTCAACTACAGCAGGATAACACACGTTTTTATTTTTTTAAACTTCTCAGTCAAAAGGAGACATCAAACAAAGAAAGTGAGTCAATTATGATCAATTATGAACAATATAAGTAGTAAAAATTATTTCTAATGTCTTACATTTTAACAACTTTGAATACTTGCATACTAATATTTCCAAAAATCATAAATTACAAGGGTCACTGTCAGGGTGAAAAGATCTATTTTAAAACCTTTTTTTTAAACTATGTTATTATGCTTTAACATCATTTGATTTATTCTCGGCACATGTGGCATATGAGAGAGTAAAATACACTGCCAATTATACATGTTGTGCAGGTATAAGAGAAAGAACACAGTGCAGGGGCAGAGAGACCTGTGCTCAATTACCAGCTCTGTCCTTACTCGTGTTGGATGAGGCTGGCCAGTCACCTCTTGGTTCTGGGACCAGGATTAAACTAAATGATGCATGTTTAAAATGTATAGCATGGGTACTAAATGAATGCTATCCTTTCCCCAATTTATTCCCATTGTAGCCATAGCAAAATATCACAGTCTTATGTTGTATTACAATTTGAAAAACTGGAAAAAATAGGAAATTAAAAAATATTATCAATGTGTTCTGAAAAATTACACTTTTAATAAATGAGAAAAATCCTTCAGCAAGAGTAAATATTTCCTAATAAAACTTAATGCCTACTGTACCCTGATTTTTAAAAAAAGTTCCTAAAATATGAGAAAATGGTCAATGGTTAAGGACTTTTGGTTTTCTTTTGTGCTACTGATATAAAAATAATGGCTATATTTAAGGCTTATAAAGTGATTGTAGTTGCCCTGAACCAAATCTATATTCTGATGTTTCTCTAACAATTGAAACAGACCTACTGACTTGAATGATCATCACAGAAACTCTCATCATATTCTTTCTATATTTGAACCAGTCTTGCCTGTTTCTGATTCTAAATAAAGGTTCATTTGGTGGCATGTGGCAGTTCAGATCATCTGTCATTAAGAATGACTCATATACACAATCACAAACTCATCTTTCTCATGCTAAATACATGGTGTTTGGAAGAAATGGGATTCCTGAAATATGACACTTATGTTATCTCAGGAGTAGACTACTCTACATAGCAATTGTACATACCTAATTTTGGGTCCTCTTGTTTCCTACCTTAACCACCTAACAAGTCATCCTCCCAGATCTGACTCAAAAACCCCACCCCAGCAAATTTCCCCTAAACAAACTTTATAGCCCTCCCTTTATGTCCCTTACACATCTTTGTAATTCATATTAGCTTAAACTTGCATATATTATTCATGTTTCATGTGCCTTCAATTTCTAGTTAAAATGTCTCTGACTTTGAAGCTTTCACAGTGGTGCTACGTGTGTGTGTGTGTGTGTGTGTGTGTGTGTGTGTGTGTGTATGAATGTGGGTTAATGCTGAATGAATAAAAATGAAAGAACCTGGGTATCTGCAGGGTAGACAAAGTTATATAATTTGACAGAAATCAAAATTGCTGGACCTTCCAACACTGCATCAGTTTTGTTTCAGACATGTCAATAATTTAAAAAAGCAGTGGAAAAACTGTTTAAAAAACCTATATGAAATATTCGAAAAGGCTTTTAAATAAATCATTATTAAGAGCACCAAACCAAAACATTTTACTAAATAATGGTTCAATCTTTCCTCTGACTTTATGAATGTAGATTTGTTTTCATTCAAGACAAAGAATACTGAACAGGAATAGGTGTTGTGAATCAGGATAAAAAAGGCAATTCATTCTAGGTCAATATCCAAAACATATCTTGCAATTAATTTGAAAATCCTTCTGTGGTGCATATACATGTTAAGTAAAAGAATGGTTTATATCAAGATGTTATACATCTCTGTAGTTGTTTTAATACTATAAAACATGACACAATACTGAAGTTGCTACTTAAGAAAAACTTTGTATATAAGAGCTGTTAATATTAAAATAGGATATAATAAAATTATTCTCAATGTGTATATTTTCAAATTTGCCTGACAGTGTCCTTTTGAGAAATCTGACAATTTGTAGTTAGATAATATACATTTGAATTTCACTTTTATGATTGAAAAACTTACTTACATAATAACAAACAACAATATATAGTAGCTTTTACTGAAGTACTCCGCAATTTATATTTAAAGCTTTGCAATAAATGAAAACATCACAAGTTAAATTATACAGTGTATAATATATGCTATAGTTACATAAAGAATAAATAAAATTTAAAAAGCATAAATTCAGGATCATAACCATGGGATATTAGCTGTCATTCAAATGGTTAGTTTTTATTTTTGTATTGAGTTCTAATGTATTTTGAACCCAAGAAACTTTATCTTTAAATAAAATACTTTTCTTCCTAAGTCATGTAGGAAAGAAAATAAGAAATAGGGCAAGAACAATTCTTTTGATGCAAAAATGCCTTCTTGCTTCCCTATATACTCCTATGGCGTTTTTAGAGCAAGTATTACAAGATGACAGCTTTGGCAAATTATGAGTTTATTTCAGTGATTACAACTTGAAAGAAAAAAAATTAAACTAAGACTTTCCTTTTTTGGCTTGTTCATTCTCAGTTTTTTCTAACATACAATACTGGTATCAAAGCACTTCTTGAAATGCTATTAACCATTTTAGACAGCACAACATAAATTGGATTAACTTATGTAGCTAATCAAAATAGATTATCAGTAGAGGTACTAGGGTGAAGTCCTAGAATTTGTTACACGTAGGGCTAAACTTGCAAGGGATCTCATGGCAAAAGTAGATACTTTGTGACATATCCCAGCTTTTGAAATATAGTTTGAAGCCAATCGAAAAAGCCTTTCAGCACCAAAGGTATTGAAGTGCCCAGGAAGCACTTTCTCAACCAGACCTCTGTCTACCAATTCTATCAGACGTTCACAAGTCCCAACATAGTCACTTATCCTGCTGTAGGGAAGCCAGTCAATCAGTGATCCATCGTACACCACGTCTCCACTGAAGAGAATCTTTCGGTCTTTGTCGTGTAAGCAAATGCTGCCTCTGGAGTGACCTGGCATGTGCATAACAGTGAGCTGTCTGTCTCCAAGGTTGATCACATCCCCTACAAAGGAAAACAGGGTTTATAGGTAAATATGACACATACTTGACTTCAGTTGCTTAAAAAATAGGTGGTTTAAGAGAAATAGAAAAGGATGACACCCATTCTACTTTTATCCCAGAAGTGCTGTATTTCATGATTTAAAAACATTCTACTCCTGTCATTTGCTAGACCAGTGTTTGCCAAAGTGAGTAATGCAGAACAGTATGTCTGCATATCATGGTGATGCATACATTTTTTAAAAGGAAGATGCTTCTGTGATCAAATAATTTGGGGAGGTCTTACTTAAAATTAAGAACCTTTGTTTTCTGTAAAACTTCTTAGAGTTTGTAATAAACCAATGAATAATATAGATAAGGTTATACAGGGTAAAATTCCTCAAACTGATTTGATCATGAAACTTTACTTTTCTGAACTTTCAGGCATCATTCATAAATGCCATTGTAGACAATTGTATTAATTTTTTTCCTTTTTGTATATACTCTATGGGGATTAGGACTCAAGGAATTGGTAAAAGTGATCAAGCTTTGGCTAAAGCAATTAAAGTGATAAGCAATCCTTTTTTTCTAACCCAAGAAACTCATGTCTTCTGTCAGAATCCATTAAACAGAGATGGGTTAATTTGCTAACTTGTAAGTAGGGTAAAATTTCAGACTCATCACAGTTATTGACAGTGAGGGAAAACGCAGCTATAATGGGTGAAAAACTGCTGTTTCATTGAAGTTGTTAGTACTACCTTGAAGTAAAATCATAAAGTAAAAGTCACATTTTAATCTTTAATGCAAATATACCACATTTTAATCTCTAATGCAAATATAATGGTAGAAAAACCAAAGGAATACAGTTAAGAAGTCAATAGAAGAATTAAATGGTACAATAATCAGATTTTGTTAAAGATAAAAGGAAAACAAGTAACAATTTTTACAAAGAAGTGAGACATAAAAAATAAAATAGAAGACCTAGTTGTAACTGTATCGATAACCACATTAAATATGAATGGGATAAAAACTCTACTCATGGTCAGAAATCATCAGACTGGATCAAAAAGATATATGCAGTTAACAAAAAAAGAGTTATAGAAAGCCAGCCTCGCGGGGTGAAGATGGCTGTGGCTGTGGCTGCACTGGTGACTGTGGCCACCGATAAGGATAAGCTTTCCTCGGGGAAACCCTGGACACCAGATTTTGGTTTAATATTGGATTGGGATAACCTAAAGAGACACTTCCAGCTGCAACTTCCTATCTAAAATACAGGAGAGAGAGTCGATAACAGCAGACTTGGAAGCAAGATGATGAGGAGGCACCAGAAGGGATTGGAGAAAAAACCACTTCAGACGTGCATGCTAGGGACTCTTAATGGCATATCTTGTAAGAAAAATGACCCAGGCATGGTGGAGGGAGTCGAGAAGTGCTGGGCGGGGAGCCCAGCCACATCATGGGAACTCAGTGTGCCCAGCCGCCGCACTCCTATGCTGCACCAAGGGTCGCGGTGTGCCAGGAACAGCAGATCCTGCTCTTCGCAGTGGGGCTGTGGGCCTCCGCTCTTGGAAGGAAGATAAAATTCATTGCTGCTGAGTGCTCGATCTCACAACCCCTTCAAAATAAATAAATAAATAAAATATTGGAGAGGGGCCAAGATGGCGGCAGCGGCAGCCGGGACTCGGGAGATTCAGACGGACTCTATCCAATTCACCTGGAACTTTTGGAAGGAGAAATCCCCGTGAAGGGAGACGGCCCCTGCCGCACAGGCTTAGGAATTCTGGACATCATGTCATGTGGGGAGGGAGCTCAGTGGAGAACCAGGCAGAAGGCAGCCATGCCGTGGCGCCGATGGCATGGCGGTGCCAGTGGAGCAGAGGCACCTACAGAAAGGCAGAGCGGCAACACGGCAATGCCGGCACTGGTGCCTGCAGCAGAGGTGGAGGCTATTATTTTGGAGAGGCAGACATCTGATTCAACCCAACTTGATCTCCTGAAGAAATTGCCCCAAAGGTAGAATTTGGACGGGCAGGCAGATCCAACCCAGTCCACCTTGAGCTTTTGAGGAAATCTCCCCAAAAGTAGACTGGCTGCTTCTGCCACACATGCTCGAGAAGTCTGGACAACATGCTAAGTGGCAAAAGGGTTTGGGAGGTATTAGAGGGGGCCCCGGCATAGCCGGGATTGGCCTACATGCTGTGTGCTCTGGGAGTCATCAGACCTCATGGCCACCGCGCTCTTTGGCACAGAGCGAGAGAGGCCAGGGTGCACGTGGAACAGCAAAGCCTGCTTTTCGAGGTGAAGCTGTGGACCTCAGCCTTTGGAGGGAAGACAAAATTTATTGCCACTAGGTATTTAGGGTTCCAGCTTTTGCAAAAGACATGCTCTGCTTTCTCATATTAAAAAAAAAAAAAAATGGAAGAACTCTGGGCGTGGTGGCGCACGCTTATAATCCCAGCGCTTGGGAGGTGGAGACAGGAGGATCATGCTGGTTTGAGGCCAGACTCGCTGGCTTAAGAGACCCTGTTTCCAAATAAAAATAGATATTAAAAAAAAAAGAGTCAGGTCTCCAGGAGCGTAACCCGGAGGTAGAAGGGTTTCCAGGAACCCCAGTACCACCAGAAAGAAAGAAAGAAAGAAAGAAAGAAAGAAAGAAAGAAAGAAAGAAAGAAAGAAAGAAAGGAAGGAAGGAAGGAAGGAAGGAAGGAAGGAAGGAAGAAAGAATTTGGCTTTGAACCTGTGATCTTCCTCTTTTAGTCTCCTAAGTATTAGGATTACAAACATGTGCCACCATGCCTAGCACACTACTTAATTTCCACATGTACAAATTAGCTATAGTAAACTATCGAGACAATATATTACTGGGTAAAATGATAGGCATAAACAATGTGAGTATGGAAAATCCAAAAGTAGACACTGAAAATGTGGTCAATGGATTCTTGACAAGGTTGAAGCTAATTTAATCCCATATAATTCAATGGAGAAGGGAACAGTATTTCCTCTGAAGTGGACTGGGATACTTTGGATATCCATTTGCAAACAAATGAGACAATTTCTTGATCTTAATTTCATAATATTCACAAAAGTATCTCAATATAGGTCATCATATATCTAAATGTGAGAGCTCCAAAGAAATGCAGAAAAATAGTTTGATCTTAGGTGATAAACAGAGCTATCAGATATTGCACAACAAACATAAATTACAAGAAAAAATGACTAATTGAACATCATCTAAATTAAAAACATCCTGCTTAAAAAGACCCATGCTAGACAAGTGCTCTATCACTTTATACCCCCAGAACAAAACATATATTTAATAAACTGAATCAACAATATATAAAGAATTCTCTTGTAAGCTAATAATCAGAAAATGAAAGCTCAATTTTTTTGGTAGGTACTGAGGGTGGAACCCAGGGGCTTTCTGCCTCCAGGCTATACTCCGAGACCTATTTTATATTTTATTTGGAAATAGGGTCTCACTAAGTTGCTGAGGCTGGCTTCAAACCTGTGCGATCCTCCTGTCTTAGCCTCCCAAGCACTGGGATTATAAGCATGTGCCACCATGCCCAGCTAAAAGCTCTATTTTTAAAAAAGAGAAAACACTTTAATAGATGTTTTAGCAAAGAGGATCTATGATTAGCAAATAAGTACCCGAGAAGATGTTCAACATCATCAGTCATTAGGGAAATGTAAATTAAATTCCAAGGAAATACTACTATATACTTTCTAGAATGGCTAAAGGACTATCAAAATTGTTAACAAAGATATGGAGAAAATGCTACCATTTACTGTATGACTGGCAGGCAAGGCAAAAAAAGAAACTATTGCTAAGCTGATTTAATAATGTAGCTTTGGCCAGGCATGGTGGTACAGGTCTGTAATCCCACTATCTGAAAGGCTGAGACAAGAGGATCAGTTTTAAAGCCAGTGCACAGGAACTTATTGAGAGTATCGAAATAAACTTTTTTTTTTTTTTAAAGGGCTAGGGGTGTAGCTCAGAGGTAAAATGACCCTGGGTTCAATCCACCAATTTGGCAAAATACTGATACTAGCACTAATACCAATAATGAAACTGTTTTGGAGATCAATTATTTAATAAATACACTGAAAGGAGAGGTGTCAGGAAAATTTTATACTTAAAAGAAGCTATAGAAACTGAACATGATGGCGTACACCTGAAATTCCAGTACTTGGAAGTCTGAAACAAAGGGATTATAGGTTCGAGGCCAGCCTTAGCAACTTAGTGAGGCCCTTCACAACTTAGTGAGAACCTGTTTCAAAATAGAAAATAAAATGGGGCTAGGGGTGGAGCTCAGAGGTATAATGCCAGGACCACAGAAGAAAGACAAAAGAAAGACAAAAGAAAGGAAGAAAGAAAGAAAGAAAGAGAAAGCTATACAAACTTACTAATACAGGGATAGTCTTATTGGTCTTCAGTTACATACAGTTGATATTCAAAATATTTAATAACTGATAAGATTCCCACCCATCAAAACAGTTACCAACCATAAGCAACTGATAATGCTATTGTGTCTAAATATCATAAGCTGTGCCATTATGTTGTGGCTTGATGATTGGTTCCTATATGCTGATAAGGCTGAAATACAGAACTTCATGATGTCCTCTCTTACAAGAACCAGAGTTGCCTATGAAATGTATCCTGTTGCAGAAACACACATGCTTCTTCCAAGACTCACCCTGATATATTCAGATCCCAATCATACCACACATCTATTGGTTTCTCAAAAGTCTTTCCCATCTTGGAATACTCAATTTTTTTTTTAGAATTCAGTTTTTACTCAAAGAAATGTGTACATATTTGTAATAAAATATTCAAGACTTACGATGTAAGAAAATTTTCTTTGCCCCATCCTCTATTGCTAACTTGCTCTCAAAAGGTGACCGTATTTAAAGGACTTTAAGCTATTTCTTTTGTTACTTCTACCAGAAATACCTATCTTCAAATAATAATTATACTTCATTTCTTGATTTACCAGTTAGATGTACTCCACTGACTTCATGCATGTATTATTTCTTGGTTTTAAAATGTTACGTTACCTGTTAATTTCCATCAAGAAACAAGAGGGATTTTTAACTCTCTCTACTCTTCGGTCTCCACATACCATCATTATACATGTATACATTTCTCATTCGTTCACCACCCACCCAAAAGAATGGGGATTCAGCTGCTCTAATCCGGAGCCTGCCCGCCAAGCCTGGGTGCTGTCCTTGTCACAGTGTCACCTACCACCTCATCCTCAAGTTTCCTTTTGACTTTCCTCTGCTTTAGATTTCTTGCTTACTATATTCTATGCCTTTCTCTTTCTCATTTTCTCATTTTGACAGGGCTTATTCTAATGGCTTCCTAAGTAATAGTATATGAGGAAAAAAATACATATTTTGCAGTACTGAGAATGGAACCCAGGTGTTATACCTCTGAGCTATACCCCAGCCCTATTTTTTATTCTTTATTTTGAAACGGGGTCTCCCTGAATTGCAAAAGGCCTCACTGAGTAGCTGAGGTTGTCTGTCAATCGCGATCCTCCTGTCTCAGCCTCCCAATGCTGACAAGTGTGCAGCACCATGCCCGGCTCTTTATGCTTTTATATTTGATCACGTTAGAGGATTTTCTCACATTTTTTTCAGAACACTTACTGCCTGGTTAAGAGTGGGTGATGAAAACGTTGCTTAATTGATCAACCGAGCTTGACTACAGAGAGTGGACCAGAGATGGCTTAGGAATTCCTCTACATGGGTATCTTAAAGTCTTTCTGCTAGGGGCCCAATTTCCCTGATAAGATATATCTAATTTCCATGGGGGAGGGGGATAAAGTTCTCATATACTGGAATCTTGTAAGGAGCCACACACTTTCTCCTACTCCTCCTGTTCTCCATACTGAGTGCTGTAGGGCTCAGCATCCCTCAGTCAAGAAGCCTCCCTGTGGTGGAGGTGCATACACTCCTTGAGAAGGTTTACAGGTCTGCTTCTGGAAATGCTTACCACCATTACTTTAACATTCCTTTTGTTCCACGGACGTACTGGCTACTGCCGGTTCTCAGCCTTTCCAGGCTTCTTTGGCGCAGACTGAAATGGCTCGATTTTCCATTGCTGGCATAGTATAAATCTGCTCAGCCACTACATTTACTTTCTAGCATCCAAAATGGTTCCCTCAAACAATGTGGGTTTATACTTGAAACAACTGCCAACTCTTTATTTTGGCACTTGGGACTGAACCTAGGGGCATTCTATCGTTAAGCTACATCCTCAGCCCTATTTATTTTTTTTACTTTGGAACAGGGTCTAAGTTTTTAAGGCTGGCCTCAAACCTGCAATCCTCCTGTCTCAGCCTTCCAAGTACTGGGATTCTGGACAGGTGCCACTGCATATGGCCATAAATCATGGACTCTTAACAGTAATATTACAGAAGAGTTGGAAGGGAGCCAAATTAGATGTGTCTGTTCAATCTGCAACCTTTCTGGAAATCTGTATTTTTGACTGCTAAGTTCCTTAAACGACTTAAGCCCACCTGAAACTATTCCCCTGAGATAATGTCTTGGTGACTGTGGGCAAATTATTTAAACATGTATAATGATAATGGAAATGCCAGAACTGGAATCCCTTGGTTTTTGTGAATAGGCAAAATGACATGTGCCTATTTAGGAAGAATGTGCTATGTATAGATAAGGTCCATTGCTATCCTCTTGTAGAAAAATACCATTAATGAGTTTTTTCCATCAAATAGAACACACTGGATGATATGGCTATTCTCTCCTTGTCCCTCATTTAAAAGTCAGCTTTGGGGTTAGGAACACAGTACACAGATTTATGCTTCTCCATGAAAGGTGACCATCAATTCAGTAAATGAAATGTTATAAATTATTTCAGGTGCCTTGTGTTCTACGCAAAGTAACGAAGACCATGTGGTGATTGGGTACGTGCTGCGCATGTGTGGTGTGTGCAACTGCATATGAATTTTTAATATAAGCATTTTAATATCTCCTTCAAGGCATCTGGATGTTAATAAGTAAAAAGAACATATCATTCAGAATAGACAGGAAATTAATATTCCTGAGAAATGAGGAAATGAGATGCTACTTGAAAGGGTGAGGCATCCAGCTTCTAATGAAAAACAACTTTTGTTAACACAGTATGTCACCTTCAAAGTGTTTGGTAAATATTAAGCTTTTTTCCCCACACCTTTAAAGCACCACCCCAGTAGCTTGTATGCCCTTTGCAGCTCCCCAAATGCCAGGATTCTACCATCAACTGCAATTCTGGAAAACTGGATTCTAGTCCCACTTCCCTCTCAAAAGGTCTATGTGACCTCAGGCATGATATTCAGGCCCACATGGATCCTCTCTTCATCAATAAAGCAGTAATTCCTACCATTCTTTTACTTTTGATTTTCCATTCCTGGCACAGAATCAAAAGTATATAAATCAAAATAAATTTTTTCCTTTAAACAATTCAAATACTAATGTAAACATTTTTGTGGCCTGGATGTCAGTTAATTTAGTCTGCATACCCATCAACCTCTAAAAGTATTAATTTTATTTAAAAATGTTAATTAAATATGTTTAATTAGCGCCGGGCATGGTGGCACACGCTTGTAATCTCCGCGCTTGGGAGGCGGAGACAGACAGGAGGATGGCACAGGTTAGAAGCCAGCCGCGCTGGCTTATGAGACCCTGTTAAAAATATAAACAACAAAAAAAATTTAATTAAAGTGTTTTTTTTAATCTCAAAGTGTCAGATGATGTAAGGATCTTCTAAACAGTTTTTTAAATCTTTAGATTTAAAACTTTAATGAGAAGACTTGGTGGGAGTGAGGCACAGAAACTTACATTTTTTAATATCATAAATGATCAAGATCTCCTCTGTGAGATAAACTGATTTTTGTACATTATTTCAAACCATATTATTTAGTCTCCGCGAGCTTCATTGTACTGCAGCAACGTGATGTCTCTCCCTTATATTGTTTTAATAAGAGCCAACAAGGCAATTAAAATGATTTAGACAGAATGGAAAACGGGGCTTTCACACTCTACTCAGAATGATCATAAGATGTGTCTCAGGCAGGATTTATGTATGTTTTGCGTGCTTTGATCTATTGTGCCAAGTAGTTCAAATCTTAGCTTTTGTCACCATCTTGCTCAGAGCACTGTAGGCAAAGGCTTTTAACTGTGGGTCAGTAGCCTCTCTTCAAATACATTGTGAGAATAAAATCAAAAGTATTCTAAAAAGAAGATAGAAGTTAAAATGCCAAACACTGCTGCTTTGGGTAATTAGGGCACTTATCCTTCTATAAGGAAAACACAGTGCTGGGGCCCTACTCTACCTTGTTTTATTCCATGAATTTCTCTCTAAACCCCATCCTGTCTTTCAGAGTCAAAGAAGACCAAGGATGTCTGTGTATCAGTCCACATACTGCATCAATCTTGCTCAAGCTTCGCTTTCAAAGACACTAAATATCTAACATAAAAGAGACGTATTCTGTCTTTATGTTCACTATTAAGATATTTCTCTTGTGAGGCGATACCAAGAAACAGATCTGAAAAATAACGGTGAATGAGCGGATGGGAGCCAGTGCTCAGATGGCTTCCTAAGCCTACAGGTGGGAATTGTTCCTACCCGGTGGTGGTGGTGGTGCCTGAGCGATGAAGTCAGCAGTTCTCGAAAGCACAGAGCAAGGCATGCAGTGTTCATGAGGCCGCATTCCTTAAAAGTCTACTCCCTACAGAAGCGCCTGGAAATGTCAGACAGGTGCTGCGGAATGGACTGGGAAATCCCTGGTCGCAAGTCTCCGTAGTGTTACCGTTGTGTTACTACGGCATCAGAAGAAACTGGCTAGGGGGTGGCGCCGTCTTTCAATGGATTCCTCTGCATCACTACACTGGTCTCTAGGCAGGGGAGGCTGCGATGGCCTCGGCTCTGGTCGAGTGGGCTTTCACTGAGGGAAGAATGGGCCAGAAGTAGTGTTTCTGCGCTGTACCTAGACAATCCCACCGTGGTCTGCAACATGCAATCCCCCTCCCTGAACGCGTGCGCGCCCGCGGGGCCCATTACCATCCTGCAGGATGAGGGTGGGCTGCACCGCTTGCACTCGGAACTGCCTGGCCCTCCAGCCCGGGCTGGGCGCCCGCACCACCTCGCTGTCGGAGAGCCAGGTCACGGTCTCAAAGTTATCCCCGCGAGCCAGGGCCTCGGCCTCGGCGTGGTGCACGGCCACCTGGTCGAACTGGTAGAGACCGCCGGAGTGGTCGAAGTGCACGTGGGTGGCCACGGCCAGCAGCGGCCGGCGCGTCTCGTCCTCTTTGGCCCCGCAGTCCTGCAAGAGGCCGGAGGAGTACAAATACTCCGGGAGGCTGCGCAGCCCCAAGCCGGTATCGATCACCACGTCTTGCTCGGAGCCGCGCACCAGCCAGATGTTGGCGCGGTTGCCCGACTCGTAGAAGCGTTCTTGAATCCAGAAGATGCCATCGCCCAGAGACTTGTGGGCGTACCACTCGAGCGCCGACATGCTGGGCAGGGGTGCGGCCGGGCGCGCGTGCCTCCTACCGGCGGTGCGGCGGGCTGCGCTGCGGCGGGGCGCGCCGGGCCCGCAGCCCCGGGGGCGGCGCGGGGCGGGGCGGGTGGGAGGAGGAAGGACACGCAGACGGGCCGACAGACGGCGTCCGCCCGCGCCTCCCGCCGAGTCCGCAGAGCGCCGAGGCGGAGCGCTCGCAGTCTCTGCAGCCGCAGCCCCGGGATGCGTCACCGCAGGGTCGGCGCAGCAGGCCCGGCTCCCCACCGCAGGGGGCTGACTGCAGAGGCCGCCCCCGCCCAGCGCCCGCGCTTTGGCGCACTCCCAGCCGGCGCACGAAGAGTCCGACCGAGCCGATTGGTCGATGACTACGGCGCCTGCCAAGGGCTAAAAAGCCGGCGTAGGGGGCGGGGCCTGTGGATGGGCGGGGCCTGGCGGACGGACGGAGCTTCTGAGTGGGCGGGGCCTTGGGTGGGCGGGGCTGCGTCCAGGAGGCCGCCCGGCCGCGTGGAGCCAGGCGCGCGCTGCTCCTGCGGGAACCTGCGCCGGCCGCTCGCACCCCTTCCTTGCCGGCGGGCACTGGGTGCACGGTCCCGCTCAAGCCTCCAGACCCAGTGAGCAGGTAGCCGAGGAAGCCATCGGGCACCTGGGAGGGGCTGGAGAGGGTAGAGGGGAGCTAAAGAGACGCCCCAGAAGGGGGTTGGGAGACCAGGGACAAATTCATTAAAGCGCCTCCTCTGGAGGGAGGCGTTGGTGGAGAGCTTCACCTCCCTCTCTCCCGCTCCTTTCAACTGTCTTTTGAAGTCGTCGTCTCCAGATCTTAACATACTCTCCACTTCTTGGGATTGTTCGCGGTGAGTTGGGAGGGATTTATGCTGATGCTGAGAGTAGGAGACTTAGCAAGCGTGCCCATTTGTTCAGGCTGTGGTCATTGCCGCAGATGGCAGCTAAGGGCAGACTGTTCGGTATCAGTTTTCTTAACTCTTGGCATGTGGAGAGGTGAGTTGTTAATATGCTTTGTATTTTCAAGAGAAGGAAATTCAGTATTCCCGTCCATTTTGGAGAGATTCTTTATCCTCTCTTGGAAGAAAGTAAGGAAAGTTATTAGAAAAGCTCGACCAAGCCGGGTGTGGTGGCGCATGCTTGTAATCCCAGTACTTGGGAGGCTGAGACTGGAGGATCCCTGGTTCTAAGTCAGCATCGGCATTTTAGCCAGGCTCTCAGCAATCCAGTGAGACTGTTTCCAAATAGAAATAAAATTGGGATGGGGGTGTAGCTTATACATAGAATTCCCCTGGGTTCAATCCCCAGCAGCACCAAAAAATAAAAAAAAAGAAAAGAAAGAAAAGAAAAGCTCAATTAAGAAGAGGTGGGGCACCTTGTAGGGGCAGGAAAAGTGGATGATGACTGGGTGTGGCCTCTCCAGCCACACAAATCATCCCTAGTTTAACATTAGGCCCCCGTCCTTGCTGCTCCCTACCTCCCAGCTATTGATGCATATATTTAGGCTTCAGAAATTCTCTTGAGAACTTGACTAACCTCCCTACTTACCCAGGAGAAATTATAGAGACTGGTGAGACAGCATTATAAAAGATAATTATGAAAACCCTTATTGTGGCAACTACTAATGAACCTTTGTTAGAAGGAGAGGTACGCTCTCCTCCCCACTGCTTCTATAAAATCTTAGTTAGGTATGCAGCCCCTGAGTATTTTCCTATTCTAGCTAGAAGTTATCCATTTATCCCATTGGTGTCTGTCTTTGAGCACAAGTCTCAGAGCTGGATGATGCATGAAAAACATACTTGTCTAAAAAGCAATCATGATGTGGATTCTTAAGGATTTGAGGGAGAATCATATCTGTACACAAATTCTTGCTGTATGTGGAATGTACCACAGAAGAAGTACTATAAGGATCCAGATGTAGGAATTGTTGAGAAGTTCATGCTGTTAGGCCCCTCTCTGCATAGAAATACAGAGCTATCTGGAGTGTGAATATTTTTCCATAGGCAAAAGGGAGCCCTAGAGGAGAAATGGAGTGATATCTATACCAGATTATGAGCTCAGCAATAATTCACCCCCAAATTGTTGGATTTTTGCCAGGCTTTGCTTAATGATGAGGCATAAAAGGGTAAATAAGTCTCCAAGGAGACTTTCACCTTTTCACATTTCTAGATCCCTTTGCCTGCATCTCACTCCCTTGGTTAGCCTTCTCTACTGCTCTACACGGCTCCCTCCCTCACTTCTATCAAGTTTATGCTCAGATGTTCATGAGGAAGACAGGACTTCTTTAACCCCCTTTCAAGATGGCACCGTTTCCTGTTTTGCTTTTCTTCATATCACCCCTCACTTCCCATAAAATATAATTTGTCGGTTTTTTATACTGGATTATGAACTCCCTGAGAGTGGAGATTTTATTTTGTACATTCCCAGTACAGAGATGGTGTGATAGAATGAGTGGGTAATAAAGACTTAATGAATGGATGACTGAAGACCCTTTGTAAAGCAGACGATAAAATGCAGTGTAGGACTTGGGAAACACAGAGAAGGGAGAGGCAGGTTGGAGGAAAAGACGCTAGGGCTCATTCTGGTGGTTGTGAGGGGAAGGACACTCTAGGCAGAAGAAACACTGCATGCGAGAGCCAGCATAGCTAGTGTGGGATCAGGTGGCGAGAGGCAGAAAATTCGATTCCAAAGCTCTGCTAACGTCAAGATTTGTTTTCTAGAAAGGTAATGAGAGAGTGGATTGGAAGGGGGCAGTCTGGCCATGGAAGTTTATTTGTTCTATTTTAGAGGTCTAGATGAGGGATGCTGGCGGGCCTGCACTAAAGCAAAGGTGAAGGAAGGAGAGCAAGGGAGAAAGAACCCAGAGCCGATGCTCTATGATTAGATGAGATCAAAAGACAACCAGAGCCGGAGTGACTGGTTGGTCCTGATTGGGGCGATTGAGGGTTCCTTCACTAGAGAGGAGAGATACTGTGACCTGACCTTCACACCTGCTGGAACTTCCATCGTTTTGCATGTATATTTAGCCAGCTAGCAAGTGCAGAGAACTCTAAGTTATGGGAGACTTTATATGTATATCACAATTATAGCCCATGAAATTTTAGTGTTAGGGAGAATTTTGGAGATTAACTCATCTTTTACCAAGAGCTTGTTTTTATAGTTAATTGGAATAGATTTTGTACTTCGGCTCTATGATGCTTGAACTGCACCCATTCTTAAACCTCTCAGAACAGATTCTGAATAGGAATTTCAGGAGGCATCCTGAAATAGGACAGTGCTGCTGACTTTACATTTTTAAATTCAGTCTCTTTTGCAGTTACTCATTCACATCATTGATTAAAGACATCTCTGGGATTAAAAAGGTTTTTAACTAGCCTAGACATGTGCTTCAGGCAGCATTATGTAGATTAAATGGAATGGAAAGGTTTCCTGAGTGAGGCCTTAACCCATTCCTACCTTTGTCAGAATTCATTTGTGTCCTTAGGTTATCGGTTAACCTCTTAGAGCCTTGTTTTCCTCTTCTGTAAAATGGGGGATTTAATCAGCCCTGTTCTTAGTTTAGCTTATACATTGTAATACCCTGGGATGCTTAAAAAGTACTGAAGTCTTAAATCCTGCCCTTGGAGAGTCCCATTTTATTGATAGAGTGTGAAGCCCATGGGGTTTTTATTGTTGTTTTTAAATCTTATAGTTCAGGCAGTTAAAATAAAAACTTGATAGTGAGCTAACTGCATTGTACTTACGGGTAGATTTTCTCGTAAGAGTATATTTCATAAGTAAAACCAGAAAATTTAACATTAATTGTGGAGCAGCTGTTGTATATGCGGCACTATGCTTGACAGTGAGGGCTGTAAAGTCTTTGTTAGCTGAGGGTGGTGGCCCAGGACTCTGATGCCAGTACTTGGGAGGCTGAGATACAGGTTTGAGGATAGTCTCATCAATGTAGTGATCACATTTTAGGGTGCTTGGGTGGGTGTAGCTCAGGGGTAGGATGGCTTTGGTTTCAATTCCCACTATTAAAAAAAAAAAAAAAAATCCCGAAACAAAACTCCACTGTTAATATAGTTGGGAAAAAAAAAAAAAAAAACATAAGTGAAATTCTTCCCCTTTGGAAAATATTAATTCCCCAGGGACATTATTTGTATTTTTTTTAGAATTGGAGTATAGTAATATATATTTTTTAATCTTTCTTTCTTTCTTTCTTTCTTCAGTACTAGGGTTTGAATTGAACCCTTTTCATTGCTTTTATTTTGAGACAGGGTCTCACTAAGTTGCCCATGCTGGCCTCAAACTTTGGATCTTCCTGCCTTGGCCTCCTGAATCACTGGGATTACAGGTGGGTGCCACCTCACCCCTTAAAGATCCTTTTATTTTAAGAGAGGGTCTTTCTCAGAGCAAGAAAGGATGAAATGACTTTGTGGATGTTGAGGGGCTTAAGCTGGATTTCAAGGTGAAAAGGAATGAAGCCAGGCAGAGGGAGCAAGTAGCAACCAAGAGACTGTTAGTGAAGACATGATTATGAATTAGACAGTGAGGAGGAGAGGTTGCAACCATCTTAAAAGGGCCCCCATTCTTAGCTAGGGACTTTGGGCTTACTCACCAGCCAGTAGGGAAGATGAGATAAAGCAGGATAGTCAGAGCTGCACTTTAGGATGAGTAATGTGGATGAATCAATTAAAATATATTGGGATCTGACAAGGTTTGCGATCAGGAATATGTTGGGGAAAGGGCAGAGCCAAATTACGGTAAAGAAATTACAAAGGAAAGGATATTCTGAAGGAACAGTGAGGTGACTGAGTTTTTCAGTGCTCTCTGGCTTCTAGCACGATGCCTGGAATCCTCAAAATTGGACGAGTGAATGCCTGAAACAGGGTGATTTGCAGAAGGTTTGGATGGTGAGGAAGTACAGTAAGTTGTTAAAACCCCTTTATTCAGGAAATCTGGCAGAGTGAAAAAGAGGAACAAGACAGCGATGCATCAATGTAAGGACTTGTGAAGAGTGATGCTCCCTTCTGATCTGTCACCTGCATGCAGGGATGGCCTCTCAGTAACCCCCTACTAAGTTGAGGAGCACTGGCTTAGGTGACCAGTCTTAAAAGAAAAGTGTGTAGACCAGAATGCTGTGCAGTTATTAAGGGTATCTCAAGAGCTGTGATTTTTTTTTTATACCAATGGCAGTACATTCATTAAGGACATTAATTACACTCAAAGATTGCTTGAAAACAAATGGAAAGTTGGAGTCAGCAGAGTTTGATATGTCTCCAGGGTTATTCCATCAAGCACTGTTAGCTGGCATAGTCTCCTTTTAGGGTGATTTTTCCAAACCATTTCCCAGGGCTTACCTCTAAAGGCTCTGGCATTGGGTTGAGACTCAAGGATCCTTTGAAACAAGGATCCTTGCTTAACAAGTCTTCTGGTTAATTTTCATTACCAGGCAAGTTTGGGTAAACTTTACCTAGAATGTGTGTGTGTGTGTGTGTGTGTGTGTGTGTTACTGGGAATTGAAAACCCAGGGGCATTCTACCTCTGAGCTGTACCCCCCAGCCCTATTTTATTATTTTTATTTGGAAACAGGGTCTTGCTAGGTTGATGAGAATCTCACTACTTGCTGAGGCTGTACTCAAACCTTTGATCCTCCCAACTCCTGGGATTACAAGCATGGACCACCACACCTCACTTTTTTTTTTTGATGCCAGGGATTGAACACTGAGGCATTTTACCTCCAAACTATACCTTCAGCCCTTTTTATTTTTTGTTTTGAAACAGGGTCTCTCTAGGTTGCAGAGAGTCTTGCTACTTGCTGAGGCTGTCCTGGAACCTGTCTCAGCCTCCCAAGTATAGGGATTTTAGGCGTGCACAACCACGCCCGGCTTAAATTGTTATTAATCTTTACTGTCAAATTCCAGACTGGAATGGAGCTCAGAGGTTTTGACCACACCTATGAGACAATGAGAGCTGTTTCTTAGAGTGAAGGTGTGGGCCCTTTTGCTCAGCAATTTTCATACTTGAAAGACCTACTTTTTGTAGGCTTAGTTTATGCTTTGTGACTCAGCAATTGAAACAGGTCCATTTGGATATTTTTCCTCACTTTTAATGTGGACAGATGGAATGAGTTTGGTTATTAGTAGGAGTTTCCTGAGTGAACTTTTATTTTAAAGTAACAAATAGTGATAAGGGAAAGTAATCACTGTAGAATTCCAATTAGCAAACCAGAAAGGATGATAAAATTCAAATATCACTATTTTGGAATCCATAATGGAATCTTGAAATGGATCTTGAAAGTGACCCTCAGCGGCTGCTAAAATCATTAGGTGAAAACTGATGGGTACCTCATTCTAAGTGACACAGAACAATAGAACAATAGCACTTGCCTAGTCATCACCAAGAGAGAGACCATGTGCATATTGATGTAACGCAGTAGGAGAAACAGATGTTGCTTTTAAATATTCTTACCAAAAAACAAAGAAAGAAAGAAAAGAAAAAAACTCAAACCTAAATCTGAGTAGGTCTCTTCTCTAGTCTCATATATTTATTGGCAATACTGTGAATAGAAGGAGTGTGTTAAACCAATCTTTCAAAATCTTTCAAATCCAGAATTTAGCACTTGTTACACTCCAGTTGTGGTCTGGAAACCAGCACCATTGATCTGTCTTGGAGACTTTGATGGAAATGCAAATCCTCAGGTCCTAGGAAAGACCAACTGAACCAGAATCTGTATTTTAATAGGACTCCTAAATAATTTGCTTGTGCCTTGAAGTTTAAGAAGCAGTGTACAGGACAGTGACCTGTTTTTTCCCCCCATAAATAAATAATAAGAAAAAAAAGAAAAATAGGATAGAAACCATTAGTTTATAGGATATTCAAAAGGTGTGTCAATCAAGCCAGGTATGGTGGTATATACCTGTATTCCTAGCACTTGGGAGGCTGAGACAGGAGGATTGCAGAGTCTCAGCCAGCCCCAGTAACTTAGCAAGGCTCTGCAACTTAATGAGACCCTGTGTAAAAATAAAAATAAAAATAAATAAATATATAAGTAAAAGACTGGGGGCTCAGGTAGAATACCTCTGATTCCAATCTCTAATACTACAAAAAAAAAAAAGAAGGAAAGAAAGAAAGAAAGAGAAGAAAGAAGAGAAAAAGCCAGGCATGGTGGTGCACATGGGTGTAATCACAGTACTTGAGAGGCTAACAAAGTAGGATTGCAGGTTTGTGGCCAGCCTCAACTACTTAGGCCCTCTAAAACTTAGAAGGGCTGGAGGTAGCTCAGAGGTAGAATGTCCCTCAGTTCAATCCCCAGTACCCCAAAAATAAAAAAAAAGAGAAAAGAATGTGTCAATCAATTGTCTTGGTGGATGTTGTATACCTTTTTTTAAAATTGTATTTACTTTTTATTGATCCACTATAGTCATACATCTCAATGGGGTACAAGATGGTAGAGTCTTACATGTACACTTCACTCATTTAGCCCTTCCCTACTTCCTACCCCATTCCTTCCCCCTTCCCTCCTCATGTTTGGCTTACTGATTGACTTTGTTATGTTTGTAATTGTATATCATGTGCATTAGGGAATTTCCCTCTTTCCCTCTCCCATCCCCCTCAGGATGTTATATACCTTGAACAAAATAACTGTATGAACATTTGTATGATAACTGTAGAAATCTGACTACTAATCATTATCGTTTGGACCTGACTGTCCCCAAGCTCCTGTGTTTAGAGCAGCCAGGTTCAGAAGTGGGGCTTTTTTACTTTTTTTTTCCCTGTGGTTCTGGGGGTGGAACCCAGGGGCTTTTCTACCCCTGGGCTATACTCCCCTGGGCTATACTCCCAGACCTATTTTTAATACTTTTTGGAAACAGGGTCTCATTAAGTTGCTGAGAGCCTCACTAAGTAGCTGAGGCTGGCTTCGAACCTGTGTGGTCTCCTGTCTCAGCCTCCCAAGGGCTGGGATTACAAGCGTGCGCCACCACGCCTGGCAGAGGTGGGGCTTTTAGGCAGTGATTGGCTCACAATTGGCTCTGGCCGCACTGGTTGCTGAATGTCCTCTTAGGAGGTGGGACCTAGATGGAGGAAGTAAGCTGGTGGGGGAGTGCCCTGCAGGGGCTTAGCTTTTCTCCAGCATCCCCACTGTCCATCCACCATGAGCTGAGCTGCTCTCCTGTTACATGCCTTTCGGACTTAATGTCCTGCCTAACCTCAGTCCCAAAGAAAAGCAGCCAGTTAGTTGAACATGGACTCAAACCTCTGGCACCATGAGCCAACTTGAATCTTTCCTCCTCTAAGTTGTTCTTGTCCGGTATTTTAGTCACAGGGATGAAAATCTGACGAACACATTCATTGCATATAAGAGAATAGTAAAGATTGATTGTACTCATTTGACTTGTGATACTACTGTGATTTTTAAATCCTTTACCTCTCAGTGGAGATACAGAATGATGAGTTTAAAACAATTTGAGTCGTGGGAGAGCACAAAGCTTAGTTATTTATTGATAATTGTTGAGGTGAGTAAGTGTGTTAGTCAGCTTTTTGTCAGCGTGACAAAAATACCTGGAAAAAACCAACCTAAAGGAGGAAAGATTTATTTTGGCTCCTGGATTCAGAGGTTTCAGCCCCTGGTCACTTGGCTGCTTTGACTCTGGGCCTGAAGGGAGACAGAACATCATGAGGGTGAGTGTGGTAGAGCAAAGCTACTCATCTCTTGGCACTTCAGAAGTGGAAGGGGGTGGCGGGAAGAAAGTACAGTCTCAAAGGGCATGCCCCTTAAGAACTCACCTCCTCCAGCCATGTCCCATCTGCCTCCAGTTTCCAGCACTTCCTAGTGGTTCATTCAGCCCGCGATGGTCTAAGCCACCAACGCAGCCAGAGCCCTCATGATCCAGTCACTTCCTCAAAGCCCTTCCCTCGGGACTCTGGACATTGCCGCATTGGAGACCAAGCCCCCAACACATGAGCCTTGGTGACATTCCAGATC
This sequence comes from Muscardinus avellanarius, assembly GCF_963383645.1. Classification (NCBI taxonomy): domain Eukaryota; kingdom Metazoa; phylum Chordata; class Mammalia; order Rodentia; family Gliridae; genus Muscardinus; species Muscardinus avellanarius. The sequence goes on from NC_137786.1 coordinate 76,651,483, forward strand.
CAAGCCATAACAACAGTTTTGAGGTTGATGGGATGAAAGCAAGTTATCATCCCTCATCAGTCCAACCTTCATCCATGTTTCTTATGTGTGCCTGGGATCTCATCACCAAGCCACAGAGAGATGGAGAAAATGGCATCCTTTGGCTGTGTGGTCATTGGGGCCGCCCCTCCAAGAGACACAAAATCAGCCTTTGCTCAGGACCAGGGTGAGGGAGTTGAAGCTGTTGTCGTCATGTCACCTGCCACACGTGGCTGGACATAAGTGGTTCATCCATCAGTTGTCACACACTTATTTCTTTACACATTTTGCTTTCCAAAAGTTTTTTTAAACCAGCCATACTATGAATGTGATGGAATTTTAAAATTTGCTTTAAAATACTGTTTTTCTTTTTTTTATCTGATCAGGTAAATCTTGACCATTAATTGTGTCTTTCAGCATTTTCCCACTCTTGTGGTGTAACTAGTTCTGATGGCTGGGAATAGAGGAAGAGGACGTGCCGCCTATACCTTTAATATTGAAGCTATTGGATTTAGCAGAGGTGAAAAATTACCTGATGTAGTGTTGAAACCACCCCCACTATTTCCCGTAAGTACATTGACTGCTGAATTCTCATAGTATGCTTTTCAACTTCCAGAGAAGAGTAAAATTCTATATAGGTCTTTAATATCATGATGTCTTCAAGTGTCAGAAAGTATGACTGTTTTACCTAACTTTAGTTTTCCCATTATCCTTCCTTAAACCTTTTCTAATTTTCAGATCGCTCTCTTAGAATATAAAGAAATAACCCTGTATGCCTTTTCATGAATAATACTCAGTACTATGTGAACCAAGAAAGACTATTGATGTTATTGATACATTCCATCTATCAAAATAATACTCTTGAATATCAAATTAGGTTTTACAGTGGTTCTCATTCTAACATACTTACACCTAAAGATTTTCTTCGCATCTTTATCTGGAATGTAACTATGCTCTTTAGTATGCCACTTGACCTTTGTTCTTCTTTGTTATTTTCCTATTTGGTCAGTCATTTTGAATTTTGTGAGTTTCTCAAAATGCAGACATTTCTATTATATTTGGTGTTGACTTTAAATGTAGTTATTGCGGTACATACCTGACTGGCATAATGTTTTGGCCTTCTACTTGGTTTGATCTGTAAGCTTACATTTCTAGACATGCTGTGGTATAGAAGGTAAAAGTCACAATTAGCCAGGTGCCCTTCCCTTTATGGATCTTTTCTCTGTTTCTGATAGCAAAGTCCTCTGTTGAAGGGTTTATATCTAGATGCTACATAAGGAGTCTCTGCTTTTTGCTTTTGTTATTTTGCCTTTTGGCTTCTCAGTGCAGCTGAAAAACAGAGACAACTCTCAAGTCAGGCATCCTGTCCCTCTGCTGTGATTTCTTTCTTTTGGGGGGGGCACTGGGGATGGAACCCAGGGGCATTCTACCTCTGAGCTATATACCCCCAGCCCTATTTTTTATTCTCTATTTTGAAACAGGGCCTCACTAAGTTGCAGAGTTGCTGTCCGCAAACCCCGATCCTCCTGTCTCAGCCTCCCGAATGCTGGGATTACAAGTGTGCGCCACCACACCCGGCTCTGGTGGTTTCTTTTTAACACTGGTCTTCTCCACGCAGGAGGAGATCGCTTCTGAACTCAGGGCGTGTTACTATGTGGTGTTGTTTTATACTTGGAATAAAGTTGAAATTCCTTGTTGCTGGCTAGAAGGCTCTGCCTGGTCAGCTTTCCTTGTGTTTCTGAGCCTTCCCTACAACTGCCTTTCTCGCCCACCAGCTGTGCTGGCCGTCTCTGCTCTTAGGCTGTGTTCCCTGCAAGTTCCCTGCCTGGGATCATCTGTTCTCCAGTCTTTAAATGGACAGCTTCCTGATTTTGCTCAGATCTCTGCTCAAGTGTGACTTCTCCAAGAGGCCGTGTGCGCTTACCCTGTGGAGACAAACTGCCTCCAAACTCCATGCCCCCCCCCCCCCCAGTACTGGGGATGGAACCCAGGGGCATTCTACCTTTGAGGTATATCGCCAGCCTTATTTTTTTATTCTTTATTTTTGAAACAGGGTCTCACTAAGTTGCAGAGAGGCTCACTAAGTAGCTGAGGCTGTCTGAGAACCGTGATCCTCCTGTCTTGGCCTCACAAAAGCTGGGATTACAAGCGTGAGCCACCACGCCCGGCTTTCCACGCACTCTTGCCAGTCATCCTTCTGTCAGATTTTTTTCTTAATGTCATATAACTTTCTAAAACTGTAACTTTTCTCATCTGTTTACTTATTTGTTATGTGTTTTCCCCCTAGAATATGAATTCCATGTGGTCAGGGACTGTGACTGGTTCATCATGGTATCTCCTGTTGTTTAAACATGTCTGGCTTATTATTTGGTACTCATTAAATAGTTGTAGGCTGAAAAAATACATTCATCAGTATTTTCGATGATTAATAAAAGATTAATCAGTTTTGAAAAGCTACTGTATCCTCTGAAATGTCTTTGCCATTTATGCTGGGAATCCACTTTCTAATGAATAAATATCTGTACACAGGTTTATGCATATACATAGGTGAATAGGTGGAATTTAAAAAATTGAAATGTATCTTTGAACCCTTGTCTTTCCATTTACTCATTATGTGGGTTTATAAGTTACTCATTTCTCCATTTTTCAGTGTTAAAGAAGAAATAATGTTAATACACTAAATGACATAGTGGCTGTTGAATATTGATCCTGGTCACAGTAACCACTTGCTGACTGATAGCCACTGTGACTTCTTCTTATGCTACCGTTCCCCCCAGTTGCACCACCACTGGTTGAGGTTAACAGAAACTAAAGCAGTTGGTCCCAGTGGGTGTTTGGATTTTTACATTATGGAATCCTATTAGTCATCAGACAATATGGCAGAATAGTTTTCAGTGTAGTACTTCATTCAGTAGGGAAATTATATCTTTCCTACCTCTAAAATAAGGGCGAAGTAGGAAATTAGGTAAAAGGTTAAGTAGATTACAGATTCTCAACATCTTTTGTATTGAGTATAAAACTTTGTGCCTCTATAACAGTTTTTCAATAAAACCGACATTTTTGTAGAATATATGAATGAGATAGTAAATTTTGAAATAAAATCTTTTGTCTCTTAATTTAATCAGGATATAGATTATAAGCCAGTGCCATTAAAAACAGGAGAAGGTGAAGAATATATGTTGGCCTTGAAACAGGAATTGAGAGAAACAATGAAAAGAATGCCTTATTTTATTGAAACACCTGAAGAAAAGCAAGGTTTGTATTAGACTGTTTGATGATGTGGTTTAATATATGTAGTTAAACAGTGCTTAATCAGAAAATATGTGATATTTTAGCCATAAGCAGTGGTGCCTGCCTATAATCCTAATACTTGGGAGGCTGATTCAAGCGGTCTGTTGGTTCAAGGCCAGCTTTGGCAACTCCACAAAATACCTAGCCACTTAGACCCTTTTTCAAAATAAAAAATAAAAATATAAAGGTCTGGGAGTATTGATCAGAGGTAGAATGCCCCTGGGTTCAGTACTAAGTAAAAAAAAATAAAAAGAAACCATGTATGTTATAGTTTAATTTGGTCAGAGATTACCAACCACTTAAGATTTATGGTTAATTTAACATAAATATATTTTAATAATTGTAATAATAATAGTAATTCTAAATTTTTATATGCATATATATGTATATTTTATTTATTTATTTATTTATTTATTTATTTATTTATTTATTTTTTGCGGTACTGGGGATGGAACCTAGGAGCATTCTACCACCGAGCTACACCCTCAGCCCTATTTTTTTATTCTTTATTTTGAAACAGGGTCTCACTGAGTTGCAAAGGGCTTTATTAAGTAGCTGAGGCTGTCTGCAAACTTGTCTCAGCCTCCTAAATGCTGGGACTACAAGCATACACCACCATGCCTCCCTTTGATTTTTTTTTTCATTTTTCTTTTTTTTCTTTTTTTTCTTTTTTTGGTGGTACTGGGGTTCCTGAAAACCCTTCTACCTCCGGGCTACACTCCCAGACCTATTTTTTATACTTTTTTATTTGGAAACAGGATCTCTTAAGCCAGCGCGGCTGGCTTCAAACCTGCACAATCCTCCTGTCTTCGCCTCCCAAGCGCGGGGATTACAAGAGTACACCACCAGGCCCGGCTAATACTTTGTTTTTAAAAATACCTTTCACAACTGAAGTTGGATATGTTCTATGAAAACCAAAAAAAATTTTAATAGATAAAAATTATTCATGCCTATGTCTAGAGAACAACTATTAATATGCTATTGTGTATACTAGATTTTTCTTCTGTTTTTCTTCATAAATTTGGATTAATAATTTGTGTCTTATTTGCAATAGATTGGTGTTTTTACTTATCTTTATTATTCTTGGAAAATACAAATTTTAATGACTGTTATTCCATTGTGTAGATATGAAATTATCAAGGTTTTCAGTTATTTTGCTCATATATATGATACTGTGATTATAGTCATTATAGATATGTTTTATGAATATCTCTATTTAATATTTAGGTTAAAAAATTTAAAAGCCTTGATTTTTGGTTCATTATTTATGTCTCCAGTATAATAGAAAACATAAAATATGTGCTTATTACTAGTACTAAGAGCAAAGAGGAGAAATTACAGTTAGAGAAGGCTCAACAGTTCAGACTGGAAATGGGAAGTGGTTCTAGTGGAAGTGAACTCCCTGAGTAGTTACTTAGAACAATAGGGTAATATTGATTTTTAGTTTCTAATCTTGATTAGTGAAGTTAGAAAAATCAATATCATCTTTGAGTTCTCAGACATTATTAAAACATGAGAAATTCATATGTATCATTTCATTCCATTAGTATTAAAAATGCATTCCATTTTTCTCTCTCTAAAAGTCTTAGAATTGGCTAAGAGTCAAAAAGAAAGTCTTATATAGTGATGTCACATGCGTTTATAAGAAATATGTTAGACAAGTTCATTTAATTTTTAAAGCAAATCTACTTCTAGTTATATATTGGTTTGATAAGAAATTTTACCTTAAAAAATACTGAATTTTTAAAAATTCCATGACTCTTGTATGCTTTTGTCTAGGTTTAAATATGAAGTTAAAGCTCTCATTTTATAGATTTAAAAAAGTAAGACCAGGCTTGGTGGCACACGCTTGTAATCCCAGCTTTCAGGAGGTGGAGACCAGAGGATCATGGTTCCCGGATAGCCTCAGCTACTTAGCAAGGCCCTTCTCAACTCTGTGAGACCCTGTTTCAAAAATTAAAAAAAACTAAAAAAAAAATAGGGCTGGGAGTATGGCTTAGAGGTACAGTGCCCCTGGGTTCCATCTCCAGTACCACACACACAAAAAAAGAGAAGACCAAATGAACTGATACTAACTCTTATTAGGAAAAGCAGTAGTGCAGAGTATACTTTAATCTTTCTAAAATTAGTTATTTCTCTAGATTATGAGACAGATTTACTTGACTGAGTACCATTATTAAAGTGTGTGTCTAATTTAAAAGTGAATAAATCAAACATTTATTTCAATTTTTTAGCATCATTAAAAACATAATGTTATTGGTCTGTGGGAAAAGTTGGCTTATACTTGGATCAAGGAGGCACTTTATTATTGATAACTATGCAATAAAATAGAAAAGTGTATGGAATCATTTGTTTTTCATTTTTTCAGGAAGTAACTCATGATATTGAATTCTCCAAATTGATATAATTCTCCTAGAAGTCCTCATGTTTATCCTTCTTTCCTAATGTACTATGTTTTAAAAACACTGTGGTTTAAAGGGCTTTTTAAAAAATTAAAATACATGCATTTATATGTATATATGTAGCTAGGTATATATACATATGTATGTATATACACATGTAGACAACATACACAGTAATTTCCCATATCCATGCGTGATATCTTCCAGGAGCTGCATTGGATTCCTGAAACCATGGATAGTACCTAACCCTACATACAAGCACAGTGATAGACATAATTGATAACTGAGGTAGCTACTAAATAATTAATGGGCAGGTAGTATATACACCATGGATACACTGGACAGAGGGACGATTCATGTCCTGAGTGGACTAGAGCTAGACTATGTGGAATTTCATCATGCGCTTCAGAGCAGCATGTAATTTAAAGCACATGAGTTATTTCTGAAATTTTCCATTTAATAATTTCATAACAGATGACTGCCGGCAACTAAAGCTTTGGATGCGAAACCGGATAAGAGGAAACTACTATATATAGTATATATATGTATATATGTATATATATATGTGTATATATAGAAATGCTTATAACACTTAAATAGTATGCACACTAGGAATAAAAAAAAACAGTTGACCAGATTGAACACAAATATTCAACAGCCCAATGGAACCATATTTAGATAGAGTGTTGCATGACGGTACCTCCACCATCCTCCCCCCTCACTCCTCACCAACTGTGTGCTTTAGGGAAGAGACACTTACAGACTAATGTCAAGAAAGAAGTCACTAGAGACTAGGTCAGACTGTTAGGGTAAGAGATCTCAAGATTTCCTGATAGTCACGAGTCTGGTGGCTCAGGGCCTTGAGCACATGCTGAGAACTAAGGGCACAGACAAAGCAGAATTCATTGCCGTTGTGATGTCTTCAAAGTTTATTGATAATGTTTTCAGTCGGAATTACAGAAATAACTAGTATTTTATTTGTGATAAAATTTATTATTTTTATAGTGGGAAAACACCACTGAATATTATTTTAGTGAATTTTAGTCACAAGAGAACAAAGGTTATTACCTCGTCCACTGGTTCCCAGCTCAGGTTTCCAAACCAAAGGATCCTCAGCAGTAGAGACAGAATCATGATCGGAGTGATGGTTCTGTTAGCCATTTTTAGAACTCCAAAATCTTAATAGGAATTATACATTTACCTGCAGGATGGCCACAAGGTCTGTCATTGCATAGGTGGGGTTTGGCCTACTAATTCCCACTGTACCATCAGAGTCCCTAAGAACCAGTTTTAACTTTGAGTTTCTTTTTTGAGCAGTTATAAATATCATTGTATTTATGACTGCTATTCAATTATTCTTTGATAGAGGTCTTCCAAAGAACAAAGATAAAATTTACTTGAAAAAAGAAATTCATTTCATCTTCGCATTACCATGTCAGCTAATTGGACCCTTTTATATATTTATGGACTCTGCCTGATCTTATTTTTCCTATATCTTGAAATACTTTGCTATTTCATCATCGTTGTCATAATTTGATCATTATTGATCACATATTCTCCATTACACAGAAGAAAAAGACTTAGGATAAACAAAGAAAATGGAAGAATGATGGAATTGCATATAAGGATGGTGCAATATTGAAATAAATCATTATTGCTACATTACTCTTTAATCTTCCTATTGTCCTGTCCGAATTAGTACATTAGTTTCTCCCCCATGTGTCCATTTGAGAGAAGGTCTCACTAAGTTGCCCAGGCTAGCCTCGAACTTGGGACCCTCCTACTTCAACCTCCTGAGTAGCTGGGCTTTTACTTTATTTATTTGTTTGTTTATTTATTTATTTATTTATTTATTTATTTATTTATTTATTTATTTGTGGTACTGGGTGGAACCCAGGGGCTTTTCTACCTCTGGGCTTATTTTATACTTTATTTGGAAACAGGGTCTCACTAAGTTGCTGACAGCCTCACTAAGTAGCTGAAACTGGCTTCGAACCTGTGTGGTCGTCCTGTCTCATCCTTCCAAGTGTAAGGATTACAAGTGTGCGCCACCACGCCCAGCAGTAGCTGGGGTTTTAGGTATATGCCACCACACCAGAATCTATTATATCTGGTTTTACAGAGATATAAATGATGACTGCAGAGACCCTCATCTTTGTAGTTGTTTGTCTTAGTTTTCATTGTTACAATTGAGAAATCAAAATATTTCACTTCTCTCCATAATGAGGAGAAGAAAATTGATACAGTTCACCATTCATAGACAAATCAGAAGATAAATGCAAAGAGATGGATAGCAGTTCTCTGAGCACTTAATGATAATGTAGAAATTGATTATATGAACAATATCTCAGACCACGAATCTTCTGATGACTATTGTAGATGAATTTTTTCCAATCAAGATTCAATAAATAATATATTCTGGATCCAGGCATGGTGGCACACGTTTGTAATCCCAGTACTTAGGAGGCTGATACAGGAGGATTGTAGGTTCACGGCCAGCCTCAGCTACTTATTGAGAGACCCTGTTTTAAACTAAAGAAGTAAAAATAGGGTTGAGGGTGTAGCTTGCAGGTAGAATGCCCCTGGGTTTCATTTCTCAGTACCACACACAATAATAATAATAGTAATAATATATGCTTAAGAGTAAAAAAGAAAATACATTATTTTGCAAAGAACCTCAGCATATAATCTTTCGTAATGAACTTGAAATAATCCCGTTTTCTAAAATATGAGTTATGACCATTTTTTAAAATTTAAGATACCTGTGTACCAACATTTGTTCGATGTGGTTTGTAACTGGATAAATGCTAACAACAAATATAAAAATGTTTGAAGGAAATAGATTATGTAGAAATGAAGACGTTTTAGGTTAATTGATTAAAAATTTAATAATGAAATGTTTTGAAAGTATAGTGCAAAGAAGATGGTTAGGCTACCCTGTCTTCAACAGAGGTATGAGTCATCAAAGTTTTTCAATTATATTTTGATTATGAAAGTATACAAACTGGAAGTACAGATAAGGCGGATTCTAAGCACATTCGTAATCTGGAATCACATACATGATCCAAGTGTGATGTAAAAGAACAAGTAATGTTAAGACAGCACCCATTAAAGACGCATTTGAAATTGGGTCCCAGCATGTGCAGAATGCTGACAGCTGATGTAGTCAGCCGCATTCAAAGGACAGTGCCCATTTGGAGTAAATTTACCTTCAAAGCCAGGAAAGTGCTAAATATAAATTTGAATTTGTTATAATTCATTTCTTAGTAAACTTTGTAATAGTTGTCTTTGATTTTTCAATGAGAGCTTTATTGAGAGGTAATTCAGCGGGGCGTGGTGGCGCACGGCTCGTAATCCTAGCATTCGGGAGGCTGAGACGGGAGGATCGTGGTTTTCGAACAACCTCAGCTACTTATTAAAGTCTTTTGCAACTCAGTGAGACCCTGTTTCAAAATAAAGAATACAAGATAGGGCTGGGGGTGTAGCTCGGAGGTAGAATGCCCCTGGGTTCCATCCCCAGACCTGAAAGAAAAAAAAAAAAAAGATAGAAAGGAAAGAAATATTGTTCACTTCTTAAAATTCACTTTTTTAAAAAGTGTGTGCTTCAGTCAGTTTTAGTGTAGCCACAGAATTATATGCAACCAACACCACTGTCTGATGTTTTCATCATCCTGAAAAGAAACCTTATACCGATTTGTAAGCACACTTTATTCACCCCTCCTTTAGACCATTTCAACCTCTAATCTTTTGTCTCCAGGGATTTGTCTATTTGAGACAGGTCATATAAGTAGAATAATATAATAGGTGTTTTTTGTGACTGTCTTCTTTCATGTAACATATTTTCAAGGCTCATCATAGTAAAGTATGAGTTGGTACTACATTCCTTTTCGTGGCCAAATACTATTCCATTGTGTGGCTTTTATCACATTTTGCTTAGCCACCACTTGATAGACACTTGGACCAGTGATTCTTGAAAGCCATGTGAATGATACCGCTGTGAACATTCATGTACATATTTTGCGTGGACATACGTTTTCATTTTGTTGGGTGTATGTTTAGGACCAAATAATAACTAAGCATTTTGAGCAAATGCCAAACTTTTTTAAAGTGACTGTACCATTTTACATTCCATCAACAATGTATGAAGGCTTTTAATTTTTCCACAACACTGCCATTTGTTATTCTCATTTTTATTCTTGCCATCCTAACGAATGTAAAGTAGCATTTCACTATGGTTTTCACTTGAGTTTCCCTAGTTACATTGATATTGAACATCTTACTATATGCTCTTTGTCCATTTATATATCTTTAGAGAAATGTCTATTCAAAATTTTTCTATTCAAAAAAATTTTTTTTTTTCTTGCCGGTCTGGAGATGGAACCCAGGGGCATTCGACCTCCGAGCTACACCCCCTGCCCTATTTTTTTTTGAAACCGGGTCTCACTGAGTTGCAGAGGGCCTCACTAAGTAGCTGAGGCTGGCCATGAACTGTGATCCTCCTGTCTCAGCCTCCCAAATGCTGGGAATACAAGCGTGCGCCACCTGAAGTCATTTAAATACCTTGAGCCCTTCTTCTCTGATCTACTATTTGCCTTTGTTATCTTTTTTATCATATGGTTATATTATTTGGAAGCATTTTCTTAACATAGAAACAAAATCAGTCCTTGATTTGGTCCTTGTTTTTTTTTTTAATGTATTCATCTTTTACACTACTTTTTCATGGCTAAACGTCTGAACCACTTTTTGTGATGAACATGGTTTCAAGCTGTAGTGTGATGTGTTGTTTGCAACTTGTGTTGCCGGGAGAGGTCAGGGCCCTCATCCAGGGAGTTCTGCGGCAAGGGGTGCAAATGGGAAGCAAGAACCACCATCATGGCTCTACTGGTATTGGGAAGCTCAAAAACTCACCAGAGGCTGGGCGCGGTGGCGCAGGCTTGTAATCCCAGCGCTTGGGAGGCAGAGACAGGAGGATCTCGCAGGTTCGAAGTCAGCTGTGCGTGCTGGCTTAGGAGACCCTGTTTCCAAATTAAAAAGTATAAAAAATAGGTCTGGGAGTGTAGCCCGGAGGTAGAAGGGCTTCCAGGAACCCCAGTACCACCAAAAAAACAAAACAAAAAAACTCACCAGAGAGTGTCAGTTGCTGGCCTGGAAAGTTTGCAGCTTGCTCATTTTTCTTATAGACAGGTAACCCCTCACTGAGTCCAGCCTTTTTTGTTTTTTTTTTATAATGTGAATTATAGTCTCACATCATAATGTAAATCATGTTGACAGTGACATACATGCACACAGCACTTAGTGTCCCCCACCTTTCCACACCCCCCTTCCCATACAGAATACTGAGATTGATGTTGGTATATTCACTTAAGTACACATAGTTGATGTGAAATGCCAGTTTTTAAAAGATGTTATAGGATGATTAAATTTGATATATTTGCATGCACATGTACCTTCTGAGTCCGGCCTTTTGAACTCCCACTCTTTCCCCATTTTTCCACCATGAGTTGTGAAAAGTTGCTCATTTAAAAGCCTAACAGACTGAATTTATGTGTATAAAGTGCTAAATTTGAGCAGATAGCCCATGGCTCCCATTTAGGCACTTAGTGTATCACCTTAAACCAGGCTCAAAGCTTACGAGGTAGAGGTCATTGTTATAAGAAAAAGATAGAAAATGCTAAGTGCATCTCTCTGCCCTTGTATGCATGAGACTTCCTGGCCCAACCCTATGCATTAGGAATATTCTTTAAGATGAGTCATACTGTCAGATTCTAATAACCTTGAATCCAGATTGACATCTCTGCTCATCCCCAGCTTGTTATACCAGCTGCTTCCTGCCACCCTCCTCTTTCCTGCCCTCCTTCTCTTCTTTCCTTATTTATGGATTAAAGATTGAACCCAGGGGGTTTCTACCTTCAAACTATACCCCTTCAAACAATACCCATAGCCCTTTCTGGTTTTTTTGGGTTTTTTTTTTTTTTTTTTTTTTTTTTTTTTTTTTTTTGCTTGTTTTGTTTTGAATCAGAGTTTTGCTAAGTTGATGAAGTGATGAAGTTGACCTCAAACCTGTGACCCTCCTGTCTCAGCCTCCCAAGTACTAGGATCACAGGCGTGCACCACCACGCCTGGCTCCTGCCACCTTCTCCAGCATGTCATTCCAAAGTGTGCAGGAACATTTGTGTGCAAATGTAGGAGACTCACTCTATGTGAAATAAGAGATGTTGCCTGGTATTTTAGTATTTTAATAGAATGGCTTAAGTGCTAGTTTACTCTTGATATTTCTAATGGATTCTTTATTCTTTCCCCCCCTAGATATTGAGAGGTATAGTAAAAGATACATGAAGGTATACAAAGAAGAATGGATACCAGGTATTACAATTTTAAAATACTTTTTAAAGACTATTTTGCCACCCCTCTTTATTTTTTAGAATTTTTTCTTTATTTTCATCATAGGAAAATAGACTGATTATTTTTATATTACGATATTAAATCGTAATATAAATCTTTTGGAAACTAAGAAGAAAAGATTTTTATATTGTACAAGGAAGAGCTGAAGTATTTTTGTGAAAGTTCTTTATATAAAGCATATTTTTTATAAAAATAGGACTTGCCAAACTCTTGGGGTTTCCAGTTTCATTAGTCACAATCACAACTGTAAAGAACACTTCTTTATTCCTGAATGATGTTAGTGCTTTTGTGGAGAAAGCAAAAATCTCGTTTTGAGGATATTTTAAGCCCTGCTCATGGGTTTCTTTTCCTCCAAGCAGACACAGAGGAGTTTTAGTTGCCATCCTGCCCTTTCAATAGAACCATACCTATGAGAGTTTTTGTTTTGAAGATAAAACATTCATCTGTTTATCTTGCCTGTGGATAGAGTGGAAAGGGCTATAGAGGAGATCTTATCTAGCCCATTCACTTTGCAAATAAGAAATGGTTGCCATAGAAATTAAGGGACCTATGAGGGTCACTTGCAAATGCTACTAGAACTCAGGTCTCTTCATTTTAATTCCTTTTCTTTTTATGTCTTTGTCTATAGGGTTTTATAGAAAGTGCCCTTATGTTAATTCCTAAGTGGCCTTAGCAACATTATCACTTTCACTGGTTGCAGTGTATGTCTTTCTAGTGTAGATTGTTGATAAGGTTGGGGCCTCCTGAACACTCTTGTAGGTCTCCTCACTTCTACTAATTCATTAATAGTTGTCTCCCAAATTCTCTTTGCATACTTGTGATCAAAGAATAGTCTTTAAAAATGAAAATATACTTAAAGCAAACGTTATTAGTAAAAGTAAAATGACTTGAGATTTTTTGACTGTTTTGTACAAATGCACTGAAATTTTTTTTAGTAAAAGTATTTTCAGATCTCTTTTTATACTTCTTCAATTGTCTGCTTTACCTCTGTGTTTAAAAATTGAAAGAAAGTGGGGACTGGATACGGAGCTCAGTGGTAGAATGGTTGCCTAGCTTGTGAAAGGCCCTCAATTTTCAAGAGCTCCTCCCCCCCAAAAAAAAAGGAAAGAAAGTGAAAAATTAGAGGACCCCTTTCTTAAAGGAGGAATTATATTTAGCTAGTATGAGCAAAAATCATTTATTGGAGGGAATTTATTTTGCCATAGCTACTTATATTTTCAGTTTCAAAGTTTTTAGATAATTATTAGAATTATTTCATACATGTTGGGATTGTGTTCACATGCCTTGACTTTCAAAAAAAGTTACATGAGAAATATATATTAACTACAGAAAGCTAACAAACTCCAAAAAAGTCACTTACTATATAATATTTAACAATAACATTTGCACTCCTAACATCCACAAAGAATTACCATAAGATTTTGTTTCCAGTAAATTTTATTGCATGACCTCAAAGCTATTATAAGAAACCTTTATTTCATAGAAGAAAATATATCACTGTCTGTTATATTTGTTTTATTTCAGGTCAGATTGGTACAATCAGATATTAAGAAATTTTATTTTCATTGCATGGGCAACTTATTATGTTCTTTAACTAGTCATATGTTCATTACTGATTCCTTGAGGAAAGAGAAAATTTTATATTTCTTCTTTGTATACATAGATTGGAGAAGACTTCCGAGAGAGATGATGCCAAGGAAAAAATGCAAAAAAGGTACATACATAATAAGGTACTAACATAATAGTAATACAGCTAGGAGAAGGTTGTTACTTAAATTCTGTTAACATAGAATCGCCCACTTGAGTCTGATACTTTTAATAAACTATGCCTGACATTTATTTGATTGTTTGTCTAAAGCTTAGTTTTTATTGCTGTGTATTTAAAAAAAATTTTTTTTGGAGTTACTGTCTTTTATTTGATGTCTTGTCTCTAACTGTGAACATTTGATATGCTAGGAAATAATTTTCAGTTATGTAACTTTTCACTTGAATATCTACAAGAATTTTTATGATTATACTGTCTGCATTCTATATTATTCAGTGAAACATTTTAAGGTTGGGGAACTTGGTAAAGTAGAACTTTACGTTATATGTAAAAATATCAAATTTTAGTTTTCTTTAGTAATTCCTTTTGGTAAATGATTGAGTAGCTACTCTTGGCAGACACTTCTGAGAAGAGTATGGCAGAGAGCATGCTGAGGTTCCTTGTCCTCTGGACCTTGCTGTCAAGTGGAGTCCACGTATTAAGTGAAAACATGCAGTCCTCGTTGAGAGGTGTGGGAAGGTTTTCTTCCAGGAAAACAAGTCTGGAGTTTAGATGGGATGATGATGAGTAGTTGTTTACAAAGATGAGATGATGGAAGGGACATTGGAAAAGTGGGGAAAAACCAGTTTTGTGTTTGGTTCAGCAGTGTTATTTGTGGTTCCTTTGAGGTATACAAATAAAAATATTAACTGTGTCTTTGGAGACAGAGGCTTGGATCTGAGAATGGAGATGGAAGTATTCAGCAGAGATGTGATTGTTGAAGCTGTGAGAAAGGGTGGAATTGTCTACGAACATATTAGATAATTGGAAGGGGAGCCTGAGCTGGGAGGAATGCCAAAATTTAATGGGCTGATAGAGGAGATTGGTCAGCAAAGGAAGAAAGTAGAAAGAGAGGAAGGAGGAGAACTAGGAGAGCAGAATTCAGGAGGAAGAGTGTTTTAGAACGTGATCAGTGGTGTCAGGGGAGCTGGGATGGTGCTGCTCAGAGGTCAAGTAAGGTAAGCCTGGAAAATAGCCACTGAGTTTTCAATGTCCATTGTTGGAATCCTCAGGGAAAGTTTTGTGAAAGACTCAAAGAGGTGGAATCCAGCCTGGAAGGAGTTAAACAGTAGCTGGGATCTTAGGAAATGGAGGCAGGTAGCATACATGAGTCTTCAGAGAATTTTTCTGTGAAGAGAGGAAGGGAGGGGTAGCCAGAGAGCTGTAGAACAGTGGGCTTAGCAACTAAAAGCAGAAATTCTCACTGCCATTTTTAGCAGCTTTATTGAAGGATTAATTGACGTACAGTTAAAAGCACATGCTTGAAATATACAATATATATGGTGGAAGTGTTTCTATTTTATTTTAAAGGTATATTATGTAAGACTATTTAGCTTGAATTTGGAATGTTTTGAGATGAAATATATCCCCTGTCATTTATACCCTTGGTTTTTATCAGACAAATGTATTATTTCATCATAAAATACATGTACAAAAGTGAATGGTGCTGGTCATGTTCTAATGGATCACAAATCTGTAGCAGACTTTAAAGAGCTTTAAAATAAAGGTACCTCTTTTAGAAGAGTTAATGATTTCAAATGTGTCCTATGGACTACTGCTCATCCTGCTTCATGTCCATGTTAATCTAGTAAAACATGGCAGTGTAATAGGACTTTCCTTTGTTAAGAAAGCAACAACAAAACTTTCTTTTTCCATTAGGCTATAAGATTTTTATTGCATATGATATCATTTTTGCATTTTGTTCTCAATAAGCTTGTGTTTTCCCTTTTGTTAAAATGGCCTCTGTGAATTTACATGAACATAAACAGGGCCAAAAAAATCAAAGGTCAAAATGTTTTTCTTGACGAGTGAACCAGCAACCAGGTGTTGATAGACACAAAAAATTCAAATACATGCATATATCTGACTAAAGATGGACAGATAATTCATATTAATGTTTTGGGGCTAAAATAGTCTTTCATTTTGGTAATTTGACACTTCTCCCCCAATTGTACATATAAGGATTGAGCATTATGCAAAACCTAAATAATAAGTAACAAAGAACACTAAGTGGACTTGAATCTGCAACTGGCTTTTTTAAAAGTTAAGAAATTAGTAATTTTCATAAGGATATTTACTTGATCATTTGTGTGATATTCATGTAACAAGCTTGCTATTATGAAATTAAATAATTTGATGAAAAGTCCTAAGGCAAAGGATTTCATGATGGGTAAACTGCATCCTTAGCTAATCGTTTTTGGCATCAATATTCCCGTATTTGTTGGGATCACATTCATATATGATGCTATATTTTATGTGCTCCACTTTATGGTAAACAGCCTTTGCCCTCAAGGAGGACAGAGAAAAATACCCATTATATTAAGTCAGTTAATTTTGTTTGAACAGACCTCTCTATCTGAGCTCAGTGACTACTCAAAAGGGAATTTGGTACAATAGTAAATTGTAATTCCATCAGTTACGGGTCATCCTCCACAGTCTAAAAATTTCTTACTCTAAAGTGTTAATCTTTAATAAAATTACATCTTTCTGAGCCACATTTTCCTCTGCTACGAAGTAATTTCTAGGTATTTAGTTTGATTTTTAGAAAAGAACTATGATACTTAATGATTATAGCAGAAAAACTTTTAGCATATCATAATGCTTTGGTAACTAGCAGAATCTATATGTGAAATAATTCACTATTCCCTGCAGTTTCATAATAGCCTGAAAAGGCAGTATTTTTATATGGGTAAAACAAATTACAAATCCCCAAACAGGTAAAAGCATTTTATCTCAGTTAAATGTACTGAGTTTTTGGATTCATATGGTAGGTGTATTCAGTTTAGACATTTTAATCTTCTAAACTGAATCTTCACTCCAAAGATAGGTTTTTGCTAATATTGAATGCAACATCTTTCTCATCTCTTTTATGTTAGCAAGTGCATATTTATCCTGCACTTGTCTTTTATTTCCAAACATGGTAAACATTGCTTTGGTCAAAGTGAAGCATACTGCCGTGGTGGCGTGCGCTTGTAATCCCAGCGCTTGGGAGGTTGAGACAGGAGGATCGCACAGGTTCAAAGCCAGCCTCAGCTACTTAGTGAGGCTCTCAGCAACTTAGTGAGACCCTGTTTCCAAATAAAATGTAAAATAGGTCAGGCAGTATAGCCTGGAGGTAGAAAGCCCCTGAGTTTTATCCCCAGCACTAAAAAAAGAAAAAAAAGAGGAACACTGCTAGTGAATAGGGAGCTAATGCAGATTTGTGGGAGTCTTTATATAATGGTATGAAATTTCAGTACAATTTTTTTACTACTTATTAAAAATATATCTGGCCAGCTATGATGGCACATGCTTATAATCCCAGTACTTAGGAGGCTGAGACAGGGCGATTGCAGGCTCAATGTTAGCTTCAGCAGCCTAGTGAGACCCTGTTCCACAATAAAAAATAAAATGGGCTACAGGTGTAACAGAGCTAGAACCCCCCTGAGTTTAATCCTTAGTTCCCATAAATGAATAAAAAAGTATGATAGTAGCCTTAAGATGTACCTTATGAAGTGATTATCATTTTTATTAGAAATTGATTAGTTGTGATAGTATTCTTTTTCTTTGAGAAAAACCAATTCACTTTGAAAATTACATGACTTCCTGGTGTGACATACCACTGTTCTAGACAGCATATGAAAAGGCATAGAAATATATTCACAGTTGCCGTTACAGAGAAATATGTTAACTGGTGGTTTTATTTCAGCAGACCCCAAATCCAAAAAGGCAAAAGATACAGACAAAGGTACTTCACTTGCTAATACTGCAGATGTGTTGAAAAAAATTGAGGTGGGTTTTCTTCTTACTATAAAAAATGAACTGAAAAAAAAATTTTAAATGTCATGCCTCCTTGGGGCTTCTCACTCTAACCTTTCAACCATCTCTTACTGTTAACAATGTGGATTTGCCAGAAGGTAGCCCAGCACCTAAGGCAACGAGGTGTTTGACTTTTGGTAGCTGGGAGGTGTGGGGGCTCCTTCTGTTCTTCACCACTTGACTGCTACTTGCCTCACCTGGGTCACAGGCTTTCTTCTCCACTGTATCCCTATATCCCCTGCACTTGAATTATTGAGGGGCGAGGGGAGGCAGAAAAAAAGTAATAGACCTAAAATATCGTTCTTTTCCCCAAAATCTCTCACTTTTTTCCCCTGTTGGAATATATGTACTTAAAAAACAAATTCTTTTTTTCTGTGCTGTACAGTACGTATGCAAGACTTTTTCAAGGAAAAATATTATCATAGAGAACTTATTTTTATATCTTCCTTCAAGTATTTAAAAATATACAAACATAAAATTCAGAAGAATAATAGAATGAAAATTTACCCTCCCATATGTACTTCCTTTGCTATATGTAGATGAGCAGTGTTACCAGTTTCCTATACTCTCAGAAACATTTTATACAGAACACACACAGAATTGACCCTTTTAATGCAAAAGGCAGTATAATCGCATTGTGTTTCATTTTTGTTTTGTCACTGAGCAGAATGTCTTGGAGGTGGTTCTAGAACAGTTTGTGTAGCGTCGTCTCATTCTTTTTTTTATTATACTGTAAGAATGAACAGTAATTTAATTAATGCTCTACTGATGGGCATTGCGTTTCTTCTATTGTTTTCACCATTACAGTTAATGCTGCAATGAATTCGTGTTCTGTACGTCATTTCACATGACTGTAGGTAGATTTCTAGAAGCGGATTTGTTGGGTCACTTGTTTTGTGCATTATGAGGTGGACAACTGTCGCCACTTGGCTGTCCATGGAGCTGGACTCTGCTGTCAAGGCATGTGTTACCTTGCATTCGTGAGGACGATGATCTTGATAGCAGCTAACACACATTTGGGGACTTACAGTGTGTCGGCTCTCTGCTGAGCTCTTCTTATATATTATGCTCTTAAGAATTGTAACAACAAGCAGAGGGAAGGGATCATTATCCCTTATTTACAGGTGAGGAAGTCAAAAGTTTAAAACATTTACTTGCAAGATCAAGCTGACACAGCTACCTCGTGGCAGAAACTCATATTTTTGCTATTTAAGTTTTTGGCCAGTACTTGAGCTGGAGATAGCATGTCTGAACAATAAAGCCAGAGGACTGTTGAAGGAATAGCAATAACTGTCAGGTTTAATGGTGGTGGAATGATAGATGGGATTGCAGAACTAGCCAGTATGTATTGATTGAACACAAGTTCTGGCTGCACTTAAAGCTTTGTGGAGAAAGTTATGCCATGATTGTAAGATGCTGTAAGAAAGATTAATCTGCACCTCTGATTGTGGTTTTCCCTCAGAATAAATTGTATTTTCTTATTTCTTATGTTTAATAGCTTTTTCAGAACAGTGTTGAAGCTGGAATTTTAAGTCTAGAAATCCTAAGGAGTTAGCAAGTTTAATAGCACAAAAAATTGATTGTTCATTTCTTCAGCAAAAGAAGTTTCAAGATTTTTTAGAATAGAATGTGTGTGGATGGAGAGGTAGCAACACAGTCGGATCTTATGAATAATCATGACAGAGTAGACTAACATGAGCTTCTTATTTCTGCAAGACACAGGAGAGGCTCTTGGATGGTGTTTGAGGTAGAAGAACTGTTCTCTTTCAATAAGTGCATTGTTTTTAAAGAGTTTTGACATTATATTATTCCTTTCATTCTTTATAAAGCAGTAACCTTGGGTAGTTAAATCTCATAAAAGAGTAAATGGAGACTACTAAGTAGAAAGGCCAAAACTGGTAGCTTGGCATACAAGAAATGAAGTAATGAGATAAAATGTTTGGCTCAGTTTTATAGAAAGTTGCAAAAATCTTCTGTTTGCTAATCTACTTAAGTATTTTGCATTTGGCTTGAGTCTATGTGATAAAAACAAGGATGAAGTTACTTATTTAAATATTTGAGATGTTTGAAGCCGGGTGTAGAGGCACACGCTTTTAATCCCAGCATTCAGGAGGCTGAGACAGGAGGATCACCGTTCTCAGCCAGCCTCAGTTACTTTGTGGGGTCCTTTGCAACTCAGTGAGACTCTGTTTAAAAAAAAAAGAAATAGGGCTGGAGATGTAGCTTGGAGGTAGAATGCCCCCGGGTTCCATCTCCAGTACTGGAAAAAAAAAAGAAAAAAATATATATATTTAAGATGTTTGAGGTAGTAATAGTAGAAACCTGGAATAGTCCCTATAACACACTGAATGAATTCTGTATTTTAAAAATTTTTAAAAATCATAACTACTTTAAATAATTGTTTCTAATTATAAAATAATAGTACAACCTTTTCATATGCAGTGTTTATTTTGCAGAGTTAAATGAATATAGCACTACAACCATTTTAACTACACAAACTTATGGGTTGCAGGCCTTTTTCCTTATGATCTGATTCAAATAGAAAAATGAAATGCAATATGTTAATTAGCATTAACAAAGCATCATATATATGTGCATGTCTTATAGATATTTCAAAAGATTTATAAACTTATTTTGAATTTTCAGAGAACATTAACAGTTGGAAAAATTACACACATTATGTTGTAGTACTATCTCATAAGGCAACATAAAGATGGGTATTAAGATAAATCATCTCATGTCTATTGCCTGGGTCTTACTTGTTCTGCCTGAGTGAGGCAAGTACACAGAGATGGGAGTTTGGATTCTGAGTAGAAATTGAGTCTATATGATGTAGTCCTTTCATTGCCTTTGATTTCCTTAAATTCAAATTTGGATGTAATTAAAAGGATTTTGAAAATAAATATTTGAGAACCTATAAAGCAATGGCTAAATTGTAGACTATCTCTAGATATACACTGTTTTCTTTTCATATGTAATCTACAAAGCACTTATGATAAGTATGGGACATTTGGAGAGGCATGAATGGTCTCATTACTATTTAAGAATAATCACAAGTTAGTTAAAGTCAAACCTTAGTATGTGTATTAATATCTAAAATTATTGTTGTTCTTACTTCTGAGAAAATGTAATATTCTGTCATTTGTTCAAAGTGAGCATAGTACAACATAGTGAACAGTGAGTAACAGTAATGAAAGCAGGCCACTGTTTACCAATGAAAAAAGTCATCGGTAGTCGTAGTGAAATGTAAGATGCAGTTTTAAAGTTTGGGTTGTGAGGTGGTAGCACTTGGAATATTACAGAGTAGATAAGTAGAAAATCAAAAGCTTTTCCTTTTCAATCAAAGCTTTTCCTTTCTGTTTCTCTTCTTTGCTTCCTTTTCTAGAATTGCAAATAATTTCTATTGTTAACTGTGATTTGAGTTTTAGTCTCTTTCTTCCCAACCTTCCAGATATATTACCAAGGAAAAAGTTTTGGGAGTGGGAAATAAACAATGAGAACAAAAGAGATAGGGGTGATCTGCACCTGGGATACTTTATCCCAGGATGACTCGATATTAAGAGTTTTCAGCAACTTCACTTATAAATTAAAACACAGACAGTTGAACTATTGCCATTACATTCTTTTTGTTATTTTATAAGGAAAACAAAATATTCTGAAGGTTCTCTGTAAACTAAATCATGTCAAATATTTTAGAAGGATAGGAATCATAAAAATGAAAGTACTGTGGGTTAGAGCTGATGATTCCAGCATTACCTGAGATCCAAAAGGAACAAAATCAAAGAAATACAGTGTAATAATAACAATAAGTGCTTCCTTTCTGAGTTAACTCATAGAGTTTTCCAAGATAGTGGTAAAATGGGACCAGAGGAAGATGATCCATAACTATGTTCACTTTAGTCTGGGAAGGGGGGGCCAAAGTCTAGTGTTTTCCTTATATATAAATTAATGGAACTTACATATAACAGGAATTGGAAAAGAGAGGTGATGGTGAAAAATCAGACGAGGAAAATGAAGAGAAAGAAGGAAGCAAAGAGAAAAGTAAAGAAGGCAATGATGACGATGATGATGACGACGACGACGCGGCAGAGCAGGATGAGTACGATGAAGAAGAGCAAGAAGAGGTAAAGGTCTATTTGGGAGGGTAACAGTTACCAGCCTTAACGACTGTCCAATAAGGAATCAGGTAAGTTGACGGGGCCAGAAGTATATTTTTTGTTCCTGGCATCAGTTGGTATCAAGAGAATTCATATTAGTATTGAAATGTCCGTGATGCCAAAATGATTCAGGAGATAAAAGTAACTTCCTATACAGCTTTGTAAGACAAAGTCCACATAGTAAGGAAATTGATCTGATTAGTGCAATTAAGATTTATCAACATGAATATTTGTCAGCAGTTTAGGTAAAGAATGGTTTAGTCATACAGGCTTGGAGGGGAATCCCTGCAAAGCCATCACATTTCCAATTCC
This sequence comes from Muscardinus avellanarius, assembly GCF_963383645.1. Lineage (NCBI taxonomy): Eukaryota > Metazoa > Chordata > Mammalia > Rodentia > Gliridae > Muscardinus > Muscardinus avellanarius. The sequence continues at coordinate 76,673,667 of NC_137786.1, forward strand.
AAAGTGCATCTGGAGTTGCTCAGAGAACATTGATACGCCACCCTCGGAATCTGGCTGAGTTAGGGTTCAGTGTTTTGAATCTGGGATTTTCAATTTTTATAAACATAGTGCATTTCAAACACTGGAATGATTTAAGATATTCAGAGCAGGGTAATTTTGCTGGTCACCCTCTTTGGTATTCTGCTGACACTTCACACAGTAAGCCTAAGCTCAGAGTTTCTTCTCCATTCTGCTGACCTTCCTCTTTGGTTCAGCTTTTTATATCATACTCTTAATCTCTTCACCTGAAACTGCTTCAACTGAAATCTTTATTTTAATTCTTTGTTTTCCATTACATCTTGTTTTCTTTTAAAATTATGTCAATATAAAAGGATTAGTTGTGGCTACTTTTCGGTTTCCCATTGGCTAGCCAGCTGTTATTCTCATTTGTGAACTATTTTGATTTCCTTGTTGATGTGAAATTCTTCTTTTGTCAGCTGTTAGATTTCTATATCCACTTAGATGTGTTTCTGGACTCTTCTCTCCATTGATCTATTTCTGGAACAATATTAAGCTGTTAGAGTTCACAGAAATGTATGTTTATTTGTTAATATTTGTGGGGCATATCTTCCTGCTACCCTGCTTTGTCAAAATTCTTCTGATTATTCTGTTTATTCTTCCAGATAAGCATCAAATTTAAATAGTTTAAAATTAAGTATAGCTTATTTGTCCCCATCTTTCTTTCCAGATTACTTTTGTATGCCCCTTGCATTCTGACACGATCGACACTTGATTCTTCCCATCCTTGGTTCTGTGGTTTTGGTTTCCTGTCTTACTAAGTATTTCTTTCTCTGAGGCACTTAGATCCTTGCTCTCTCTTCATCCTCTCTCTTGCCGTTACTCTGTCCTGTTCTTTTTTTTTTAATTTATTTATTTTTTATTGGTGCACTGTATTCATACATCATAGTGGGATACAAACTTTTGTAGACATACGTGCCCACATCGCCCAGTCAGCCCCCACCCGATCCCCACCCCATTCTTTCTCCATCCCTCCTTTCCCATGCTTGGCTTAGTGGTTGACATCTAGTATTGTAGCAATTTATCCAAAATTAAAAATGATAATCTCACATAACAGTTTCATTTGTCTGATACCAAGCTTTTGATGACTTAAAGATAACATTTCAATATTTCTTTTTGCTTTCTTTCTTACCAGAGAATATTTTTTTTCTATTTTTTTAGGTGAAACTATCATATATTTATATATTTATTTTTCAGAAAAAAATCTATCCTAATATGGAATATGGATTCTAGATACCCAAAATGATCTTGAAAAAGAACAAAGCTAGAAGATATATATTTTCTGATTTCAAACCATATAAAGCTACAATAATTGAAACAGTGTAGTACTGTTCTAAAGGCAGATACATAAACCATTGGAGTTAAATACAAGCCTAGAGCTAAATTCTTCCCTATATTGTCAAGTTATTTTTGACAAGGTTTCGACGAACATTTGGTGGTAGAAATAATAATCTTTTAACTAAATATTGTTGAAAAATAATAATTACATGGAAAAGAATAAAATTGGGCCCTTACCTAATCCCATATACAAGTATTAACTCAAAATAGATAAAAGACCTAAATATAAATCTTAAGACTATAAACTTTTAGAAGAAAATCTGGGTCATAAAACCTCACAACATTGAAATTGGCAGTGATTTCTTGGATATGATTTCAATGGCACAGGCAACAGAAGAGTATACAAACTCCCTAAAAAATAAAAAAAAAATTGTATATCCAAAGACAATGTAAACAGAGTTAACAGTTACTAATAGAATGGGATAAAATATTTCCAAATGCTATATCTGAAGGTATATTAATATTCCAACTAGAAATCCTAAAAATTAAAACAATAAAGGCAAACAATACCATTTAGAGATAGGTAAAAGACTAACATAAATAATGAGTCTCCACAGATAACCAATCTTAGTTGTCTATTGGATGGAAACTTTTGTTTCCCTGGTTCTGGTGTGTGTTACCTATTTCTTCTTTGTAGTTAATCTCTTTGAGTATTTTCTCTAGTGCTGGTTTTGAAGACATAAATTCCTTCAGTTTCTGTTTGTCATGGAAGCTTCTTATTTCTCCATCTAATTTGATTGAAAGTTTTGCTGGGTAGAAAATTTTTGGTTGGAAGTTGTTTTCTTTCAGAGTTTGGAATATGTTACTCCAAGCCCTTCTGACTCTCATGACTTGGTTTGGAAAGTCTGGAGTGATTCTAATTGGCTTGCCTCTGAATGTCACTTGGCCCTTTGTTTTTGTTGCCTTTAAGATTCTCTGCTTGGCTTCCACATTGGTCATTTTGACAATTATGTGGCGTGGGGATCCTCTTCTCTGATCCTGTCTAAAGGGAGTTCTATAAGTTTCCTGGACCTGTGTATCAACCTCTTGCTCTATGTTTGGAAAATTTTCTGCTATTACTTCCTTGAAGAGATTGTTGATCCCTTTGGTTTCACTTTCTTTTCCCTCCTCTATTCCAATTATTCTTAGGTTAGCTCTCTTAAAATGGGCCCATATTTCTTCAATATCAGATTCCTGCTGTCGGATATTTTTTTCTAGATTAGAAACTATGCGTTCATTTTTGGAATGATCATCTTCTAAGAGCGAGATTCTGTTCTCCATGTGTTCTAATCGGTTGTTTGTGCTTTGAATTGAGGTCTTTACTTCATTAATTGCATCCTTTATCTCTTTTTGGCTCTCTCTGAATTCTTTTTGAAGCACCTCTATTATTTCTACAGTTATTTTCCTGATTTGATCTTCTAGAAATCTCTGATTTTATGTTTTATCGGGTTCTGATGTTGTGGGGTTGTGGGCATTCATTGCTCCAGTGTTATTCCTCTTTCCCATGATTTCGGAAGTTTGTGCCTTCTCTGGGTTCTTCCCTTGGGTCACTATGACTTCACTTAAGGTGCTCTGGATCTCGAGTCTGTAGTATCTCAGACCCCACTACTCCTTTACTGGGTGTTATCACAGAGTCTCCGACCCAGGGAGTCGATAGAGGCTACTTTAAACTATGGGGGGGTGCCAGGTTGGGCGTTCTCCTATGGTGTGATATCTCTGCCACTGCCCCTCCCCCACTGGGTCAAGTCCCAGGGAGTACAGTACTGGGATTTCTCCTCTGTGGCCCGCAATTTGACTCACTGTTCTTGAGTACGCAGATGTAGCTGTACTGGATTTGCTGAATTCTCTGCTGCTGCCGCCGGTGGCAATATGGCGCTGCTGTTGTGCCCTCGGCCGTGAGGCTGGCTTATTTCTTCTTGGTTTTGAGTTCCACTCTGAGTCCCTGCAGCGTGTGCTGAGCTCAACCACTGGGAGCTTTAGATGTTCCCTGAGCTGAAAAATCCCGCCTGGCTGTTCCGCAGCGGCTCACCTCAGCATGCTGTAGCCATCCGGTGAATTCGCCACTGCTGCCGGCAGTATGGTGCTGCTGCCACGTCCTCGGGCAAGGCCGGTGTATCTCCTCTGTGGCTCTGAGCTCTGTTCTCAGTCCGCTTTCTCTCTGGAGCCTGGTGATTTTTTTGTTTCTCTGGTGATGGTGTTTTCTGGCTATGAAAGGCGCTGATTTTGTGGTAATGGAGATTGGTTGTCAGTGGGGCTCTTAAGCCCCGCTTTTCTCGGTCGCCATCTTCCAATAGGTCCTGTCCTGTTCTTCTGACACACACTCTACACCAAAGCAATCCTTGACCTTTTCTACTCTGTCTTCCGTTCAGACTTGCCTAGTGAGCATTTCTGAGGAATCACAGCCATTGATGCTGCTAAATCCCACTAGTCCCATTTTGCCAGTGAACGCTTTCTTTCTCTTCAGTCAGCTCTCTACAGCAATTACGTCAGATCATATTTATTCTTCTTAATCCCTCTTATGTTTTTCATTCGTGTCAGGTGATAGCACCTTCATACAGAAAGTGAACCTGTTGAGAGGAATAACTTCATATTCTTCCCCTTCAAGCTCAGTGTCATGCCCCTCCTCCTCTTAACAGTGGAAGAAATCCCCTTCATCCCATTTCATCCTAATCATTTTGTCCTTTTTGCTACCATAATCATCAGGTCATTTCCATATTTTCAACATCTTTTCCTGTGTGTCCTTTTAATTCAAAATTTAAAATGTGTACATATTGCATTGTACAAATTTATACAGTGTTTTCCACATTCTTCCTCAAGTTCTCGCACTATCTCTGGGAAAGTTTCTTTGGCTGTCACCGTCTCCTCACCCCTTCCCCATTTGGCTCTTTTCAGTGTGACTTCCACCTCCATGCTCTTCAAATCACTGCTACTGAGTTCACCAGAGACAAATTTTAGCCCTTATTTCTCTTGGCTTTTCAGCAGTATGCAACACTTCTGAAAAATTTTGATAACTCTTTTGTTAAAATATTAAGTCCTTTAAATTAAAAAATTTAGGGCAATCATAGGTGTCTAGTATATGCCAGGCATTGTGTGAGGTACCAAAACACAGGCACATGTGGTTGCTTCAGTGCAACTTGTTTTTCCCCCGTTTGTATCTTTTTATGGCGTCTTGAGTTCTGTCCAGTCTCTAAAGCAGTATCTGTCTGTGTTCTACCTGTGGGCTGCTTTTCCTTTTTATCATCTGATTTCATCCATATCCGTAGTAACCCTGTATTGACTTAGGATGCCTCACTTCTTTTTCATTCAGTCTATAGTAATTGTACATTAAGTATATGTTTGACACTAAGCCAGGCAATAGGAATAAGAAGACAAGATACCATTTTTTTTTTTTCTCTCAAGGAAATTATTTCACTGGGAAGACAAATAAGAATGGAGACAGTTATCCAGTGATTTATGTTATGTGGTAGTACAGGACACTCTGGGGCACACAAGAGCCACAAATTCCATTTTAGGAATGTCAGGAAAGACATCACAAATAACACAATTTATAAGATCTGAGACATTAATCAGATTAGATCAAGATGAGATAATAGACTGCAGGTAGAGTAAAAAACACAGAGAGAGGCTTGCAGGTGATGAGTGTGGCAACCCTACTGTAACAGACCAGGTAAATCAACATGGCTACAGTAGAAAGTGTGAGCCAGTTTATGTAGAGGGCTTAAGGCTGGAGATGAGCAGGACTTGGCTCATTAGGACTTTGAATGCCAGGCTGAGAAATTTGGGTTTATCCTGAATGCTGTGGGATGCCATCCCTTGAAGAGTTTCAGAATACGATCATATTTGTATTTTAGAAAGCTCAGTTGTTTGGTTTGAAAGGAGCCACGGTAGGATCATTTTTGAAAAGTTGTTGCTGTCAACCAGTGCTGACTCTACCCTTCTAGAGATATTTGGTGATGTCTAGAGATATATTTTGGTTGTCACAACCATGTGGGTGATGGTCCCACTAGGTTCCAGTGAAGAGTGGCCAGTGTTCTAAACAAGATTGGCTTTGAGAATGCTCTGTTGACAATATCCACTGGACTGCATCTGTGTTCACATTAAGATTTTGTGTCACAAAAACAACAAATACTGGGATACTAGTAGTTTTAGAACTCCATTGGGCCCTAGCAAAATACTGCACAATACAGTGGGTTTACATAACTATATAGATTTAAAATATAAAGCCTTTCCGATCTACTAGAGAAATTAGGTATATTTTGATTGTGAGTGAGAGGTGGAAAGGGGTACTCCATTAAATCCTTTCTAGTTTTAAGGCTGTTTTTGTTCTTTTTAGCAACTAATTAGTTAATGATAAGTGATAATTTACCAAGTGACTTTGGATTTCATAAGCATTTGTATTGAGTAAAATGGAGCAAGTGATATTTGTAACACTTATATGCTGAGTCAAGGAAATAAACATTTTTTTCTTCAGTATTTTGAATATTATAATTCAAGGTAAAGTAAGGGCTTAAATGAGAATCAAATGCCATTTAAGCCAGTGATTTAAACAGATTCTGCTACTTTATACCTTTATCAGGATTACTAACATCTCAGAATTACTTAAATCATAGAATATGAAATGAGTAGTATATGTTTAATTGAGAATACTTCCCTTCCTTTTTCATTTCTACTTTTTACCTATAAATCAGCTTGCTTATATTTCCACAAACACCTGTTGCCAAGAGGTCTTTAGCTACAAGATGGCCTCGTTTGAACTCTCAACCCTGCCACTCCCAGTGCAACAGCCTGGGTTTCAGCTAGGTTTCTACACATTTCTGGGTTTCTTAACATCAGAGAAGCCAGGCCAACTTCCTGGAGCAGGGAACATTTTAAGCTGGTTGCAGAAACTTGTTTAGGGAAGACAAAGTAATGAAATACCTGAATAATGAAAAGTTACTTTTCCTACATTATATATTTCTATATAATATCCTACCATCTAGATATTAAAAAAGAAAACATTCAGGAAAATAATAAAGCTTATAATCAGAAACTTTTCTTTTGAGAATAGTACCAGTTTTTTACTGTAGGTAGTAAAGATGGAGATTTTATTATTTATAAATAAATGTTATTATTTGTAATTTTTATTATAGCCGATTTTGATCATACACAAAAATGTAGTGATTGGTAAATTAAACAACCATGAACTTATTACACTTCTTCAAGACTTATCAATTCATAGCAGATCTTTTAACCAATCATTTATCCATTGATCTAATCCCTGTATCATTTCATCCATAAATGTTTCAGTATGGACTCAAGAGCTCCTTTATAATATCATTATTATACTTTATACAGTAAATATAATTCCTTAATATCAAATATCAACCAGTATTAAATTTTGATTCAGAAAACTTGTTTAATCATAATCCATATAGTCTACACACTGTAACACACAAATAACTTTTAAACTTAATCCATCGCCAGAATTGATTTTTGAATTTTTCATAAAAAGCACAGACACAGAAGTGAGTTTACATGGATGATAGTCTTGCTCAGCTATGAGAATTGGGACATTTCCCCAGGGGTTATTGTAATGTGAAAGGAGAGGCCCTGAATAAAATATAATACGGCACCTTATGATTTGGTATGAGGCCTTTTTGATTTTACTGATTATGCTTAGTTATATTTTATGACTGTGTAAGCCTGTTCTGGTATAATGAACACTAATGTAAATTGGCTTTGTTTTCTCAATATCTGTGCATTTGATGAAATAAATATTTGGTAGGTTAGCCAACTAAACCATGTTATCTTCCCACTAGGGAGCCCTGCATTTTATATAGCATTCTGTTATGGAATGGGCAACCTTTCATAGTCTCTTAGCTAGTTGGTGCCTGAGACTAGTAGGAGGTTGTGTTGAGGAACTGGCACAGGTAGACATATATAAAGACTAATGTGTTTTTTATAAAGAAAATAAAGGAATAAGGCAAAGATTTTGTAGCCTGGCATATTCTTTTCTAAATTTGAAGGGATAGTCTGTATTGTATTCTTTAATAATAATGTTACTAATCCATTTTAATACTTACTAAGGAATATATCATTTCACTTAGGAAAATGACTACATTAATTCATACTTTGAAGATGGAGATGATTTTGGTGCAGACAGTGACGACAACATGGATGAAGCAACCTATTAGCTATGAAATTCCTCAAAAATTTATTGTGATAAGGCTTTGATCATCTGGACAAACTTGATTTTTATTTCTGACAAGGAATGAGTACATATTTTATTTTTATGTTTTGTTGAACAAATATTTTTTGTTACCAAAATATTCAGAACCACTCTGAGTTTATTCACTAGTTACCTTATAGTCTCTTGACACTGATGTTCCTTTAAACACCTGTCATCCCCTATGTATATTAGATCTTTGTTTTGATTTAGACTTAAGTGTGCCTAAAGGGGTTTTGCATCTCTTTATCTGTGTATTTACACATATTTGAACAAATCATTCTTGTTTAACTGCTGGTCTTTTGTAAAAATATTACTAGTCATAATGGATTTCTGTAATCTAAAAGTTGATTTAATACAGCACCTGGAGCACTTTAATACAGAGAAACTTGAAAATTATTTTTTACTTTTACATGTATATTCTATAATACTACATTATGAGTAAACTTCCTAAGCTCTTAGAAGTACAAACTTATTAGCAGTTTTGTGAGCAAAACAGAAAAATGTCATTCCAAGCTATATAACTTTCAGAGTTTATATACATCTCAGCCAATATAGACAGGCTTTCATATGGGATGAGTATTATAAATGCTTGAATTTGGGGCTAACTTCAGACTGTATAAAATATGAAACTACAGATCCCTCTGTAATAAGTGTGAATCTTCAAATAGTTCAGCTTATGAAAATTAGACTGAGGCATCTTAATTTTGTACTTTACATAAGTGTGGAATAAGTTCTGGTTATATGAATTTCACAGCAGAATGCACGTGTGAACTCAGTGAAGTGTAGTGGCCTTTGTTGTTTCACAGGACTCATAGCTGTATAATAATATAAAATGAACTCAGGTCATTAATTTTAAGATTAATTTTTGTTTAACTTAAAAGCTAGCTCTCCTGCTATTTTATATTCTGGGGAGAAATACCCAGAAACCTAAGCCTCCAAAGATTTAAAAATGCCAAAGGTTTTCAAGGAAATTCATGTACTTCCCAAAAGACATTATCTACCCACCCATTAAAAAAAAAAAAAAAAAAAAAAACCAATAAGGACATGCATTTTTCTCCCTTGAGAAGATATCACGAATTACTCTCTAATCTCAGAATTAGAGCCCTAGATTTATTTCTACCTGTAATATTAAGTTAAACCTTGACACTGAACTTAAAGTTTCTGTGCCTTAGTTTCTCTACTTATAAACTATTTCCTATAAAAATTGTTTAAATATTAACTAGAATTTACCATATATATACATTTTCTTACCATATTGAAATGATTATATCTTAAATTTGATTCTTACCCTTTAGACATTTGTTGCTTGGGTAACTAAAAACACAATTTTGAGAAACATGATTTCTTCACAAAATGTATTCTGGTTTTCTTATCTTGTAATTGTGGAAAAACTGGAGAAAATTTTTATCATCTTGGGCAATTCTACATCACTCTCAGGAAAATATAACTTTCAATGGCAATACACCTGTAAATCAAGATCGCTTGTGAGTGCCTATCTTATTTTTTTTTTTATTTTTTATTTTTTTGGTGGTACTGGGGGTGGAACTCAGAGGCTTTCTACTTCCGGGCCATACTCCCAGACCCATTTTATATTTTATTTGGAAAGAGGGTCTCACCAAGTTGCTGAGAGCCTAAGTAGCTGAGGCTGGCTTCGAACCTGTGCGATCCTCCTGTCTCAGCCTCCCAAGAGCAGGGATTACAAGCGTGCGCCACCACACCCGGCCTGAGTGCCTATCTTATTAATGTAATGTTGTACTGATCATATGTATCTTCTTGTTTAAAGAAGCTTTAAGATCCTAAATGGACACTGGGCACAGTGATGCATGCCTGTTATCCCAGCTACTTAGGAGGCTATGGCAGGAGGATTGCACGTTCAAAGCCAGCCTGCACAACTTAGCCGGAGCCTATCTCTAAATAAATTTAAAAAAAAAAGGACTGGGAATGTAACTTACTGGTAAAGCACCCCTTGATTCAGTCCCTAGTACACACACAAAATAGATTCTATGTGGAAACATGAATTAAGTCTTCTTTAAAATTGCAATCTATTATATATAAAAACCTCACATGAAGTTTTCAGTAACAATGGCAAATAAAGTTATTTGGGAATGGTAACTTAACACATTTTCTCACTTCCTCTGGTATCAGAGCCAAATACCATTTTGTGTATAGAAATCCAGAGTTTTATTTGCTTGATTTAAAATCTGCAGATAACAGCTTGAATCAGGCAAATACATGGAAGATAAAGACATTTCCTACCTTTCACCTTGTCTTCACTGACATAGTCCTGCATATAGTAAGGCAAGCCCTTTTGGGCAATAATTCACTCTGAAAGCCCCTTACCATCTTCTTTAAGCACATTCTTTACCCCCTTTGGAAGATCTTTGTACAATTTTAAAGTATACAAATTGTGAGAACAGACAGAATTTGCAGATTGCTTTACCAGCAAAAATCTTGTTTTTCTGGCTTAAAATCTGAGACTGTGAAGTTATTCCATAAGAAGGCAAACATTTTACAGAGATATGTACTTACTAGTTAAGTGTTTTAAAAATAAACTGTTTGGTTGCTATAATGCTTATTTTTCTGTATTTAATATTAAATTCTTATAAAATAAAAATTGTGTCCTTTTGATATTAAAATGTTTTGAGATTTGACTTGATAGAGAAAACCAATTTGTTAATACACATTTGAACTAGTAACTATGTACTTACTGAGCAGGGATGCCTGAATCAAGTATTACTGAACCAACCACCCCACAAACAACAAAAGAAAACTAGGTATGTGATTTAGGAAGAAAGTTATAATAGACTTAGATATTCAGCAAGTAGAACAATGATACTATCGTGATCTTTGGTTTCCGGATTACCAGAGAATGAGAAAAAATTCAAGGCATTCTCATTAATCTTTCCTTCAGCACTGTCAAGTGTGCAGTTGTACAGTGTCACTGGCATTGCTTTAATATGATTAAAGTCTCTGGTTTAGTAAAAATTTCCTTTTTAGAATAAAAATTCTAAATACAACTTTAAGATCAAGATGCTTGTAAAAATAGAGGAAATCCCAAGGAAAAATATGTGGGAAAAAAGTTTCCTTGATTAATAAAAGTTCCCAAGAACTTCAATTTTTTTTCTTCCTTTTTAAAATTAATATTCTTAAAGGGGAAATATTTTTATTTTAAAATATAATTTACATGCAGATCATTTAGTTAGTATGTCTGGTCTATGACATCATAAGGTCATCTCTGAGGAAAACCTTCCAAACACCATTGATCTAAAATTTGTTTTATTTTGTTTAACTTATGTTGTATATAAGCAATCCAGAGGATTTGTTTCAGTGTAACAAGTGGGCAATGTGAATTCAAAAAAGCTTTGGCAATCTAGTATCCCTGTATCAAGTAGTTTGAAAGTAGAAAAGGTTTGCTTTACTCAATTAAATTCACCAGCTTGTATTTTAGATTGCATAATAAAATAGAAATTTTATTACATTTTCATATCTCTTAAAATATGAAAAGCGGCAAAAAGTTTTAAAAACCAGTTTTACAGATGTACATGCTAACATAATATTCTTTACATTTTTCAATTGTATAAAATAATTATATACAAAAGATCTATAGATTCTGTATACATAAAATGAATTAAATAAAGCATTTAGATATTCCTATATTCTAACAGTGCAATATGCACATACTTAGAAAAAAAATACTGATTTCCTGAGCAATGTTGTAATTCAAAATAAGAATGATTACCATCATAATGCACCACGTAAATACAGACTTTTAGAAACTCTACCCTACAACACTGACTGGATCTTCATATTTCTAACTATATCCTTCATATTTCCAATTAGGTAATGTTATAAGATCTTACTAAGTAGTGGTTCATTTAAGGAACTTTCCAGGCCACTGAATAAGCAGGTAGAGGTTCACAGAAAAACAAGTTTTAAAAGTAATTCTTCTGGGAAAAATAACTTGACATTACAGGTTTTTAATTTTTAATGTAGCCAAAGACCTAAACTTTTTTTTTTTTTTTTTTTTTTCCAGTACTAGGAACGGAACTCCAGGGCATTCTACCTCTGAGCTACACCCCCAACCCTATTTTTTATTCTTTATTTTGAAACAGGGTCTCATTGAGTTGCAAAGGGCCTCACTAAGTAGTTAAGACTGTCCTAAAATGTCGATCCTCCTGTCTTAGCCTCCCAAATGCTGGGATTACAAGCATGTGCCACCACGCCTGGCTACCTACCTTTTTTTAGGAGTGGATGGCAAAAATACTTTAATGGCCATCCATTCATCCAAAACAACTTTTAAGTCTGTCTACCCAGACTTAAAAACAAACAAAAAACTGCCCTAAAAATGCCATTTTTCTTTAACTGCAATTCCAAACTGTGAACCAAATATAATTCAGTTACTTTTGTATTTGCATACATACAAATATAAATCCTCAAATTCAAATAAGTTTCCACACAAAAACCACAATATCAATATCAAAACACTGCTTATGTTACCTAGTTATACAATTAATTTGCATTTGCTACAAATTTAATGTATAAGTTAGTATTCTTTAAAAACAAATTATAATTATATTAAATGCTTAACTTTCTTTTAAAAACATTAAATTCTATATATAACCTACATACATAGAATTATATAACTCATTATAATTTTAAAGTATGTAATCCAAATATACAGAAAAAGGAAACTTGCGTGATTGTGTTTCATTAAGGATATATTGTATTTCCTTCAAAAAGTACGCTCTAAAACAGAAAATAACTTTTCATCAAGTATAGTACACTCCCTACCTTAAAAAGTAATCAGATTCCTCCATCATAATTTTAAAGTAAAACTAGCAAAAAGGAAGTAATGACTATGATCTCATCAATTTGATGTGAACAGTTCTTTAAAGGACATTTAGCCTATTTTACCTTAAAATTATCTGCAACATCTACTCTAAAACTTGATTTTTCAGCAGGCTTAACAAACAATGTAAACTGGCCAAAAGTTAACACTGAACATAAATTAAAAGACCACATTCCTCTGAGATGCCCAAGACACACTACAACAATTATAAATTATTTTAACAAAAAGATTTACTCTAAAAGAATCAATCACTACAATTTTCCTATTAAACACTTTTTGGAATTTTCTAAAATTCTCTAATATATGCAAGGGCTTTAAAATGTTTGACTTTCTTGTCCTGTCTTTTAATGTTTTTCTTCTGAAAGTATATATATTCCCAATAATGTAAATATTTGCTCATACTACTTTCTATCAAGATTGGAGTTTGAGGTATGAAATGACTCACAAAAAAACTCATTGAAAATTAATAAATAATGCCCAGAAAATGAGGTGGTATTACATGTCTTAAGGTATATGTTTTATTACAAAACAGGCAATTCAGACTCCACCAAATCTCACTTCTAGTGAATCATTTTAGTTGCATTTTAAAAACAAACACCTTAAAAGGATGGAATCAGTATTCAAATGCTTCATATTTAGCCAGACTGTGGCTGGTCCACAGATCTGAGAAAGTGGCACTACACTATCAAGCTCTTTCAACCAGTCTACATGCCTGTGGCCTCCGTTCCCTAATCTAATGCTATCGTTCAGGGGGGAAAAAAAGTCTGTCAGACATTTTCTCTTTGAAAAAGAGGTTAAGGGATCAACAAATACAGCAATTTGTCTCCTACTGCTAATGCAAAAGGCCTTTATTCTTGTTTTTCCTTAATGAACCATTTTCTACAACAGACCTCAAAGGCAGACAATAAAGATTTGTGTTTTGACCCCACTAACTTGTGCTTGAAAGTAAAGGTAGAGACAAATGTAATGAATCTGAATGGACTTTCTGAAATAGTGCTTAGTTTTAATCTAAAACTTAACTTATATAAAGTAGAATTATAAGGCATTAAAAGTAATTAAGGCCTGTTACTATATGTAACAGCAATGATTTATCACAGTATATAAGTGACTTCCTAAATAATGCTAATCTCCATGTTTAACACTTTTCATCAAAGAACTACAAAAGTGCTTTCAAATATCAGAGGCAAATATTTTAAAAACAGAAGCAGAGGTGAGGTTAAGGGTCTGTCTTAAGAAAGCATTCCTTAAGAGATAAAAATTAACTTTTAGGTCTTGACCTATTCCAGTGTTCTAGTGATCAAATGGCAACTTCACATCCCTAACACATTGAGAACTTAAATATATTTCATTAATTTCTTGGCTTCTATTATGGAAATTACAATTACATTTTTTTTTTCCTACTTTTGCTTTCAGAGCCCTAGTGCTAAATCTGTTTTCTAAGTTTCAAGATGAAGTGTTAAGTAGTCACCATCATGAACAATTTTAGAACCAAACTTCTTGCAAATGAGCATTCTGGTGATTCACAACAGTAAATTTTTTTTCAGTTGCCAACATCTAAAATTATTATCCTGCTTTAATTACCATCAATAACCTTAAATCAAGATTACTTAAAAGATAAAATTTAAACATACCTAGGCTTGACTAAGAAATATGATACATCTTCCAAGTTAAAAACTTTTTAACCCATTTCATTTCTGCTTTAAGCACTGATATAATAGAATTATGGACTGATTGCTCTTAACTTCAACAAGTAGCAACCATAGGGATTTTATACATAATCCACTTGGAAATGGCTCAAAAATTTAGGAAGGTAAAAATCAAAAACAAGTATCTTCAAATCTCCCTAAATTTTGCCTCTGAAGTGGTTCCTGGATGTAAGTGATGTATCACGTTCCAGATGCAAAAGGTAGTCACTAAGGATGTGATAAGCTAATTGCTATGTTTTGTGTTGAGCAGCACGTGGCCGAGAATCTTCACTATATATTTTATGATCATCTTGTTGATCAACATGTATTCCTTTAGTTGGAGCAATTGCGTTTTCCATTTCTCTGTGCTGCGATGGGGGTGTGAGTCCCAAATGCAAATGTGAGGAGTCCACTGTTGAATGATGACTAACGTCTACTTTAGCTAAAATTTCATAATACAGCAAATAAAATACTGGTGTTATTATACCTACTATCAACATTATCACTACTGCTGTCCACCACCCTATTCCCCAGTCTGCTCCGTAATAGGGATCCTTACGCTGAGAATTTTTGTTATCAGGTTCAAAATGAATCTGTTGTGCTGTTAAGGCAGATACTACCTCATTAAGGTTGTCTTTCTTGGTGTCTGTACATTTTACTATTTGCTCTATATCTCGGTCCACTTCTTTTAAATAGCTTCCAGCTGACTCACTGGAAGAAAGAGAATCATTAGCTGGCAAAATGTCCTGTTGTTCTGGAGCATACTGAACAGATGAAGGACGTGAAGTCTGTCTTCCTTTTGGAGGATAAAGGGTTTCTGTCAGTGAACTAAACTTTTTAACTGGAATTTTGATAGACCTAAGGGCAAAAAAGTCTTGATCGCTGATGAGGTTGTTAACTCTCTTGATGTCTGCTACCTGTAAAAAAACAAAAATGCAACATTCAACCAAATCTTAAAGTAGAAGTTAACAAGGATCATTTATCCCATTTATTTTTGAAGAAAAAAAAATTGAGCTTAATTAGTATTATCACACCCAGAAAGATTTTAATTTTGTTGATGAGAATTCTAAACTACTTTTGATCTACCTGTCTTAAGAAATCGACTACATTTTATAATCATTCATAGAGTCTAGTATCCTTTGCTGTTTCCCTTTGTACCTCATACATAAATACCACAGTTCTGCTGTGTTTGCAAGCAATTTGTGAAGGATATTCATCCTTATATTCTTTATTCCGGTTTGGTAACTGGAGTGTAGGAAAATGTTAACTTGCCCAATTAAAATTGCCATTATTAGCTGGGCGTGGTGGCGCACACTTGTAATCCCAGCATTCCAGAGGCTAAGACTGG
Organism: Muscardinus avellanarius; assembly: GCF_963383645.1. Taxonomy (NCBI): domain Eukaryota; kingdom Metazoa; phylum Chordata; class Mammalia; order Rodentia; family Gliridae; genus Muscardinus; species Muscardinus avellanarius. The sequence continues at coordinate 76,689,131 of NC_137786.1, forward strand.
AGGATCACAGTTTGTGGGCAGCCTCAGCTACTTAGTGAAGCCCTCCGCAACTCAGTGAGGCCGTGTTTCCAAATAAAGAATAAAAAAATAGGGCTGGGATGTAGCTCGGAGGTAGAATGCTCCTGGGTTCCATCCCCAGACCCAAAAAATAAAATAAAAAATTGCCATTACTATCAGAACTAAGATGCCATTAACTCTAAGATGCACCATTATTTTATGTATCTTAGAGGGGGAAATACAATGAAGATGTCATTGTTCTAATTTGAAAGATGTTAAAATGTGTGAAAGTACATATATTTTTTGGGGTATGGGGATTTAACCCAGGGGCATTCTACCTCCCAGCTACACCCCCTACCCCTACTTTAGTTTTATTTTGAAACAAGGTCTCCCTAGGTTGATGAGAGTCTTAACTACTTGCTGAGGCTTGAACCTACAATCCTATCTTGGTCTCTTAAGTTCAGGGATTACAAGCATGTGCCACCACACCTCACTAAAAAATACATCTTATAATATAGGAATTTATCTCCCTTTCTTGTCTTCTGAAGCCATTTTTTTCCCTGAACCTCTTAGTGTAAATAACCACTACCTCCAAGATGTCATAGGTATACTTTCCTCATATATATTATATAACTTTCACTTGTCTATCTTTATTTTTTTTAAATCAGTACTGGGGATGGAACCCAGGGGCATTCTACCTCTGAGCTATACCCACAGCCCTATTTTTTTATTCTTTATTTGGAAACATGGTTTCACTGAGTTGCAAAGGGCCTAAGTTGCTGAGGCTGACCACAAACTACAATCCTCCTGTCTCACCCTCCCAAATACTGGGATTATAAGTGTACACTACCATGCCCGGCTCTGTCTGTATATCTTACAAGTGGAAGCTATTCAGTAAGAAGTCGAAGAGATATGTCTAAAACTCAGAAAAAAATTATCTGAGAATTAGATTCATTGGAAAAGGACTAAGAGGAAAAGGAGACAGAAAAGATGCCTGAGGAATGCCAACATTTGGGGAATATGTTGAGTAAACCCACAAAGATGATAAAAAAAAAAGTAGCCAAGACAGTAAACAGTTAGTGGTGGTTAAAAATATGGCTGGGTTGAAACATGATGGACACTTTTCCACTGTTTTGTAGCGAGTTGTTTTACCTCTTTACCATTTAAGTTTCCACAACTGTAAAATGTCAGTAATAATACTACCTACCTTATAGGATTGGTGAGAATATGAATGAATTTAAATGTATACAGAACACTTAGAACAGTGATATACAGTATTTAGCAGCTATTCAGTATTAATAGAAAAATCTGAATCTTGAGGTCAGGAAGTCCAAGCAAGAGATCTTTTAGAAGGAAGTGAAGAACAAAAACCAATAGATTAATGATCAAGTACTATGAAGACAAAGAGGTCAGCATATTGGAAAAATCCTTTTGGAGTTTGTGTGTGGAACGGTAGGGGTAAAAGGTTGAAGAATAACTAGAAGATGAGATAGCAAAGATAAAGGGTGTTTTGTTATCTTACTATCTTGGAACTATTTTATTTTCAAGATTCTGACAAACCCCAAGCTTAACCCCATTCTCTTTAATTGCTTTTTTGCTTGATATTGTATTTTCTTAACAACTGCTCAAAACTTATTCTGAACCAGGCTTCCGAGGTGTAGTATCTACCTAGGTTACCTCTCTATATACATCTATAATGTGTTCTTTGTTTTGCCAGTGTTGTTTTGCTAACATCTTCTGTTGCATTTAGGATTCCAAACCTGAATGTTTTATTCCTTTTATCATTGTTTTACAACAGGCTTACCCTTAATAATTCTAATGACTATAGGTGGAATACAGTACAATCTACTTACAAGTGTGTGTGTGTGTGTGTGTGTGTGTGTGTGTGTGTGTGTGTTGTATACTGGGTATTGAACCCAAGGGCATTCTACTCATTATACTCCAGACCTATTTACCTCAGGGCTACACTCCCAGACCTATTTTTTATATTTTTTTTAAATTTGGAAACAGGGTCTCTTAAGCCAGCGAGGCTGACTTCGAACCAGCACGATCCTCCTGTCTCTGCCTCCCATGAGTGGGGATTACAAGCATGCGCCACCACACCTGGCTAACAATCTAATTTTTAAATGTTAATACTGACAACATTCTGGAAATTATAACCTTTATAATTTTGTGGTTTTTTTTTTTTCCCTTTGGTGGTACTGGGGTTCCTGGAAACCCTTCTACCTCAGGGCTACACTCCCAGACCTATTTTTTATATTTTTTTAACTTGGAAACAGGGTCTCAAGCCAGCGAGGCTGACTTCAAACCAGCATGATCCTCCTGTCTCCGCCTCCCAAGCGCGGGGGTTACAAGTGTGTGCCACCATGCCTGGTAACCTTTATAACATTTAAGTCATTAGGAAGAATTAAGAAGTTTACTTAAAAATGTGCAAGGAGATAAATAGTAGATACAATACAGATTCTTTTGGACTGGGAGTATGAGAATAAAAAGTTGAGAACCAGTGTTCTAGCCAGTTTCATACCAGTATCATAAAAACATGCCTTGCTAAAGACCCACAATGGACAAGACACAGATAAAAAATTGGCTCAGAAAGAGTTTAGTATCTTTCCTTTATATAGCAATCCCACTTTTGGAAATCTATACTACAGAAATAAAGAATTACCATTTAAATATAAAGTTATAACCCGGCATGGTGGTGCACACTTGTAATTCCAGTATTTGGGAGGCTGAGACAGTAGGATCCAGGTTTATGGCCACCCTCAGCTACTTAGGCTCTTTGCAACTCAGTGAGACCTTGTTTCAAAATAAAGAAAAACAAAAAAACAAAAAAATGGGATTAGGGGTATAGCTCAGAGGTAGAATGCCTCTGGGTTCTATCCTCAGTACAACAAAGAAAAAAAAAAAAAGATAAAGTTATGATGCTATTATCTGCATTACATAAAACATAAAAAAATGCTGACTATTCATGAGTGGAAGAATAGCTTAATAAGACTATTAATAAGCTTAATTAATAGCTTAATAAGACTATTAGATCTATAAGATCATGAAGAATGTCCAGAATATACTAAGAAAGGAAAAATGCAAGATACAGAGTAATATACATAGTATATACCACTTTTAAAAAGACAAGTCATCAACTGTCTCACACACATAAATATTTATAAGTACAAAAGGACAGAAAGAAACTCAACACTTGTAATCTCAGGAATTGGAATAGATACTTCTACATTCTCTTATCATATGAATATGATAATGTAGTCGGATATTTTTCAAGACTGAAGAAAAAAAAATAATGGATTTAGAAATACATTCAAGCCAGGCATGGTGGCGCATGCTTGTAATCCCCGCGCTTGGGAGGCGGAGACAGGAGGATCGCACAGGTTCGAAGCCAGCCGCGCTGGCGTAAGAGATCCTGTTTCAAAAATATAAGAGTAACCCAGAGATAGAAGGGCTTCCAGGAACCCCAGTACCACCAAAAAAAAAAAAAAAATTAAAAAAAATACATTTACTTAAATTTTAAAAAATCCATAGACATGTCACAGATTTCTATGCAAAGAAAAAAAAAAGGAAAAAAATAAAAAAAGATACAATTCATTTCAATTTGAGTGGGATGAGTGAACAAATAATTTATTCTGTATTGCATTATGTAAAATTAAGTTAAAACTTACCGTACAACAGTACTGAAGGGCTACCGCATTTAAAGTATCACCCTCTTGTATATCTTTTGTTAGTACAATAATGTCATCAAGTCTATCTCTGGATGTACTTCTTCGGACTTTTTCTTTCCCTCTGGATCGAAGCTCATATACTTCGGCATCCTCCTCCAACACATCACTGTCTGTACAATTTCCAAAAGCATGTACTTGACCACTCAACTGAACTCCTGAGAGAGGAAAACTACGATTCTGATGCCTCCCTGCCATAATGTCAAAATCTGGAGGAAGAAAAAACAAAACAAAAAAAACCATAACTTTGGAAAGTAGCTGGTCTATTGACAGACTTACATATATCATGTGTCTTACATTATGGATACTGTATCTTTTTTTAATAATGGTTTTAGTTATTAAAAATACAGGTTCCAGGTGGGCACTTATAATTCCAGTACTTGGGAGGCTGAGCAGGAGGATTGCACAAGTTCGAAGCCAGCCTCAGCTACTTAATGAGGCTCTCAGCAACTTAGTGAGACCGTATTTCCAAATAAAATACAAAACAGGTCAGAGGTGTAGCCCAGAGGTAGAAAGCTCCTGGGTTCCATCCCCAGTACCACAAAATAAGTAAATAAATAAATAAATTAAATAAAAACACAGGTTCAAGTTTTATAACTGCTGCAGTAGAACAAACATATTTGGTAGCAAAAACAATGGCATGAAAGGAAGAGGTAATCTTCTGGACTACATATCAATAAAACGTGGGGTAACAACGTTTTAACAAGGCTACTATTTTTTGTGGTCAAAAATGAATCTCTTCTTACTCTAACAACATGGAGAAATTATGGAAAATTTTTTGCATTATGTCTTATAAAGTTGGACTTCTAATGAAATAAAAGTATGTTTTACGCATACATACAAAATGTTTTTATGAATTTAAAACACTCTGGTTTGTTCTGCACTTTAAGTTCACATGAGATTGAAATATATTTGCACTCCTTACTCCATGGATCATGTTAACATCATAATTTTTATTTAGCACAGCCAGGTGCAGTGGCACAGGCCTGTGGTCCTAATACTTGGAAGGATGAGACAGGAGGACTTTAGGTTCTAGGCCAGTGTGTGGTAACTTAACAAGATCCTGTTTGAAAAGAAAAAGGGCTGGGGCTACGAGCCAGAGGTACAATATCCCTGGGTTCAATTCCCAGTATCTCCCCATTACACAAATACCAAGAATTTATATGTAGTACTGTACATCTATATAGGTCATGATTTTGCTCTTGACCAGATTTTTTTCCCTTGAAAACTTTCCTTTCTTCTTCTTCTTCTTCTTTTTTTTTTTTTTTTTTTTTTTTTTGGTGGTACTGGGGTTCCTAGAAGCCCTTCTTTATCTGGGCTACACTTCCAGATCTATTTTTTTTATTTTTGGAAACAGGGTCTCTGAAGCCAGCACAGCTGGCTTCGAACCGGCGCGATCCTCCTGTCTCCGCCTCCCAAACGCGGGGATTACAAATGTGCGCCACCACGCTCGGCCTTGAAAACTTTTCACCCAGCTTAAGTTAGAGTCCTCATAATATTGCATTTATGGTACATAAAGACTGAACAGATTTTGGATGGGATTCTTTTATCTTATATTTGGAAAAACATTAAGACTGAGAACTGGTTTAAGTTAAACAAATATAAAATACTTCTTGTTTACTTGCATATTCACTCAACACTCTCATCAGTTTATCTATTAAAACAAACAAAATCGCCGGGCGTGGTGGCACACGCTTGTAATCCCCGCGCTTGGGAGGCGGAGACAGGAGGATCGCGCAGGTTCGAAGCCAGCCGCGCTGGCGTAAGAGACCCTGTTTCAAAAAATATATATAAAATAGGTCTGGGAGCGTAGCCCGGAGGTAGAAGGGCTTCCAGGAACCCCAGTACCACCAAAAAAAACAAAAAACAAAACAAAACAAACAAACAAACAAACAAAAAAACCCCAAGAACCCACAATACTCATTCCACATTCAGCTTTGGCTTCATATTAATTATTCCCATAAGAAAAGATGCACTGCTTCTGTGAAAGATGGACAGAAGCAGTAAGAGGTATTTTGGAGATAAAATACATCAAACTTCAATGTGGTTCATATATGAAAAGAGAAAGATCATGCCAAGAGTACTGATTTCCATAACTGACTAAGCTGATGTCATTCTTTAGGATATGGATTTCTGTTCAGATAATATAGCAAATAAGAGCTATATTTTTTTCAAATACTCCTAGAGGGTCTACGTTATTATTAAAAAAAAAAAACTAGGATTCTTAATTTGACAGCCACCAAACTAAAGAAAACTATCCACATGTTACATCTCAAAAGCAGTTCTGAAGTCATGATTATACCTATTCCTCCAAGGACAACAGTTTTGTTTCAACTTCTTTAGCCTAATCTTTTTTTTTTTTTTAATACTGTATCACTTTTATGGGCGGATACTTATTGTTTCATATTCACATGATTTTGAAGGCTGAGAATCACTTAATATACAGCAATTTATAAGTGGCTATAATGACCTAGTTATGCTGTCCCTTTAGACTTTTACTTTCTAACAATTTATTCTCAGAACCTCAAACCTAGCTTGTGTAGAGCTAACTGAAATTCACTGAGCAACTCAATAGGCTTTTAAGATATTATATATCAAGTGCTCTGTGATGTATTGCTAAATAATATTTAAAAGACTGGAACTTCACCTGTTTCACCGCACTCTCCATTGTAATGAAATGCAGGAAGCAGAATACAGCAAACTGGGTATTCGTGTCCGAATAATCAAGAATTGCTTGTGTCTTTAATTGAAGTGAAAAGTTAAACTTTGGCCCAGGCAGATAATTGCCTGTACAAACTATTTAGAGATTAGACAGTACAAAGTAGAGAACGCCTCTGGCTCAATTCTCCTGAATTTACTTCTCTTAATTCTTCTAGAACAGGAAAAAAAATCCCCTATTCAGAAAACTGGAACAAGCCTCCATGCAACATAGACTATAGGCGACAGAAAAATTAATTACCAATGAGTACTGTGCTAAAGCTTTCCTCAGCTCTGTCTGAACACAGTCGTACTACATGACCGCTGCTGGGCGTTGCGTGCTGACCTTCCTTGGCCAGGGAGAGAGCAGCACCCAGGCTCGTTCAGCACTGGGACAGAATCACGGGGCATATCCACAGGTCCACAGACCACCAGGTCCAGTTTTGTTTTTAAAAAGTTAACTTCCCTCCCTCTCCATTCCCTGTTCTCCGTAGCAGGGGCTAAGTCCTGGCTCTTCTGTCACGGCATCCCACTCGGGGCGACGCGGTGTCTGGGTGGCAAATACAGAGCGCCGAGGCAGGCAGGCGTCTTCCCCGAGCCTCAGTTTCCCCGGCAGCTGCAGGGTGCCGGCGGGCGGGCGGGCGCCGAGGGTCTCCCGCCCGGGAGCCTCCCGGGGAGCCCGGGCCCCGGAGCGCGGCCGAGGACGCCCGGCTCCAGCGCGCCCTCCGCCCGGCTCCCACCTCCCGCCGCCATCTTTACCTGTCCCCTTAGCACGGGCGCCGCCGCGAGGAGCCGGATGCCAGGTTCGCCGCCGAGCCAGGTAAGTTCATGACCGAGCCCCCGCGTTCGGCCGTCAGGGACCCTCCCGGCCGCCTCCGCCGCCAACGTCTCCGCCTTCCGGGCCGCGCGCCGCCACGTCCGCAAACCTGCGCTGCGTCATCGCGTCGAGTGGGCGGAGGTGGGCGGGGCGGGGGCGCGAGGGCGAGTCCTGCGTCCAACCGCCGGCCCACGCGCAGCGCGCAGGCGCGGGACGCCTCCGGGTAGGGGCGGGGCCTGGCGCACGCTCACGCCCACGACCACGCCCCTTCACTTTCCAGGGACCTGTTCTGAGCTCCCAGTAGGCTCGCCAGCCTTTGGGCGTTGGGCCACCTGCTGGCTGTGCCCATGCCCAGCGTCTTTCCTGGGTTGGCAAAGACTGTCCCCAACACACTAAGGAGAGGGCGGTGTTGACAATTTGTCAAAGCTATCGCGCATTTTTTTTCTTGCTGTGTAGAGTTTTCTTTAGGGTGAGGAGGAACACTGCAGAAGCATAGCGCTGACACCCAGTTTTAGCAAACAGCACTGTGTGTATTTCCTTTTTCCGCTGAAGCCTGTTGCGCTGCGGCAAAAGAGGCAAAATACTGGCGGACTGGAATTGGGGGCGGCCTTTGTGTTTATAGGTGAGGAAAGCGAGCCACCTAGAGCCAGACTCTGGGAAGTGTTTGCCTGGGATCCTCATTCACAGACTCCTTAGACAAGGGTGTCAAACAATTTATTATCTTACTTATTGTGGTTTGAAAATTAACTGAAACTCATTGGTAGTCAGCGTTGTATTCTACGCGATATTAGTTAAACTCATGTCTTCATATATTTTTCTCCACAAATTTGCTAAATGTGTAACATCCAGCTTTAACTTTTGTAAATGAATATAAAAACATTTTAATGATGCTTCCCAGTGTTGACGTCACAGATGTAATATTTTGACAACCACACTAGCTCTCAAACAATCTCAGTTTTAGGCACAAATAGCTTGGAGGCTGGGCCAGAACATTTCTTTTCAGAACGTCTGAATATTTATTCCTCCTGAAGGCTTTGAAATTTTGTTCCAAATTATCTTCAAAGGATATATTTTGGTTTTCTGAGAAGTGCCTCAGCAGAAGTTAGGAATTCTTCATTGCATTATTATTCTTTTATTTTAGGGGAAATGCACTATGCTCAACAAAGCTACAGAAAGTTTCAGGAGGAGACTTTAAAAAGAAAGTTTGTTGAAGCTGTTCTGTGTGCCTTTGCCCTTCTGACACCCCTGTCTGTAACCATTTATCACTGAGACATTTTCTCATCAGTAGACAAAGGACATACTCCCTACTTGATGTATAGGGCTTCAGCTGCTCAGCCCTCATGAATGTTAATGGGAATACAACCTTCTTTCTGGATATAGGTTACTTTTCTTATTTTAATGTCAATAGGCAGTGGAATCCTTGTGAGAGACAGAGTGATAGAATTTCAGGCACTTCTGCAGGACTGCTACCTATACCTTTCATATAAACACTCAGTGATTGCTACATGCTCTTAATTTGTTATTTGTATTAAACAAAAATCCAGTGATTGAACTTTTCCCAAAATAGCTACAATATATATTTTTTATCATTAAAATATACAAAGGAGGCAGTTAGCCATGAATTTTGGCTAAGTTCCAAAAAGCTGGCCAGTAGGAACAAATACTTTGTCTTTGAGAAAAATGATGTCCCCATACCCAATAAAGCCAAAAGAATTTTTAGTTTCTTGAGATCTCATCTGACAGAGTTTCCATAAAAAGCTGTATATGAAAGAATATGTAGTTTCTAGGAATATGTGGTTTTGTTGTCACTAATAGCTAGGTTTTGTGAGTTGCTCCAAAGAATAATTTGTATTATAGAGAATATAAACTGATACAACCTGTTAGAGTGTCATTTGGCAATATTTAACAAACTTAGAAATGCAATTGACTGAACTTTTACAAGGGAAAGTACTTACCTTAGACTCATTTACAGATACATTTGAACAATATGTAGTAGATATATTCAGGAATGTTTACTATAGTAATGGCAAAAAGTAAACATTCTAAATGTTCATCAGTAGCTAACTTGGATACTTCTGGCATATTTAAAACAATGTATATTATACTTTGCATCACAAGAATGAGATCATCCATATTTGAAAATTTACTTATTAGTTTACCTAAGAAATTTTTGTCAAAGGATATGTACATGCAAAACTTTTAGACTCATCATTGCAGATACACTGCTTAGAAAGGAATAGTCCCTTGCTTGTGGAGCTTGCAAGATTGTAAGCATATAGAATGATCTCCAAAGTATATTTTAATGAGAATTTGTCTTATAGAAGATGTGATGTTTTTCCTTTGGAGTGCAATTTTAATGTATATCTCTCCCACCGTACTCCACCCCACACATTCTATTCAGGGAGTTGCATTTAATTTTTCTTTCTGGAAAGTTACTGAAAGAATTTTAGCAGGGACTGAAAAGGATTAGATGTTGCAGGAAAGTAGACAGGAAACTTCTTTTTCTTTTTATATCTCTGTAACTAGGTTGAATTATTATTACTAGATGCTTTTATTATTATTAAAAATATTAAGCTGGGCATGGTGGCGCACGCTTGTAATCCCTGAGCCTGGGAGGCGGAGACAGGAGGATCCCGCAGGTTCAAAGCCAGCCTTGCTGGTTTAAGAGACCCTGTTTCCAAATAAAATATAAAATAGGTAGCCCGGAGGTAGAAGGGCTCAATCCCCTGTACCACCAAAAAAAAAAAAAAAAAAAAAGAGCAAAAAAAGAAAAAATATTAAAAGTGAGTACATTTCAGTTTTTAATAGCTGGACTTGTCTCCCCAGCCCCCAGAGTTAACCTATAGTTAACTATGCATCTCTTGATCATTCATGAATCTAATTTGCATTTTATTTATTTATTTATTTATTTATTTATTTATTTATTATTTTGCAGTACTGAGGATGGAACCCAGGGGCATTCTACCTCAGAGCTACACCCCCAGCCTGATTGTTTTTACTCTTTATTTTGAAACAGGAATTCTCACTGAATTGCAGAGGGCGTCACTAAGTAACTGAGGCTGTCCATTAATGGCGATCTTCCAATCTCAGCCTCCCAAATGCTAATGCTGGAATGGTGGGATTACAAGCATGCGACACCACGGCCAGCTTAATTTCCACTTTATATTCTATGATGAATGCCTGGAGAAAAGAACCATTTCATTTTCCTTAGAAGTAAAAAAAAAAAAAATAGGAAGGTAACAAAACTTGAATTTTTTTTACATTCCTTCCCATTTCCCTGTGCTAGGTTTCTTTCAGCCATGCTCTTTTTCTTTCTGGATCCTCTTATCAGACTTTTACTTTTAAATCTACTTTCCAGCTGGGCGTGGTGGTGCACGCTTGTGATCCCAGTGCTTGGGAAGCTGAGACAGGAAGATTGCACAGGTTCAAAGCCAGCCTCAGCTACTGAGTGAGGCTCTCAGCAATGAGACCCTGTTTCCAAATAAAATATAAAATAGGTCTGGGAGTATAGCCTGGAGGTAGAAAAGCCTCTAGATTTCACACCCAGTAACACACACACACACACACACACACACACACACACACACATGGAGCCAGCCTTAGCTCCTTTGCAACTTAGAGAGACCCTGTTTCAAGATAAAGAATAAAAAAATAGGGCAGGGGATGTAGCTCAGAGGTCAAATGCCCCTGGGTTTCATCCCTAGACCCGCTAAATAAATAAATAAATAATAAATAAATAAATAATAAATAATAAACAAAAATAAAGAATAAAAACTAGGGCTGGCGGTGTAGCTCGGAGCTAGAATGCCCCTGGGTTGAATCTCTAGTACTGCCAAAAAATAAAAAAATAAAATAAAAATCATAAAATAGAGAGATGTACATACTTAAAGGTAGTATTTTTTGTGGGGGGTCTAGGGATAGAACCCAGGGGCATTTGACCTCCAAGCTACACCCCCCTGCCCTATTTTTTATTCTTTCTTTTGAAACTGGGTCTTACTGAGTTTTAGAGGGCCTCACTAAGTAGCTGAGGCTGTACGCGAACCGCGATCCTCCGGTCTCAGCCTCCTGAAAGCTGGGATTACAAGCGTGCGCCACCAGGCCCAGCTTGTAGTATTTTTTTTAATGTGTGTTGTACTGGGGATGGAACACAGGGACATTCTACATCCAAGCTACAGCCCCAGCCCTGTTTTTTTTTTTTTTTTCTTTATTTTGAAGCAGGTTCTCATAAGTTGTAAAGGGCTTCACTAAGTAGCTGAGGCTGGCTGTGAACCTGTGATCCTCTGGTCTCAGCCTCCCAAGTACTACCACGCCTGGCTAAAGGTAGTATTTATCTTACAAAATATAGACAGAAATGACATCCATTTAATCAACAAATATTCAGCCTTGAATATTCAATGTTTCAGACCGTGTGTGTGTGTGTGTGTGTGTGTTACTCAAGGGCATTCTACCTATTCTACCTCTGAGCTACACCCTCAGCCCTATTCCTATATTTATTTTTTTTGAAACAGTGTTTCACTAAGATGTGGAGAGCTTCATTGAGTAGCTTAGGCTTGCACTGAACCTGGATCCTCCTCTCTCTACCTCCCAAGTACTGAGATTACAAGTATGAACCATCATGGCTGGCTAGATTTTGTCTTAAGCTTGGGGATATTGATGAAGAAGCAGGCTCAAAGCCTTGCTCTCATGGAGCTTATATCCTTAGGGTAGAAGATAGATAAAAAGTAAATAAATGAAACATTGATGTGTTGGTGTTGATAGGCAGATGGAAAAATTTAAGTGGGAAAGAAGGCTGCAGTGTCTGGGGTCAGGGGACTTTGCATTTGTTATGGGAGGGGCAAGGGAAGACCTGTTTAAGGTGATAGAAGAGGTCTCAGGGAGCCAGACTGAACAGGACTTTGTAGCTGTTGCAAAGATGGGCTTTCACCGAGCAAGATGGAAAATCACCAGAAGGTTCTGAGCAGAGGAGACTGGCATTTACAGTCCCATATGAGGTTTATGATGGGAGCGGAAAGATCACCTGGGAGACTACTGCAGTAATGCAGGCAAGGGGGAGGTTAACTGGAAACTGAGAGGAACACCAAAGATCACATTGATCTGGATTAAAAACACTTGATTTGAAAACATATTCTGAAGCCCCCAATTCCACAAAGATGCTCAATTTTGTTTTAAAAATAATTTTCACTGGTTCTTTCTTGCATACATTGGTAATAAATCTTTACTTTTGGTCTTTTCTCTGATTAACTCAAAATTAGCCAGACTTACCACTAAGTAAGTTTCCTTTCTCCCTTTTCACCATGTTTCCTTTAATTTACAGTTAAAGTTGAGCTGAATTTTCCTCCTTTTTCCCAAGCATTAATCCTATCTGGCTTCTAAATCCTTTTAGAATTATTTAAAGCAAAGAATGCATGCTGACTTCAAAGACGTCTTGGATTATACAGTGGCATGGATAGCAAGGGTTGTAAAGCCTTCCACCTTTTCTGTGCAGAATAGCATGTTTGGCAGCGATACATGCTGATCAATGAGCAGTGTGTTAAAAAGGAGAAACATACAGAGACTTATTTGTTTGATTTGTAGTTTTGAAAAGTACTTATTTTTCTTTGGAGTGTTTTTCAGTTCTAAACCTAACCTGTTATTTTGTGGAATTAATTGGAACTTGATTAACTTCCCTGTGTCCCCTGTTTTGGGGAGTGAAATGGATCAAATAATGTAATATATAGTTACCAACATAGTACAATGGGATCCACCAATTTGTATAATTGATATGTACCAGTAAAGAAAAGGAAATCAGCCTATAGATTTGGTTAGATAGCATAACATAAAGTAATGAATATTTGGCATATAAAAATTTCAACTCCTACTGTTTTAGTCTCTTCTTTGAAAGATAAATATTTTACGACACCAGTCCTAGAGGTGTTGTCCTTGGCTTTGTGAAAGATAATTTATATAGGTGTTATAATTAGTGTTTTTTAAAAAACCATTAACTTGAGAACATGATTTTTTTGTCTAAAATATTGTGGTTACTTGCAAGGCAAGCCAATACATAATGCATGGTAGTAAAATAGATTTTCTAGCCCTTTCCTTTATTTGGTTTTAGCAATTGGATGGAATAGAGTTTGGAAGTGGGTATGGTGACAACTGCACACCATGGTAAATAAGGTCAGCTTACAGTAAGTGCTCTTCTCTTCCTGCTCTGTGCTACTTTTATTATCTGTGTTCACATTTCTCAATATCTGCCCTTTACTCATTTAAATTATGATTACAGAAAAACTAGAAGTAGAAACTGCTGTTGCACGCTGTATACTTATAACGAGAGTGCCCACATGCATCCCTGAGGGACTGGAAAATGTCAACAAAGAGATTATAATGAGAAGGGCAAGCACCTGTCATGGTGGTGCACGCTTGTAATCCCCGCGCTTGGGAGGCGGAGACAAGAGGATCGTAGGTTCAAAGTCAGCTGCTCTGGCTAAAGATACCCTGTTTCCAAAAATAAAATAGGTCTGGGAGTGTAGCCCGGAGGTAGAAGGGCTTCCAGGAACCCCAGTACCACCAAAAATAAAAATAAAAATAAGAAGGGCAACATCAACCACTTCCAACATTTATGAAGCTGAGGCAGTCTGTGCAAAACTAACATTTTAATAGCTACATCAGCTGTTGTCAAAGTGTGGTCTGTAGCCCCCTACTAATCTCCAAGACTAGCTCGATAGAGTGCTCCAAAATTTTCACTATAATTCTGAGAAGTTGGGTGCCTTGCACACTGTGCTACAACTTGCCTTCAAAATATATCCTTCACATGAATCAAGGCAGGATTCCCAAACTATAGTAGTCACCACCTCAGTCTCTATTCCCACATCCTACTAAATAAGTAAATAATAGAAAAGAAAGCCGGGTTTGGTGGTGCATGCTTGTAATTCCAGCATTTGGGAGGCCGAGGCAGGAGGATCGCAGTTCGGGGACAGCCTCAAATACTTAGTGAGGCCCTTTGCAACTCAGTGTGACCCTGTTTCAAAATAAAGAATAAAAAAATAGGGCTGGTACTATAGCTCAGAGGTAGAATGCCCCTGGGTTCCATCCTCAGTACCTAAAATAAAAAGAAAAGAAAAGAAAAGAAAAAAATAGAAAAGAATATTCACTTTCCTTGATTAAGTAGTAAAAGGCATTCATTTTATTAAATTTCAACTTGAGTATACAGATTTTTATTTTTCTTTCTGATTAAATGTAAAGTATACATACAGCCCTTCTGCTGCACCTCAAAATAGAGTGCTCATCAGAAGGAAAAGCTTGAGTGCCGCTGCTTGATTATGAATATGTCATTTTCATCAGCAAGCACTATTTTGAATAGGACGAATGACTGTGAGAAAAGCTATGGTCAATGAGACCTGTATATTTGATAGATAGCTGGTTAAAAATGAACAAAGAAAACCAGTTACAGGTGGCGCACACCTTGATCTCAGTATGTAGGAGGCTTTGAAAAGTGGATCACAGCTTCAAGGACTGCCTTCGCAACTCAGCAACCTAGTGAGATTCTCAGCAAGCTAGTGAGAAGCTGTTTCAAATAAAAAATAAAAAGGGCTGGAGTGTAGCTTGGAGGTAGATTGCCCCTGGGTTCAATCCCCAGTACAATCCCCAGTTCTCACACACACACACACACACACACACACACACACACACACACACACTGTATAAGGTCAATGCATTTTAATATGCCTGAGGAAAGTTCTTATTAATATACTTTTCGATACTACATTGCAACAAACCTTTAAGAAACTATCATTTGTTTAGTTTTGGTATAGTTCAAGAAGAATGTCCACAATTATGTGAAAAAAACTATTAAAATCCCTTTCCTTATCCAACTACATATTTGTGAGGTTTAATTTTCTTGTATACTTGAGCCAAAATAACAGAGGAAGAGATACATACAGAGAAAATGTAAGAATTCACCCCCCCATAAGAGTCAATAAACGACTTTACAGCAAAGCTAGCAAGATACAAAATCAACACACAAAAATCACTGGTATGTCTATACCCTAACAATTAAGAATCTAAGCTGGGCGTGGTGACGCATGCTTGTAATCCCTGCACTTGGGAGGCAGAGACAGGAGGATCACACAGGTTTTAAGCCAGCCATGCTGGCTTATGAGACCCTGTTTCCAAATAAAAAGAAGTATAAAATAGGTCTGGGAGTGTAGCCCGGAGGTAAAAGGCTTTCCAGGAACCCCAATACCACCAAAAAAAAAAAAAACCCCTAAAACAAATTAAGAAAACAATCACATTTTCAATAGCATCAAAGTGAATAAAATAAACTGAGCGTGGTGGAACACGCTGTAATCAAAGTACTTGGGAGGCTAAGAAGGAGGATCGCAGGTTCAAGAACAACCTTGGCATCATAGCAAGACTCTCAGTAACCTAGGAAGACCCTGTTTCAAAGCAAAATAAAAAATAAGTGCTGGGGGTTGTAGCACAAAGGTAGAATGCCCCTGGGTTAAATCCCCAGTATCACGCACAAAATAATAATAGTAGTAATATTATACTTAGGAAGAGGACATTCAATCAAGGAGATAGAAGAATTGTACACTGAACACTTATAAAATAATGCTAAATAAAATTAAAGAATATCTAAATAAATTGAAATACATCCTATGTTGATGTATTAGAAGATAATATCATTTAAAGTGACAATACTTTCTAAAGATGTTTACAGATTCAATGCAATCTCTGTAAAAATTCCAATGGCCTTTTCTGAGAATTGAAAATCTGTTTCTAAAATTCCTATCAAACGTTAAGTTTCCTAAATAAGCAAAACAATCTAAAAAATACGCAAATTTGGGGTACTCATACTTTCCAATTTTAAAACTTAAATACAAATCTATAGTAAAACGATATGGTGCTGGCATAAGGACAGATATTTATATCAGTATTATAGAAGTCAGAGTTCAGAATTAGATGTTATACAACTATGGTCAACTTATTTTTGACAAAGGTGCCAAAACCCTTCTATGGGAAAGAAGTATTTTTTTAGCAAGTGTGACAGGACAGCTGGATCTCCAAGGACAAAAGAAAGAAAGTGGACTCCTATCTCAGAATATACAAAAATTAACTGAAAGATTTAAATATAAGACATTGCCTTGTGAGGTGGTACAAGTCTATAAACCCAGTACTTGGGAGACTGAGACAGGAGGAAAGCAAGTTCTTGGCCAGCTTCAGGATCTTAAGAAGGCTCACAGCAGCCTAGCCAGACCCACTTTCTAAATTAAAGACACACACACACACACACACACACACACACACACACACACACAGACACGTTTGGAGGGCTGGAAGTGTAGCTTGGAGGTAGAATGCCCGGGGCCCAATCCTCAGCACCAAAACAAAACAAAAACAAAAACAAAAAAACCCAAAAAAACAAAAAACAGGTAATGAAAACTCATAAAGGAAATATAGGTATAGGTTTCTCTTTATGATCTTGTGTTTGCAGCAAAGCACACTTTATGGAAGAGAGGAAGATGAACAAGCTTTTATCAATCCTAAAAACTTCCTGGCATCAAGGGCACTATGGAGGGAGTGAAAAGACATCTCATACAACGGAAATAACATTTGTAAATCATATATTTATCTATTGTAGTATCCGGAACTATAAAAAAATTTTACAACTCAACAACAAAAAGAAAATGACTCAATCAAACAATGGGCCATGGCCTTGAATAGACATTTCTCAAAAAAAGATACACAAATGGCCAAGAAGTGTATGAAAAGATGCTCAATATCATTCATCTTTAGGGAGATGCAAATCAAAACCCCAATAAGGTATCACTTTATACCTACTAGGTTGACTTTAGTCTATAGGGGTGCAAAGAAACTGGAACCCTATGACATTGCTTGTAGAGTTGTCAAATAGTGCAGCTGCTAGGGGAAATGGTTTGACAATTCTTCAAAACCTGACCAATAAAATTACCATATGACCCAGAAATTCTACTCCTAGATAATATGCCCAGGAGAAATGAAAACAGGTGTTCACACTAAGAACTGTACAAGTTCCTTACAGCAATATTCATAATAGACAAAAGGTAGAAATGACTCAAATGCTCATTGACAGATGAATGGCTATGTGAAATGTGGAATGCATACATAAGTTGAAGAAAGGAAGCTACTGCTATACGATACAACATGGATGAAACTTCGAAAGATTATGCTGAGCGAAAGAAGCTGGACACAAAGTTCACCTATCATATGCTTCTATTTATATGTAATATCCAGAAAAGACAAATTGATAGAGACAGAAAGCTGATTAGTTTCGCCATGGGCTAGGGGTGGGAAAAATAGAAAGTGACTGATTAATGATTATAAATTTTCCTATTGAAATGCTGGAAATCTACTAAATGCTACCATATTGTTATATTTTAAAATGTTTAAAATGGAAAATTTTGTGTTATATGTTTTTCCACTATTAATAAATTAATCTAGCCGGGCATGGTGGTGCACGCTTGTAATCCCCGCACTTGGGAGGCGGAGACAGGAGGATCGCACAGGTTCGAAGCCAGCCTTTCTGGCTTAAGAGACACTGTTTCAAAAAAAAAAAAAAAAATATATATATATATATATATTATATATGTTATATATATGTTATATATAATAGGTCTGGGAGTATAGCCCGGAAGTAGAAGGGTTTCCAGGAACCCCAGTACCACCACCACCAAAAAAAAATGAATCTACCTATCTTCTGTTAAATCAGACAATAAAGGAATTTTCAAAAAGATAAACATTACTACTGATTTTACTAAATATTTTTGTTTTGGAAAATATAATTTTATAAAAATATGCTATTTATGTTAACATGAAATGGTTTGGTTTTTGTTAATAAATACATACTTTAAATTGCTCTTAACTTATTAGAATTAAAAAATTTAATTATTAATTATTTTAAATAGTGACAATTATTATTCACATAATCAAGTCTTACGTTTTAGCTGGGTATGGCGATACACACTTATAATCCTAGTATTTAGGAGGCTGAGACAGGATGATGTCTGGTTTGAAGTCAGTCTCAGCAACTCAATGAAACCCTTAGCAACTTAGACTCTGTTGTCTAAGTAAAAAAGTAAAATGGGGCTGAGGGTGTAGCTTAGAGGTATACATTTTACCTCTAAGTTTTGTAGTACTGGGTTCAATGCACAGTAATACAAAAGTAAACAAAAGTAAAATCCAGGTCTTCAATTTTTAAGAACAAAGAGGCATCTTGACTTTAAAAAGTATTGGAACCATTGAATTCTACTATAAAGTGTAGCCTCAAAATTATCCAGACTACATTGTTGTTTGGGTTTCAAAGTTGGAAAAATTTTCTAATGTGAGCAAGTTATGAATCTAAACAGGAAAATTAAAGCATAACTCGAAAAACCTTTTCTTATGATATTAGCTACCAAAAAAACTAGAAGGTTAGAAATGATCATGTTGGTAGGAAGCATGGTCTGAGAAAGGAGTGGAGAAGTTGCAGAAAAGGAAGGCAGAGCAGGGAAAGAGGCAGAGGGCACTGGTCTCTATAGCTGCAACACGGGTGGCTGTGGAGAGAACAGTCCCAGGGACCCATTGAGATGAAGGAGGGGAGGCTTTGGAGCCTCAGCTGAATCAGCCAATGAAGTCATGGCGGTGGGGGTAGGAACAGTGACTTGTAGGGAAGCACGTGCTGGCCAGGATTCACATTTGGTGTGTCATTTTAATTTGATGTACATGTAATAATTTCAAATGTGATTTTTCTTCTTTAGATATCCATGCTAGTAATAGTTTTACAAGTAGTGATTACTTATTAGGTGTCAGGTATTATCCTAAGAGATTTATGATGTGTATGCTGCTATTTTTATTTTTAATTTTTATTTTAAAAATTTGTTTTTATTTTAAAATAAAAATAGTGCCAAATACATTTAATATATGTAGTGATACCAGGGATTGAACTCAGGGGGGGTTCTATCTCAGTTGCACAACCAGCCCCCCCTTTTGTGGTACTGGGGATTGAACCCAGGGACACTCTAATTCTGAGCTACACCCCATTTTATTTTTTATTTTGAAATAGGGTCTCAATAAATTGCTGGGGCTGTCCTCAAACCTTTAATCCTCTTGTCTCAGCGTCCAAAGTACTGGGATTACAGGCATGCACTACCACATCCATCTACCCCCAGCCCTTTAATTTATTTATTTATTTTTAATTTTGAAACAGGATTTCACTACGTTACAGTACACTGGCCTTGAATCTGCAATCTTCCTGTCTTAATCTCTCAAATCCTGGGATTATAGGCATGTGCCACCAAACTTGGCTTTAATACAATATTTTGAGGAATTAAATTATATAAATTATTGTGCTGGGCATGGTGGCACACACTTGTAATCCCAGCATTTGGGAGGCTGATACAGGAGAATTGCTATTTGAGGACAGCCTCAGCTACTTAGTGAGGTCCTTTGCAACTCACTGAGACCCTGTTTCAAAAATAAAGAAAAAATAGCCAGGCGTGGTGGCGCAGGCTTGTAATCCCTGCGCTTGGGAGGCTGAGACAGGAGGATCACATGGGTTCGAAGCCAGCCTCAGCTACTTAGTGAGGCTTTCAGCAACTTAGTGAGACCCTGTTTCCAAATAAAATATAAAAAAGGTCTGTGAGTATAGCCTGGAGGTAGAAAGCCTCTGTGTTCCACCCCAGTACCACCAAAAAAAGAAAAAATAGGGCTGGAGGTGTCTCTCAGAGGTAGAATGCCCTGAGTTCCATCCCCAGTACATAAAAAAAAAAAAAAAAAAAGTTATCGTGACATCTCACCCCTAAATACTTAATCATATATTTTCTAAAAACAATATTCTTCTCCATATTCATTACATAATTATCACTCAAGAAATATAATATTATTCTCTAGTGTTTAGTTCATATTTAAGTATCCAAGATTGACCAGCCAGACTGCAGCCACGGTACCTAGGAGCCTGAGACAAAGATCACAAGTTTGAGGACAGTACCCAGTATCTTAGAAAAACCCTGTTTCAAAATAAAAATTTAGCTGGGCGTGGTGGCGCACGCTTGTAATCCCTGTGCTTGGGAGGCGGAGACAGGAGGATCAAGCAGGTTCGAAGCCAGCCACACCGGCTTAAGAGACCCTGTTTCCACATAAAAAAGTATAAAATAGGTCTGGGAGTGTAGCCCGTGGGAGTGTAGCCTGGAGGTAGAAGAGCTTCCAGGAACCCCAGTACCACCAAAAATAAATAAATAAATAAATAAATAAATAAATAAATAAATAAATAATTTAAAATGGCTGCAGCTGGGCATGATGGGGCACACTTAAAATCCCAGTATCTGTCTCAGCATTCAAATACTGAGACAGAAGGATTGTGGTTCACGGCCAGCCTCAGCTATTTAGGGAGGCTCTCTGCAATTTAGTGAGACCCTGTTTTAAAATAAGGAATAAAAAATAGGGCTGGGGGTATAGCTTGGAGGTAGAATACCCCTGGGTTCCATCTCCCAGTATAGCAAACACACACACACACACACACACACACACACACACACACGAAACAAAACAAAACAAAAGGCTAGGATTGGGGGTATAGCTCAGAGGTAGTTTTGCCCTGGATTCAATCCCCAGGAAAACACACACACACACACACACACACACACACACACACACGAAACAAAACAAAAGGCTAGGATTGGGGGGTGTAGCTCAGAGGTAGTTTTGCCCTAGATTCAATCCCCAGGAAAACACACACACACACACACACACACACACACACACACACACACCCAAGACTGCCCTGATTTGGTCATATATCTGAGCTTCTTTTGTGTTTATTTATTTTAAAATGAGGTTCAGGATTTACCTAAGAATCATGCATTGCATTTAATTATCACATTTTGAAAGGTGTAGTGGCACCCGCTTGTAATCCCAGTACTTGGAAGCCTGAGACAGGAGGATCACAGGTTTGCAGCCAGCCTCAGTTATTTAGTTAGGCCCTTCGTAATTTAGTGCGACCCTGTTTCAAAATAAAAAATAAAAAGTAGGGCTGGGGGTAAAACTTGGAGGTAGAATGCCTCTGGGTTCAATCCCCAGTATTGCTGTTGTAACCTAACGAGCGAAAATAACTGTCCATAGCCAATTATTAGTCCATCAGGCCACGCTTTATTACAGGTTCGAACCTGGACCCAAGCGCATGTGTCTCCACACAAGCAGCAAAAGCTCGGATGGCCCTTCGGGTGGGATTTTTATACAACATCTTGCAAGTCTGTTACATCATTGATGACGCTTTTTGAATTTACAGCTTCCATCCAATAAGGTAACTTGGACAGACCTTTTTGGGATAATAGGGTAGGGTTAGGGGGGTATCTACTATTTTTTGCAAAGTCATTCTTATTACATCAGCCTTGACTTCTAACATTTACCACTCTATACCTTAAAGCAGTTACACAAAGAACACAGATGTTCTGGAAGATAACAGGGTCACAAGAGAGAGGGTCACTTGAGAGAGGGTTTCTTATCTAAGGTATGCGACCAGTCGGGCAGATGCTCTCAGGTAGGGCGGATGATGCCTGCCTGTGACTTATAATTATTACACACAATATTATTGATCTTACTAATGATTATAACAAATTTTGTATTAGCAAAACTTAAACTAAGCCTTAATACCTAACTTAAAACAAAACACTTAAAGCAAGGCACAACACTGCAAATAAATAAATAAAAGTAAAAATAATTGTCACATTTTCTATAATCCAAAAATATTCCCCTAGCTTCCTTTCCCCATCTTGAAGTTTTGGTCTGACCTAACTTTTTATATTTTTTTAAAAATCTAGGCTGTAATTTTTCTGTAGATTGTGCCCAGTTTGGATTATTGATTGTCTCCTCATGATGAGATTCAGGTTGCTATTTTCTGAAAATAATCCTACATTGGTGGTGTTGGGTACTATTCAGTGCGTTGTGTTGGGGGACACGTGATGTCCATTTGCCTCTTCATTGATGGCTGGGTACTCTAACTACCTCGTGCACTTTTGTTTTATTTTTTTTAAGCTTAGAGCACAGTTATTGCTTTTATACTCTATGGACAAAAGGATACTGAGAGATTAAGTATCTTGTCTAAGGCCACATAGCTGGTAAATAGTAAAACAGAGTTCTGAACTCAGATAAGTTGTTCCAGATCTGCAAGATTAGCCCATAACTACATTTTGAAGAAATCACAAACTGATTTTGTGATTCTTAGCTCACCATCTTCCTCCAGAGTATATAAGTGAAGACCAGAAGATGGACCTTGAATCCCGTGGTGAGAGTTTCTTTAGAGAGAGCTAACCACAGGCAGAATGCACACCATTCTGTCTCCATCATCCTTGGTCAAAGAGAGTGGAAATTCAGAGAATTACTCGAAAAATGTGATGTGGAATTTGAATAATTGAGATACTAACTTATCCTGAAAAGTCAAATGGTGTGTTTGCCCCCATCTTGCTGGCATAATAATGCAGGGGAAAATTGTGATATTCTGAGGACCAGTTTTAGATATGACAAAAGGCTCTAAATTTCTGAAGTTATTCCACCTACAACATCTATCACGAGGAATAAATTTATCTCCAAAAAACATCATCATTGATAGATTTCCAGAAGGAAGTTAATTATTTGTAGCCTGCTCCAAGAGATCTAGCCCATGTCAGGTATCCCCACAGAATTGATTTAGGAAAGAACCTTTCTTTACCTCTCTTATCTCTTTCCCTGCTTTCTAACCCTTAAGAATACATCAAAGGCCAGGCATGGTGGCGCATGTTTGTAATCCCCGCGCTTGGGAGGCTGAGACAGGAGGATCGCACAGGTTCAAAGCCAGCCTCAGCTACTTAGTGAGACTTTCAGGAAATCAGTGAGACCCTGTTTCCAAATAAAATATTTTTAAAAAAAGGTCTGAGAGTATAGCCTGGAGGTAGAAAGCCTCTGGGTTCCACCCCCAGTACCACCAAAAAAAAAAAAAAAAAAAAAAGAATACATCAAAGAACAGAGTGAAAGGGCATAAGCATATGAGATAATAGGAATAGAGGAAAAGAATAACCGTGTCTTCCTCCCTGTTGGAGGCTTACAATGTGGGCCAGGCTCAAGCAGGCAAGGAGTTAACCCTTAAAGCCTAAATGGGAGGTTAAGCTTTGTCTAGTACTAGCTTATAAATGAAACAGTTTATTAATAATTAAAAAATAAATGTGAAACATGGGATTGCCTCAAGATTTCATGCTAGGACAGAAGAGAATGCTGAGCAGTGCAGGTTTAATGGTGGTGAGAAAGAAGGAACTGAGTTAGTGTGATCAACTACCTACTAAGGTACCAAACTCCTCTCCAGTCTTTCCTCCTCAGGTTAGTCTTATACTAAACTCTGGGAAATAACTACTTTTTTCAGTCACTGCCAACTGCCTCCAACCTAGGAGGGATTGTTTAAGGATTACTCTTCACCTGGGAGATTGTCCAGAACCATGTGCTGTGTTGCTTCTGTGTGAACAACAAGCATAACTCTCTCTCGTACTCTCTTCCAATCGTTGGTAGTAGATTACCACTGACAACATGAAAGTTTTAGTATTGCCACCCAAATTCTGCTCCTACAATGGGAGACAACTACAGCTGTCTCAGCCTCTGCTAAACAATCATGTGGCTCTTGATTCTGAGCTTTGGAATGTGGGGAATGCCAGTCCAGCCCTAAACCCACCCTAGTGTTTGATCTTTAAACTCAGCTGTATGACAGCACTCAGTGCTGAGTTATTTATCTCTTTCAACAGACCTGTTCAGCCCCTCCTCCCTCCCCTCCCTCTCCTCCCCTCCCTTCCTTCCTTCTTTCCTTCCTTCCTTCCTTCCTTCCATCTTTGCTTCCATCCTTCCTTTCTATCTCCCTTCCTTCCATTTTAAGAATTGAACCAAGGGGCATTCTACTTCCAAGCTATACTTCCAACCCTTTAAAACTTTTCATTTTTAGCTTGAAATGGAGGTCTCTCTAAGTTTCTGAGACTGGTCTTGAACCTGTGATCCTCCTGTCTCAGCCTCTCAAGTACTGGGATTACAGGTGTGCGCCACCATACCTGACCTCAGCACTGTTCTTAAAATAAGCCATCTTCAAGTCTTTTAACTTGACTACTTCTGATCCTAGAAGAGACATGGTGTTTCTGATTAGAGATAGAGTGATCATCAGGATTTTCATTATCCTCTAGCTGTGAGTATAAAGCTTCACTCGGTCTGCTCTGGCAGCCCCTAGGCCTCCCTCTCAAGTCTTCCAGTCTCTCCGCATGCCTACAATACTGCCTCTTGGCTCCTCAGGTTATCAAAGGGAGGAAGCCTGGTACTTTGCTTTCATTACCATTTGACAGAAGGGATATACAAGGAGAGTTGATCTGTTCTATGTGCAAGAGTATTCTCCTATCATCCTTTCAAATAAAGAAGGGTTTCCCATAAGTGCCTCCTGAAAGCCGAGAGTAGACCCAGATAGGAAAGCAGTACTTTGGTAAATGCAACTTTAAAAATCTTTAAGGTGGCCGGGCGTGGTGGCGCACACTTGTAATCCCCGAGCTTGGGAGGCGGAGACAGGAGGATCTCACAGGTTCGAAGCCAGCCGCAGGTTCGAAGCCAGCCGCGCTGACATAAGAGACCCTGTTTCCAAAAATAAAATAGGTCTGGGAGTGTAGCCCGGAGGTAGAAGGGCTTCCAGGAACCCCAGTACCACCACCACCAAAAAAAAAAATCTTTGTGTGTGTGTAGCAGGGGCGGGGGGGGGGGAGAACATTAATTACTTTGTGAATTTATGGAATCATTCCATATGAGATACCTTAAACACTTAAAAATTAAGTAAAATAAGGTAGACAAAGTAAATTAAGTAAATGTCATTTATTGAGTGATGATGACAAAGAACAGAACAGAATACCATTTTAAAAGATAAAGAAAGTTATATATTAGTTTAAACCATATAAAATTGTTATTCATCAACCTTTTTGCCAATATCTGACCATTTTAACATAAGGAAATATCAAATTTATGTGGTTCAGTCTAATGTTGATGTTTGGAAGACATCTCTCTGATGGTATTTCTTTGCTGTAAATACTATTCTATTTCAATGACATTATGTGCTCATCAAGGATTTTCTTTTGTATTATTTTCAACTACTTCACACTGCCAGTTAGAGTGCATTGGCTGCCTGGTGATACCAGTGAAAATGTTAAGAATAATATGTAGGCGCATACATGCATCTGGTTATGATTTGCCGTTCCTGCTCTCCACTTGCATAATTCAACTTGATGCTGTATAATTCTTTTTCCTTTCCTTCCATCTCTCATGGTGGCAGAACAACCACCAGAAGATGAATACTTTCAGTACCTTTCATATCAGAGCTGCGGCTTTCACATTCCATTCTACTGATACTGCATGTTGGCAGTAGATAAAGGAACAGGGCTAAAGTCTCTGCTCATAATTGGCTTTATTTGGGAAAGATTTTCTTTTGAACTAGTGGCCACCCGTGAATTTATAATTATCAAAATTAACTAGCTCAGCATTTCTTGTAGGAAATATTCACAATTCACTTCTGTGCTTTCTGGAGAAAGGAAAAAGAAGGGAAAAAAAGGAAGAAAAAAAAAGAAAAGGATTAAGGAGAATTAAAGAGCTCTGTTTTGTTTAGAATTTCCTGTGGGACTCCGCTGATGCAGTGCTAAAGCTGGATTTGTCTGCCCTGTACTCCTTCATGCACAACCATAGCAAACTTTTTACTTTCTCAGAACTCTGCAAATAAGAAAATTTAAAAGAATTTTTCGTTTCCATAAAGTGAGACAATTCCAGTGTAAGTTTTTGAATACAAACTGACTTATATGAAAGCTGAACACAAAGCCTTACAGTTTTCTGCAGCGAACCTATATATATGCATTTCAATATGATTTGAAAGCTAGAGCACTACAAACAAGTCTAACACCGCTAGCAGTGATGCCTTTGTTAAGTGGGTAAGACGCTCACGTGTAAAATATAAACTTTGCAAGTCCCTGCATGATGCCCAAACCTACCATCCATCAAGCCTTTCTTACTGGGCTTGGTTTTCCCGCCCATGTGGAAATAGACAGTGGGAGCTTTGTTTGTCATGGCTTTGTTTGCTTGCAGACACTGGTAAAATAAACATTGCATCAGAATGAAGAAATCCTTGATAGACCTTGGGGGTCCTGGGAGAGCTTTTCTTAGAACTCAGCGCAGATGACTTCATCAGGTTAGCTGGTGTCCACTGGAGGCATTCAGATAACTGGATTGTAGCATCATGTGCAGACATTAGATGGGAGACTCCTCATCCCTGCAGAGATCCAAAAGAGGATGCTTGAAGAGAAACGTGTCCTCTTTTACCTTAGCCTGGTGCTGTAAGTCAGTGAAGGCTCCGGGCACTCCAGCGTCTTATCAAGCAGATCGACAGTTGTGAGGATTTCTCATAATGTCATCTTCGGAAAAAGAGCCCAGTTATGACTGAAAATGTACTCAGTGAGTGCTTGGAAAGAGAAATCAGACTTATTTTGTGGCTTAGTGCACCAGAAACTTATGTGATTACGTAAAATCTCTTTGAGGAAAACTTAGTACTTTACACTGGAAAGGTTAATTTTAAAATTTTATATTTGTTGAAAGAAAAAGGAATAATGGCAGTGATTTACAGAAATATGTAGTATATAACATGCTATTCTGTTTCTCCTTAGTTATGAATCAAGATAAAATATATAAAAATAGAATTCAAATAATTTTACAGCAGAAATATTTAGATATTGAATCAAAGATTTACATTGTCTCTCTCAACGCCCTTCTTCCTGACACTTCCCAGGAAATTAACTACTTGAATTCAGCATTTGATAGGTTTATTACAGCCCACAGAATACTTTTGGAAATTTTAAATTCTTTTGCGCATTTTATTTTCAAGAACGTGAATGCAAGCTTATTTCAATATAGTTATGCGGGGAATGGAAACCTTATTGTCTCGCCTCATGCATAAACTATAGACAGAAATCATACCCTTGACCCAACTAGAAACTCAGTATTAGGAACTAAAGATTTGTTTGCCTCATCTCTTCCCAAACCTCAAGTAATAAATCTCAAAAGCTTCAATATTGATTCAACAAAATGAATGGCTGAGTCATGTCAGAGGAGTCTGACCAGTGGACAAATGGTGCCATGGTGACATTTTGATATGCAGTGTGGTTAGCAGTCTCGCTGGCTTCCTCCCCCCCCCCCCCATTACAGCAAAATGGCACACCGCGGGAAGTGCCACACACAGCGTGCCTAAACCAGAGGCAACTGGGTGGGGGGAGGGAGAGACTTAATTAGCTGTTCTTAAAGGATTAAAAATTCCATATGTAGTTGTGCTTGGTTTATAGAAAAATTCCTATTCAAATATGAGAGTGTTCAGAAACATACTTCTTGCTAAGAAGTGGGGACTATTGTTGATTTTCAAAAGTCTCAAACAGCACTCTTTGTCAGTATTTTGTAAAAAGACATCTCGAGGACAGAACGTTTTTGGTTAGGGAAGGTAAAGTTTTAAACTGCATCTAAACTACATGTGTTAATGAGAAGATATTTTCAAGTATGAACTTGCCAAATTTATTTATGTGTTATTAATACTATGATGTTGTCAATATTGCATTAACATAGAAATATATTCTCAACTGAATCTAAACTACATTTATAAGAGAAAATCATTGTTTTATTTTGTTTCTTTTTTTTTGGCTTGTCAGTTATTAAATCCTTACTATCTTGTATACTCTTTATGTA
This sequence comes from Muscardinus avellanarius, assembly GCF_963383645.1. NCBI lineage: Eukaryota > Metazoa > Chordata > Mammalia > Rodentia > Gliridae > Muscardinus > Muscardinus avellanarius. Next base: position 76,717,115 of record NC_137786.1, read on the forward strand.
TTTTTTTGTATTGAGGATTGAACTCAGAGGCATTTTACCTACCTCTGAGCTACATCCCAGCCTTTTTATTTTTTATTTTGAAACAGGATCTTGCTAAATTGCCGAGACTGGCCTTGAACTTGCAATCTTGCTGTCTCAGCCTCTCAAATAACTAAAGTGTAAAAATGTAATACAATTATTTAAACTCAGCCACTCTCTACCTTGTGTTATGTCTTTTTTGCTCTTTTATGTTTTATTTATTTATTTTGGTGGTATTGGGGGTAGAACCCAGAGGCTTTCTACATCCAGGCTATACTCCCAGACCTATTTTATATTTTATTTAGAAACAGGGTCTCACTAATCTGTTGAGAGCCTCACTAAGTAGCTGAGGCTGGCTTCGGACCTGTGCGATCCTCCTGTCTCAGCCTCCCAAGCATGGGGATTACAAGCGTGCGCCACCATGCCCGGCTCTTTTATGTTTTTAGAAGTAGAAACAGCCTGTATGTGGTGGTGCACGCTTGTAATCCCAGCATTTGGGAAGCGGAGACAGGAGGATCGCGGATTACACGCGGTTTGCGGACAGCCTCAGCTTTTTTTGTGTGTGTGTGGTGGTACTGGAGGGTTCCTGGAAGCCCTTCTACCTCCGGGCTACACTCCCAGACCTATTTATATATATATTTTGGAAACAGGGTCTTTTAAGCCAGCTAGGCTGGCTACGAACCTGCGCGATCCTCCTGTCTCCGCCTCCCAAGCGCGGGGATTACAAATTTGCGCCACCACGCCTGGCTCAGCCTCAGCTCCTTAGTGAGGTTCTTTGCAACTCAGTGAGACCCTGTATCAAAATAAAGAATAAAAAGAAAAATAGGGCTGGGGAGTATAGCTTGGTGTTAGAATGCCCCTGGGTTCCATCCCCCTTTCCACACACACACACACACACACACACACACACACACACACACACACACAAATAAAGTAAGAAAGAAAGGAAGGAAGGAAGAAAAAAAGTAGAAACAGTACTACTGACTCATCTTACCATCTCAGACATCATGTTCTGTAAATAGACCTGAGGAAAAACATTTTTAACTCAGGAAGATAAATATTTAAAGTAGTTGTAGTAGAAGCAGAGTGTGGTGGCACACACTTGTAATCCCAGCATTTGAGAGGCTGAGACAGGAGGATTGGAGGTTCATGAACAGCCTCAGCTACTTAGTGAGGCTCTTTGCAGCTTAGTGAGACCCTGTTTCAAAATAAAGAATAAAAATAGGGCTGGGGGTGTAGATTGGAGGCAGAATGCCCCTGGGTTCCATCCCCAGTACCACCAAAATAAAAAAATAAAATAAAAATAAAATAGTTGTAGTAGAGAATGACGAGCATGCTTAAGTCATCATTTGCTTTTTACTTGATTATTTCGGGAAAATTAAAGACTGAATAAAAAGTTAATACAAAGTTAGAAAAGGGGGACATAATTAAGTATAACACCTGATGTATAATTTCTCATGATAAAGTAAGAAACAAAAGGCTTATTTGGTTTATTTTTGTCATATTTCTCCTTTACAATTCTAACATTCTAACTCAACTTCTATTGTATGTGATGGTCTCAGTAAACTGCTAGTGGGTCAATCAGTCTTAAAGAGAACTATTCTTTATACTCTGTAGGAACCAACTAATTTACAGAGAAAGTTATTTTTCTTGTGGTATTAGGAAGGAGAACCCAGGGACATTCTGCCTCCAAGCTACACCTCTAGCCCTATTTTTATTCTTTATTTTGAAACAGGGTCTCACTGAGTTGCAAAGGACCTCACTAAGTAGCTGAGGTTGTCTGCGAACGCAACCCTCCTGTCTCAGCCTCCCAAATGCTGTCATTACAAGCATGCACCGCCATGCCTGGCTTACAGAGAAAGTTCTAACAGGACACAGTTGAGATTTCAAAATAGTTATGATAAATGATAAAATAGGATAAGTTGGTAACCTCTAGATAACCAGAAAGTAGTCTAGATAAGATCCAAAGGCTTTGGCAAGACAGGAAAATATGGGGAAACCACTCCTGGGAGCTCTTCAGCATTTTCTCCTTGGCTAACTCCATAGTTTGAGGAAGCAACTTTCAGACATTTCAGACATCCCAGTTGCTCATTCGAGACCAGCCAGGGCTATCTCGTTCCTTCCTGTGAGGGTATGCAGCAGTCTCTAACTCTAGCTGTGCTAGAACCATTCTGCCATTCTCTAGTTTCTTGGCTAGTCATGCAATTATATATGGGGATGCTGTCCTGGGCTTTACCATCAGTTTTGTTTTGTTTCTTGATTTGCAGAAGTTTGGTCATGAAGACTAGGTGTAGGCTTAAAATGATGTGAAAATTGCCTCCCTGGGGCCATCTTGGTAACTTTTCAGTCCTACCAAATTTCCAACTTTAAGTTATTTTTTATATAAACCTTATAGCCCCTAGTAGGAACTTTTCAATTTTCCAAGACCTTCCCCAACTTTCCAACACTTTTATAAAGTACGTGCTTTATGTAGTCCTCCTTGGAGAACAACTCCAAAAGGCCTCAGCCGCATAGGTTTTCCTGTAACATTGCCAGCAGTTGCACAATGTATGTAGCTCTGAAGGGATTGATACAGACAGGCAGACCCAAACCGTAGGACACCCAAACTCCAGGAGGCTAAGTTTCTTCCCATTTACTTCATATGACTTTGATTTTGACACCCAGAGTCATACTTTAATAATTCTTTAAAACAACATTTCCAAAAGTATATTTTGAATATAAATAAGAATTAGATAGAAAAGTTTCTGTGATCAAACACATTTATAAAATAGTAAGAGAAACAAATTTAAACTGGTTTTACTATCAACTGAACTCAGATCTTTATTGTACTTAGTGATTTTCTAAGAATGTTTCCCACATTTGTGGTTGGATTACCAAGCCTTTTTCCCTTTGAAAGTCTGGGATCTGAAATCCAAAGTAATATTTTCCAATATGCTAAAATAACTGGTTTGCTGAGGGGTTTTAATTCAGTGGGTTCAAAGATGAATCAGTATTATTGTATGTGGTCTCATCCCTATATCAAATCATTTTTCCCCCCACAGGACAGCAAATATCTTGGACAGATTTAATAATTAGCCTATAGTTTGAAATACCAATCTCGAATCATATTGAAAAACTGGGCAAACCAATTTGAAGTGTGTAATATGTGTGTATATGTGCGTGCGTGCGTGTGTGTGTGCGCGTGTGTGTGATTATGGTTTTAGGATACTCCTCTTTTGTACCTGACCTTTTCAAAGCCAAACTCTTTTGGATGCTGAGATCTGGGAGGGACAACAGGAGGTCAAGCATTTCCTTGCTTAATTGCTTACAGCTATAGTTCCCCTCTTTATTGGTTGTGGTTGTTTCTCTGGATAATATAATCTAAATACCATCCGTGTGACTGGCATTTTGACTTCTCAAAGGCACATGTGTGAGTTCCAGTAAGTTCTGTCAGTTCACCACATAGCATAGTTTCCCGAAGTGATATCGTCCTTAATCTTCATAGGTGTATCAGGAAGTACACAGCTTCTTGTTCCTGGGATTTCACCACAGCTTAGGGTGTTCACTTGGTCAGGTATTGGCAGGATTTTGCTCATGAGCAGCTTCCATGATACTAAATCCACGGAAGATCTGTCCAACCTGCACACGGTGGAGTCAGCCTGCTCCCTCGCTCTCCTCTCTGCCCTACCATCTTCCTCAATTTTCTCTCTTCTTGGTAGTAGGGTCATGGCAGATTGATAACTTTTTGGCCTGAGAAGACATCTGACAGGGGAGTTAAATGCCATTCCTCCTTCTCTATCATGACTTCCAGTCTCTACCCCAATTCTTCTGAAGGAAAATGAAAAGCTAGACCCCCCCCCAACACACACACACACACACACACACACACACACACCTTCATGGCTGATTCTTTCCTGTGCTTCCTCCTCTGAGGGTAAGGATGGAGTTAGGTGATTATCTTATTTTCAGCCCTTCTACCTCCTAAAAATCTGTGGCTACAGTCTATCTCAATGGTTAGCAATGGTGCCCAGAGGTTCCCAGTGCACCTTTATTTTGAAGTTGTGCACTTGTTTCTTTGGTCTCATGTTAGGGGAGCAGCACATGGTCCCTTTAGTACATCGGTTTCTAATTCCATAAACTATCCACAGTAGGTGGACAGCAAGCAACAATTCATGCAGATGTTAGTAACTGTTATTTCTTTTTTAGAGGTTAAGAATAAGAACTTAGAAAAATTCGCTGAAGGTCAGAAGTGTAGATTAGCACAAGGAAGAAGTTGGCCAGAATCTGGCAGTATAGTTGTGAAGGTCAGATAAAGATATTGATCAGAAAAGGTCAGATGAAGATATTGATCAGAAACCAGGCAATGAAAAAGAGCAACAGCATTTAATAGAAACAAGGGAGTAGAAGAGGGAACAGTCTAGATGTCTTGTAAGGAATCAGGGATAGAGTATGCATAATCGGTAATACATACAGGGACTTTGTTCAACAGGACAGCAAGTTCTGTTACAAAAAGTTTCTTGAGGGCTGGGACCACATCTCTATTCATCTTTACATTTGCAAGACATAATGCATCATAAGAACTGAGTAAATGCTTGTTGAGAAACCCAATTTAAGACAACAATATCAAAAAAGAATTCAACAAGTAATTTTTGCTTGTGTAAAGAGCAGAGATTAGCAATCCATAGCCCTTGGGCCATTTCTGGTGGCTGCCTGTTTTTCTGGGTAAGTTTTATCGGCACACCATCATGCTCATCTGTTTATATATCGTCTGTCTTTGAGTGCATTCACATTTCAGTATGAATTGTAGCTTTGAATAGTATCACAGAGACTTTGTGGCTGGTGAACCTGAAATCTTTATTGTCTGAAAAAGGAAAGCCTTACAGAAAAAGTTTTCTGATGCTTGACAGACAGGTTTAAAGCTGTTTTTACTTGTGTTTCCCAGTGACTCAGCCACAGCACGACTAACCCAGGTCCTGCAGGTGGAGGTGATTGGGAGGACCCGGCAATTGATCTGAAAGAAAACAGCAAGCACTGCAAGGGAAAGTAGAATGGATGCCACAGTTTGTAGGGATCCCAGGGGAAGGACATCTTGAGTCAACTGAGGAGTCTCTTCCCTCTCTTTTTTGAGCCATCTTTGTATTTCTCTGACATCACTGGTCACTTTGTTCTTTGGGTTTGTCTTCTTTCTCCCACTCAATGTGGATAACACGAAGGCAGAGACCATATTTTCCTATGCTTATATCTAAGTGTCAAGTGATGCCTCTAACTAGATAGGCACTCATTTAAAATATGCATTGCAACTAGCAGGATTATGGTGGTATAGAAAGAAGACAGACAAGCTGCAGCTGCTCAGAGGCAGTGGCCTTTTAAGTATTATTAAGTAAGAGATCAGTTAACTGAAAACCTGCTTGGAGCAGAACGTTTGAGTAAGTGGTATTACCAAGAGATGGTTCTGAGCCGGGCGTGGTGGCGCACGCTTGTAATCCCAGCATTGGGGAGGCTGAGACCAGAGGATCGTGGTTCGCGGACAGCCTCAGTTACTTAGTGAGGCCCTCTGCAACTCAGTGAGACCCTGTTCCAAAATAAAGAATAAAAAATTGGGCAGGAGGTGTAGCTTGGAGGTCAAACCTCTAGGTTCCATCCCCAGACCCACAATAAAATAAAATTAAATAATGAATAAAAATAGGGCTGCAGGTGTAGCTCAGAGGTAGAATGTCCCTGGGTTCAATCCCCAGTGCCACACACACACACACACACAAAGATGGCTGTCTGTGAAATTGTTCGGGACTCCCTCAGATTTTCCAAGGCTTTTGTATTTTCACAAGGCTGAAGAATACTTGTGTTTTTCTGACCCCACAAGACATTCTTAAGTTGTTAAATGGACTCTCTGATCCCTTTGGATCTGGAAAAAATCCATGGCTCATAGGATCTGCCTCTGTGTTTGATAAAAGGGCCTCCTTCCCACTTTGTCTCATCATATCACTCATTGGACAAGTGTTTGATGAACTGTCGCTGTGTCCCTGGCCCTTTGAGAACTTGCATTTAAGCTTTGTTGTTTTTCTGTTATGGACTTCTATGATGTTAAACATTAAAATTAACTGATAACTTTTCTAAATGTTGGCATGAAACTGAAATTTTGGGCAACCAGTTTTTTTGTTTTTTTATTTTTTGCGGGTTTGGGGATGGAACCCAGAGGCATTTGACCTCCGAGTTATAGCCCCTGCCCAAACTTTTATTCTTTATTTTGAAACAGGGACTCACTAAGTAGCCGAGGCTGTCTGCCAACCGCCATCCTCTGGTCTCAGCCTCCCAAATGCTGGGATTATAAAGTGCACCACCACGCCCGGCTGCAACCAGTTTATTGATACTTAGTAGGTTTTAACTGGGAGTTAGGAAAGGAGTCCAGATATGTGGCAAGATCTTGACAAACCCAGTTTTCTGTTCTTGTCTAGGGACTAAGGACCAAACAGAAGAAGACTTTGGTGGACACATTTGGGCTTTCTTGAAATAACATCCTAATTCTGCTTTTGGGGTGAGAGAAAAGGCTAAATACGGACTAAGCTAGGTTTTGCTGCTTTCGTGAAATTTCTTTATGTATGCCTGAATTTAGATGGCTGAAACTCTCAGCATGAGAAATAACTTTTTTCAGCCAAGCACAGAAAAAGAAGGAACATATGTTTTCTCTAATATGCCCAAACTAGGGGCTATTAGAAATACCAGAGGGACTCCAGATAATGGAGGGGAAACCTCAGAAAAGCTAGAATGGAAGGATAGGAGAGGAAGAAGGTTTAGGTTGATTAATGGAGGAGCTACATTCAAATATGCGTAAAACTATGAATGTAGCATGGTCAACCTGGACACTCATTGTTGGGAAGTGGCAGGGGAGAGGGCACCAAGCACAGTCTGTATGCCATTTTCAATATGATTCACATAAAAATAAAAACTTTAAAAAGACTTGTTTAATGTGTAAGATTTTCCAGCTGGAATAGGAAGGAAGGATTATATGACATGTATTTTCTTAGATTTAAGAAAACAAATCTAGAACTGGACACAGTGGTACACACCTGTAGTTGGCAAGCTAAGATAGGAGTATTACAGGTTTGAGGCTAGCCTCTTCAATTAAGTGATACCTCCGGCAATTAAGTGAGACCCTATTAAAAAATAAAAAGTTTAGGGGAGTAGCTCATCAGTAGAATGCCTCTGGGTTCAATCCAAAAGGAAGGAAGGAAGGAAGGAAGGAAGGAAAGAAGGGAGGGAGGAAAAAAGAAAGAAAGGGAGAAAGAAACCTGGCATGATGCCACACATCTGCAATACAAATTAATTAGAGAAACTGAAATCAGAGAATCACAGGTTTGAGGCCAGTACATAATCATTTAGTGAGACCTCATTTCAAAATAAAACATAAAAAGAACTGGGGGTGTAGCTCAGTGATAGAGTGCTCCTGGGGATTCAATCCCTACTAATAAACACACACACACACACACACACACACACACACACACACACCAAAAAATTTTTAAAAGCTAATTACTTTATGTAAAAGTTAGCCTTATTAAATTGATTTGATGAAGGCTATTAGAGGAAAAAGATTATTATACTCTTTGAACGATGTGGTTTGGTAGAATTGGATGTAAGTTAACTTTTACTTCTGATTGACAACTTTCATTTCTACATCTTTCTCTGTTAGTGGCACCTGCCATATTTCACCTCCAGGAACCCAGTCATTCTTTTTTCTTTTTCTCCCTATTTTATTAGTGACTCTACCACTGAGCTATATCTACAGCTCCTAAGAAGACATTTTTAATGTTATTGTCTTCTGTTTTACCTTATGACTCCATAGATAACTGGCTCATTGCTCAGACCTTGGGTTGTTGTGAAGTTTCAGTTCCTACACTGCACTGTTCTGGCTACATACTCATAGATTTGCAGCTTCTAGACTCAGTTTCAGGGCAGGAAAGTGGTTCTATGGTTGTGCTCATCTAGGTTGTTCTTCTCGTTGCTCTTACGGCACCCTGAAGTGCAGCTTTTCCATTCCCAGGCAGTTTCTAAAGAAACTGTTTTGCCTAGTAACCTTTGCTTTTGGTACCAACTGTTGGTTGAGTGTTGCAGCTTTGAGGTGAGGAATTCAGTAACAGCTCTTAATACTACAAAATTAGTAAGGATGGATAGCAGCTTGTAACTCAACATGAGTATCTAGTTATTTTTATTCCAGTTCATTAGGAAGGGAACATTTGTGAACTGCATTTAGAGTTAGGAGACCTAGCACTCTAGACCTGTGGCTTCCTTTAAGTTGCTCCATAAGCTTTATTTATTTATTTATTTATTTATTTATTTATTTATTTATTTATTTTTCAGTGCTGGGGATGAAGCCCAGGGACATTCTTCCTCTGAGCTACACCTCCAGCCCAATTTTTTATTCTTTATTTTGAAACAGTGTCTCACTGAGTTTCAAAGGGCCTCACTAAGTGGGGTAGCTGAGGCTGTCTGTGAACCATGATCCTCCTTTTTCAGCCTCCCAAATGCTGATATTACAAATGTACTCCGCCGCTCCCGGCTATAAGCTCTTATTTTAGTATAAACCCCCATAAAAAGTGGTTGGTGCACTATCGTTATACATCATAATGAGATTCAAAGTGATTCAAATATTCATGTACACATCACTTGGATGGACTGTTAATCTTTAACCTTCCTCCCAGTTGAGATTTTCATGGTTCTAGTAATTCTACATTTGTTTTAAGTCTAGGGGTGCAGATGGGGATTTACTTATTTCTGACATTAGTTCTGACTTTGGGGCTTCTACTTATAAGCCTTGGGAAAATACTCAGCCTTCGTTGAGGGTTTGCCAAGTACTAGATGCACCCTAAAGAGCTGCTCTTTACATAGGATCAAATGCATTTAATCCCTTTAACAACAGTATGAGGTAGGAATTGATGCTATTTTATAAGTGGGGGGACAGATAACATCCCATATGTTGATTTTTGTTCCGGCTTTATAAGTGTATGTTGGGGTGCAGGATTCACTTCTAATATTTCATCTATTTATGTTCAGTTTCTCACGGGGCAAACACCTCTAGGAGTGCTTTAGTTAATGTTAAAAGAGACTCGGTAAACAGATTTTATCTCCAGAAAGACGATTAGGAATTGCTTACAGGGAGTATCCAGGGTGGGATGCCCCGCGTCTTGGAGGAGAGTCCCTTGGGCCCAAGGGAGCCACTTGAAAGTTTAAGGGGGAAGACTTAGAAGAGCGCCTGCCTCCTGCAGCTGGGATGCGCGGGCGGAGGCAGCATCCAGCGCTCAGGCAGGTCAGCTTAGGCGCCTGGCTGCTGGAAGAGTCCATTAGGGATGGCCAAGGCAGGGTTTTCCCAACGCCTGGCTGCCCGCTGCGCGAGGGAGGGCGCGCTGCCTTGGGCAGCCACCCCTACTCCGCGGGTCAGGTGAGCGCAGCCCCGGGAGCCGTCAGTCCTATTGGAGCAGAGAGAGGATGAGGGGGATGAGGGGGGTTGGGATGGAGCCACCCTCCTGACCCGACTGTGGGGGAAAGAATCAGCAGCCAGAGGCGGTTTGGGGACGGGAGCGAGAGGCAGAGCAGGGGTGTGCGCGGGAGGACTGGCGGGGACCGCAGGGCACGCGGATGTCGGAGTCCCCAGGGCCAGGTAGGCTATGATTGGGGGGTGGTCCTGCAAGCATCCCAGTGTCCCCGGGGAGCGCCGCAGCACCGGCTGGGGCTGGGGTCGCTGCTGCGGCACCTGTTGCTGTGGTGGGAAGCGGTGCGGAGGGCGGGGAGGCTGGCGTGCTCGGGGCTCAGGCTGCGGTGGCTGGACCTGGAGCTGCGATTTCCATCCTTCCAGCGTCTGTCCTGGGTGGACGCTGAGGCGTGGCGGTGAGCCTCACACTCCCCACCGCCCCTTCCAAAGCTGCCTAATCACAAAGAAGGTGAGAAGTAAATGTGCAGAATGCAGAGTTTTTCTTTTCTTTCTGGCTGTTTGAAACTGGAACTATAGCTTTGAAGTCTGCATGGAAAATAACGGGCTAGAAAGGCGCGCCAGAGGTTACAACACACAACGCAGAGGGTGAACATAAACTTAAGGAGCCCTTTGAGTGTTCCGAGATAACCATGCGTTGGGGAATATCAGTGACATATATTGATTTTAGGGAGTTTGGAATTAGCCTGGAGTTGTAGAATTTTACACACACACACACACACACACACACACACACACACACACACTTAAAGCTTGTATGTTTAAAGTGATGTAACCTATCTTGAAATCAAGTTTTTTAAAAAGGAAAATTGAGAAATTATGGCAGTATTAATCAGAAAAGATTGATTTTAAGGTACAATGTAACTTTCATGTAGCTTTTGTTTTATGCCAAGTTTTCACATTTCATGAGATCCAGAGCTTTAAAAAAAGTATGTAATGTGTTTATATGTAAACTTGCACATTCTTTTTAGAAATTGATATCAAATTTTAAAGATGGATAACTACTAAGATGATAAAGCTCAAAAATATATCTTAACATTATTTAAAAATTTATCTTATTTTAAAATATACCTAAGCATTATTTAAGAGTTCTTGCTAAAGTCATGACTACCTTAAATTATCAAGGTGCTTTTTCTCCTTATTTGTGTGTCATTTATTAAAAGGATTAAATCAATCAAACAAAGAAGACATTAAAAAAAGGAAAAAAGATGTTTTAGACAGCCACAAATGAACACTAGCAGTTTATTTTGGGGTAGTTTCCTAGGTTAAGTTGCAAACTCTTAAACCTATATTATTATTTGAGAAAGATGTAGCCTACAGGGAAGTTGCAAAAGCACTCTGAGTTGTGTTGTAGTAAAAGAAATATATATGATTAGGTATAAAATCTTGCCTCTACCATTAACTTTCAATGGCTTCATATTTTTAACCATTCATGTGGGCCTTTAGTATGTTCACTTACAAAATAGAGAGATTGAACTAGGTGATTGCAAAGACTTATTTTAGCTTAAAAATTACATAACTTAAGATTATAACAGTTGAAAGAAGTAATCAAAATATATACACTAAAAACAAAGTATAACCGAATGTTCTTATTTCCATGATGGATAAAAATAGGTGACCCCTGAGCCTGGTGTGGTGACGCAAGTTTGTAATCCCATCACTTGGGAGGCTGAGACAGGAGGATAGTGGTTCTCCGACAACCTCAGCTACTTAGGCCCTTTGCAACTCAGTGATACTCTGTTTCAAAATAAACAATAAAAAACAGGGCTAGGGCTGTAACTCAGAGGTAGAATGCCCCTGGGTTCCATCCCTAGCATACACACACACACACACACACACACACACACACACACACACACACGACCCCTAATTGCATACCTGCTAAGCAATGAATTCTGAAAAGTTCTTCAATCTAGATTATTTTATTTAACACATCATCACCAAAAATTGAATAGCATTATCCTAATTTACAGATAATGACACTGAGATGTGGAACATTTGAGCTCCCCCGTCCCACATCCCCAGTTAGTAAGAGCTGAATCTTTCCTGAATGCTCTTAGCACCTGCAATATATTGAATATGAAGAATAAAAGTTAAAACTGCCTCTAAAATGAAGTAATCTTAGACTACAACATGAGTCCAGAATGAGATGAAGGTTTTTAATGTAATGATACTGAGTCTTGGTACCCTCAAGAAGCGATGTGTTAGTCATAACTTATATTTGAATCACAATTATAGCCTAATGCTGTGCATATGTTTATTAAACTGATTGTCAGTTTTATTTATTGTCAGCCAATAATAGTATGAGCTATATTTAGAACTCAAATGATTTTTATAGAGATAAAAACAACTGTTAGAAGTAACATGGGAGGGTACAATCTTATATTAAGCCAGAACTTGCCAGCTGTCTCTCTACTTGGAGGTACCCATACTCAAGACAATGAATGATGGTACACGCAGGGAGAAGAGTATTCAGAGCAGAGTTAGCTGTGACTAAAGTCTTTATTCATGTTCTCATGACGAATGGTAATGGTATGCTGTGTTTACTGAGTGTAGAGCATACTCCAGGAATTCTGCTAAGCCCTTTGAATAGAGTAACTTTATATTTAGCTAGAAATTAAATAGTATTATCTTTATTTGCAAATGAAGAAAGTAAGGCAAAAAGATCTATGCCCTGGGAAGACTCACAAAGAAATAAATGTTTTGTCTTAAATTAGGGGTGTGGCCTTCATTGTTCAGAAATTCATAGGCCAAGAGCACAACATGAACTCCCAACACCCTGGGAGAATTCTTCTAGCCAAACCAGAGCAGCCCCTTTGTTTTGCATTTGAGGAAACTGAGACCTAGAATAGTTGAGCATATATACCATCTTCCCGGTTAGGGCTTTAGTCACCTATACATTTTTGTAAACTAGTAAGGAAGAAGTCTTTTAACTGGTAAACTTGGTTATTAATTGATTGATTTATTGCCCCTCAGTCAAATGCCACCTTTTGTCCTTTATTGATGTCTTTCTTGTGTTGACTATTTCAAGGTTGCACCAATTGGAAAGCAAAGTCCTTGAGGACAGTGACTGTGTTGTATGTTTTCTGGTGTCTGCAGGGTCTATCAAAGTGGTCAATCTGTCGAAGAAGTGGCCTTTTTATCTATTTCCTGTGACAACTCATTATTTTATGCACCACGTCTAACATCTGCACAGTGGGAATGCTGTGAAAACATCATTTTTACTTCATACAGAGGGCAACTAGACAATTTACAGACACTAAAGTGTATTGAGCTTCATTTATGATTGTAGTGTGCCGCCATGGAGAGATTTGGATGAGTATTTTCCTAATTTCGTGGAGAAAACCACACAACTAAGTTTGACTTATATTTTGGTCTTTGTCTCTGTCTCTGTCTCTCTCCCTCCTTCCCTCCCTCCCTCTCCTCTTCTCCTCTCTCTCCTGTTTTTTTTTTTTAATTTAAAAGTACACTTTTTTTTCTGGTTGCAAAGATAATACAAATTTATATAGGGAATTCAAACAATATGGAAATAAGGAGAAATCATCAGAAACTCCCCTGTCCTAATTCTCTGTCTTTTGGGAGAACATTCAGCTAGAGAGATGTTCTCTCTTTCTCTCTCTCTCTCTCTCTCTCTCTCTCTCTCTCTCTCTCTCTCTCTTTCTCTCTCATCTATCTCTCTGTACTGGGGTTTGAACCCAGGGTGGGTTCTACCTCCATGCTACACCTCCAGCCCTATTTTTATTCTTTATTTTAAAACAGGGTCTCACTGAGTTGCAAAGGGTCTCAGTAGGTAGTTGAAGCTGGCCGCAAACCCAGGTCCTCCTTTCTCAGCCTCCCAAATGCTGGGATTATAAGCATGACTCTCTTCTTCCCTGAACTCCTGCTAAATCAGGGTAAGAGTTGATTATTTGGTGAAACTATTTACAATTTAAAGTCATAATATTCTGCCACTCCCAGGTAGTTTAGACTTTATGTAAATAAATATACCTGTTGAGAAATGAATATAAGCATATTTCTAATAAACCAGACATTCTACTCCATGTAGAACAAAGTAGTACAGAAGGTGATGTCCCCACACTTCATACACACTTTCCTCCCTTCCCAAGGCAGGACCAGGAGCACAGGAGACATTGGTATGTACAAAGGGTTCCCCAGCGTGCCGGGATGTAAGGCCACACAGGAAGCCATAGCAGTACAGTTCTGTTGCCCATAGAGGAATGGCAGAAGAGAAGGGTGGAGCTGGGCACACAAGGCTGTGGTAGTACAAAGGCTGTGTTTTCCGATTGCACTGTGACACACTATACACTTTTAAATGTACCAGACCAAGTCCCTCCCCCAGCTGCTGGGCAGGTGGTCATGGGGCCCTTTTCTGGTGCAGTCAGGCATAAGCCTGGCTACCTCAAATGGAGGGCAGGATGCTGATAGGCATTTCTCACTCATTTATTCGGGACTCTGAAAGCCTAGAATGGACCTTCCTTCACATAAAGGGGAAACACTGGCTGTGGGAGCAATTGTCCATAAATGAGTTTTAGAATAATGCCAATTTATTACCTACAAAAGGAGGCTGGGAGTCTCTGTGAGAGGCAGTGACAGATCTTCCCATATGCTTGCGAATGTTATTACATTGAAAGTGTATGTGTTTTAAAGATTACGTTACCTAATTATTTTAATTTCATAAGTTCATTTGTTATTCAAAACTCTTTTTCCCTAGGCACGTTTTCCTGGGTTATGCTATACATTTGAGCATAGAGTCCTTTCATGCTTTATTAGGGGCTTAACATGGCTTTAGTCCAACCATCTGTTCTCATCCTGGCACATCAGCATATCTGAGGTGCTGGTAGGGGCTAAATAAATTTCCCACATTTTAAAGGTTAGGGAAAGAGCTACCTTTATGAATAGATTTCACATAATTCTCAACAAGACAATGGTGCAGTAGTGGAGTAAAAATGCATTTCATTCTCTGAAGCACAAGGTTCCCTGTCCGTCTTTAGTTGTGATGAAAGGCTATTAGCATTTCAACTAGCCAATTTGGTTACATGCAAGTAAGTACTTGGGTTTATAATTTGCTGCTCTCCGTCTGAGGCTGTTGAGTGCTCGCTCTTACATAATCCTCTCCAAGTAGCCTTCTCTCCAGCATAGTTATTGTTGCTGGTCTTAAATAACTAATCGACAGAGAATTTTTCTTGCCTTCAACTGTAGGGTGTTATAAGGGCAAGGAAAATGAAATGCCAAGCTAATAAGGGGATGATTATAATTATAAGTAGTCATTATTGAAATGTGGCACAGGTTGAAAGATATAAAATAGCTTCAAATAAAATGCAACTCCTGAAAAGCACTCTGTGGCTCCATTAGTAATTTATTTCTGTACGCAATATCCACACTAAACAGGCTGTATATACGGGTATTAATTGAGCTAACATGACTCAAAATTAACAACAAAGAAGCAATTTAGTGGCATATATTGACTTTATGGAAAAAAGAATCATGTGAGGGAATATGAGTAAAAGAGAAGATTCTTAAATGTAACAAATGAAAAATATTGTAGAAGCGATTGAAGGTTTTGTATTTGTTTATCGAAAATAAGACTTTGTTAACTGTTTTTGTTTGTATGTGTGGTACTGGGGATGGAACCCAGGGGTATTCTACCTCCGAGCTACACCCTCAGTCCTACTTTTTATTCATCATTTTGAAACAGGGTCTCTTTGAGTTGCGAAGGCCTCACTAAGTAGTAGCTGAGGCTGTCCGCGAACTGCAGTCCTCCTGTCTTAGCCTCCCAAATGCCGGGATTTCAAGCATGTGCCACCGTGCTTGGCTTTTTGTTAGCTCTGTTAGTCATGAATTTTGATAATAAGGTAATATTATTATATTTTTTTATACTCATACTCCTCTGCAGGAGCCCCTGTCTGTGATGCTAATCCTTTTGTTACAAGAACTGAAGTGCTATTAGCCTTTAATTCATGTCATGAGGCATCATTTCAATTTAACATGGTTTGCATAGTTGTATAACTATTGGGAAGTAAAACAATACATTTCTCATTCTTCAAACAATGTCTAACGGAATGAAAGCATAAGAGAAGTGTTTTACTTACAAGTTTTCCAGGTGACTGATACAATTTTGGAAGCATATATGTGAAAGAATTTCATTGTCTTCTATATTTTCAACTTGGGTTATAAAGAGAAGGCCCTAGCTGCAGCTACAGTTACAGTCCTTAGTATGTTCAACTAAATTCAACAGTGCTGATAAGCAGGAATGGAATGAAGATGACTCTGTGGTCCTTCAGAGATTAGTCTGCAAAGGTTGGAAAGTGTTCTGGAAAAAGCGGTAGAGAGACACAGCAGGGCTAAGTCCAGAGAAGGGCCTGGCCCCGGGCTTAGATGGAAGGATACAGATAAGAATGACCCAGTTGTCTTGTTCCTGAAACATTTTCGATTCACCTGACAAACTGTTGGGGGAAGAGGAAGAGAGGCCTGGAATCACAACTTGTCCTTTAAAATTTGAGTTATAATTTACGTGTCTTGCTTCATTTATTTAGTAAAATGTTTTTAAAATTCACTCATGTTGTATTATGTTTCAGTACTTTGCTTTTCATAGCCAATGAAGGCATGGGTTATTTCTACTTTTTGACACTTATCAATAATATTGGTACAAACACCTGTGTACAGTTTTTGTGTGAACATATGCTTTCAGTTTTTATGGATATTTTGTTGTACTGGGGATTGAACCCAGGGGCATTTTACCTCTCAGCCCCACCCCAAGTCCTATATATTTTATTTTTTTTGGTGGTACTGGGGTTCCTAGAAGCCCTAGTACCTCCGGGCTACACTCCCAGATATATATATATATATATATATATATATATATATATATATATATATACACACACACACATACATACATACACACACACACACACACACACACACACACATATTGAAACAGGGTCTCTTACACGCCAACGTGGCTGGCTTTGAACCTGCTCGATCCTCCTGTCTCTGCCTCCCAAGCTCTGGGATTACAAGCGTGCGTCACCACGCCTGGCTAAGTCCTATTTTTTAAAAATTCTTTATTTTGAAACAGAGTCTCACTAAGTTGCAGAGGGCCTGCATAGCTGAGGCTGGCCTTGAACCTGCGATCCTTCCATCTCAGCCTCCCAAATAATGGCATTACAAGTGTGTGCCACCACGCCGGGTTCAGTGTTTACACTTTTTAAAGACTTGCCAGCTGTTTTCCAAAGTGTACCACTGTAAGTTCCCACTGGCAATGAATGTGTGTTCCAGTTTCTTGCATCCTTGTTAGCCATCCTTGCTGTCTTTTTGATTCCAGCCATTCTAGGAGGTGGAAAGTGGAATCTCTTTGTAGTTCTGATCTCCTTTTTTCTTAATAGTGACTTGAGCATTTTTTTCATTTGCTATTTGTATACCTTCTTCGGAGAAATGGATATTCAAGTCCTTTGACCATTAAAAACTGTTTTATTGAGTTATAAGAGTACTTTATATTCTGAATATAAAGCCCTCATTAGGTATACTTTACAAATATATTTTCTTTCACTGTGCAGGTTATCTTTTTACTTTCATAATGAATTTGGAAACAAAAAGTTTGAAATTTTGATAAACGAATTATCTATTTTTTCTTTGTGCTTTTAATGCCATATTAAAGAAACCATTGCCTTATCCAGGCTCTCGGAGATTTATATCCATAGTTTTCTTTTAAGATTTATAGTAGTTTTAACTCTTACATTTAACACATTTAAAATTAATATTTTGTGTTAATTTTTAAAATGGTTTGAATTAGAAGTCCAACTTCCTTTATTTGCATGTGAATATCCACTTCTCTCCACACCAGTTATTGAAGAGACTTATTCTGTCTCATAATCTGTCTGTCTTTCTGCCAGTGGTTCATAGTTTTGATTATTGTAGTTTTTGTAATTCTCAAAATTAGGAAGTATGAATCCTCTGACTTTATTGAAAGGTTACTTCAGTTATATTGGTTTTCTTGTATTTCTATAAGCATACAGGAAAATTCAGCCAATTTTTAGAAAAAAGCCAGTTGGAATTTTCATAGGGATTCCACTGACTTTATAGATCAATTTACAGATATTGTTATCTTAGAAGTATTAAGTCTTTCCACTAATGAACAATATTAATTTCATTTGGTTTCATTTATTTGAATGATATTTTATAGTTAAGTGTACTATTCTTACACATCTTTAGTTAAATTTCTGGTAAGTATATATATATATATTCTTTTCTGAATGTTATTATAAATGAAAATATTTTCTTACTTTTCTTGGATTGTTCATTACTACTGTATAGAAAAACAATTGACTTTTGTATAGTGCTTTCTTATCTTGTAAACTTTCTGAATTAATTTAGTTTCCAAATATTTTTAAGTTTATGGAGTCCTTGGAATTTTCTGTACTTAAGATTATGTCATCTACAAATAGGTACAGTTAATGTTAATGTCTTTTTCAATCTGGATAACTTTTTTTTTCTCATCCAATCTAGAACTTACAGTAAAACGTTGAATAGAGTGTTAAGAGTGGGTATTCTTGTATTGTTCTTCATCTCAGGGAGAAATCTTGTTTTTTTTTTAACATTAAACCTTATATTATTAATGGAAACACTTTATGGATACTTTTAATCAGGTTGAGGAATTGTCCTTTTAATCCCAGTTTCTGAGTATCTTTTTATAAAAAGGTGTTTGTTTTTTTCAGTTGCTTTTTCTGCATCTATTTGAAATAATTGTATTTTCCTGTTAATGTGATACATTAGTTTTTTTTGTATATTGAATATATGTTACATTCTTGGGATAGATCTAATTTGGTAATAGTGTATAATTTATTTTATGTGTTGTAGGATTTGGTTTGCTAGCATTTTATTGAGAATTTTTGTGCCAGTAGTTACATTTTTTTCCCTTTGTGACATCTTTGGTTATTAAGGTGATACTGACTTCATAAAATGGTTTGGGGAGCATTTCTTCATTTTTGAGTTTGTGAAAGATTGATGCTAATTCTTTATTAAATATTTGGAAGAATTCAACAATCAAACGATTCATCTGGTCATGGATTTTTCATTCTGGGGATTTTTTTTTGTTGTGGTTACTAATTCAATGTATTTAATTGTTATGGCTCTACTCAGATTTTCGATTTCTTCCTGAGTCAGTTTGTATGATTGCATCTTCCTAGTGATTTGTCCACTTCTACATTTATTCTTTTATACTCAGTTTTACTTTCCTAGTGTTGGTAGTAATGATGCTTCTTGAATTTCTTATTTTAGTAATTTAAATCTTTTTGTTTTTAGTAAGTCTAGATAAATGTTTCTCAGTTTTGTTGATCTTTTTAAAAATACCAACTTTTTTTTTCCTATTCTGTATTTTGTTTACACCCTAATCTTTTCTACAGCATGTATTTTTTTCTGCTTGGTTTGAGTTTACTTTGTTCTTTTTTTCTACTTTATTAAGGAGGAAGGCTAGGATATTTATTTGAAATCTTCTTTTTTAATGTTTACAATTATTTGTTTTCTCCAAGCACTATTTAGCTGTATCTTGTAGGTTTTGGTGTATTGCATTTTTATTTTTATTTTATTTTTATATTATTATTATTATTATTATTATTATTATTATTATTATTGTTGTTGTTGTTGTTGTTGTTGTTTGGTGGTACTGGGGTTCCTGGAAGCCCTTCTACCTCAGGACTACACTCCCAGACCTATTTTATATATTTTTTATTTAGAAACAGGGTCTCCTAAGCCAGCGTGCTGCTGGCTTCAAACCTGCGCGATCCTCCTGTCTCCGCCTCCCAAGCGCCGGGATTACAAGCGTGCGCTACCACGCCCGGCCGCATTTTTATTTTTATGTCAAATTCCCTTCCTTCCTTCCTTCCTTCCTTCCTTCCTTCCTTCCTTCCTTCCTTCCTTCCTTCCTTCCTTCCTTCCTTCCTTCCTTCCTCCTTCCTTCCGTCTGTATTTCTTCTTTTTTTTTTGTGGTACTGGGGTTCCTGGAAACCCTTCTACCTCCGGGCTACACTCCCAGACCTATTTTTTATATTTTTATTTGGAAACAGGGTCTTTTAAGCCAGCAAGGCTGGCTCTGACCAGTGCGATCCTCCTGTCTCCACCTCCCAAGCGCGGGGATTACAAGTGTGCGCCACCACGCCTGGCTCAAATTATTTTCTAGTTTATTTCTTTGAATCATTGATCTCATAGGAGAATGTTGTTTAATTTCCACTTATTTGCAAATTCTCCATGTTTCTATTATCGGTTTCTAATTTAATTCTCTAGTGGTTGGAAAATATACTTTGTGTGATTGAAGTCTATTAAGTTTATTGAGGTGTGAGCGGGATGTGGTGGCATGCTCCTACTCAGGAGGCTGAATCGGGAGGATTACATGCGTCTAGGCATTTGAGGATAGCCTGAGCAACATAATGAGACATTATCTCTTAAATGAAATTATTCAGACTTCTTTTATGGCTATATAAGGTCTTCTATGGAGAGAGCTTTCTTTGTGTTTGACATGATATATATTCTATTATTGTGGGATGATATGTTATAGATATCTGTTAATCCGTTTCCAATTTATAGCATTATCTTTTTTTCTTGTGCATTTTTAATTGTTTTATTCATTATTGAATTTTTTGTTATTGAAACCTCTATTATTATTGAAATGTTTGTTTTTCCTTTCTGTTTGGTCAGTTTTTGACTCATATACTTTTTTGATTCTCTTGTTAGGTGGCAGTATATTTATAATTGTTATATCCTTGTGACAGATTGATCTTTTTATCTTTTTAAAATGTTCTTCTTTGTCTCTAGTAAGAGTTTCTTCCTAAAGTAAATTTTGTTTAATATTAGTATAGTCACTTCAACTTTCTTTTGATTCCTGTTTGCATGATATGTTTTTTCATTTTTTTACTTTCAATTTATTCTTGGCTTTAAATTTAAAGAATGTGTAGTTGGGTCATTTAAAATCATTCTGTCAACCTCTGCTTTTTAATTTGATGCTTAATAATTCATACTTG
Organism: Muscardinus avellanarius; assembly: GCF_963383645.1. Classification (NCBI taxonomy): domain Eukaryota; kingdom Metazoa; phylum Chordata; class Mammalia; order Rodentia; family Gliridae; genus Muscardinus; species Muscardinus avellanarius. The sequence goes on from NC_137786.1 coordinate 76,737,605, forward strand.
ATGTAATTACTGATCAAGTGGGATTGATATTTACTATTTTTTAATTTGTTTTTTTTGTCTTATTTTCCTCATTTGTGCTCCTTTTGCTGCCCACTTTTAAATATATATTTTCTAGTGATTTCAATTTCATATTACTTCCTTTATAATATTTAGTTTATTTTATATTTTATATGTTTTTATAAATATGGAACTTTTTAAAATTTTTTGGTGGTACTGGGGTTCCTGGAAGTCCTTCTGGCTCCGGGCTACACTCCCAGACCTATTTTATACTCTTTTTTTTTTTTTAATTTTTGGAAACAGGGTCTCCTAAGCCAGCACGGCTGGCTTTGAACCAGGGCGATCCTCCTGTCTCCGCCTCCCAAGCGCGGGGATTACAAGCTTGCACCACCACACCCGACTAGAACATATTTTATATGTTTTCATTTATTTTCTTGTTGGTTGCTCTGGAGATTACAATTAATAGCATAACCTTTAATAATCTAATTCAGATTAATACCAACTTAATTTCAATACTATGAAGAAACTTTGTGCCTATAGAGTTCTACCCTTACCCTTCTTTTGTACTCTTATTACATACAAACTACATCTTTATTTATTGTATACTCTTAAACAAAGATTTATACCTATTGCTTTATGTAGTTGTCTTTTTTTTTTTTTTTGGTGGTGGTACTGGGGGTGGAACCCAGAGGCTTCCTACCTCCTGGCTATACTCCCAGACCTATTTTTTGTATTTCATTTGGAAACAGGGTCTCACTAAGTTGCTGAGAGCCTCACTAAGTAGCTGAGGCTGGCTTTGAACCTGTGCAATTCTCCTGTCTCAGCCTCCCAAGCGCGGGGATTACAAGCGTGCACCCCCACACCTGGCTATGTAGTTGTCTTTTAAAACAGGATAAGAAAATTATAAAAAATATACTTATGCTGTATTTTATATTATCATGTGAGCATTGCTGTTTTTTGTTTATTTTTCCATGTGTACTCAAGTTACTCTTTGGTGTCCTTTTATTTTGCTTTGAAGATTTTCCTTTCATCTTTCTTGAAGGGAAGATTGTGAGAAACTTAATTTTCTGTTTTTATTTCTTTGGAAATGCCTTAATTTCTCCTTTATTGTTGAATGATAGTTTTTTGAGGTTCTTGATTGATAGTCTTTCTGTCTTCCAGCACTTCGCATACATCACCCATTGTCTTCCAGCTTCATTGGTTCCTCATGAGAAATCGGATATTAATCATGACCATTATTTTGTGATATTTTGCTTCCTTCTTGTTGCATTAAAAATAATTCTCTTGTCTCTTGTTTTTGATAATTTTGTTATTATGTGGCTAAATGTGGATCTCTTAAACTTTATTTTGCTTGGGGTTTGTTGAGTTTTTCTGATATGTAGATTAATTTTTTCATAAAATTTTGGAAGCCTCCAGTCATGATTTCTTTACATAGTCTTCGATCCCTCCTCTGTATGTCATTCTGGAGCTTTTATTATGCATATGTTGGTATAACTGGTACAGTGTGCTACGACTCTGAGGATCCGTTCACTCTTCTTCCTTTTATCTTTTGTACTTTAGGCACAATAATTTTACTTATTTTGAGTTTGCTGATTTGTTCTTCTTTCTGCCTGCTCAAGTCAGCTCTTGATCCTTCCTAATGAAAATCCAGTGTAGTTACTGTACTTCTCAATTCTAGAATTTCTACTTTTTAAAAAAAGTTTTATCCTTTTACTGATATTCTCCATTTGATGAGAAATCATTTCCATGCTTTATAAACAAGCTATATAGAAATGGTTTCTCTTAGTTCTTTGAAGATATTTAAAACAATGGATATAATCTTTGTCTAAGTCCAACCTCTGCCATGTCCCCAGGGACAGTTTCTATTTATTACTTTTATTCCTGTGTACTGGCTATACTTCTTGTTTCTTTGCATGTCTGGTAATTATTGAAAATTTGTCATTTTTAGTAAAATAATCTGTTGCTTTAAAAATCAGACTGTTGTTGCTGTTGATTTTGTTGTTTTTAGTTTAGTGGATTTTCTTTTGTTTCTTTTTTTTTCCTTTTAGTCCTGAGAATTGAGCCCAGGGGCACTCTAACTTTAAGCTACACCCCTACCCTATTTTATTTAACTTTCTCTTTTGAAATAGGGTTTCACTAAGTTGGTGAGGCTGGCTTCAAACCAGCAGTACTACTGTCTCAGCCTACTAAGAACTGGGATTACTCTGCCTAGCTGTTTAGTGAGTTTTCTAAGGTAATTCTTAAAGTATTTATTCTTATGTGTGGCCACTATAGTCTCTGTTGGGTTAGTTCAATGGTCAGCTAATGATAGGAAATAGATTTTATTTATTATTTATTATTTCTTTTTTAAATTTGTGGTAGTACTGGGGTTGGAACCCTTCTACCTCCGGGGTACACTCCCAGACTTATATTTTATTTGGAAACAGGGGCTCTTAAGCCATACAGACTTCTCATCCCCCAACATTTCTCTATAGTTTTTAATTTACCATTTGCGACAGGTGTTACTACCATCTTTATCAGCTGCTGTGTTCAAATAATCGCCTTTAAATATTTTTGGCAAACACCCCTGGGGAAAAACCTTTTTCCTTGGGGTGAACTTTGAACCAGGTCAAATAAAGATGCCCCAGTGAGTGAGTTCTTCCATGGGAAACATCAGATAGGTCAAACAATGACACTTCTCTATGAATGGAGATTTGTAAATTTCCATCCCCATTCTTATCCCTTCTGTAGATGCCAGGCCGCTGCTTTTCACTGTGATTGCTAGCTGTTGATTTTTAAGGCAACCATGGAGCCCATGAGAGATCTGTTGCAATAGGCCAAGTTGAAATGCAACAAAGTTCAAGCTTCTTCTGAAGAGTCAGCTGTTTTTCTTTATTAAAGGTACCTTGGAATCCTACATAGGTTAATTCCAAATTTAATTATGATGAATTGTCAATCTGTTCACTGTTTTTATAGAGAAGAGGATTTTAGGAGGCCCCTACATTCTATTTCATGCTGTTCTCTTCCTTTTGGTTTTAAGAGCAAAAATCAGGACTTATCTTTTATTCATTCCTTCATTCATTCATTTCTCCTCCCTTGTTAGACATTAGGGAATCTGTGTCTGTTTTTGAATAACATTGATATAAAAATCTTTGTTAGTGTACAGGTAGGTGACTGGAATGTACAGAGAGGACTCACAGGGACAAAAACAGTTACATACAGTGATTGGTCTTATTTGAGTATAGACAATATAAAATGAGGGGCAAGCGAGGCACTTAAAGAAGACATCTTCCTACTTTCCCCTGATATCTGTGCTAAGCAGGCTTGATGTCTATAAAATGGGATGAAGGCGAGTTCTTCTGAAAAATGTGTCATCCATCTAGTTTCCCTTTCAGTCACCGGATCTATGTGGGTTGCTGTGCTAGATGTGGGGAACAAAAATGAATAATTTTCAAAATAATTTTTTTTTCTGTAGTACAGGGGACTGAACCCAGAAGTGCTCTACAACTGAACTACATAGCCAGTCTTTATTATTTATTATTTTGAGACAAGGTCTTGCTAAATTGCGGAGGCTAGCCTCAAATTTACAGTCCTCCTGCTTTAGTTTTCCCAAGTGGCGGCTGGGATTACAGGTATCTAACACCATGTGTTGCTCAATGTAAAAAACCAAAACCAAAAACTTATGGTGCAAATTGGGATTAGCTTTGGCAAAGAGAAGAATCTAGTGTACTATCGGAGAGAAAGAAAGAAAATAATAGGGAGAAGGTAGAAGGAAAAGGGACTGGATTGGAGGGAGGGATGATGTACCAGAGAATCTATCCATTCTTTACTACCTGCCAGGGAAGCTGGGTAAATTGGACAGGAGGCATGAAGAAGGAGTTTAGTCCCTCTCTTCTATATGTTCTGTTAAATTCAGAGTCAAGTTATGGGTCATAGACATCACATATGGCTTTAAGGTTTATCACTTAGAACGCTCCTTGCATAGATCTTTGCAATTCACCAAGACATGTAAAGCCATGAATTATAATAAAGGCCAGTACTAATTTTCAGCTCACTGCTTCTCCCTAAACACTGGGATGTAGGTTTTTGTTTGTTTGTTTGTTTTTTAAAGAAAGGAAGTATGGTAGCTGCCTGCATGTTGCTTGAACTATCTAGGATATGCTAAAAGCAGAAATGTGACTGAATAATACTAGATGCTCACTGAATCCAGTTCCTTGAGGGCTTCTGTCTTTTCATTAGGCATTTATCTAAATTTTATTTTATTTTTCTTCTATGACAGATTACTGAAATTTCAAATGTTACTTTGTTAATAAAGGCAATTCAGTAAACACTGGATTGGGAACTGAGATTTAAGTAAAATATTAAGTCCAATTCACTAATATGTAGTTGCTAATACTATTATTATTATTAGTATTTTTTTTTTTTTTGCAGTACTGGGAATGGAACCCAGGGACATTCTACCTCCAGTTACACCCCCAGCCCTAATTTTTAGTCTTTATTTTTAAACAGGGTCTTACTGAGTTGTAAAGTGCCTCACTAAGTAGCTGAGGCTGTTCACGAACCGCGATCCTCCTATCTCAGCCTCCCAAATGCTGGAATTACAAGCGTGCACCACCATGCCTGGCTTTTTTGTTAATACTATTTTAAGAGAGTATATGTGTGTGTGCGTGTTTGTTTTGTATGTTCAGTTATTTAAAACCGTAATTAATTTTCTGAGTGGATTTGACCTATTTTGTAAAGTAAATTGGCCTTTTACCAATTTGTTTAATTTTGATGGAAGCAAAATATTTTAATCTATTTGGAAAAAGCCTGAACAAGCTAGGCCTGGTGGCACACGCTTGTAATCCTAGGGCTTTGGAGGCTGAGACAGGAGGATTGCAGGTTCACAGCTAGCCTCAGCAATTTAGTGAGGCCCTATTTCAAAATAAAGAAAGGCTGGAGGTGTAGCTTGGAAGTAGAATGCGCCTGGATTCAATGTCTAGTTCTACAAGGATAAAAGAGCGAGAGAGAGAGAGAGAGAGAGAGAGAGAAAGAGAGGGGGGTGGGAGAAGGCCTAAACAATGAATTTGGTTAGTGGTTTACAAATTGCAGGATACATACATAAATTAATTCATGCAATGTTAATAACTACATGATTATAAATTGTTAGCTATTTTCATTTTATAAATGAGGAAACTAGAATTTATGAAAGTCAACAAACTTCCTTAAAACAACAACAAATCTAGTTTAATTCAGTGCCCAAATTTTACCAGTCTCAGAAAAACTATTTTTATGAACTTTAAAATAAGATGAATTCTCTTATCTTAAATATCTGAACAAAAATAATCAATAACATAAATCTATATTAGCCTTTTCCATTGGGCAATGTTGGAAACCTACCCATAATGAAAAGTATTTTAAACTTTTAGCCAGAAATTCACTTTCCTTGAACAATTTGTTTTCTAAATTATAAATAATAGAAAACAATCTTTGATTACAAAGCAATTTGATATTTGTGTAATTTAGCATAGTATTTAAGTACCTGCCTCATAGAAACACCTTGGAAATTATTCAGGTTATTATGTGACTAGAGCGCACTCGTGTTTGTCACTCGGTAATATGTCTACATACTAGTTGAGACCTTAGAATAATACATGATTAATAGTCTTCCTGGAAACTGTTTTTGCTTCCAATGGATTTTAATTCATCCCTCTTTTATTTCTCACTAATATTTATGAATGATATATTGGGGTTAGCCATTGAATTGATTGGTCCATTTGTTGTTTATTGAAGCATTTTTAACATGGGCTTGAAAACACATTGAACTGGTGATTTCAAATTTCACATTTTATTACAGTTCTTGACCTCAAAACTTATCCCGATTTTATAAATGATTTTTAGTGATATTTACAATTCCTGAAAGCATTTATTTAGACATCCTTTTTTTTTTACATATTTACTTCTTCCCTCCTTCCCCAGGCATATTTTTTCAGCACAGGAGATGAACGTAACATTTATTCAACCATGCAGAGAATTAGGCCCTATGCATGTCTTTTTTCATTGCTTCTTCTCTGTTAAAATGTCAGCCACAAATAACATTGATAACTACAGCTAATTAATTTGGAAATGGCAAATCACTTGGGTTTGAAATTGTGTGTAATATGACCGTTCTTATTACAGAGTTAATCGTTAGATATAGGGGCTCTTGTATTTATTCGTTTTGGAAATAACAGATTGTGCTACCAATAAGAGGCCGAGCTTGATCATGGAGAAAAGAGAACATGTGCTCTTCATTTAATTTTATATATGTATATTGTTTTGTGGTACTGGGGGTCGAACCCAAGCCAGGGGCCCTTTATCATTGAGCTATACTCCCAGCCTTTTAATTTATTATTTATTTATTTATTTATTTATTCTTTTTTTTTTAATTTTTTTTATTTTTTATTGGTGCACTGTATTCATACATCATAGTGGGATACAAACTTTTGTAGACATACATGCACACATCGCCCAGTCAGCCCCCACCCGATCCCCACCCCATTCTCTCCCCATCCCTCCCTCCCATGCTTGGCTTAGTGGTTGACATCTAGTATTATAGCAATTTATCCAAAATTAAAAATGATAATCTCACATAACAGTTTCATTTGTCTGATACCAAGCTTTTGATGACTTAAAGATAACATTTCAATATTTCTTTTTGCTTTCTTTCTTACCAGAGAATATTTTTTTCTTTTTTTTTAGGTGAAACTATCATATATTTATTTTTCAGAAAAAAATCTATCCTGATATGGAATATGGACTCTAGATACCCAAAACAATTTCGAAGCAAAAACAAAGCTAGAAGATGTATATTTTCTGATTTCAAACCATATAAAGCTACAATAATTGAAACAGTGTAGTACTGTTCTAAAGGCAGATATATAGACCATTGGAGTTAAATACAAGCCTAGAGCTAACTTCTTCCCTATATTGTCAAGTTATTTTTGACAAGGTTTCCACGAACATTTGGTGGTGGAAGTAATAATCTTTTAACTAAATATTGTTGAAACATAATAATTACATGGAAAAGAATAAAATTGGACCCTTACCTAATCCCACATACAAGTATTAACTCAAACTAGATAAAAGACCTAAATATAAATCTTAAGACTATAAACTTTTAGGAGAAAATCTGGGTCATAAAACCTCACAACATTGAAATTGGCAGTGATTTCTTGGATATGATTTCAATGGCACAGGCAACAGAAGAATATACAAACTCCCTAAAAAATAAAAGAAAATATTGTATATCCAAAGACAATGTAAACAGAGTTAAAAGTTACTAATAGAATTGGATAAAATATTTCCAAATGCTATATCTGAAGGTATATTAATATTCCAACTAGAAATCCTAAAAATTAACAACAATAAAGGCAAACAATACAATTTAGAGATAGGTAAAAGACTAACATAAATAATGAATCTCCATAGATAACCAATCTTAGTTGTCTGTTGGATGGAAACTCTTGTTTCTCTGGTTCTGGTGTGTGTTACCTATTTCTTCTTTGTAGTTAATCTCTTTGAGTATTTTCTCTAGCGCTGGTTTTGAAGACATAAATTCCTTCAGTTTCTGTTTGTCATGGAAGCTTCTTATTTCTCCATCTAATTTGATAGAAAGTTTTGCTGGATAGGAAATTTTTGGCTGGAAGTTGTTTTCTTTCAGAGTTTGGAATAGGTTACTCCAAGCCCTTCTGGCTCTCATGACTTGGTTTGGGAAGTCTGGAGTGATTCTAATTGGTTTGCCTCTGAATGTCACTTGGCCCTTTGTTTTTGTTGCCTTTAAGATTCTCTGCTTGGCTTCCACATTGGTCATTTTGACAATTATATGGCGTGGGGATCCTCTTCTCGGATCCTGTCTAAAGGGAGTTCTGTACGTTTCCTGGATCTGTGTATCAACCTCTTGCTCTATATTTGGAAAATTTTCTGCTATTACTTCCTTGAAGAGATTGTTGATCCCTTTGGTATCACTTTCTTTTCCCTCCTCTATTCCAATTATTCTTAGGTTAGCTCTCTTAAGATGGACCCATATTTCTTCAATGTCAGATTCCTGCTGTTGGATATCTTTTTCTAGATTAGAAACTATGCATTCATTTTTGGATTGCTCATCTTCTAAGAGCGAGATTCTGTTCTCCATGTGGTCTAATCGGTTGTTTGTGCTTTGAATTGAGGCCTTTACTTCATTAATTGCATCCTTTATCTCTTTTTGGCTCTCTCTGAGTTCTTTTCGAAGCACCTCTATTATTTCTACAGTTATTTTCCTGATTTGATCTTCTAGAAATCTCTGATTTTCTGTTTTATCAGGTTCTGATGTTGTGGGGTTGTGCACATTCATTACTTCAGTGTTATTCCTCTTTCCCATGATTTCGGAGGTTTGTGCCTTCTCTGGGTTCTTCCCTTGGGTCACTATGGCTTCACTTAAGGTGCTCTGGATCTCGAGTCTGTATTATCTCAGACCCTACTACTCCTTTACTGGGTTGTATCACAGAGTCTCCGACCCAGGGAGTCGATAGAGGCTGCTTTAAACTATGGGGGGTGCCAGGTTGCACGCTCTCCTATGGTGTGATATCTCTGCCACCACCACTCCCTCACTGGGTCAAGTCCCAGGAGGCACAATACTGGGATTTCTCCTCTGTGCCCCGCAATTTGACTCACTGTTCTTGAGTACGTAGATATAGCTGTACTGGACTCGGTGAATTCACTGCTGCTGCTGCCGCCGGTGGCAATATGGCGCCTCTGCCACGCCCTCGGCCATGAGGCTGGCGTATTTTTTCTTCTCTGGTTTTGATTTCTACTCTGAATCCCTGCAGCGTGTGCTGAGCTCAGCCACTGGGAGCTTTAAATGCTGTCTATGCCGAAAGATCCCGCCTGGCTGTTCCGCATCAGCTCACCTCGGCTTGCTGTAGCCATCCGCTGAGTTCGCCGCTGCCGCCGGCAGTATGGCGCTGCTGCCGCGTCCTCCGGCGCGTGTGTCTCCTCTGTGGCCCTGAGCTCTGTTCTCAGTCCGCTTTCTCTCTGGAGCCTGGTGGTTTTTTTGTTTTTCTGGTGATGGTGTTTTCTGGCTATGAAAGGCGCTCTTTTTGTGGTAATGGAGATTGGTTGTTAGCGGGACTCTTAAGCCCCGCTTTTCTTGGTCGCCATCTTCCCGGAAGTCCTCTATTTATTTATTCTTTTTGCAGTACTGGGATGAAACCCAGGGGCATACTACCTCCGAGTGACACACCCAGCTCTATTTAATTTTTTATTCTTTATGTTTGAAACAGGGTCTTACTGAGTTGTGAAGGGCCTCACTAAGTAGCTGAGGCTATCCATAAACCATGATCCTCTGGTCTCCGCCTCTGGAATGCTAGGTTACAAGTGTGTGCCACCACACCCGGCCAATTCTCAGCCTTTTAAAATTTTGAAACAAGGTCTCTTTAAGTTGTAGAGGCTGGCAGTTTAATGATATTTTAACATGATAGTGGTATGGATATAGTGACTTCCAGCGTTACCGTCCATATACGATCATTAGCAAGATGCTTTTATTGATAAAGGATGTCAATTTAGAATTTAGTGGGGAGGGAGGGGCATGGATCTGACATTGGCAGAATGGGTTTATATCTTGGCTTTGCATTTTCAAGGTCTGCTTTTGGCACATGCATTCAATTTCTCTGTATCTTTGAAAAATGGGTTTAATAGTACCTATCTTATACTTCAGTTGGTTATTTTAAATAATGAATGAGTTCACCTGGTAAGGCAATTTGAATAGCACCGAGCACTCTATTAGTTGTGGTCTGTTCATATCGTCACACATAAAGTCCAAATTATTGAGGATCAAGGTGCCCAAAGATTTCTTTCTTTCTTTCTTTCTTTCTTTCTTTCTTTCTTTCTTTCTTTCTTTCTTTCCTTCTTTCTTTCTTTCCTTCTTTCTTTCTTTTTTCTTTCTTTCTTTCTTTCTTTCTTTCTTTCTTTCTTTTTTCTTTCTTTCTTTCTTTTTTTGTGGTACTGGGGATGGAACCTAGGGGCATTCTACCTCTGAATTATACCCCTCATCCTATTTTTTATTCTTTATTTGAAAACAGGGTCTCACTGAGTTGCAAAGGGCCTAAGTAGTAGTAGCTGAGGCTGTCCTTGAACTGCAATCCTCCTGTCTCAGCCTCCCAAATGCTGGGGTTGAAGTGTGCACCACCACACCGGCCAAAGATTATGTTCTTATTAGCCTCTTTTTCCTCCCTAGATTTCTGAAGAGGATTTAAATTGAGCTTAACACTGCTGGCGCTCAAGCTTCAGCCTCTAACAATTTTGCGTTTAATTTTATGTTCCTTTGCTTTGATAGAAGCCTCAAGTTACATGGGCTTCAGTCATAACCAGCAACTCTTAAAAATATAATGGCTTAAGATAACCATCGATTGTGTGTGTGGATCTGCAGTTTGGGCAGGATTTGGTGAGCACAGCTCATCTCTGCTCCTCAGAGTGCCACCAGGGCAGCAGGATCCCCTTCCCAAGTGTTTCACAGTGGTTGGCAGGTTGATGCTGGCTGTCAGTTGCTTAGCTAGTTCTATCATTCAAGTGGCCAAGTTTAAGAAGAGAGGAAATGTAGCTCACTTCCTCTTTCTCTCTCCTCCTCCTCCTCCTCCTCCTCCTCCTCCTCCTCCTCCTCCTCCTCCTCCTCCTCCTCCTCCTCTTCTTCTTCTTCTTCTTCTTCTTCTTCTTCTTCTTCTTCTTCTTCTTCATGTAGCTTACTTCCTCTTCTCCTCCCCCCCTCCTCCTCTTCTTCTTCTCCTTCTTCTTTTTTGCAGTACTGGGGTGGAGCCCAGGGGCATTTTACCTCTGAGATATACCCCCAGCCCTATTTTTTAGTGGTTTTATTTTTGAAAACAGTGTCTCACGGAGTTGTGAAGGGCCTCGTTAAGTCGCCAAGTAGCTGAGGCTGCAAGCAAACTGCGGACCCTTCAGTCTCCAATGCTGGGATTACAAGCAACATGCCACGTGCCACCCACCACACCCAGCTTGGAGCCTCTTCTTTATTTTTTTGGGCGGGTCTGGGGATGGAACCAAGGGCATTCGACCTCCTAGCTACATACCCTGCCCCTATTTTTTTTTTTTAAACTTCTTAATGGAGAAGTATCCAAAGTTTTGTTTTGTTTTATTTTTGTTTTGTTCTTTTGTTTTGGTGGTACTGGGATGGAACCCTTCTACCTCCGGGCTACACTCCCAGACCTTATTTTATTTGGAAACAGGGTCTCTTAAGCCAGTGAGGGGCTTCGAACCTGCGCGATCCTCCTGTCTCTGTCTCCCAAGCGCAGGGTTTACAAGCATGCACCACCATGGCCCAGCAGTTTTTTGATTTTTGAATTTTAAATTTCTTTTTAGATGTGATCTTGCTGTGTTGCCTAGGTTGGCCTCTAACTCCTGACTTAATTGGTCCTCCTGCCTCAGCCTCCTGAGTAGCTGGGACTATATGTGTAAATTATATTGTGGATTGTATTTTAAAACTACCACACTGCGGTTATTAATAAAAATAGTAGCAAAGTAGCTTGTACACTACTTTGTTCTGAAAGTAGGCATGGGCTCTTGGTTACACAGAAAAGGGAAAAACCTACTTGGATCTTCTGAAGACAATATATTCATGCATTTATCAAATTAAGTGCTATGTACATGTATGTGTTTATCACTCTAAACTTTATTATGACATATGATTACAATGCGCAAATAAAAGTTTGTTAAAAACCAAGAGTAAAATGTTTGAACTTTGAAAATATTTTATAATATTTTCAGCTAGATCAAAAACACACCATCATTTGACTTTGTGTAAATAAAAAATTTTGGCCTAAAAAAGAAACATTCAGTTGAGGCAATATAACATGACATAATATAACGTAAATAATCAGATATCTAAGTGAGTTGTGAGAAGTTATCAAGACAAAATTTCAGAGAAAACAGAAAAACCTGTGACTTTTGAATTCCCTTATTGATATTGAATATATACAAATTTACTCATCTATGTCAGGTATATGAAAAATTCAAGGGAGTAAAGTACCAGAGAGATTTTTTTTCCTGAGGAGAATTTATATCGGGAGAACTGTGGAGGTGCTGTTTGTACTCCCTGTCCCTCTGATCCCCTGTGTACCGGCATCACTTTAAGTGTGGTGAGAAGGGCGTTAACTAACCTCCTCAGGGAGCCAGTGTTTAGAGGTGACCGCAAGGTAGTCCTGGCTAAGTTTGGAGAATACTACGGTTGTTTCTTGTAGCAGGATGAAGAGATGGGTCCAGGATGAACTGCTGTACCTTCCGCAGCAGGGCAAAGAGAAGTGTGAGTCCAAGGGCCAGCCATGAAACTCACCATAGGCATGTTAGCCTGAGGTTTTAAAGGGCTCTCGTCCAAGATGGTAGCCTATCAGAGCCAGGGTATATAGCCCAGGAATGATTTTCTGAGAATATATTGCTAGGGCAGAAGCTGAGGGGGGTCTGGATCAGCCACCCAAGAGCTAGCTAGCCTACTTGTTGGGGATTGAAGTCAATGGAGCCTAACAGTGAAACCTCTGTGGAGACTTTGGAAGTTTCCCTGAGAAAGATTCAGCCTAGGCCACAGAGAACCAGCCATGTGATGGCGGTTCAGTCACACGAGAACCTTTCCAGCACATATCCTTACCTCTCCTCAATCCTGACCTCAGCCATCCTCCACCTTGCTCTGCCCTTAGTGAGCATGGCCATCCATTGGTCAGCTGAGGGAAGAAAGAACCATAGATAAGCCAAGAGCGAAGGATAACAACCCTCTCTCAGGCTGTAAGCTACCCGACTATAGAAGTGCCTGGTGGGGGCAAAAGCAGTTAATGTTAAATTCAGGTTAGATATTTGATTATGATGTGGAGTTTTAAACTTTTTTTTATTATGAAAGATTTCAAAGATGCTTAAAAGTACAAAGATTAGTAAAATGAACCTCTTTATACTCATGACCCAGAATTGGCAATTTCAAGACTTTGTCATACTTTTCTTTAATGCATCTTTATATTATAGGATAACTATAAAAATGAGTAGATATTTTCTATATAATCACAATGCAAGTAGAGAATCTAAAAAGTTTACAGTAATTCCGTGATATCATTCAGTAACGAGTCTATATTCAGATTCTTCTTGTTTCAAAAATGCCTTTTCATAGCTGTTTCTCTAATGATAGAAGTTAGCCTTGATGGGATTCCAGGTCTGCTTTGAGGGCAGGGATACTACCTAAGTGATGCTATGGACTTCATATTGCTTCACATCAGGAAGCCTGTCCTGTATGACTTTGTCAATTTAGTGAAGTATGATTCGGCCACTTTGGGTTCAGGTAGTAACAGCTTAATCCCTCTGTTGTCAAGTTTCTAATAATGTTTCATCTAAGAATGCTTATTCCCTCTACTATTCGATTAGGGGTTATATACAGGTACCTCTCTGCCATGCTTGCCATATTAACTGAAACTTTCCCCTAAGGAAAAACTTTTCCTTAACAGCTAGGTTATTTGGTTACCCTGAAAAGTTTACCTAGGATAAACAGGATAAATGTTTAATTCTTTCCCTTTAAATATTAATTTCAAAGTAAGGAACTAGTGCCCTAGTTACCTTCAGTGGTGGCACCGATATTTATTTATATATTATTCTTATGAACTTGTGGATTTATATATTCGATGTGTTTCAAAATATGGTAGTCACTTGCCTTTTACATACTCAAACATTTCAATTATGGGGCCGTGGGAACCATGTCACGTTCTTCTTGTGTTCTCTTGATGTGACCCTGTTATTGTTCCTTGTCAGCACACTGCATATTTCCTCCCTGAACACCAGTTATTTCTCTAATTAGCCCTGTTGCTTCCATTAGAGAGTGGAATTTAGAGACAAAAATCTGAGCACAAGAGATGCTTATTGTTACAGGGTGAGTGAGAAGGAAACCAGAGGATGGTGACATCTGGAAGTCACATGAAAATGGGACGCAGAGAAGGAGGGACGGGGAGGAAATGGGGTGGGAATTGGGTAGGGGTTAAATCAGTGATGTGTACATGTATGTACACACAAGATTTTTACCCCAATATGATGTATGAATATAATGCACCAATAAGAAATTAAAGAAAAAGAAAATGGGATGCAGAGGAGGAAGTCACTACCTGATCTTTCACTAGATCCTAGAGCACAAGTCACTATTTACAGATTCACAGAAGCTAGCTGAGGTTAGGAAAGCAGGAGGTATTTAGCGTTGTGAGAGGATGACTCAGATGATGGGGAAGTGAGTCCCAGTCAGGAGAGAAACTCAAGTAAGACATGTAAAATTTTCTTAGCCTGCCTTCTCATAACCTCAAAACTCACTCCCACTTGATCCTGTTTAATGTAAATGGGGACTCTGAATTTAAAACAGGATCAAATGAAAATTTAACATTAGAAGATTGGAAATTGAAAAGTATCATATTTTGTGAATTGTAGGAAATACAAAGAGAAAATGATATATGCAAAATACATATATTTATATTATATATTATGGATATAATTAAATCTATACTCTAAGCCTAAATTTTAAGATTGAAAGAAGGGGCAATTCTGACAATAGAAAGTGAGGGCAGAGTGCCAGTATGTTCTGTAAGCTGGACTCATTGATCAAAGGCAAAGTCATAAAATAAACCAGTCTGAGGAAATCATTACATTAATAGAAAAATGTTCTCCATTATCTCCATTTATGATGTCAGAGCTCCTAAGGCAAAGTCAAGAGAGGAAAGATCACAGTGGACACACATAAGGATTTCTAGTAAAGGCTTCCTTTGCACTTGTGAATTTTCTTCAAAGGTAAGTAAGTTTTAGGTACAAAGGATTCCACAGAAGCATGTGAAATACACGTGTGTGTGTGAAGGGAAACTGAGGATTCTCTTCTCAAGTGATGTACTACAGCTGAGAAGAAAATGGAACAAGGAAGATAACCAAGCAAACAGTTTGGGAAAAGTGAAGGTTTATTCTACCGTCTATATTTTTATTTTTTATTTTTTATTTTTTATTTTTTTTTTGCGGGCCTGGGGATGGAACCCAAGGGCATTTTACCTTTGAGCTACAGCCCCTGCCCTATTTTTAAATCTTTATTTTGAAACCGGGTCTCACTGAGTTGCAGAGGGCCTCACTAAGTAGCTGAGGCTGTCTGCGAACCGCGGTCCTCTGGTCTCAGCCTCCCGAATGCTGGGATTACAAGCGTGCGCCACCACGCCCAGCTCTATTTTTATTTGGAATAAATGGTATTTCTTCCTTTTTATTTTATAGAAAAACTCTTGGGTATGAAACATTTTAAGACATTTTCTGTTTTGCTTAAAAATTTAGAATATATTAATTTAATTTCAATTATAAGACTGTAATTCTTAGGTTGTAATTGTCTTGAAGATATATGCCCACAATATAAATGTTAGAATAAGAAAATTTTATTCTTACGTAATTCTATTTTTGTGATTTTTTTGGTGTGTGTGTTTATGTGCGTGTCTGTGTGTATGTGTGTGTGTGTGTTTGTGTGTGTGTGTTTGTGTGTGTGTGTGTGTAGCAGTTCTGAGAGGATTTTATTAATGGTATGATAGAGTAATAATTGATAACAACACACGGTATAGAAAATAGCATGCCTGCTTGTAAATGATCTTAGTTTTAAGATTTGGATTCAGAGTTCTAATTCTTGGTAGTTTTCTTTTCAAAAACAGCATCATAAATGACAAAAATAAAATATATTCAATGAAGAAACTATAGAAATTATGAAAATGTTAGAAAAGCACAAAGGAACAGCAAAGTTACTTAAACCCTTTTACCTAAGATTGACCTCTAATTCTTCCAGTACTTCTCTATGTATATATAGTATCTTGTATATAGAGGTGTATATGTGGGTTTATTTATTTTAATGTAAAATATTTTATTGTAGATTATCATGGAGTCATAAAATTAAATTTTAAATAAAATATCCCCTGATATTTCATAATAGGGCTTCCCTCATTACATGCTTGTAATCCCAGCATTTGGGAAGCTGAGACAGGAGGATCGCAGTTCACAGCCAGCTTCAGCTACTTAGTGAGGCCCTCTGCAAATCGGTGAGACCTTGTTTCAAAATAAAGAATAAAAAATAGGGCTGGGGATGTAGCCTGGAGGTAGAATGACCCTCTGTTCCATCCCCAGTACTGCAAAAAACAAAAAACAAAAAACAAAAAACAAACAAAAAACAAAACAATAACAACAACAATAAACTTCCATAAAAATTAAAGTAACATATTGTATTTGACTTGGGAAATTAATGTATATGAGCATAGCAGAAGCATAAACATGCTTCAGTTATCTTTTGTTGCACAGTAAACCCCCTCAAGGCTTAGTGTGGACATTGACATGTGTGGACAGCTGGAGGATGTCTAGGTATCTCTTACCATGTAGCCTCTCCATATGGTTAGCCTGTTTCCTCAAAGCGTGACAGCCTCAGGTAGGCAGATTTCTTCCATTGCGGCTGGCTTCCACAGGACGAGGCATGCCAAAGACTGGGTAGAAGCTTCAAAACTTTTTATGTCTTAGCCTCAGAGACCCAGAATTTTGTTTCTGCCGTGTTTTATTGGTTAAGGAAGTCACCAAAGCTCAGATTCAAAGGGAAAATAATTAAACTCCATCCTCAAAGAGAGGAATAGCAAAGAATTTGTAGCTATCTGTAATCTATTGCAAGTGGTCATCTAATCTTAAAGGAGGAAAATGCATTTTCATTCTAACTTTCTATAATAATAAACTCACAACCATTATATTACACAGTCATTTAAATACTATTGATGAAAAACTGGCACTGGTGTATTTATTTTTTAATTTTTAAAAATAAAAATTTAGCCGGGCGTGGTGGCGCACGCTTGTAATCCCAGCATTCGGGAGGCTGAGACCTGGAGGATCGCGGTTCGCGGACAGCCTCAGCTACTTAGTGAGGCCCTCTGCAACTCAGTGAGACCCGGTTTCAAAATAAAGAATAAAAAATAGGGCAGGGGGTGTAGCTCGGAGGTAGGATGCCTCTGGGTTCCATCCCAGACCTGCAAAAAAAAAATAATAATAAAATAAAATAAAAATAAAAATTATAGCCAGGCGTAGTGGCACACGCTTGTAATCCCCATGCTTGGGAGGCGGAGACAGGAGGATCGCGCAGGTTCTAAGCCAGTCATGCTGGCTTAAGAGACCCTGTTTCCAAATAAAAAGTATAAAATAGGTCTGGGAGTGTAGCCTGGAGGTAGAAGGGCTTCCAGGAACTCCAGTACCACCAAAAAAAAAAAAAAAAAAATTCTATCATAATGTGTACTATCCTTCTTGGTACCCTTGAGCAACTCCCCATGTTTATAAATATTTTTTATAAAATATTTTAATGACTATTGTTCTATTTTGAAAATATATATCTATAAACAGATTACTGATATATTAATGCAAAATAAGCAAACTAAATACAAAGAGTTAAGCTAGAGATCTGCTAAAAGAAAGACATAATGGCTTGGTGGCTCAATACTTAACTTAGCCATTGGGGAATTGTAAATGATTGAACAGTCAACTAACCAGGGACATTTAAAATGAATTTTGTTTTTGTTGCTAAAATACTTTCAATTGGAAGTCTTAATTCTGAAAATATTCTTGTGGAAGTTATGGTTTTATCAATGTGAATTGGGGGCACTAATAATAATGCATACTTACTGAGTCATTGCTATACGTTAGGCACTATTTTAAAAGCATTGCATGCATATTATTTATTGAATCCGCATGATTTCACATTTTCAGGCAAGAAAACAGGTTTAGAGACACAGCTGAGATTTAGAGGTGCTAAGCCCCTTGCCCAGCCAAACACAAGTCCTTATGTAAAGTTGTGACGCATGGAATGAGACAAGCAGGCCAAATAAAAAGCAAGGGGTGCTTTATTCTGCACTCCCGGGTGAGGTTCACTGGTCCAAATGCAGGGCCAGTGAAGTGCACACCTAGGGGCTGCAGGTTGAAACTTTTTTTTTTTTTTTTTTTTTCAATTTGGTGGTACTGGGGTTCCTGGAAGCCCGTCTATCTCCGGGCTACACTCCCAGACCTATTTTATTTTTGGAAACAGGGTCTCCTAAGCCAGCGTGGCTGGCTTCGAACCTGCACGATCCTCCTGTCTCTGCCTCCCAAGCGCGGGGATTACAAGCGTGCGCCACCATGCCCGGCCCAGGTTGAAACTTTTTATGGGGCTGTTTCTTGTAGGTGGGGAGAGCTGGGAGTTGGGAGCTTTCCGGGCAGGTAAATTGTTGTTTCTTAAGCAGTGGTCTCTATCAGAGTTCTTGGAACTAGGTGACACCTGTGGCAGGAATTGGGTGACATATGTATTTGCGGTTGTACGCATCGGCCAGGGCACTTAGGTCATTGTTTAACTGCAGTTACATGCATAAGCCAACTGGAACTTTCAGGGGTGGGGGCTGCCAATGTCCTTGCACCAACCTAACACTTAACCAAATCCTGGTAAGGACTGAGCCAGGATTTAACCCAGGCACTGTGAACCCCAAACAAATTGGGAAGTAAAAACTGATCTAGAGAGGATTTATTTTTTCTTTCTTTAAATAAACTTAGGAAGGATTGGATTCTGTATAAATGTTTTCATTTTAATCATCTTTACGGATGTTACACAGGCTTTAAATAATGCCTGGCAGATAGTAGAGGTAGTTGGTTTGCTCATTCAATGATGAATGAATGTTAGACACTGCCACAGCACGTCAGAGTATCACATGTCTCAGAGGGGTTTTCAAACTTGTGTAAATGAATGTAAGAATTAAGCGCTTGAAAGAATTTCATATTAAGCTCTGCAGCTGGAGAGAGCCATTTAGGGACCCTGTAGCCTGAATATAACACAAAATAAGTAACATGGACAGTGAAGTGACTCTTCTGTGAAGGATCCTACAGATGTGTACCAGGAGCTGGGACCAATGGGGTAGGAGGACCATGGTCTAAAGCAGCAGGCCCTGAAAGATGGAGGAAGACCAGCTTCAGACCCATACTGGGCGTTAAGGTACAGTAGCAGAGACGACACTGTAGTCTGGGAGACACCAGACTTCCTTTAGAAATGCCTAAGCCCCTGGAATGCTGGAGCTTCTAAGCAGGGGAGCTCCTACTTGGATTTTCTGCCAGCATGGTGTATGACATTTAGAGGATGTAATTTAAATTGGAGAAATTGTAGTGCTGATAGCCTTGCACCATTGGTGTTTGGGGCTAGTTCATACTTGTAACATACTAAGGATTCCTAGGAATTAAAAAATAATTAATTAAGCTGGGCTGGGTGGTATATGCCTGTAATCCCAGCTACTCAGGAGGTTGATTGAAAGTTTAAAGCCAGCCTGGATAACTTAGGGAGACCTTGTCTCAAAATAAAAAGCAAAAAATCCTAGGAATGTAGCTCCATGTTAGCTCGCCCCCACACTTAATTAATATTTTTGTCATAACACAGCTATAAGAAAATTTTCATAAAATCCAACCAAATTCCCACTGATTGGGTTAAATCCAGGCTCTGTCGTTGCAATCTATGTTTAGCTTGGCCAGTGGCCTAGCAACTCTAAATGTTGCTTCTGAACCTGTGTTTTTAACCTGAAAATGTGGAATTAAATCATCTGCTTCAAGAGGCAGTCATGAGGATGAGATAAAACATATGTCACACTTTTAACACAGTGCCTAACTTGTAGAAACCACCAATGAGTATACATTATTGTTATTAATTCACCCAATTTACATGAGGAAAACCATAATTTCTAGGAGGATTTTGCCAGATGTGGGACTACAAGTTGAAATACTTTTAGCAAATAAAACAGAAATTCACTTTAAATTTTCCTGATTAGTTGACTTTTTCAATAACCCCAATCCGAGCATAACAGTAAAACAGGGTTTGGGCTACATTTTAAACACGCTCAATGAGAAACAAATGCTATATCTTTTAAGAGCTACACCTCTAGCTCTTGTTTATTTTTAAATTTTTATTTGGAAAAGGGTCACACTAATTTGCTGAGGGTCTCACTAGATTTCTGAGTCTGGCTTTGAATTTAGGATTTTCATGTTTCAGCCTCCCAAGCACTGGGATTCCACTGCACTCAGCTAATCTTTAATAGATTCAGTTAACATCTGGAAGATTTTTACCTGTTTCATAAATGCCTTTGTAATCTTATTAAACATTGTAGACATTTATCAAAATGGATCTTAGACCTCTTTATTATACTTTTTACTTATAAACCACTCAGAAGTTGGAAGGCCAGAGAAGCCCGATCCCAATAATTTTTCTTCAGAGCACAAGCGTATTGACAAAACCTTGTAACACACTGGGATGACAAGAAATCCATTGCTCACAAGTTCAATGTGTGTGAGACAGATGGAGAAATAAATTAATACCTTAATGTCATTGGCCTCAAATTTCCAAAAATGGAAATGTTTGTAACCCAGATGTAAGTTTTACAAGTTTCAAAGTCAGTTGAGGATTATAGAATCTTGTTGGAACAATAGTGTTTTCAAGCAGTTTTATTTCAAATTGAGTCTCTTAGTAGACTTTCAAAATTTAGAAATTTTGTACTGTCCTCAAGTTCCTGTGGAAAATTGAAAAGTTATTAATTGAAGGGATTACATATTTAAATAGTGTCTTCTTGCCAGGCGTGGTGGTGCATGCTTGTAATGCCCATGCTTGGGAGGCTGAGACAGGAGGATCACACAGGTTCGAAGATAGCCTCAGCTACGTAGTGGGGCTCTCAGCAATTTAGTGAGACCCTGTTTCCAAATAAAGTATAAAATAGGTCTGAGAGTATAGCCTGGAGGTAGAAAAGCCCCTGGGTTCCACCCCCAGTATGACACACACAGACAAACGTGTCTTCTTTAAAAAAGGTTAGAGCCCGGTCGTGATGGTGCAAGCTTGTAATCCCAGCATTTGGGAGGCAGAGACTGTAGGATCACAGTTCATGGACAGCCTCAGCTACTTCACAAGGCCCTTCGCAATTCAGTAAGACCCTATTTCGAAAATAAAAAGACTACCAAAAAAATAGGGTTGGGGGTGTAGCTCGGAGGTACAATGCTCCTGGGTTCCATCCCTAGTACTGCAAAAATAATAAATAAATAAATAAATAAATAAATAAATAAATAAGTAAGTAAGTTAGAAATAGGTTCCTGGCAATGATGATAGGCATGTAAATACAAGTAGTAAAGGACTCCTTATCTGGGGCATAAGCAGTCTTCCAGTGCTTTACTTGAACCAGAAGGATCTGTTTATGTTGGGTCTTAGTCCACGAGAAGGAGTTTCCATTTATTCTGAGGGCAATTAGAAGCTTTTAAAGATTCTTTATAAAGTCTGTTCCTTATGGGAAGTTTTGAATGGACACAAGGGTAGAAGGAATCACACAGAAAACATAAATGAAATGGCCAAATTTAGGACTAGATCTCAGGACTTTTGACTCCCAATTTAGTGCTCCATTATTACTATTACTCTCATGATATTAAAGCATGAAGAGTAAAAAGACAGATAAAAATATAGAGCTGGTAAAACTAAACTGTAAGAATCACTTAATGGGACACTCCAAAATGTTTTACAGAATCATGGCAAATAGGATTTAAGTGATCTTGAATATATAAGGAAGCTGAGAAAAATACTAACTTTAGATGTACACCTTTAATACTGCATATACCTAAACCACCTACAACTTTGTAGAAAAAGGCTTTAAAAATCATGTAAGTCGCCAGGCATGGTGGCGCACGCTTGTAATCCCCGCGCTTGGGAGGCTGAGACTAGAGGATCGCGCAGGTTCGAAGCCAGCCTCAGCTGGTTAAAGAGACCCTGTTTCCAAATAAAATATAAAATAGGTCTGGGAGTGTAGCCCGGAGGCAGAAGGCTACTGGGTTCCATTCCCAGGATCACCAAAAAATAAATAAACAAACAAACAATAAATAAACAAACAAATAAATAAATTTGTAAGTCTGCAAAGATAAAGGGAAGAAGAGAGAAAATAATAGCTATGACGTTTCAGAGCCAGAAGGTGGATGGATATGTAGTAATTGGCTTAGCTTATCCAAGGCAGCTTAACTCTAAGCTAGCAAGTCAAAACACAGCCAGACTTGCACAGAAGAATCCATGACAGGTGCAGGCAGCAGTAGCCAGGCGCCCCCTCTATTACTTTGGTGGTGGGAGGCAACTAGCTGGCTGAAAGTTGCTCAAAGAGATCCTGAGACTCATCACTGGATGCCCTATGGCTGCTGACTTGCTTCCTTATCCCTTAGACCCTTCAAATATTCTCTGGAAAAGGTAAAACATCATCTCTTGACTAATGATGTAGGTACATGTTTGAGGAATAAGGCTCCTTTAAGAAAATGAAGTTAAAAGACTATGAATGCTGAGACTCCGTTCCTTTTTCCAATTGAGTCCGCAAAGTCTTGGTAATTATATCTGTTGTTCAAATGAGAACACAGAAGATTCTTTGGGGAACCTGAGTGACCCAAGGAATACAGTCCTTTCTGAAGATTATAAATTCAGGAGTTTCTGATAAAGGCTACTCCCATTTCATCCAATGGTATAAGCCATGCTCTTGCACACAGGTTCAGAACTTCCAGTTAAGTGTATGTAGTTGTGCAGATTCAGATATTCAGAACATCCTATCACCATTTTAGTCTCCTACTTTAAGCATATCAGATGACCAGCAGTTACCAGATACCTGTAGAAATTTAATATAAAAGATAGATTCTAGAATATACAACAAAGCAAGGGAGAGGTAACAGAAAAGAGGAAAGAAAACTTAAAAAAGAAAAATCATTGTTTTTTGAGAGATTTTTAAGAAATTATTAAAATAATGAAAAAATAACAAAATGTTCTGTTATTTATTTAGTTAGTTTTTGAACTACTGGGGATTCAACCCAAGGACATTCTACCCCTCAACTACACTCTAACCCTATTTTTTATTCTTTGTTTTTGAAAGTGTCTCACTAGGTTAAAAAGGATCTTACTAAGTAGCTGAGGCTAGCTGCAAATCTAAGATCCTCCTTGTCTCAGCCTCCTAAGTACTGGGATTATAAGCGTGTGTCACTATGCCCTGCTTATTGTTAATTTTTTAGAAATTAAAAACATGGTAGTATAAAAAAAAACTAGTGGGAGAGTTGAAATTTAGTGAGCAATTAAATTCTCGGGAGGTAGAACAACATCAATGAATTGAAAACGAGAGAACCAAAATCATACTATCAGTATTAAATAATAGTTGTGAGATAACAGTGAAAATGGAGTTGGGGGCAGGAATCACCGTAAAATAATATAAGAAAATTTATCTGGTCTGAAGGATATGAACATCAGTTTTAAAAAAAACTGAATGAGTTTTCAGCTAAATAAAAATAAATGAATTTCAAGATATATTCTCATAAAATTTTAGAATACATGGGGACAAATAGAAGAAGCTTCCAGAGGGTAGGAAGGCAACAGAAATAAGCAAACAAAATACGTTACATCCCACTCTTCTGAAGCAAAACGGTTTTAGATTTCTCAATAGAAACATTGGAGGTTTGAAAGCAATGGAGAAGGCTTTCAAAATTGCGGAGGGAAGCACATCATAAAAAAAATGTGAAGGAAAATTATTTTCACTTAAAATTCTATGCTGGATAAAAAGCTAAAAGTAGAAGGATAATACCATAACAATTCCTAACAAGACTTAAAACATTTATCTCTACATTCCTTTCTCAGAAGGCTACTGGGAGAATATTCTCCATCAAAACAAGGAAATGAATCAAATAAACCAAGGAAGAAGAAAACATCAATCAGCAAACAGCAAATAGGAAAGAATAAAGGGGGGGTCCCAGGAGGCACGTTGCACTCCTGGCATAGCGAGCAACCACTTCCGATTGATGTAGGTAACAGAACATGGTCTAGAGAAGTGCACGTTGCCACATTTTGCATCTCCCATTCCTTGGAGAGTGAACTGATGGGTAAAGTAATAGTGGAAACCATTATTTTATTGATGAATCTACAATGATGATGGTATATAGCTGAGATAATAAGCACGTTCCCAGCATGACCGTCTTCATGGAAGCCTTGTGTCGCTCTGTTAATCAACTACTTGGAACATCTGCAGTTTGTATAAAGAAGGAAACAAAGCCTGTCCCAGTATTTTCATACACACACACACACACACACACACACACACACACACCCTTGTTTATTTATGTATACACATCAGCATCTTTCTGTATTTCTTTTTAGGGGAGGCTGGTACTGGGGATTAAACTCAGGGACATTTTTATCTCTGACCTTCATTCTTTATTTTGTCTTCGACCTTCACGTTTTATTTGAAACAAGGCCTCACTAAATTGCTGAGGGTCTTGCTAAGTTGCTGAGGCTGGCTGTGTACCTGTGATCCTCCTGCATTAGCCTCCTAAATACTGGGATTACATGGAGTCCAGGCATGTGCCATTAGGCCCGGCAGCATCTACTAGCTCTTGAGGGATACGCATGAAGTGGACAGCAGTAGTTGGCTGTGGGTAGGTGAAGCACAGGGCTGTTGGGGGTGCTGTGAGGGAGACTTACTTGCCACCACTTATCCTTTTTCAAAATAAATATTGTATAAAACAAATAAATTTTGTGCCAGGCACTTTTTGTTTTTCTGTAGTAGGGATGGAAACCAAGGGCATTCTACCTCCAAACTACACCCTAGCCCTATT
Source organism: Muscardinus avellanarius (assembly GCF_963383645.1). Lineage (NCBI taxonomy): Eukaryota > Metazoa > Chordata > Mammalia > Rodentia > Gliridae > Muscardinus > Muscardinus avellanarius. The sequence goes on from NC_137786.1 coordinate 76,762,238, forward strand.
TTTTTTTTTTATCCTTTTGTTTTGTTTTGTTTTGTTTTGTTTTTGTGGTACTGGGGTGGAACCCAGGAGATTTTCTACCTCCGGGGTATACTTCCAGACCTATTTTATATTTTATTTGGAGACAGGATCTCACTAAGTTGCTGAGAGCCTCATTAAGTAGCTGAGGTTGGCTTCGAACCTCTGTGATCCTCCTGTCTCAGCCCTCCCAAAGCGCTGGGATTACAAGCCTGTGTTACCATGCCTGACTTGTATTCTTTATTTTGAAACAGGGTCTCACTGGGTTGCAAAGGGCCTCACTAAGTAGTAGCTGAGGCTGGCTTCGAACCACAATCCTCCCGTCTCAGCCTCCCAAATGCTGGGATTACAAGTGTGTGCCACCATACCAGCCATGCGCAGATTTTTAAAATGTGAGTTACATAAAAGTAAATAAATCAAAATGTATTAAAATGCATTATTTAAAGATCGAATATAAATAAATGAATAAAATAAAGGAAATTACATTACCTATAGTTCACATAAGAGAGTTTCTTTCATCATTTTACAAATGCTTCTATTCACATATTCATTGCAGCACTATTAACAGTGGTCAAGATGTGGAATCTACCCAGGTGCCAGCCATGAATGAGTGAATGAAGAAAATGTGGCAATCTGGGAATAGTGGTGCATACCTAGAATCCTGGTACAGGGCGATCCTAGGTTCAGGGCAAGCCTCAGCAACACAGCAAGACCATGTCTCAAAGTAAAAAATAAAAAGGGCTGAGGATGTAGCATGGAGGTAAAATGTCACTGGGATCAATTCCATAAAGTCCCTCAAAAAGTGGCATATACTATTTGGACATAAAAAATAGAACTTTGCCAATTTCAGCAATATGGATAGAACTAGAAGGCTATATTAAGTGAAATAAGTCAGGTACAGAAAAACAAATGCTGTCTTTTCTCACTTGTATGTGCAAGCTAAAAAGAAGTAGAGAATGGAATAGTGGTTACTAGAGACTGGAACTGGTGTGGAGAGAGAGTATGGAGAGAGATGGTAAGTGGAATAGAGGAATAGTTGAATAGGAAAAGTAACTTCCAATATTCTATAGCACATTATGATAACTATTGTTGACAACAATTGAGTATTTTAGTAAGGAAGATTTTGAATGTCACACACACACACACACACACACACACACACACACACACACACACATGAATATCTGAAGTGATAAGACTTTCCAAGTACCCTAATATGATAATCATAATAGTATACCTGTATTGAATTGAATTACTATGTGTCAATTATAAACAAAAATCATATTAAGAACATTTCTTAAATTTGTAACATTAAATTACTATTTTACCTTTTCCTTTTTTGAAAGTTGCATATTTCAATTCTGTTTTGGAATAAAAACAGAAAAGGTAATTTTTTTTTATTGCTTGCCAAATACAGACAACACAAATGAAGAATTGATGATAAATAATTAATGATACGAATGATGAAACGTCTCTTGTTTCACAGGAGTAATTCTATAGTTTTAGAATGCCCCTTAGTAAATGTAATAGAATTCAAGTAATTCTAAACTTGAAAACCTTGCTCCATTAGGATCATATTTTCAGTATTAATTACCTGGTGGTCACACCGTGGGAAGATGCTTGATGCAACACTGATGTTAAAAGTTGAAGCTGAAAGGTCAAAGCTGCTCTTCCATTCTGCACCAGTGTTTCTCTATTTGGAACCTTTTCCCATCACTTATAGATATTGTACAATTGCTTATTCTGAAATTTGAAAAAAGACAAGAGTTAACTTTCAAGGTGAGGGAAGGTTTCTATGGAAGTTGATTACTATAAAATTCAATTCTTATGTTTTTCTTTATATTGTCATCTTTTGGGTCTTGACTCTCATTTACTTGTTTTACTCTGTTCCGTATTTTACTGTGCTTCTACTAAATTATTGAGGCCTGAAACAGAAGACTATTTCCATTTCCTCAGAATATACTCTCCTTATTACCTTTCCTGAGGTATTCATTAATATGAAGTCAGATGGAGAAAGACATTAGCCTCGATAAACAAGATTTAGAATTCAGTGATGGTAGAACATCGATGAGGGTTGTTTTGTGACAATGTGTTTCTATGTGAAGTAATCCAAGTAAGGAATAAAGTCGGGCAAATTCTAGGAGGCTTTCAAAGAGAGAGGCATCCTGGGAAAGAGAAGTAGAAGGCATTCAATGCCAGCGTGATTCAGAGAAGCATGGTGCTGATGTTCTTTTTTGGCAATCAGAAGGACGTCAGCTTTTTAGGAACTGAGTCGATGTGGTGTGCTCCTGTGCTGCCACATTCTATTTGGAGAAATCCTTGGTTTATCTAAATGTCGCACATTTCTTTACTAATCATTACCAATTTTGAGGTGGGAGGGATTGTTAGACTGAACACAGATGGCGGTGATAACTGTATGATAGCTGCACGGTGTCCTTTCACAAATGCTTCGAGAAGACCAACACTACAATGTTAGAACTTCGACATGGGTCCACAGTGTCGCAGTTTTGGAGATTTGTGGATAAATATTGATTTAGAAAGTGACAGTCCAATCCAAATTAGCTAGAGCAAAAAACACACAAAAGTACAAAAATGTAATTGATTCTTTCAGTAACTGAAAATGCCAGGGTCAAGTTAGGTTCAGAAACTGAAGCTAGCCGGGCGTGGTGGCGCATGTTTGTAATCCCCGCGCTTGGGAGGCGGAGACAGGAGCATCGCGCTGGTTCGGAGCCAGCCTCGCTGGCTTAAGAGACCCTGTTTCCAAATAAAAAAATATAAAATAGGTCTGGGAGTGTAGCCCGGAGGTAGAAGGGCTTCCAGGAACCCCAGTACCACCAAAAAGAAAGAAAGAAAGAAAGAAAGAAAGAAAGAAAAAAAAAAGAAACTGAAGCTAGATGATCAAGACATGGCTTCTTTTCTTCTTCTGCCTCTGTCTTCAGCTGGGTTGGCTTTAGTTCTAGAGGAGGGAGGGAGGTAATTGTTTCCAATCATTACAATCCCAAACCAGTGCTAGAGACAATCTAAATCCCGATAGATAAGCTAAAGTCTCAGAATTCTCTCTTCCTGCTTTCATTTGCGACATCTGGATCATTTATCTTTTTGGGGGGGTATCTTGGGAGCCAAAGACCATATCTCAAATACCTTTGTGGCCTCTGATTTCCACAGGGTGCTGACCATGTAGAAGGGGCACTCAATATACAGTCCTTACACCAAGAGGCCAAGCTGCTTTAAAGAAATTAATTTATAATTGAAGAGATATTCAAATATATGTCTTATTATTCTTAATTTTCCTTTTTAAATGTCATATAGTCTACTAATTTTAATTTTTTGGTGCATTTATTGGTGCACATATCACAGTGAAATTCAAAGTAGTACATTCGTATATGCACATAGCATTTCTTGATATGTTTTCCCCAGCATACTCCTCTCTCCCCGTATATGGCAGTGTGATTGGTAGTGATAAATTCATATACAAACATTATACGAATCTTTCTTTTCTTGAAGAATTAGGTGACATATTGAATGAATTGAATATGATTACTAACATTCAAGAACCTGAGACTTTGCATCTATATGTTATCAAGAAAATCAAACCCCATAGTATAATTCAGGAAATAAGAAGAGAGTAATCTCAAACTTGTGTCAACTTAAGAAAATAAGAGCTCTATTAATAGCTGAGAGATTCATTGGCAGGAATAGGGAGTTGTGAGAAGAACATAGATAACAGAATTTGAATATTGAAGGATCATGCCATTACTGAGAGGAGGAAGGGTGTCAGCGATGCTGAATTTATTCTCTCACAATTGCGATTGGGTCAGAATTATGCATGTTATGATTTTTAAACATATGTTTAAAATTCACTTTATAGAGGAATTTAAAATGAGTGATCTGATGGGGCGTGTAAAATATTTATTAACTGTAGTAAAATAAGTGACCTGAAATATTTGTCTATTAGTTGTACCTTGTTTACAGAACTTAATAAAAAATTAGGACAGTTCCAAACACTACATTTTTAGTGTGAAGAAGAAAAATGCACCTAGTTACTCTAAGAAAGAGACGATTCAGCTTCTGTGTAATTATGCCTGTCTTCTAATGGAAATGTCATTTTCAAAGCTTTTTCTCATCCTTTAATTTCTATTGAATGCCAACTTTGCCCAAATAACTTTTCTTACAATGTGAAAAGATGAAAGCAAAGGAGATGCAATTATCAGTGATATCACACAATTGGAGGGGCTTCCAATCATGCTTGTTTGTTCATTTTGCATAATCTCAAAACTCATTCATGTGGGCCAATTTAAAATGAATTTACTGACTTCAGCAAAGGATCTTGGAGCTCTAATTGCCTGGGAAATTGTAAGAATGCAGGATTTGAGTTCATTTGTCCTAGCATTAAAAGATGCTGTTAAATATTTCAAGTACTCAAGAGAACCTTAGTGTCACTTAAAAACACATAATGTTTATTGGATTAATAAGGTGCAAACTTTTAAGAGACTTATAATTATGAGTTTTATGGCAGTCTTGGTTATTTTGCATTGAAGTATTTGAATGCTTGGAAAAAAGTAGGATAAGCAACCCACCATATTATTCATGATAGAAATGTGTGATTTGTAGAAATAAAATGTAAGAAGCTGTGTTAGTGGGTTTCTGGGTAGAGGCTGGCAATGGACTCCAGGATTCAAATCCTGCCTAACCACTTAGCTAAATGACAGTGCATATTAACTAACCTCTCCATGCCCTGGTTTCTATAGCCATAAATGGGATTATGGTGCTCTAACCCTCACAGAGATGTGAAGGGATTAAATGCATTAATGTGTTAAGTACCTAAAACAACACTAAGCATTTGCTGTTATGATTATTCTCTGTAATGATTACATTTTCTAGGATGCATGAAATCTTAAAATGCAAGTTCAGAATAGGTAGTAAAACAGATGAGGCAGTCCATAGTAAGTTCATGCCCATACAATTGAAAAATTCAACCGGGCATGGTGGAACACACTTTTAATTCCAGCATTCTGGAGGTGGATACTGGAAGATCATGCTTTCCGGGCAGCCTCAGCTACTTAACGAGGCTCTTTGCAACTCAATGAGACACTGGTTCAAAAATAAAGAATAAAAAATAGGACAAGGGGTGTAGCTTGAAATGTCCCTGGGTTCTATCAAAAAACAAAAAGTTTAAAAAATAGATCTGGTGGTGTAGCTCAGAGGTATAAAGAATAGCCAGGCGTGGTAGCACACAGGTAATCCCAGCATTCAGGAGGCTGAGACAGGAAGATCACGGTTCGCAGATAGCCTCTGCTACTACTTAGTGAGGCCCTTTGCAACTCAGTGAGATCCTGTTTCAAAAATAAAGAATAAAAAATAGGGCAGGGGGTGTAGCTTGGAGGTCAAATGCCCCTGGGTCCTATCCCCAGACCTGCAAAAAAAAAAAAAAAAAGTTTAAAAATAGGTCTGGGGGTGTAGCTCAGAGGTAGAATGCCCCTGGGTTCCATCCCTCGTACAGCAAAAATAAATAAATAAATTAGTTAATTAAGTAAATAAAATTGAAAAGTTCAATCATTAAATTAAAGTTACAAATGAGGCTTTCATTATGTCCATTCTAGAACAGTACCTAAACTTTCTCAAATTCTAGAACAGTGTTTTTTTTTTTTTTTCCCCTAAGTGTATTCCAAGGATTAGTTGCTTCGGAATGAAGGAAGGTGATTTGTTTTTAAAATCACAGTAGATAAGCCGGGTGTGATGGCGCACACTTGTAATCCCAGCATTTGGGAGGCTGAGACCCGAGGATCGCGGTTCGCGGACAGCCTCAGCTACTTAGTGAGTCCCTCCACAACTCAGTGAGACCCTGTTTCAAAATAAAGAATAAAAAATTGGGCAGGGGGTGTAGCTCAGAGGTCAAATGCCCCTGGGTTCCATCCCCAGACCTGCAAAAATAAATAAATAAATAAATAAATAAATAAATACATCACAGTAGACTGAGGTAGAACTTCCTCTTTTACACATCAGGCCTAAGTTGCTCCCCTCAGACCCCTCCTTTCTGTATTCTTTTCATCATCCCAAAGTCATTTCTTTCCCACTTTGTCATAAGTGGGGTGTGGAATCATTCTGGTTTAGAATCAGTGGTCTTCTCCACTTGTCTCTGGTTTAGCTTGGAAACGCTCTCACCATGGCAAGCATGGGGCAGCACATCTTATCTAGGCTGTGCCTTCATATTCTCTTATCTTTTCCATTCCTTTCTTTCCATGAAGTTTCATTGATTAAAAGTCAGGGAGGAGCTGACAGGGAAGGAAAACTGCTTTACTTCTCCTCTCAGTCTCTTTAGCCTCATGACAAGATTGTTTAAAGGAAAAGGACTGGTGCAAAAAAAAATGTCCTAGTCTTCCAGAATCTCTGTCCCTATTGGCTGATGTCACGTTCTTGGACTCCATCTGAACCCTATTGATGGATTTTGCAGTTGGAAGCATGTGATACATCGCTGAGCAATCTCAGACCACATTGTTTGTATGTACGGGGCTGAGAAAATTGCATTCATACTCTAAAATATATCAAGAATTCTTGCATTTGGTGATTCCTAACTATAAAGCCATGAGTAGCCATGTGGAAATACCACATGTAATTTTATTACTTCTTGGCCAAGGTAAAGATGAATAGCAAGCATTTTGGCTCATAGAGTACGGAGAGCAACTCTCCTTTAAAATTCATGATCTCGTTATGTTCGTGTGACTGATCACATAGATCCATTGGAATCTTAATGATCCGTGAGATAAATTGTTCACATTTTTAGAGGTACATCTACATTACAAAACAGCGCGGCTTTCAAGGGGCCACTACGAAGTTGTGTTTTTGAAAGCACTTGAACCACACAGAGCTAAACACAGGGACAATATTGATGACTCATAAACACACATTGTGAAAAGAAAGCAACAGAAGTTATGGAAAGGAAGAAAATTCACACTTTGCCAAATTTGCTTATTCTAAAACAATCATGGACATTTGCTAAGAAATGGTATTAGTATGTTAGCTAATAAAATGGAAGAAAATTGAGTCTTGGAAGTTTATCTTTTCTTTGAAAGGATTAGCAGTTCCTTGCAGTATAAAAAAACAAGACAAAACAACAATTACCCCCCCCCCAGAAAAAGAAAAACTCAAGACAAATTAAAAAAGGAGTAGACACCAACGAAGAAATCTCTTCATTGTTAAAGCTTTAGCTTCACCTGTTTTAATTTTGGCTGCTATTTTACAGTTTCATCTGTGGAAAGATGGAGTTTAATTTTCTATTTATTTGCTTTTGGCAATTGCCTTACTTATCTGCTTTTAAATTGTTTTTCCATTTATCTGCTTAAATTTTTCTTAAATTAAGTATGAGTATTAATGTCTTGCAATAAACTAAATTTAATAAGGTTTACCTAAAGCGCCATATTGATATAGAAGCTAATTTTAAAAAGTAATCACAAAAGCAAAAGGAGAACCATAAAGAGAGATCAAGACTTTTCACTCACGTCTGCCATCACACATTCCAGTTGGGTGGCTTCATACTTGATGTATTTATGTTTGAACTGTTAACTGACTCTTCACTTTATACTTACATCTGTAGACAACAAAATGTAATGAAAATATATTAACTGAGGTTAATGAAGATTTTTTTTCCTTTTTCTCCGTAGGGATGCCCTCTGCATCTTTACTCATACAACTTCTTTCAGTTTTACTCCTCACTTTTGTATTTGGAGAAACAGAAATAAGGTTTGCTGGGCAAACAGAATTTGTTGTTAATGAAACAAGTACTACAGTTATTCGTCTTATCATCGAAAGGATAGGAGAGCCGGCAAATGTCACTGCAATTGTGTCGGTAAGAGAGTATCATAGTTCTATCTTTACAAAATGGATATGAAATGTCTTAGTTTCAATGGCAAGAGTTGTTTGTTTGCTTTTTTTTTTTTTTTTACTGCCTGGGGTTTTGAGTACGAGTTTCATTATGATAAATGGGTTGTAGATAACACAATTTCATTTATATGTCTTATGAGTGTGTAGAGTAATCCACTGTAACCATGTGCTATCCTACTGGTCTCTCTCATTTATCTAAAGTCCTTTGGTTTTCTATGTTCTCTCTAATTTCCACATATGAAAGAAAACTTATCAAGCCTGGCATGGTGGCGCACGCTTGTAATCCCCGCGCTTGGGAGGCAGAGATAGGATCCCGCAGGTTTGAAGCCAGCCGCGCGTGCTGGCTTAGGAGACCCTGTTTCCAAATAAAAATGTAAAAATAGGTCTGGAAGTGTAGCCCGGAGGTAGAAGGGCTTCCAGGAACCCCAGTACCGCCAGTTGTTAGTACTCGTGCATATTTTATGTTTTTGTAAAATATATGCATTTTGTACATATTATATCTTTTTGTACATATTTTTTTTTTTTTTGGTGGTGGTAATGGGGTTCCTAGAAGCCCTTCTACCTCTGGGCTACACTCCCAGACCTATTTTTATAATTTTTTATTTGGAAACAGGGTCTCTTAAGCCAGCAGGTCAGCCTCCCAACCAGTGCGCTCCTCCTGCCTCTGCCTCCCAAGCGCGGGGATTACAAGCGTGCGCCACCGCTCGCGGCTACATATGTTTTTGTACTGCTGTAAATGTCAGTGCCACTTGATTAATGCTTTTCCTCTTGGTCGCTCCAATTAGCATCTATTTTTCTTGTCCTAATTCTGTGTCAAGTAAGAATGTCCAATATTTTGTGTTCAACAGTTGTATGGAGAAGACACGGGCGACTTCTTCGACACCTATGCTGCAGTTTTTATACCTGCTGAAGAAACAAACAGGACCGCGTACATAGCAGTGTGTGACGATGACCTTCCAGAGCCGGATGAAACTTTCATTTTTCACTTAACATTGCAGGCAAGTCCTTCTTTCTCAATTAACCTCAAACTCAGAGCAATACTGCAACACTTAAAATCAGTTTATCTAAGCATAAACCAGCTGATGTAACTGATAGTGATTTTCATATGAGTCAGACCTGACAATCTCCTGGGGAATCCCATGGTCTAGGTATCCCTCAGACAATTCTCTTTAGAAGACTCTACCACCAGTGTTTGACTCAGAAATTCATCTGACTCAGAAATTGCCATGACAGATGCTCCAGAAAACCTCCTCTTTCTCTTGACCTATTTCTTCTTTATTCCTCCTCTATAAGTAGATGCACAAAGAATGACCATGACTTTTGTGTTCAAAGGAGGATACAAAAAGCAAACATGGAAGTGTGAGGGGGACCTGGGTCTTAGAATATACTCAGAATACTTCTGAGCAGTGTATGTGCTGGGGGGACTGGAATAGCTTAAGAATTAATGAGGCAATGACTGCTAATACCATTCGTGTTAATTTTTCTGAAGCGTGTTGAGGTTTTTTAATAATAATTGTCAGTGTGCTTAACACTGTTGTGAAAATGATACTTGAAATAATTATATAGAGCCAGGTATGGTGGCTTATGTCTGTAATCCTTGGGAAGCTTATGTCTGTAATACTTGGGAAGCAGAGACAGGAGGATTGTGGGTTTGAGGCCAGCCTTGGTGATTTAGCTAGACCCTCAGCAACTTAGCAACACCTTGTTTCAAAATAAAAAATAAAAAGGACTGGGAGTGTAGATTAGAGGTAGAATGCCCTGAATTCAGTCCCTAGTACCCCCCCTTACACACACACACACACACACACACACACACACACACACACACACAGAGAGAGAAACTGTTTCTCTTTTGTAAGTCATTTTATATATTTATAATTAATATTTTGTTTATTTATTTACTTATGGCATACACATCTAGACCTTTTCATTTTTTAAATTTTGAAGTAAGGTCTTGCTAAGTTGCAAAGGGTCTGGAAAAATTGCTAAGGCTGTTTTTTTTTTTTTTTAACCTGTGACTCTCCTGTCTCAGGTTCCCAAGTATTTGGATTATAGGTGGGTGCACCCACACCCAGCTAAAAATAGGCTTTAAAAAAACTCTCATTTGAAACCTGTTTACCATGATGACTTAAATTTGAATATTTTTCTTAATATGCCTATTAAAGCCACATTTTTATTTTAATTCATGTTCTAAATAATTACTAGAAAACAGAAATTCTACTAAAGTTAACCAGTTTTCTTCTAACATTTAATTTATTATTTAATTTTGGACTTATTTTAGAAACCTTCAGCAAGTGTGAAGCTTGGGTGGCCAAGGACCGTTACTGTGACAATATTATCAAATGACAATGCATTTGGAATTATTTCATTTGATATGGTATGTTATAATTTCATGATTCTAATGGTAGCTAGATAGCAGTATTGGAATAACTTCATTTTGTTTTCTCCACTATTTTGTAACTATAGAGTTGATTGTGCAAGGTTTAAAACATGTGGTTTTTGTTATTTAGCTAACCACAACATTCTGGTTGGCCTCAGTAATAACCATAGATGGCTAGCAGCTGTGTGTTTCCTCCCTAGCCCCCTGCTATAAAGCTTATTGGTTTCTGTACTTGGCTTGTTTGCAGTAACTTGCGTGGTGATTGGGTTAATCTGATTGGTCCCTTGTTAGTATAAAAGGTTCTTGCTGCCTGGCCTCAGCATGTCCCTCTAGACAGATTTCTAGACTGAGGGTACTGTCGCTGGCCAGCTAATAAAGGCTTCAATTGGCACATTCCCTCGGACCTTCGCATCTCTTATTTTTCGCTAAACTTGCATACAATGGTATATTAAATATTTGATTATTTTATAATGGTAGCAGCAGCATCCTATCATTTTTTTTTGCTTAAGCAAAATTTGACATTAACGCCACCTCTGTCCCATGTTCTGTACACATCCCATTTGTTTTACTGAAGATTTTTGCAAATTTTGGAGGCTTCTCTGATTATGGTCCTCACTTGTCATAATTTCTTTTTGCTGATCATTCTATCTGACTCAGGTGTAACTGCAATTGCTGATCTCTAGCTCCGATGTTTATGCAATGCCTTTTGCTGGATTCCCCCAAATTCCACTTAAAGAAAGCATTGGCTCCTGAAAGAATACTGGAAAAACCTACAGTGAAATTTACAACGAAACAGCCAGCATTCTAGCTCTTATTATAGCATTATACCTCTCCCTCCTCATCTACCCTTATGGCATGTTTCAACATCTGGCGTTGTCACTCATTCTCTGTGTCAGTGATCATGCCCTGAAGAGCTTCAGCAGTTGTCTAGCTTTTGATCACTAACTGACCGAGTGCCGGGCAGTAAGGCTGAGTGGTCGTCACGCTGAGTTACTGTATTAATCTGGAGGTGTAACTCACTTCTGAGACCTCTTGGGCTCCTGAGAACATTATAATTTTTCATCTTTCAGCTATTAGATTCCTTAGAATCTATTAGAATCCTTAGAACCTATTAGATTCCTTGGAACAGATGGTTGGTGGGGGAACCAGGACAAGAACCTCCGTATTATTTAAAAAATTTCCAGCATTTTATTAGCTATAATTTATGATACTAAGAATACCATATTCTTAAGGATATGCAATGCATATAGATTTGCCTGTAGAAATATAGTATTTATTTTTGAATTTTAATTTATTTTTACACTTTTATTGGTGCATGATAGTCTCACATCATAATGTACTTCATTGTAATAGTAACATACATGCACATGAAATTTAGTATTTCTAAAGTAAGTTTTCGCCACCCTAACTCTGATTAATCAGTGCTGTATTGTCTTTGCTTTTCCCCAAAGCCGTCATCAATCACAGTGAGCGAGCCCAGGGGCAGAAACGAGTCCGTGCCTCTTACTCTCATCAGGGAAAAGGGAACCTATGGAATGGTCACTGTGACTTTCGAGGTAAGTTTACTTTGAAATTATTTAAAATGAATCCACATTAGATGACTACAGTTTTAAAATTCAGAGCCCTTTGTATAATAAACCTAATAAATACTTAATAAAAGATAAATACTTTTTCTATTTATAAATATCATGGTTCATATAATTTTTTCTTGTTGCTTGCATGTATCATGTTTACATAATATACAGTGCTCATTGGTTGCAGGGACACATGCCTGTAATCCTACTACTTGGAAAGCTGAGACAGGAGGATCTCAGATTTGAGGCCAGCCTCAGCAATTTAGTAAGACTCTTGGCAACTTAGCGAGATCCTGTTTTAAAATAAAAAATAAAAAGAGCTGGGGATGTAGCTTGGAAGAAAATGGTTTTGGATTCAATCCCCAGCATCAAAAAAAAAAAAAAAAAATCAATGCATCATTTCAAATATGGGGTAATAATATATCATGAAATATAATAATAATGTTAACTCTGTATAATTCATAAAAATTTTATGATGAGCATTTTCAAGGATATCTATTTTAAAAGCATTCATGGACTACTTGGGTTTCTAGAAAATTACTTAATATGTAGTCTACTCCATTTTTCAAGAGATACTTGGTGGGTGCTGTTCATAAGTTTCCTACACCATGAAGATGTATGGGTGTTACAGGATGTGGCATAAATGAGACAGGCTGTGGGTGAGGGGCATCTCTCAGGTCCTGCTAGAATCATTTATTTTATTGCTTACTGACCATTGTGTAACTGCCCGGCTGTTCTATGAGATTCACCTTTGCATTTTTAGCACAACTAATGTTTGTGTTTTTATAAGGTCTGAAACTGATCAAATATTTTCAACACTCAGAGTATTAGAAACTTTTGATGCCAGTTTCTATCTTCGTTATTAATTATAACATCAATAGAGAGGTTACTTGGTGTTATATAACATAATTTTTAAAAAAACTTTTTATTAGTGTGTTGTAATTGTATACCATAGTGAGATTCAAAGTGATACATCTATACATGTATGTATTATTATATACATATATAGTCTTTTCTTTCCTGCACAACCTCCAACTCCCTCCCTCCCCATGCCTTCTAGTGAGATCATAGTGATAAATTTATGTTTGCAGGTAACGTCATTTAGTCTATTTCCTTTCTTAAATCTCCTTTTTCCCTCTGCTCCTCTGTTGTCTATTCCCCTCCCACTATTCTACTAGTCTCTCCCCTCATTTCCATAAGGTCCCCTTTCCTTTCTATTTTCTCTCCAACTTCCACATCTGAAATAGAACATTTTCTGAGTTTGGCATGCTGCTCTCCACTTCCATCCATTATTACTGCAAATAACATAATTTTGTTCTTTTTTATGACTTAGTAAAACTCCATCATGTGTATATATCACATATTCTTTATCCATTCATCTGTTGACTGGCACCTAGATTGGTTTCATAGCCTTCCTTGTGCTGCTATAAACATGGGTATGCACATATGCATGTACTAGAGTATTTTGACTTTCATTCTTTTGGAAAGATACCAAGTAGTGATATAGCTGGGTCATATGGCGGTTCCATTCCTAGTCTTTTAAGGAGACCCATACTGATCTCTGTAGAAGCTGTACAATATACAATGCCACCAACAGTGTTTATTTTATTTATTTGTTTATTTATTTATTTATTTTTATTTTTTATAAGTGGAACATATTGAGAGTGGTGTACATTTACATTGTGCTTCATGCCCTTCCCCCTCCCTTTCCCTCTCCCCCAATAGAGAGCGTCCAGGTTAATCGTGTTGTATTTATGCTTACACATATTCGTATGTAGCTCCTCCATTGAACAACCTCAGCTTTCTTCCTCTCCTATCCTTCCGTTTAAGCTTTGCTGAGATTTCCCCTCCATCATCTGGAGTCCCTCTGGTATTACCACTACTCCCTAGCTTGAACATATTAGAGAAAACATATGTCCCTTCTCTTTCTGTGCTTGACTAATCTCACTTAACATAATGTTCTCTAGTTCTTCCATCTTCTTGCAAATGCTATTATTTTATTTTTCAACCTAAAGAAATCAGTTGCTTTTCTCTATGCCAGCAATGAATCCACAACGAAAGAAATAAAGAAAACTATTCCATTTACTATAACCTCTAAACAGTGTTTAAATGTTCCTTTTTTTCCCCACATCCATGACAGCATTGCTTAGTGTGTGTGTGTGTGTGTGTGTGTGTGTGTGTGTGTGTGTGTGTGTGTGTATATTGCGGTACTGGGGATGGAATCCAGGGGCATTCTACATTCGAGTGACACCCCAGCTCTATTTTTTATATTCTTTATTTTGAAACAGAGTCTCACTGAGTTGCAAAGGCCTCACTGAGTAGCTAAGGCTCTTTGCAAACCGTGATCCTCCTGTTTCAGCCTCCCAAATGCTGGGATTACAAGCATGTGCCACCATGCCTGGCTTATTGTTTTTATCTATCTATCTATCTATCTATCTCTATATATAGATATATATCTATATCTATCTACCTATCTCTCTCTCTCTCTCCATATATATATATAATTTTTTTGTGCTTTTGGGGATGGGACCCAGGGGCATTTGACCTCCGAGCTACAGCCTCTGCCCTATTTTTTATTCTTTATGTTTTAAACAGGGTCTCACTAAGTTGCAGAGGGCTCACTAACTGGCTGAGGCTGTCCGCGAACTGTGATCCTCCAGTCTCAGCCTCCCTAATGCTGGGATTACAAGCATGTGCCCCCCACGCCTGGCTTTTGTTTATATTTTTGATGATTGCTTTTCTAGCTGGAGTTTTTTTATATATTTGTTGGCAAGTTGTATTTCTTCTCTATTAAGTTCAATTGCTCATGTTTTGGTGTTAAATTTTGGGTTCTTTAGGTATTTTAGATGTTAGTCTAAAATTATAAGGGTAACTAGCAAAGGTTTTCTCCTTTTTTTATAGGCTTTCTCTTCACTTTCTTAATTGTATTATTATGCTCATTTAAAGATGAGGAAAATGCCACACGGAGTTGTAACATACCTTGCCTAAGGTCACACAGCCAGTAGTGGAACTGATACTTGCTTCCATTTCTTGAAGGAACTCACTATTTTGAATACCCTCCCTTGCAAGAAGAAATATTTATAGTTTTCCCCTCAGGTTTAATATAAGTGTTGAGAAAAGTTAAAAATATTTTAGAAACCACATAGCTTAATATAATTATAGTGAAGATGTATAATTACATTATAGACCCTGACTTAATTAGAAGGGCAGGCTTACAGAGAGGTTCATATAATTTTTGCTAATTATCTTTAAGTAAATTTTAGGTTTTTGTCAGCTGACATCACAAAAATGATTTCCTGGTCTTGTGAAATATTTCATATTGATTGGTGGCACTGTGTACTTCTTTGCAGGTAGAAGGTGGCCCAAACCCCCCTGAAGAAGATTTGAGTCCTGTTAGAGGAAATATCTCCTTTCTACCTGGCAGAGCAACAGTGACTTATAACTTGACAGTCCTTGATGATGAGGTGGGACAGTGGTAAATACTTAGAGAGGAGACAAGAACTCTGTGTTTATTGACATGTTAGAAATCTCTATAAAGTGTTAGCTTAAATTCAGTATTTGAAATTATTTAAGAATAATCTTTTAGAGAGCTTTTGTATTGTGGCTGTGTTTTCTTTTTGCCACTGTGGCAAAAAGCCTGAGAAAAACAACTTCAAGGAGAAAAGATTTATTTTGGCTCATGGTTTCAGTCCATGGTCAACTGATTCTATTGCTAGGGGCTTGTGCAGCCGCCATAACACTGGCCAAGTAGGCTTTAAGGAGCTGTTTGAGGATATAGTTTGTTAATATTTACCTTATTTAGTTCAAAATAAATTGTACATGTAAGGCTGAGAGTAGAGCTCTAACGTGTTTGCTTATCATGTACTAGGTCCTGGGTTTAATCCCCAGCACTGCAATAATAAAATGGGCATCTAAAAATTGACAAACCTAACTCTAACCAACAACCACACAAAATGTAAAATTTGAAGTATTTTGCAAGCTCTGATGATTGATTTTTATTGGTCAATGTAGGTTTGAATGGAAATAGTGTTATTTACCTAGGATAACAATTTTACTAGAAAAGCAAAAACAAAATAATTCTATTGCAGTGGATGTTTTTGTTTAGAGATTTTTAAATGTTCATAGTCATAGGAAGAGTTTTCTTTTCCCATTTCAGGTTGAAGCTACCAAAAATTTAGATACATGATTCAACTAGTTTAATTGCCAAACAAAAACTGAATTTGAATGATGATGTACAAGACTGTTCCCCATAAGCAAGGCAAGAGAAAACTCTTAGAATCCAAGTAATGTCAGAGAAGTAAAAACAGGGAATCAATAATTCCTCTTCCAAAATCATGTACCAAATCACAAAAATCTCAGAAAAAAGAAATGCATTTGAAAGCTTTATTAGAAAAGAAGCATTTTCGCAGTAAAATGCAGTATTTGCTTAGTATTGACAATTCTAGTATATGTAAATCTGGAAGCCAAGAAAACTTTTTTTTTTTTTCAGTACTGGGGCTGGAACCCAGGGGCATTCTACCTCCGAGCTACTCCCCCAGCACTATTTTTTATTCTTTATTTTGAAACAAGGTCTTACTGAGTTGCAAAGGGACCCACTAAGTAACTGAAGCTGTCTGGGAATCATGATCCTCCTCTCTCAGCCTCCTGGATGGTGGGATTACAAGTATTTGCCACCACACCCGACAACAAAAGCTTCCTATACTGAGATCTCAGGGTATAGAAAAGGTTATAATTTCTGGGAGGGGGAATAATTGATTATATATTTTAGTTGTAAGTTTAAAAGATCTTAATCAAATCAACTTCTTTTGAGATAAGTCCCTGTACTTAAGTTATATTGTTATTGATGGGAGTAAAATATTGCATTTTTTAACTCTAATTTATGAAACAGAATTTGTAGTGAATAAGCTCAAATAGCAGTGGGAAATGACCCCAGGATTTTTATGCAGTTATATAAAAAAAGTTTTCATTTTAACAATGTCAGCATTTTGCCATAGTAGTAAAGTAACCTATAGCTCCTTTTCTAGAGAAGCATGATGTATATTTTGGAAGTCATATGATTTGCATTACATATTTACTGTTCAATTATGAATTATGTAGAGAATCCAGAATAATCCACATGTGGAAAATGAATAATTTTCATATTTAATATACTTTACCAGATTCTTAGATACCGACTTGATCAGATTGATAAGAATTTATATCCATATTTGCTATGTAATCTTGATAGTTATCTACAGTCTGATCAAAATTAAGGACTTATCTATACTTCATTAACTCTTAACACCATTGCTTCATTAACTTTTTTGTTCTTTTCTAAACTAGATTATTTACTATGGGAAAATATTTTAGTAAATGGAGATTTAGACAAGAAATTCAGTTTGCTCCTTTCAATTAAGGATTTTTCATTTCTATGTAATTACTTTGAAACATAATGACTTCTTATTTTGTTATTTTTATAAATTAAAAAAATTATTGGTGCACTGTAGTTGTAAATCTTAATGGAGTACAAGATGGTAGAGGCATACGTGAACATATCACCCATTTAGCCCTTTCCCAGTTCCTGTCCATTTCCTTCCTCTCCCTCCTTCTCATGTTTGACATAGTGATATGACTTTGATATGTTTGTTAAGGTACATCATGTACATTAAGGAATTTCCCTCTTTCCCCCTCTCATCCCCCTCAATTGGGTTGCCTTATTTGCTCATCTATAGTTTCTCCTTTTTCTAGAGTTCCTCCTATCATCCATTTTTTTTCTAGTTCCCCATATTGGGGAAGGGCATTTGATTTCTTATTTTTTGTGACTAATCTCACTTAGCATAATATTCTCCAGTTTCATCCATTTCCCTGTAAATGACATAATTATGTTTTTCTTTATGGCTGAGTAAAATTCCATTGTGTACATATCCCACAGTTTTTTAATCCATTCATCTGTTGATGGACATCTTGGCTGGTTCCATAGTTTGCCAATGGTGAATTGTGCAGCTATGAGTAAAGATATGCATACATTAGTTTAATAGTTTGGTTTCTATTCTTTTGGGTAGACACCCAGAAGTGGTATTGCTGGATCATATGGTAAGTTGGTTTCCATTCTTCTGAGGATCCTCCATACTGTTTTCCAAAGTGGTTGCACTATTTTGCAATCCCACCAACAATGTATTAGAGTTCCCATTTCTTCACATCCTTGCCAGCATTTTTTAGACATTGTATTTTTGCATATTTGTTAGCTGTTGATGTTTTGCTTTATTGATGTGTTCCTTTTCCAGATACCAGAAAATGATGAAGTATTTTTGATTCTCCTGAAAAATTTAGAAGGAGGAGCGGAGATAAACACCTCTAGAAATTCAGTTGAGATCATTATTAAGAAAAATGATGGTCCTGTGAGATTTGTTCAGAGTGTTTATTTGGTACCTGAGGAAGACCACATACTCATAATTCCAGTGGTTCGTGGAAAGGATAACAGTGGAAATCTGATTGGATCTGATGAATATGAAGTTTCAATCAAATATACAGTTATAACTGGGAATTCAACAGCACATGCCCAGCAAAATTTAGACTTCATTGATCTTCAGCCAAACACAACAATTGTTTTTCCACCTTTTATTCATGAAGCACACCTGAAATTTCAAATAGTTGATGATGAAATACCAGAGATTGCTGAATCATTTCACATTATGTTACTAAAGGATACCTTACAGGGAGATGCCGTATTAATAGGTCCTTCTATAGTACAAGTCACCATTAAGCCAAATGACAAACCTCATGGCGTCCTTTCCTTCAACAGTATCTTGTTTGAAAGGCCAGTTATAATTGACGAAGATACAACATTAAGGTATGATTTGTTTTAAAGTTATTGCTATAATTATTTTAATATATTATTACATTTAATTTTTGTGGTGTTGGACACAATGATAAACAGTTAGGAGTGTGAATCATTTTCTCTACTAGGACTTCACTGTAAATGAAATCATATTATGGTAGTTTCCTAGGGCACATGCACATATCTACTCCATCATGAGAAAAAACTGATATTTTTGTGAAGAATTCTGTTTTTATCAGTATCTGATGGCCAACTTGACATTGGCAAACCCTATCTAAGAGAAATAGAATGTATGATGACATGACAATATCTATTCCTTTTGAACAATTCTAGATTTGAAGACATTACAGTGGTTAGAAATGGCGGCACCCACGGGAATGTTTCTGTGAACTGGGTTTTGACGCGCAACAGCAGCGATTCCTTACCAGTGACAGCAGATATCAGACCAAGTTCTGGAGTTCTCCATTTCACACAAGGGCAGATGGTGGCCTCAATTCCTCTTACTATTGTTAATGATGATGTCCCAGAAGAGGCTGAAGCTTATCTACTTACAATTCTGCCTCATACCATACAAGGAGGTGCTGAAGTGAGCGAGCCGGCGGAGGTAGAGCCCCTAATGTGCCTTACTCCTGTGCAGATTTCTACATTGCAGAAGAGCCAATGAATTTGACCAAAGAGATCAAATTTGTGTTTAGTTCAGAGTGACAGAGCCAGGCATGGTGGCACACGCTTGTAATCCCAGCGCTTGGGAGGCTGAGACAGGAGGATCGCACATGTTCAAAGCCAGCCTCAGCTACTTAGTGAGGCTCTCAGCAACTTAGTGAGACCCTGTTTCCAAATAAAGTATAAAACAGGTCTGGGAGTGTAGCCTGGAGGTAGAAAGGCCCCTGGGTTCCACCCATGGTACCACAAAACAACAACAACAACAACAATAAAACAGAGTGATAGGAAGAATACCAACTTTGGAAATGACAGTTGCTTTTCTTGCTCAACACTGACTATTCTGTAAATAAACATTCTACATTTATTTATTTATTTATTTATTTATTTATTTATTTATTCATTGCTAGTGTTCAAACACAGGGGCTTATGCATTTTAGAAAATGCTCTACCACAAAGCTATATTCCTAGCCCTGATATTTTCTTTAAAAATTTTTATAAGTTATAATTTAGAAAAGTTTTCAGATATGTTTTTGCTTTCTTACATTTTAGATATGATATATAAATATTACAATTCAAAAGAGTCTAGAGTATATACAAGTCGATAGCCTCAGATGTCAGCATTGTACACTTTAATGTTTTGTCTTTTTATCTGCAGCTTTTGTTCTACATTCAGGATAGTGATGATGTTTATGGCCTAATAACATTTTTTCCTATGGAAAACCAGAAGATCGAAAGCAGTCCAGGGGAACGCTATTTATCCTTGAGTTTTACAAGACTAGGAGGAACTAAAGGAGACTTGAGGATGCTTTATTCTGCATTATACATTCCAGCTGGAGTTGTGGACCCTATGCGAGCAAAAGATGGCATCTTGAACACATCCAGGAGAAACAGTCTTATGTTTCCAGAACATAAGACCCAAGTTACCACGAAATTACCAATAAGAAATGATGCATTCCTTCAAAATGGGGCCCACTTTCTAATACAGGTACTTTAATTATTGAAATAATCAGTTTGGTTAAACTGCAAGTATACTTATCTATGTAAGGGAGCTAGATAACAGTTATCTTTCTCTCATTTATGTTTTAGATTATTTTTGATATTTAAAATTATTTAGGGAGCCCAAAGAAAGTCTATGCCTGCTCCCAAGTTATATAAATTTGAATAAGACAAGGGTTCTTTTCAATTAATTTATTAATGAAAATTGGTATTCTAATCAGGTGTTATTTAAAGCATATCAGATGTAAAATGCAAATTAGATTGTAGTGGATGACATGGTGGAGTTATTTAACAGATCTGTAAGGGGAGGACAGGAGATAAAGATTCTCGATTTTTTTTTAGTTGATTTGGGACAGTGTGACAAAAATGAGGTTTGTGGAATAAATATGTTTTCACAAAAGGTATTACAGGAAAGGAGTTTCAGAAATAAAAAAGAAATATGAAATATTTTTCTTTTAACTAATATACCCCATAATCTACTTATTTACCAATTATCTGGAGATGAAATCTCTGCACTTTCAGTTATTAAATAAGAAGGAATAGTATCCTAAAATATAACCTTTTATCTTTTCTCTCTTATCCCTCAATATCCGTTCACCTAAATATTATTTTTAATGTTGATATTAATATAGCTACACTCATTTATGATGTTATGTTTTCCATGCATTTGAAAATGGTTGGTACTAGAAATTAGCAATAGAGTTTGATTTTCATTTTTTGATTATTCAAATAAATTTAATACAAAACTAGGTAAAATGGACCAATAAAGATAAAATCTTATATCACCATACATTTTCCACTTGAAGTATGTATCAAATGAAATATCATATTTCATTAATTTCTTTGAATAATGTCATATTTAAATTTGTTTCATAGTTTTACCTAGACTTTTGTGATTTATTATTGCTTTTTCTGGAGTTTCTGTTTCTGTTTTCTTTCTTTACGTGTATGTGTGTGTGTGTGTGTGTGTGTGTGTGTGTGTGTATGTGTGTGTGTGTGTTACTGGGGATTACACCCAGGGCCAATATACCCATGAGCTACACTCAGCCCTTTTTATTATTTTACTTGGAAATAGGGTTTTGCTAAGTTCTGAGGGTCTTGCTAAGCTGTTGAGGTTGTCCTCGAATTTATGATCCTCCTGTCTCAGTCTCTCATATACTGACACTACTGGTGTGGGTCACCACATCTGGTTTACCTGTCACCTTTCTGGACACCATCCTCTGTGTCTTTGAGCCTTCCAGCCAGCACTCCTTCCATCTGCATAGAATGTTGAGGTTTGCTATACTAACTGTTCTTTATGCTTCTGTTATCTGCTGTCTCAGATGATGCTTACTGAACCCCTGAATTTTCTTGGTTTTCTGCTTTTCCTTTTTTGGACCATGTTTTAGTTTTGGTGCAATCCATCTTTCTTCAAATACACGTAGAGAAAGGGTACGTGCAAGGTAAACTTCCTGTGTTTATGAGCAGCTGATAATGTAAACTTTTTACAATTGATTATTTGGCTTGATAGACATTTCTAGATTAGAATAATTTCTTCATCTGCACTTGGAAGGTATTGCTTAGCTTCCAGAGTTGTTGAAGAGAAATTCAAAGGTAAGAAAATAATGTACCCTTTGATAACTCGCCGATTATCTCTGAAAGCATACCATCACTTCTCCTAGTGGTCCTACATCCCACCTCACTCAGCACTCAGGGGAACAGTGCTTTCTTTCTGAGCACTCTGGTCTTGAGCTAAACTTTTGCTCATGTCTGTGCTCTGTACATTTATGCGAACTCTTGGCCAAGAGGCCTAGTTGAAGGCCTGGTATGGAGGTGAATAATTTGCCGATACTTGGTGGACAGGTAGTTGTGCCTACCCAGAGGGAAACCTTTCCATCTACCCTCATGTTGTTTCCAGTGATAGACAATCTTGACCTTTATTATTTTTCTGGATCTCCTCTACATGGAATAACTTTGCTATATTGTATACTTCCTATGAGGATAATCCACTCTCTGCTGAACACCTGGGTTTCTTGGGGTTGATAGGTACATGGAACACAGCTTCATTCACAGTTGGCTTGCTTTCTCCCTTGGGCTGTGGAATGGTCATGTGAGACGACTGGCCAGGTGGCAGGGTGTCTGGATCTGTGAAGAGGGATCGAGCAAGGGGCCAGGCCGGGACCAAGGCCTCGTTCAACAAGAAGTTGAAACAACTAGACCCTGCCACCAGAACACACTTAGACATATGTTTAGAAATTTAAGAAAAATGACCTTAAGTTTGCCTTTATAAAAAATGGGTCATAACTTATTTTTTTCAAAGCTAATTCTGCTAATTCCAGCTGTTGACATTTAGGGATATAACTTGCTCAAAGGAGTTTCAGACTGAATGGACAGTGTTTTATTTTATTTTTGAAGGCTTTTGTCTGTCTTCTCTCCTCTTGGTGTCCTGTGGCTCCAGAACATTCTCATTAATATCTGTTCAGTGTATTTGCCCCTGGTATTCTCCGTATTCATTTCTCCCTTCTGTGTGATTCTCATGTCACAAAGTTTACAAGTCATATGAAAATAAGTTTAAAACAAATGAAATGAAACAAATATTTTACACTGTTGCTTTTGTTTTCAGGGAGTCTTGGGCATCCTGGCAATTCGGGGGCAGGTGCACTATTGTGAAATGAATGAGAATCAATGATGCAGAAGTGTTTTGAAGTTGAATGAACCCAGGAGAATTATACCTCCGCACTATACTTACAGCTCTTTTTATTTTGAAACAGGGTCTTGCTAGGTTATTAAGAGTCTTGATACATTGTGAAGGCTGGTCTTGAACCTGTGATCCTCCAGTCTCAGCCTCTCAAGTACTGGGATTACAGATATGTGCCATGGCACTTAGATAATAGAACTCATTTTTATGACACTTTTAATCTTTTAAAAATAGCCAATAGTTCTTTCAAAGTAACTAGCCAATAGTTCTTTCAAAGTAACTGTTAATAATTCAATGTAAACTAATCTTCATTAAGAACCTTCAGAAGGTCAAATATTGCCATAGCTATTTCACTTCAGTATTCTCTATAAACATGACAAAATTCATTTTTGATGACACTTGAAACAAACAAAAAAAATGAAGACGGACGAGATATCTGGTTTTTGGTGACCTTGGGTTAGAAAGTTGCTTGCAGCACTAATTCCAGACTTAGTTCTTTACTTCTCTATTCAGTTAAAGGACAAAAGCCTTACTTACAGTGAAGTTAATGCAACATTTGTTTAGGAGAGAAAAGGCGTGATTAGTCTCTGCCACAATTCCTTAAGGTTAAGCAGCTGTGGACTCTGGAGGACTGCTGGGGAGAAGGTTGTGTCCTTCCCATAGTACACAATGAATGTGCTACTCCAGAATAGGAAGCATCAGACTGCATGGAAAGCTGAATGGAACTGAAGAAAGGAGAATCTGACACATGTGCTTCTCATTCTCTAGTTAGCCTGTGAGCTAAATACATTAGTCTGAGATACAACTTTTGGCAAGCATGGGGATACCAATGTGCTGTCCCAGTAATAAATTATCGGAAAGCAAAGAACATTTCTTAATGAATGAATGGAGTAGTCTGATTTAACAGATGCTGAAGGAATCTAGACAGAAAAGGCTTACAGACTATGAAATAGGCGATGCTGATGCAAAGCCAACATTTCTCTTTGCATCAGTTCATTTAATAATTTTCTGTATTATTTGTATTTCTAAAAAGATCTCTAGAATTAACTCTTTAACTTTTTAAATAAATGAAACTAAAACCCCACTTATTTTCTGCCATTCTTTTTAGAAAGCTTTTAGTAGGAATATATTGAGTATCTTGCTTTGATATTTTAGACAGCACTAAGAGTTTAGCCTTTTGTGCCCATACGGGAAGACAGATGTTTACATACACATGGCCAGTGTATTTTAGGAAAATCCTTGCCTCCAAGCAATGTACATTCTTATTTTTATATTTCATTGAAACATCTGTATTTTATCTATTTATTCTTTATTCTATTTTGTAGGATAAATATAGAAACATGGATAGTGTGTGTATGTGTGTGTATGTATATTCCTTTTCTTGAGAAAGATGGTCAATAATATGGTTTTAACTATATATTTATCTTTACATTTGATTTATTTTATAATTTAAATGCAGCATATTAAGGAATCATGTTTTATTTTACTTGGCTTAATCTGTATATCAATACTTGACAAAATTAGTCAGTCTAAATTTTTTTTTTACTCAAATGAGTACCCAACTAAATATGGCCTTTTTTATGTTTTTCACCTATACTTACTTTTCAAAGCAAAATAATACGTGATATTTTAATAAGGCATTTATCTTTGCCCTTTTAAATGTATGCTATTGATCATAAAAAGTATATGGGAGATAAGTACCAGTTCTGTTCTTTGGGGGAAAATCAACCCAAATCACAAATCTCTCCTAGCACTTATTTAGTGCCATCATTTAAACAATGCAAAACATAACAGAGGGCTTTGCAGAGTGGAAGATACATGATGTTTCATTAAGTTTAAAATTGCATTTTAAATTACAATTCTTATGACTTTGCAGTCCTGTAATGATTCTATATTCCTATACCTCGCAAGCAAACCCTGGAGGGATTGGTAACTTATATTGTGAAAAGATTAAATCCATAGATGAGAAAATAAGATGACCCAACTGTGGGGGATGAAACAGGGAATAGGGAAATTCCCTAACGTACATGATGTACATTAACAAACATATCAAAGTCAATCACGAAGCCAAACATGGGAAGAAGGGAAGGGGAAGGGAGTAAGAATTGGGTAAGGGCTAATTGTGATATGTGCATGTATGCCTCTACAATCTTGTATTCCATTAAGGTATCCAACTACAATACATCAATAAAAAATATAAAAAAGACACAAAAGAAACCACTAGAGAAAAGAAAAAAAGATTGAGTCCGTAAGATACATGAGATTTGTGATTTATTAGGATTCCTGTAGAGCTCAGTTTGTGTTGGAGGGGTGAATTGGCAATTATTCACCCTGCTGTGGTTTCAGGTCTATGTCACATATGGGAAAACTCCTGAGAAGATACAGATCCTTAAATACTATAGGTGTGTTAGGAAGTAAAAGTCTGAAACACATAAGATGATGATGAATAAGAAATTATAACGTTTATAATTAAATTCTAGTTTAATTAGGGAAGCAGTAGAGCTTCAGAAAGATACAAAATGAAGGGCCCAGGGAACCCAAGGGTGTTCAGCTGATTTGTAAGAGTGGACATTTTTGTGTTAGTGGGAATGGGAAGGGAGGGCTCTTTAGATGAAGAGTTACTCATAGAGCAAAGTTACTCCAGTGTCATCTTCACTAATCACAGGGACATTATAGGTCACATATGCATCTCTTTACACATGAAGATGCATTGAGTTACAAGTGGAGTCTCTGATACTGGATATTGTACTGCAGGGAAGGGGAGTGGGTGCTTGGAAGGATGGGGCTGCAGAAGAGAGGCATGGGCTGAGGATGGTTCTCTGGGATTTGGCTTTAAAAAGTAGTTAGATGTTGGTGAAAAGAAGGAAGAGCAAGTGGGGGGTACTGGTTGTTGATGGTAGTAGTGAGGAGAAGGGACAAGTGATTTCTCTTTGGTCATTCTATCTGTAAGGTGTATGTGTGTGACCTGCCTGTGATATCCAATGGCACTTGGTTATAGTTATTTGGACTATGAAGCAGAGGTTCAAAGATTATTAAGGAGATTGTATGAAATTATAAGATAATTAATTCAGGAAGAACCCTGTGGAACAGTAATAACTGGGGAGCAGAAAAGGCTCATGGCACATGTGAAGGAGATTAAAAAAGGATGGGGAATGGGATTGGAGGAGAATGGAATTGTCAAGCTATTGGTGACCTTTATCCTTATTTTCTTTGTTATCCCATGCTACTTAAGGATTTTCTTTAATTTATAATCTTATCTGCTCAATAATTACTGATTTTATTACAGTTGGAAAGTGTGGCACTGGTGAACATACTTCCTCCAATCCCACCTGTAAGTCCTAGATTTGGGGAAATCCGAAATATTTCTTTGTTGGTTACACCAGCCATTGCAAATGGAGAAATTGGCTTTATTAGCAGTCTTCCGATCATTTTGCATGAGCCAGAAGACTCCGCTGAGGAAGTGGTAAGTTGGCTCTTTCTCATTGATGGGCCTAATGAGTTTGCATTAATGTACAGACACCATTTTTTTTTATTATATAGCATTTAGACTTAACAGATCTTGAAAAGCTTCACTATTTATGTATGTAATTTGATATAAGTAACTTAAGAATGTGTGATTTCTCTATCTTTTTTTTTACTATATGTAGTAGAATAAAATTAGAATTAATTGTTCCTGGTGAGAGTAGAATATCTATATGTGAGTACATTCAGATAAAGCCATGACATTTGACACAGTTCTAGTGAAACATAAATCTGTTTCTCTCTCTCTCTCTCTCTCTCTCTGTGTGTGTGTGTGTGTGTGTGGTGCTGAGGGTAGAACCTCTGGGCTCTACTCCCAGACCTATTTTATACTTTATTTGGAAACAGGGTCTCAAGTTGCTGAAAGCCTCACTAAGTAGCCAAGGCTGGCTTTGAACCCATGTGATCCTTCTGTCTCAGCCTCCCAAGCGCTGGTATTACAATTGTGTGCCACCTTGCCCGGGTAGCCTTTTTTTTTTCCTTTGAAACACAGTCTTGCTAAGTTACTGTGCACTGGCCTTGAACTTGCAATTCTCTTGTCTCAGCCTCCAAAGCAGTGGGATTACAGACATCACTGTACCTGGCAATAAATCTATTTTTTAGTGGCCAAGTTGTGGCCCACAGGAGTGTTTGACTGCTCTATCTCTGAGCACTCGACATGTTTGCCTTGGGTAGGACTGAAGTGGTAGCCTTGGGTCCTGTGCTTCACACTGGAGGTGATGATGGTGAAATTGTCATATCTGAACTGTAGGAATTTTTAATGTTATATGTATACATACTTTTTTGTACACACACATATTCAGATACAGAGCACCTCCCATCACCTTCAGTTGTATTTTCCCCAAGCCTCTGTCTCTGCTAACCATTCCTGAACCCCAGTCTGCTGGGGTCCCTCTCCAAATGCCTCACACTTAGATTCTATTTAAAGTGAGTTGAGGTTTAGATCAGAAATGAGAAAAGTTGTTATCAAAGCCTCCTGTCAAGCTGGGCGTGGTGGCGCATCCTTGTAATCCCAGCGCTTGGGAGGCTGAGACAGGAGGATTGCGCAGATTCGAAGCCAGCCTCAGCTACTTAGTGGGGCTCTCAGCAAATTAGTGAGACCCTGTTTCCAAATAAAGTATAAAAATAGCTCTGGGAGTGTAACCCAGAGATAGAAAAGCCGCTGGGTTCCACCCTCAGTAACACACACACACACACACACACACACACACACACACACACACACAAATAAAGCCTCATGTCTACGTAGGGTGACTGCAGTTTTCTTTGTACGTTAGGTTCCATAAGTGGGCAGAGAGGCTTTGGTTTCCAAGATGGTATTGATTTGTGGACAGCCTCAGCTACTCAGTGAGGCCCTCTGCAACTCAGTGAGACCCGGTTTCAAAATAAAGGATAAAAAATAGGGCAGGGGCTGTAGCTCAAAGGTTGAATGACCCTGGGTTACATCCCCAGACCCACCAAAAATAAATGAATGAATAAATAAATAAATAAAATAAAATAAAACTATAGTTTGAATTGGGCCTGGTGACACAGGAAGAAGAACCACAGGTTTGTGGCCAGCATCAGCTACTTAGTGAGGCTCTCAGAAACATAGTGAAACCCTGTTTCAAGATAAAGAATAAAAAATTAGGGCTGGGGGTGTAGCTTGGTGGAAGAATGCCTCTGGGTTAGTTGTGCAAAAACAAAAACAAAAACAAACAAAAAAACCCTATAGTTTGCTTTTAAAAACTAGAAAGCATTGAGTTTCTTCTTAAAAAATGGATTGCTTTTATTCATCTCATGGAGATATCAATTTACCATTTCACCTTTCCTTTTTTTTTTTTTTAACCCCTTGAAGAAGTTAGATTTTAGGAAAAGTTTTGGGCTCTTGTACCTGGATTCTTCCCTCTTAGGAAACAGCACTAGAAGTTTTCCTTTTTTGTCTGTATACCAGGGACAACCCCGAACCCCCCCTCCCTCAGTGATCTTGGGGCTACCAGCTGTATCTCTTCCCAGACTGCTCAATTTGCATACTGGCTTCAGCTTTTGACCGCTGCGCTACTCAAAGTCGCTGAATAGTTAGTGGTGAAAATATCCCCCCCCCCAAGATGAGGTATATTAAAAGGCAAATACAAAGATGATTGCTCTCTCTGAAGTGTAGAAAAAAATACCATATCTATCTATCATTAAGTATTCATTTATGTTCCTTGAAAAGAATTCATCATAATCTGTGGTGAACCTTTTTTATTATATATATTTAAAGTGGTCTACATTTGAACAAAACTACCAAATACATTTTTCAGAATTATTATAATTTATTTAGTTACTTATTATAGTTTATTTAGCTTTTGCTAATGTTCTAGATTCTTAACCAACCTCTTATCCTCACCACAAGCTTGTGAAATAGGAAATCATTAGCTTCATTTCACACAAGGAAATCAAGATCAGTGGGGTTAAGTAACTTGCCCAAAGTATTATATTTATTTATTGTTTAGAAACATTTTATTATGCCTCTAACACTTCAGGATGAATTTTACATGTCCGTTTTAATCAGAAAAGGTTATTTTTAGTTTATATTTTGATATTTAATTGACTTCTTTTCACAAAACTTCTGATGGAAACATAATTTTTAGAAAGATCACTCTATGTTTTCATAATTCTTTGGCATTTAAATGCATGTCTTTTTATTAAGACAAATGCCAAGTCAGGCACATTTTGGGGTGGGGTGATTTTATAGATAAATTAGAATTGGAAAAACAAAAAATTGTGTTTTTAATGTCAGTTTGCTGCTCTAGTTGAAGCACACATATTCATCAATAACATGCGCATGCACTGACTACAAAGTTTATATTGTTGTAAGCAGATATTTTAGCAGAATTTTCTTTTTAAAAATAAGGTATATATTCCCTTACACCGGGATGGAACAGATGGCCAGGCTACAGTCTATTGGAGTTTGAAGCCCTCTGGCTTTAATTCAAAAGCGGTGACCGTGGACGATTTAGGCCCCTTTAATGGCTCTGTAGTGTTTTTATCTGGGCAAAGTGACACAACAATCAACATTACTGTCAAAGGCGATGACATACCAGAAATGAATGAGACCGTGACACTTTCTCTGGACAGGTAAGAACCCACTTAGGTAATGCTAGGTAATATTTATATGTTTAGGTTCTCTTGAGTAATCTTGGGTTCTGTTTTAATTCTTTCTCCATATGAGGTTAAAAAATCAATCACATAGTATTAGGCAGGACTTCAGTCTTTTTGTTTCTTATTGATGGCTTCTGGTTTGACTATGAATATTACTATATATGTCAGAATGAGCATTTAACCCACTATTCATTGTAAGGAAGTGTTTCATAGAGAACTTTGGGAAAGTAGCAAATAAATTTGAAGCATAGCCAGTATGTCATATATTAAAGGAGTATAGGAGCCGGGTGTGGTGGCACACAGCTATACTGAACTTGGGAGGTGGGACAGGAGGATCATAGGTTCGCAGTCAGCCTCAGCAGTAGTGAGGCCTTGTTTCAGAATAAAAAGTAGAAGTGGGGATGGGGTTGGGTGTGGTTGTGCATGCTTGTAATCCCAGCATTTGGGAGGTTGAGAATGGAGGATCGCGATTCACCAACAGCCTCAAGTACTTAGCAAGGCCCTTTGCAATCCAATGAGACCCTGTTTCAAAATGAAGACTAAAAAATAGTGCTGGGGATGTAGTGTGGAGGTACAGTGCCTCTGGGTTCCATCCTTAGACCTCCAAAAAAAATAAGTGGGGATAGGGGTGTAGCTCAGAGGTTGAATGTCCCTGGGTTTAATCCCCAGTACCACACAAAACCAAAACAAAACAAGGAAGGAAGGAAAGAAAAGAAAGAAAAAAAAAATGAGTATAGGCAGCAACACTAAAATTGTTGGGTTAAGGAAACTGCTCTGTTGCCTTCACTTCCAATGAAGAAGATGATTAGGGCTTTGCTGAGTAGTGATTAAAATAAAGCATTAATCTTATCTTTATGCCTTTTTACATGTGTGTACGCGTGCTTGCATGTGTGCGTGTGTTTTCCTTTTCTTTTGTGGTACCAGGGATTGAACCTAGGGGCATTTTACCCCAGAGCTACCTTCCCAGTCCTATTTTTATTTTGAAACAAGTAGC
The DNA here is from genome assembly GCF_963383645.1 of Muscardinus avellanarius. Lineage (NCBI taxonomy): Eukaryota > Metazoa > Chordata > Mammalia > Rodentia > Gliridae > Muscardinus > Muscardinus avellanarius. The sequence goes on from NC_137786.1 coordinate 76,792,874, forward strand.
TTAGATTGGCCTTGAACTTGTGATCCTCCTGTCTCTGCCTCCCAAGTACTTTTCATGGAATTTAAACAGTAAATATTACTTCCATGCTAGAGAATCACAAATTATATAAATTTGAGTGGTAATTTTTAGTCATAATAAGTTACTTAGCATTTTTGAGGTCACCTTCTCCTCCCCCCCCCCTTTTGATACTGGGGAATGAACCTATACTTCCAGCCCTATTTTGTTTTTATTTTGAAACAGGGTCATGCTTAGTTACTGAGGCTGGCCTTGAACCTTCAATCCTTTTGTCTCTCTCACCTTCCCAAGTACTAGAATTACAGGCTGTGCCACCATGCCCAGCTCAGAGAGCACCTTTTATTAAGAAAATATTCAATCTCAAAGAGAGTCTTTATCTTTTGGTTATTCAAAATATCCTTTCTAAAAATTACAAAAAATATTGTGTTTAAATGATACTAATACTTATTATCTACAAGTTTATCTTTTATAAGTCTATATTAACATTGTTGTAAATTAGGGAAGGTTACTGTGACTTGAAGACATTGCTATATTCATATTTAGAAAGAAAATTCACAGGTAAATTTGTACTATATTCTATACCATATTTTTACAGAAAATATTTTGTACTATATTCTTTAAGAATCAAGTAGTACAAGTTATATAATCCTTTTCCTTTGACATTTATATGTTTTATTATTAGTCCTTTGTAGGTTTTTTTTTTAAAGGTGTCCCGTCTAAACAACATTTTACTCATCTGATGAGTAGTTTTTGTTGTTGTTGTTGTTGTTGTTTTGGTGCTGGGGATTGAGTCCAGGAGCATTCCACCTTCAAGCTACATTTCCAGTCCTTCTCTTAATTTTTTTTCGAAATGGAGTCTTGCTAAGTTGCTGAGGCTGGCCTCAAACCTGTGTTCCTCCTATCTTAGCGTTTACAGTACTGAAATTACAGGTGTGCACCACCATACCTGGCTGAGTAGTTGTTTTTTAGTTGTATGTGAAGAAAAATATAGAATGTAGAGAGCAAATCTATTGAATGTTCATTTTGTTTGCTTTCAGAACCACATGAGGTTTATTTCCTTCCTTCTATAAAAAGTAAAACAAAACAACAAAACACCCCAAATGCATAAAACAAACACAATATGCACACATGCCCCTCCCCACACACTTTAAATGGCAAAGGCTTAATGTATTTTTTAAATTAAGTGTTTAAGGAAAGACATTTCATGTGATGAAAACAATCATAAAAAAACCCCGTGAAAATAGTTTTTTTCATCTAAGTCCTTTTTAAAAAATTGATTTAAACACATATCAAATTAGTGGTCAGTCTTGAAGAAAAGCAAAAAAATAAAAGAACAATGATTATAAACTAAATCCATAGAAACGTTGTTAGCTCAGTCAAGAAGTTTTGTTTACAATAAATGTTTTAAGAATCATTTAAATTATACCTCTGCAAATTCATATCAACTATTCTTTATATTTTAAAAGTCATTTTTGATTGTATGTAAATATTTGAAATTAATTCAATATAATTTTAAAGTTTTTTCTTTTACTTTTTTCTCTCTTCCATGGGTAAAAACAATACACCAGAAAGTACAAATGAAAGGGTAGAAAATTTCAGAAATTATCGATTCTTTTCAAATAGAGAAATGAATTGAAATATACATTAAAATGTTTCAATTTAATTATTAACTAGTATGTGAATATGAATAAAAAATACATTTAAATGTTCTCACATTTAAGTAAATGTGAGAGTAAAATCCATGATCTATTTTATTAAAATCTTCTAGTTTCACAAATTTTTAACAAAACTTAAGTGAAATAAGGCATGGATACTAGTAAGTGTGATTACAGTGAGTCATGGTTACAATGCTATGACAAAAATAATAAGTTCATTCAGTATAAAATTTTTTAATGTCAAATTCAAATCCAAAGTTTTTATATGTCAACTAAATGTACAGAAAAGTTGCCCTGATAGTAAACAATTTTTTCAATATCATACTATTTAAAAGTATTCTGTTTAATATTCTCTAACTCAGAAACAAGTTCATGATGCCATTTTGCCTCAGAATAATTTAAATTATGTACTACACAACTGTGTATTTATAAATGGTGTATTTGACTTCAAAAATTAAACCTAATATGTCCATTTTGATATGTGCTTTTCAAAGCTATTTGAAAAATGAAATACACTGAGAATTTGGAAGTGTTTAGATTTTCTAATATAAAGTTGTAATTAAAAGTTATCATGGTGTTTTATTGCTTCTTGAATATATTTTTGTGCAAGTAAAAAAATATAGGTTTCTCTGCTTGCATAGTTTTAATTTTTTGAGCTCAAAGAACTGGCTTTAGCTTTGAGGATGGAGGGTTTTGTTTTTTTTTTAAACTAATTAAAGTTACTAAGTAATTATATGTAGGTCTGAATCAAATTTGCTCAGCTGCTGTGGCTGTGAGCCTGGACTTGGCAGGCACAGCACCTTGGAGGCCGGGAAAGGAATGTCTTGAATGGGCCTTGGCATGCTAGCTGGCCATAGGGTCATCTTCCATAAGTGGGAACCGCTAAACCTCTCACTAGCATTTGTCAATAGCAAAGAACCCCATGTGCACAGTTCCCAGAAAGTGAAATTTACTAGCTCCTGGCAAAAAGGAAAGAAAGAAGAAAGAAAGGAAGAAAGGAAGAAAGAAAGAAAGAAAGAAAGAAAGAAAGAAAGAAAGAAAGAAAGAAAGAAAGAAAGAAAGAAAGGCAGGCTTTTTTCAGTTTTACTTTCCCCTGCGATTCTATGTTTCTATTAGAGAGATTTTGACAGATGATGCCTCTGCCTCCTTTCCCTCTCCTACAGTTCTTTCTGTATTGACAGGGTAGAAACGGAAAGATTTGTCGTGTACTTTGGGTGAGTATACAAAATAAATGCCTTGGTTTTGGTGATTCCACATTTTGTTTTGTTTGGATTGTTTTTGCACAAAGCTGCCGATTCTGCATGATCATAGGTCCTGAGTTGTCCACCTGGCTGTGCATGTTGTGTGTGTAGTTTCATTTTCAAATGACAGCAGAGGCTTATATGAAGCTTTGGGTTTTTTTTTTTTTTTGGAAAGGGTTCTAAAAATTTTAAATTATAAATGCATTTCAATTTTTTGATAAAACATTTGAGAATTGGTATTATCACGTATTTTGAAGAATTTAAATTTAACTTTTCATTTAGTTTACACATAACCTAGGGAACAATTATTGTGCTTTTACTTGTGAAAGCTCTTCCCCAATATCTTTTATGAATCTTGTCATTTATTTAGCAGAATTAACAATCAATAATCTTAGCTCTTCCGTTGCATTTCTGAGTGTATCTAAGCATTTTTTTTCTTCTTAGAATTTGCATTTTATATAAGGGTAGTATATTTTAAGAACGTGTTAAATTCATGTGTATTATGTTCAGAGTGGATTTTTCAGCTTTGTATTTTGATCCAGTTTTCTTGTCTCCTAGCTTACGGGGATGCAAGAAATTTTAATTTACAAAGATATTGATATAAATGAAATATGGAAAAATTTGCTTTGAAAATCATATGACTGCATAAGAAATATAATGCATACTCTATAATTTGGGCACTACTTCTGCTATTGCTATGATGCTAGGTATTGTTTTTCAGATTTCTAAAGCTAGGGATGGATGCTATTCATATTGCCCATTACATAGGAAGTAAGTTGTCCTTTTATATATTTCTACATATTAATTGCAGTTTCATTATGATTTTGATGATGGATCATGAATACTTTCTGGTTCAATAGAAAGTGACATTTGGAAAGGTTTAGAGCAGCTTGCATGACTGAGAATTCTTAAGAGCTTGCTGGCTTTTCAGCCCAAAGAACCTTGCAGTCTCTGATCATTCTAATTATACACAGCATAAAAACCAGAAATTTAGAAAAAAAATATATTTTTGAGAAACATTTAAGAATTGTTATAATGTGTCATGCATTTCAGATTCATTTTATTCCTTTTTTCTTATATGTCTTGCATTGTCCTTTATTAAGAGAAAGAAAATGTAGTCGATTTAAATTGAGAAGAAAAGAAAAAACAGAAGCTCTTCCTAAACACTAATCTTGAGTTTTTTTTAAACAGTGTGGCTTGTTATTGTCTTTGTAGTTACCTAACTCATGTGTACCTATAATTATTATAAGCTTACATAATATTATTTCAAAAGAAATTCAAGTGTCTGTTAACTTAGAACACATTTTTGTTTAAATATATTTTCTAACTACATGTCACAAATTGAATTTTTCTAAAACTGGAACAAAATCTATAAATTTTGATAATTTACATAATAAAATATAACTTTTGGTTACTGCATGCTTGGTATAACCAGGCAGTGTTTGTTTTGGTCAAAATAAAAAATAATAAAAAGCTGGGCGTAGTGGTGCATGCTTGTGACCCCAACATTCAGGAGGCTGAAATGGGAGGATGGCGGTTCATGGATAGCCTTAGATACTTAGTGAGGCTCTTTGCAACTCAGTGAGACCCTGTTTCAAATAAAGAATAAAAAATAGGGCTGGGGGTGTGGCTTGGAGATAGAACGCTCCTGGGTCCCATTCCCAGTTCCACACACACACTAAATAAATAAATAAATAAATAAATAAATATCCAATGAATTCAAAAGTAGATCTTTTATCAGTGTTATGAGTAAAACTGTTTTGGTATTAAATGACTTTAAATGTACATGATGCACATTAACAAACATATCAAAGTCAATCACTAAGCCAAACATGAAAAGGAGAGACAGGAGAATGAGAAGGGAATCGGGGAAGGGCTAGATAAGTGATGAGCACACGTATGCCTCTACCATCTTGTATCCCATTAAGATGTATGACTACAATGCACCAATAAAAAAATAGATACCAAAATATATGTATTGATTTGCTTTGATATTTAGTTCCTAATTATCTTTCTTTTCATTATCTGGAAGAGTTGTAAATATTGCCTTGGAAGCTTATAAAATTCAGAAGCAAGACTATAGGCAGTAGGTTTCATTTTCCTTCTGACTCCTCCAGGGTGGATATGGAAAATCAAGTGCTGAAGTCTGGATATATGAGCCGTGACCTAGTTATTTTGGAAAATGATGATCCTGGGGGAGTTTTTGAATTTTCTCCTACTTCCAGAGGACCCTATGTTGTAAAGGTAAGTATGGAAATTTACTCTGTGCTCAAAACCTCAGAAGAATGATCTAGAGGGATTTGTTGTTCTCTTATTAATTTTTTATTTTAAAGGAAGGAGAATCTGTAGAGCTGCACATTATTCGATCCAGGGGTGCCCTCGTGAAACAGTTTCTACACTACCAAGTAGAGCCCAGAGATAGCAATGAATTCTATGGAAACACAGGGGTGCTGGAATTTAAACCTGGAGAAAGGGAAATAGTGATCACCTTGCTAACAAGACTGGATGGCATACCAGAGGTATGGGAATTTATTTTTCCTTTCTGGTTTTGTGGAATGTTAATAGTATCTGGTATATTATGCACATAAAAATAAAAGACATAAGAAGGGATAAGAAATACTTGTATTTGGAAAATTTACAAAGAAACTTAAAAAGCAAAGTAAGATCGACTCAAATTAGAATGGTATAATTTTTCCCCACAAAAAAGAAATACCAAACAAACCAAACAATTTGAGTCTTTTCAGTGTGTGATCAGTTTTCATCTCCTTTTAGCTTTATGTTAAGCCTTACATTACGTGATCTGTATTAACTGAACTTTCAGTAGAGTGGTTTTGAACTGAAATTTTGATATAAAATTACTTTTTGGAGGAAATTAATTTGTTTTCTATTAGTGGACTCAGATACTGTTGCTTCATGTTTTTATTGCGATGCATAGGTAGCTTTTAGATTATTTTGTTTTCTTTATATTTTAAATACATTTATTGGTATTCAGTTATAGACTGATAGGAATATACATACACATAACACTTGGTGTGCGCCCCTCCAGATCCCACCCTCCTCCTCCCCTTCTTCGTACATATCCTTGAGATTGTTACTGGTCATTTCATATGCATACATAGCATTATTTGAACAATTACCTTCATTACATCTCCAGCCCCACTCTTCCCTCCCCTAGACCCTCCCATTGCTCCATCAGAGTCTCAACTCCTTTACCCGATGTCTCTTGTTTCTCAATTTCTCTCTAGCTTCCACATATGAGAGAAAACATACAACGACTCACTTTCTGAAACTGGCTTATCCTCTTTAGCATAATATTCCCAAGTTCCACTCGTTTTTCTACAATGGAAGACATAATTTTGTTCTTTATGGTTGAGTAAAATTCCATTGTGTGTATATACCACAGTTTTGTGATCCATTCATTTGTTGATGGACAACTAGTTTGGTTCCATAATTTCTTATTGGTTTAAATGACAAGGCCTTGACTTCTTCCCAGTTTAGAATAGATATCATTATCTTTTCCCTTTATGGATAGTACACCCATATATTCATTTTCTCTTAATTGATAGGAGAATGCCAAAAATGTTTTAAGAATAATATTAGCCCTTTTGTCTTTTCTGTGAGTTGTTTCTGAAAAGTTGAATATGTTAATATTCTTGAATATGTACATATTTTATCTACTGTTCCCCTGTGAACTTTATACTTTTCTGACTTGGGATGTTCAATGTAGTTGGATGAGCACTACTGGGTGATCCTCAGCAGCCATGGCGAAAGGGAAAGCAAGCTGGGGAGTGCTACAGTTGTCAACATAACCATTCTAAAAAATGATGATCCACATGGGATTATAGAATTTGTTTCTGATGGTCTGACTGTGACAATAAATGAAAGCAAAGGAGACAATATCCACCACGGTAATTTATTGTTTCTTATATTTTATTCCTATTTACTCAAGAGAGAATGAATCATTTTTTTCTAGTTATTTTCATTAGTAACCCATAATTCTCAGTCACTCATTATGCCTGAGACATTACATATACTGTGGAAGTTGATTTTTTTTAAAAATCATACTTTTAAACTTTAGGATTGTTATTTTTATTTCTTGTTTAGTATTGGAATGACCCTGCTGACTTTTGTTACCGTTTTGCTTTAGTTAACCATATGTAGTAAAAATCAAACATTCAGGAATGAGTCAAGTGGAACAGGGAAAACATGAAAGCTAGGAGTTACTGTTGGGGAACTACTACAATGGCAAGAAATGAGGAAAACGTTTGTTTGTTTGTTTGTTTATTTATTTAGCTGTATGGGGGTCGAGCCTAGGGCTTCATGCATGATAGGCTAGCCCTCCACCACTGATCTACTTTCCCAAACCTTTTAAAATTATATTTTAAGACAGCATCTCACTAAGTTGTCCTGGCTGGCCTCCAATTTATGATCCCCCCTGCCTCAGCCTTCCCAGAGGCTGGGATTCAGATGTGCACCATCATACCTGATGAGAATTTTTTATTTTTAAAGCAGTATCTGTCAGGGTATAGAGAAATCACTTTGAGTGTGTAAGTCAAGCTTCCTTTAATGTCTTCAGCAGATATCCTTACAGGACTTTATGAGAATTGTACCTGACTAATCACCAGCTGTTCCTAGGCTACATCCCAAACTATGAGCCAGGCTTGGTGGTACTTGGCCAGTCTCAGCAACTTAGCAAGACCTATTTCAAAATGAAAAAAGAAGATCTGAGAATGTAGCTTGGAAGTAGAATGCCCCTGGGTTTAATCAATCAATCAATCAATCAATCAATCAATATAAATTTAAAATGTTCCAAAATATATGAAAAAGATTGAGACTATTTTATTAATTGTATACCTAGAGAAGGAGGAATAGGCTAATACATGTTTACATAAACCTTGGAGGATGTGCTAAGCAAGTATAATTGGCTTTTATTAAAAAAGAGGCATTTTTATGTTTGTATTTGCGTGACTCCTTAACTTGTTTTGAAGTTCAGTATATATTCCTATGTATCATACATGTTTGTATTTTACAGCTGTTTATGGTGTAATAAGAAATCGAGGCAACTTTGGCAATGTTAGTGTATCATGGGTGGTTAGTCCAGACTTTACACAAGATGTGTTTCCCGTGCAAGGGATTATTTTCTTTGGAGACCAGCAATTTTCAAAAAATATCACTATTTACTCCCTTCCAGATGAGGTAAATATGGCATGTATAATTCCCGACTTTACTTATTATAGTTGCTTAATCACCATTTTTACTAAATTATTAAACATCTGTTGATAAAGTTTTGTGATGAAAGTATGTCATAAAGAGCTCGAGAATGACGGTGTCTGAATATAAGGGAAGAGGACTGTTATTTTTCAGGTTCCTCCAAAGGAATGTTTCCCTCTTAGAACTCACAGTGGTCAGTGACACTTCTGTGTCAAATATCATGCATGCACAGTTGGGGGAGAGGTTAGGCTTTGGTTTGTACCTGGGCTCTTCGAGGTGAGGCCATCCTCCCAGGATTCTATGCTAGTCTTTGAGAATTAGGACACTGGGCCACGGGGATCACAGATCCAACATGGTGTTTCATCTTATTGAGAAAGAACTTAGTAGTAATGGAGAATGAATCTCTCTCAGAGAGCAGCACTTAGAATAGCTTTGGAGGGCTGTTCCTTTCCCCTCAGGTCTGTCCCCAAGAGAGAAAATTCCAGTGTTTTCCGTTTCAAGGACAGGAGAGAACAAGTCCATATGAATGATGTGAAAGAGAGATAATGTCCACCTGGGGATTCAGCTGAGCTGAGAGATGTGGATGTCTCATCTTGTTAGAACATAAAAGAAAAGTCTTTGTGACTCGCTAATGTGAAAGCTCAGTAACTTGTAAGAGGCCGTAGAGGGCTTGTGAGTTTAGTGCTTATTTTGAATTCTATTCTAAATGTGTCAAAAGCTTATATTTCTTTTCCTCCTTTTTTTCTTATCTATAACACCTTTCTAATTTTCTTACAGAAAAATTATGACCTAGAGGTCATGTCTATTTTTATTTGTATAGGACAAAATATATTTCTATCATATTTTATATTAGTTAAAGTGGCTTGTTGGATGAATGTATAATAAAATAATTTGGGAGATGTTGAGTCTTATAGGAATACTTTTGAAAGCCTTAAAAATGGAAGAGAACATTAACACTACTAATAAATCTTTTTTTAAAAAAAGAAGTAACAACTTAAGAATATGTAATGTAATTAAGTATATAAGTTACTTGACTTAAAATTTACACCATTTTTCAAAAGATTCCAGAGGAAATGGAAGAATTTACCATTTTTCTATTCAATGCCACTGGAGGAGCCAGGTTGGGGAATAAAACAACTGCAATTCTAATGATTAGACGAAATGATGATCCCATTTATTTTGCAGGTGGTGTATTTATTTATTTATTTATTTATTTATTTATTTATTTATTATTTATTTATGTGTATGTATTTGGGAGATGTTGAGTTTGCAGGTGGTGTATTTATTTATTTATTTATTTATTTATTTATTTATTTATTTATTTGTATGTATTTGGGAGATGTTGAGTTTGTATCAACCCAGGGGTGTCCTCAAAGCCAACCCCCTGTCCTTTTTATTCTTTTATTTTTAAACAGAGAATCACTAAGTTGCTGAGAGTCTGGCTAAGTCACTGACCCTGATCTCAAACCTGCCATCCTCTCGTCTCAGCCTCTCAAGTACTGGGATTACAGGCATGGGCCACCACACCTGTCTGCCATTTTATCTGAGTATATTTACATATATATATGAAATACATATTTAAATAGTTTTAACTGAACATTTTCAATAAAGTACCATTCAGTGTTTGTTATTTAATCTTTGACATTTAAACATAATTTTAAAAGATCTTCTGAAGGAAAAAGAAAATGTAACATGAGCTATCACTTTCTTCTTTCAAATGCCAAAGTATTTTTTTCCTTTGTAAAGAAAATAATGCTCTTTCAAGAACCACTTTCAATATAGAATTTAGTTGATTTCGGGTCTGTTGTTGTACCTAATAGATGGCCACTTACCATAGTAGCTAATATTTAATGGACACGTTGATTCTTCATTTTTCATACTTTGCTGCTTTACTTAGAACTGTTTTTTTTTTTTTTTGCCACCCGAGGCATTCTTTTCTGATGATGATGAAGATGCTGATGCTGATAATGATGATGATGATTGTACTGGAAATTGAACCGGAAATTGAACCGAGGGCATTCTGCTTTAACATGGGGCATTTTACCTTGGAGCTACACTCCAAATTCTTTTTTAAAAATATTTGTTTCAAAACAGAATCTTGCTAAGTTGATAAGGGCATCACTAAGTTGCTGAAGATGGCCTTGAACCTGTGATCCTTCTATCTCAGCTTCTCAGATATTGGGATTACAGGTATATGTCACTGCATCCAGCTGGAGGCAACTTTCAGTTTTATATATGAGATTTAGTCAATATATAATCCTTTCTTTAATTTTTTTGGGTATGCTGTATATAGGTCAATTTACTGATATGGGAACCTTTTAAACCTCTTGAAATTTTTTCATTCCTATTTTCAGCCTTCAGTTGCTTAACGAATTAGTCTTATAGTTAGCCATCTGCCAACTGTAATGGCAAAAATAAAGATGATTATATCTGGGCCTGTTCTCAAGGAACTTAGAGCCCCAAAGGAGGCACTTCCATGAAGTTATGTACATATGTGAGAATGCCAGTGCCAATCTGAATATCATGTTTGGGGAAGGGGCGGGAGTGGGGAGGGAGCAGGGGGGAAGTTCACCACTTACTATGAGCATGTATGTCATGGTCACTCTGAACTATATTATGAAGTAAGTCTAGAATGCATCAATAAAAGTATATGTATATAAATTATTAAATAAAGCAAAATGAGGTCTATGAAACAGTAGGCAGAGATTTCAAAGAATATGTAACTTACTGATAAATTGGGTCCTGAAGTCAAGAGATTCTCTAGGAATTAGGGCAAGAATAAGGCCATTGACTGTTGAAGTAATCAGAGGTGCTTGGTGTGAGCAGAGCTGATTATTTAAGCAAAGAGAGAGGACGAGGCATTTCTTGTGGATAGCAGGGAGAAAAAAGAATAATCTGGACATATGTATATGAAATCAGAAAAGGTCACAAATTCCTTCTCTATGTATATTTCAGAACCTCGTGTAGTGAGGGTTCAAGAAGGTGAGACTGCTAACTTCACTGTTCTCAGAAATGGATCTGTTGATGCTCCCTGCACCGTCCAGTATGCTACCAGGGATGGGAAGGCCATGGCAAAAGAGGGAGACTTTGTCCCCGTTGAAGGGGAAACCCTTATTTTTGAGGTCGGAAGTAGAGAGCAGAGCATATCTGTATATGTCAATGAAGATGGTATCCCAGAAACAGATGAGTCCTTTTATGTAATCCTCTTTAATTCAACAGGTAAATACCTTTTATTGTTATGGCAGATCTGTTGCTTGGGTGTTTTCCTAAGTTAATATGAAATACTATGGTCCAGTTGTTATGCCAAGTACTTTCCTGTTTTTATGACTGTTCATGTGCCAAATTGTTGAAGAATGGAATGAAGAATATAGGCATTGAAACTTCACATACCAAACATGCGATGGTGATGTTTTTAACTTTTCCCGCAATATAAGAAAAATAGAGATTTCTGATATTATAGGAATCTTATAGCTAAAGCAGTAGGCTTTGAGACTATGGCTGTTCTCTTTGCCTAGTCATCCAGTGGCTAAAGGGATCAGTGTCCTCTAGTATCTTTTTCTTCCAAGTAGGAGGACATCACACTTAGGAGGGAGCCAGATTTGTAGGGGGCTTACTCCAGTTGGCTATTTAGTAATTTGGAAGAGCAAATCCAAGATAAATGGTAGTCTGTGAGGGGGAAAGATGTGTTTTTATTTTTTTTCTCTATACTATCAATGAAACAAGATATTGTGATTCCACTTTTATACCCTGAGAATGTTCGAACCTCACCTTTAAAAATTAGAAGGGCTGTAGCTTTACTTTTTGTTATTTAGTTTATTCTTTTAAGAGTACAAAAATATTTTCCCTTCTATTTCTGAGAGTAATTTAAAGATATGATGTCCATCACTGTGGGGTGCATTGGTGTGCCTCTCTTGACATCAAGAATATCCTCTTGCAATACAACTGCAAAGTCAGGAAGTTAACATTGATGTGGTCATTGCCTTAGACCCCATTCACATTTGTTCACTTGTCCCAATAATGCTCTTTCTAGAAAATTTATTTTTTCCTGACTTAGGCATTGTCTATAATAGTAATATTCCTCTGATCTCTTCAATCTGGAGAAGTTTCTCAGGTTTGGCTTGACTTTTAAGACCTTGCAAATACAGAAAACTACAAGGTAGAGTGGCCCTCATTTTATTTGATATTTCCTTAGTACTGAATTAAATTTTGCATCCTTGGTAGAAATTTCATAGAAATAATTCCATGTTCTTATCATAGCTCTTTATAAAATTATCACATTATTTTGATTTGTCCTTTTATTATATTCACTTTGACTTTGATTAACATCCAGGCTTTTCTACTGTAATTTTCCTCTCATTGTAATTATTTCTATTTTGTGGGAAGTTTTTTGACACTATCAGAATATTCTGTTGCACATAATATTTTCATCTTTTCACTGATGCATTTATGAGTCGGGACTCATAATTTCTATTTGGTATACTAGTTTATTTACCACTGACATTTATTTTCCTGGTCACATTGTCCTATTGGCCAATGGTAACTTAGTCAAGATAACTTCTTTTTTATTTTTATTTTTTGACATGTCCCGATTATTCTTTTGAACATTTTCTTATTTTGGGATCAGAAAACGGCTCAAAGCTCATTTTGTACCTTTCCTGTCATGATCTTGAAATCAGTCAGTGGTCCAAGAAGTCTTGGTTGCTTATAGTGAAGAATGTTATTTAGTAACCTGGATACAGGCACTAGGCATGCTTAGTTTTAGTGCAGTTTTGTTCTTTTCAGGTCCTCTTAGTATCTAGATATGGGATATATAAGTATATGTGCATGTGCACACACATGCATGCACACTTTCATAGCTTTAATTCTAACTATGTGTATTGAATACCATTATTTCACACCAATGTATTGCCTTCTGTCTAGCATCACATGATTCTGTCTAGTTTTCTTCCTTCCTGTATGTGTCAGTTCCTTCTCCTGTAGGAGAAATCCAGCTCTCATTATCATTAATGTATTTACAAACTTGACCAACTTCCCCTAGATGTAACCTTTTCCCCATTGCTCTATTGCCTCTTTCCACAATGAGGTTTTCTAGTAATTACTGCAGTAGGATTCTAACTCCCTGGTCTGGGCCAGTCCCTGCCCCTCAAGGATGCCCGGCCACCCGACTCAGGCATCTGCACTTGGTTCCTTTCCATGGAGATGCCCTCCTTACCTTGTGTGAGCTCTGACTGCGTGTACTGAGCCACTAGAGTGCCCCACAGACCCAGTGGGAATGTTGATCTTGTTGTGTTTTACCTGTGCCTTTTGATTTTTCAAAAGAGGCAGAGAAAAAGAAAGATCCCTTAGTATTCTCTTTTGTTATTTCTCCCCATCATTCTTCCTATTTCTCAGACTTTCTTCATTGCAGTCTCTCTTTTCCTAGACCCTCCTTCCCTTTTTCCTTTTGTCTTTCTGTTTCTAATTTTTCCCATGGCTTAAGCAAAGTATACACCCCAAAGTTAACACTACAAAAGTACTGTTATGTGAGGAAAATATTGACTTTGTAAAATAATGGCTACAAAAGAAATTTCACAACTGCAAAAACATAACTAAATCTTATGTAGACCAAATAAAAATTTTTAGGTAAAATCAATCATTGTCCAAAAATTTAAATGAAAGAAATTGCTGTAAGCCTAGAGCAGTGGTGCATGCCTGTAAACCCAATACTTGGGAGGCTGAGACTGGAGGTTTGCAGGTTCAAGACAAATCTTCAAACTTAGCCAGACCCTCAGCAACTTTGTGAGACATTTTCAAAATGTAGCTCAGAGTCGAAATGACCTTTCTAGTACCAAAAAAAAAAAGGAGAAATAAAGGAAGGAGGAAAGAAGTTATTATAGATTAAAATAATTTTGTAGAAAACTGAAAGCTTTACTGTGAAGTATACAACAGTTAAATGAAGGAATGATGTTAACTTAATACAATTTAGCCTAGAAGTATGTTCTTAATTACATTTATTAATTTATTAATTTGATATAATTCCAGTGACAATTTTTGTATCTCAAATATATTTTAGGCCAAAATTAACTAAATTACCATTACGAACATATGTTACTATTGGTTAAATAGTGGATTAAAACATCCTGGACCTCTCATGAAGAGAATGAAGACTGACTACTTAAAGAGAGCTTTAGTTAATTTTGTAAAGTACACCACTGGGAAATAACTTGATTTTGAAAGAAAGCGATAGATGAATGGAGGACACAGAGAGACACTGAGAGGAATGGGGGTGGGAGAGCACAAGTGCACACAGCATGTGGATGGTTACTGACCTCAGGAGTGTATGTGACCTTATTGTGTCCCCTGTACATGTTGTTAATATTTTTCCAGATACTGTGGGAATCTAATTACTTTAGCTATGAAGGCTTGAATGACAAAATCTTTAGAATTTGTGCTTTCATACATTCTCTCATAGTTTTCTCCTCTATTATGGAATCAAAACATAAGAAACCTGTGGGACCTGTGATGTGTAGGTTGGAAGAGCATCATATTGGCATGGCCTGGTGCTTGCTCTGGGTATTTATACCTGAGAACTAATGGTCACAGGGTATGACTTGATACTGGACCAAAGGATATGGCCATCCTTAGAACTTTTGTTACATATTGCAGTTCATCTTGCAAATAAAAACAGATTGCATTTGTTGACATGTTGCATTACATGATAGCATAACCCTGCTGAAATCAAGTTTCAGTATTTTTACATTGTTAGATTTTATGATAACTTCATTATTCTTTATCATTAGTATTCTATATGCAGTAATTTTAAATGTATTTTTCTTTCTTTGGGCTAGTTGTCAAGTGAGGTTGAGTACAATTATATATAAGAATTATTTCCTGGTGTGGCTAACTTCCTATATGTAATTTAGCAAGGTTGGAAATTTGTTTCCACAGTTTTAGTTGCAGGTCTTGCTCTCATGTAATTCTGAAGGTTTTATCTGCATCAATTTTGGAGTGACTAAGCATCTGTTCTAAGGTATGGAATTGAATAGGAATGATTTTCCCAAGGAGCTTATAGTGGATTTGCGTGCATATCTGTGCAGGTGTGCACTAATATAGTACGATGGTTATGGTAGAGTGGCAAAGTGCAAACTGTGATGGGAACACAGTGGAGAGGAACTTAGCTTAATATGGAGAGTTCAGGAAAAATTCCTGGAATCATAGCCACATGAACTTGATCTTCAAGAGTGATAAGAGTGTCAGGAGAGCGAAGCTGGGCAGGACTTTTGTTCACAGAGGAAACAGCTGGAGCAAAGGTAAAGTGTTACGGACCTCAGAGAAGTAAGGAGAAGGACTTAATGGATGGACAGCAATGGTGTTCACACGTGGAAAGAACTGGAGAAATCAAGCTCAACACTGTGGAGAATGCTGAGTTCTTCATGTGGGCACATCACACACTGCTGTCTGAAGGCACAGATCAGAAGAAAATGCTCAAGCCAGTGACTCCAATTAACATGGATGGGAGTCTTTAGATTATCAAAGTTCTTTTTTTATTTTTCTCTGTGACACTGGGAATAAATTCTACCTTTGAGCTACACATCCAAGCCCCTTCCCCTTTTTTAAAATGGTCTCACTAAGTTGCCGAAGGCCTTATAAGTTGCTGAGTCTGGCCTTAGACCTGTGATCCTCTAGTTTCAGCCTTACAAGTACAGGGACTACAGATCTACATCATCCAGCTCACTTCCTTCATTATTTTTGTGCAATAAAAGAATTTGCCTAAAAATGTGAAATTAGAAGAATTTACATTTTTTCTTTCTTTTTTATTGTGGTACTGGGGATTGAACCCAGGAGTATTCTACCTCCAACCTACACTCCCAGCCCTGTTTTTTATTCTTTTTTATTCCTAATTTTTTAAATTTTATTTTATTGGTACACTATAGTCTCACATCATAATATGGATCAGGTTGACAATGGCATATATTAACACAGTACTTGGTGCCCCCACCCCCCGGCTTACCCTTTTCTCTCCCTCCCAATACTGAGTGTCCAGGTTAACAATGTTATATTCACATGTATACATATATTTGAATATAGCTTTTTCATTGATTAACCTCGGCCTTCCTACTCCCCTACCCCTCCTTTCTGGTTTTGCTGAGGGTTCCCTTCCATTATTTGGAGTCCCTCTGGTATTCCTAATACTCCCTAGCTTGAGCATATTACAGAAAACATATGCCTTTTCTCTTTCTGTGCTTGGCTAATCTCACTTAACATAATGTCCTCCTGGTCTTTCCAACTTCTTGCAAATGACATGATTTTGTTCTTCTTAATTGCTGAGTAAAATTCCATTGTGTGTATTTTCCATAATTTTGCAATCCATTCATCTGTTGATAGAGAACTAGGCTAGTTCCATATTTTGGCTATTGTGAATTGTGCTGCTATGAACATGGGTATGCATATGTTATAGTAGTTCTCTGATTTCAATCTCTTTGGAAAGATACCCATCATATGGTGGATCCATTCCCAGTTTTCTAAGGAATCTTCACACTGATCTTCATAGCAGCTGAACTAGTTTACACTCCCACCAACAGTGTAAAAGAGTTCCTCCTTTCTCATAATTTCACCAGCATTTGTTGTTATTTGATTTCTTTATGCTTGACACTCTGATTGGGGTTAGATGGAATCTTAGCATAGTTTTGATTTGCATTTCTCTGATGGCTAATGATGTAGAATATTTTTTTCATGTATCTATTGGCCATTTGTATCTCTTCTTTTGTGCAGTGTCTATTTAATTCAGTTGTCCATTTCTTAATTGGGTTATTTGTTTTGCTAGTGTAGAGTCTTTTGAGCTCTTTGTAAATTTTGGATATTAGCCCTCTATCAGAGGGGTAGCTGGTAAAGATCTTCTTACATTCTGTAGGCTTTCTCTTTAGATTCTTGATGATTTCCTTTGATGAGCAGAAACTTTTTAGTTTGATGCCATCCACTTGTTAATTATTGCTTTAATTTCCTGAGCTTTGGAGGTTTTTTTGAGGAAGTTATGACTTGTGCCTATATGTTGGAGTGTTGAACCTATGCCTTCCTTTAATAGCTTCACAGTCTCTGGTCTGATTTCCAGGTCTTTGATCCATCTTGAATTGATTCCTGTGCATGGTGAAAAGTAAAGATTTAGTTTCATCTTTCTACAAAGGATAGCCAGTTCTCCCAGCACCATTTGTTAAAAAGGCCATCTTTTCTCTATTGTATGAGTTTGGCCCCTTTGTCAAAGATCAATTGACTATAAGTGTGTGGGTTTGTTTCTGTATCTTCTATTCTGTCCTTTGATCTGTGTGCCTGTAATTGTGCCAATACCATGCTGTTTTAACTATTATTGCTATGTAATATAGTTTAGAGTTCTTATAGCTGCGAATTGCTGTGGGTATTCAGGGTCTTTTCTTTCTCCATATAAACTTCATAACTGATTTTTCTAGGTCTATGAAGAATGTCATTGGTATTTTGATAGGAATTGCATTGAATCTGTAGGTCACTTTTGGCATAATGGCCATTTTTATTATATTTATTCTGCCTATCCATGAGCAAGGGAGATCTGTCCATCTTCCAAGGTTTTCTTCAATTTCTTTCTTGAATATTCTATAGTTTTCATTGTGGAGGTTTTTTTATGTCTTTGGTTAGGTTTATTCTTAGGTATTTTATTGGTTTTGAGGTTATTGTGAATGAAATTGTTTTCTCTGTTTCTTCATGGATTCATTGTTAGCATATAGAAAAGCAATTGATTTTGTATCTGACACTGCTGAATTAATTAATGAACTTAAATTGTCTTTTGGTTGATTTTTTTGGGTCATCTAGATATAGGATCATGTCATCTGCAAACAAGGATAATTTTAGTTCCTCTTTTCCTATTTGAATTCCTTTGATATCCTTCTCTTTTCTTATTGCTGTGGCAAGAGTATTGAGAACTATATTGAAAAGGAGTGTTGATAGTGGGCATCCTTGTCTTGTTCCTTATTTTAGAGGAAATTCTTAAAGTTTTCCCCCATTCAGTATGATGTTGGCTTTGGGTTTATTGTATATTGCCTCAGTGATATTGAGATACATTCCTTCTATTCCAATTTTCTGCAGGCTTTTTTCTTTCTTTTTTTTTTTTGGAACTGGGGTTCCTGGAAGCTCTTCTACCTCCGGGCTACACTCCCAGACCTATTTTATATTTTTATTTGGAAACAGGGTCTCTTAAGCCAGCAGAGCTGGCTTCGAACTTGTGTGATCCTCCTGTCTCCGCCTCCCAAGCATGGGGATTACAAGCATGCACCACCATGCCTGGCTGTATTTTTTTTTTTTTAACATAGATAGGTGTTGGATTTTGTCAAATACTTTTTCAGCATCTATTGATAAGATCATGTGAATTTTTTTTTTTTTTTGGTGGTACTGGGGTTCCTGGAAGCCCTTCTACCTCCAGGCTACACTCCCAGACCTATTTTATATTTTTATTTGGAAACAGGGTCTCTTAAGCCAGCGTGGCTGGCTTCAAACCTGCGCAATCCTTCTGTCTCCACCTCCCAAGCGTGGGGATTACAAGCGTGTGCCACCATGCCCGGAAGATCATGTGAATTTTGTTCTCAGTTCTATTTATGTGGTGAATAACATGTATTGATTTGTGTATGTTGAACCAGCCTTACTTTTCAGGGATGAAACCAATTTGTTCATGGTGTACATTTCTATTGATATGGTTTTGAATGCATATAGCTAGTGTTTTGTTTAGTATTTTTATATCTACGTTCATCAAAGATATTGGTCTGTATTTTTCTTTTCTTGAGGTATTTTTATTTGGTTTTGGCATTAATGGGATACTATCCTTGTAGAAGGACTTTGGAGAATTCCATCACTTTCAGTTTCCTAGAACAAGTTGTGAAGTATTGGGATTAGTTTCTCTCTGAAAGTTTTGTCGAAATCATTTGGAAACCCATCTGGGCCTGGGCTTTTCTTTAATGGTAGAATTTTTTTTATTACTTTTCCTATTTCTTTGCTTGCTATTGGTTGGTTTAGGCTTTCCATGTCCTCTTGGTTCAATTTAGGTAGGTTATATGTTAGAAATCTATTAATTTCTTTCATGTTTCCAGTCTATTGGAGTATAAATTTTCAAAATAGTTTCTAATAATTCTTTGAATTTCTGCACTGTCCGTGGTGATGTCTCCTTTTTCATTTTTAGTTTTAATGATTTGAGTTGATTCTCTCTTTCTTTTGGTTAGATTGCCCAGGGGTTTGTCAATCATATTAACCTTTTCAAAGAACCAGGGTTTTGGTTTGTTGATCCTTTGAATTTTTTCTCCATTTTTAAATTTCTTCTCTGATTTTAATTATTTTCTGCCTTCTGCTGGATTTAGTATCAGAATGTTGCTGGCTTTTTAGGTCCTTGAGATGTGTCATTAGGTGTTTACTTGGTGACTCTCTGTTCTTATGTGAGCACTCAATGCTATAAACTTTCCTCTTAACACCACCTTCAAAGTGTACCATAGAATTTGTTTATCCCCTTATTTCTGATCTTACCCAGTCCTCATTCAATAGTTTATAATTCACTCTTCAGGTATTTAAATAGTTTCTTTTGTTTTCCTGTTGTTGATTTCTACTTCATTCCCTTGTGATCTGAAAAGATGCAAGGAATTATATTGCATCTTTTGAATTTGCTGGTGCTTGCTTTGTGGCCCAGAATATGATCTATTTTGGAGAAGGATCAATGGGCTCTTGAGAAGAATGTGTATTCTGCTGTTCCTGGATGAACTATTCTTTATATGTCTATTAGGTCCTTTTGGTTTATTGTTTTCTTTAGTTCGGAAAACTCATATTTTGCCTTGAAGATAGATCTAGTGGCATGAATTGTATGTTGAAGTCTTCAAAACATTAATGTATTTGGTTCTATTTGAGAACTGATTTCCTGAAGGGTTTGTTTTACAAATGTGACTGCACCCACATTTGGGGCATAAACATTTACTGTCATTATATTTTCTTGCTGAATTGTTCCTTTTAATCAAAGAAACTGCCCTGCTTTGTCTCTTCTGATGTGTTTTAGCTTAAAGTCTGTTTTATTAGATATCAACTTTGCTACCCCTGCTCATTTTTTTTAATCTCTATTAACATGATATATCTTTTCCATTCTTTTGCTTTTATTATATGAGTACCTTTGGCTATAAGATGAGTTTCTTGCAAGCAGCATATATTTGGGTTATGTTTTTTAATCCACATTGCCAGTCTACATCTTTTAATTGGTGAGTTAAGTCCTTTAACATTCACTGTTATTATTGATATGAGTTTTGTTTCCTGTCATTTTGTATTGTATATTCTGTTTGATATGATGTTATATCTTCTTTGCCTAGTTGCTCTGCTGATTGAATTCCTTATCTCTTCTTTGATTGTGAAATTTGCTTCATTTTTCTTTATGATTTATTTCCTTAAGTGTTTTCTCTACTGCTGGTTTAGTATTCATCAATTCTTTGAGATTCTTCTTATCTTGAAACACTTTTATTTCTCCATCAATTTTGAATAGTAACCTTGCTGGATATATCAGTTTTTGTTGGAACTTATTTTCTTCCAGGGTCTAGATTACACCATACATTCATGACTTGGGTTGTAAAGTCAGGAGTGATTTTTATTGTTTTGACCCTGAATGTCACCTGTTATTTGTTCTCATTTCTCTTAAGATTCTTTCCTTAGTGTCTATGTTGGTCAATTTGATTATTACATGGCAAGGGGAGGTCCTTCTTTTTTCTTGTCTTAATGGTGTTCTGTATGTCTTTTGTATGTGGATGTTCAAGTCTCTTTTCATGTTTGGAAAATTCTCCAAAATTATTTCCCTGAAGAGATTATGGTTACCCTTGGTCTGTGCCTCTGATCCTTCTTCAATGCCTTTTATCCATAAGATAGGAAGTTTCATACTGTCCCATAGTTGTTGGATGTTTAGTTTCTTTTTTGTTAATGTCTTCTGTATACTATTGGCTGTGATTTCAGTTTTGGATGAACTGTCTTCTAACAGTGATATTCTGTTTTTCATTTCATCTAATCTTCCAGAATTTCTAATGCTGTCTTCATTTATTTATTGACTCTTTCATTTCATTCCAGACCTCTTTCTAATTCTTTCTTAACATCTCAATTTTCTCTTTTACTTCTTGAATATGTACTGTGAAGCCTTTCGTCATATTGAAGATCAGGATTTGGAATTCTTCTTGCATTTCTTGTATGTCAGTATTCATGATTTCCCTTATTTCCTCACAGTTTCTTGTTCTCATGTTTTCGAATTCTTGCGTTTGTGATTCTGTTGTCTTGTCACCTTCTCTCTTTTTATGTGTGAGTCTGTGGATAACCTGTCTGATCCAACCTTAGCAGTAGGGATTTAGAGGTGTCAGCAGGTTTATGCACGGATAAGTAATTTTTTTTTAATGATGAAGGTTAGATGAAGGGGAAGTAACTGGAATAATTGCTACATGAATATAGTAAAGTAGAGGACATTATTAAATTGAGTAAGAATTTAAGTATGATATGGTAGTTTCTGGTTGAGAATGAGAGACGGTGATATAGTAGGAATCTTTTAGTTAGTCTTTTATTTAGGTATGGAGATATGAAATAGCTTGTGTATAAAACAAGGAGATACAGTAATGGAAAAAAGGTTTTGAGAAGAGAATAGATAGGATAGAGGGAAAATGCTTGTAAAAGGAATGGAGAAGGGAGCAACAAACATGCATATAATAACAAAATACACAACAAAAACTAATCATTATAAGAATGGTTAGATAAAAACTAATAAAAAAGCAAAAAAAATTAGTGCTGTTAATTTGCATATACACAGCCATGTAATGTCTGTTCACTGTAGTAGATTCTGGAGTATATTCTCATTTGCTCCGTAACCTATTGTCAGCTTTTGGACCTGCTTTATGAGTGTTTGCATCCCTCTTTTATCTCTGACCGCTTTGTGTTCAGGTGTTAGGGAAGCAGCATCACTGTAAATGAGTTCCGTGTAGGTGCAGGCTTCTGCATTTTCCGGCCCTGGGCTCTGGGCTTTTCAGAGCCCTGGCCTTCATGCTCTCCTGCCCTGGGCTCCACACTTTCTGGCCTCGCTTTGAACTCTCTGCCCTGGACTCTGTGATCTCTGGCCCTGTGCTCTGTGCTTTCAGGCCCTCATCTCTGCGCTTTCAGACCTTTGGCTCTGAGCTTTAAGGGCATGCGTTGTGTGCTTTCTGGGTGGGCCTGGGATCTGTGCCTTCTGACCCTGGGCATGCACCTCCCTACTTGCACCAGTGGAGGGTGTCCAGTGTAATCTTGGAGCGACCCCCTGTGGCCCTGTGTGGGTACTGCTCCCTGGGCACTATGTGCCTTTTCTGTGTTTTAGGTTATAACCCGACTACTTCAGGGGTGGGCCGCCAGATCTTAGTTCCCTGAGGTCCCTGTGGCTACTCTGGGGAGTCCTATTCTGAGGAATGGCTAAGTTACTGTCCTACTGACCCGGGTCTCTGGAGGACACAGTGTGCTGCTGCGGGTCCCAGCTTCTGGTGAGCACAAAGGTTTTTGGATCTTCTCCATTCCTGCAGTGTGGTGCTGGTTGCTTAAGATGTTGGAGCTCTACCGCTGCTTTTTGTATTTAAAGTCCTTGGTTTACTTGCTAGAATTTCTTGGGGCTGTGGATCCAGCAGTCACAGATTGGGCTGGCCTTTATTCTTTATTTTGAAACAAAGTCTCACTGAGTTGGGGACCTCACTTTGTACCTGAGGCTGGCCTTGATCAGTGATCCTCCTGTTTCAGCTTCCCAGTGCTAGGATTACAAGCCTGCATCACCATTCCCTGCTTAATTTTTTTTTATTTCTAATTAAGCTAGTATAGCAATGTTTTCATAATTATGTTTGTTTCTCAATAACTTCTGTAACTAAACATTTTCTCAAAAGGCAAAATAGGAACTATTTCAGATTAAACTAATTTATTTATCCTCTGCACATAATGAATACTTACCTGTGTATACATATGCACATGTATGTGCACACATACATGCATAAACATCTTTTGGAGAAATAGGACAGTATTTTACATTTATTATGACCTCCAGGGAAGGAATTCTTGCTGAAAATTTGCACATAATTATAAACTGTTTCTTAGGAAATTAATAGTAAGTTAGATTTCTTATTACTTTGATTTTTCCATTTTTAATTTAGGGGACACAGTAGTATATCAATATGGAATAGCTACAGTCATAATTGAAGCTAATGATGACCCGAATGGTATTTTTTCTCTGGAGCCCATAGACAAAGCAGTAGAAGAAGGAAGAACTAATGCTTTTTGGTAAGGATATCTTGATAAGGAAATTCAAAACTGGATAAAGTAAAATAAAGTCATTCAGTATGTGGAGATTTGTAATAGTGATAATCTTCCCAAATAAAAAAAATTAAAATTTTAATGTGGGTGGTCTAAATGAATGGTAAACTTGTTTTAAACTGTTGCCACTTATGTAAACAAAAACCAACAGTGATGAAAACTTTAGCTGGTAAGCAGAAACCATTATTCTCACCTTCTTCACTCTAATGTCCAATCTTTTCATAAAAATCAATATTATTCAATTTATTCTGTAGGATTTGGAGGCAGCAAGGACATTTTGGGAATGTTTCTGTGGCTTGGCAGCTGTTTCAGAATCATTCTATTCTGCAACATGGACAAGAGTTCTATGAAACCTCAGGAACTGTTCACTTCATGGATGGAGAAGAAGCAAAACCAATAATTCTCCATGCTTTTCCAGATAACATTCCTGAATTCAATGAATTTTATATTTTAAGGCTTATAAATATTTCAGGTGCTGTTGTTTGTTCATTTTTTAATCTAAAGAGCAATATTTTATGTTTTGTACTTAGAATTGTATTAAATGTCCAGTTGGTGGAGAAATAAATCTATTTTGATTATCTGATTTTTATAGGTCAAAGTACTCTTCTTGATAGAAGTGTTATTTATTTATTTTGGTGCTAAGGATAAGTACAACACAAAGGCCTTGTTCATTCCAAACATATACCCTACTGCTGAGCTCAGTCCCAGAGTGTTTGTTTTTGTTTGTTTGTTTATTGTACTGGGGATTGAACTCAGGGACATTCAGCCACTGAGCTACAACCCCAGCCCTTTTATTTGCTTTGTTTTGTTTTTGAAACAGGCTGTTAGGTAGTTGAGAGTCTTGCCATGTTGCCAAAGCTGGGTTTGAACCTGTGATGATCCTTTTGTTTCAGACTCTTGAAATATGAAAGTATTGGCATACACCACCACACCCAGCCTTTTTTGTTGTTGAGGTACTGAGGATTGAACCCAGAGGTATTCTACCTCTGAGTAACCCCCCCACCCCTATTTTATTTTTTATTTTGAAACAGTGTCTTGTTAAATTACCACATGCTGGCCTGGAACCTGCTATCTTCCTGTCTCAGCCTCCTAAGGAGGAAATTTTGGGTATGTGCCACTATGCCTAACCTCAAAGTGTTTTTGTGTGTGTGTGTGTGTGTGTGTGTGTGTGTGTGTGTGTGTGTGTGTGTGTGTTGGGGTTGGTACTGGAGGTTGAACCTTGGAGCTACACTCCCAGCCCTATTTTATTTTTCTATCTTGAAACAGGGTCTCACGACATTGCCGAAAGCCTCACTAAGTACCTCAGGCTGATGGTGAACCTGTGCTCCTTCTGTCTCAGCCTTTCAAGTATTGGGATTACCAGCACACACCACTATGCCACACTCACATGAATCTTTAACATTAAATTTGTGGTATTATCTCGGTTTAATTTTAGAATGGAGAGTTATATCCATTCTGAAACTTGTAAATAGATTTTTTTTCTCCACACCAAAGAGAATGTTTTCAACAAAAATATTAATAGAAGTTAAGAAGTAAAGATGCATGGTAGCTTAAAGCTTGGTCTTTGTGTCATAATTTAATCAATCTACTTTTTATCACTTTTAGTTTTAAGCAGAAAATTTAATCTATGAAGTTCTTGTTTTCTTTTGGGCTTGACTGGTTATTAATAAAATTATGGTAAACCAATGTTATTTGATGTCACCTATTTCCTAAAATTGTGGTGAAAGCCACTTGCTTATCTATTATTCATTGATAAAGTATAATTTAACTAGAAGTTTGTCTGCTAAGCAAATTTCATTTTTTAACCTTACACTAGAAAGTACTCTTAATTTCTGATATTTTACTCATTATAACTCTTCTACTACAGGTGGGTCCCCAGGTCCTGGGGGCCAACTAGCAGACACCAATCTTCAGGTGACAGTCATGATTCCATTCAATGATGATCCTTTTGGAATTTTTATCCTGGACCCAGAGTGTTTGGAGAGAGAAGTGGCAGAAGATGTCCTTTCAGAAGATGACATGTCTTATATTACCAACTTTACCATTTTGAGGCAGCAGGGTGTTTTTGGTGATGTACGAGTAGGCTGGGAAATACTGTCTAGTGAGTTCACTGCTGGTTTGCCACCAATGATAGATTTTTTACTGGTTGGAGTTTTCCCCAGCACAGTGCATTTACAACCACACATGCGGCGTCACCATAGTGGAACTGATGCTTTGTACTTCAGTGGACTAGAGGGTGCATTTGGGACAGTTAATCCCAAATACCATCCCTTCAGGAATAACACAATTGCCAACTTTACATTTTCAGCTTGGGTAATGCCTAATGCCAATACTAATGGATTTGTTATAGCAAAGGATGATGGTAATGGAAGCATCTACTATGGGGTAAAAATTCAAACAAATGAATCCCATGTGACACTTTCCCTTCATTATAAAACTTTGGGATCCAATGCTACGTACATTGCCAAGGCTACAGTCATGAAATATTTAGAAGAAGGTGTTTGGCTTCATCTTCTAATTATCCTGGATGATGGTATAATTGAATTCTACTTGGATGGAAATGCAATGCCCAGAGGAATCAAGAGTCTGAAAGGAGAAGCCATTGTTGATGGTGAGTGTCATCTTTACAACTAGTACATTAAAATTTGAAGGTACTGAGATCTTCACTTAAAATATTTATTTATTTATTTATTTATTTATTTGGCACATTGAATTTTACATCATTTTGGGGTACAGGGTGTCAGAAAAATACAGGCACACAACTCTTGGTTCTCTCTCTCACTAGGTCCCTCTTTCTTCCCCCTCCCCCCTGCATGTCTTTAAGATAGAATTGGTAATTTAATATACATGCATAACATTATTTCTACTATTACATTCTTTATTATTTTTAAAAGCCATTAGCTATATGAATATTCTGCATTTGTATTAGTTTAATTTATTTTAGCAAAACTACCTGTTGTCAAGACCATGGTAAATTCTGTGTTGAATATTTTAGACATGAATCAGGTAAAGTCTTTGTTCTTGAGTAATCAGAAAGACTCCAGGAGACATGTGCAAACAGATCACTAAAACAAGAAAATAATAAAATATGAAGGATGAACATTTATCTCTCTTCTGGGTAGTAAAAAGGATGGAGAATAATATTCCAGGCAGAGAAATGAGCACAAGTATAGAGATGTGAAGAAGTGCGCTGTTTCTGGGGGAACTGCTACTAGTTCAGAATTGCTGAATGTGGAAGGTGGTGGGTATAATGTTAAAAGGAATTAAGAGGAGAAAAATCACATTAAAAATGATTACAGGGTTTATAGTATCAGGAGCTGAAGTGGTGAATCTCATGTAGTGTTTTGAAGAGATCATCTTTGTTGGCTTTAAACCAAATCATATGTTATTTCCTTGAAAAGATAATTTGTGCATGTGTGCACACAAATATTGGTTATATCCATTATAGTTGCCATTTCCCTGCATTTTATGATTTGATTGTTTTATATTCAATAAGAAGGTAGGATAGAGCTTATATGGCTATAGTGTGTTAGACTATTTTCCTTTCAAATCTCCTAAATTAGCTATTTGCTTACATATTTTTCAGGCATCAAAAGATGGGCAAAATAAGTAGCATGCACATGTCTACCAGTTTCAGACACTAGGACTGTTTTTTAGAGTATTCTATAACATTAAAATTTTCACCTTTGATCTTGTGAATATATACATGTATCTGTTAACCTTTATTCCTGTGGTGACAGGAATGATAGTGGAATGAAAATGGAAAATACTAGAAGATGTGAAAGCTGGTGTTTCTTTTATTTGTTTAGCTTTCTATATAGAAATTATGTTATTTTCATAAACTACAATTTGAGAAGAAAATTTAATAAGTACTTAGAATTTATTTTTAAGCTATCAGTGAAACTTAGCACATATTATAAAATGTCCTAAGATGAGTGAGTGACTGGATACACAGAAGTTTAGGGAAGGATATGAGTGGCCGCACCCACCCACAACCCCAGGAAGCAATTGGGTGGTCTTCCCTGAGGAGGTTGGCCCACTGAGGCACCCAGAAGCAAATGGTCAATGCTGCCCATCTCCTAGATACCTCAAGAGACAGTTGAGGAGTTGAGCAGCCTGCTCTTGGAAGTTCAGCACAATTAGGCCTTGAGAAGCTATTACTCAGCCACACTCACCCAACCTTGGCCTCGGGAAGAAGCTGGGCAGACCTCCTTTTAGCGGGTTGGCCCCCAGAGGCCATGGAGAGCCACCCATGTAGCTCTAGGAGGCCTAACAGGTATTCTAGCTTGCTAGGGGTATGCTTTACTGTACCCATTATGGCTCACCACTGTGGCCCTGTCTTTACATGATCTGTGGAAACTGATGGGCACCTAGATCTACAGCCAGGCTCAGAACTGCCAGTGATTATGACCCACTGAAGGGAGCTTCATCCCAGTCCCACAACCTCTGTAACCTAGGTCACTGAGATACCTGTAGGCATTGCCGGTAGCTGAAGTAACTAAGCTACATGGATACTACACTAAAACACAAACCTGAAAAGAAACCACAGCCATTGCAGAATATCCATTGACCACCCTAAGACACATCTCCCACGGAAGGTTACTTTTGTTTTGTTCTGTTCATTATGAAATCCACCCTATAAAATTCATGGAAGAAACTAACACTCTAGCTGCACAAACAACACTGTGGGGACACAAGAAGCATAAAAAACCAAAGTGACACCCCCACCACACCTGAAAAGGAGCACAGTAACTCTCCTAAAAAAGTAGCAACAGACGCCAAAGGAAAGGAAACCAGAAAACTGCCTCACAAGGACTCTGAAAGAATGGTTTTAAGGAAACTTAAGACAGAACAACAGAATATGGGCAGAAACTCAATGACATTAGGAAAATACTCATCCTATGAATAAGAAACCAGGAAAGAGATAGGAATGATAAAATGAAGCAACCAAAATCTTGGCACCAAAGAGCTCAATACATGGAATACAAAGTACAATTGAGACCTTCAACAGAAAAACTAATCAGACAGGAGAAAGAACTTCTGAGCTTGGAGAAAATGCTTTCAATACGTCATAGATAAAACATTAAAATAATAAAAAATAAAGTTTTAAGATATATGGAACACCACTAAGTGGTTCAATTTTTACATTATGGGTATTCCAGAAAGAGAAGACATGAGAAAAGACAGAATACCTATTCAATAAAATAATTATTGAGAACTTTCCAAATCTTAGAAAGATTGACATCCAAAGCCAGGCATCTCAAAGGACCCCTGGTAGATTTGACCATAAAATATCTTCTCTGATGGGTATTAAAGTCATACTACCTCAACTACAAAACAAAGTATTTTATTTTTTATTTTTATTTTTGGTGGTACTGGGGTTCCTGGAAACCTTTCTATCTCTGGCTGCACTCCCAGACCTATTTTATATTTTTATTTGGAAACAGGGTAACTTAAGCCAGCGAGGCTGGCTTTGAACCTAGGCAATCCTCCTGTCTCTGCCTCCCAAGCACGGGAATTACAAGCCTGTGCCACCATACCCGGCTCAAAACAAAGTATTTTATTTTTTTATTTTTATTTTTTATTTTTTATTTATTTTTATTTTTTTATTTTTAATTGGTGCACTGTATTCATACATCATAGTGGGATACATACTTTTGTAGACATACATGCACACATCGCCCAGTCAGCCCCCACCCGATCCCCACCCCATTCTCTCCCCATCCCTCCCTCCCATGCTTGGCTTAGTGGTTGACATCTAGTATTATAGCAATTTATCAAAAATTAAAAATGATAATCTCACATAACAGTTTCATTTGTCTGATACCAAGCTTTTGATGACTTAAAGATAACATTTCAATATTTCTTTTTACTTTCTTTCTTACCAGAGAATCTATTTTTTCTATTTTTTAGGTGAAACTATCATATATTTATATATTTATTTTTTAGAAAAAAAAATCTATCCTAATATGGAATATGGACTCTAGGTACCCACAACGATCTTGAAAAAGAACAAAGCTAGAAGATGTATATTTTCTGATTTCAAACCATATAAAGCTACAATAATTGAAACAGTGTAGTACTATACTAAAGGCAGATATATAAACCATTGGAGTTAAATAAAAGCCTAGAGCTAAATTCTTCCCTATATTGTCAAGTTATTTTTGACAAGGTTTCCACGAACATTTGGTGGTGGGAATAATAATCTTTTAACTAAATATTGTTGAAAAATAATAATTACATGGAAAAGAATAAAATTGGACCCTTACCTAATCCCATATACAAATATTAACTCAAAATAGATAAAAGACCTAAATATAAATCTTAAGACTATAAACTTTTAGGAGAAAATC
This sequence comes from Muscardinus avellanarius, assembly GCF_963383645.1. Lineage (NCBI taxonomy): Eukaryota > Metazoa > Chordata > Mammalia > Rodentia > Gliridae > Muscardinus > Muscardinus avellanarius. The sequence goes on from NC_137786.1 coordinate 76,822,664, forward strand.
TGGGTCATAAAACCTCACAACATTGAAATTGGCAGTGATTTCTTGGTTATGATTTCAATGGCACAGGCAACAGAAGAGTATACAAACTCCCCCCCCAAAAAAAATTGTATATCCAAAGACAATGTGAACAGAGTTAACAGTTACTAATAGAATGGGATAAAATATTTCCAAATGCTATATCTGAAGGTATATTAATATTCCAACTAGAAATCCTAAAAATTAACAACAATAAAGGCAAACAATACCCTTTACAGATAGGTAAAAGACTAACATAAATAATGAATCTCCACAGATAACCAATCTTAGTTGTCTGTTGGATGGAAACTCTTGTTTCTCTAGTTCTGATGTGTGTTACCTATTTCTTCTTTGTAGTTAATCTCTGAGTATTTTCTCTAGTGCTGGTTTTGAAGACATAAATTCCTTCAGTTTCTGTTTGTCGTGGAAGGTTCTTATTTCTCCATCTAATTTGATAGAAAGTTTTGCTGGGTAGGAAATTTTTGGCTGGAAGTTGTTTTCTTTCAAAATTGGGAATATGTTACTCCAAGCCCTTCTGGCTCTCATAACTTGGTTTTGGAAGTCTGGAGTGATTCTAATTGGTTTGCCTCTGAATGTCACTTGGCCCTTTGTTTTTGTTGCCTTTAAGATTCTCTGCTTGGCTTCCACATTGGTCATTTTGACAATTATGTGGCGTGGGGATCCTCTTCTCTGTTCCTGTCTAAAGGGAGTTCTATACGTTTCCTGGTCCTGCGTATCAACCTCTTGCTCTATGTCTGGAAAATTTTCTGCTATTACTTCCTTGAAGAGATTGTTGATCCCTTTGGTTTCACTTTCTTTTCCCTCCTCTATTCCAATTATTCTTAGGTTAGCTCTCTTAAAATGGGCCTATATTTCTTCAATATCAGATTTCTGCTGTCGGATATTTTTTCCTAGAGTAGAAACTATGCGTTCATTTTTGGAATGATCATCTTCTAAGAGCGAGATTCTGTTCTCCATGTGTTCTAATCGGTTGTTTGTGCTTTGAATTGAGGCCTTTACGTCATTAATTGCATCCTTTATCTCTTTTTGGCTCTCTCTGAGTTCTTTTCAAAGCACCTCTATTATTTCTACAGTTATTTTCCTGATTTGATCTTCTAGAAATCTCTGATTTTCTGTTTTATCGGGTTCTGATGTTGTGGGGTTGTGGGCATTCATTGCTCCAGTATTATTCCTCTTTCCCATGATTTCGGAAGTTTGTGCCTTCTCTGGGGTCTTCCCTTGGGTCACTATGACTTCACTTAAGGTGCTCTGGATCTCAAGTCAGTAGTATCTCAGACCCCACTACTCCTTTACTGGGTTGTATCACAGAGTCTCCGACCCAGAGAGTTGATAGAGGCTGCTTTAGACTATGGGGGGTGCCAGGTTGGGCGTTCTCCTATGGTGTGATATCACTGCCACCGCCCCTCTCCCACTGGGTCAAGTCCCAGTGAGCACAGTACTGGGATTTCTCCGCTGTGGCCCACAATTTGACTCACTGTTCTTGAGTACGCAGATGTAGCTGTACTGAATTCGGTGAATTCGGTGCTGTTGCCACCAGTGGCAATATGGCGCCGCTGCTACGCCCTCGGCTATGGGGCTGGCGTTTTTTTTTCTTGGTTTTGATTTCCACTCTGAATCCCTGCAGCGTGTGCTGAGCTCAGCCACTGGGAGCTTTAGATACCCTGTGCGCCGAGAAATCCCGCCTGGCTGTTCCGCAGCGGCTCCCCTCGGCTTGCTGTGGCCGTCCCGTGAATTCGCCGGTCCCGCCGGCAGTATGGCACTGCTGCCGCGTCCTCGGGCGTGAAGCCGCGTCCTCGAGCGTGAGGATCTCCTCTGTGGCTCTGTTCTCAGTCCGCTTTCTCTCTGGAGCCTGGTGACCTTTTTTGTTTCTCTGGTGATGTTGTTTTCTGGCTTTGAAAGGCGCTGATTTTGTGGTAATGGAGATTTGTTGTTAGCGGGGCTCTTAAGCCCCGCTTTTCTCGGTCGCCATCTTCCGGGAAGTCTGTAAAACAAAGTATTTTAAAAACAGCAAGAGAGAAATATTAAGTTACTTATTAGTGAATACCATCTAGGCTAACAACAGTTTTCTCCATAAAAATGTTGTAGGACAAGAAAGAACTGAATAATGTTTTTAAAGTCCTGAAAGTAAAACATTGCCAACCAAGAAAGCTTTACCAGCAAAGCTATCATTCAGATATATTAGAACTAAAGAGTATTCTCTTGAATAACCAGTTGGTTCATGACAAAATTAAAGTGGAATTAAAAATTACTGAAACAAACAAAAATGAAAATACTATGTACAAAAACTATGGAATACAGCAAAAGCAGTACTAAGAAGGAAGTTTATAGTAATAAATACTTACTTAAAAATAGAAATACTTTAAATAAACTACCTAACAATACAATTTACGGAATAAAAAAAGCAAAAGTGGACCAAACTCCAAATTAGTAGAAGGAAAGAAATACAAAACAGAGGGTATTCTGGGGAAAGGTTTTTTTGGATATGATCCCCAAAGAACAGACAACAAAGGCAAAAATTAGCAAATGTGAAAACATGAAGCAGTGCACTCTTGTAAACAGTGAGCACTGAGAAGAGACACCCTGAAGATGGGAGAAATATCTGGAAACTATTCACCCATTAAGGAATCAATTTTGTAATATATAAGAAACTTAAATTCTATAGCAACCCCCCCACAAATAACCCAATTAAATAGACAAATTAACTAAATAGGCATTTCTCCAAAGAGATTATACAAATTACCACCAAGCATATGGAAAATTCTCCAGCATTGTTAATCACCAGGGAAATGCAAATCAAATCTTGCTATCTTCCTGTTTCAGTCTCCAGTTGGGATTACAAGTGTGTGCCACCATGCCCAGAACTAAACAGCCTCCAAATCAAGAACATAGCCTTCTAGCAAACTTTTTTTCCCCCTAATCACTAACTTAACCACCCTGCTCACTGACATTTTTAAGAGCATAATATTTTTTTCCATTTTAAACTTTAGATACATAAGGTCAGTGAAAGTGTTTCCTTCATACATTCTTTCCCCGACAAACCATCTCCCTTGCTCCACTGGAGTTTCTCCTCTATTATCTAAATCCACACATACTATGAACTACATAATAATGTAAGACTATAACTCACCAGTAAAGTATTAAAAATAAAATTTAGGTAAATATAATTGAGCATATGTATGTTTGAGCATCTGGCTTCTTTTGCTCAATATTGTTTATGTGGTTGGTTCATATTTTTGTCTCTTTTACAGTTTGTCTCTTTTATGTTCATAATTATATTGTATTATATTGTGTAACTAAAACATTTATTCATATTACTTTTAATTTTTGTTTGAGTCATTTCTAATTTTTAGCTATTACATCCAGTACTTCAATACATTTATAATTTTTTATTGGTGCATTGTAGCCATACATCTGAATGGAGTACAAGATGGTAGAGACATACATGCACACATCACCCAGTTAGCCCTTACCGAGTTCCCATTCCATTTCCTCTCCCTCCCTCCTTCTCATGTTTGGCTTCGTGATTGACTTTGATATGTTTGTTAAAGTACATTGTGTACGTTAGGGAATTTCCCTCTTCCCCCACACCCATCCTCCTCAGTTTGGTTAATTAACTTAGATCTACTATCTGTATTCCCGGGTATGGAGTTGCTGAATCAGTGTGTGTGTGTGTGTGTGTGTGTGTGTGTGTGTGTGTGTGTGTATGTGTGTGTGTGTGTTAGTTTTAATAGAAAAAAGCCTAATAATTTTCCAAAGTAGTTGAGCCTCTATATACTGTCACTTCTGGTATATCAGAATTCCACATCACTAATGCCTGGTTTATTCTGTCCTTAGAAGACTATTTTGGTAGGTTTGAAGTGGTGTCACATATAGAAAAATTTTAAAGTATATATATAAAACAAAACAAAAAATATCAATCTCAGAGAGCTTCCGGGAAGATGGCGACCGAGCAAAGCGGGGCTTAAGAGCCCTGCTAACAACTAATCTCCATTACCACAAAATCAGCGCCTTTCATAGCCAGAAAACACCATCACCAGAGAAACAAAAAAATCACCAGTCTCCAGAGAGAAAGCGGACTGAGAACAGAGCTCAGAGCCACAGAGGAGATACACCGGCCTCACGCCCGAGGACGCGGCAGCAGCGCCATACTGCCAGCGGCAGCAGCGACTTCACCGGACGGCTACAGCAAGCCGAGGTGAGCCGCTGCGGTACAGCCAGGCGGAATTTCTCAGCGCAGGTAAAATCTAAAGCTCCCAGTGGCTGAGCTCAGCACACGCTGCAGGGATTCAGAGTGGAAATCAAAACCAAGAAGAAATACGCCAGACTCACGGCCGAGGGCGTAGCAGCGGCGCCATATTGCCACCGGCGGCAGCAGCAGAGAATTCAGCGAATCCAGTACAGCTACATCTGCGTACTCAAGAACAGTGAGTCAAATTGCGGGCCACAGAGAAGAAATCCCAGTACTGTACTCCCTGGGACTTGACCCAGTGGGGGAGGGGCGGTGGCAGAGATATCACACCATAGGAGAACGCCCAACCTGGCACCCCCCACAGTCTAAAGCAGCCTCTATCGACTCTCTGGGTCGGAGACTCTGTGATACAACCCAGTAAAGGAGTAGTGGGTCTGAGATACTACGGACTCAAGATCCAGAACACCTTAAGGGAAGTCATAGTGACCCAAGGGAAGACCCCAGAGAAGGCACAAACTTCCGAAATCATGGGAAAGAGGAATAATACTGGAGCAATGAATGCCCACAACCCCACAACATCAGAACCCGATAAAACAGAAAATCAGAGATTTCTAGAAGATCAAATCAGGAAAATAACTGTAGAAATAATAGAGGTGCTTTGAAAAGAACTCAGAGAGAGCCAAAAAGAGATAAAGGATGCAATTAATGACGTAAAGGCCTCAATTCAAAGCACAAACAACCGATTAGACCACATGGAGAACAGAATCTCACTCTTAGAAGATGATAATTCCAAAAATGAACGCATAGTTTCTAATCTAGGAAAAAATATCCGACAGCAGGAATCTGATATTGAAGAAATATGGGCCCATTTTAAGAGAGCTAATGTAAGAATAATTGGAATAGAGGAGGGAAAAGAAAATGAAACCAAAGGGATCAACAATCTCTTCAAGGAAGTAATAGCAGAAAATTTTCCAAACATAGAGCAACAAGTTGATACACAGGTCCAGGAAACGTATAGAACTCCCTTTAGACAGGATCAGAGAAGAGGATCCCCACACCACATAATTGTCAAAATGACCAATGTGGAAGCCAAGCAGAGAATCTTAAAGGCAACAAAAACAAAGGGCCAAGTGACATTCAGAGGCAAACCAATTAGAATCACTCCAGACTTCCCAAACCAAGTCATGAGAGCCAGAAGGGCTTGGAGTAACATATTCCAAACTCTGAAAGAAAACAACTTCCAGCCAAAAATTTCCTACCCAGCAAAACTTTCTATCAAATTAGATGGAGAAATAAGAACCTTCCACGACAAACAGAAACTGAAGGAATTTATGTCTTCAAAACCAGCACTAGAGAAAATACTCAAAGAGATTAACTACAAAGAAGAAATAGGTAACACATACCAGAACCAGAGAAACAAGAGTTTCCATCCAACAGACAACTAAGATTGGTTATCTGTGGAGATTCATTATTTATGTTAGTCTTTTACCTATCTGTAAAGGGTATTGTTTGCCTTTATTGTTGTTAATTTTTAGGATTTCTAGTTGGAATATTAATATACCTTCAGATATAGCATTTGGAAATATTTTATCCCATTCTATTAATAACTGTTAACTCTGTTCACATTGTCTTTGGATGTACAATATTTTTTTTTTTTTTGGGAGTTTGTATACTCTTCTGTTGCCTGTGCCATTGAAATCATAACCAAGAAATCACTGCCAATTTCAATGTTGTGAGGTTTTATGACCCAGATTTTCTCCTAAAAGTTTATAGTCTTAAGATTTATATTTAGGTCTTTTATCTATTTTGAGTTAATATTTGTATATGGGATTAGGTAAGGGTCCAATTTTATTCTTTTCCATGTAATTATTATGTTTCAACAATATTTAGTTAAAAGATTATTATTCCCACCACCAAATGTTCGTGGAAACCTTGTCAAAAATAACTTGACAATATAGGGAAGAATTTAGCTCTAGGCTTTTATTTAACTCCAATGGTTTATATATCTGCCTTTAGAACAGTACTACACTGTTTCAATTATTGTAGCTTTATATGGTTTGAAATCAGAAAATATATATCTTCTAGCTTTGTTCTTTTTCAAGATCGTTTTGGGTATCTAGAGTCCATTTTCCATATTAGGATAGATTTTTTTTTTCTGAAAAATAAATATATAAATATATGATAGTTTCACCTAAAAAAATAGAAAAAAAACATTCTCTGGTAAGAAAGAAAGTAAAAAGAAATATTGAAATGTTATCTTTATGGTATCAAGAGCTTGGTATCAGACAAATGAAACTGTTATGTGAGATTATCATTTTTAATTTTGGATAAATTGCTATAATACTAGATGTCAACCACTAAGCCAAGCATGGGAGGGAGGGATGGGGAGAGAATGGGGTGGGGATCGGGTGGGGGCTGACTGGGCGATGTGTGCATGTATGTCTACAAAAGTTTGTATCCCACTATTATGTATGAATACAGTGCACCAATAAAAAATAAAATAAAATAAAATAAAAATATCAATCTCAGTATTATAATTCAGAGATATCACTGTGAATATTAAGTATATTTTGAAACTTTATATTCATGAAATATATATTTCACCATTTTCTTCTTTACTAAGTAATATATATATATTTCATAAAACATGAAAAACATAGAATAGTATTAAGACTCATGATAAAAAGTACAATATTCTGCGCCAGGCGTGGTGGTGCACGCTTGTAATCCCCACGCTTTGGAGGCAGAGACAGGAGGATCGTGCAGGTTCAAAGTCAGCTGCCCTGGCTTAAGAGACCCTGTTTCCAAATAAAAAGTATAAAATAGGTATGGGAGTGTAGTCCAGAGATAGAAGGACTTCCAGGAACCCCAGTTCCACCAACACAAACAAACAAACAAACAAACAAACAAAACCAATATTCCCTCTATTCTGAAGGAACCACTATAAAATATTAGCATCTTTTTAACTTTTTTTATTTTTCATGATTTAGCATTGTAACTTACAGAGTTGACACTAAAATTAGAGAAATAATCATGCTGCTTGTCTCAGAGAATTAGTCACAGAAGCAAAGCATATGGAACATCTGTATGCTGTTTTACATTTATAAGGCATTTTCCCATATTGTGACAAATTTGGACTTCACTGTAATTCAACAATGTTAAATATTTTATAGGTAAGGAAATGGAGGTCAAAAGCAGTAAATAAATTATCCAGTGTCACCGGGCGTGGTGGCAAACGCTTGTAATCCCTGTGCTTGGGAGGCGGAGACAGGAGGATCGCACAGGTTTGAAGCCAGCCACGCTGGTTTAAGAGACCCTGTTTCCAAATAAAATATATTTTTTAAAAAGGGTCTGGAAGTGTAGCCCCGAGGTAGAAGGGCTTTCAGAAACACCAGTACCACCAAAAAAAAAAAAAAAAAAAAAATTATCCAGCGTCACATAACTAAGTCCTAAAGGAGTCGAGAATTTAAGCTTTTAACTCCTAGGTCAGTATTCTCTTTAGTCTATCACAGAAAAAAAAAAAAAAAACCTAAAGGAGATATGATCATTTCTTTATTCTGATAAACTATGTAATAGTGGCTTAGTTGTGACATGTAATTTTATGTCACCGGGGAACTTTTATCATTACAGTTGAACAGGAGAAGCAACTTCATAGGATTTCCTATGTGGTCTGGAATTCCAGAACAGGACTGGTTTCTAGTTTTCTGGGTAAGAAGGGAGTTTCCTCAGGAGGCATGGGAGCAATCAGAATAGTAACTAGGGCCGGGCATGGGGGCGCACACTTGTAATCCCTGCGCTTGGGAGGCTGAGACAGGAGGATCACACAGGTTCGAAGCCAGCCTCAGCTACTTAGTGAGGCTCTCAGCAACTTAGTGAGACCCTGTTTCCAAAATAAAATATAAATGGGTCTGGGAGTATAGCCCGGAGGTAGAAAGCCTCTGGGTTCCACTCCCAGTACCACCACCAAAAAAAAAAAAAAAAAAAAAAAAAAAAGAATAGTAACTAGTAACATGCAGGATACCTGTGACTTCTATGAAGGAGTCCCCTGGGTAGAGACTTGTATAATTTCCTTCATTGAAGCTAGTGATAAAAAAAAAAAATCTTGTACTTTTTTTCCCTAGGATCACTGCCAAATTCTAACCTTACATAAATAGCTGAGTTGTTAGAGAAGAAATGAGGAAAGTAATAAGAATGGTGAAATCCTGAAAAAGGTTGTGTTTGAGATACAGTGACATTGGTGGGCTGCATGTAATTTTTATTTAAAAAAAGTCCCTAAGATTTATATGCTGTGCTGTCTCTGGGAAGGAATACTTTTATTTCTATATCTATTCCATTAACTGTTTAGAGATAGAGGTATATTTGACCCACAGAAACTTTTTGTTACTTTTGCAAAATTCTCTCTTGATTTAACTCAAGATGAGTTTCTAAAATATCAAACCTTGGAGTTTTCAAAGAATATTGATACTAAAGTTTTAAAATAGGGATGAACTAAATTATTCTATTTTTATATGGGCAGGTAAATTTTAAAATGTCATTGAAATATCTATCCAAACTTAATGCCTCGATGTATGTGCATGTATATGTATGTGTATATGTATATGTATATATTATTACTTTTATGTGATTTTTTTTTTTTGCAGTACTGGGGATGGAACCCAGGGGCATTCCACCTCTGAGCTATATACCCCCAGGCCTATTTTTTATTCTTTATTTTTTGAAACAGGGTCTTTCTGAATTGCAAAGGGCCGTGCTAAGTAGCTGAGGCTGTCCTTGAACAGCGATCTTCCTGTCTCAGCCTCCCAAATGCTGGGATTACAGGTGTGCACCACCACACCTGGTTTATGTGATGTTTTAACAGAGATTGAAAATAATTAATTTTAAGGACACCGTTTAATCTGAAGAGATTTACCAATTCCTTTAATATAAACTATAGTAATTGCTTTATAGATTTACTATTTATCATAATAAGAGATAACTTTAATTTCAAATTAAGATTATAATCTTAATTTGATTGATTATAGTTACACAAAAGTTTTACATTTAAAAAATGTTTTTAAAGCTGGGAGTGGTGGTACATGGAGTATGGCACACACTTATAATCCCAGCATTCAGGAGGATCGTGGTTCCTGGATGCATCAGCTACTTAGCGAGGCACTTTGCAACTCAGTGAGACCCTGTCAAAATAAAGAATAAAAAGTAGGGCAGGTTGTAGCTCGGAGGTTGAATGCCTTTGGGATCCATCTTCAGACCTGCAAAAAAAATAAAAAGGCTAAAAAAAAGTGCTGGTAGTTTGGCCCAGAGGTAGAATACCCCTGGGTTCCATCCCCAGTACTGAAAAAAAAAAAAAGTTTTTAAAATAAAATTGTCTTACTTTCTGAATTTGTAATTCAGAAATTAGAATATGATGTAATTTAAGTTATGATAGTTGCTGATTTTGTAGCATTTAAACCCATGTCTCACTTCAGGTCCTGGAGTTCTGAGGATCGGGGCAGGACCTAGAGGCAATGAGAGATTGACAGGTTTGATGCAGGATGTGAGGGCTTATGAACGGAAACTGACCCTGGAAGAAATTTATGAACTTCATGCTCAGCCTGCAAAGAGTGATTTACACCCCATCTCTGGATATCTGGAATTCCGACAAGGAGAGACTAACAAATCATTCATTGTTTCTGCAAGAGATGACAATGAGGAGGAAGGAGAGGAGCTATTCATTCTTAAGCTGGTCTCTGTATATGGAGGAGCTCAAATTTCTGAAGAGAATACTACAGCAAGGCTAATAATACAGAAAAGCGACAATGCCAACGGCTTGTTTGGGTTCACAGGAGCTTGTATACCAGAGGTAAGTGGTGGTTTTGGTGAAGTTTGCAGGAAAAAATAAATGTAGGTCAATTTGTTTGGGACTGAGCTTTTAAGCATTTCCTCTGGCCCAGAGGAATAGTAGAGTCAGTGCTTGCAAATATAAATCATAGCCCCTGCTCTTAAGAGTTCACAGTTCGAATTAACGTAATGAGTTGATGTAAGTAATGGCAAGCAATAAATCTTAGCAATTAGCTTTAAAATTAATGCAATTCTGCCAAGCGTAGTGGTGCATGCTTGTAACCTCCGCACTTGGGAGGCAGAGATAGGAGGATCACACAGTTTTGAAGCCAGCCTCACCGGCTTAAGAGACCCTGTTTCCAAATAAAAATATAAAAAAATAGGTATCTGAGAGTGTAGCCCAGAGGTAGAAGGGTTTCCAGAAACCCCAATACCACCACCACCACCAACAACAAAAAATTTAGTGCAATTCAAAGAAGATATAGTCATATTCTACATATAATTTGCTTTTGGCTACTATTTTAAATACCGTGTAAGTAATAAAAATATACATTGAAACCTTGTATAAATGATTGTAAATGAAAATTTATTCAGGTATTTTTTTTTTTTTACTTTTTTTCATATGTGGAGCATACTTGAATAGTTAAAAATATTCTTTCATTCTGAATGTAACATGTCTTTCCTATCAACCTTTTTGGCCAGCTTAATTCAGTAGACAGTTCTACTGTGCTTATCAGATCATTCCAAGTTTTCAAAGATTTGTAATCATCTTGGTTTCTTGTTCAGTAACATGAGATCCCATGAAACTACTTCACAGGTGCTGTGTATGACAGCAACAGCTCAATGTCCATGAAAAGGTGCCAAGAAACAAGAGAACATTTCCTTTTGCAAGTTGATTCTAATACATTTAGAAGAGAGCATACTTAAATTGAAATGATTAAGAAAAACAGGAATGAGTAGAACTTGAAAAAATATCTCTGGGTCATAGGCCTCATGTGGCTTAACTGGAATCTCCTGGCTCTCCTGAAGGCTGCATTATAAATGCTTCAGTTCTTTGGTTTAGTGACAGTCATTAATACATTTTCAAATGGTGTTCTATCCTCCATCATTAAGTAGAATATTCTAAATTAAAAGGGAAAAAATCATACAAATTTATCAACTTTAAGAAATATGTTTACCTGCACTGATAATGCCTTTATATTGAACCACCAAAGAATTCTTACATATTAAATCTTAGGTACCTTAAAATCTGTAACAGAGGTGCAATATATATTATTATATATTATATATTATATATATATTATATATTTTATATATATATAATATATATAATATATATATTATTATTATTACTCTCTCCACTCTATACGGCTAGAAACTGAGGCTTAGAGGCCTAAGAAATAACTAACCCAAGTTGGATAAAATGAGACAGGATGATCTCAAATGCCTGGGCCAAAGCTCATTGATTACCAGTGCTAAATGAATATTCATTTCCCCTTTCACTTCTAAGATACACGAAGAACTGGAATTGGAACTCATGTCTCGTGATTCCATCCTGTTGTCTTTCTCTGTTGATAGTTAATATACTTATCTCTAACTTTAAAAAGAGATGGCTTTTCTCAGGTTGTGAGAACCACTGTGGTGCCCTGTAAAGTCAGATTCTCTTCAAGGTCCGGCCCTGCCTCTGACTCCGACCTCACACTGTGCTGCTCTCTTCTTTGATCAGTGGGCTTCAGTCTGGTTTGCTGGGTGTGGGTTCCAGTCTCAGGGCATCAGCTCTCATTAGCCTTTCTGTTTGCAACCCTCTTATTCCAGATTTTTGGTCTTTCAAGTCTCAGCTCCAAAGGTGTCATCTCTGTGAAAACCTTAAAGTAGCTCACCCCATTTTACCAACCTGTCACTCTTTGTTCATTCAGTTTTAATTTTTTGTAGCATTGGTCACACTCTTAAAATTTCCTGATAATTATAAGTCTAATATTTACTGGCTATCCCCCTCCACCACAAAAATGAAAGGACTCTGAATGTAATAGGACTTATCGGTCATTATTGTATATATAGTGCTCAAAGTGGAACATAGTATAAAATAAACCAAGAACAAAATAAACCTTCATTGGAACTTTCTGTGAATATATGTTAATAAAAAAACAGGAAAGGACATGTAGTAGTTCAGATGTGAAACATGTTTAGATTCAGCTAAACCACATAATCAACTGAACTCATGAGAAAGTTCAAAAGCAACATAGATCACATTTTAAAAACCTGCCTAAAATGGGAAATAGTGTTTTATTTATTTATTTTATTTACTGGGCCATTATAGGTAAATTTTCTATGCTGGTCAGCATATTTCATACTTATCTCCTAAATTCCATTCTGAAATTATGGTTGATGTTGGTTATACAACTGTGTCTATTCCTGTTGAACTTGAAAAGATTGGTCAAGCCTTTCATTGCCTAAGAGAGAACTTCCCTACATGGGCCACAGAACATGGTCTGAAGTGCTGGAAAGAAAGAGAAGACATGATTGGCTATTCTTTTAAGCCCATAAGGGATAAAAATAGAATATGTTGGTATGAGAAAGAAAAATGATTAAATGGTTAAATAGGAAAATTGTTGTTGAATCTGAAATATTAAACAATGAGATTTAATTTCCAGGAAGATTACACAATTTTCATTCTTTGAAACAATAACAGAAACACTTGCTTTAAACTTGGTGTGATTTGAAACAGGAGTCTTCAGGGTTTTTTGTTTGTTTTGTTTTTGGTACTGGGGATTGAACCCAGGGGTACCTCTGAGCTACAATCTCCAGCTCTATTTTTTTTTTTTTTTTTTTAATTTTGAAGCTGGATTCACTAAGTTGCCGAGGATCTCTCTAAGTTGCTAAGACTGGCCCCAAACCTGAAAATTCTCTTGTCTTGGCCTCCCAAGTACTGGGATTACATGAATCCAAGGGCATTCTATCTCTGAGCTACACCCCAGCCATTATTTATTTTTTGTTTGGAAACAGGGTCTTGGTAGGTCACTGGAAGTCTTGCTGTGTTGCTGAGGTTGTCCTCTAACCTGTGATCCTTCTATCTTAGCCTCCCAAGTACTGGATTACCAATGTGTTTCACCAGGTCTGGCACTTCAAATATTTCTTCTAAAATTTATTTTGAAACAAGATTTCACTAAGTTGCTGAGTTCACCTTGAACCTGCAATTCTCCTATTCTCCTGTCTTAGCCTACCAAACCCTGAAATGACAGGCACGTGCCACCACACCCTGCTGAATCTTCAAATATTTTTATCAGCTTCATCAACAATAATAATATTTATTGATTGTTTACTGAAGTCATTCTGAAAATGTTAGGTTTCCTGAGATCCTTCTGGAGGGTCCATAAAGCTAAGCTCAATTTTGTAAAAAAAAAAAAAATTAATATTTTTTTCCCAATTTTTATTGACCTTTTGTTCTTTAGAATTAATGATGGCCTAGACTGCCAGCTTCTAGCCTAGCCTTTGCACCTATATTCTAAAAAGTACAGTTCCACTTAAAAATGTCTTTGGTAAAGCAATAAAAAAAATAATTTTTAAAATCCTCGACCCATGAGAACCTACCTGTCTTTTAGTATTCCATGTCATGAAATGAGAAGCACAAATAAAGTACTTCTGCTTACTCTCAAAACTTAAGTGTTGTTTTGAAGGTGCTTATGCAAATTTTGAGTCATAAATTGAACTAGTTACTGTTTTCATAGAATGCCATTTTTACTTAAAAAATGACTGACAGATTTTGGTTATTCAGACCTAGATATTTGGCACACATTTTCATGAAAATAAGTAGAGTGAGCTGTTGATTACGAGAAAAACAACTGGCGGTTCTTGATGCTGATAAAAAAATTCAATCTTTCAAATGAAAATTTAAATTTTGGAAGGCTTTTATCTGCCAAAGTGAGCTTGACTATTTCCCTATATTAAAGACTTTTCAGATAAGATTAACAGTGATATTAACTAGTTGTGATTATTTTATATAATGAAATATGTCAACATTTGGAAGATCTGTATAATTCAGCAAACCAGTATTTTCCAGATAATCATTGTATATTATTGAAAATCATGCATGGGTAAAAGACTGGTTCAGTGTGCTAGGTGGGCTAATGGATTTTTTTTTTTTTTTTGGTGGTACTGGGGTTCCTGGAAGCCCTTCTACTTCCGGGATACACTCCCAGACCTATTTTATATATATATATATTTTTTTTAAATTTGGAAACAGGGTCTCTTAAGCCAGCGAGGCTGGTTCTGAACCAGCGCGATCCTCCTGTCTCCGCCTCCCAAGCGCAGGGATTACAAGCGTGTGCCACCAAGCCCGGCAGGGTAATGCATATTATTATTATTATTATTATTATTATTATATTATTATTATTATTATTATTATTATTATTATTATTATTATTTGGTGGTACTGGGGTTCCTGGAAGCCCATCTATCTCCGGGCTACACTCCCAGACCTATTTTATTTTTGGAAACAGGGTCTCCTAAGCCAGCGCGGCTGGCTTCGAACCTGCGCGATCCTCCTGTCTCTGCCTCCCAAGCGCCGGGATTACAAGCGTGTGCCACCACGCCCCGCAGAGTAATGGATTTTAATGTAATAAAATAAGCTTGCACGTTGTAACTATCTGAGCAACAACTGCCACTTGTCAAACTTTGATATAATATTGTAGAAGAAAACCCACAATTATCTGAAAAGCTTGCTAAAATACACATCCTTTTTCAGTTATATATTTATATAAGATGGGATTTTCTTTATATACCTCAACAAAAATAACTGAGAGCAACAAACTGATGGCAAAAGGAGACTTGTGAATCCAGATATTTTCTGTTATGGCAGGCATCATAGAAACTTGTAAAACTAGAAAATAGGGACTCTTTATCACTATTTTTTTGTTTTGAAATATATAGTTATTTCTCATGAACATATGTTGCTTATGCTAGCATGTAATGGATCATTATTGGTATTTTTAAGTGAGTTATTAATCAATACTGTTATTAATCAGTCACCTGCAATATGGTATATATCAACAGACTTTAACAACATAGACAAAAATTCTCTAGGGTTCTCAGTGATTTTATGAGAGCCAATGGGTCCTGAAATGAAAATATTTGAGAACTGCCAGTTAACTCAATGCCTAAAATTGTTTTCAGTTTAAATTTTTAGACATTTGCTTCATTTTCAGAATTAAAATCACTGTAACTTTCATAAATTCTCTTCTAATATATTGTTGTAGAGTCACTGAAAATTTAATGTTTTCCCCAGTTCCCTAAAAAATTTCTGAAGGCAAGAGAGATCTTTAAAGACTTCTATTAGGTTATTTTTACATCATACATAGATTCATATGACAAAGTAATAGGTTAAAATGATAGCATAGTTACATCTTAAATAAATAATGAAAATACGCAGGGTGTGGTGGAACATGCTTATAATCCCAGCATTTGGGAGGCTGAGGCTGGAGGATTGTGGTTTGTGGACAGCCTTGGGTACTTAGCGAGGTCCTTCACAACTCAGTGAGACCCAGGCATGAAGCACAATCTAAATGTACACCACTTTCAATATGTTCCACTTATAAAAAATAAAAAAATAAAAAATAAAAATTAAAAAAATAATAAAAAGACTAAAAAGATAGGGCTTAGGGTGTAGTTCAGAGGTACAATGTCCCTGGTTTCTATCCTCATTACCACAAAATAAATAATGAAAATATATAGAATATGTCACAGTCTGCTGAATGGCATCTTGAAGAAAGTGATAATTATTTTGTGATGTTTCATCCTTACCAGGAACAGTACATCTTGGCAAATAGCAAGTGTTTGATAAATTATAATTGAGAGAATGAATAAACCTATGTGTAGTTTAGAGCCCCGATGAATTGAGGACTGATTTTCTTAGATCTATTGTGTAGTAACCATATTCTCATGATGCCTCCCACATTGTGTTATTCTTTGTGCTTTCTGTGTATTTTCACCACATCTCACTTTAGCACTGTTTCTTCATATGTTTTGTAAAGTCATGTACCACATAAGATAATGGAGTTGCTTTCCATAGTGATTCACAGAAAATGCTAGTCTCAGTACTTTAGTTCTTCTAATACTTTGATTATGTCTTATATCTATATAAAATCATGGCTTAAGCAATTTTAAGATAGTTTGGGAAGATCTTTGTGAGAATTAGAATATTACTTCCACTTACTTAGATCATGTTTAAGTGCCTGCCATATGTTATGTGAATATATTCCCTTAGAAACAAAGGATAATCAGTATAATCTGATATCACAGATCATCACCCAAGCATGAAACAAAATTAAAAATTAACTGGATTTGTAATTGTTTAGCTTTGATCTTCTATTTCAACAAAGAAGGCCAATTCATGGCTAAGAACCTTGCATAATTTCTTTTGGGTAAATCGACTTTTAAAAAAGCCTCTTATTGATTACATTTATTAATTCTACTGATGTGAATGTGTGGCAAATTTCTGATTCAAAAGAGGAAAACAGTAGTGAGTACTATGGTCTCTGGTATAAGACTGATTATAAACATTATTATTGGTGTTATGCTTTTTCATATGTTTACCTAATTTTTATTTATGTCATGATTCTAAAGCCAATTACATAAATATTTTAGTATTAGAAAAAACATTTCTGTCTTATTCATACTTTGTATTAATAATTATATTGTGTAGTCTAGTATTTCTCAGTGTTATCTATGGTTGGCCTTAGTCAGAAGTATCTAGTACATATTACTGGAACCATCCCTGATTCAGGATCCCATTTCTGGGTCAGAATATATGGCAGGGGAGGGAAGAAGCAAAAAGCTGAATTAAAAATATTTTTAAGTGAAACTTCATAAATACACAAAAGTGGATGAGTTAGAATTATGAGTCCAGTGTGTCCATCATATAACTTCCATAATTATCAGTCTTCTGCCAATCTTGTTAGCTGACATATTATTAAAAACAAATCTTTTTTTAAGATTTAAAGGAGTTTATTAAAAAGATAGAAATACAGAAGACAGTTACAGCCTCATGTTACCCAAGGGTTATGTTACCCAAGGGTAACATGAGGGGGTGTTTCGAATGAAATCATCCAAAAATAAATCTTAAGTGTTAGGCCCTTTGTTGTTGCTGTTAATTCATAAGTACTAAGGTAGCCGTTTACTGAGCATCCTAGGAAGCGAGAGGTAGAGATGTGAGTCTGACTCCTGGCTCCATCACTCCTCATCACCCACTGCCCACATTTGGTCCTGTTTCTATGTTTTCAACACCACTGTTGAATGTGTTTTTTCTGGCTTTTGGGTTGGAGCTGAAACATGCCTGAAGAAGGTACATTGAGTTCTCTTGGCTGTTTTAGGCTTCTTATGCTAGAGCCTGATGGGCAAATAAAGAAATTACAATATTGACCCAGGCATGCTTGATCCTTTTTCCCAGGGAGGCACTAAGGTTACTGGCTTCTCAGTGACACTCAAAGGGTTTGGTGAGATGGCTCCTCATGATTCCATCTCATTGATAACTTTGACTGTTGCCTTTGCTAGACAAATTCCAAATCTGTTTTCGCCAGTCCTGATGTCAACACTAAAGTGGCTTCGTGTTATACCAACTGGAAGTGTTTGTGATTTATTCAAAAAGTAGAGAATGACATTTTATATATTAGTATTTTTTGTGGTACTGGGGATTGAACCAAGGGATGCTCCACCACTGAGTTACACCCCAAACACTTCTAATTTTTTTTTTTTTTTGAGACAAGGTCTCACTAATTTGAGGCCCAAGATGGCCTCAAACTTGTGATCCTCCTGCTTTAGCTGCCTGTGTCACTGAGATTACAGGCATGTCTCATCATACCTACCTAAGATCCAGCTTATATATTTTTTTAAATCTCTATTGAGTTTTATTTCTGTTTTTCTGAATTATATATTTTCTTTTTTTGTGGTACTGGGGATGGAACCCAGGGACATTCTACCTTCAAGCTGTATTCCCCAGCCCTGATTTTATTCTTTATTTTGAAACATGTTATTGCTGAGTTGCAAAGGGCCTTACTAAGTAGCTGAAGCTGTCTGAAAACTACAATCCTCCTGTCTCAGCCTCCCAAATGCTGGGATTACAAGTGTGTGCCACCATGTCTGGCTTTGAATCACATCTTTTCTTTTCTTCTTTCCTTTTACTTTCTTTTCTTTTCTTTTTCTTGGCGGTACTGGGGTTCCTAGAAGCCCTTCTACCTCCGGGTTACACTCCCAGAACTATCTTATACTTTTTTATTTTTGTAAACAGGGTATCTTAAGCCAGCACGGCTGGCTTTGAACCTGAGCGATCCTCCTGTCTCTGCCTCCCAAGCGCGGGGATTACAAGCTTGCGCCACCACGCCCGGCGTCGAATCGCATATTTTCTAACAAAAGAAAATTGAACTGAGAGCCTAAGAACTTGACAGTATGAATATGTGTTTTAACTGCTTATTTCATATAATTTTTAGTCTTTATTATAATTTGTTTAAATCAGAAAATTTTTTTGAAAAATATACACACATGTTTATATGCCTGTGTGTATATATGGAAAAATATTTAAAAGATACTAAGACAGAATATTTAAAATATACTATGACAGAATATTTAAAAGATACTATGAAAGAATATTTAAAATATACTACGACAGAAAACATCCTCTTTGATCTGGCCACTGTCCCCACATTAGGTCTTTACAAGTCTCTCCACCTGGTCCTTTATTTTATCTCCCGGTGACTCCACCAAATGCACTATAGTTTCTTATGTCTATGCCTAGAAAGCTTTTTCTGATGTCCTGTTTCACCCACTGCAACCCACCTCTGTCCCTTTTAGGTCTGTCTGTGCTGGAACCATCCTTAACTTGTAAGTTTGCCTTCCTCTTTAGGCTTATGCTTATCTAGAGAAAGGGTTATGCATTTTTTTCAAAACTACATTTTGTAACCATTGCATGTGTGGCTAGTGCACAGGAGGTATCAGTAAATGCATTGCATATACAGTTAAGAGACTATGATTTTTTTGTTTTATTTATCTCAATGAAGGAGGAGTGGGACAAAAATGATTGCAAATACTTCTTAGTCAAAAATATATATGGGAGCCGGGCGTGGTGGCACACACTTGTAATCCCCGTGCTTGGGAGGTGGAGACAGGAGCATTGCTCAGGTTCGAAGCTCAGGTTCGAAGCCAGTCTTGCTGGTTTAAGAGACCCTGTTTCCAAATAAAAATATAAAAATAGGTCTGGGAGTGTAGCCCGGCGGTAAAAGAGCTTCCAGAAAACCCAGTACCATATATATATATACACACACATATATATATTCATATATATTCATATATATTCATATATATATTATATATATTCATATATATATATATATATATATATATATGGATATAGAAGCCTTCGAGTCCTTTTGGAGAGGCAAAAAGTTATGTGAAAAAGAACATGAGGATTTCACAAAAGCATTGTAATTTCGTCACTGACTTCAATAAGATATGTGCTTGTAAATAATTTATGTCTAATTTCAGATTGCAGAGGAGGGAGCCACCATTTCCTGTGTAGTGGAGCGAACCCGGGGAGCTCTGGACTACGTGCATGTATTTTACACTATCTCACAGATCGAATCTGATGGGATTAATTACCTTGTCGATGATTTTGCTAATGCCAGTGGAACTCTCACATTCCTTCCTTGGCAGAGGTCTGAGGTAAACCCTATCCTCTTTGTTTCTTTGAAAGCTTCCTGGAAAGCATTTCCTAGTATGTTTGTTCTGTAATTTCTTTGCAGCTTTTGCTATTTAAGCAACTTAAAATGCTCAGGAGATGTGATCATACTACAAAATATTTTAGTATTCATGCAAAAGAAAAGTGAGAATTCTGAACAATGTGTTACTGTTTCATCTGTTCTTTAGCTCCAATATAATAACAGTGGTATAGCTTGAGGGTATAGTATTGTGAGTTTTTGTTATTACTGATATACTGGGAGACCATAGAGTTTTAATGGTACTCTTCCAATCTACCAATGAGAAATTCTTATAATTCTAATCTCATTTTATTTGTTTTAAATTTGAGAAACAAGGTCTTGTTCTGTGTTTCAAAGTACAATTATACTCCAGTTTCATAATATGTTTCCATGAGCCACAGATGACTCAAAATATGTCATTTTCTCTAAGTGAAACTGTGATAAAATTTTCTCCTATATCAGAATTTTAAATATTACTTTAGTTTATAATGTCAGACTACTCATATTAGTATAATTTTTATATTAAAAGATAAATAGCTTATAGATCACCAAGGACAGAGAACAAATTAAACTTAAATCTTTCAAATAATAAATAACCTTTGAGGATATTTTTGAGGGACTTAGGAGTGAATTGAATGGAAAAAGATAAAATTGAGGCAAGATTTAAAATGTCAATATTTAAAGAATTAAAGCTAAGGAAAAGTGATTAAATCTTTAAATTGGAAGGATAGATGAAATAAACTAAATAGTTTACCACAAAGTTCTCTAGTAGTAGTGTGTTAAAAGGTTACTAATAAAATTTTACTAATTTTTAGTAAAATGATGACACCTGGTATGTTTTCACAAAACTATTTTTTCAGTTTATAGGACTATATTTACTATTGTGCTTTGTATTTTTCACTTCTATCTTGGATTTAAAGTATTCTTTCATTATGAAATAAAGCTGGTAGTATGTGGTGACATTTTAATGCTCCTACTTGGCAAAACAGACTTGATAACCCAAATTTTCTTAGGGAAAATTTACCAACTATGAAACAAAAATATAATTTGAAATTATATTTTATAACACATTCAATTCATATATACCTTAGAAGTTATAGTTAATCAAGTTTAGTAAACAAAATAGTTATGAATATTTCAGTCAAAAATTATTTAAAATATTATTTTTATAACATTTGTGTGTGTGGTACTGGAAATTGAACTCAGGGACATTCTACCTCTGGGCTACACCCTCACTCCTATTTTATTTTAATTTTTTTATTTTAAAACATGGTCTCATTAAGTTATTGTTTGCTGGCCTCAAACCTGCAATTCTCCTATCTCAGTCTCCCCAGGACTAGAATTGTAGGTATGTGTCACTGCACCTGGTTTGTCTTCTATAGTTGTTATTTCTTTTTCCGTAGAAGGAATTATGACACAATTCAAGAATAATGGCATAGTGTATTCAGTAGGTGCCATTTTTATACTTCTTTGAGCAGAGTGGTCATGCCACATAGTACTCATAAAACCATCATTAACATGAGCATTATAAACCAAGTTTAGATCCTACCACAGACTTTCAGGATCAAAATCTCTAGAGAAAAACATTGTTTATAAACAAGTTCTATAGAAGTGTTGAGGCCCAGTGGACAGTGTTGGGAATATCAGTGTCTCTGGTATGAAGAATATATGATGTGATATGATATTGTATATTCATACCTCATATAATATTAATGTATAACCAGGATACTTTTAGACATAAATATCAATGAATAACACCTGCCCTAGTTAGTTTAGACTGCTATAATAAAATATCTTAGACGGGGAAGTTTATTAACGACAGAAACTTGTTCATAGCTCTGGAGCCTGGGAAGTCTAGGATCAAGGGTGCCTGTACATTTTGTGTTTGGCGAAGGCTTATTCCCTGCTTCATAGCTGCAATACCTTCTTTTTTATTTCTTTATATACTTACACATGTGTAAATATGAAAGTTTGTGTAAAAATAAGTTACATTAAGTAGTAATTTGAATTAAATACAATTTAATTGGATATCTTACTTTCCTCTGGTAAGTAATTTCTGCATGCCATTGCTGAATGCCTCTGGATTTCTACATTTCTAGGTCCTGAATATATATGTCCTGGATGATGATATTCCGGAGCTTGATGAGTATTTTCGGGTGACATTAGTTTCGGCCATTCCTGGAGATGGGAAACTGGGTTCAACTCCCACCAGTGGTGCAAGCATAGATCTTGAGAAGGAAACGACAGACATCGCCATCAAAGCCAGCGATCATCCCTATGGTAACCTAGTCGAAGGCAGAAGCAATTTTCTCCCCTGTGTGTACTTGATTTTATTAAGCACTTCTTCAGGGACTCTACAAAAGTGATTGAAGTAGAACTTTCTAAGACCCTAATAACTTCTGTAAGCTGCCATTTCAGGAATACTACTTATGAAAGAAAATATAAAAAGAAATTTCTGAACTTAAATAATGCATTTTGGAGATTTTGTGCAGGATTTTTTTTTTTTAAATAAAAAAGAGTACTTCCATTCATGGCTACCAAACATTTCTTATCTTAAAAATTATCCTATGTTCATATGTTGACATCTAAGTAATTGAAATACTTTGTAAGTAAATACTTGAGAAGCTGAGAGAAGAGGATTGCAGGTTTGAAGCCATCTTCAGCAACTGAGACCTTGTTTAAAAATTAAAAAAAGGAAATAAAGCTGAGGGTGAAGCTCAGAGATAGAACACCTTGGGTTTGATCCGTAGTAACACACACACACACACACACACACACACACACACACACACACATCTGGGTGAGAAACCGAGACTCTTCAACTCTGTTTCTCAGAGTCAATTTTTTTTTAAGTGTTGCAGATCCTTTAAGGTGCCATCATTCTGTTCTACATTAAATTTAAGATTGATTCCAGGGATTCTAGTCAATTATGAATAAATGTCTGAAAATATACATTTTAAAACTCCATCAGTGTTCCTTTTATTGATGCTTCTATAGGGAAAAATAAGAAGCAAAGAAAACTAGCATTTACACTTTTAACATTTTGAAAGCTAATAAGCATATTCCATATCAGTGCACATTAATCAAATCTTTAGTACAGTCTCTTCTCCATGAAGACCCTCAGAATTTTAGCCTGGTGATTGAAATGATTGTGCAAGATTGCTTGGAGTGACTGAGAAATTGGGCCCGGATGATTGGGAAAACCTGTTTTTCTTTGTCTCCTCCAGGCCTGCTGCAGTTCTCCACAGGGCTGCCTCCTCAGCCCGAGGATGCCATGAGCCTGCCGGAGAGCAGCATGCCTCACATCACCGTGCAGGAGGAGGATGGGGAAGTCAGGTTACTGGTGGTCCGTGCACAGGGGCTGCTGGGGAGGGTGTCTGCGGAATTTAGAACAGTGTCCTTGACAGCATTCAGCCCCCAGGACTACCAGGTACACCTCTAAGCCATTTTTTAAATGAATCCCTTAAATATTTATAAAATACTTACTGTATTCCATGTAGAATTGGGAAGGGTGCTATTTTTTACATTTATTTTAAAATAAAAGGGTGCTATTTTTTACATTTATTTTAAAAATTATTTTCTTAGTAAATTGCGGTTATATATGATAGTGAAGTTCAGTGTGATATGAGCATACATGCACACAGCTCTTGTATTTCCTTCCATATCCTCTCCCCGGCCCCCTTCTTCCTCCCCACAGGAGTTACTGACATCGGTAGTAATACCTTCACATATTGCCATAGTATTTATTATTTGAACTGTTTCTTTCTTCAGTTCTCCCTCTTCCCCTCCCTAACTCTCTCTACTAACCCCTTTCAACTTCACTATAGGTCTCCCTAAGCATTATTTAAAGTCCATTTTGTTTCCTATTTTCTCTTTGGTTTCCATATATCAGAGAAAACATACCATCCTTGACTGTCTCAAACTGACTAATCTCACTTGGCATAATATTCTCTCTAATTCCATCCGTTTTCCTGCAAATAACATAATTTAGGTCTTTATAGCTGAGTAGAATTTTATTGTGTGTATATACACCACATTTTCTTTATCCATTCATCTATTGATGGACACAAGCTTGGTCCATGGTTTGGCTATTGTGAATTATGCTACTATGAACAAACATTGGCATGCATGTATCCCTGCATTTAGCACTTGTAAAATGGACTCAGTCCTTCTCTTGAAAGATTAGAAGGAACTTACACTGTACCTGAAATATACTAAACCAGGAAAGTAAGCACTAACAATTTTTATTGCCTTTAAATTGATGTAAATTAAGAGGTTTTATTGTATTAAAACCTGACACTTAAATAGCTACCGTTTGGTATTTTTTTTATATTTTATAGTTGTCATAGACTTCTTTTATATTATTGGTTTTAATGTTATAGGATTAGGTCAGATATATGTAAAATTATGTTCTTAAATATTATGTCAAATTCGGTTATGTGCACCACACAAAATCAAAATTGTGAAAAAATTATGTGTCCACATATTTTCAATTTTAATTATTTTTTTTCTTCAAGTGAAAAGTAAGGTGGTAATTTAGTGTGGCAAGAAAATTAGGGGATTTAGCACTGGATCGAACTGGGATTTAAATGTTTGGCCGATCTCTAAATGTGTGGAGATTTACTTAAATTTTTCTTAATTTTAGTTTTTATGTCTATAAAAGCAAGATAGAGCAGGTGGGTAGGATCACACTGAAGATGAATGGCAATGTTTTAAGTGTCCCGTACTGTGCTGTACATGGCACATATAGAGCAACATTCAGTGACCATTATTTGTTCTTATTGTCAATATCCAGCCAAAATGTCCATCAACAGATGAATGGATTACAAAACTGTGGGATATGTACGCAATGGAACTTTACTCAGGCATCAAAAAAAAAAAAAAAACCCTCAATTACATCATTTTCAGGGAAATGGATGGAACTGGAGGACATTATGCTAAGTGAGATTAGTCAGTCACAAAAAATAAGAAATTGGATGCTTTCCCTAATATGTGAGAGTTAAGGAGAAATGGGTCATAGGAGGAACTCTAGATGAAAAAGGAAATCCTATAGAGGAGCAAACAAGACAACCTAAAGGAGGAGAAAGGAGGGGGGAAGAGGAAAATCTCTAAAACACACAATGTACTTAAACATATCGAAGTCAACCACTAAGCCAAGCAAGGAAAGGAGGGACGGGGAGGAAATGGGTTGGGAATTAGGTAGGGGTTAAATCAGTGATGTGTACATGTCTGTACACACAAGTTTTTTTTAACCCCAATATGATGTATGAATATAATGCACCAATAAAAATTAAAAAAATAAAAAAATGAAAAAAAGATTTTATATTCTTCAACATTTATGTTTTTTCAAAGAATTATTTTCTTTAAAATAAATATTAGTTTTCTTATTTCTCATCTTTTAAAAAAATGACTCACACAAGGGTTCAGTATACAGTAATTCATATACACGTTCCTTCCCAGAACTTTGCTAATGAATTTAACACCAGTCCAAACTCTTTCTTATACAGATTATATTTCTTTGTTTTTGATGATTATTGTGTCTTTAGGCTGATATGCAGCATGTTCCACGAGGCCTCTCATCCTGGCTTAATGTTGCATCTTTTTCATTCTCCTATAGCAATGGTTTAGTCCCATGTTGATGGTCTTTAATTTCTAAGTAGTCTGAATATCCTCAGCCTCCAGCTGATTATCATTTTATATAATAACTAACACAAAATAAAGAACTTGTGACCCTGTCATTCATGACTTTGAGAAAGCTCACACCCTTAAAGACATTTCTGTGGATTTTCAGGGTGCCTAGGTGTCCTGTTTGTTACCTGTTACCACTTTGACCTGTTACCTTCGCTCATCACTGTTAACCTGATACTTTTTGCTTTCACCACTTTTGTGAAGCTTCAGCTACCTTTGGTCTGTGTTATCACAAAAGTAGATTTCTTAAGTTAGCTATGTGAGTGTTCCATATGTTATGGGAAAGAGGGCAAGTTCCAGGAGGGATCACCCACAGAAGAGGAAGCAACTGAATTTTCAGATATTACTGTTCTTAACCTTTTTCTTATATACTAAGCTACAAGTGGTCTTCACTATCTGGGTGCTTACATTTCAGATGTTGGTAGTGAGGTTAAACAAGTAGGTAATTACTGAATTACAGTTGTGAGAAGTGTTCAAAGTTTGTGATCTTGAAGGGTGGGTGGTGATGTAGGCTGGGTAGTGAAGGAAGGCTTGCTGGGCTTTATACTGAACCCTGAAGTTTCTGGAGAAGAGAGGGAGACAAAGAAGGAAAGAACTGTTTGAGATTGGTAAAATGGCTTGAGCAAGGACATTCGTGTAGGGAAGGAAACAAGCTCTTGCAGGAACTGCGAGAAGGCCAGTGGTTCTATAATATGGAAAACCAGGTGTAGTGATAAAAAAAACAACAAGATATGCAAGGGCTGGTCATCTAAGGACTAAGAAATTAAGCTACACTTTTGGCTTCTCTTTGAAGAACATGAAGCAATCAAAAGATGGCATGCACTTATAAATATCACTAGGCTAAACTGTGGAAAATGGATTAGAGAATACAGATTTCATATTAGAAAGTAAGGTGTCTGTTTGACCAAGCAAGAGGTGATGGTATATTGAACTGGGCTAGTGACAATGTGGATGAAAAGAATAGGTGAGCTCAAGAGATATCAGAATTAAAAAGCAAGAACTGAAGGTTACTTAGTGGGAGGGATAAGGCAGAAAAGGGTATCAAGAATGACTCCCAAGTTCCTAGCATGCCTTGACTACTTTAGTAAGGTGTAAGTAAATAAGAAAAATAAAAATCCATCTAACCTTATTTAGTTGAATAAAATGTATTCAGTATTTTCATTTAATGCTATTCATATCAACTCAAGTATTTATTAGTTTTGCATTTTATTTATATCTTTGTTTCAGCATTTATAATAATTTGATATATAGCAAAAATTCCCATTTTTCAATCTCATATACAAAATAATGTTGATCTAATAGATAAATCTTTCATTTGTATTTCAGAATGTTACTGGAACACTAGAATTTCAACCTGGAGAAAGATATAAGTACATTTTTGTCAACATCACTGATAATTCTATTCCTGAGCTAGAAAAATCTTTTAAAGTTGAGTTGTTAAACTTGGAGGGAGGAGGTAAGAATAGTGGTTCAAAAATGTCAAATATTTGCTTTTCTACACACCTAGATGACAGCAAATTCTGTTAGGAAAAGTTTCTAACAGAATTTGTACTTAAAAAAGAATGAATAAAGTGGGCATGGTGGCGCACGCTTGTAATCCCAGCACTTGGGAGACTGAGACAGGAGGATTACACAGGTTCAGAGCCAGCCTCAGCTACTGAGTGAGGCTCTCAGCAACTTAGTGAGACCCTGTTTCCAAATAAAGTATAAAAATAAGTCTGGGAGTGTAGCTAGTGGTAGAAAAGCCCCTGGGTTCCACCCCCAGTACCACACACACACACACACACACACACACACACACACACACACACACACGAACGAATAACTAGTTTTTGAAGAGAACACCCTGAAGATTAACAATTACTTAAAATTTATAATAAACAGTTCTGATTGTTTTATGGATAAAAAAGAAAGTCGATAAAAGGTAGTTCTTCTCTACAAAATTTTGAGTATGTTTTATATATTAATATTCAACTCACAATTTTCTGTGAGGTTTTGTTTTCAATAATATCTGTTTATTATATGGATTATTATATGGATTCTCTATTGTATGATTATTACCTATTTTAAATTTACCTATTGATTTTTTTTTTTTTTTTTTGGTGGTACTGGGGATGGAACCCAGGGGCCTTCTCTCTCTGGGCTATACTCTCAGACCTGTCTTATATTTTATTTGCAAACAGTGTCTCTTAAGCCAGCTGAGGCTGGCTTCGAACCTGCGCAATCCTCCTGCCTCAGCCTCCCAAGCACGGGGATTACAAGCGTGTGCCACCACGCCTGGCTACCTATTGGTCTTTTTTAAAGTGGCTTTGCGCCGGGAGTGGTGGCACACACTTGTAATCCCTGCGCTTGGGAGGCAAAGACAGGAGGATCGCACTGGTTCGATGCCAGCCTCGCTGGCTTAAGAGACCCTGTTTCCAAATAAAAATATGAAATAGGTCTGGGAGTGTAGACTGGAGAAGGGTTTCCAGGAACCCCAGTACCACCAAAATAAATAAATAAATAAATAAATAAATAAATAAATAAATAAATAAAGTGGCTTTGCTTTTAGATGAAATAGTACAATTGTACTGAATCAGCAAGGTATAGCTGTAATTCATACTAAGTACCCCTAAAACTCCCTCTTATCTTTCCTTCCTTTTAAATTTTTCACAACACCTCCATGAGGGCTATTTCTAGATAAAATGCAGGTAAAAACCAATTCTGTTAGGTAATCTATATGAGACAATTAATAATAGAACAGGTCAAGTATACCTTATTCTCAGTTCTTATATTCAGAAAGCTGTTTGGAGTTAAAACTAATTACAAGTCACAACTTATCCTCATCAAAATGAGGTTTTTTATAATATCTATTCTAGTTAGATGAACTAATTATATTTGCTTTTTTGCAAAAGTCTTAAACTGTTTGATTATCATTAGTTACTGGGGGGTGTTATAGAATACATGTGGCATTTTGTATTACTTTGTAAGTATAAGAGAATGAAAGTTGGCATAGTATTCATCAGGATTGTCTCTTCATTATAAAATCTGATATCATTCTCTTTTGTATTATTTTGATGAAGAAAGTCATAATATATATGCCATTCAAAAGGAGAGACTGCATAGAACAAATATATTAAAATTGTGTTTTGTATAAATGGGGATTTTAAGATGTTTGCAAAATCTCCATTTCCTTTGTTCCCAAAGCCCATGTAAAAGTAGGAGAGATGGAGCCAGTGCTTAGGAGCAGGGCAGTGATTAAATAAACACTACTACAGCTTGGTGGACAGACAGTACCATAAAAATGTGCTAGATGACCTCTCTGAAAAGTGGCATGTAAAAATATCGGCTTCGCTAATCTTCAAATCATTATTTTTCATGGCAGTACCTTAATTATTAAGAAGTCTATCATAAAATATTTGAAAAGTTGCTCTTTCTATTACTCAGAGGTAAAAAAAAAACCCTCATGTAACAGAAAGAAAAAATGTTAGTTGACCATTACTCAATGCTGATTAATAATGGAGCATCAAATATGTATTTTTTAAGTGTTGGGGATTGAACCCAGGAACTTGCACATGCTAGGCAAGAACTCTAACACTGAGCCTGGCACCAAACATCAATCATTCTTGAGATATTTGTGATCATATTCATACTTGTGATTTTATGTGGAAACCTTTTTCCAGATCTCTAGAATATGCACTACTGCAGCCTAAAAAAATTATATATGGGTTCTCACTTGACAGCCAATCTTAAAGTTTCTTAGTAAGCAGTAGTGTCAGAGGATCTAAGTTTTTTCTCAGTGAATTGAGATTGGAAGAAGAGGAATTAAGCAAAGATTTCCACCCCAGGACTCATACCTAGCCACTGCCTAAGATATGAAATAGCTTGGAGAGCTGAATTTGTTTGACTATCAAGAGAGGACCCCTTACTCTAGTTTTGTCTCTGAAACTGATTCTATGTAAGGTAGCTACATCCAGAATAGACATTTTATGCTATTTATAAAGAGGTGTTGGACTTCACACATCTTTCTCATGACTTCCAGATAAGATGGGAGCAAGGCTGTTTACCAGATAGTTGCTAGAAATCCATTTTGCCTCAAGTCTCTAAAATGATTTTAGATTTTGAGTGCCATAAATCCTCATGTCTGTTATATTCACATCCTATTGAGAGAAAAAGCAAAGATCAGAGCTGTTCTTAAACCAGCTTGTCAATCAAGGCCGCATGTGTATATGGATAGAAGCATGTGTGTGTGGATGTGGCTTTGCTTTTCTGACTGTTTTTTCGTATCATCACTGCCCTTCCCTTCTCTTTTGTTTGTAAACATGGGACAAAAATAATGGTTGAAGTATAAGATGTATTGGATGCAAAAGTCTAACTACTTTGTCTTTGTTATAGTCTTTTTATAGTGTCAGGGTATTTTACAAGCGTTATAATATCAGTTGTTTTTCATTATGTTATTTTATAGTTACAACATTTCTGTAAAGGCAGCACTTTTTGTAGGCGAGAAATTAGAGACAGCAAGTTTAGTGTCCTGCTGACATTTTTACAGCTGGTGTCTCTCACAGTAGGGCTGAAGTAGAACTTTTGACTGCTATCTAGGGCTCCTTCCACAGTGTCAGTGGCAAGAGGGTGATCAAGTGTGAAAATGGTAAATGCGGGTGGTGTTTGAATTTGTAAATAGAGGAAATAGATGTGTTTCCCTAATTTTGAGCTGATGGTTGTGAGGGGGAAGGTGACTGTCACAGGCACAGATGCCCAAGTATATGATTGAATATATACTTATATATTTTTGAAATGTTTAAAATGTTAGGAAACAATTTATATTGCTGTAAAAGGATAAAACTAAAGGATGATGTGTGCATTATGCCTCCACCATCTTGTACCTCACAAAAATGTATAAAAACAATGTACCAATAAAAAATTTAAAAATAATTAAAATAGTTGGAAATGGGAAATACCAATATCAGTTTACATGGAGTATTTCCTGAAATGATGAATGATATCTGGAAATTTAATAGCTTGCCTGGTGTTACAGTATTATCATTTGAACAATCTTCTTACTGTGGAAGAATTTATGTCCTCAAATGAATATTACTTTATTTTTTTCTCTTTGCTTAATATGTTCTAAGAGCTCTTCATTTTCTCATTGTGTCCATATGTGTTGTGTGGGTTGTGTCTCTGTGTGTCTCTTTGTGAAGTGACTGAGCTCTTTAGGGTTGATGGCAGTGGTAGTGGTGATGGGGACCTGGAATTCTTCTTTCCAACTATTCACAAACATGGTAAGCAGCTGTTTCTCAGGCCTTTTATATATTTGTATTTTAACTCCTCATTTTAAAAACAATGATGCTAACCACTTTTCTTTTTTTCTGTTCTGGGAATGAAACCCAGGTTCTCGGGCATAGTAGGCAAATACTTTATCACTAAGCTGCATCTCCAGCCCTTTTAAATTTTTACTTAGAGATTTTTTGAGACAGGG
Source organism: Muscardinus avellanarius (assembly GCF_963383645.1). Taxonomy (NCBI): domain Eukaryota; kingdom Metazoa; phylum Chordata; class Mammalia; order Rodentia; family Gliridae; genus Muscardinus; species Muscardinus avellanarius. The sequence continues at coordinate 76,853,589 of NC_137786.1, forward strand.
TCTTGCTAAGTTGTCCAGACTGGCTTTGAACTTGTGAGTCTCCTGCCTTAGCCTTTTGACTAGCTGGGATTATAGGCATGTGCCACCATGCCTGACAGTACTACTTGTTGGTAGCTACTATGTGTAGGTCCTTTACATATTTTATCTCATTAACCATCATAACAACTTCACGAAGTACTATTTGCTCTAGGTTATAGTTCCCCAGATAGAAAGTGATGGATTCAGAATGGCAACCTGTCTGCCTCCCATGTCTAGGCTCCCCCTCTCTGTATGAACGTAACCCAATGCCTGCTTCTGATGGGGTAGGAATGTTGCTTGAATGTCATTTAAAAATGATTGTTGAAAAACATTTTACATAGTTTTGAATACCATAAAGAGATAAACAGAACATTTGTATTTTCATATTAAATGTATTATATTTGCTTTATGTAACAAAAGAACCATGCCCTTCATTTAGTTAAAATTAATGACAAAAAGAAATTAGATGGAAAATAAAAAGGGAAAATATGTTGCCATTTATTTGGGGAATATTGAAAAGAAGATGCTTTTTGAAGTAGATTCATATGCAAACATGATTCAGCTTTTTATCTCAACTTTTTTTTTAATGTGTCAAGAGACTATTTAGAATGCTTGCATCTTGAAAGATAGCACTTTCTAATCCTCAAATATTTCTTTTTCTGTCAGGTTTTATATATCAGTGTCTGAACTCGTGTTTCTATCCTTATTTCTAACTTCCATCAATGTCTCATGTACCTGCTGCATTTAATTACTCTTATTTTTAAGATTGTTTATTTTTATTTACAGATGCTAATAAAACATAAAAACTGAACATATTTATTAGGAAAACACACTAAATGCTTTTCTAGACCTTAGTATGGGCTATTTGGGATCAGAAGGAATATATAAATAATATCTTAATATGATGTGAAAAGTAGACCAATTCGAATTAATGCACATCGGCAAACAAGAATCTGTTCCATCCCATTGACAAAAATCATAGGGAAACTACTGTTTCATAAAGTTTAGATCATTTGGCTCATGTTCTTTTGAGGTCAATAAAGGTCGTGAGAGACCTTCCTCACTTACTCTGTGTGGAAGAATGTTTTCTTTCATAGAGTAGAAAAAGAAAAAAACAAGTTTTCCTTATTCATCTCCAACTGCTTATGCAGCGCTTGTGTGTCTACTTCGGTGCCAAAGGTCATAAAAACATGAATATGTGTGGCAACCATTTGTGTCTGCCTTTCTTTCTAAAACAAATTAGAATGTACTCAATGAATGGAATGGCTCTTTTCATAAAGATGTTTCTTGGCTTTTCCTGTGGTTTGTTAATTACTGATTAACATTTTTTTTTTGCTGTTTGTTGGAATCTGTTCATGCAGCCAGTCTAGGAGTGGCTTCTCAGATTCTAGTGACAATTGCAGCCTCTGACCATGCTCATGGAGTGTTTGAATTCAGCCCCGAGTCCCTCTTTGTCAATGGAACTGAACCAGAAGATGGTTTCAACATTGTTATATTAAAAGTGAGTACTTTTTCTCCTCCATTTCTAGACACTTTTTTTTTTTTTAGAAAATTGCTTTGTTGTTTTTGAAGGTGTGTTTTATGTTTTTTTTTTTTTTCCTGTGTAGGTGGAAATAAATGAGTATATTGGTGCAAACAGTACAATTTGTCAATTAGATAGTGATCTGGTGTTAGTGTTTTTGTTTTTTAATTTTGCCTATGTATTTCTTTTATTATTCTGAGGATTCTTGACCCTTTAAAGAATATAATGGAGCCATACCATAAGTATTTATCTTGTACAGATTTTTGTTAGTAGAGATAAGGCTGTGGTAACAAACATCTTCAGAATCACAATGGCTTGGTCCCGTGAGTTTTTCACTTGTCATAATATATCTAACCTAAACTGGAAAGGGACTCTGATCATCAGTCACGCTAGTAACGAAGCATTACACATACAACATCTCAACAGATATTTTTTATCTTCATAAAAGAAAACAGAAAAATATAGGTGTTTAGAACTACATAGTAGCCTTACAGATTCTTTCTGGAATCATTTTATATAATTTCTACCTAATTTCTATGATCAGAGCAAATAGCATGGCCATACCTAATGTCAGGGGGTGAAGTGTGGTTTTATTCAGTCTCTCCCCCAGAAGGCTGGAAAAATCCAAAACATTTGTGAACAGCAATGATAATAATAGCTCTAGTTGGTGTGCGTGGGTGTTTCTTCTGCTTTGTTCCAACAGAAACTAAGGATTGTATTGTTCAGTGACTCAGAGAAGCTAGAAGCTTGCTCAGCTTCCTCAGCTTTTAAACAAATAATGAAGTAAGATAACTGAAACATACCTTTTGATACTCTTATGGCAGGTTGGCAATGAATCACTTGAAATTAATTGAACATGTTTAGAAAGAGTAACTACACAGGAAAGAAAAAAGAAATTAAGAGATTAGATAATCACATTATTATAAAATTATTGTCCCAAACTTTTTTTTTTTTTTGTAGTACTGGGGATGGATCCCAGGGGCATTCTATCTCTGAGCTATATCACCAGCCCTATTTTTTTCTTTATTTTGAAACAGGGTATCACTGAGTTGAAAAGGCCTCACTAAATAGTAGCTGAGGTCATCTGTGAACCGTGATTCTCCTATCTCAGCCTCCCAAATGCTGACATTATAAACATGCACCACCATGCCCACCCAACTTCTAGTTTTGGAGATCATATTTTAAGTTCAAATAAAATTTATTCCTGAAGTTGGACATGGTGGCCCACTTCTATAATCCCAGCTACTCAGGAGGCTGAGGCAAGGGGGATTGCAAGTTGAAGGCCAGCCTGGACAATTTAGGGAGGCCGTGACTCAAAAATAAGACAAAGTGGGTTTCGGGTATATAGCTCAGCAGTAGAGTGCCAAAGAGAGTAGGTTTCATTTTTAGCACCAAGAAAAAAAAATCTTGGAAATAATAATCTGGGCCTTATTTGGAATAATTATTAAGCTTTTCATTTTTCTTACTATATCCAAAAAGCATTTTTCCTTATTAATTGTATTTTATTAAACCTTGGGCCAAATATATTTTTGGTGATTTGTTGTATATATGAAAAATAAAGGAGATATGATTTCTTTTAAAGTGAATTTTATGCTATTGTTTCAGAAAAAAATCACCTAAACCTTATAATGAGATATGCATAATTTTTTGTAGCAAATATAAGCATTTTATGAGTATGCCTAATTAACTAATTACTGATATAATTTTTTTATCCAATTGTGATTTCTTGTGATAATCACTTTTTTTTTTTTTTTTTTTTTTGCGGGTCTGGGAATGGAACCCAGCGGTATTTGACCTCCGAGCTACACCCCCTGCCCTATTTTTTATTCTTTATTTTGAAACCAGGTCTCAGTGAGTTGCAGAGGGCCTCACTAAGTAGCTGAGGCTGTCTGAGAACCTCAGTCCTTTGGTCTCAGCCTCCCGAATGCTGGGATTACAAGTGTGCGCCACCACGCCTGGCTGATAATCACTTCTTAAATTAAACCCTCCATTTGTAAGACTCTTGGGGGTTGTCAAGGAGGTGCCATACATAGTCCCTGCCTTCAATAATCTTATAACCTTGACAACTTATATAAGTAAAATAAAATTTTGTTGTGCTACTCTCTTTATGTACTTAGAAATGTCTGAGTCAATCTCTTTTTTGAAACATCTCAACATTAAACCTCTTGCAGGTTGTGAGGAGTCATGGGACATTATCTCGAGTGACCCTGTGTTGGAGCATTGACTCGGATCCTGATGGGGATCTTGCCTTTACCTCTGGGAACATCACTTTTGAGATTGGGCAGACAAGTGCCCACATCACAGTGGAAATATTGCCAGATGAAGATCCAGAACTGGATAAGGAATTCTCTGTGTCTATCCTCAGCGTCTCCAGTGGTTCTCTGGGTGTACACACTAATGCCACATTAACAGTTTTGGCTAGTGATGATCCTTATGGGGTATTTATTTTTTCTGAGAAAAATAGACCTATTGAAGTTGAGGAAGCAACCCAGAATGTCACATTATCAATAGTGAGGTTGAAAGGCCTAATGGGAAAAGTCATGGTCTCATATGCTACAGTAGATGATATGGAGAAACCACCTTATTTCCCCCCCAGTTTAGCCAGAGCGACTCAGGGAAGAGACTATATATCAGCTTCTGGATTTGCTTTCTTTGGAGCTAATCAGAGTGAAGCCACAGTGACTATTTCAATTTTGGATGATGATGAACCAGAAAGGTCAGAGTCTGTGTTTATTGAACTTCTCCATTCTACTTTAATAGAGAAAGTACAGCGTCGCCCAAGTAAGTATGCATTAGTGTGTTGTCATTATCAGAGATCAGAATTTTAAAATGGTATGTTACTGTCACTGTGAACTACGTTATGATGTGAGATTGCAATGCGCCACTTAAAAATAATCAAATGGAATTGGGGTATAATCGAAAATTCTATAAAAATAGTAAACTAACTTTGAATGAATCATCATAAAATGTCTATCTGTACAACAACTGAAAGTGGGATTCATTATTTCTTACAAATATGTTTTAACAGTTAGCTATATCTGCAGAGTATATTTTAGAAGCATCAGTATAATCTGTGTGTAACTGACCTATAGTACTATTATTAGATTGGAGCTTCAAAACATTCTGGAATCAATCTGGGGAATTAAGGAATAGTCCTAGTACCAAGAGCCTTATTCTCTTTCATCTGAACCTCCTCTGGAAGATTCTCTAACCAACCAAAGGTCTTTGTGGCAAGAAACATGTGTAAGGGGAGGGAAAAGGGCTGTAACAGTAAGAACTTATGTAGAATTACATAGCTTAAAATATAAAATTCCAAGACCTAAAATTGACTATGTTCTGCTATATGGGTCAAGATTACTCACAAGTCATTTTCTTCACCTCACTGTAACGTTGGGTGAAGATGTTATATTGAGTGTGCGACATTCTTACTCACAATGAAAGTGATTTTAGTGCATGGTTAGAAAAGGAAATTTGCAGTTGCTAACATTAAAGTTTCAGACCATAGTCAAGGCTTAAAATTTTCACACAATATCCCTTACTTACTTTTTTAAAGCTAGGTTTAGAATCAGTTAAAAGAGAAAACAAGTTAAAATAACCCCAATAAGTAGTCTTATTCAGTAAGAATTAGAAAAAGCCACCTGTTTTTCAAGTAACTTAATTTATTGAAAGAGGAATAAAACCAAAAAAAAGTGGTGCACATAACAGTGGTTAGGAGCTGTGCGTGTTGGTGTCAGATAACATATTCACTGTATAGTAATAAGCTGTTGGACATATCTTTTAAAGCCTCACTTTACTTATCTGTAATATAGATAAAATGATAGAGATTAAATGTGATAATACATGTAAAAATTAAGTATTTGGCACATGGTGGATATTCAATAGCTATAAGCAACTATTATTAATAAAATAGCATACACAGAACATCAATGTGCTTTGAGATGAGAGAAACAATAGATGTGTATTTTATATTGTATATGTCCCCCAAACCAAGCAATATTCTTGGGACCATTCAGAATATCCAAGATGTAAAATAAAAATTAGGTTCAAATTTATGTGATAGTGGCTCAAATTTTAATAGGCAAAGCTAACATAGGGCCTGTTTAGATCTTTCCTCTACTATGAATGAAATCATTACATTGCATGCATGAGAAGAGCAGTGTGAGACTGGTTTTCAGCACCTGCATAAGGGGGCCCCAGCATGGATAGCCTCAGGAGTTACACTTGCTTTGGTGAGGAATAAGTATGAGGCAAACCCTTATAGTATGCCTCTTGAGTATGTCTAACAGGTGCTCATATAAGCCCTTAGATAATTCCATCAACTTCTTTGTGCCTCTGATTCCTCATCTGCCAAGCTATCTATCTATAATCTATCATCTATCTATCTATAAACAGATAAATGGATAAAAATGCAGTATGCAGACACAGTGGAATATTATTCAGCTATAGGAAATGATATGCACTGGGCGTGTTGGCTCATGCTTGTAATCCCCTCGCTTGGGAGGCGGAGACAGGAGAATCATGCAGGTTTGAAGCCAGCCACACTGGCTTAAAAGACCCTGTTTCTAAAATTTAAAAAAAGTACAAAATAGGTCTGGGAGTGTAGCCCAGAGGTAGAAGGGCTTCCAGGAACCCCAGTACCACCAAAAAAAAAAAAAAAAAAAAAAAAAAAAAAAAAAAAAGAAATCCAGTTATTTGTGGCAAAATGAATGGAACCGGAGGATATTAACATAAACGAAATAAGTCAGATACAGAAAGATAATTACTGCATATTCTCACTCATATGTAGAAGCTAAGAAGATTGATCTGAAAGAAGAAAGTAGAATGGTTATTACTAGCGGCTAGGCAGGGTAGTGGAGAGAGAAGGGAGAGGGGTGTTGGATAATAGGTACCCAAATACAATTAGATAGGAGGAATAAGTTCTAGCACAGTAGGATGATTATAGTTTGTAGCTATTTTTTGAGCTCAAGGAACTAAATTACTTTTCTACTCAGTTTTGTAACTGAAATACTAGCCTGATACCATAAATACTGTAATGAATGGCATGATGCTGAGCTAATTAGAAGGGCATAATTCTGCAGGTTCATTATTACCTGTTATTATATAAATTGTGATTAATTATGTTTCAATCAATTTTTTCCATTTTGATAACTTTCCAATACTTATCAAAAATATTCCTGCAGAGTAACTATTTCTTTGCCAAGATTTTATAATAAAAAATAATCTTCCTAGAATTTACATTCTACAGGAGAGTAAGGACTTTCTATTTATTTTTACATACCGAATGTTTAGACTAATGGTGGTTCATATACATATTTAAATCTTTTAACGTATAAATAGCAGAGAGAAGTTGTCACAAATGAAAAGCCCCGCCCGCCGGGTGTAGAGGTGCTCGCTTGTAATCCAAGTACTTGAGAGGGCTGAGACAAGACGACTGCAGGTTTGCAGCCAACCTCAGCAACTTAGATCATCTACAACTTTATGAAATCCTGTTTCAAAATAAAAAAATGTGGCTGAGTTTCAAAAAATTTTTAATGACTTTTAGTTGGTAGAATCACAATATTTTAGCTACTCTTTTGTCTTTCAGTTCTAAATTCTCCACGCCTGGGGCCTAAAGTAGATACCATTGCCCATCTCATTATCCTTGCCAACGACGATGCATTTGGAATTCTTCAGCTCTCAGCGCCAATTGTTCGAGTGGCAGAGAATCACGTTGGACCCATTATCAATGTGACCAGAACAGGGGGAGCATTTGCAGATGTTTCCGTGAAGTTTAAAGCTGTGCCAATAACTGCCGTAGCTGGTAAGGGGAGACACTTAGGAGCAGGGAAGTATTTTAGGGGGACATATGTCCTTGAGAACAAAGCTATTCATAGATGCAGTTAGGAAAATCAACTAGAAAGCAATGATACTTTTCTATTTGTTTAGAGACATATCTAAAGTTTTTATATATCTTTGACACTGAAGTTGTAGAATTCATGAAAACTGATGGTAAAAGTGTATATACATTCAATTGCTGTAGTGACCAAAATATACACAAAACAATGCAAAGTAAACTAAGGGCAGAATTGGTTGCCTTTGGGTGTACTTATTTGTTTTTGAAAGGGATTCTTGTGTAAATGACTATTGAGGAATGCAGGGGAAAAATGAGCAGCCATTGATTTTGGTGCTTAGCAGCCTTGTCTACAGATCCCTTTATCTTGCTTATTTATTAATGAACATTAAAAAGGCAATGAATGGCTAGCATAGGTTATTTTATGCATAGAAATGGTTTCACTGCCAAATGCAAACAGTAGAAGACTGCCTTCATTAGTAATGGAGTTGCAGCATTTGGGGGGAAGTTTGCTTAACAGCAACTCGGAGTCTAGAATTATGTTTTTCACTTGAATGAATAAGAGTGTGAATGAATGGGCTATCATGACTCGTAAAAAATAATAATCTGGACATGATCCTTGCTTAAAAAGACAAGAAATCAGGCTCACCTAATTTGTGCACATTTGAGGGTGAGTGCTCTTAGGAATGCCCGTCTGTGTCTAGATGGCTGGTACATTCACAAGTGTTGGGGGTCAGTTAGTGTTAAGCAATTATTCCTTAGGCTCCTTAAGTAGCATCCTTCTTTTTCCTATTTATGGTTTGATGAGAAACTGTCGGGATCCAGCCGAACAGCTGGCGGGGTTTGACGAGATGATAAGTACCGACGACTCGAACACAAACCCATGAGCCGGGAGTCAAGTCAAGCAAGATCTCATTTATTTCTCTCCAAGCAATCATATATATAGCACCAAACCACGAGGGGAATTCCCATGAGAAATAGCCTAGCCTATCCGGGATAAAGATCACTAGCACATAGTTCACGGCCAATCCCAGGCCAGTACATGAGCCATTCATGTGTGCAGAAAGCTCCTTTAAAGGTAGAAAGGGAAAAACCGCTCAGTCTCCCCACCCATAATGAATGGGGAAACCACGCCTTTGTAGCATCCTCCAGGCGCCATCTTTAGCCCATTTTTTGCTGAATCACTTTACTTAAAGTTTTGCTTTAGGCTGTAGGCCGCTCAGGCCGAGGAAGGCTGCATCTCCTTAGGCGCTGTATGGACACACCCCATCAAGAAACAAAGCTCTTACCTCCCTGAGCAGTACTCAGAAGCTACTTGTAATCCAACTTTGTGGGAAACTCTATCATTTCCAGCTGTGCCATTGAGGATGCTAACATGATTCATCTGTACAACTGTATAATCCATCTTCCAAGTAAAATTAGAATTCTATTTCTATTCTTGTTCTGAGAATATTGTACATAACTTTTCTATAGATAAGGAATAATCTCTCTCATCTATCTTTCTGAAAGTGAAGGAATAAATTTCAAATACACTGAGGAAGTCTTTTCCATTATCTTGTGATTTTATCAAATCCATATTTTTATAGTTTTAGAATTAAAAGTTTACTTGTGTGGAATAAATGTAATTCATAGCCTCAAACATGTCTCTCTGAGCATATCCATAAAATTTGATTCTCAATAGTCTTTCCCTAGTATATGTGGTCTTGTCATATTTTGGAATTGGTGCTAACAGTTTGCTCTTGGTCTTTGCAGGTGAAGATTATAGTATAGCTTCATCAGATGTGGTCTTGCTAGAAGGGGAAACCAGTAAAGCTGTGCCAATATACATCATTAACGACATCTACCCTGAGCTGGATGAATCTTTTCTTGTGCAGCTTCTGAATGAAACAACAGGAGGAGCCAAATTAGGGACGCTGACAGAGGCGGTCATTATCATCGAGGCTTCAGATGACCCCTATGGATTATTTGGTAATCAGACTCATTTGTGTCTGTCTTTGCTTCTCTGTAGAGGTCATAGATACTGACATTTTCTTTATTTGTAGAGACTCAGAATTGATTTGATCAAGTATTCTTTTTAAGTAACTATTACTGAAACATAGGAATCTATGCAGAATAACTGGCAGTGAATAGTGGTTATTTTATTTTATTTTAAGAAGGAATAAATTATTTTATTTATTTTTTATTTTTATTTATAAGTGGAACATATTGAAAATGGTGTACATTTAGATAGTGCTTTGTGCCCTTTCCCCTCCCATTTCCCTTCCCCCTTCCAATAAAGAATGCCCAGGTTAACCATGTTATATTTATACTATTACACATATTTGTATGTAGCTCCTCCATTGAACAACCTCAGCTTTCTTCCTCTCCTATCCTTCCGTTCAAGCTTTGCTGAGATTTCCCCTCCTTCATCTGGAATCCCTCTGGTATTACCACTACTTCCTAGCTTGGGCATATTAGAGAAAACATATGTCCCTTCTCTTTCTGTGCTTGACTAGTCTCACTTAATATAATGTTCTCCCTTTCCTCCCATCTTTTTGCAAATGCTACTATTTTATTCTTTATAGCTGAATAGAATTCCATTGTGTGTTTTTCCCATAATTTTGCAATCCATTCATCTGTTGATGGAGATAAAGAAAGTAAATCACCTTTTAATACAGAGATGAAAAATAAAAAATTCTTTGGTTTGGATTTGGTTTCTAGGTGTGTTTTGAGAATCTTCTGTAGTTCTTTAAAATAATTATTTGAACTTTAAGAAATTACTACTCAGATGTAGACTTCTGGGCTCTCTTGATAAGTAGGAAAATCTGAGAACAGCAAAGCCCGCTTTCCCGCATAGGATCAGCTATGAGAGCAAAATAGCAACCACCCGTGAGGACCAGGCTGGCCCTGTGCAGATTGCTACACAACCTGCTAGATTTATTTTCTCATCTCTGGTACATCCCTGACCCCTACAGAATTCTGAGTTTATGATTTCTGTGTTTATCACAGTAAAGATAATTTTGAAATTTTGACAAACCAGACCAAGTTGTATCATAGCATGCTACTCTGATTTTGTGGGGTATAGCTACTCAGATTGCTTCAGAGAGAAAGAATCCAGTATAGAAGGGCGCATGATTAATTCCATGTTAACTCAGGTTTATTTTGTATTTGAAACCAACTCTTCAATGTCTGCCCTCCAGGTTTTCAGATTACTAAACTTACTGTAGAGGAACCTGAGTTTAACTCAGTGAAGGTAAACCTGCCAATAATTCGCAATTCTGGGACACTTGGCAATGTTACTGTTCAGTGGGTTGCCACCATTAATGGACAGCTTGCTACTGGCGACCTGCGAGTTGTCTCAGGTAATGTGACCTTTGCCCCTGGGGAAACCATTCAAACCTTGTTGTTAGAGGTCCTGGCTGACGACGTTCCGGAGATCGAAGAGGTGAGAGGAATGGCTAGTATAGAATTGTGCCTGTAAATTGTGCCTTGTCTTAGAGTGACTAGAGCAGATTACTGTTACTGTGACAGAGAGGATGTCAGATAAACTATTTCTGCAAGAGTGTTCAAAATATAGTAGTGTGAAAGTGATTCTTAAAAATAACAAAATCAGGAATAGTCTAGAAATAGATTGTGTATATGTATGTTAGTTTACTAGTATAAGATTTGTGTGTGTGTGTGCAATTACATTGTGTTTTTCAACATTTCGGTTACTGGTTAAATATATACATCGGTTATAATTTTGTTATACTTGTTTTATATAAACTCTTAATTTATATTTATGGTCTCATTTGGCTTGAGTGTGAGCCAATCTTATTTAAGTGTAGATTTAATTTTCCATTCATTTATTCCTCATTTTTGAAAATTTAATATATAATATATAATCGAGAAACATTTTCTGTTATTTATTTTCATGATGTAGAAGAAAAGTAGTTAATGTGAGAAAGTTGATTCATTACAAATTTATTGTCTGAATATAATTTTATCTTATAAAATTCAAGTATTACTAAAGTCCAGAACTCATAAAATTACTTTTATTAGCATTTATTCTTTAATAGTTCAAATTTTTATAAGTCCATAAAACTTCTTTCAGATGCTAATTGCATCATTATTCAATTCTAAAATACTATTTATTAATACCTACAAAACATATCTGTTTTCTTCTTCTAAACTGAGGTGGCATTATAGTATGTTTTTCCTTTTAAGTTTTATCAGAGAATTTTCACTTAATGTAGGAAATAAAATCTAATAGATTAAATTTCCACTAAAATGTATATGTACTATTTTCTCTAAGTAAAAAGGTATAAGGTTATAAAAGTTATAATAAACATGAATAGGAATCTTAAATTTGATTCACATGATTATATAACTGAACATTAAGGAATTTAAACAGTCCATATTTCTCATGTATAATTATTTCCTATTATTAAGTTGAAGATTTTGTTTCATGTTGGGTTTACAAATGTAATTGGGGGAGTGCCTTTGAGTCTACTTATATTGCATTCTATTTTTGTACTTATATGGATATGTTTGATATTTTTCCCCCTGCAACATTCTTATTCTAATTTCAGAACTGGGATGCTGTTAAGGAAGTTTTCACTGTATTTTTAGGTTATCCAAGTACAACTAACTGATGCCTCTGGTGGAGGTACTATTGGGTTAGATCGAGTGGCAAACATTATTATTCCTGCCAATGATAACCCTTATGGTACAGTAGCATTTGTTCAGTCGGTTTACCGTGTTCAAGAGCCTCTGGAAAGAAGTTCCTGTGCTAACATCACTGTCAGGCGAAGGTATATGAGATGGCTGTTTACATCTCTGGGAGTGATGGGTGTTATAGGGGGTGGAGAAGTTGCTTTTATAATTAAATAATTTGGATTTTGTGTTTTTTCTATATTGTAATTTATTTTATAGGTTATTATAATGTGTTAATTGGATCATGCCCATTAACAGAAAGACCCCACCATATTTGCCTGTTGGTGAAATAGATATTAGACTATACACCTATGTGTTCTCTAACCCCAGAATTGTATTGTTTTTATATGTGGTCTGTTCAAATTAGAAATTAGATACACTTTAAATTAAAGAACATTCAAATGCTATTTTAAGAGGCTGATTTCCAGATTCTGTTCAGTAAGCTTCTTCAGAAGTAAAAAACATAAGATCAAGGGTCCTTTTGACAAGTCGTTACATTTCCTCTAAATGTACTGGTCTCATTGTTATCTTGCTTGATAGACAACGATCAATAAAAATGTATTTGTAATTCTGTTTGGAAATTCTGAAATGAACACTATACTCATAGCTTGTTTAAGAATAAGCATTTTGATTGAAAACTAGAAAGGGTTTCTTTCATGAAAAAACAAAATGTTGACAGGCAGCTGTAATTAAGAAGCCTGAATGTGTTTGCACTAGTCTTTTAAACACTCAAAAAAGTGGAAATCACATCAGCAGTACTCTTCTCTAGGTGAAATCCACAGCTTTCCTTGGGTGCTTAACTCATCTTTTAATTGTCCCTCCACCTTGTAGCGGAGGGCACTTTGGTCGGCTGCTGTTGTTCTACAGTACTTCTGATATTGATGTAGTGGCTCTCGCAGCTGCGGAAGGTGAAGATTTGCTGTCCTACTATGAATCGCCAATTCAAGGGGTGCCTGACCCGCTTTGGAGAACTTGGGTGAATGTCTCTGCAGTGGGGGAGCCCCAGTATACCTGTGCCACTCTGTGTCTCAAAGAATATGCTTGCTTAGCATTTTCATTTTCCAGTGCTTTGGAGGGGCCCCAGTGTTTTTGGATGACATCATGGATCAGCCCCACAGCCAACAACATTTCAGACTTCTGGACCTACAGGAAAAACATGACCAGGGTAGCATCTCTTTTCAGTGGTCAGGCTGTGGCTGGTAGTGACTATGAGCCAGTGACAAGACAGTGGGCCACGATGCTGGAAGGTGATGAGTTTGCAAATCTCACAGTTTCTATTCTTCCTGATGATTTTCCAGAGATGGATGAAAGTTTTTTAATTTCTCTTCTTGAAGTTCATCTCATGAACATCACAGCCACTTTAAAAAATCAGCCAACCATAGGACAGCCAAATACTTCTACAGTTGTCATAGCACTAAATGGGGATGCCTTTGGAGTGTTTGTGATCTACAGCATCAGTCCCAACACCTCAGAAGATGGCTCGTTCGTGGAAGTTCAGGAGCAGCCTCTGACCTCCGTGGAGCTGGTGATCCACAGGACGGGAGGCAGCTTAGGGCAGGTGACAGTCGAATGGCGTGTTGTTGGTGGAACAGCTACTGAAGGTTTAGATTTTATAGGTGCTGGAGACATTCTGACCTTTGCTGAAGGTGAGTTTGGTTCTAAATATATTTCACTTTTCCGTAGTAAAGTCATGATAGTTAATTTCAATGTTAATAATCACAACATTTCTCACTTATTGTATATATTCTTGCTAATAGGTAAAAAGTATAGTATGACTTTGAAAAAACAGAACTTAGTTGTTTTATTAATAATTGATAATAAGGCATTGTGGGAGATACCTGTCATCACAGTACTTAAAAGGCTGAGACAAGAGGATTTCAGGTTTGGGGCCAGCCTCAGCAATTTAGTGAGATTATTTTTCAAAATAAATAAAATAGGGATAGGGTGAAACTCAGAGGTAGAGTGCCCCTGGGTTCAATTCCCAGTATCTTACACACACACACACACACACACACACACACACACACACACACACACAAATTGACATGACATATATAAGTTGACATTATTATGTACATAATTTTTTGGTATATTGAAAAAAGGAGATTTTCAAAGAACATTTAAATTTTATCTCTTTATGTGTAATAGTATTGCCTTTAGAGAAACAGAGGCAACTATAAAGCTGGTTCTAATTTTGAAGCGAAGTTACAAGAATGAGCCATGTGACTACAACCAACCTGAGGATAAGAAGCAGTACTACCTAGAAGAACAAGTATATATAAACAGTTTCATATTCTCTAGATGTCAGGACAAATTTTCAGTCAAAATAATTTACAAATAAAAAATAGATTAAACTTTGGTGACCATATTCATATGAAGTTAATCCTAGTGGTAGATTAATTTGTAATATTGCTTTTAGACTTGAGTGGGATTACTATTGAAATTTTTCATAAATAATATACTTACATAATAGATGGTAAAAAAAGTTAGAATTGGGATCAGATTCACTGATACTTTTTCAAAACTAGTTGAATCAGCTGGTAATTAAAATTTAAAAAGTTTATATGTTTAAAATAGTAATTAAGTATGGCAAAATTGTACTGAGTTCTTGTTTAAATTCTGATTTGAACAATTTTAGATACCATAAAGTTTCTTTAACATTGTATTTTTCTGATTGAAAAGGTAATGCATATTCATAAAAATCTTGTAATATACAACAAAATGAAATAAATGTTATTCATAATTCTATATCTTGGAACAAAATATTGTATCTGTTGTTTAACTTTTTAATGTATGTCCTTTATTCAGAAACTGTCTGGGTTTCATAGTACATATACTTTTTGAAAAATAGACTTTTTGAAATATCTAATAGTTGTTATGTTTTAAAGTATATTTTTAAAATAGTAAATTATAATGGTTATTTCCTAGTAAGTGATTTGAGGAATAGTGGAATATAATATACTTGGTAATTGGCAATTTATAATATTTCTTCATGTTTTTTTTTTTTTTGGTGGTACTGGGGTTCCTGGAAACCCTTCTACCTCCGGGCTACACTCCCAGACCTATTTTATACGTTTTATTTGGAAACAGGGTCTCTTAAGCCAGCAGCTGGCTTTGAACCTGCGTGATCCTCCTGTCTCCAGCGGGGATTACAAGCATGCACCACCACACCCGGCTTTTTCTTCCTGTTTTAAAGGGATCAATGATCAAGACTAGCCTCAGCAACTTAGCAAGACTCTCAGCAACCTAGTGAGACCTCATTCAAAACAAAAAATAAAAAAGGAATATGGGTGCATCTTGGAGGTAGAATACCTCTGGGTTCAATCCCCAATACTATACATATACAAAAGAGGGAAGAATGAAAATGTAATGAGAAAGTAGTAGAAATGAAAGTTTAAAGTTATGATTTTCTGGTGCCTTTGGTAAATACAAAGAAAGTTATCACATAGAGAAACAGCATTACATAAATTAGTGTTAGCTTGAATTATCACTTTGGCCTCACACTAAATGGACTATATTTTATAACTAACCTGGATTACTAGATACTGTGTACTCTCATGAGACAGTCTTGCACTGCTCTATTGATTAGAATGCATCAGAATAAAAGAAAAAGAACAAATGTTTAATCTCCTTTTTCTTGCCTTTCCATTTTCTCATCCTTTCCTCTTCTTTCCAGAAAGTGGGAGGAACTAAATAAGGTTCTGTAGATGCAGGAGCAGCATTTACTTTAAGGATGTTTATGGGTCTCCTGTCTACTATTGGGGTCCTAGATCAAAGTACAAAGTAGACCCCTGAGTCCTGATGACTCTTGCCTTCCTTTGACTTCTGCCTGCTTCCTGCATCATCCTGCATTGCCCTGGAAGCTGGGGTTTGATGCTGTCATCTCAAACAGTTATCCAAAGACCCTTATCACCCAAGCTGGTTCTTTTGCTCAGCATCTTCTTTTTGTTCTCCATTTTGACCATGATTCTTTAAGTACTTCTGGCCTTTCAGAAAGATTTTGGGTTGAATACCTTTTTAATTTTTTATTTTATTTTATTTTTTATTGGTGCACTGTATTCATACATCATAGTGGGATACAAACTTTTGTAGACATACATGCACACATCGCCCAGTCAGCCCCCACCCGATCCCCACCCCATTCTCTCCCCATCCCTCCCTCCCATGCTTGGCTTAGTGGTTGACATCTAGTATTATAGCAATTTATCAAAAATTAAAAATGATAATCTCACATAACAGTTTCATTTGTCTGATACCAAGCTTTTGATGACTTAAAGATAACATTTCAATATTTCTTTTTACTTTCTTTCTTACTAGAGAATATTTTTTTTCTATTTTTTTAGGTGAAACTATCATATATTTATATATCTATTTTTCAGGAAAAAAAAATCTATCCTAATATGGAAAATGGACTCTAGATACCCACAACGATCTTGAAAAAGAACAAAGCTAGAAGATATATATTTTCTGATTTCAAACCATATAAAGCTACAATAATTGAAACAGTGTAGTACTATTCTAAAGGCAGATATATAAACGATTGGAGTTAAATAAAAGCCTAGAGCTAAATTCTTCCCTATATTGTCAAGTTATTTTTGACAAGGTTTCCATGAACATTTGGTGGTAGAAATAATAATATTTTAACTAAATATTGTTGAAACATAATAATTACATGGAAAAGAATAAGGTTGGACCCTTACCTAACCCCATATACAAATATTAACTCAAAATAGATAAAAGACCTAAATATAAATCTTAAGACTATAAACTTTTAGGAGAAAATCTGGGTCATAAAACCTCACAACATTGACATTGGCAGTGATTTCTTGGATATGATTTCAATGGCACAGGCAATAGAAGAGTATACAAACTCCCTAAAAAATAAAAAAAAATATTGTATATCCAAAGACAATGTAAACAGAGTTAACAGTTACTAATAGAATGGGATATAATATTTCCAAATGCTATATCTGAAGGTATATTAATATTCCAACTAGAAATCCTAAAAATTAACAACAATAAAGGCAAACAATACCATTTAGAGATAGGTAAAAGACTAACATAAGTAATGAATCTCCACAGATAACCAATCTTAGTTGACTGTTGGATGGAAACTCTTGTTTCTCTGGTTCTGGTGTGTGTTACCTATTTCTTCTTTGTAGTTAATCTCTTTGAGTATTTTCTCTAGTGCTGGTTTTGAAGACATAAATTCCTTCAGTTTCTGTTTGTCGTGGAAGGTTCTTATTTCTCCATCTAATTTGATAGAAAGTTTTGCTGGGTAGGAAATTTTTGGCTGGAAGTTGTTTTCTTTCAGAGTTTGGAATATGTTATTCCAAGCCCTTCTGGCTCTCATGACTTGGTTTGGGAAGTCTGGAGTGATTCTAATTGGTTTGCCTCTGAATGTCACTTTGTTTTTGTTGCCTTTAAGATTCTCTGCTTGGCTTCCACATTGGTCATTTTGACAATTATGTGGCGTGGGGATCCTCTTCTCCGATCCTGTCTAAAGGGAGTTCTATAAGTTTCCTGGACCTGTGTATCAACCTCTTGCTCTATGTTTGGAAATTTTTCTGCTATTACTTCCTTGAAGAGATTGTTGATCCCTTTGATTTCACTTTCTTTTCCCTCCTCTATTCCAATTATTCTTAGGTTAGCTCTCTTAAAATGGGCCCATATTTCTTCAATATCAGATTCCCACTGTCGGATATTTTTTCCTAGATTAGAAACTATGCGTTCATTTTTGGAATGATCATCTTCTAAGAGCGAGATTCTGTTCTCCATGTGGTCTAATCGGTTGTTTGTGCTTTGATTTGAGGCCTTTACTTCATTAATTGCATCCTTTATCTCTTTTTGGCTCTCTCTGAGTTCTTTTCGAAGCACCTCTATTATTTCTACAGTTATTTTCCTGATTTGATCTTCTAGAAATCTCTGATTTTCTGTTTTATCGGGTTCTGATGTTGTGGGGTTGTGAGCATTCATTGCTCCAGTATTATTCCTCTTTCCCATGATTTCGGAAGTTTGTGCCTTCTCTGGGTTCTTCCCTTGGGTCACTATGACTTCACTTAAGGTGTTCTGGATCTCGAGTCAGTAGTATCTCAGACCCCACTACTCCTTTGCTGGGTTGTATCACAGAGTCTCCGACTCAGAGAGTCAATAGAGGCTGCTTTTAGACTGTGGGGGGTGCCAGGTTGCACGTTCTCCTTTGGTGTGATATCTCTGCCACCGCCCCTCCCCCACTGGGTCAAGTCCCAGGGAGTACAGTACTGGGATTTCTCCTTTGTGGCCCGCAATTTGACTCACTGTTCTTGAGTACGCAGATGTAGCTATACTGGATTCTGTGAATTCTCTGCTGCTGCCGTCGGTGGCAATATGGCGCCGCAGTCACGCCCTCGGCCGTGAGGCTGGCGTATTTCTTCTTGGTGTTGATTTCCACTCTGAATCCCTGCGGCGTGTGCTGAGCTCAGCCACTGGGAGCTTTAGATTTTACCTGCGGCGAGAAATCCCACCTGGCTGTTCCGCAGCGGCTCACCTCGGCTTGCTGTAGCCATCCGGTGAAGTTGCCGCTGTCGCCGGCAGTATGGTGCTGCTGCTGCGTCCTTGGGCGTGAGGCCAGTTATCTCCTCTGTGGCTCTGAGCTCTGTTCTCAGTCCACTTTCTCTCTGGAGCCTGGTGATTTTTTTGTTTCTCTGGTGATGGTGTTTTCTGGCTATGAAAGGCGCTGATTTTGTGGTAATGGAGATTGGTTGTTAGCAGGGCTCTTAAGCCCCGCTTTTCTCGGTCGCCATCTTCCTGGAAGTCCTGAATACCTTTTTAAAATGACTCCCAGAAATGCCAGAGTGAGAGAGAGAAAGACTCCACTCTTCTTAAGGTAACTATTTTTAAACAGAGGATGCTTTTGAACTTCTCTCCCTAGCTAGATTATTGTTCTTGAGTAAAGACTAGGATATAAAGCCATGATTCCTTGAAATAATTCTACCCTTTAACTTTTTAACAATTCAAAATGTTCCTCACCATAATCTGCCCACTTAATGAAATTTTACAGTGATACACATCACTTGTTACAGTTTTTATAGTAATGTATATATTACAGTAATATATATAGTTATATATTATATAATATATTATATATAATTATGTAATTATATATAGTAGAATATATAATATATAATATAATATATAATATACAATATATAATCTATATTATAAAATTATAATATAAAATTATAATATATTCATATATGATAAATAATTATATATTGTTTAATATATATTTATCTTTCTTATATCTCTAATATATATAATTTATATCTAATATTATATATATCTTTAATATTATATAATATATATTTTATCTCTATGAAATCTCTATATACAACAAAATACATTTTCTCTCTCTAAATATATATGTATTATATATTTAGATATATATTTAAATATATATATATTAGATATATATATTAGATATATATTTAGAGAGAGATAGAGAGACAGAGTAAGAGTTAAGGTTTGGATACAGCATGCTCCTCTCAATAAGCCCATATGTTAGGCAGGGCAGCAATGTTCACAGATGAACTTGTTGGATTGTGAGGGCTATACCCTTTTGAGTGGATTAATCCATTTTATGGGTGATAATTTGAACTTCTGGGTGGACAGGTAGGATGTAGCTGGAGGAAGTAGGTCATGGGGGATGTGGCTTTGGACTGTATTTCTTCCTGGTCCCTTCTGCCATGAGCGGAACAGTTTCCTCTGCCAAAACCTTCTGCCATGATGCTTCCCTCTTCTGTCAGCCAGCTGACCAGAGAGTACACCTATGAATCCATGAGACAAAATAAACTTTTCTCCTCTAAGTTATTCTTCTCGTCAGGTATTTTGGTCACAGCAATGAAAACTTGACTATTACCTAGATTAGAATATAAAATTTGCTTATAAAGCTGCTAATCCTGCTCACAATACTGAACTAATTATAATGAACTCATATTTTTTAACTTAATTTTTAAAACGGAAGTTATTTGGGAGCATTTCTTAGTTCACAATGTTGGTGTTTTTTTTTTTGTTTTTTTTTTGTCTTTTTACTTTTTTTTGTAATTCCATTAATTTTTTATAGGTGAAACAAAAAAGACAGCCATTTTAACCATTTTGGATGATTCCGATCCTGAGGATGATGAAAGCATCGTAGTTAGTTTGGTGTACACTGAAGGTGGAAGTAGAATTCTGCCCAGCTCCGACACTGTGCGAGTGAACATTCTAGCCAATGACAACGTGGCGGGAATTGTTAGCTTTCAGACCGCTTCCAGATCTGTCATAGGTCATGAAGGTGGGTTCCTTTTTTGGAGCACATTCATTCTCTTTTCCATGGATGCCATTTTTTAAAGCTTCTGGTCTCTTCCTTTCATTATTTGTGGAGCGGTGTGTTTTACTCTGTATAGAACTTATTTGGCAGAGGGCTGCCTAGTGAATGCTTAACTGAATGTGTTAGTCTTGCAGAGTGACTTTGTGCTCCAGCCTGCTACTCCCCATTGGTGTGATTTTAATAGACAAGCCTGGGATGCTCAGCTTTCTCAATTGTT
Organism: Muscardinus avellanarius; assembly: GCF_963383645.1. NCBI lineage: Eukaryota > Metazoa > Chordata > Mammalia > Rodentia > Gliridae > Muscardinus > Muscardinus avellanarius. Next base: position 76,874,197 of record NC_137786.1, read on the forward strand.
AAATGACAAAACATCATTTACTTCTTAGGTTTCATTGTAAGGATTAAATGAGCTAATAGAGTCCTTAGTGTAGTTCTTTGCAAGAATATTGTATGCTTCTTAATAGCTATACTTATGAAACAATAAAATATTGGTTTTCTGTTAGAAACAAGTAATATAATTAGTAAATGCTTTAGCCTAGAATTTATATTATCTTTGTATGCTTTATGAGCAGAGTGCCAAACTAGAAAAACATACAATGTCCCTTTTTCTTAAAAAGCAATAATTGTCTTAAAACTTTTTAGTATTTTGTGTCATCTATAGACTAATTTTTGTATCAGACATTATAACAATGTTGTTTTGTCTTCGAATAGCTTGTTTTGAGATTTTGAAAAACTCATTTATAGGCTGTTTTACCCACATTGTTTTAAGGAATAAAAAATTATTTCCTTAAATAGTTAAGAAATAAAAAGGATGTAGATTATGTATTTGGATCCCTACTTTACAGAGAAGCAAACAACAACAAAAACTTAGTCGGAGAGATTAAATGATCTGACAAGTTCAAATAGCTGGTTAGTAGCTGTACTGGAAACTGAATGCAGTTTAGTGTGCATTATGTCTCCTTACTGGATATTCCCAACTTACAAGTTTATTGAACTTATGTATATGAATGTTTGAGCCATTTTCTGACATTCTTTATTACTTGTTTAGAACTGTATGTTGTCTAAGCCATAATGGTAAGAATGACTAACAAATTGCTATAAACCTAAAGACAAATAATTAACTATTTAAAATTATCGGTAACAAAATAGAAGTGAAAATCCATAGCCAAAATAGTGAATAATACTGAGAAGAATATTTATGGAATACTTTCTGTGTACCAGTCACTCTCCATCAATTATTTCACTTAATTTTAGCAGCAGTGCTATGAAAGTATAATGGGATTTGCTAGATTTTCACATAAAGAAACTAAATTTGAGATCAGTGGTGGCGTTTAAGGCCCAGCTGTGTTGAACTCCACAGCCCATGTATAGGACACATTGTGAGGAGAGACTTGGTTTTGTTTGTATTTGTATTGGGCACAGAACATGACAGTGCAGGAACTTTGTTTAAATATGTAAAGCAATTTGAGTTGGAAGAGTAATGAATTTGAGTAGTATTATCTGTATGGAAGAGAAGGAATTTGGTCAGAGAATCTAACTATATCTCAGGATAGAGACAAAAGTTGGATTTTTAGAGATGATAGTTAAAATCAGGGAAACAAAATCCTTGTGGAAGAGAAGAAAAGAAAGTTATCAAGGATGGAACCATGCAGAATATCAGGCTAAGTGGCCAGGAAAGGAAAGAGACCTTCGAGCTTCGAGAAAAGAGAGTCAGAAGAAACCAGGGAGAAATTGTACTTTCATCAGTTACCAGAAAGAGGTAACCAGTGGATCTCATAGGAACATGGCCATCAAGCGGACTACGTTTCCAAAAGGGCTGGGAAAAACAAAAATGCAAACCCAGTAGCAGCTGCAGTGGGATTTAATGAGACTTGGGGATAGAAAACAGATATATAAGAATGACTAAGGGACAGAGTGGCCACTAGGGAGTGGGGTGCTTGGCACTGTTCACAAACTTCTGGTCTATGCCAAGATGAGATCAGAAACTTCTATACCAATTTCATTATGCTATGCTATCTAAAACCAGTACCTGTGCTGCACGCGTGCTCTTTTGCTCTGTAACTTATACATTCATTCAATTTATTGTGTTATACAAAAGTGTCATTCTATGATGGATTAAACAAAGCAAACAAAAGCAAACAAGCCCTTGTCCTTCATGGCATAATGAGAAGCACTGTCCGTTGGCCATGAGAACAAGGAAAGGGAAAATATAAGAGAAAATAAGATTAGATAGGAGTGTCTTGGATTTACTTTTATTTTGTTGAAGAGGTACAGGGAAAGAAAATCCTGTATAGGAAGAGATCCAGGAGTTGGCGATATGAAGCTATAAGTATCATCAGGGACCAGGAAGAGTTAGACTAAATTTAAGAGGGGACTTAGAGCTAGAGTAGGCATGAGCTTTGCAGTGGTAAGAATGATGGAATTTTATTTTTAAGAAATTCAAAATAATATGAATGTCTGGCTTAAACTTAGATTTTTTTTTTTTTTTTTTTTTTGGTGGTACTTGGGTTCCTGGAAGTCCTTCTACCTTCGGGCTACACTCCCAGACCTATTTTATTATTTTATTTATTTATTTGTGTGTGTGTGTGTGTGTGTGCAGGCCTGGCGATGGAACCCAGGGGCATTTGACCTCCGAGCTACACCCCCTGCCCTATTTTTTATTCTTTATTTTGAAACCGGGTCTCACTGAGTTGCAGAGGGTCTCACTAAGTAGCTGAGGCTGTCCACGAACCGCGATTCTACAGGTCTCAGCCTCCCGAATGCTGGGATTACAAGTGTGCGCCACCACGCCTGGCTCCAGACCTATTTTATACTTTTAAATTTGGAAACAGGGTCTCTTAAGCAAGTGTGGCTGACTTCGAACCTGCGCGATCCTCCTGTCTCCGCCTCCCAAGCGCGGGGATTACAAGCGTGCGCAACCATGCCCCGCTAAACTTAGATTTTTAACTGTAGGACAGTGTTGGTATGAAAGTGCATCCTATGAGTGTCTGGGTGGTGATGGTAGTGGTGGATTGAAGGCTTCTGAAGAAACCAAGCATTCCTGCTGGGTGCCAAAGCAACATGGAGAAACTGTGGATGCCAGCGCCTGTGTTCTTTTTGGACTGAATGATCTTCACCTGTAAACCATACAGTTTCCGACTGCTAAATATCTGTAGGAGATACAAAGAGGAGAAAGGATTGGCAACTAAAACCAAGGTTTAAATGTATTATTGGCTAAAAATTTCCTTTAGCTTACCAGTTTATGAGCATGAGTTAGTACATGAAACATTGGCTTGCTTTTATTGTTTGCATAAGTATTCCCTAGGCTACATTTTTCAAACAAAAATGGGGGATAATTTCTATTTTTTCACTTTTCTTGCCCTTTATTCTGAAGCCATTTCTTACAGCCTAAATTAATTTTATTTTTTCAAATCCATTTTGAACCTTAAAATATAGTATTTTATATGTATGTATGTATGTATGTATGTATATATGTATTCTGTATAATATTAACACAGCAGTGCAGAGAGGAGAGTGTCTTAAGATGAGCTTACCAAAGTGAACTAATGAAAACTTTGTAGTGATCCTTCAGAGACAACTGCTAAACGAATAGGCTAAAAATAAAGAAAATGTGCTATGAGGAATTTCGGCAATATTCACATTGCTTTTGCCTAGTGTGAAGTTTTATTTGTGTGATTAGATTTAGAATGCAGACTACGTTGGGCTTCTGGCTCTAAAATCCATTTTTTTTTTATTCATGGGAGGAATCGTTTTCATGATTAACAATGGGTTGAATTTTGTGGAATCTGATTTCTATGTTTTGTCCTAAAGCAATTGGAGAGATGCCCAGTGGTAAATATTACTTTCTTTCAAATGTAATGGAGGGAATTTAGAAAGATGGGACAATGGATTTCACCATGGTTGCCAACTGTGTATAAATGTCTTCCTTATAAATCTGTGTTAGATATTCCACTCAGTCAGCCAGCTCAGCAGCATCATAATCATCATGCCATGTTCAGTGGGTTTAATTTTTTCTTTTCTTAGGGTCAGTACGAATCATTCTTATACAAAGATTTGAATAAGAAATTTAATTCTTTTTAAAAAATACATACATAGGACTCCTGTATTAGTCATTTTTTAATGTATTCATCTTTACAGTCTGAGTTTCCTATAATCTCCTATGTATTTTGCTATAGTTTTTAACCAGTTTTCCTTTTGTTGTAGAGGCCATCAATCATGTATACATTTATTGATTAAGACATGTTTTCTGTATTTTGGTTTTTCTATTACTTTTAGCCACATTGTCTTTGGTATTTATCTTTATAAAAAGACTTGTGGCTTGGGGAATAAGTGGACAAAATACTCGGGGATGGCAAAATGACATTTTTATTCTCAATCTTTATCTGCATTAAGCAAAGACTAGACAATATTTGATAGATTTCTTTCCTTATGTCTAGGATGTGTCACCCACTTTTGGTGGACAGTGTGGATTCTATAAAAATGATTTTCCAGTAGTCTAGTCAGATGTTAGTAGCCAAGGGTACTCCTTAGAATTTTATTCTCAGTAAGAATTAGAAGGCAGTTTAGTACTTAGAAAAGATATCCATTTTCTGACATATATTTGTATATGGAGAATTTGATTCTTAACTTTCAGTTTTTGTGTGCAAAAAAATCCAAGGCATAGTAAAATGTAATGATGACTAAATATTTTTTGTATCCAAATACTTAAAAGCTTATTCATATATCTTTGTGATATGTTTACTTTTCTAGGTATATTCTCCACTCTTCCAAAATAATTCATAGTACTAAATTTATGAGTTTAAATTTGGTATGAAATTTATTTTGCCTTTAGTAATGAATATTAAAATAGTCTCTAAAATTAATTAATTCATTGACATCTTTAAGAAATTTCTTCTAGAAATATGTATTTAAGTCAGACTCAGTGGCACATGCATGTAATCTAGTACTTAAGAAGCTGAGACAGAGCTATCACAGGTTAGAGTTAGGCAATAACTTAGTGAGACCCTGTTTTAAGATACAAAATAAAAAGGGTGAGGTATAGTTCAGTGGTAGAAAGCCCCTGAGTTCAATCCCCAGTACCCCAAAAAAGTGATTTTAGGTTTATTATCTCCAAAAAATTTGTAGTAGTTTGAAAAAAATAGAAAAAGTGTTTATATTTTATTGTATTATCTCTCTTTCTCTTGTTTAAAAAGTGCTGGAAGACCTGATTTGTATACACCAAAGTTAGTTGGATAACTAAGTAAAGTGAATATTTTAAATAAATATTTGGATTTCCACTATATGTCTGTGCTACAAAATTTAAATAAGAATATGTTCTTTTAAAACCTTTTAAGCATTGTTCTGTTTATCTTCAAAGACACAATGATTTTTAGTGATATTGTTCCTTAGTATCCCTTAGCTTGTATTTGTCATTTTATGAAACTAGTGAATTGAGCCTTTTTTCAGCAAACCACATGGCCATCAGCTCATTCCCAGCAGTTTTCATCCCACTTTAATGATTTGAAAGATAGGACTCTTGGTATTTTCTTTAGTGTTATAAACTATTTGCATGGAAATAAAAGCCAGAAATGGGAAGTATCTCAAATACTCCATTATCTGGTAAGGATGACTGTGACTTTGATGAAGTTAAAAGCATTGATGAAGAGACTTGATATCTTTCCTTTATATTTCCTTTTATAAAACAAAATCATTGATGGTATATGTAAGTGACAATGTAAAGAAATGTGATTTTCAGGTATTTGCAAGCATTTTTATGCATGCATGGTGTAAAATCACATTATATACTGGTGTAAGGAATTTGTGTCTTTTTGAGAAGTGAAGGAAGAATTTACTTGTGTTATTACAAGTCTTGACCAAGAGTACTTTATTATTTTTTTTAGCTTACAGAACATTTATGTTCTGGTGCATGTTTTGGAGTGTATATAAGTTTGTGTTTCCCATTTTAGCATGTACTTTTATAATTTTACGTACTGAATTTCCTGAAGTGCTATTAATGGAAATACTCAAAAGTGGTATGTATAAAGCTTCTAGAAAATTCAAAACAGTACAGCTTTGTACTGTTCTTATCGAAGATGGCATATCAGTTGCATGCTTGGGATTTGGGTTTTGTTGAATTCAAATGCTAATAAGTTCATCACCTTTAAACACATCAATTTGTACACTTCACTTTTGCAGGAGAAATTTTGCAATTTCATGTTATAAGAACACCTCCTGGTCGGGGAAATGTTACTGTTGACTGGAAAATTATAGGGCAAAACCTAGAACTCAGTTTTGCTAACTTTACTGGACAACTGTTCTTCCCTGAGGTAATACTTTGACAAAGAATAACTTCTCCATAAATCAACACCACTATATTATGGTTATCATCTTTCTCATTTCTTCACATCCATCGGCATGAATTCTTCTTTAACAATATATTTATTCTTTTTCTATTTACTTCTGTTATTGCCATATTAAGCCAGGCCTTACTGCCTTCTTCTTTGCATATGACATTGGACTTCTACTAATAGGCATTTCCTGCTACACTGCTGTAGAATCTCCCCAATCAATTGCTTTCTATGAATTTTTTAATAGTGCTATCCTGCTTATTCGATACGATTTACAGTGATTAGCTAAACATTCAGAATCTTCCATAATTAGCTCCTTTCTGCTTTCAGCCTGGTTTCTCACGAGCAAATGCTTTTTAAGTAATCAAGTTTTTAAAGCGTCAGGACTCCCTGTTTAAATGAAAATATGTTTGATGCACAATTTATAAGACCAATAAAAGTAGGAGGTAGTTTGTGTTCCATAACAATACAAGTGTTGTATTTCTTTCTGTTTGACATAGGGGACATTGAATCAAACAATATTTGTGCATCTGTTGGATGACAATATTCCTGAAGAAAAAGAAGTGTACCAAGTCATTCTGTATGATGTCAGGACACAAGGTAAATCATAATTCTAACTTGAACTTTTTCTTTTTTTATTTTCAGAAAAGAAAGAAATAGTAGTTTCTATTTCTGTATTTAACAATTAGATACATGCTAATTTAAACAATACTACTTTAAATATATCTCTTCTACAGAAATGTTAGATTAAAAACCCACTAGCATAGCACAGGAGTCTTTATGGACTGAGGACAGAGCTGTCAAAAAGATTTGCCAAACAGTTATTTATGGAATAAAATACATTTCCAATGGCAGAAATTTCTAAAAAGTTAATTTTATGCTAACAGGCCAGTTTGGATTTTGGTCTAATTACATATATGGACGATTCGAATTGAATCATTTTGAGCAGATTATCTGGGTATTTTCCTCAGTTTCTATTCAATTTCTGTTATTCAGATAACCAATATAGCCAAGAATGACGATGCTATAAGTGAAAAAAATCATGGTTTTTCAAAAAGCGAATAATTGTATGTTTTCTCTCACATACGGAAGCTAGATAGAAATTGGAAAACAAGGGTTATATAACCTCAGATAGAGAAGCAGAGTGGAGTGATGGAGGGAGGAGGGGGATAGAGACATAAAGAAGAGAACAGTTGGAATAATGCTATACAGGTATATTAAACTACCAAAGCCAATCTCAAAGACATGGACAGGAAAGGGGGCATTCCCAGAAGAAAATGCTCTGGGAGCTGTGTGCATACATATCCCTCTCACTCTATGCCTCAGTATGATGTCTAATTACAATGCACCATAAAAAGGGAAAACAATTCATGATTTGCTTCTTGGAAGAAAAATGGAATGTAGGTTCTGTTTGTCATCTTGAAAGTTTCTATCACAGAAGTGAAAAAGTAGAAGCCTTTCTGGTTACGTTAACATAGTTCAGAGTGGGATGTAATTGAACTATTTAGATGTTAATGCCAAATCACTGTTAGATCTCTGATATTTGTAGGAGTTCCACCAGCTGGAATCGCTCTGCTTGATACCCAAGGATATGCAGCTGTGCTGACCATAGAAGCCAGCGACGAGCCGCATGGAGTTATAAACTTTGCACTGTCATCTAGGTTTGTCTTAGTGCAGGAGGCTAATGCGACGATTCGGCTTTTCATCAACAGAGAATTCGGATCTCTAGGTTTGTGTTCCTCTAGAATGAACGTGGTTTCTAGACAAGAGTTTTTTTTTTTAAATATTCTACTTGAATGGATGAAGTCATTTCTAAAGTAAATCGGGGAAGAAAAAACATTTATTAAATCAAGGTGCTATTATCCAACTTTGTTAATTTTGGCAAGATTGTGAGAATTATCTATTTGCACAGAAACCCTGTGTAACAAACTATTGTGAAATCTCAGCTGCTAATGTTAGGAGGTGGCTGTGAGGCTTCTGCTCAGGTGAGGCTCGGCCGCTCTGGCTCTTCTCCATGTTTCCCATTCTTCTTCTGGGATGAGTAGAAGCACAGGAAAGCAAACCAAACCACGAAGGCTCCCTGGGATCTAGGGTTAGAGCCGCACACCATCGCTTTTACCTCATCACACAGCCAGGTGCAGAGTCGCCAGGAACTCGGACCAGTAATAGAAACTACTGCGGGTGCAAAAGGAAAGGCAGAAAGCTTATAATGAGACATTATTGAAAAGCTTAAATAATTACATCTCTCTGCACCAATTAAATTAGGAGCTGTCAATGTCACATACACCACAGTCCCTGGAGTGCTGAGTCTGAGGAATCAAACAGAAGGAAATCAAGCGGAACCTGAAGTTGATTTTGTCCCCATAGCAGGCTTTCTGATTTTAGAAGAAGGGGAAACAACAGCAGCCATCCACATTACTATACTTGAGGTAAAGGTCTTACGGTATTTCCTTACTCTTATGGTAAACCTCAAGTTACCATAGGGAAGTAGAAATTCATGGCACAGTCTACCTAAAGCACATAAATAGTAACTTCCAGTAACTTCTAATAACAAGCGAAAGCAGAAGAATGTAAGACAAATGTGCAAAGCATCTTAAGGTAACAGATTTCATGAAGATTAAGATTGTGTGATGAATTTTAGTTCTCTCCATATTAAATAAAGATTACTCTATCTTTAGTATAATGCTCATATACTTTATAATCTCCAGAAACTTTGTGAATTTATTTCTGATTGGTTCCCCCTACTGGTTGCTTTAAATCAGCTTATTTCTTTTCATAATTTTTTTTTTTTTAACCACACAGGAGTTTCTATTCTTGTTTAGATGGGCTAGCCTGCTGTTGTATAGTTGATTATAGAAACATCTTGTGATAAAGAATATTTCCCCAGAGAGGTTCAATATAAGATGGACCTGGCCTAAGAGGTTCCCAAGGGAGCATTTGATGACTCCAAACAATTCACGGGGCCAGCAAGTCTATGTAGGTCGGACTCTTTGTGGGTAGGACCCACTAAATTAGAGATGGTGGGAAGGCCACTGGGGGCTGATGGCTTGAAATGCGATGATAGTAACACTTGCTGACTGAAGTTACGTTTAAATGATTTTTCATATTGTGAACTCTCATGCTATTTGGAGACTTGGTGCTTCAGCTACTTAAATACATTTCCAGGAGGTTTATAAAATCAGTGTTATAGAGGAGGATGGTATGTAGGAAGAAGAGAGAGAATGGTACTTCTTTCCAAAAAATATTTTTCAATTACTGTGTATGTGTGCGTGTGTGTTTGCACTAAGGATCAAACCCAGGGGCATTCTACTTCTCAGCTACACACCAGCCCTATTTTTTATTCTTTATGTTGAAACAGGATCTCACTAAGTTGCAGAGTCTCATTAAGTAGCTGAGGCTGGCCGAAAACCTACGATCCTCCTGTCTCAGCCTCCCAAGTACGAAATTCCCAGTGTGCACCACCACACCCAGCTGGAAGCCAGTCCTTTTATATCACTGATTCTATCACACATTTTCCTATATATTCCATAAGATACTCTAGAGACTTTTCACTTTCTTATTTTGAAAACATCCTCACTAAATAAAATGAGAAGTGTACGTTGGTGTGTATGTATTAATGTTAGACACACACACACACAGAGTTTCCCTGACATGGGTTCTGCTAATCTTTGTTTTGGGTTCTTTTTGATTCCTGTTACATAGAGTGGTGATTAAGAGCTATCTTTTTAAAGTATTCTCTCTAAAGCAGGTGCTTCACATACATTATTTTTAAGTATTTTTACAACTCTACCCCAAAGTGCCTATTATTTTTCTATAAAGATGGTAAAATTGAAGCCATAAAATTTAAGTAACACCTAAAATTACAGAATTTGGTGCTGGGTATTTTTTTCGTGGTATCACTCTATTTCTCATTCTCAATATTTGGATGTTATGGAAATTTAAAATATTTTGTTCATATTTTATTTAAAAATTAGATTTGTGTTTACATAGTTGGTTTACATATTATGTGTAAGTCTAGGTTAAAAACATAATACTAAAGTGGTTTCATATTGTTCAGCCTAGTAACGTTCCATACAACCAGATATAAGTTTAATACTTCGTGTTTATTTTTTAAGTTAAATATTTTCTACTGTATGTTTGATTTTTATATTTCTGGATACTGTTTATGCATATATATTTGTAAGAGATTTAAAGATAGCCTTTGAAAGTACAATGAAGGAATCTAATGGATGTACTTTTCATAGGATGATATACCTGAGCTCGAAGAATATTTTCTGGTGAATTTAACCCACGTGGAACTTATCATGGCTCCTTTAACTTCCTTTCCTCCCAGATTAGGTATGATTGGTATTTTGTTTGTCTGATTTTTTTACTCCCTGCAAATGAAGTGAAGGGACTATTTTTTAATCAGAAGTGATCTTTGTAATGTTTGTTAATCTCAGCTGTGTGTGCAAATATGATGGGCTTTAGATTTATTTTAATTTAGCTTAGCATTATTGCAGTTTTGAACCCTGGGTAGTGTAAAGAAGTTAAGCATTATCATGCGATGCACTTTCAATTTGACAACTCTTCTGTAACCAGTCTTCAAATCTTCAATAGAATTTTGGATGGCATTTTCTTTTAAAATTTAATGAGCTCTGTTCATTAGTGCTTCAAACTACCAGATTGTTTTCTTTTCTTTTAGGTGAAGCAAATCTTTTGTTTGCCTGTTGTGTTCTCTGCTTCTCTTTTGACCTTTGATCTTTTTCTTTTCATGCTTTTAGAAAAGACTCAGTTAATTCATTACAGACTGAAAGGTAAACCTTGAACCTTGGTACTGATTCATGTAGATTCCTTTAAAAAGATGTCTTCTTATGTTTGAACACAAACTCCCCTTTGCAAATTTGTTTGGGCATTTACTGAATTTTGTGGGCTGCCGGCAGGTGCGAGGGCCCTGGGGCAGGGGGTGGTGAACAACTCTGAGGATTTCCTGCCCCACTGCCTCATCCTGTGCACCAAACAGTGTGGAGTGGGATTAACCTGAGCAAAAGGAGAAGCACAGACAAGCAGAGGGGCCCAAGAAGCAGCATTCCCCAATCACTTCTGAGGATCAGTGTGATGACTTGGAAATATCAAAATATTCCATTTTTTACATATTATCGTTGGACAAGTTTCAATTCGTTTGCAAAAGAAATAGGTGATTCCAATAAGCAAGCTGTTTATGTCAAGCATTATTACAGGATAATCACAATAGGAAAACTAACAAATACTTACTTTTCCTGTCCCTCACCTTGGGGATGATTTGAATAGCTGCCTTCTGTTGAGACCTTTCTCTACCGCTCCTGATTCAGATGCTTTTTATGTTAGCCCTCGTCATTTCTTATAGCCTCCCGATTTTACAGTTGAGAAAGCCAAGGCTAAGAGAAATGAAGTAATCGCCCCGAGATCACACAGCTAGGAAGTGGTAGAGTTGTGACTTCTAGGCATGGTCAATTTTATAATCTTTGCTTTTTAGTCTCTAGGTTGATGGGCACAAATCCTGATCACACATTCTCTCTTGCGCTCTTCAATCTAGAGAGAATTGTATTCTCCCTACCCCTTTTCCCACCCGGGCAGCTGTCATAAGTAAAAGCAAATACTAATGAGATGGTTAGTTAAGATTTTAAGACTGAATATTAGGTATTGGTAACATACTGAGTTTGGTGGACGGGATACACAGTAGAAAAGAGAAGAGATATTTACTTCAGTATTATTCTCTTTTTATTCTACAAAACCTTACCTCATCTTTCCTGTTTGGTTTGTGTCTTTATCCCTTTGTCCCTTTTATTTGCCTTTTCTTTTTCCTTTTCTTTTCACTCTTTACACCTTCCAACTCTCCCTGTTTCCCTCCCTTCCTGAAATGATGATATAAAATAGAAATGACAAAGATATTTTAATATTTTAAGGAAATACAAAAAAGCCCCACAACCTGTTTCTATTTCATGCAGTTCCTAGTTGATTAAATTTGTATAAATCGGTGGCTTTTATTAGCAAAAAATCTCCTTTTTCCAAGTGTTATAAGCATTTGTGCCTTTACTTTTAAACATATTTTGAGTAATATCAACAATACCTTTACATTAGGTTATTCTCAAAGGGATTGTCTTTAAACCTTGTAAAATGGTGCTTTTTAATAAACATTTTAAAAGACGTATATTTATTTTAAAACATGTCTCTCTGCTGTTTCAGATGCTGAAGGCTTGACTGCACAAATTATTATTGATGCCAATGATGGTGCCCGAGGGATAATTGAATGGCAGAAAAGCAGGTGACCCCAAGGCTAAAAGCCCTTTGCTGAGTTAGATTTTATCTACCAAGGAGACATTTATAAGAGAAGAATGAATGTATTCTCTTTACTTTATTACAGATTTGAAGTAAATGAAGCCCATGGAAGTGTAACGTTGGAAGCCGAGAGGAGAGGACAGGCTCTTGGCCAGGTTTCTTTATTTGTATATGCCCAGAATTTAGAAGCACAACTGGGGCTGGATTACATCTTCACCCCAATGGTAAGTCTTTAACATCTGCCATAGATGATTCTTGCAAATTATTTTATAATCATTATTCTTTGAGAATTACAGTGATCTATGTCCTATAAAATTCTTTGAGAATTACAGTGATCTATGTCCTATAAAATTATTCTTCATAAATCATTATATAAGCTATTCTATAGTAAATAAGGGCAGATTTCCATATGTAGAATAATTCCTTTCACTATTAAAGTAATATAAATTGAACTTTTAGTACTATTCTAAAGATTATTCTCTATTCATTAACTGTTTTATTGTTATATTTGGTACTAGAGAGCACACGTTCTTGTGTTAAAGAATTTATATAATTAGATAACCTTCTGAAAGTGTTTCTTATGCTTCTTGAAAATTTTAACTCTTTGCTTAGCTTTAACTTCCTGAAATATTTATTACTTTGTCTCTTCATGACTTTATTTTTTAATTATATATTTGCTTTCTTTTTCTCCATAAATTTTATTTCTAAACAAAATATTATCAACTTAAGTAAAAAGATAATACAAAAAATAAGGAAAAGAATTCCCAATACCTTATTATTTACATTCACAATTATATTATGTTACTTTTCAAACATTTTATAAAAACGAAGTGTATTTAAATATAATACCATTTCTTCTTTGGGGCCAGATTCTTCATTTTGCTGACGGAGAAAGGTCTAAAAGTATAGACATCATGATTCTTGATGATGACATTCCAGAGGGAGATGAAAAATTTCAGCTGATATTAACAAATCCTTCTCCTGGACTAGAGCTGGGGCAAAATACAATAGGTAACTAATAATTATACACTGCTCCCTCTCCCTCAGGCTGGATTCTCTAATATGAAGACCAAGGGACATAGAGAGACTTGACTATTTCTGTGCTTAAAATAAAAAATATTTAGGTTAGGCATTTGGAAATTCTCATGCCAGGATAATAATACTTCTAACTTGTATGTACATGTATCTGTGTGTATTTATGTAAAAAGCAACAAAAAATAGGTTGCTACTGCAGATATTATTAAATTGTTCTCCTTAGTAATTGTCTCCTCTTGGCTTTTGGAATACCGTCTTCATCTGAAGCCTCAGGTTACTCATTTCTACAAGATAATGCTCAACATCTTCCTTCTACATTCCATACAACAGGAAAGACATGGTAGTTAAATTCAAACACTCCTAAGAAGTCTCTTGATTTAATTCTGGTTGCACTTAAATAGGTTATATGCCCACCACCTTGAGTAAGAGGAAGGAATATATTTTTGGACTCTGCCAAATTTACTCTAAGCTTGAAAGTTTCTCTTCTTAAATATTAGAGAAACCCTTAAAACAATAAATGATCTGATAGTCAATAACTTCTTAAACTGAATCCTATTAACTAACTTTTATGTTGTTTCCAAACTCTCAGAAAGTTTCAATACATATCCTTTATGTAAGTTTTTGTGTATAAGGACACTCAACATTTTATGTTGATATAGTAGATGTTGAGTGGAAAGGTCATCCCATCAGCTGCCTTCAGTGTTGCTTGTTCTCTGAAATGTATATATAATGTCATAGTTTCTTCATATCTTCACCAGTAATTTCTTTAGTCTTCAATTTTTTATACTAGTTTTAATGAATAAAACATGTGGTTCTATTGCACATTTTTTTTAATTCTTTTTTACTAGTGAGTTTGACACTGTTTCTATGTATGATTCATTTTATATTACTAGAGACTGATCTCAGGGGCATTGTAACTCTGAGCTATATACCCAGCCCCCCCCTTTTTATTCAGTACTGGGGACAGAACCCATGGGCATTCTACTTCTGAGCAACACTGAATCCCTGTATTTTAGTCTTTTTATTTTTTGAAAGAGGGTCTTCACTGAGTTGGGAAGGGCCCCACTAAGTAGCTGAGGCTGTATACAAACTGTGATCCTCCTGTATTAGCCTCCTGAATGCTGGGATTACAAGTGTGCACCACCATGCCTGGCTCCCCCTATCCCTTCTTAATCATTATCATTATTATTATTATTTTTTACTTTAAAACAAGGTATTGCTTTGTTGCTAAGGGTGTAATTAAGTTGCTAAGGCTGGCCCCAAATCTGTGATCCTCCTGTCTTAGCCTCCCAGGTACTGGGATAACATAGGTGTTTGCCACCATGCCTGGTATTAATTTTTTTTTAGATGTCCCTTGTTCAATTTCTTGTTGCTTATTTTTATTGGCTTGTTGAAATATTCTCCTAATTTAATCCTTTGCCTCTTAAATATATTGCAGATATTTCTCCTGGATTGTCATTTCTTTAAAGGTTTTTTAATGGTGCTTTTATTATATGTACTTTTATTTGTTTTGTTTTTTAAAGTACTGGGGATCAAACTAAGGAGCATTTCACTTCTGAGATATATTCCCAGCCCTTTCTTTATTTTTATTTTGAAAGAGAATCTTGCTGAATTGCTGAGGATCTCACAAAGTTGTGAAAGCTGACTTCAAACCTGTGATTCTTCTGTCTCGTTCTCCCAAATGCTGAAATTATAAGACATGTGCCACCATGCCTGACCCCTTAAATCTGACACTCAAACACCATAAAATATTTTACTATCATTTTCTAACATTTTTGTGGTTTTCGTTTGCATTCATTGATAGTATATGTGTCAAGGATACAACTTTTTTTCTCCTAAAATGTATAAACGAATAACCTAATATAGAAAACAATACATCCATCATCAATATGAAATTTATTTTTACCTGTCTAAAGCTCATAGAAGAGGTACTAATAAGTGGTATAATTACGGGCAGTTAAGACTCAGCCCTCCTGGAGTCCTTCGACACTGAGTTCAACGAAGCTCAAGCTGCCCTCTGAGAAGGAAGGAGGCTGGAGGATTCACTCACTAGCTCTATCACTAGTTGCTTGGAGCTCTTTCTTGGCTGTTAGTCTCCAGCATCTTCTGCACTCCTAGGCTGATTCTCAGATGACTTGATGCTGGCATCAGGTAGAGAGAGACCACTGGTCATGCAGTATCTACTGTGAGTAAGCTGAGACTGGGAAAGAGAGATGGGTGGGGCACTAATATCATGTGACAGTCATCCATTAAAATTTTGTGATTTTCTTCATATGACAAAGTGAAATGTCTACTGTGAACAAAATTCTTTTGCTGCCTCACCCTATAATTTTGTGTGCCATACTAGGGGTTGAACCTAAGCCCTTGTGCATGCTAGGTAAATACTCCACCACTGTGCTACATCCCGGAGCCTTTAAAAAAATTTATTTTGAGATAAAGTCTTGCTAAACTGCCCAGACTAGCCTCGAACTTGCAGTCCTCCTGCCTCAGCCTACCAAGACTGCACCACTGCACCTAGCTTCTGTTATTTTTTTTTTTTTTTGAGGGTCTGGGAATGGAACCCAGGGACATTTGACCTCCAAGCTACACCACCTGCCCTATTTTTTGTTTTGAAATTGGGTCTCACTGAGTTGCAGAGGGCCTCACTAAGTAGCTGAGGCTGTCTGTGAACCGCGATCCTCCAGTCTCAGCCTTCCAAATGCTGGGATTACAAGCGTGTGCCACCACACTGGGCTTGTTATATTTTTTAACTAGTGATAGCTGATGTACAGAGATATTATAACAGTCTTTAAGTGTGCATGATGCTCGGAAGCAGGCTTTTGGGTTTGTATACCAGTTCTGCCATCTCCTAGGTTTTTTTTTTTTTTTTTTTTTTGGTGGTGGTACTGGGGTTCCTGGAAACCCTTCTACCTGCGGGCTACACTCCCAGACCTATTTTTATTTGGAAACAGGGTCTCTTAAGCCAGAGCAGCTGACTTCGAACCAGCATGATCCTCCTGTTTCCACCTCCCAAGCACGGGGATTACAAGTGTGCGCCACCATACCTGGCTCTCCTAGGTTTTAAATGTCTTCAGATTACCTGAATGTGCTTTACTCATAGGTTCTGTAAAGTGGAAACAATAATAGAATCGATCTCATGGGGTTATTGTGAGCATTAAATGAGTTAATACAAATTAAACAATTAGTTTTTAATGGTATTGGTTGTAATTACTGATATTGCTAATAGAAGTTGTAAAATTTGGAAAGTTCTTGACTTTTGAAGACTTCTAAGCTTATCTTTTGAACTCATAATAGTTTGAATCCTCTTTTAGCTTTCATTTCCTAGTAGAGAAATATTTTGTTTAGAAAATCGTGAAAGTTCTGACTCTTCCTTGCCATTGACTCTCTGCCTGTTGCTTGGCCGAGAGCACCAGAACGTGGTTGAGTAGCCGCACTGACGACAGGCTTCATCGGCTTGGTTCTGTTTCTAGTGGGACTGAGTCTACTGTTTCAACATTAAGTTTGGTGTTTGCTATTGGCTTCTTGAAGACATCAATTCCTCAGATTGGCAAACTTGCCTTTGATATCAAGACTGTAGAGTATTTTTATTTTTAGATCATGAGGGAATATGGAATTTGATTAAGAGCTCTAAAACTTTTTTTCCCCTAGTTTGGTATAGTTTTATTTTTTTATTTTTTTTCAAATCCCAAAGGATAATATTTTATTTACTATTTGATATAAAATGATCTCCAACTTAAATTAGATCTACAAAAAATAGGTTTATATCATACAGACTTAGATCTTTTTGCTCCCCTGAGCATCTCAGAATTTAGTTATAATTGTTTCACTTTTGACTATATATATTTATTTTTTTAAATTTTTTATTGAATGGTGGGAAGGGGGAAGGGAAAACAGGGATGGGGGAAGGGCACCAAGTATAGTTTAAATGTATACCATTTATGCTCAATAAAACTTTTTTTAATGGGAAAGGTGTTCTTAAAATGATTTCTTTAGGTTGGCCTACTTTTTAAATAAATTATCACTCTGTGTTCAACATTTGTAATCTGTTCTATCTTCACTTATCACTTGAATATTTTTACTTGACAGCTTTAATTACTGTCCTCGCTAATGATGATGGCCCTGGAGTTCTGTCGTTTAATAACAGTGAGCAATTTTTTCTACGAGAACCAACAGCTCTCTATGTGCAGGAGAGCGTTGCAGTATTGTACATTGTTCGAGAACCTACGCAAGGACTGTTTGGAACTGTGACAGTTCAATTCATTGTGACAGAAGTGAATTCTTCAACAGAGTCCAAGGATTTGACTCCTTCCAAAGGCTATATTGTATTTGAAGAAGGTGTTCGATTCAAGGTACAATATGAACCTTTAATGACGATGTAAGGTTATCTTTAATATTTACAAAACAATTTTCTCCTGGAGGCATACCCTAGATCCATATTTCCAGCTTTGGTGAGAGATAAACACATGATTATATTTCCATGTGATAGTACTATAGTGAGACACTGTCTATGTGGAGCATAACCAGAGAAAGTTGCTGTTAATAAATAAATGTGCAAGTAATGAGAATACCTGTACTGTTGTTTAAAATTTATACCTATTTAAATGGTATAGTTCACTTTATATTGTCTATAAAGCATAGGCTAAAAGAACCTCATAGTTCCAGCCATTTCTTCCTTTTTGCCACATTTTTTAAATTAAATTAAATTAAATTTTATTTTATTGTAGTACTGGGAGTGGAACATAGGGGCATTCTACCTCCGAGCTATACCCCTAGCCCTATTTTTTTTCTTTATTTTTTAAACAGGGTCTCATTGAGTTGCAGAAGGCCTTACTAAGTAGCCGAGACTGGCTGCGAATGGCGATCTCCTGTCTCAGCTTCTCAAATGCTGGGATTATAAGCATGCGTCACCACGCCTGGCTTCCTTTTTGCCACATTTTAATTGGACAAAATACTGGATTTAAGATGAATTGTGAATGTGATATATAATTACAGTTTATGTTTTTTCTTTGTTATTATTATCATCATCATCATCATCATCATCATTATTTTTATTATTTGGGGATACTGGGATATCGAACCCAGGGACATTCTACCTCTGAGCTACACTTCCACCCCTATTTTTAATTTTTAATTTTGAAACAAGATTTCACTAAGTTGCCGAGGCTTGCCTTGAACCTGTGATCCTCCTGTCATAGCTCCTCGGGTATCGGGATTACAGGAGAAAAATTTACTTTGCAAACTTCTTTTTTTATATTTATAAATTTTCTGTTCCTGCTACTAAGTTGTATTTTTTAAAACATAGTATAAACTTAAAATAGTTAATTAGATTAGCTTTAGATGCTTCTTCAAGCCAGCTAGATAAAACATAAGTCAAAAGTAATGTTTTGCTGGGCTTGGGAGGCTGAGACAGGAGGATCGCAGGTTCACAGTCAGCTTCAACTAATAAGTGAGGCCCTCTGCAACTTAGACCCTGTTTCAAAATAAAGAGTAAGGGATAGGGCTGGAATGCCTCTGTGTTTGATCCCCAGTACCACACACACAGAAAAAAATAGAAACAAAAAAAATAGGGCTACGGATATAGCTCAAAGGTACAATGCACTCGAGTTCAATCGCCAGTACCACAAAAAGCAACCTATTTACAGTTATTTCATCTAAACATCTAATAATTAATTAATTTTAATAAGCGTCTGCCAACTTCAGAAAATTTTCATGTTGTACTTTTCTGTTCTTATAAATTTCAAACCTTTGATTTGTTCAAATATATACTTAAGTGATATAAATTTAAATTTGAAGTATATTATGAATTTGCCATTGCTTTACTCACATTTTTAAAGAAATTGCTACATATATTTTATATTGTTTTCATCATGGTTTTTCTTGTCTCTTTTTCAGAATGTATTTGAAGACCTTTCTGTTCATTAGGCAAATTAAATGTTAGAGAAAAGTGAACTAAACAAAAATTATACCTCACGCATCTGCTCTCATTCTACATGTTTTTAATTTAAAGTATAAACCACACATTACGCTTACTTAAGTGTATGGATTATCGACTTTCATGCTACATACACACTCTTAACCACTTTCCAGATTGAGATACTTAACATTATCATCCACAAGATTCTTTTTTACCCGTTGCCCTTTATAGAGGAAACTATTATGTGGTTTATATAATTGAGGACTCCCTTCTCTGGTTCTTGAGCTTTGGATAAGTAGAATTATACAGTAACTACACTCTGAACTTTGGCTTCCTTCACTCAACATTATTTTATTTTTTGCAATACTGAGCATTGAATCCAGGGCCATTCTACCTTTGACCGACACCCTCAGTCCTATTTTTTTTTTTTAATTCTTTATTTTGAAACAGGGTCTCACTAAGTTGCGGAGGGCCTCACTAAGTAACTGAGGCTGGCCGTGAAACTGAGATCCTCCTGTCTCAGCCTCCCAAGTACTGGGATTACAAGTGTGGGCTACCATACCCGGCTAGTTTTTTACCCAACATAATTATTTTAAATTGGCATGGCTGCACACATCAGTGCTGAGTTGATCCTTCCTTTTATTGGCTGAGGAGCATTTCACTGAACAGACCACAGTGTTTTTATCTGCTCCTACTAATGAATGTTTGGAATGTTTTAAATTCATGCCTGCTGTGGCTATCACTGATTTTTAATAGTAAATATAGGTCTCAAATAAAATTAATAAAGGTCATATAGCCAGGGCAGGATAAAAAATTAGTTAAATGAAGAAATTAATTATTTAATCAGATCATTTTTTAGTTTATTTATTGGTACTGGGGGTTAAATTAAGCCCAGGAGCATTCTAACTCTCAACTATACCCCCAACCTTTATTTTTTATTTGGAAATAGGATCTCAGTAAGTTAGATGAGTATCACTACTTGCTGAGGCTGCCCTCCAACTTGCGATCTTCCTGTTTCAGTCTCCCAAGTACTGGGATTACAGACATGTACCACCATGCCCAGTTCAGTGTTATTAATGCCATACATTTTTTTAAGACACTTCAGTGCAATCTATCACAGTGCTGAAAATCCCCAAAGCAGTAACTGGGCATAGTTGTAGCTATTATATTATGGAGTAAAAGGTATCAAAACAATTTTGTTGTAAAAATTTTTAGTAATATTCTCTGTATGTTTATTGCAAAAATATTACATTCTAGTAACTTGTATCTTTTCATTCATTTTCAGGCGCTACACATATCTGCCATATTAGACACAGAACCAGAAATGGATGAACATTTTGTTTGCACCCTGTTTAATCCAACTGGAGGTGCTAGACTAGGAGTGCGCACTCAAACCCTGATAACCATCTTGCAAAATCAGGCCCCTTTGGGGCTCTTCAGCATTTTTGCTGTTGAAAATAGGTATCGTATATTTATAAGAAAATATCACTTCTGAAACTAAGGAGGGAGTATTTTTTGACAGAAAATACAAAAGGAAAATGATGTCTGATTATTTAAAAGAGACTTTAAAATGAACTCTAGAAGGTAGATCTAGAGAAACGGTAAGCTCTCTCATAACAGAGAATATCAAAAGCCTAAAGATAAGCTGGGCGTGGTGGCGCACGCTTGTAATCCCAGCACTCAGGAGGCTGAGACTGGAGGATCGCGGTTTGCGGACAGCCTCAGTTACTTAGTGAGGCCCTCTGCAACTCAGGGAGACCTGGTTTCAAAATAAAGAATAAAAAATTGGGCAGGGGGTATAGCTCGGAGGTTGAATGCCCCTGGGTTCCATCCACAGACCTGAAAATAAAAAAGCCTAAAGATGCATTTTTAGAATGCATAGTATAAAGTTACTGATCCTTAGTATTTTCTTTTAATCATAATTGATCAGGGTGTTGCATTTATTTTAAAAAAAATGAGGACCGATGAAGGAAACAGCTCAAATAATGCTTTGGCAATAAATAGTTATATTATTACC
The DNA here is from genome assembly GCF_963383645.1 of Muscardinus avellanarius. Classification (NCBI taxonomy): domain Eukaryota; kingdom Metazoa; phylum Chordata; class Mammalia; order Rodentia; family Gliridae; genus Muscardinus; species Muscardinus avellanarius. Next base: position 76,895,428 of record NC_137786.1, read on the forward strand.
AATTTCACTGGCATGTACAGGGAGGGGGAAGGGGACACAGGGTGGGGTGTGGAGGGAAGAACCCCAGGAACCAAGAGCTGTGTGCATGCATGTTTGCATCACATTGAACCTCTCTATTATTTATAATTGAAATGTACTACTAATAAAAAGCATAAAATGAATCCACAAATGACTATTTTTGAGCACCAGAAATTTGTTCTTTAGGATGGCATTCAGGTTGTGAAAATGTGGAAGTGCATTAAGTATATGCTGACAAAGTGATGTATATCTTAACTATATAGAAACTATGCTCTTTTTCTGATTTACACATTTTTATTTCATTTTTTTTCTTTTAGAGCCACCTCTCTAGACATTGAAGAAGCCAACAGGACTGTATACTTAAATGTGTCTCGTACTAATGGCCTTGATTTAGCTGTGAGTGTGCAGTGGGAGACGATATCAGAGACAGCCTTTGGCATGAGTATGTTTAGTTTCTTATAAGAACAAAATTCTATTGCTAAAAGATATTTCATGTGAAAGATATTTATTTAATTGATATTATTATTATTATTATTATTATTATTATTATTATTATTATTGCAGTACTGGGGATGGAACCAAGGAGGCATTCTACCTCTGAGCTACATGCCCAGCCCAATTTTTTGTTCTTTATTTTTTATGATGTATTTATTTATTTATTGGTGGTACTGGGGATGGAACCTAGGGGCCTTCTACCTCTGGGCTACACTCCCAGACCTATTTTATATTTTTTATTTGTAAACAGGGTTTCTTAAGCCAGCTGAGCCTGGCTTTAAACCTGCGCGATCCTCCTGTCTCAGCCTCCCAAGCACAGGGATTACAAGCCTATGCCACCACGCCTGGCTATTTTTTTTTTTTTTTTGAAACAAGGTCTCACTGAGTTGCAAAGGGCTTCACTAAGTAGCTGAGGTTTTCCAAGAACCGTGATCCTCCCAAATGCTGGGATTAAAAGCATGCACCACCATATCCAGATATGTGAAAGATTTATATTATATCAATGAGTTTTACCTTACAGATCTACTGAAAATGGAGAACAGATATCTAATTCTATTATTGTATCTGCAAACTTCTATCGAGTATCTAACATGTGCTAGGCAGGCTGCTGAGCTCATGGAGCTTAGAATTTAGGGAGTGCCAGAAATAAATGAGAGAAAGTCAATGTGTAAATGGTAATGGGTTTTCTTTTGTATTTTTGTTTGTTTTTTGGGTTTTGTGGGGTTTTTTTTGTGGTACTGGGGTTCCTGGAAACCCTTCTACCTCTGGGCTACACTCCCAGACCTATTTTATACTTTTTTTTTTTTTTTTTTGAAACAGGGTCTCTTAAGCCAGAGCGGCTGGCTTCAAACCTGCGCGATCCTCCTGTCTCCACCTCCCAAGCGCAGGGATTACAAGTTTGCGCCACCCCCCCAGCAATGCTAATGTTTTAAAGGGGACATTTTAAGTATTGAGAACATAAAAGAATGCTTCCCTGAGGTTACAGTGTTTGAACTAAGACTGAATGTTAAGTGGGAATTAATTATGCAAAGAATTGGGTTGGCAGAATTGAGAATGGGAAACCTCATGGCAAGAGACTTGAATGAAACATAAAAAGATGTATCTCAAGTGAAGAACTTGAGTGGACAGTGGACATAAACATTTTGGAGAGTATTGAGCTTGGATAGCTGGACAAGACCACATCACTGAAGAACTTGAAAACTATGTCATGGATGTCATTTTTATGCTAGAGTTAGTGGAAAACTTTTGAGTGTTTTAGGTGTGGAGGAGGGTGCTGTGGTATGATCATATTTTCAGATAGTATTCATGGTTCCATATAAGAATTGGTTGGTACAGAAGAGAAGAGGGGCTGCAGGGAGACAGTTAGAAAAACAACATGATGATAGATTAGACAGGTGATGCGTCAGGTGTGAGCTGTGGGAGAGGGAGATACCGGGGTGACTCCTAGTTTCTAGTTCATGCAGTTGGGTGAAGAGTCACTAATGAAGGAAATTCTAAAATAAGAATCAGTTATTTTGGTGAGGGAACTAAAGTCAATATGTCTAAAAATGAGGTAAGTTTGGGAAGATATTTCTTTAGATTCAAAGAAAAGTCTTTTCTAGAAGACATATTTGGGAATCTTTAACGTGTTTTATTTATTTATTTATTTATTTATTTATTTACTTACTTACTTACTTACTTATTTTGTGGTACTGAAGGTGGAACCCAGGGTCTTTTCTACCTCCGGGCTATACTCTTAGACCTATTTTTATACTTTATTTGGAAACAGGATCTCACTAAGTTCCTGAGAGCCTCACTAAGTAGCTGAGGCTGGCTTTGATCCTGTGCGATCCTCCTGTCTCAGCCTCCCAAGTGCTGGGATTATAAGCATGCGCCACCACGCCCAGCTAACATGTATTTTATATTTAAAGTTATAGAAATTAATTTAATAACCTGAAAAAGGAGATCATATATAGATAAGGGAAGAGGACTCAGAATGAACTTTTAAAAGGCTAGGGGCAGCGTATATACCTCAGAAGGGAGCTGGAAGGACTGGTAAGAAACCCAGGAGGGTTCAGGATTGCAGACATCGGAAGACTTAACATCAAGGGAGAGATCAAAAGGGCCACCTGCTGGTGAGAAATCCAATAGGATGAGAATCAAAAACAATAACCATCGTCGTTAGCAATAAAGGCTGCATTAACGACCATAGCTGAGCTATTTGTACAGAAGGATGGACACAGAATAACACTCTGACTAGAGATGAAGTACTGGATGCCTCAGAGGCACCATCTCAAAGAGTGGCTGGAAAGGTGGGACCCAGTGATGTGGTGAAGGACTCAGAGGTTGTTCTTTATTTGCTTAGTGTGGACAGACTGTACTACATTTCAATGATGGTGGACAAGGCCTAGTGGGTAGAGAAAGACTGGATATTTGTAAGAAAAAGGGGATAAAAAATAGCAGAATGGTTACCTAGAAGGGAGAAGAGGATGATATAAAAAAGGAAAGATAATGGTTTCTACTTCGGCATTCTTTCATTGTTTGGGAGCTGCTTGTGCTCTTTTCAATTACATGTGAGTGGAGATCCTTAAGTGTCAGCACTCCTGGTTCAGTCTTCATTCACTATCTTCTTAAATGATGGTAGAGAAGAATTTTTCCATCTGACAGGACCATTCCAGTCTTTTCATAAAGAAGAGGTGGAAGGAACCCTTTTAACAGATAGCAAAATAGTTGTATTTCTAGGAAAGGAAACCACTAAAAGATATTATATGTAAACACTGGCATTATACCTTATCAACCTGGTAATCAAAGATGATCAATCATCCAGGCATTGTGGTGCATGCCTGTAATCCCAGTACTTGAGAGACTGAGAGAGGTTTGCAATCTCCACAATGTAGGAAGATCCTCAACAACTTAGTGAGACCCCGTTTCCAAATAAAAAATAAAAAGGGCTTGGAGCATAGCTTGGAGATAGAATACTTTTGGGTTCAATATTTAATACCACACATTAAGATAATAAATAAATAAGATTGAGCCGGGTATATGATACATCCTTGTAATCCCAGCATTGGGGAGGCTGAGACTGGATGATCGTGGTTCGCGGACAGCCTCAGCTACTTAGCAAGGCCCTTTGCAACTCAGTAAGACCCTGTTTCAAAAATAAAAAGACTAAAAAATAGGACTGGGGGGTGTAGCTCGAAGGTACAACACCCCTGGGTTCCATCCCCAGTACAATAAATAATAATAATAATAATAATAATAATAATAATAAGCATTTATAAGGAGCTGTAGTTTCAACCTTGACATTTATTTTTTTGGTATCATGTTCAAAATATTAGTCAGAGTTTAAAAAGAGCTTGCTTTCTTTGAGAAATAATCATAATAAAAGATCATAGAAGCTTTTAAAAGAGTTGTTCCTTATTAGATGGGACTTTTCTGTCTCGGTCCCTTTTTGTAATAAAGAATTTTAGAACATGAAAATGTCATATAGCAGCCTTTTGAAAATCTTGAAAGCCTTTTGAAGTATGTGAGTTTATACTGGCAGTTTAAAAACATAAAATGTACAGTGAGAAATCATTGGAGGGGCATACTTTAAACATGATAGTAAAGGTTTTAAAAAATATTTAGCATGTTTCTATAAGGGATACTTATTACTTAAAAATTCTCAGTTATATTTTTCTATAAAAGTTAATAAAAATCATGGTTAGCATATTTCTCTTTAAAATGTATGTTTAGCGCCGGGCGTGGTGGCGCACGCTTGTAATCCCCGCGCTTGGGAGGCGGAGACAGGAGGATCACGCAGGTTCGAAGCCAGCCGTGCTGGCGTAAGAGACCCTGTTTCAAAAATATAAAATAGGTCTGGGAGTGTAGCCCGGAGGAAGAAGGGCTTCCAGGAACCCCAGTACCACCAAAAAAAAAAAAAAAAAAAAAAAAATGTATGTTTAGTATTTATTTTTAAATAAAGCTTGGGAAGTCTGTATGGATATAGAGTCTGTATAGATATAGAGTACTTTTCTTGCATTTTATATTTGTTATTTTTAGTTACTTTTTAAAAGTTCTCTAGCTTGTCTCTACACACACACACACACACACACACACACACACACACACACACACCTCATGGGAGGCTCTTCATTTCTAGTAACAGACTATTAGTTTTGCTGTAATAAATTAGAAGGGATTATATGCTGATAAATGATTATTCTTGTTTTTTAGGAGGAATGGATGTTGTCTTTTCCACATTTCAACATTTTTCGGATGAGCCAGCTTCTGCCTGGTGTTTCTTTACTTTAAAAGATTCCACATATGGTATAATGTTACAAAAGTCATCATTCACTGTTTACCGATGGCAAGGGGTTTTTATTCCAGTTGAGGTAAATATCATTTTGGGTTTTTTATAGCATACCCAATAATATATACAAGTAAAATGTGGACATATCCTGAACTACTACTATTCTTTTTCCTTTCCTAGAATTCAAATATAAAAAATCCTAAAATTTGTGAGGCCTTTAATATTGGTCTTTCCCCCTACTTTGTAATTACTCATGAAGAAAAAAATGAAAAAAAGTCTTCTGTTAACAGTGTGTATACATTCACATCTGGATTCACATTATTCCTGGTAAAAAAAAATTTTGTTTCCCTTCATAGATTGTTGTTTTATGTTAAAGAAGTTCAAATTTGTAGAAATGATCAAAAATGAAGATAAAATATGTTAATATGAAAAAGGACTTTTTGTTACAGTCGATACATACTGTAGCTAGGTATCTTTACCTAGGGATATTTTTATTTTTCTTGAAATGACACCTAGGTATGCATACATATGAATCAGAATAATTTTTAAGCCTCAAATTTTAAATACTAACATACTTTTGTATTTAGCTCATTTCTTAGTTGAAATCTTTAGATTTTTATTTCAACTCTTCTGTCTTTCTTTCAGGTACAAAGAATCATTATTTCAGAAAGTTCTCAAGTAAAATATTTTACTTCAGACAGTCAAGATTATTTAATTATTGCAAGTCAAAGAGATGATGCCAATTTAACTCAGGTTTGATGTTTTAAATGAAAATTTTCTCACTTTTTTTTTTTTGTGGTACTTAGGATGGAATCCAGGGGCATTCTACCTCCGAGCTATATCCCCAGCCCTATTTTTTATTCTTTTTTTTAAATTTTGAAACAAGGTGTCACTGAGGTGCAAAGGACCTCACTAAGTACTTGAGGCTGTTCACAAATCGTGATCCTCCAGTCTCAGCCTCCCAAATGCTGGGATTACAAGCATGAGCCACCACGCCCAGTCCCACTTTTTAAAAATAATATAATTAAAATCTGTCAGATATAGTCTAAGTTTTATATAAAAGAAAACCATAATTTGGTTGTGATAAAATAGAATGTAAATATTGATTAGTCACATTTAATTTTTAAACAGCAAAGTTATGAGTATTACATTTTCTTCCAGAGCCAGAGAAAATATAATAATAAATATGAACATTTAATTAGAATTTAATTGGGCTGGGAAACATTATAGAGATAAATCACATAACTAGAGAGATAGGATCACTAAAACTTCAGGATTAACAATGCCAAATGGGCACTTAGCATCACCCCAGAAATCTTACATGTCTCTAGTAAAAGATATCTTATTACCATAATAATATTTATTTGATAATTTTTGTCACTTACACTTCTGCATATATTTCATATCTCCTCATTTTAGATAGTGACCTTGTTCATAGGGAAGGTACTAGAAGGGAGATTACTCATTTTCTCAGCACCGAATTCAAAACCCCATTTTATTTTATTTTATTTATTTTTTATTTATTTATTTTTTTGGTGGTACTGGGGTTCCTGGAAGCCCTTCTACCTCCGGGCTACACTCCCAGACCTATTTTTACATTTTTATTTGGAAACAGGGTCTCCTAAGCCAGCACGCGCGGCTGGCTTCGAACCTGCGCGATCCTCCTGTCTCTGCCTCCCAAGCGCGGGGATTACAAGCGTGCGCCACCACGCCCGGCCAAAACCCCATTTTAAATCTGGGTCTTTTTCCTCCCACCTGCTTCAGCAGAGGATGTGTCCTGTGTAAGCCAGTCCTCTCACATGGGTGCTCCTCTTCCTTCCATTGCCGGTCCTTCTCTATGGCATTAATGGTTAAGAACTTCCCAGTTTAAAAATAAATTTCTTCCCTGATCTCATTCCCTTGAGAATTTTTCTTTTTCTTTTTTCTTTTTTTGTACTGGGGATGGAACCTCAGCTATATCACCAACCCTATTTTTTATTATTTATTTTGAAGCAAGGTCTCACTAAGTTGTAGGCCTCACTAATTAGCTGAGGCTGGCTCAGAACCTGTGATCCTCCTGTCTCAGTCTCTGAAGTACTGGGATTACAAGTGTGTGCCACCATGCCTAGCTCCCTTCTAGTTTCTTGATGTTTATTTTCCCCCCTCTGTGGTTGGGTATCTAATGACCTTATGACATCAGGATGTTTTGTATCGTTTTTCATATTTATTTCTCATGATTTTGGCTCTCTCCTACCTCTTCCAAGATGTATATTTGATGTTAGTTTCTTTTCAAATAACTTATCCTTCATTCATTCTACATGCATATAGAAATGTGTGTACACATGTACAATCACAAACACAAATAAAAAGAGGTAGGAAATGTTAGTTTTGACCCTTTCCAATTTGTAAAAGTATCCTCCTAAATAAGTAAAAGGATTAAGGAGAGTAAAACATGACTTCAGTTAAATTCTCACTAGTCACGAAGGGTCTTGTGTTTGAACACCTCCTACAGGTCTACAGATGGGATGGACAGAGCTTTGTGTTACATCAGAAACTCCCTGTCCGAGGAGTGCTGGCCATGGCCTTGTTCAACAGAGGAGGCTCCATGTTCTTAGTCATTTCCCAGGCCAATGCCAGGCTAAATGCCCTTGTACTCAGATGGTCTGGCAGTTGGTTTATTAACTTTCAAGAAGTGCTGGTCAGCGGGACAACACAAGTTGAGGCTTTGTCTTCAGGCGATGATACTTACTTAATTTTTTCCAAAAATATCTTTCTAGGTAAGAAGATAGAGTGTTTATAATACATATATAGTTATTACCAAAGTCATATAGCATTCATATTGTAGTTTTTATTAGGAGATGCTCTTGCAGTGAGTTTTTAGCTAATCTCTAGGCTATTTCTTGATGGTTAAGTTTTAGCCTTCAGTCATAAATGGATTTGGAAAAAATTAAGAATTATGTCTATAATATTGTGGTATTCTAAATGACCACATTAAAGTTATAATAAAATAAAATTGGAGGTGGAGAGGTAAAGAGAAAAGATCTATGAAGATTTTATGTTCAAAGGGAAAACATAAACTTTATATGAATATACTTGGGGTGCTATGGATAATTCACAGCATTAATATTTGATAAGACTGTTTCAAAATTTTCTCTGAATAGGAATAAGCTTTCCTGAATAGGAATATGCTTTCCTCTGTTTATTGAAATTTTCATAAATAAATTTCAATAATCCTAAAAAATGAAACATTTATCCCTGTTCTTTTTTAATATTAGATCATGGTTATTTACTGCTATGTATTCATTATTCAGCAAATGCTAAAAGATCTTTGAAGTGATTCACACTAAGCTGTATGTTTTTAAAACACATAGAATCTAGTAAAATTTGTTTCTTAAATTCAATCTAATATTTTGTTATAGTATTACTGTAAATTTTTGTCATTTTTCTTTCTCATATTTTTCCCTTAAGATTTAACTTTTATTCCACTAATGTAGGAAATCAGAATTCAATTGAAATTTTCATCTGGGAGACAGGACAGTCTTCATTCAGATATTTTCAGTCCTTGGATTTTGCTACCACTGTTAACAGAATTCATTCCTTCACACCAGCCTCAGGAATAGGTAAGGACTTTTCAAGTGCTAACCCATTCCAAGGAAGTGTGGGAAGCCAGAATGACTTCAGTCTTATTGTATCAACTAGAGTATTTTCACATTGCTTGATACTGAATATTTTAATAGAATATAAAATTGAGATCTTTACAATAATCCTTCTATAAGTTCTAGAACTTCAAAAAGATTGATGTTTTTAAAATGGACATTGTGCCGGGCGTGGTGGCACATGCTTGTAATCCCAACATTTGGGAGGCTGAGACCTGAGGATCGCGGTTCGCGGACAGCCTCAACTACTTAGTGAGGCCCTCTGCAACTCAGTGAGACCTGGTTTCAAAATAAAGAATAAAAAATAGAGCAGGGGGTGTAGCCTGGAGGTCGAATGCCCCTGAGTTCCACCCCCAGACCCACTAACTAACTAACTAAATAAATAAATATAAAAATAAAATGGACATTGTACTTAAGAAAAGTAACAATGACTAAGATATGGGGAGAAATATTAATGAAGAATAAAGATAAGATACTTCTGTGTTTGGTCTCTTGTCTAGAGTAAAATGAATACTGACATTAAATATGTATTTTTATAATATTGAAATATGCATAAGAGTATAGCAAATAATTAGAAATTTTTTGAAAGGTCACAAAATAACTGAGAAGTCTGTTGTTCTTTTTCTTTCTCTTCTTTTTTTTTTTTCGGTACTGGGGATGGAACCCAGGGGCATTCTACCTTTGAACTATATTCCAAGCCCTATTTATTATTCTTTATTTTTTGAAACAGGGTCTCACGGAGTTGCAACAGGCCTCACTAAGTAGCTGAGGCTGTCCTCGAACCACGATACTCTTGTCTCAGCCTCCCAATATTGTTCTTTCATTCTCTGACCTCGACAGAAATCCAACCTGTTTGAGAGATCAGGCGATTTTTGTCTTTCTACATCTGGATTTTCACATCTGCATCTGCATTTAGTTTATTACACTATTAACAGTTATATAGCCTCCGGAAAATTTGACTATTCACTTGTGAAAGAATGGGAATGAAGTAGACAAACCAAATTTTAGGATTATTATGAGAATAGTTTTGACCCTCACAGATTGTCTAAAAGAGTCTCAAGGATTCTTTGGGGTACCTGGACCATGCTCATCACTGTTGAGGTAGAGAAATCCTTCAGGACATTTCAAAGGCAAGTGGTAATCAAGCCGTGCTTTACAACTCTACCTAACATTGGTGAAGGTCCTGAGCCGGAGTGAGAAATTAGACATGAAGACGTTTGCGGGCAAGAGCATTTAGAAATGAAGATTCATGAGTACTTTATGACTTCAAACGTGGGATTAAAATTACCACGCCATGGTGATTGGGAGGAGAGTAGTGTTGAAATTAAGAAAAGATAAAGGGGGGATGCCTTTCGTGGGAGCTGCTTGGCTCTGGGTGCCCTTAGCTTGAGGTGATTTAGAAGAATCCGAGGGGAAAGATAACAGAAATGAATTGGGAGCAAATCAGAGGCTTAGATTTCAGAGACACTGATGTGTGGAAATCCTTTAGCTCACAAAAGTTAAAATGTACAAAGTTCATGATATTCAGAAGACTAGAGGATTTAATACAAATACAATTTTTCTCTTAGGTACCCAACTGCTGCTTTTGCTCTTAGGCATTGTGGCCTTAGGCACTGTCACTGTAGGTCACCTCACCCACTGACCAGGAGTGGCAATTATTTACTTCTCAATTTTCATGGATTTTAAGTCTCATTTCACTTGTTTCTGTGTTTCCTACATCTTCCTCTGCAGTCTGGTATTCATCCACATTATCCTAGACCTCGCCGTTCCATATCAGACCATCATGTGGCTTTTCCGCCTCTGCACCGCCTTCCTTCTGCCTCAGAGCTCTGTGCTGTGTCTGTTCATCATTAGCCCCCCTTACGCAACCTCTTCTCACTGTCCACACGCTGAGCAAGGCCATGCACTGTGACGCTATCCCATGATATGCAACCTACTTTCCTATTCATTCAACTGTTGGTTTCCTGAATATATTATGTGTCTTTGATCATGTATTTGTTTAGTTTTTCTACTTGTCTTTTAAGTTGTTTCTTTTTAATTTTTGCGTCTTACATATTTCAAGTTATCAAATGGATTTCAAAGTGATTAACTGTGTCTACTTGAGCCACTTATTATTATTCAAACTAGTTTTCTAAGAAATGTTTCTAAGGATGAAGTATGCTGCCTGGATTGGCCATTAATTAAAGTTATAAAATTCCTTTTAAAGATATTTAAAAAATATAATATGCATACTTTCTAAAAGAATTTGTGGGAGAAAAATCTGCCAGAGGTTTATTAAGGGAACCTATTGTGAGGTCTCTTTATTTTCTTTGTTTCTGTGACTTAAGGTTGTAGAAGTATGAAAAGATTATAGGTAATTATTTAGAATGGCTTATTATAGATCCCCTGAAAGCTGAAATTATGCATTAAGGAATGTTCAAGGACTCTTTTATTTTGAATGTGTCAAATATTTTATTAAAAATATTAGATTGGCTCCATGACTATGAAGATCACATATTTTATTCTGATTAATGACTTGATAGAGATTACTGGGTGGTGACTGCATTTTTTAAATGGAAGAGGAAGAATGAATATAACAAAGACTTGCAAGGACACATAAACTTATCTTCCCTTTGCCCTTCTCTTCTTTATTAGTTAATAGGTATTTTTACATGCCAATTATGTGCCAAGCATAGTGATTGACCCTGGAGAAACAAGGACAAGCAAAATCATATATAATCTGTCCCTGTCTTGAAGTTTAACATGTAGTAGGAAAAAGAGTCATTATATATAGCACACAAGTATTTTTAGCTATAAACAGATAAAGGAAGGGAAAAAAATACTGCTTCAATACTAAGTGGAGGGCACTTGACATGGTCTAAGGAGATGCCCAGGAAGCTTTCTTAAGGAAGAATCATTTATTTAAGAACTTTAGGGACCAGGCGTGGTGGCGCACGCTTGTAATTCCCGCGCTTGGGAGGCAGAGACAGGAGGATCATGCAGGTTCGAAGCCAGCCGCGTGCGCTGGCTTAGGAGACCCTGTTTCCAAATAAAAATGTAAAAATAGGTCTGGGAGTGTAGCCCGGAGGTAGAAGGGCTTCCAGAAACCCCAGTACCACAAAAAAAAAAAAAAAAAAAAAAGAACTCTAGGTTGAGTGGGAGTTAATGAGGGAAAGTTGAACCTGAGCTGGGCTCTCGACAAAAGAAACAGCGAGGGCAAAGAGGTCAGGGGTAGCAGTGAGTATGTGCTTCTAGGGAAGGCCCAGGAAGGCAAGTGTAGTCTAAATACAGGAGTGAGGGAACTGTGGTTCAGGAGTAACCAAGATTAATCAGGTGCGTCAATTGGGATTTATGGATTATGATATTCATCATAAGAGTATTGGAATGTACTTTATGAGGAAGAGATTTAGGATTTTTTTCTTCATAAATTCTCTGGTCCACTTTCATGCTCTTGAATGGTATAAATGTTAACTTTGTGAGAAAATACTTTCTGCATATGTATATAGTTGGTTCTTGATTTACAATGCTTCAACTGAGGATTTTTCAACTTTTGACTTTACGATGGTACAAAAAAGTGATGTACATGCAGTGAAAACCATACTTTAGATTTTTAATTTTGACCTTTCCCTAGGCTAGTGATATGCAGTATGATGCTCCCTTACAGTGCTGGGTGGTAGTAGTGAATGCACCTCTTAGGCAGCCACATGGTCACTAGGGTAAACAACTCTGACTTATTGTAAGCAACAAATTACATGAGACATTCAACACTTGATGATAGAGTTGGCTCTGTTCTAGATGATTTTTGCCTATCTGTAGACTAATATAACTGTACTGAGTACATTTAGAGTAGGCTAGGCTAAGCTGTGATGTTCGATAGGTTGAATAAGAATGCATTCTGATGTGTTGTTTTCAACTTGTTATGGGTTTATCAGGACTTAACCCCATTGTGAGCCAACATGCAGATTTGAGCTCCCTCATATTTTTCTTTTACCTGGCATGTCTGATTAGCAATCTGTTTTCAGTTTAGACAAATCAGATTAAGCATAAACAAATAGGGTTTATGCTCTATTATTTTATATGTCCTATTATAACGAATAGGGTTATCTCTAAGATGTAAGCAGTGAGGCTCAGATCACTCTAGTTTGATCTTGGTTGAGACTATAAATCGGCTAATTTTGAGGGACAGCTAATGCATCTGAGTTTGTTCTCGTCTCAGTGTCTCCAGTTTCACAAAACTTTATGCAAATATATGATCATTAAACCATTTAAGTGTGTTAATGCTTTTCTGGGTGATCTTTAATATTTATGCAACATTTACTATGCTTCAACAGTATTTAAATTAATTGCTATAAGAAAACATGCTTCTTGATATGGAAGCATAAGAACATGGGTTTTCCCATTGTTCCCCCATAACCTATGATCTAATATTATAGAAGACATTTATGCTTCCCAGCTTTGTGTGCTATTTTAATAACATAGTTGGTCTTATTTGGTATTTCAGTGCATTTCTCTAAGAGCTAGAATTTTGCATATTTTGCTAGGGTTTCTCATCCCCTCCCATGTTTTAAAAGTCTGAAGATTGTTTAACAACATATTAAGCCCTCCCTTTTTCCCTTGTGTAGATGCAAATATATGCCATTGCTTTGAACTTAATAAAAGCATGATTTCCTGATAACATTTCAAAAAGAATTAGCAGAATATTTTTCAAGTGATACATTTATTCATGTCCTTTGACTTAATTAATTGCCTTGAATATTTTATCAAGTAAAAATAAGGAGAATTCTGTTTCTTCTTAATATTGAATAATTAAATATAAAATAACTACATATATAGAATTATTAAATATATCTTAAGGATCAACCCTATAGATTATTATTATATATGCATTAAGATAATAGCTTGAATGATAGGTAGCAACATAAAAATTATACTATATATAGAATAAGATCATTAATTTGCATTTTTAAAATGTTTATACTGTTTATAACTGCTAATTATATATTCATATGGATGATGACTAAGGAAGAAAATACAAAAATGAAATATTTAGTGATGGGATAATGTATGTTTTTCACTTTAAAAGAATTTATTTTAAAAACAGAAACTTAACAGTTGCTAGAATAAAACCTAGAACCAACTCTCCAATAAGCAAAAAGAAAAGGAAAACAATGAATAGTCTGAAGAGAAAGCCTACAGCATGAGAAAAAATTTTGCCAGCTTCTCCTTTGATAGTTAATATCTAGAATAAATAAAGAACTCAGAAAAGTTAATGCCATATGAGAGAAAATATATGACCTTTGACTTTCTGAGACTGGCTGATGTCAACTAGGATTATATTCTCTAGCTACATTCATTTTATTGCAAATGACATAATTTTGTTCTTCATTGCTGAATAAAACTCTAAGGTGTGTATACACTACATGTTCTTTATCCATGCATCAGGTGACAGAGTGGGGCCCAGGGAGAGACGTGGAGGGAAACACACCAAGATATGTGTGTGTGTAAGAATGGATCCCTTTGACTCTCACTCTGATGTGTAACTTCAATGCACCATTAACATTATCAAAAAGATATTGAGATGAATTCAAGTGTCCACAATTTATTTGGGTTTTATCAGCCAGCATTTTTTTTCTTAAATACTTGTGGGTACATTGTCAAGCTGCCCTGACCATTTCACAGCACTCAAAAATTATTCATATTCAATTATTTTAGGAATAAATTTTATTTGCTTACTTTGAAACTCAAAATGGAATTTTCAGAGTTGGGAAGGTTTTGCTTTGGAACTGGTGGGGCAAGTGTGTGTGTCCTCATTTTAGCTTCATTCCTTTTGCCCTTTCATTCCTTCTTGCAGTTCATGTCCTTCTAATTGGCCAAGAAGTGTCTGCTCTTTACTGCTGGGATTCAGAACTGAATCAATTCTCTTTTGTTCTGGAAGCACCTTCTGCTTCAGATGCAACTTCTGTTACAGTAAAGTCCCTCAATGCAAGCAAGAATTTAATTGCTGTAGCAGGAGCTACCCATTCACATATGTATGAGCTGGCCTACATCTCCAGCCAGTCCGACTTTATTCCCAGGTAGGCTCAATATTTTATACTCACCACAATTTTGTATGCCATAAAATTTCCAAGTCTTAGTGACTAAAAAAAATATATATATATAAGAGCTATTTATTAAGCATAAATATGGATATTATCATTATTTCTAATAACTATTTTACCAAGTTCATTAATATTATATGAATACTTTGAATTAAAATCTTACTTGTAAAATATTATTATTCTAAAACTTTAATATTACTCAGTGTTATGAGAGTTTTGTGACTCATCTATGTATGTAATTTAAGTTGTCATTGACTTATTTTATGTATGCATCTTTTGCTAGTTCAGGTGAACTGATATTTGAACCTGGTGACCGAGAAGCTACAATAGCAGTTAATATCCTTGATGACGTAGTTCCAGAAGAAGAGGAATCCTTCAAAGTCCAGCTTAAACATCCCACAGGTGGAGCAGAGATTGGTATTAACGGTTATGTGAAAATAACTATTCTGTCTAATGATGATGCCTATGGAGTCATAGCATTTGCTCAGGTAATGATACCAAAGTTTCCACATTGAAGGGTCAGCATGACCTATTCATTCTGTTTATACGTTGACTCTTAGCTGCACTTTGAGTCTTACTGGGTGTATCTTCAGCCTTTCTTCCTCCCCTTCCACCACTTTACCCCTGCTCTGCATCCTAAAGTGAATTGTACTGACACCTGGCTCTCTGAGTCAACTTGTTCTAAACTCTTTTGTTTCCTTTTGCACTTATTCTTTTTATAGAATTGAATCTGAAATGTTATTAGTTGGCCTTGGGCCAGATTCTGACTCTGCTGTTAGCCTTTTAACCAGAAGACAAAAATGAGATAGATTCTGAATACAGCTACACTGGGTGTTGGGTCACACATGTCATCTTCAAATATGTTACTGTGAGGGGAGGAAGAAGAGGGGTTACTATGTGAACTGCACACAAGCAGAGGCCTTTCCTTGAAGAAAGTTCTGACTTCATATTCTTCACCACTGAGCAAAAGAACAGCCATTCAAATTACATCATTTATTTTTATTTGCAAAGTGTATTCTGACTTAATAGCTACTGTCATATCTGCAGCTATCATGTATCTTTCTCTGAAGTCTTCTGCACGTAAGGAGAAGCTAAATCAAATAGACTTTAAAGATGTTAAGAGCATGTCACAGAGAAGGTGGACTTTTGGACACTGTGCAGTGTCGCTGTGGCTCAGGGCTTTTCCATTGCTCTTCTTTGTCGGTACAAAGCTGATACTTCATTGGGTTGTTTGAAAAGTGATGCTATTGTTATGGTTACCAATTTCTACTCATGTCCTGTTAGGGGCAAAGGTATGCTTTATGTGACTTTGCAATTAACAGAGAAGATGCTTAAAAATAAAGATTTTAGCTTTTATTAGAAAGCTTTTTAGCTCTCATTGGCCAGAACTAAGTAAGAAGCTGAAACATTTGATCATTTATTCATTCATGCAACAGACATTTAATAAGCATCTACTATGTTCCAGATGCTGTATCAGATGCAAAAGATATATCAGAGAATGAAAGAATAAAAACCTCTTTCCTCATAATCCTTAAATCCTAAAGGGAAAGGAGGAGATAGAAAATAAGTAAAAACATAAGAGGTACCATATCTGATGGTGATAAGTTCTTTATAGAACAACACCTGGCAGGGAAGGCAGGTAGAAAATGCAAGGAGAGGTGGGAAAATTTAAAAATGAGATCAAAGAAGGGGTGCATGAAGTAAATGGCAGAAGGGCAAGGGCCTGTAGGGGATGAGAAAGTTGTAGCACATCTGGGTTAGGTAATTAAGACAGGGCCCATAGGCAAGGGCAGAGGCCAGCTGTGAGGCCTTGCCCACCTGGAGCAACACACAGGCCCCTGGGGCTGAAGTCAAGGCTCAACGGGAGACAAAGTCCAAGAAGTTAAAGCCCAGGCCTTGTGTTAGGGATCCCTATGAGTCCTGCAGGTCAGCCTCTCACTAGGAGTGCTATGGACTCAGAGTGTGGTCATACTCATGGCTATGATATTGTCGTAGCAAAAGATACAAACAAAAGCATCTAAAGGGAAACTCCTGTGGGTAAAGTCCCGTAGAAACCAGATACCAACTTCTAAGAGTCTTTCCCCAGAGCAGTCATGTGGGACATACTTAGTTCCTGTGAGTTGTTACAACACATGTGAAATTTTGCCAACTAGCCAGCCACTAAAGGCTCAGTGCCCAGGGTTTTAATTGGTGATTGATAAGCACCCTTTGCCTGTTATCAAAATTTTGGACTCCCAGAAGGGAAGCAAATGTTAGGATGAACCACACAATTTGGATAAAGAGTTTAGGCATAGGGAGCTACTTATCAGTTCTAGGAATGGCAGGAACCCTCTTGAAATTCAAGTTCCCAGAGGCTAGCTGAGAGCTGGTCTTGTGAGCAGGCATTTTAAAGGAAAGTCATGAGGCCTGCCATGTCGGTACTTTCCTGCATAGGCCCTTAGCATTGCAATGAATTTGGCCTCTGGGGAAATGTGGACGCTTTGGAGGGGTTGGAGTAGAAGATGGGGTGTTACCTGATTCAACTCTAAAAAAGAACACGCTGGTTATAACACTGAGAACATATCGTAAGTGGGAAAGAACAGTGTTAGACAGTTAGGAGACTACTATAGTAATTTAGCAATGCGCTCAAGAGTTATAGGCAGCATGAATTGACCTTTCCGTGGCATATGGACACCTAAGTGTGGGAAGAACAGGTTTAGGGGTTTAAGACAAGGTGTGTGGGATACACTGGTGCTCACAAGTCCACAGCCAATTGCTTGTGAGGGACAGATCATGATGTTACCTAGTCTGGAGCTAAGTTCTAGTCTGCTTCTAACGAGACTGCATAGAAATACAATGTGAGCTGTTTATATAATCTTAGATTTTCTAGTTGACATATTTAAAACAAAATGAAGAAGAAAGCAGGCAAAATTAATTTAATATTATGTTTCATTTAACTTAATATGTCTAGAAAATTCTCATTTCAACATACAATAATCTGTTTCATAGCTGTATTGCTGTCTCTTAAAAGTGACTGGTACACACTTGGGGCTTAGTGTGAGCCTGTTTTGCAGGCGAGGGAAGTGTAGGACGTTTGACAAGTATGTAGGGCAGGGCTGGGTTCCTGGGGTGAGAAGTGACTTGCTCTGAGATTCTGTCCCACCTCATTTAGAAGCCTCGCTGTGGATGGAGAGCATATCCCATTCCTCAGCTGTGCAGGCAGGAGATTTTGCTTTAGGAAGCTGCTTCCAAAATTGTTCTAGACACATCAAATCCCTTTGGCTTCTGCTTGGTCAATGGATAGTGTCCTGGGTTCTGTTAGTCCATTCAGTGGAATTCCTCCATACAGATCTTTGTGTCTGGACAGCCTTTTTCCAAGATAAAATTTAATAGAGGATGAGATTTTTTTAATTTTTAATTTTTATTTTATTGGTACACTATAGTTTCACATTATAATATGGATCATACTGACAATGGCATACATTCACACAGTATTTGGTACCCTCCTCCAGAGGATGAGATTTTTAAAAATATTTTGTGGTTGTGGGAAACTCATGTTTTACTTACCCTCATTAATGAAGGGCATGGCTCCAGAGAGAGGCATTTTTGCTAAAGACAGTGTTTTCCTGAATAAATTATATGCATTTTTAAAATCAAGGCCTTTTCCTAGGAATGTTTGATTGCCTTGAGCAAGATTTTATTACCATATAACATCTGTAACAATATATTAAAATGCTATGTAAAATACCCCTAAAAGATAGGATCTTTACTCAAATTAGCATTCTAAATAGGAGCTTTCATAAGCTTTAAGAAATTAATAGGAGATTTGCTTTTCAGATTACCATAGCAAAAATACATGAAAAGTCTTGCTGGAAAGATAAAAAAAATTATACTCCATAGTTTTGCCTTATTACCTACTGAGAAACCAAGGATGTCATAGGAAGGGATTATCTAAAATATTCATTTGAAGGAAAAGTTTATTAAATGGCTGGCAAATTATATTGTTATGCATGGGTTCAGAGAAGAATGTTAAGGTCACACAGATACGCGAATTAATTTGCAGCAAAGATAAAAGGCTATGAAACATAGGTGAGAAGAAAAGAATTTTAACATAAGGTGAAGGGCTAATCCTGGCTAGAAAAGGCCCAGGATCTAAAAGCAAAACACCATCTGTGGTAACAGGTAAATTTATAGTAACATTTCAGGGGATATGAATTGAAGAAGACATCCACAATTGGTCAGAAAGAGCATCCTAATTGTTTTATGGCATTATTATACTGGGATGGGATGTGAAAGACCAGAGAGGATGTAGGTTCAGCCATTATTTTATTAATAGAAAAAGGGGAGATACCAAGTCAAATTTCCAGTCCTTACACAGGAGGAAAAGGGGGGAAATATTTCCCTGCTATTTTGCCACACATGCTACAAGTATCACCTTTTTTTCTTTTCTTTTCTTTTCTTTTTTTTTTTTTTTTTCGGTACTGGGCATGGGACCCGGGGGCATTCTACCTCTGAGCTACACCCCCAGTCCTTTTTTTGATTCTTTACTTTTAAAACAGGGTCTCACTGAGTTGCAAAGGGCCTAAGTAGCTGAGGCTGGCCTCAAACCTTCGCAATCCTCCTGTCTCAGCCTCCCAAATGCTGGGATTACAAGCGCCAGTATCACTTTTTTTTTTTTTTTTAAAAGTATATGCTAAGTACAAGTGCATTATATGTTCACTCAACAAAATTTGAAAAATATAGAAATGGGAGATAAAATTAAGCACAACCATATATAAAAGTTAACATTTCATTTTTGTTGACATTTGTATATTAATCCTTTAAATATGCATGTTTTCAAATGAGCTCATGGTCACCACTTTCTAACTGTTGTTTTTCCCTTACTGTTGCATGTTGCTTCCTACTGAGGAGGTTATAAATGGATAATAACATGAAATTAAAAAAATCTGTTTGTCATTTTAAGAAACCCTTTCTGGCTTTCTGTGTATTTTTCAGAATTCATTATATAGACAAGTGGAAGAAATGGAGCGAGATAGCCTAGTAACTTTGAATGTGGAGCGCTTCAAAGGGACATACCGCCGTGTCACGGTGGCATGGGAAGCTGACGGAAGCATTAGTGATATATTTCCTACCTCTGGAGTGGTATGTAACTTACAGAATTACAGGGAGACGCGTTTAGATTGTGGTTTCTATGGATGCGTGGGCCCAAACGCTGCCCTCTGGGTAACGTGTTTGGTTTCACCATGTCAACAATGGATTCCTACCAATCACTGTAGAGAAGGGTGAATTTAAGGTTAGTTTTATTGTCATGCTTATTGTTTCATTTTTTCAATAACAACCAAAATTATCTGTAAAAAAAAAAAAAGGTTATCCCTTTTGAAGTTCAATATATCAGGCAAACTGTGAGTGTATTAAATTGCCAAAAAGATAAAACTAACCTAACTGGGGATGGAAACATTTTGTCAAAATTTAGGTAAAATGGAAGTGGTGAGCAGGGGACACGTCTGTTTACTAGCCAGTCTCCCGGGAAGATGGGCCGGTGCTGGACATTGATATGGGCTGGGTTTCTTGTAAACACACTGGGTGAGTTGCATCCATAAGGAAGTGGGGAAAGCAAGAATGTGCGGAGGGAGAAGCGGATCCTCAGACAACTGCAATTCAGGCTGTTCCTGTAAGAGAGTTCTGCAGCCAGTGTGGTCTTTTGGAGTGAGTCCAGCTGTAGGGCTGAGCCGCTGCTGGCATTCCCATTTAGGTAGTTCTTTACTTCTAGCCACCTGTTAAGGTGAGTATTACCTTGGGTGAGACCATTTGCTGTAGCTCAGGACCATCTTCTGGCCCTCTGAAGAGAACAAGAGCTGAGGGATGGGTGCATAGTTCCTGAGAAGGGATATTGGCAGAGTCTCATATTATGCACTACTAGAGGAAAGTATAAAATTGGGGCTCAGAGCCAGTTGGTGTTTGCCCATGCCTGTAATCCTAGTACTTAGGAGACTGAGAAAGGAGGACCACAGGTTTGAGGCTAGCTTCAGCAACTTAGCAAGACCCTGTTTCAGAATAAAAAATAAAAAGGATTGGTGGTTTTAGCTCAGTGATAGACCCCCCGCCCCCTGGGATTCAGTCCCGAGTACCAGGAGAAAAAAAAAAAGTGGGACTCAGGTGCAAGAATGGAATCTAAAGAAGACAACTCTCAAAGAGAGAGTGCTAGTTGGAAGATAGGACTTGGGATACATAGATTACCCAGTGTATTTTGCTCAAATGCTTCTCTGAAGAATTATTTTACGTATGTCTCCACAAGTCTTTTATTCCATGAAGATGTATGATGACAATGCACTGATAAGAAATAAATAAAATAAAGTTCTAAAAATCCGAAAAAAGAACTGTCATGGACTTATCTCACAAAAGGAAAATTGTATATGATAGTCTGGCGTTTCTAGGTTCTTGAGTCACTTGAAAGGAGACTGGAGTTTTAGTATGTAAAGACTGCTGAAACAAGTTCTGTTGCATTTAATATTTGCTCTACGTGATACCAAACTGTAAATTGTATCTCTCGGTTTCTGTAGTTCCGAATAATTTTTCTCTGGTTAAAATTTCTTATAGAAATATGATCAAAAGTATTTAAATCTAATATGCCTAATACATTTAATACTATTTAAATACGTAGGATTACCTTAAATGTAGAATATATTTTAAAAGAATTGATTATCTTGCTCAGGAGTTGTTTTTTTTTTCTATAAAGGGCAGATAGTAGATATTCCAGGCTTTATTAGCCATCCATTCTCTTCCACACTATTTTGCCTTGGTAGCACAGTTGTGCTATAATGTATAAAGCAGACAGTATAGGCAGAAATAGACAACCTGCTGTTGAATAAGCTTGACTCTGTTCCAGTCAAACTTCATTTAGGAAAGATGATTTGGCCAGCAGGCAGCAGTTTTCTGACCCCTGGTTTATTAATAAAGCCCTTGGGCTTCTATCATCCGTGCCTTCTCTGGGAGGAGAGGAAGTGTCAGCCGGGGTAGAGACACAGGCTTGCAAGGCTAGTTTAGATCACTGCTATTTGTAGCAGCATTGCTAGAAAATGGGTATGAGGAAGGAAATGATAGGAGATGACACCCAAGAAGCAGAGAGAAGCCCTGTCAGCAAGGGCTTCACATGTTTTTTTTTAGCAAATGTGGAAATGTCTCTTTAGACAATAGAGATGGAAGGAGAGAGAGATGTTGTGATTTGTGTCTCTGTTTCTTTATCTGGATCGATGCATTGTTAAATGGCACATCTCTTTGGAGTAGCAATCCTGGGAAAAGTTGTGTAGAGAAAAATGTTTAAATAACTGTACTACTTTTTTTTTTAAATAGAGTTTTACATAAGGTAACTCTTGGATTCCTAGAGAGACTTTGTACTCTATACTATAAATGAAATATATGTGTCCAGGATATGATAATTTGGCTACATGTTTTATAATTTAGAGTTTAGGAATTGCTTTGGTTTTTTCTTTTTTGCTAACAGTCTCCTACTTCTAACATGAAGAGCTTGTGATTTATTTATGCAATCATATAATGTTGTTAAGCCATCTTTTGCTATTTAAGTTGTGGCCATATTAAAAGAAAGTTAAACTTTTTGGTATGGTGGTGTTACTATGCAGGGATGATGACAAAACAAATAAAGTCTTCTTTCTTTAAAATTTTAGATTTCATTTACTGAAGGCCAGGCACTGTCTACAATCACACTGACAGTTCTTACTGATGATATACCAGAGTTATCAGAGGTTGTAACTGTAACACTCACCCAAATTACCACGGAAGGGGTTGCAGACCCAGCAAAAGGTGCTACTATTGATGAGAAAAGAAACAGGTCTGTGATAACTACTCTGCCCAGTGACTCTCCCTATGGCTCCGTGGGCTGGCATTCTGAGTCTCTCTCCATCAGAGTAGCAGAGCCCAAAGGTAAGTCCTCTTGAATATTTTTCAGGTTTTAAGAAGAAGCTTCACTGGATAATTTAATTCTGATATTTCAAAGGAATTTAAATTTCTCTTTTCTTAAGACTTTGTCAATTTGACAGGCCATAGTCCTTCTCATTAATCTCTATTAAATTGTCCAATCATGTAATCAAAGCTTGTGATTTATTTATGCAATCACATAATGTTTTTAAGCCAGCTTTTGATATTTAAGTTGTGGTCATATAAGGCTATTAAAATACTTTTCATTTTTAAAGTTTACTATCATAATAGAAATGTTAACATTCTTATCAAGTCATCGCAGTAGAGGTAAATGTTTTTATTTTTCATTGTTTATCTGTTTTCTTTCCTCATTCAGGCTTCCTATACATTTTCATAGTTAAAAAGCACAGTAAACAACACAATGAAATGTGCATGGTACCAAGACATACATCACTTAACCCCAAACAGGATTCATAATTGAAGTGTCCCTATTTTTGAGTACTGAAATCTTCACCTTAATAACTATTCATATCAATTGTTGGATACATATATTTTTGTAGATAAAGGCCACTTGATTTATTTAAGCAAATGCTAAGTGTAGTGTAATGTAATATGCATTTAGACTATACTGTGTGACAGTTCTAAAATTTTCAGATTACATCATGGACATTCAGCTTTGAAGTACTTTTCACATGAAGAGTTGATGGGGGGAAATGACATGTATTATGTCCTGGGCCATTATATACTCATATGTAAAGAAACAGAAGCAGTAGTCTCAAAATAAACAACCTGCTTATGTTTCACTCAATAAACATTGTTGAAACATCTAGTAACAACCAGAAATTGCACTGTGTGTTTTGGAAACAAAAATACAATATTCAGCCAATTTAGCCAAACTCAGAGTCTAGTGGGCAAGATTAGTAGGTTTTTTTAAAAAAATTATTTTATATAACATTAAATTTTTTAAAAAATACAACAAAATAAAAATAGCTGCTTTGAAATACATTGAAGCTTGTTATGGGCACTTTGCTGTATGAACAAAATCACCCTTCTTCTGATGATTAGTCATTAAATGATAACTGTGTATTTATTCATTTTCAAAGGATCTTCTAAGCATGAGTAATTAGTACCTGTGTCCAGCCTTTATAGATGTACTTCCCTATGACTTTGAGCGATTTCAGAGACAGTATATGGTATATAGAACCCAGGAGACAGCACTATAGAATCAGAGTCGAGGGACTAAAATGAGATATAAGACCAGGGGTGCATGGTGATTTTCAGCATAGCTTTGGGGACAGTAGAGACAAAGCACAGGATACCCCTGGGGAGTATATGTTATCTTTGTTTTACTTTTTTTCTTGAGCTGTCTAAAAGGGTTCGCGAACAATCTCAGCTACTGCTTAATGAGGCCCTTTGCAACTCATTGAGACCCTGTTTCAAAAATAAAAGAATGAAAAAGAGGCCAGGATTATAGCTCAGAGGTAGAATGCCCCTGGGTTTCATCCCCTGTGCCACAAAATAAATAAGTAAATAAATAAATGAATAAAAGGATAATGTACAGTATCCCACCATGGTTGCCTGAAATAGCACTGAGAGGAAACAGGAAAGCTTGCTTACTGGAGGTGTGTCTATCCGCAGAGAACGTCACCATTCTGCAATTGCGAATTGTCCGAGAGAAGGGACTATTTGGGGACCTGGCCATTCACTTAATCGCTAAACCAAACTTCTTACTACACACCAATAATCAAGCTATTGAGAATGAAGATTTTGTGCTGCAAGAAACAATATTAATAATGAAAGAAAACATAAGAGAAACTTATGCCAAAGTTGCCATTTTGCCAGTAAGTGTGAAGTGCAATAAATATGTAAAATAAAGGAAAATGTTCTTACATGTAAAATTGTGATGCTTTTACAGTTAAAAATCTTTTCTAAAACAAATGCTTTTTAACATAAAGATATCTTTTCTCACCCAAATAAATATTTAATGATAAATTAATAAATATTTTATATGTAGCTGGCAAAATAAGTGGATCGATTATATTTATTTTGGGATGGAAATAATTTTGAATGAACTTTGCAACACTGAATTTGGATTAGTTTTATATCTCATATTATGTTGATTGCTAGTTGCTTTAAACTAAGAATGGAATGAAAGAAAGGCTCAAATCAGTGTAGTTATTTTTATTGTTGTTTGATAGGATACTATTTTCCTTTCATAATATAATTACTTGAATCAAGATTAATATTCAGATGGTTTGGGTCTAGTTTTTGCACTTTATATATCTGTATCTATTATAGTATTATATAACAATTACTGGAGCTCAGGATGTAGCTTCGTAGCATACAGCAAGGTCCTGAGTTTGATTCTTAGCACCACATATGTACACAATTAAATATTGTATTTATAAATAATATATCATAATATAACATTATTATATGTATATTATATGTTATTAAGTAAATGCGATATAGTAATATTACTGCTAATATAAATGGTATTGGTGATATTACATAATAATGTCTATTGGAGAGTACAGTCTGGGAAAGATAAAAGGATGGGGTAGAAATTAGGTTTTCTTTCCTTTATTATATGTTTTATTTTTATACTTTGAAATTTTTTATTCCCTCTTTAAAGATTAAAAAAAAATAAGTATCTAAAATATAGTATTACATCTAGATTTACAAGTCAAGAACTTTCCAGTTTAAAATATATGTAAAAATTACCAGTTTCTCCTAAGTTTCTTTTGGAATATTATAAATATAAGGCATGTTCAATAGGGTATGGATAAAACTGTGGGGTAGATTTCTAAAAATTATTTTATGTGCTAATAAGAATGAGAGTTCCATCAAAACAATTACGATTAATCTTGAATATCCCAAGGATTCTGAAGTTAGTGGAAATGTACTAAAATATGAATAGAAATCTTTCTTACATGTAATATAGCAGTTCGTTTCTGTAGAGGAAGTAACTAAAAAGAATTAAATCTCTTATAAAAAGCAATCAGAGCCGGGCGTGGTGGCGCACACTTGTAATCCCAGCATTCGAGAGGCTGAGACAGGAGGATCGCAGGTTCGCAGACAGCCTCAGCTACTTAGTGAGGCCCTTTGCAACTTAGTGAGACCCTGTTTCAAAACAAAGAATAAAAAATAGGGTATAGTTCAGAGGTAGATGCCCCTGGGTTCCACCCCCTGTACCACACACACACACACACAAATCAGACGTAGTGGCATGTGCCTGCAGTTGCAGGTGTAGCCTCTTGGGATGCTGAGGTTGAGGATTGCTCAAGCTGAAGGATTTGAAACAAGCCTACAAAAAATAGTGAGACCTTTTTTCCCAAACAAAAACAGACGTCTTTCCTTTCCCACTTTCCAGGATGATACTCCTGAGTTGGAAGAAGGATTTGTTGTTGCCATCACAGAGGTGAACCTGGTGAACTCCGACTTCTCCACAGAGCAGCCACGTGTGCGAAGGCCGGGGATGGAAATAGCTGAGATAACAATCGAAGAAAATGACGACCCCAGGGGAATTTTTATGTTTTTTGTTACCAGAGTGAGATGAATTTTCATATATATAGATAGTAATACAGAAGCTCTTCCCTGCTAATTTGATCAGTGTTTTAAAATATATTTTCTACAAAAATTGACTTTGCTTATTGATATTTATAAGTAGATAAGTAACCATATTTGTCTTTTAAACTAATCCTTAATTCTCTTTGAGAAAGGCCAAAGTATTTATCAAGTTTGTTTTCATTAAATTTTGCTGTCAAAGTTAAGAACTATTTTGCATACTTCTGACTATTAACTTGTGCTTTGAAGGTTGAAGTATAAGAGATGTCAGCGGGAACAATAAATTTAGAAAGCAAAGGCTTAGGAGAGTTACCCCTTCTGTCTTAATTTTCAACTTCTGTTCTTTATTAAAGGATGTTGGGGGAGTTATTACTGCTCAGGAGCTGCCTTCGCCCTTGGGTGTTCTTCATGTTCCAGTAGTGCGGCTGGCCGGGAGCTTTGGGGCAGTAAATGTTTATTGGAAAGCAACACCAGACAGTGCCAGCCTGGAAGACTTTAAGCCATCCCACGGGACTCTCAAATTTGCAGATGGACAAGTATGCTTGTCATGAACATACTCACAGTTTTTGCTTGTGTTTCAAACATTTTATAGGCATCCACCATCAATAATGAATTTATATAATTGATTGCCAAATACACTCAACTCTAAATATTTCTCTTTTTTGTGGTACTGGGGATGGAACTCGGGTGCATTCTACCTCTGGACTATACCCCCAGCCCTATTTTTTATTATTTATTTTGAAAGAGGGTCTCACTCAGTTGCAAAGGCCTCACAAAGTAGTAGAGGCTGTCCTTGAACAGCGATCCTCTTGTCTCAGCCTTCCAAATCCTGGGATAACAAGCGTGTGCCACCACAACCAGTTTAAATGTTTCTGTGTGAAGTCAAACAGAAGTAATATTAACTACTGTGGTTCTAGGAAGAGAATTTTAAGAAATAAGAATCTCACTTTTTTCTGAATTTCCTGATTCTACTTAAAATAGAAGTTATAAAAAGGATAATTGGCCTAGAGGTGCCTAACAATGTATAAAATTGCCAAAGGAACTTGACTAGGCTTTGTATCTTTAGTTTCTTTTTCCTATTTACCCCTTAATGTTCAGGAATTTTAACTTAGAATTTTCAATATAGTTTTTTGATATTAATTTATATCCAAGCATTTATTTATTATTTATTTATTTATTTATTTATTTATTTATTTATTTTGGTGGTACTGGGGTTCCTGGAAGCCCTTCTATCTCCGGGCTACACTCCCAGACCTATTTTTACATTTTTATTTGGAAACAGGGTCTCCTAAGCCAGCGCGCGCGGCTAGCTTTGAACCTGCGCGATCCTCCTGTCTCTGCCTCCCAAGCGCGGGGATTACAAGCGTGCGCCACCACGCCCGGCTTTATTTATAATTTAAAAAAGACTAAGCCAGGCATGGTGACGCATGTCTGTAATTCAAGTATTTGGGAGGTTGAGACATGTTTGAGGGCAGCCTTAGCAATTTGGCAGGACTCTGAGAAACTTAGACTCTGTTTCAAAATAAAAATAAGATAGGGATAAGGGTGCAGCAGTACACCCTCAGTAAAAAAAAAAAAAAAAAAAAAAACAAAAAACTAGAACAATAGGTTTAGAGGGTAGCCTCAGCAATTTAGTATGACTCTTAGCAATTTAGACCCTGTTTCAAAATAAAAATAAAATGGGGCTAAGGGTGCAGCAATACACCCTTAGTACAAAAAAAAAAAGAGAGAGACTAGAACGATAGAAAAGAAAAAAAAAGTAGTGTAAAACTTGAAAAAATTGAGGAGCTTTTACTTTCTAATGGCATCTGGGGCTACTATCATCCCCTGGATCATTCAGTGTCTTCCTTGGGGTTCTATCACTGACTTTAGGAACCTGTGAAGGCCTATTGGTTTTAACAATTATAAAATACTCTTTCCCAAATGATTGTAAGTATTCTTAATATTGGGCATTTTGTAGTATATAAGAATAAACTATTTTTGTAAAACTTTTAATCAAAACATGGAAAGGTCATATGAACGACCATGAAAATGTTAGCAACTTCAAACACCAGAATCTATTTATAGGTAGCCTATTTGCCTAGACAGATTTGCATAGTGTACATCACCTTACTAGTTGCTCCTAGGGGTTCAGTAAATGCTGCTGAAAGATAAGATGCAAATCTAGACTTTCCTTCTCATCAAGGCCTGTTATTGTTAATGTTTTTGAAATCGTGAGTTTTTTCTTATCAGATTTAGAACTTTGAAACATGTCCTATTAAAAAGGGCATGCAGATATGTGAAATTTTTGCATTAAAAGCAGAAAAAATAAATTGATTTTTCATTGAAGCTAGTTATATCCCCAGCACTTAATTCTGAGCATTAAGTTGGAGTCCAATCACTTACCAGCATCCTTAGAATCATCATAGTTCGTAAAGTTCACATCCCACAGGGAAGGTATTCTGTATTATACAATCTACATTTGAGATGTGGATATTTTAACAGGCTTCCTTTTTGGCATTTGATTTCATTTAGACTTCCACTTATCTGAGTGTGGCATCCAAATTTCTTGCTTTCCTAATGTGAAAATAAAGTTTTAAGTGGATCTAGGTAGAAAAACTTCATTTTCTGATAAATGTGTTGAAGTACAGGAATTTGGCTGTGAGATATAGAAAAAAGTTTTGAAACATGGAAATATAGCTAGGATATTTCTATGACTATTAGTATAGACCAAATTTTAGTTATAATTGTATAAAGACTTTTTTTAGTACAGAGAAGTAGACTAAATACTGACCATAAACATGTAAGAATAGCAAATTTGAGATTTCTTCCAGGTTGTCTTTCCCCATGTTGTAAAAATTATTTATAGCCAGATAAATAGTTTTATGATGCTGTCATATGCCTAAATCCCAGCTATTTAGGAGGCTGAAGAATGAGTAGAGCAAGGTCAAGGCCAGCATGGACAACTTAGTGAGACCTTGTTTCAAAATAAAAAGAACTAGAGCCTGCTGCAGTGACCTGTGCCTGTAATTTCAGTACTTAAGAAGGCCGAGACAGGAAGATCACAGGTTTAAGACCCTGTTTCAAAATATAAATAAATAAATAAAAAGGGCTGGGGCACAGCTCATAGGGAGAATGCTACTGAGTTCACTCCTCAGTATCACAAAATTAATTATTTCATTAAAACAAATTATAAAAACTGGAAAAGTAGCCCTGTGTTAGAACACTCCTAAATTCAATCCCTACTACCCACCACACACACACACACACGCAAAAAGTTGAAGCCAATGAGTTTTATTACAGAAGTCAATGATAATTTTATGGTTCTATTTTATGTTATATGATATTAATACCAAGCATACCAAGTTTCCTGTTTGTACAATGCCCGTTAGAATCAGGATGGCATTTAAAACTTCTTTTGAGAATACACATTTATTGTTTTATCTATCTGGAAATATAATACATTGTATTACGTGATAATCTCTTTTATCTTAAAAATAATAGACTGTTAATTTCTGACTTTGAGATACTGTAAATATCCATGACTCCAAAAGTATTAGGAATATAACAAGGGCCCTGCTTTTTTAGTTTTGAAGTTTCAACTAATATATTAAAATATATTGAGGGAAAATTGTTATGACAATATTTCCTTCTTGTTCCCTCCTTCTCCCTCTCCCTTCTCCCATCTGTCGCTCCCTTCCTTCTCTTCTTTCATAGGTCACTGCAATGATAGAAATCACCATCATTGACGATGCACAATTTGAACTTACTGAGAAGTTCAATGTCTCCTTAGTCAGCGTGGCTGGAGGTGGCCGACTTGGTGATGATGTTGTGGTAACTGTGATTATTCCACAAAATGATTCTCCATTTGGAATATTTGGATTTGAAGAACAGACTGTAAGTTAAATGTATTGATGGAGTGTCTTGTCCCAGGCCAAATGTTCATGTAGCTTTAGAAGAAGCGTCTTTTCATTTTTGTGTTGAAACTCTTCTTTACTCCTCTCTTGTGAGTCTTTGATGTGTACTGAGTTGACTGGTGAGGCAGGGCCAGTCCTGTGCACAGTCTGATAGAAATGGAAGCTCTTCAAACCAGGAAGTTACAAAAGGCACAGACTCCTATTTAGCAGGTATAGCTTGCTAAGATGTATATTTTATCCATACCTTTTATTTTCTGCTTACCCTACTGCCAGACTAGCAACCTAGTTGCAAGCAGAGTTCTTTGGTGAGCCTGGGTGTTACATACCAGGATGGGCTTAGCACTGAAGGAAATTACCTACTATTCAGGTACTCTCTCATGACTTGTATTGAATAAAACACTACAGTCACCCCATTTCATATATATTTCTCTTCCCTCTCATTGGCTGTTTCCATCTAAGATCTGAATGAAGAGACAATTGCTGTTGGTTCAACCACTGAAAGAGGGAAAGAACTTAACCAATAATAAGAATTAAATATTTGTGTAGCTAGGGTTTCTGACCACTACTAAATTGTCACTGTATCTTAAATATTAAGCACCACAAACTATCTTAATCATTATTACATGGTGATTATGTTATCATTATTATGATTCTAGCTTTTAAAGGAAATTCCCGCCGGGCGTGGTGGCGCACGCTTGTAATCCCTGTGCTTGGGAGGCGGAGACAGGAGGATCGCGCTGGTTCGAAGCCAGCCTCCCTGGTTTAAGAGACCCTGTTTCCAAATAAAAAAAAGTAAAAAATACGTCTGGGAGTGTAGCCCCGAGGTAGAAGGGCTTCCAGGAACCCCAGTGCCACCAAAATAAATAAATAAATAAATAAATAAATAAATAAATAAATAAATAAAGGAAATTCCCAGGTAAATATTCATTAAGATCCTTAGATAATTCTCATATTTCTCATATATTCACCATCTTTTCTGGCTGTATATGTCACCACTTAGTAATCACTGTGGGTCATTTTTTTTTTCTTTTTTTTGTGGTACTGGGGATGGAACCCTTCTACCACCAGGTTATACTCCCGACATACATACATAACACATACATACACACATACACACACATACATACACACACATATATACATATATATACATATATATGTATATTTTTTTAAATTTGGAAACAGGGTCTCTTAACGCAGTGAGGTTGGCTTCAAACCTGCACAATCCTCCTATCTCCGCCTCCCAAGTGCAGGGATTACAAGTGTGCGCCACCATGCCTGGCACTGTGGGTAATTTTCAATAATAAACCAATTATTCATTATTGCTCCTTGTCTTTCCTGTCCTGTGTCCTATGGATGAAAAGCAATGTCTACAATATGCCTATCAGAGCCCACCTCGCTAGATGACCTAAAATTTAAATGTTTTCTCTAATATGCCCAAACTAGGGAGTATTAGAAATAGCAGCAGGACTCCAGATAATGGAGGGGAAACCTCAGCAAAGCTAGAATCGAAGAGTAGGAGAGGGAGAAGGCTGAGGTTGATTAATGGAGGAGCTACATTCAAATATGTGTAAAAGTATGAATGTAGCATGGTCAACCTGAACACTCATTGTTGGCAGGGGAGAAGGGGAGGTGGGGAGGAGAGGGCACTAAGCACAGTCTTAATGTATGCTATTTTCAATATGATCCACATAAAAATAAAAAAAATTGAAATAAATAAAACCTGAATTATCATGAATTAAAAAATAAATATAGCCTAATAATTGCCCAATGATTTGTTCAATGGAATTTCAGTTCCTTAAGAAAATGGAAACTGTAAGAGTGAAAGAGCAGTTTTGCTGTAGCCCACTGAGGCTCTCTTACTCCTTGAGAAAGAATGAAGCAAAAGTGTTTGCAAGCTGGGCATGGCACATGCCTGTAATCCAGTACTCGGCAGGCGGAGACAAGAGTTCTATACCAGTGTTCTTAGCTGGCCAACCCTTGTGCATATCTCTTCCCCAACTGACAATTCAGACTCCTTCATTTGGTGGTTCCAACCTTCTCTAATTCCCAGGTATCTCTCTATCCACCTGAGAAGTAGAGAAAATGCTCAGGGCTGTGAACTCACAGCCAGTGTCAGGAGCCTGTATATCCCCTGCCTATGATCTGTTGACCAAATTCAGTCATATGCTCCATCTAATTGCCAGAGAAGATGGAAAATGCCAAGTAGTTGAATGTCTAGAAAACAATGGGAATGGAGTTTATTGAAATATTTTTTTCAGCCATACAATTGTAACATGACAGAGTTCTGAACTCAAAAACTACAGCGATTGTGAACAAATGAAAGATTCTGTTTCTTTCTCCTGTTAATAATATTATTATTGTCTCACTGGATTTTCTGTCTTTCAGGTAATGGTTGATGAATCCCTGTTGTCTGATGACCCTGAATCCCATGTGACATTGACGGTCGTCCGGTCTGCAGGAGGAAAGGGAGCTGTCCAACTTCAGTGGACTGTAGAGGAGAAGGCTAAGGATGATCTTAGTCCTTTGAATGGCACACTTCATTTTGATGAGGTAGAGTCAGCAGCAGGGTTCCTGTAACTTTTCTCTAGTAGTGTAGTAGTACTTATGAACTTGTATAATAGAATTAATACAGCTGGAATTTTTAAAAATCCATACACACACACACACACACACACACACACACACACACACACACACATCTTTCTTTGATATTGTTACTCTTTTTCTTTTTTTGTGGGTCTGGGAATGGAACCCAGGCACATTTGACCTCCAAGCTACAGCCCCTGACTTATTTTTTATTCTTTATTTTGAAACAGGGTCTCAATAAGTTGCAGAGAGCCTCACTGAATAGCTGAGGCTGTCTGCGAATCGCGATCCTCCAGTCTCAGCCTCCCGAATGCTGGAATTACAAGCGTGTGCCACCATGCCCAGCAACATTGTTATTCTTAAAATAGTATTATTTTTATTCCTCTACTCAAGCGGTCCTCTCTGCATAATTATTTATTCTAATTTTATTTCCTTTTTTTTTTTTTTTTGCAGTATTGAGGATGGAACCCAGGGGCATTCTACCTCCAAGCTACACATCCAGCCCTAGTTTTTTAGTCTTTTTAATTTTTTTTTTTGAAACATGATCACACTGAGTTGCTAAAGGCCTCACTAAGTAGCTGAGGCTGTCCACGAACCATGATCCTCCGGTCTCAGCCTCCCAAATGCTGGGATTATAAGCATGTGCCACCACACCCAGCTTTATTCTTATTTTATAATACATACATTTTTAAAAAATTTATATGGAATTCTAGAAGAACCTATATTTCCTGAGACTTTATTAAACCCACTCATAGAAAGTCTGTAATTCCTCAGATCTTGTTTACTCAATGTAAACTGTGAATTGGAGTCTCAGAATTGATGTTAGAAGAAAACAGCTAATGAGAGTAAAAAGTATAACAGCTCTGTGTTCAGCCACAGCCGGTTACTGCGGTCAGCACAGGCTCTGTGGCCTGTAGTTCTGAGGTGTCAGCAAATGGTTTTTATCTCTATTATTTAGGTTTAGGCTGTGGAATGCCTATCTGTCATCTAGCCCATTCCAAATTGACACTTAATGAGTGAGAAATATGCATAGATTTTTAGATTTTTGCATCTTCAGTCACTTTTCCTTTTGTTGTTGGTTTGGGTCCCTTATGGTGTCTCCATGTGCATTTGAAAAAGACACATCTCCCCAACAAGTCTAGTGCCAGTTTAACACAGAAATCTCTTTCCTCTGTCTTTATGTTTTAATCTTCAATAAAAATATATATTTCTTGGTGTAAACCTCAATCAATACAGATGGATGTCCAATAATTAAATTCCCTGAAATCCTCCTGGATCTTGTTTTCTACGTCCCAGAGGTAACCACTACTGACAGTTTTTTAGAGTGCCTTCCAAATTTTTCCTATGCATGTCTGAGCATATGCAACGTATTCTTACACAAATGTCTGCAATCTGTTCTGTGAATTGCTCTTTTTATTTCACAACTTATTTTAAACATTTATTTTTATACCAACCCAAATCGACTGCGCTAAATAATTGGTGACATATTTTTCATAACACCTTTCTTCACGAGCACTTTATTTCTCCATGACTTTTTTTTTATAGTTCTTATATTTCTTATCTGTCTTCCTGCAATTGACATTTCTTGTTCAGTGTTCCATTTTCTCTACTTCCCGTTTTTGGAGGCTTTGTATGCTTTTCAGGCTTCTTCTGTCACTTATATGTTATCATTTCCAGGTACTTCTCTTTCTAGTCTTGGTTCTCTTGTGATGCTTAGAGTAGATCCTGGAAAAGCAAAATAGATACAAATTCTATAGCTAGCTAGAATGTAATCCAAATCTTCACTCTCCCACTTAATATCATGTGACCTTAGGGAAGTTTATTTAATTTCCCTCTTACTTGGCTTCTTTTTCTCATTCATTCTCTCTCTCTCTCTCTCTCTCTCTCTCTCTCTCTCTCTCTCTCTCTCTCTCTCCTCTCCCTCCACCCCTTTGCGGTACTGGGGATGGAACCCAGGGGCATTCAACCTCTGAGCTGTACTCCTAGCCCTATTTACTATTTTTTATTTTTATTTATTTATTTATTTTGCAGTACTGGGGATGGAACCCAGGGGCATTCGACCTCTGAGTTATACCCCAGCCCTATTTTTTATCCTTTATTTGGAAACAGGGGGGTCTCCCTGAGTTGCAAGGGGCCTTGCTAAGTAGCTGAGGCTGTCCTCGAACCGCGATCCTCCTGTCTCAGCCTCCTGAATGCTGGGATTACAAGTGTGCGGCACCATGGGCGGTTTAACTCCCCGATCAATACTTCTAGTGCTTTCATGGTCATTCGTGGGCATACAAAGAGCACTGGAAATTCGATTTGCCCAATATGCACATTCCCAACTGAGGATGTAAACAAAGGGCCTCGTCATAGTCAAAGTGCTGTCATGTTTTGTTCACTTTTGTGCTGTTTTGGCTGGTGCTTTCACTGCTTCGTAGACACAAGAAGGCTGCGATGTGTTCCAAGGAGAAACTACTCTTTTGTGTTAAAGAAGCTTCATTCAAGTATGAGTTACAGTGCTTATTTAGCATGAAATATGTGTTAGAATTATTCAAAGTTTTCGCCAATATGTAAATATCTGCAAATGACCACAAAAGTGTTCAGTGGATCTTGAGGTTACAAATAATGTTAGGGAGCAAATTCTCAACTAGGGAATCTAAGAACAATGAGAATCAACTATACATAAACTTGGTAGGCACCAGCCAGGCGCGGTGGCGCATGCTTGTAATCCCAGCATTCAGGAGGCTGAGACCAGAGGATCGTGGTTCGCGGACAGCCTCAGCTACTTAGTGAGGCCCTCTGCAACTCAGTGAGACCCCGTTTCAAAATAAAAATAAAAAATATAGGGGGAGGGGGTGTAGCTCGGAGATCAAATGCCCCTGGGTTCCATCCCCAGACCCGTAAATAAATAAATACATAAATAAATAAATAAATTGGCAGCACCTCATTGGAATTACATAAAAAATAAATGCATACAAGAATGTTCGTGGCAATATTTTATAATAGTACATCTCCAGTGCTATATAAATATTGCAAATAGTATAAATGCAAACAAAGGACTGTCTATAGCAACCAAAAGGATAAGTTCATTCTATATGCATAAACATGGATGACTTTAACATCATTATTGGAAAAAAGAAGCAGACACAATGCATTTAAGAGTGAATGAGCCGGGCGTGGTGGCGCACACTTTGTAATCCCGGCATTTGAGAGGCTGATACTGGAGGATCATGGTTCGCAGACAGTCTCAGTTACTTAGGCCCTCTGCAACTCAGTGAGGCCCAGTTTCAAGATAAAGAATAAAGAATAGGGCAGGGGTTGTAGCTCGGAGATCAGAAGCCCCTGGGTTCCACCCCCAGTACTCCAAAAAAAAAAAAAAAGTGAATGTCAGGATAGGGAGAGTTTTGATATATAGAACTGAAATGGAGCCCAGTTTAGTGATATGCACTTGTAGTCCCAGATACTGTGGAGGCTGAGGCAAGAGGATATCTTGAGCTCAGGAGTTCAAGATTAGCTTGAACAATATAGTGAGACCCATCTCAAAAATGGAATAAAACAAAAAAAAAGAACAATTTAAAGGAACAGTAAGAATAAATAAAAATAAAAGGTCATTGTCCAAGGGAGATGATGATACAGACAGGGCTAGGGTCAATATAAATTGTGCTCCTAGGATCCAATAAAAATTAAAAAAATTAAACATAACAACACACTGAACCAGGCATGGAGGTATGCACTTGTAGTCCCAGCTACTTGAGAAACTGAAATGAGATGTCAAATGAGCACCAGAGTTCAAAGTCAGCCTGGGCAACATACTGAGACCTCCTGTCAAAAATAAGTAACACTCCTATTAAATGGGGCACATATGAAAACAAAGAAAAACAAAATCTTAAAGATGAAGATAACAGAAAACCAAAATATATGTATGAAACACCAGGGTTCGGGATGGAAATTTAAGATTTTCTTATGAATGGCACTCCTGCCTTTCTGCCTTCAGTACTCGTATTAGCCAGAAGGCTGTTGGTACCATCTTAACATTGACAAAACATGCCACGAGTCCATGTCCATGATAAACAACAGCAGGAGTCTCAGGATCATCACTGTGGTTGTGATCCTGGGTGTCTCATATTTTTCCCCTTTGAATAGAGCCCTACAATGATTGAATCTGTGACATTTATCTGTTTTCAGTATGAATGTAATGATTTAACCCTCTAAATAATTGGGTGTTTAGCATTGACAATTTTCAGAAAATTAAAGAGAAGTGTTCATTTCTTTCATTTTTACCATTAAGAACTTAATAGAACTTATAGTCTGAGCTTGTGTGTGTGTGTGTGTGTGTGTGTGTGTGTGTGTGTGTGTGTGTATGTGTAGAAATTCTCCTCCCTAGGTACAACCCAAATTCTAGGTGACAAAATAATCCCTAAAAAATGCTAAGAAAATGGTTATGAACATAAAAATTGTACTGC
Organism: Muscardinus avellanarius; assembly: GCF_963383645.1. Taxonomy (NCBI): domain Eukaryota; kingdom Metazoa; phylum Chordata; class Mammalia; order Rodentia; family Gliridae; genus Muscardinus; species Muscardinus avellanarius. The sequence goes on from NC_137786.1 coordinate 76,932,331, forward strand.
TAAAAAGAACACTCAAAACTTGACTTTGGTAGATCTGGAAAATTTATCATTTTTTTCATTTGATGTAGACTGAGTCCCGGAAGACCATCGTATTGCATACACTTCAAGACACAGTCCTGGAAGCTGATAGGCATTTTACAATTCAGCTGTTATCAATTGATGAGGTAGAAATATCTCCGATAAAAGGTAAGAGAAATAAACATTTTTGGAAATTAAAAAGTAGATTCTCAGAAAAAAATGTGAATAGATAATCAAGAGTTACAAAGGAAGGCAGTGTTAGGTTTTATAATTTCTAAAATTTTTGCTAAGCCATAAAGATATAATTTTCTACTTGTATTGCAGATAGAGTTTTTTAAATTAAAATAATAGTACTCAATATTGGTAAGGTCATAGGTCAAGTTTCATACTGCTAGCTGTGATTTTTATTTTTATTATTTTGTTTTTGTTATTGAGGGTTGAACCCAGGAGAATTCTACCTCCAAGCTGTACTTCAGCCCTATTAATATGTCACAGTAGGTGGTAGTGGTCATGGTTTTCTCTGTTGGGAAGTTGTTAAAGAATGGATGAAGATAGTCACGAATGTAGTAAGTGTTCAGATCTTGCTTCAGTTCACATGGCTGTGCCTGCATGATAACAAACATTTGACAGAATAAAGTGGTGTCTAGTGGCGTTAGCAGTAGTGCCCCTTCCCATTCAATGTTGGCCCCAACCTTCGTTTCCTGGGGGTGGGTGAGGCGTTTCAGCAGCAATCATCTACCAACCAATGGGATCTACTTAGTGGTGACTGGTCTGGGCATGTAAATGGTAAGAGTCGCTGGCCTGACCACACCATGGCATGGCCACTTGGGTTCCTGTAGAGATGGCCTCAGTTTCCACCTTTGCCCTCAAAAGGTTGCTTCTTGCTTGGGAGGGGGTCTTGGGATTCCCAGTCAGAGGTCCTTGAGCTGTGCAGATAAGGTGGGGGTCCAGGGGCTGTTATGCTGTTTGGAAATACTCAACTTTCGTAGATCCAGCCTTAATGTTTTTCTGACATCCTAGTTAGAGCAGACCCTGTCCAAAGTGGATATCAGAGTTAATACTGTGGGAAGACAGATAATGAGAATAGTTTTACCAAAGATAATGAAATATTACATAAAGTCTATATTCTGCCATTGATTTTAGTGTTTCCTTAGAACCGAATGTAATGTAATGTTACCGAATGTAACAATAACCCCGGACATTTTTGAAAATTGTATGCTTTCCAGCAACTTTGTATAATCATTCAAAACACAGTTAACAACAAATGCTAGTGAGCATGTGGAAAAGTGGGAGCTCTAATACATTGATGGCAAGATTGAAAATTAGTTATTATTATGAATTTTTTTTTTAATTTTGAAACAGAGTCTTGCTAAATTGCTGAGTGTCTCACTAAATGTTGAGACTGGCCTTGAATGTGCAATTCTCCTATCTCAGCTTCCCAAGTACTAGGATTAGAGGCAGGAGCCACCACTCCTGGCTGTGATTTATTTTATAAGTAAAGTTTTGTAACAACATTTATAAAATAAGACAGGGAATTTTCCTAAATGATCCAACAGTAGAAGACTGTTTAAATGTAGCAGAATATTATGTCACCATTCAAACAAAGTGGCAGAAAAGCCCTTAATTATGTTAAAAATTAAGAACTCTTGCTGGGCGTGGTGGCACACACTTGTAATCCCCGTGCTTGGGAGGCGGAGACAGGAGGATCTCGCAGGGTCTAAGCCAGCCTCACTGATTTAGGAGACCCTGTTTCCAAATAAAAATATAAATAGGTCTGGGAGTGTAGCCTGGATGTAGAAGGGTTTCCAGGAACCCCAGTACCACACACAAAAAAATTAAGAACACTTAATTATATAGGTAATTATGTTAATAAAATAAGCTTAACATACAACATGTTTTTCTTATACAAAGTTACATAAAATGGAATTATTTATTTGAAAAACTAATAGTAGTTTTGACTATATTTTCTGAACATATTTAAAATAATTACATATTACTCTTGAAATAAAGCATTACTTTATTTTTTTTATTTTTATTTTTTTGTGGGTCTGGGGATAGAACCCAGAGGCATTTGACCGCAGAGCTACACCCCCTGCCCATTTTTTTTTTTTTTTTGTGGTACCGGGGTTCCTGGAAACCTTTCTATGTCCGGGCTACACTCCCAGACCTATTTTTATATTTTTATTTTGAAACAGGGTCTCACTGAGTTGCGGAGAGCCTCACTAAGTAGCTGAGCTGTCCGCGAACCGTGATCCTCCGGTTTCAGCCTCCCAAATGCTGGGATTACAAGTGTGCGCCACCACGCCCGGCTAAAGCATTACTTTAAAACTTAATATTCCAGGCATGGTGGCACAAGCCTGTAATCTCATTATTTGGGATTGTTCATATTGTTTTATTGCTTTGTTTATGAAAACTTTGTATTGCTGAATTATAATGTGGATATTCATTTTACTTGATACAGTTTTAATTTCCATTTTAGTAGAAATATTTGACAGTTTTAGAAATTCTTATAGCCAAATGATAGTCAGAAAATTAAGAATATAATGTACCTCCAAGAATCTGTTCTGTTGCCACAGAGGCACCTAACATATACACACAGATGATTGCAGTGAGCTGTAAACCAATTATTGTAGAAGTTAATTCATGAGGCCGAGTGCAGTGGTAATGCCTGTAATCCCAGTACTTGGGAGGCTGAGGATCGCAGGTTCAAGGCTAGCCTCAAACACCTAGGGAGACACTGTTTCAAAATATAAGAACAAATTTTAAAAGAGCTGAGATATAGCTCAGAGGTAGAATACTTCTGAGTACAATCCCCAGTATAGAAAAAAAGAGAAAGAAGGGAAGAAAGAAAGAAAGAAAGAAAGAAGCAAGAAAGCAGGAAAGAATGAGAAAAAGAAAAAGAAAAAGAAAGAGAAGGAAAAATAGAAAAAGAGAAAAAGAAAGAGAAAGGAAGGAGAGAGGGAGGCAGGAAGGGGCATTGTTAGCTTATCATAGGAGTTAGAGCAGGGTTGTTGCCCACTTTTTCGACTGCCCCTGTCATGTAGTGTGATCTTAAGCACGTCTTCCAAGATTTCCATGACTCAGTATGTTTCAGTGTCCTCACAGGTGAAACGAGGATATTAGTGCCTGATTTACATGATTGTCTTGAGAATCATCTAGGTTAGTATATGTGCAGTTGTGTTTGGGACAAAGTGTTATAGACCATCTTCAACTTAGGTAGTGCGTCAATAATCATTCGTGGAGAAAGGGGAGCGTTGGGAGAAGTCGGGATCGCACCATCATCTAGGCACGTCCTCATTGGGGAGCCCTCGGCAAAGTACAATGGCACTGCGGTCATCAGGTAAGAACCTCGTGATTTTCCTTTTCTTATGTGGGGATTATGATGTCTTATTTAAATAATTACCCTCAGTACATCATTCTCGAACACTATATCATGCCTAGTGCTCACGTACTGTCATTTTACATATTGGTAGCATCCTTTGGAGAGTGCAACATACTTTGGGCAGAAATTGAAAATATTTTCTGACCTATCTTAAAGTTAGAGCATCAGGAGGTTCTAGATTCATGGGTGATTTGCACAGCCTACGCCAAGGAAAACACAGGAAGTTGAGACAGAAGGTCTGTGCTTTCAGCCCCATTCTGCAACTAAACATGTGACACAGGGGTCACCGCTCTCTGTAAGCATGTATGTCCTAGCTAAAGAATCATCCCTTAGAAAATAATTATGATCAAACATTTTGATTCTAAGTGTTCCAATGTCAGAGCCTATCATATAATGAAGGTAGCGTGATCAGAGGCAAATTTGTTTCTTCCCAATTTTCTCATGAGGCATGGAGATGGCAGGTATCGAAGCAGCTGGATTTGACCTCATATTTTATATTTTGATAGTCATCCAAAGGCAATACTTTATCTTTGCCATTAGATTGTACACAATCTGAGGTTTACTGTTCTTTAGAAAAGTTTGTTAATTATTTCTATTTTAAACCCTGAATATTGATTAAAAATCTGCAAGTGCTTCTTTTTGTGTCATTAAACCTTACACTTTTGGTGTTCATTTTTTTTTTTTTTGCCAGCATTCTTATCAAGATAGATTTGTACCAGCTCAGTACTTTAGATGTGACTATCTTAGAATTTTAAGACTTTCTTTTGATTTAGAGTTGATAGATTAATTAAGATAAACATAATTTTCTTTCTTTTTTTTGTGGTACTGCAGAATAGACCCAGAAACATTCTACCTCTGAGTTACACCCCTAGATCAATTTTATTTCTTATTTGGAAACAGGGTCTCACTAAATAACTGAGGCTGGCCTTCAACCTGTAATCCTCCTGTCTCAGCTTCCCAGCTACTGGAATTACAGGCATGTGCCACCACTCCTGACTCATAAATTTTTAGAAATAATAAAAATTGATTACTGCTGAAAGACACAGAAAATATTTATGAAAAGTACCACGACTAGACAGAGATTGAATATATGCATGTCCATTGTTGCAGCCTTCTTCGTGGCCCAGTGATCTCAGGGGAGGTCACAGTGTTCTGGAAGATTCTTCCTCCTTCTGTGGGGGAATTTGCTGAGACGTCAGGAGAACTGATGATGCGGGATGGGCAGTCTACGGCCATTGTCATGATACAGGTACCAGTGTTGAGGGCTTCTATGCACCTGTTGCTGTGTCTGGGTTGTTCATATTGCATATTGCAGAGTCTGTTGCAGTTGGGTAGGTGACAGGCATTTCTCTTTGGCTTTTCTGGATTCTACTCTCAATGACTCTTTCTGTCCTTCTCAAGGCTTTGAATGATGACGTTCCTGAGGAGAAGCAGTTCTATGAATTTCAGCTCACTGGAGTTAGCGAGGGAGGCGTGCTGAGTGACTCCAGGCGCACCTCCAACCTCACCATGGCGGCCAGCGACTCTCCTTACGGTCGCTTTGCCTTTGCACACAAGCAACTCCAAGTGTTGGAAGCCGCACAGAGGGTACGGTGTGAAATACTTATGATCTTAATACCATTTTTGTTTTTGATATTGGGAATGACTTTTAAAAGGTATTTTTTAAAGAGTAGTCAAGTTTTTTTTTTTTTTTTTTTTTTTTTTTACAGATTTATTTACTCCTAACAGCTTACTGGCTTCCTTTTCTTTTCTTTTTTTTCTTTTTGTTTTTTATATGTGTGGTACTGGGGATTAAACCAAAGGCATTCTACTTCTGAGCTATACCAAAAGACTTTTTTAATTTTTGTTTTGAAACAGAGTCTCCCTAGGTTGCTTGGAGTCTCAGCTAAGTTGTTGAAACTGGCCTTGAATAGTTGATTCTCCCATCTCAACCGCCCAAGTACTGGGATTATAGGCATATGCCACTACTCCTGGCTAACATTAATTTTATATATAATTTACATAATTTCATAACTTTTTAAATTTTCAACATAATCCTGGTGATTAGAATCTTTGATTAGACATAGTGTTATGTGGGAGATTAACCATTAATCTCCCACATATTATTAAATCAAATTATTAAAATTATTAAAATCAAATAATTAAGTGCTTTTCACAATAGGTTAACGTCACAGTCATCCGCTCCGGTGGACATTTTGGCCTGGTAAGACTCTGGTATGAGACTGTGAGTGGGACGGCAGTCGCAGACTTGGATTTCATCTTCGCAGCTGGGGAGCTCCTCTTCCAAGAGACAGAGATGGTGAAAAGCCTGCATGTTGAGATCTTGGATGATGACTATCCTGAAGGCCCTGAGGAATTTTCTCTAGTAATTAGAAAGGTGGAACTCCAAGGAAGGTAAGAAAGAGGAAGTTAGAAGAGAAGGACAGAGAGCAGAGAGAGAGAGAGAGAGAGAGAGAGAGAGAGAGAGAGAGAGAGAGAAACAGACACAGAGACAGAGACAGAGACAGAGAGACAGAAAGACAGAAAGACAGAGAGAAAGCTATGTGTCTAGAGATTAATACAGAGCTGTAAAACAGTTCTTGCCCAGGTCTTTTTCAAATTTTCATGCCATTGACATTGAAACAGGTCATACATAGAAGGGAAATCATTACAAAGATTAAGTATTAGTTTTTGAGGTGGTCAAAATTAGAATAGCCCCCCAAACCCTAAAAGTGGAAAATTTGCAGTTCTGGTCTGTGAATGTATTCAGGAGGGCCAGGGAGCTGAGCATGACATGGGTCTAGTAATTTGGTGAGGAAACACTCTAATGGTTCTGCAGGTCACAGGTCCCTATTTCTGTGCTCTCCCAAGTGCTGGAGTACATCTGAAGGCCACAGTGTTTTCTCATAGGTATATGAGGTAGATGCTTGCCCAACAGCAGTTTTAATGTGGGCAAAAATTAGAGTCAAAGACAGTTGTCACCATTGTTTTCAGTGACGATAAAAATCACCTCCTGATTCAGGGGGAAGATTTGATTAATAGCATAAAAAATGCCCTTAGCACACTTATTTTTCCTTTTCTGTCTTCTTTCTTTCTTTCTTTCTTTCTTTCTTTCTTTCTTTCTTTCTTTCTTTTTCTCTCTCTCTCTCTTTCTCTCTTTCTCTCTTTCTTTCTTTTTCTTTCTGCAATACTAAGGATGGAACCCAGGGGTTACACTCCCAGCCCTATTTTATTTTTTGTTTTGAATAGAAGTCTCATTAATTTTCAGAGGGACTCACTAAGTGGCAAAAGTTGGCCTTGAACCCGAGATCTTCCTGTCTTAGCCTCCCAAGTAAAGGCGTGCACCACCATGTGCCACAGGCTTAAATACCTGTGGCTGAGCTGCTTACAGGTTAAGCAGCTCTTCAAGTTTCTCTGCACAGTCAGCTTCTGTAGAACCCACCCAGGAAGGGGTGAGGGGGGGTTCACTGGAATAACATTCACATATAGAGAGGCTTGAAACAACTTTTCTTGTACACAAAAATATTTTTACATTTGCTAATACGTGTCATGCTTTAGAAAGGTTTTAAACTAAAATATTTAACTCAATGACTTTGTCATCCCAGCGTGTGTGTGGGGGAATTTTGAGTTCATATATATTTCAAATCTTTAATTTCTTAGAAATGATTCTGGATCTGGCAATGGAAGTGAGTTTCTACTCATGTTATATATGTTAAAATTAAAGATGTTTCTTATTTTAATTAAATAAATTCAATTTGGGAAAAGCAGATGATTAAATATGAGATATTTGGGATTTTTACTAACTAGGACTTGACGATTTTTGCTTCCTTGGCTACCATTTGATAAAAGCAGTTTTTATTTAATTTTAATTCTGCAAAATGAATTTTTTTTTCTCCAGATAAATTTCTAGATTTCCTCCAATCTGAAAGAGAAAGTAGTAAAACTCAGTGTTTTCTTTTTGCCTGCTTGCTGATGTTACCACATTACCTGCTCCACTTTGCTGAATAAAATTATTGGGACAATCCTTTGTAAAGAAGGAAAAATAAATGTACTAATTTGCTAGCAAATTGGAGAAATCTATGAGCTAAAGCATTCAAGAACAAGCCCCAAATTCTCCCCAAACAAAGGAGATCTAGTCCTTTTTGAGAGTTATCTCTCCAGAGTCACACTGGCATGTTACCAGAAGCAACCCAATTTATCAATTCATGTTTGAGTGTTTGTATGCAGATTCTTAATCATGCTGGTGTATTCTATCAGAAGGGGTACAATTCATGTTTAACTCTTCCTTGAGTCCATTCTAATTCAGATCCACAGATGCCAGGTCCCCTTCCATCAGCAAAAAGATAAGAACAGGTTGTTTGTTAACAGAAGGTAAAGGAAAAAGGGGGAGGCCAAAGGAGGGAAAATGCCAGCTTTGAAACAGGCTGCCTGTTTGCTTCCAGGGTCAGATGCAGCCCCAATACTCCAGGGTTAGCGTCCAGGGTCAGCCCCAATACTCTGTCACCCTGTGTTACCATAAAATACTCACTGCTTTGATATTCATTGGTGGCAATCAGGTGATATACAGCCCATCTCAGAATACTGATAACAGTTACTCTCATTTGCTACTTTAGTCTTTAGTTTTCTAATTTTGCCCTATATGAAACCTCATTTACCACGTTTCAACCTTTCGACACATGATAGGGTATAAATACCCGGTGAATCGAATTTAGGAATTGCATCGAGAACTAAAATAATTTTCTATGGGCTTTTCAGCTGCAGGACTTAAAGTGATATAAAGCCCTGGAAGCTAAAAGTTACTTGTTGAAATTTCTATCAACCACGAAAAGGCTTTTGTAGAAATATGTTGTTTTACAAGTAAACTACTCTCTATATTAAGTAGAGGAAGCCTTAGTTAAAACTGCATTAAAATATTTTCTTGATCTTGATGTTTTAGCTTTAATTTTATTTAGTGGCATGACACTTCTTTAAAATAACCTGCTTACCCTAACATCATAAATCTCAAGCCCAGCTGGTTCACAGTTCCAGTATTGTTGAGTATGTTCAGCAGTGATCCCCACAGCTCTGTTTTATAGCAACTACTTCCAGATTCCTAATAGTTTTATTATCTTCATATTGCCCATGTCCAGTGACTTTATATTATCTTTGATTTTATGTAGGAACCAACAATTGGACGCAACATAAAAATCTTTTTAAAAACATCATTTCAAAAAAAGAGTATCATTTTAGTGTTGAGAATCTTCAAAAGCATTACAATATTTCATAGAACTAAGATATGGGATTTTAAAGGACCTTTCAATTCATGCCAAGTAATTACACATAGTTATTTTATTTTGTTGTGTTTTAAATTTTTATTTCTGTGACTTTGCAAGAGGATATGATTTTACCATCCAAGAAAATGGACTTCAGATAGATCAACCTCCTGAAATAGGAAACATCTCTGTTGTTCGAATCATAATAGTGAAAAATGATAATGCAGAGGGCGTCATTGAATTTGATCCAATGTATACTGCTTTCAAAGGTAGGTTTAGTTTGCTGACTTATAAGTTTACCACCAACTTCTGAATTATAATGTACTTAAGCATGCCATTCAGTTTGAATTCCCACATGTAAATTTTCTTGGTTTGCTGTATCTGTACCAGACATTTATCTTTATTTTATATTTAATTACATGTGGATATAAGTAAGTCTTTTGAAAATATACTCTCAGCTACTATTAGGTAGTCTTGAACCACCGTATATATATGGCAAAGCCAAATGGTTAGACATGTCAATCTAGAAAAACTATGTTTAACCTTAAAATTATTAAAACATTTTTGTTTTAAGCATTTTATGAAAACCTCTCTGACTTATGTAATGTTTAATTTCCTGTGTGATTATAAAGTAGTGAATGTTCATTTTTTAATGAATAATTTGAAATGAATATGTCATTGGGCTGCAAATGCAGGCACTATCTGGACTTTGATCTTGATTTCTTGAAAATGTTCCTGATAGCAGCTTGCCTAATAATGCTATTTCCTTCAGAATGCAGATATATTTCTTTCTAGGTAGAAAGAGGTGGCTACATTTCTAGAAAGTGATTTAATTTAAAGAAAGACTATGAATAGAACTTTCAAAATAAACGTGTTATCTTGTTCATGCAATTAATCTATTGGCTTCATTGCCTCTACCAAAATTCTCTGGGTATTTAGACATTGTTAAAATTCATCACAAATCACCTTTATAGTTGGTTAATGATGACTTTATGGCAAGTCACAGAAGAATTTACTACTTTGCAAATTTCAGTCTACTTCATGACTTTAAGTCATGTTGCATTTTTGCACCAAGAAATGATTAAGAGTGTGACTTTTGTCCTTTTAACTGATTTCTAATTGAGTCACTGTCTTTGAGGGGATTTGGAATAATATTTCCTTAACAGTTACAATGAAAATTCAGTATAATTTAGCCACAGATATGTGAACTCTACTGAGTAATATTTTAATATACAGAGGTTCGCATGGCTCAAGAAGAAATAAAGATTTTTAAATCAACTTTTAAATTGAAATCAAACATTAAGGAGAATGCATTTTTATTGTCATAAGGGTATATAGGACTGGGAAACAGAATATAATTTTTACATGTAGACTTAAAATGTTCATATAAGTAAAATAAATTATTTATATTATTTGTTTTTAAATGTGTAGAAGCAATCCAGAATTGTTTCCTTTGAGTACACATATTTAAAATGTTTCTTATGTTCATCAAACATAGTTTTATAAACCAAGAATCATTTATATATGCATATAAATATACATATTTATTTATATATAAACATGTATGTAACAAACAGAGGAAGACAGTCTATGCTTATGGCTGAATAGGTTGTTTGAATTCTTTTACAGTTCCTTGTAACTTTCAACATCTTATAAGCTATATTACAACATCTTCTAAGCTAAAAAAATAAGAACTATGAAATTTTTACTAATTGTTTCTCAAGGCGATAAATCGGTTATTGGAAAATAAACTGCTTGAATTTTTACCGCTCTATTTAGTTGCCTAGTTTAATCTGTGTGAATCTTATAAAAGTTAGCTGCTTTGTCTAGAGGCCCAGTTAATTCCGCGTTCCTGTTACAGTGGAGAAGGACGTGAGGACGATCTCCATTCCAGTGGTGAGGCTGCACGGGACTTACGGCCTGGTGACAGCTGAGGTGACCTCTCAGAGCTCCTCTGCGGCCCCCGGGGGTGTCGGTTATGTGCTCCTTGGCAGCACAGTCGTCTTTCAGCACGGGCAGAACTTGAGTTTTATAAATGTCTCCATCACTGATGACAGTGAAAGGTTGGTAATACGTAGAATAGTTCTGGCACTCAGGAACCATGGACTGTGATATTCACACCGAAGATACACATTCCCATTGAGAAACAGCCCAGGAGAGACTGACTGTCAGGCTTGTCAGGGATAGGGAAACCGGAGCTGGGAGACCACTGTGGTTGAATGTGCCGTTTTCTTTTAAAGAAAGGAAATAATTTCTTCCCCGCCAGACTTAAAAGTCTAATCAGAATGTGGAAACATCCTCCAATTTGCTTCCTTAAGCATTAAGCAACTAAAAGAGGGAAAGATAGTCTAGTCACTGGCCTAGGCTATGTAATATTGATGTTGAAAAGGCTTTCTGCTTTTTAGCTAAGCACTCTTTTCTTCCCGCTTGGTGTGTGACTACTGTGCCTTGAATATGTATGAACAATTTGGAAAATGACTGGTTATTTGGACTGTACAAGCATTTTAATATGTTTAGACTCACAGAATTGCTCCTTGTGATGCAGTGAATTTGAAGAGCCTATTGAAATTCTACTCACGGGAGCTACTGGTGGAGCGAGCCTTGGGCGCCACCTAGTGAGCAGAATCACGATTGCCGAGAGCGAGTCTCCCTTGGGCGTTGTAAGATTTCTCAATGACAGCAAAATTTCTGTTCCTAACCCCAATTCTACACTGACTTTATCTTTGGTGCTGGAGAGGACTGGAAGACTCTTGGGGGAAGTTCAGGTAGATTTATTTCTTCCTATGGTTTAAAAATAGTTTTCAACAGACTGTTTATGATGTTGGGTTTTCTTATTCTCCAAATGTATGTATTTATTTATTTATTCACAATCAATGAGTAATATTTATTAATTACCCTGTAAGAGCAAAATGGCTTCTTTGCTTGATAAAGTGCATGGGGGCATATATCTATTCTCAGGTAACTCTTGAGAACAAATGAAAAGTTAAGTGAATAATTCTGATAAAATTTTTCAGTTCCACAAATGATTAGTGGTTTTCATGTGCCTGACCCTGATTCGGGAACTAAAAACATATTTGTGAACTAGGCACACCTCACCTCTGTTTTCATAGAGCATTCATTTTTTAAAAGCAGAGTCAAAGAGTTATGAAATTAGTAAAAGAAAATTACTAAGTAACAGGGGCCCTGCTCGTAGAATTCAGAGACACAGTTGTGAGTGACTTGCTGGCTGCATGTGGTGTGTATGTGTTTGTGTGTGTTGCTGGGGGTCAAGCTCAGAGGAGTTCCACCACTTAGCTGCATCCCCACCCAACTCTTTATTTATTTACTTTTTTTTTTTTACTCTGAGACAATATCTCACTAAGTTTCTTAGGCTGACTAGTTGTATATGTATGTATATATATTTTTTAATACTACATATACTAGAATAATGTTTTGCTTAAAACTGATCCTCTCTATTAAAAACCCAAACACTCTGCAGGTCAACTGGAAGATTGTAGGACCCAATTCTCAGGAAACCTTGCCGCCACAGAACAAAGACATTGCAGACCCAGTGAGCGGGTCCTTCTATTTTGGAGAGGGAGAAGGTGGAATGAGAACCCTAATTCTTACCATCTATCCACACGAAGAAATTGAAGTTGAAGAGACTTTCATTGTTAAACTTAAAATTGGGAAAGGAGAAGCTAAATTAGATTCCAGAGCTAAAGATGTGATGTTAACAGTAAGTCTGACTTTACTTTTCCCACAAAATTTTGTGTTTAATAGAAAATACATTTACATTGTTGTCTCTCTACATGCTATGTTGAATTAAAAATTATAAAACCACATGAATCCAGATATGGTGGTGCATGCCTGTAATTCCAGTACATGGGAGGCTGAGGCAGAAGGATCACAGGTTCACAAACAGCCTTCTCAAGTAGTGAAACTCTCACTAACCTAGCAAGACCCTGTTTCAACATAAAAATAAAATAGGGCTGGGGTTATAGCGCAGAGGTAGAATGCCCCTGGGTTTAGCACCAGTACCACAATCAATCAATCAATCAATAAAATAATACTACATGAAGTCATAATCATTCCTTTGGGCTAAACTTTCTCATTTTTATGTGTGTTCATTACATGATATATTAGCATTTTTAAAAAGAAGTTTAATATAATGGTAAATACTTATTTTATATTCTTTGATAATATTTGGTGTTGGTGCCTGGGGAATATTTGTCACTTTTAGAGGGGAGCTATTTGTTACATCATCCAAACAACTAGATGTCTTCATCATCTAATTATATAAAATTATTAATTAGTTGCAAAACTGTTTGAAAGAGGAACTGTAGTTGTTCAGTTAGCACAATGATGCAGTGTTAGATCAGACCCGAATTCAGTATTTTTTATATGAATCACCTAGCCCTGAGAAGTAGAAGGGACTGGGAATTAGGCTACTGAAAACAGTGCAGAGAGATGACATTCATTTTTAAGTTTGGAAAATATTCTTGTTTGGGATCTGTATCTGTCAGAGTTTTCTAGAGAAAGAGAAACAATAGGACAAAACACACACACACACACACACACATACACACACACAGATTGTGGGACTGGCAAAGAGGAAATAATTCAGGAAAGAGTTGTAGTTGTGGTCTGGAGATGGAATTTTGTGGGGCAGATCAGTAGGCTGGAAACTCCAGTAGGGTTCCAAAGTTATAGTCTTGAGGCACAATTCCTTCTGCTTTTGTGAACACCAGCATTTTGGTCTTCAGTTCTTCAATTTGCTGGATGAGGCTCATCCACCTGAGAGAGGGTAACAGACTTTATTTAGAGTCTGCTGATTGGAATGGAAATGTTTTGACATATTTGTGAAAATACCTCTACAGCATCTAGACAAGTGTTTGATCAAACAACTGAGCGCTGTAGCCTTGCCTGTTTGATGCTTAAAGTTCACCATTTGCAGGACCTTTTTGTCTCTATCCACTTTATATAATAGTATATGGTGGAAAGAAGTTAGCTAAAAGTTCACCAATTAAATGTAGAAAATATAAAGCGAATAAACCAAAAATCAGTCCTCTACTATCCCTCTCAGGTTCTTCAAATTGTAGTGTTCTGGATTCTTGTTCCCACTATTAAAAAAAAAAAAAGTCTACTGTCTAAATAAGTATGGCAAAGAAGTTTTCTTTATCAAGTAGTTAGGTAAATTATACTCAAATGCCATTTCTATTTTTCTTTCATTTCCTTATCTGTGTATTAAAATGTTGTGTACTGTAATTTCATCAAAGTTTTTCTGCACACTGTTGAGTCTGCCCTCTGTTAATGTTTTCAGATACAGAAGTTTGGTGATCCAAATGGAGTTGTTCACTTTGCTCCTGATTCTTTATCTAAGAAGACCTATTCTGAGCCAGAAGCTTTGGAAGGTCCCCTGGTCATCACTTTCTTTGTCAGGAGAGTCAAGGGCACCTTTGGAGAGATTACGGTATCATTTTTCATTTGATTTTTCTGAGTATTAACTTACCAACATCACGTATGGTTAAGAGGAACCTCTGCCCCTCTCATGAGCATGTGTGTTCTGGTTAAATAAAGCTTTTGAGAAACTAAAGTCACCTGAGATTTCTGAGAAACTCAGAAATCTTCATTAAAGATTCTTAAACTTCATTTAAGTACCTCGGGCTCTCCAGCCAGCATCAACTCACTCCTGGTTCTCTCCCTAAATTAAATATGGGGAAGGTTTCTCTCACATTTCATGTAGGACTGAACTATTTTATATTTTATTGTTTCCTACATATGCCTCTCAATAATTTTCCAACATTGCTTCTTAAATCTACAGTGCATTCGTTCTCAACAGATTTTTTCACTTAGTAGCGGGTCTTTAAAGGCTGTGTTTGTGTGTATGTTGATGTAGACTGGGAATGCTTTTAGAAGTTCTCATGGTACTTGGCTAACAGGTTAAGATCATTTGTTTGCTAGAAAAACACATTTTGTGAAATTTATCTGTTATATTAACCTCTCTGTACTAGGGATTAACTGGTACTTCTTCAGTTGAAACTTTATATTTCAGAAGCCCACAATGCTTGAGAAGTAATGATTCATACTTGATATTTTATATCTATTTCCTTTTTATTAAAATTAAAACCAAATTCTGATGTGAATCATCAAATTACCTACTTTTTATCTTAAAATATTGTGTATTGTTCACTAATGAATGCATTTTTTGGAACTGACATGTTAAAATTAGTTTCTCTTTCTTCAAATTGAGGTGTGTGTGTGTGTGTGTGTGTGTGTGTGTGTGTGTGTATGTGTGTGGTCTCTGTCTGTTTGTTGTGTTTGTGGTACTAGGGATTAACCCAGGGACTTTCTACCTTTGATCTATACCTGCAGCTCTTTTTATTTTATTTTGTTTTGTCTTGAAACAGAATCTCACCAGGTGGATGCTGAGAGTCTCACTAGATTGCTGAGACTGTTGTATAACCTATGATCCACCTGTCTCAGCCTTCCCAGTATTGGGATTATATTACTGTGCTCAGCTGTACGATTATTTTAGAATATGTGAAATAATGAGATTTTTAAGACAGGTCCTGCCAAGTTGCATATGACAGCCTGAGGAGTTAATATCTTTTCCAAACTAATATATACCTGGAGAATTTGACTTTGAATATAATGATGCAAAATGAAATTTTTTTTGTATATTATAGAGGGAAATATAGCATAAGGGTTTGGAGTTCAATGTACTGAATTATGTAACTGTGTGGGAATTTTTTCCTTTTATTTTAGGTTTCCTGGGAATTAAGCAGTGAATTCGATGTCACTGGTGACTTTCTTGCCACACAAGGATGGTTCACCATTGCTGACGGAGAAAGTGAAGCGAGTTTTGATGTTTATTTGCTGCCAGACGAGGTGCCTGAGACAGAGGAGGATTATGCAATCCAACTTGTTTCTGTAGAGGGAGGAGCAGAACTGGACCTGGAAAAATGTATCACCTGGTTCTCTGTGTCTGCCAATGATGACCCACATGGAGTATTCGCCCTATATTCAGACCACCAGTCCATCCTTATTGGACAGAACCTTATTCGATCTATCCAAATTAATGTAACCCGGCTTGCTGGAACCTTTGGAGATGTGACTGTTAGATTTCGAATATCATCTGATCATAAAGAACAGCCGATTGCTACTGAATATGCAGAGAGAGAGCTGTTGGTCAAAGATGGTGCCAGATATAAAGTGGACATGGTGCCGATAAAGAATCAGGTTTGTGACATTTCTTCAATTTTCTCATCATTCAAGTAAAACTCCTTTAGGAGAAACCTTGCTTATCTTGTGATCAAAGTCTTATTCAGATATTTAAATGTAACTGTGAAAGAGGCCTTAGAAAATGCATG
Source organism: Muscardinus avellanarius (assembly GCF_963383645.1). NCBI lineage: Eukaryota > Metazoa > Chordata > Mammalia > Rodentia > Gliridae > Muscardinus > Muscardinus avellanarius. The sequence continues at coordinate 76,948,314 of NC_137786.1, forward strand.
GTCAGAGCCAGGCGTGGCGGTGCACGCTTGTAATCCCAGTACTTGGGAGGCTGAGACAGGGGAATCTCAGCCAACCTCAGCTACTTAGTGAGGCCTCCACAGCTTAATGAGAGCCTGTTTGAGAATATAGAATAAAAAATAGACCTGGGGTTGTAGCTTGGAGAATGGTTCAATCCCCAGTACCTAAAAAAAAAAAAAAAAAAAAAAAAAAGAATGCACGGTCTTTATGTCTTTATTGGATAGTACATTTCTAGATTATAAAAAATAGGTGCCTTTGGAGATAATATATTTTTTCTAGAGTATAGCAGACACTTATTCAGCATGCACAGTTTGAGAGTAGTCTAGTAAGACACGCTGATTTGTGCTCCCTGGGTATGAAGGGGCTACATAAATACAGAGACTGGTTTCTGCTGCTTCTCTTTTCAAAAATTTGTGACATAGGAAATTGACTATTTCCTGAGATGGTAATATGGAGGGAGAGTAGCACACTGTTTTGCCAACATTTGTGGTGAGAGTGATATAAATGCATGGGTTTCCTTTGGGTTAAGTCGATGCCTCAGTAGACTTTCTCAGTCTGAACCCACAGAAAGCGATTTGAGTGACTGGTGTTCTTAATCCTCCAATGGATGGTGCAAATCATATCCTGCTCCAGGATAGAACAGAAGGTAATTTATTGCGTATACTGGGTCCTTTGCAGAATGGGGGATTCATGATGTTATGGTTTGGAAAGACTGTCTAGAAAGTAGCCAAGTTGGAGTCACAGTGAGAAAATCCTCAGGGGACTTTGTGAAGCTCACGGTCATCAAGAGAGTGTACTGTCTCTGCTAAGGAATGGTGAGGAATAGAATTCTGAAGCCTTTGAGGAATGACTAATTCCATGAAAAGATGAGCATTGGGGTGCTGAGTTCATCGACGTATGCTAGTCATCCAGTGTTAGTCAAGAAAGGACTAAATCAGAGAGACAAGACTTTTATCACTCCGTCTCAAAGAAGCCTTCTTGCCCCAAGCCTGAACGTTCTGAAAGACTGATGGAAAGGTCCCAGTGGGGACTGGAGGGGGATTGAAATATGCCACAGATCCAGCAGGAACTGGTGTAAATGAGAAAACTTGAATTGAATGTGGGACTGAAATTTTCATTTATTTGGGTTTGGTCTTTTATATTCCTGAAAATGACAGAAAGCTTTGAGATCTACTTGATGGTATTGCCAAAGGGCAGTGGAAAGAGAACTCAAGAAACAATGGGAAAACAATGAAGTAGTTTCCCACATGCTTCATCTAAGTTATATATAAACTTATGATCAGTAGGAAATGGGCTACCATTCAAAATAAGCAACATGCCTGTTATACTAATTCATATGTACTATGCAAGATTTTGGTCCTTTGTGCACTGAGATATTTACTTCTGTTGGTGTTTGATACAAGAGGAACATAAAGTTTTATTTGTGATATGGATTTCATTATTATTCTTTAATTTCTATAGTTCTTTGGGACTCAGGGTATGGACCTGACATTAATTCTAAACTCCATGTCATATATATTATATATTTATTTATTAAATATGTACATATACATATGTGTGTACTATATATATTATGTGTACATACACATATGCACACACACCCATACATACACACACATACACATAGTGGTACTGGAGATTGAACCCAGGGCATCAAGCTATACCCTCGCCCTGTCTTTTATTCTTTATTTGAAATGGGGGTCTCACTAAGTTGCAGAGAGCCTCACTAAGTAGCTGAGGCTGCCTTCAAATCCTTGATCCCACTGTCTCAGCCTCCTGATGTACTGGGATTACAAGTGATCACGACCACGCTCGGCTCCATATCCTATTTCTAAAAATTCTCAAGACTGGAACAGAAAGCAAAGCTGTGGGAATGAGAGGAGCATTAAAGTTAACTACAGCATCATTGTATTAAATCTCATAAATTATAATCTGAAAAACACATTGTGTTTAAAGTATGTAGATTAAAACATTTCCCCATGCATTCAGAGCATCACATTTGGCACATTTTTAGGTTGAACGCTAGGGGTCATTCTTTTAACTTCTCAAGAAATAGATTTATATCATTTCATACATTGGTTTCACTGCCAATAATCCTTGCCACAGAGAATATTAGATTATTTTATTATTTTACTAAGCATTGTATTTAGTAAAATTGCTCTCAGTCTATGTGTTGGAAAACCAAAACACATGACATAAATTACATGAAAAAAGTCACCTAAAGCCCAGCATTTAGGTTGTTTCTTGTGGAAACATTTTGAAGAATAGCGATTCTCTTTGTTTTACTTGGAATATGTAGTGATATAGTTTATGAAGATACTTAGCTTTATCATGCCACATTTGACTATATATATACACACATATATATATATATATTCAAATACATATGCCTTGATATATAGATATTGAATAGATATATTCAATATCTATGTCCTGATCTATATTTCTACATATATATATGTCTCTCTATATATCTTAAGGTAGTAGGTATTATTTGAACCTTTTAAAATTGTTTTTGTGATTTTTATTTTTTTTTGTGGTACTGGGGTTCCTGGAAACCCTTTTACCTCAGGGCTACACTCCTAGACCTATTTTTATATATTTTATTTGGAAACAGGGTCTCTTAAGCCAGCGAGGCTGGCCTTGAACCTGCACGATCCTCCTGTCTCTGCCTCCCAAGCACGGGGATTACAAGTGTGCGCCATCACGCCTGGCTTGATTTCTATTTTTAATAAAGGGCATCAAAAGTTTACTAGCTTATGCATACGAAAAGCTTGCCCTTTTTGCTTACTGTCACATCATTCATTAACCCGTTTCAAATTGCATGAGTTCTTTCTCTCTCTCTCACAGTTCAGGATGTGTGGTATAAGCCAAGTGTTGCTGAGCTAGTTTTTCAAGGTAGTTGTTTGGGGGAAACCTAACACAGGATTTCTTTTCAGTGTTCCTTTTTCTCCTTTCCACCCAAATATAACATCCTGCTCTTTGAAGTTTGGGACATTATTTACACAAGAGTTTATATTCAGTTCTTTTTGTGTTACCCTCCTGTATTCAAGTTCAAACTTTGGACCGAGCAACCACAGAGACCACCAAAGGCCATGGCCTATCTAACCACCTGTGCTGTGAGTTCTAACTTACAAATGGGTCTCTTAGCAGAGAGAGTTTCCATGAAGCTTTGAAAACCAAAAGACATTTAATGTAGGATTAACACCAGGACCTTGGAGCATAACCTGCTACCACACCTGGTGAACAGTTGGCTTCCTTCATAAGGCACACACCAAGAACAGAAATTGGGGGCACACTAAAGGGACAAGTCTAGGTTTAAAAGAGTTTAAGTCAGAATGTGGGAGGAATTTTACATCTGTGGTTGGCGATCTGTTGAGTACTTCCTCTGTGCCAGTCCTTGGAAGTAGCTCAGGAGATATGAGGTGACCGAGACACGATGCCCGTCACACTGTGCTTTCTGTCTAGGGTAGACGAAGGCCAATAAATAACAGATTTAAAATACATGTGGGTAATCATTGTTGGAGATGTTCACTGGATATTATGTGGCTATAAATTATTTCTCTTTGTGCTCAAATGCCACCAAGTGTGACAAGAAATATATAAAATAGCATTGGTGAGGTAGCCCAAGATCAAGGAAATAGAAGGACAGTTTGGAGAATATGATCAATTCCTAAAAACTTTAGAGTTCCTTTGCAATTTAATCTCACTGCTCTTCTGTAGGGAAGCCAGCTTTCCCTGAAATGGGTAATGTTCAACTTTGGTGTTTAATTGCTGCACCTTGGGCACCTGCCGCACTGCACAGTTCCATGCATCCTGGGTGGTCTCATGAGCAGAGAGCTAAATGAGAAGGCTTAAGGGGCTGACTGTCTTATTATGACACCTAACTTTTTACTCTTTAGATAATGGGAATGAAAAATTCCTAGCTTCCCAGCCAGTCACCTGTATGAGGAGAAGATACACTCTTACAGGAAAGGTGTAGGCTCATGATTGTAGTTAAGCTATTCTAATTTGTTTCCTTAACATTTGAACTAAAATTTATATTCAATGAATCTCATATGTTTTTCAGTGCTAGGATTCGAACCCTGGGCCTTCGACACACTAGGCAAGGGCTCTACAATTTAATTAGGTCCCCATCCTAGTGAATTCATTTGGAAAGAATTAAACATCTGTTACTCTCATGCTGTACAACATTTGAAACTGCTATGGTATATACCTTGTACATTTGAAAGTGTGATGTAAGCTCGACATGGTGGCACATGCTTGTAATTCCAGTAGTTGGGAGTCTGAGACAGGAGGATTGCAGGTTAATGGCCAGCCTCTGCTAATTAGTGAGGCCTTCTGCAACTTAATGAGTCCATTTCAAATAAAAAATAAAAAATAGGGCTAGGGGTGTAGCTCAGAGGTAGAATGCCTTTGGGTTCAATCCCCAGTACAGCAAAAAAAAAAAAAAAAAAAAAAAAAAAAGTGTGATTTATGCTTAAGTTCATTATACTTAAAAGAAAGAAGAGACAACACAGAAATGGTTGCTTTTACATTCAACAAAGGCATAAAATTTTTTAAATAGTTTGGTTATAGAATGATTTGGGGGTTGACCGTTACTACTAATAATGTTTCTAAGGTTCAGAATTTTCCCTATTTTGTTAGATTCTTAAATTTTGATCATTGCTAAACTAACTCACAGTGTTAGTCCTTTTTATGTACCTAAAATTTTCAAGTAATCAAGACACCTAACTCATTATCCATTTAGAGTAAATAGCATTAGAATCATTCATTGTTGCTTAACAAAGAGAAAGAAAATGGCTTTTGCTGGGTGTTAGGATGTGACGTTGCTCTACCTTATGCTCTTCCCACTGTTGGGACACAGGCTCTTCCTCGGATACTACTTCATTCCTGACATCTTTGAGGGCACTGGAGCAGACAAGGAAAGTTTGCAGATTTGTGTTTTTTTATTCTCTACAGCTGCCACTCTTCACCCCACACTCAAATACTAGTGATTTGTTTGAAGACAAGGGGAGGACACATGTTGATGAAACTGCCCTTAAGGGACCTCAGGGGACATGCTGAAGGCTTGGGGCAAATATTACTATTTACTCTGAAAATGATTTCTTCTTGTTAAAAAATATATATTTTGACATTTGTGTTTATAGGTCTTCCTGTCACTCGGCTCCAATTTCACCTTGCGACTGGTGACTGTGATGCTTGTTAGTGGGAGTTTCTCTGGAATGCCAACAATTCTACAGGAGGCAAAGTCAGCTGTGCTTCCTATCCCCGAGGAGGCTGCTAATTCTCAGGTAATCAGGCCTGTGGTGGTTCTCTCAGCAAACCACCAGAGGGCAGCTTTTATAGGAAGAACTAAGTTCTTAGAGAATTTAAGATCACTAGTTCCTTCAACCTAAATAGTCCTGAGAATACCTAAGTAGACATAATGCATATTATATGAAACTAATTTGTCAGTTTTCAATATTAGAAAATATGTTTTCTTCTTTTAGAGTTTTAAGAAGTTTTATAGAGCTTGAATATAAAATAGAGATTTTTAAAGTTAAGAATCACCTACAGTCAAAATTTCTAGGTCTTTTCTTGATAGCACATATTTACCATTGAGGTATTTATGCTAATGATTAAAATTATAATGCAACTTCAGTGAAGATTCCAGGTCTTTTCATCCGTGAACAGTGTGTGTGTTTGTCTTTAACACTTGGTGTACTCTGGTCAGTTTGTGCTGACATGGTAAGTGCTGGTGACAATTCTGTGACAGAGTTGTACCTGAATATTTGATTCCTCTGAGTCTATTATAGAAGATTGTTTCCCAATCATTTCATAAATTCCCAGAACAATGAACAACTTAAGGGCTTCATGTTCCTTTTAGGATGATTCTATCTTTTTAAGAGAAACAGAGTTCTGTTGTGTACGGCTATGACAACGTGCATGCATTTCTAGAGCCATTATGAGGCATAATTTCATATTGGTCCTTCAGAGAAAAGCTCAGGTGACTAAGGCAGGCCTGGCCCCAGATGCCGACCTGGAGTCTGCAGATGAAGGGGAGGAATGTGTGCAGACGTGGTCTGAGGTCATTAACGGGTGCTTTCCAGCAACTCTTGGCTGAGCATCTACTCCGCAGGGAATGAATTTGCTCTGTCTGTAATGGGGAATTCACCGGCATTAAAAACTACTGAGGGGAACAGTTTATTTTCTTATTTCCTCTTATTCAAGAATAAATGAGTGAATAGAATTCATTAAAATTCTCTTTGAAGTGTTGTCATCTTTTTGCTCATGGGTTGCTATTTAAAAAAAAAAAATGTTAAGAAAAAAACCTTTGTTCATCCCAAACCATTCAGTTGGAATAGGAAAGTATTTCCTGCTCTGTTTGATGCATATAGTTATAGCACTGTGTCACCCCAGGGAGCAAGGTTGGAGCCAGTCATGTGTATGATGCAACCTCTGTACCCTGCCAGCATTTACACAGCGGTGTGTGTGTGTGTGTGTGTGTGCGCGCGTGTGTGTGGAGAGAGACACAGAGACAGAGAGAGACAGAGAGCAAGAGAGAGAGAGAGAGACAGAGACAGAGATGTGGCCAGTATATTTTCATGCAGCCCTCTAGCCAGGTAGTAAGCAGAATATAATCTGAAGCTCCTAGCAGGATTTTTGTTTATTTTGTTTCTTTTATTTTCTTCCTTTTTCTTTGTTTCTTTCTTTGTTTCTTTCTTTGTTTCTTTCTTTGTTTCTTTCTTTCTTTCTTTCTTTCTTTCTTTCTTTCTTTCTTTCTTTTTTTTTTTGCAGTACTGGAGATGGAATCCAGGGGTGCTTTACCACTGAGCTACACTCCTAGCCCTTTTATTTTTTTACTTCAAAACAGGGTCTCACTAGGTTGCTGAGGTTGGCCTTGAACCTTTGGTCCTCCTGCCTCAGCTTCTCTAGAATCTCGTCATCCCTTTTTCTGGGATTATAGGCATGCATCACTGTGTCTGACTTTAGCAGGTTTTAAGTAGAAACCTCCCTTTGATAGAGACTCTACACTAAAGTCAAAATAAAGTTGCAGTGCTGTCTTCTCCTCGGTGCCTCCAGAAGCTATTCTGTGGAGATCTCTCAGGATTTTTTGCTATTTTTATTCTATTTTTTTTAAAAAGGTGGGAATAAATATTAATATGTAGCCACTGATAAAATGGTATTCCAAATTTATAGCTTTTGAGACCAAAAGAAGTAAATTGAGCTGTCTAAGCCACAGCATGAAGCCAGGAATCTGATTTTATTCTAACTCATTGACCAGAACTTATTTTATCTGTAAATCACATTCCTGGGAAGATTGTCCTTAAATAAAGTATATTTGATGCTGGTGAAAAAGACAGTTATTTAAAAAATCTTTGAGACTTTCTGATTCTCAAATATAAGGAAAAAAAAGAAAAATTGAATAAAAGATGAAAACCTAAATATAAGGACAAATTTATGGTGCTCATTTTATAAATGAAGAAATATATCATTATATCTCAGAAAGAAGTAAAATTTCAGTTTTGAAAAATCAGGTTCTTAAAAGAACCATGAGTAAGTCATACTAACATGCCATTTTAAATCTTTTGCTTTCATTCAACTATAGTTTCATTTATCTATTTTGGAGTTTTCATTGAAATAATTACATTGTAATAAAAAAAAGAACATGCCAGATGCTGGTTTGTAATCCCAGTACTTGGCTGAGACAGGAGGATTGCAGATTCATGGCCAGCCTCAGCTACTTAGTGAGGCCCTCCACAACTTAGTGAGACCCTGTTTCAAAAAAAAAAAAAAAATAGAGCTGAAGGTATACCTCAGAAGTAGAATGCATCCCCTGTACTAAAAAAAAAAAAAAAAAAAAAAAGGGGTGGAGGGTGGGGGGAAGAACATTATACTATAATCCAAATTACAAAGTAGAATAAATTTCTAAATATGAGATATCATTTCTTAAGCTTTTCTTTTTTAACTGAATATATTATAAGATAAGGAAAAATACTGTATAAAAAAAAGAATACTGAAATTTTACCTGCTCTTCAAAAACCAGGAAACTTTAGCCAAGTGAGGTGATGCATGCCTATAAACCCAGTAATTTAGGGGGTTGAGGCCAAAGGATCACAAGTTCAAGACCAGCCTGGGCAATTTACTAAGACTCTGTCTCAAACTAAAATAATATATCTAAAAAAAAAAATCTAGGGATCAGCTCAGGGGTAGAACACCCCTGGGTTATATCCCCATCACTGCAAAAACAAAACAAAATTAACAATAACAACAAAAATCTCCAAGAAATATTAGGAAGAGCAGGAAAATACTCTATGCCCATTTCCCCCCTCAGGTTGGATTTGAATCCACTGCTTTTCAACTCACGAACATCACTGCCGGCACAAGCCAAGTTGTGATTTCCAGAAGAGGCACATATGGTTCGCTCTCAGTGGCCTGGACCTCTGGCTATGCTCCTGGATTCGAAATCCCTGAATTCATCGTTGTTGGTAACATGACCCCCACGCTGGGTGAGTTGTTGTTTTTCCAATATCAGCCTGCATAGAATAGGGAGGTTTCTAATTAGACATTCTCTTGGATCATTCTTCCTCTGGACTGTTTTGTAGTCTAGTGTTCCCATCATATTTAGGTGACCAGGGTTGCATGGGCAGCTTGGTGAAGACTAGAGAAACTTTTTGGTTTTTTTAGTCAAATCAGAAACTTCAATCCTAACCTAAAATAGTGATCACTAAGCAGACTACTTTGCCAGTATATTAGGAGTTTGTTAAAAGTAGACCTTTCTTATTTGGTCCATACAAGAGTAAAAGACACAGCTTTGCACACATTTACATGTTCAACTGAATACTTCTGACAGCAGGGCAGCTGATACTTCTTCACACACTGTACTTTTAAATTATACCATTATCTTCCTGAGAGTTAGTAGGATGCAAACTTTAGAGGGTTTGACCTTCACCACCTTACCCAGAGGTCACTGCAAATTCATGTGATGGCAGTTTGGCAAGGCTCCCCAGTGGGGTCGGGATCTTCATGGTCCCCTCCTCCCGGCCTGTCTTCACAATTTCCTGCTGGTCACCAGGCAGATGCTATTTACCACCAGTCATAAATGTGATGAATTCTGCATAAGGACTGGGATTCATAGGCACTCAGTGAAGATGCAGTTATTTTCATTTTCCCAAGGTCTTTAGCCAAGAAGTGGAATAAAAAGCTCAAGTACTTTAGAAAATGAAGACTCCCACCCCACTAAGGACAGTGAAATGCCAACTGTCATGCCAGCTGCCCTCTCGGTGGGAAGCTCAGTAGAGTGAATTAAGGTATTTGATTGAGAGACACTATAGCACTAGAACTGGGTTAGACACTGGGATATCTGTAGTCACTGAATGGGTAGCCCTGGCCCAGGGTATTGGACATTGCCTCCTCTTCATTTTCCTTTTAGTACATCCCTTAAGTTAAAGATATTTTTTCTTTTGTTTGAATTTTATTTGGTGTGTTGTAAACTTTACATCATATTATATTAGGGTATAAAGGACCAGACATGCATGTACATAATTATTGGTTCTCTCCCTATGGGGCCCTCCCCTCCCCCACACATGCCATTGATATTGGAGTTGGTAGTTTTGCATACATTCATAGCATTGTTTCTAGTTTTACACTCTTTATGACTTCATCTCCCATCCCTGAACCCCCCTCAGTCACTTTATTTATTTATTTATTTATTTATTTATTTATTTATTTATTTTTGCGGGTCTGGGGATGGAACCCAGGGGCATTTGACCTCCGAGCTACACACCCTGCCCTATTTTTTATTCTTTATTTTGAAACTGGGTCTCACTGAGTTGCAGAGGGCCTCACTAAGTAGCTGAAGCTGTCTGCAAACCGTGATCTTCTGGTCTCAGCTTCCTGAATGCTGGGATTACAAGTGTGCACCACCACGCCCGGCTTTCAGTCACTCTTGATATCTTTGTCAATCAGAGAAATGCAAATTAAAATTACACTGAGATTTCACCTAACTTCAGTTAAGAACAGCAGTCATCAAAAACACAAATAATAACAAATGCTGGTAAGGTTGTAGGGAAATAGGAACCCTATGACACTGCTGGTGGGATTGCAAACTAGTGCAGCCACTATGGAGGTCAGTGTGGAGGTTTCTCAGTAGATTGGAAATGGAACTGCCATATGATCTAGCAATAGTGCTCCTGAGCATCTTCCCAAAGGAAATAAAAATATTTTTGTACCTTTAATTTCTATTTTTCAGTCTCTTTTTCTGTATGAACACTTTTTTTTTTCTCCTCTTACCTTTTCTGTCATTTTGGGGTGATATACTTAGCTCCATATAATTAAGTTTTTGTTGTTTTTGTATTGTTAATCATTTACTATGAAAATATTTATGTATAGAAATACTGCTATTTATACATGTGTATGTGACATTAGGTTTATATATAGAAACTTTAGTGAGTTGATAACTTGATTAAACTAAAACAAGAACTCTCAGATAATAGGTCTATATCTTCAAATAGGTTTGATTAGCTTTTTGAGTTTTTAATAATACATTTGTAACATAATGAAAATGAAAATATAATGAACACCCATAAAATAACTGACTAGATTTAAGTTATGTTCTACCATCTTTGTGACCTTTTTTTTCTGAAATAATCTAAAGGTTAAAGACATACATTGTAATATTTCACGACAAAGTACATCAGCGCACATCTTTAAAATATTTTGAGGGCGGAATTCAAACCAAAGTCTGACACCAACTACACATCAATAATTGCCTAACGCCATTCTTTCTTTGCTTCTGCATTTGGTAATTGAGCCAGGAAAGGAAGATAAATGAAGAGAGTAGATCGTACTGAAAGTAAAAAATTCATACGAACTTGGGATCTTCCTTGTATTTCCCTCTCCCTTCCTCCTTTTAAATGTTTTATCTTTTGTGGACTATAATTAAGTTTTGGAAAAGAAAATATTTTACTATGTGTTTAAGAATAAAACTCTATTTTAAGAACCAAGAGATGATGCCCCATTTTCCTTTTTGTGTTCTTTTCAGGGAGCCTTTCGTTTTCCCACGGGGAGCGAAGGAAAGGAGCTTTGCTGTGGACCTTCCCCACCCCCGGCCGACCAGAGGCTTTCGTCATTCACCTGTCAGGGGTGCGGAGCAGTGCCCCTGGAGGAGCTCAGCTCCGGTAAGACCAACCTTGTTCTCAGATAGCAAATTCTCTGAGGAACATTCTGGAATGTGCCAGTTCCAACAGAAGAAAGCACAAGGATCACTATCCTTGAAGTTGATGCAAAAACAGATTTGGTGGAGAGCAGTGTGGGCTGCATGCACAAGACCCACCAAGGGAGGGAGGAAGGGAGGGAGGCAGGGGCTGCCTCTCAGGAGCCATCGCCCCCCTGCTTGCCTTGCAGAGTTCATCCTGACCCGACTCAGAGCTGCGGTGGCCCCGGGTCACATCTTCAGCAGGCACCATGGTGGCAAATTAGCCTGTTGTTGTTTTTAAAGGGAGCTGTTTTCTGAGAAGAAGCTAAAAATACCAGATTTCCCAAAGTGATTAAGAATAAGGCATCACAGTAGGGTAATAATGCTACTTGTGTAAACCAGCAGCTCTTTTGAGTTTTATTTAATTTTGTTCTTTATCTATTTATAATGACTCTGTCTTTGAAACCTAGAGTATTTGTAGATAAATATGTCCTAATCAGAAGCTGAGAATCACACTCAGGAATTTGGTTCTGGTTTGACCACTTATTTGCTATGTAACTTTGGGAAAATTACTTAGTTGTTCTGTTCTTGAGTTTACTTATTTGTAAAGTGATAAAAATATGCATGCAAAACTAGTGCATGTTTGTGTTTTCAAACATGTTTATGTGGGGGGTATAGCTATTAGCAAAATCAAATATGGCTTTAGACTTGTTGCATTATACATATGCCATTAAAAGTATTTGTTCAGACAGCATATTTAAAGGTCATAAATTCAAATTTCTTTAACAATAATAGTAATAGCCAACAGCTTTATAGACTACACAAACCAAGAATTGTTTTAAGCAGTTTCTATATATACACATATACCTTCTTTACACACGTATTCAAACTTACACAGTCTTTAATCTCTCAAACAGCAACTATAAGGTAAATACCATTAATTTTCCCATTTTTGTAGGTGAAGAAATAATTTATAGATAATATAATGAACCCAGCATCGCATAGCTAAGTGTGTGGCCAGAATTGGACCCAGGTTGTCTAGTCTCCAAGTGAGCTCTTAACCACTATTTCATGTGCTAAATGACAGATGCTTACACAGTACCGAGTGATCAGACCTGAGATGTCTTCTTTAAAGTCATTCAGATTTACATATAATTTGTATATAAACTCTGTTAGCCAAAGAAAATATCTCTATTGTCAGAATTTGGCTGAGAGGTCATCAATTGTAACTTTAAATATAGTTATTAATTCACAGCAACAACCCATGGGGAAAAGATAAGGACAAATCTTTCACCCACAAATGTTTCTTCCAATGTATCTGTAAAATTTTAGTTATATTTACATAAGAGAATAGTCTCTTTACTGACAGCTGGAGGAAGTAATGATTTTGTTCCTAGCTCTCGGCAATATTTTTTGTTACATAAGAAAGTGACTGTCATACAAACCATCCTGGAAGTTGTGGTTCTCTTGTCCTCATGATATTTCAAAGCTGGTGCTTCGAATCTTTCAGACAGTGAATCCAGCATAACAGTGAGAGCAGAGACATGAGAGCTATTTGTTTAGCTAAGCCTTGTTAGGTCCTGTTCTTGCCACTGAGGGAACCTGACAACTCTTGCTCAGACATTTTTTGTGCTCTGACTTATCAGTAAGTAAGTAGGACTGTTGGCCCGCCGTCCGTGTATTCTTCAGCCTGGAAGGGTGTTGGTGCGGAGGACAGTACCTACCATGGCTTCCAGTGCCTTGGCAAAACCCCAGATGTGGGGTCTTTTGGCCAGGCGTCTACAGATTCGTATCATGGGAGCATTCATTGCCTCTCTGGGGGTTGCAGCTCTCTATAAGTTTGGTGTGGCTGCACTAAGAAAGAAGGCATATACAGATTTCTACAGAAATTATGATTCCATGAAAGATTTTGAGGAGATGAAGAAGGCTGGTATCTTTCAGAGTGCAAAGTGATGTTGGAATATAAAGAATTTCCTTGGATTGGGTTCCATAGAAGTTGTCACTGACTTGTGTTCCTGAACTATGAAACATGAACATGTGTTATAAAGAATAGTTTCTCTCGTAAATAAACAAAAAATACTACAAAAAAAAGTAAGTAGGGCTTTCTAGAGTCTGAAAGGCCATCCCACTTCCAAGATGCTTCCCCCACAAGTAGCAACTTAAGCATAAGAAAGAAGAATCTCTAGCGTGACATTCCTAATTTTGATCAGTTCTCATGAATTGTTTTTTTCTTTTCCAGATCAGGTTTCACCGTTGCTGAAATTGAACCAATGGGAGTCTTCCAATTTTCCCCTAGTTCAAGAAATATCACAGTGTCAGAAGACACTCACAGGATCAGATTGCATATACAAAGGTTGTTTGGGTTCCGCAGCGATCTTACCAGAGTTTCCTATGAGACGACTGCAGGAAGTGCCAAGCCACTGGAAGACTTTGAACCTATTCAGAATGGGGAGATGTTTTTTCATAAATTCCAAACTGAAGTTGATTTTGAAATAACTCTTATTAATGATCAGCTTCCTGAAATGCAAGAATTTTTTTATGTTAATCTTACTTCGGTAGAAATGAGGGGATTACGAAAGCTTGACGAGAGTTGGAGACCACGCCTGAATCTAGAGTTCAGTGTGGCAGTGATCACCATACTGGACGATGACCTGGCAGGTCCCGATGTTTCTCTCCCCACAACAGCTGTGGCTTTGACAGTTGACACCACTCTAATTCCTGTAGAAACAGACTCTACCACACATCCCAGCACAAGCAAGATAACTGCCATTCTTCAGGCGACTGACATGGTTTCTATTGTTACTGAGGCAGCTAGTATACCTGCCACTCCTGGGAAACTTGTCACCCTTCATGGTACATCTGCCTTGCCTGAGAAGCCCAGTGCCACCACAGTAACTGCCAATGTTTCCATTCATGGAACATTTGGTCTCTGGCCTCGAATTGTGTATGTTGAAGAAGAAATGAAGAACGGCACCTTCAACACTGCAGACATTCTTATCCGAAGAACTGGTGGGGTGACTGGCAATGTCAGCGTAACAGTTAGAACCTTTGGTGAAAGATGTGCACAGAAGGAACCAAATGCTTTACCCTTTCAGGATATTTATGGAGCCTCCAACCTAACATGGGCAGTTGAGGATGAAGACTTTGAAGAACAGAATCTTATCCTTACATTTCTAGAAGGGGAAAGAGAACGTAACATGTCCGTTCCAATTTTGGATGATGATGAGCCAGAGGGACAGGAGTTCTTCTATGTGTTTCTCACAGACCCTCAAGGGGGAGCTCAGACTCTGAAAGGACAGGATGAGGCTGGATTCTCAGCTTTCACCATGGTGATCATTGCAGGTATCTTTGCAGTGTAGAATTTGCAAAAAGATTCGTACATCTTAAATTTGACTTAAGATGGTAAATTACCTGAGTCACTCATAGTAATTCATTGACACATTGGTTTTTCAACACATGGACCTAAGACATGAGCCTGTGCTTTTCTCAGGTGCCAGGCTATCATTTAGTAGATTGCAAATGTCATTTAAATCAGAGCCAGTTACACAATCTGTACGTCTATTTTTTTACAATATGAAAATATTTAATTTCATATTCTTCTTCTAGAAAATACTTAAACATCCAAACACATGATTCTTTATCTTGTTTTGAAACCTCATTCTTACTTTACCAACTACTTTCAGTAATCCATCCTAAATTCAAAGATCTTATTGTTGAGAAATTCTTTTATATAGTGTGAAATAGATTTAAACTATTTCCTTTTATTTTATCATCTATCTAATTCCTATAGTAATTGTACTATTTGGGTATACATATATATGTGTATTTATATGTATATATGTTGTAATAGCCTAAAATTATTTTAATTCCTAATACATCTTATATCACCTTTTGCTGAGAATTTGCAATTTAACTCTGAAGTCATTAAATGGAATAGATTAGTTTCTTAATATCTTAATTAGAATGGTAACAAGGCCATCTCATGATTCTTTTTAACTTTTATTGCAAATTGACTATATATTTAAGGTGCAAAATAATGTTATGGTTCATGAATATAATGCACAATAATTGAATTAAGCAAGTTGACATATCCATTGTCTCAAATACTTTTATTAGCAGTGAGAATATTTGAAACTTATATCAAAAATACTGAAATAGACAGCACTTCTCTTAATAACTACTGACCATACTATATAAGAGATCTCAAATCTACTTTTAGGATCTCATGCTTCCTAGATTCTTTTATTTTAACATTCAGTTATAATTAGGTCATAGGGCTGGGTGTGGTGGTGCATGCTTGTAATCCCAGCATTTGGGAGGCTGACACTGGAGGATCTCGGTTCACAGACAACCTCAGATACTTGGTGAGGCCCTCCGCAACTTAGTAAGATCCTGTTTCAAAATAAGGAATAAAAACAGGGCAGGGGTGTAGCTTGGAGGTTGAATGATCCTAGGTTCCATCCCAAGACACCCCACCCCCCCGCAAAATAATAAATTAGGTCTTAGTTTTACAGTTAACTTCCTTTCATTCCCAGTGTCTGTCTTTTATGTTACCCTAAGCATTTTTTTTTATCAATTAGAACTAATGTAATTTAGTCCTCTTCCTGTAGTTTATTAAGAGTATTATAAGCTGAGATGTTGGCATACACCTGTAATTCCAGTATTTGGAAGGCGGAGTCAGAAGGATCACAGATTTGAGGCTAGCCTCAGCACCGTAGCAAGGCCTATTTCAAAATAAAAAAAGTAAAAAAAAGAAAAACAATTAAAGGTGGGGGATGCAGCTCACAGCTAGAATGCCTCTGAGTTCAATTCCCAAAACCAAAAGAAGAGAATGTTGCAAATTTGAATTAAATTGTAGAAATTTTTTACATTGGCCTAATATCATCTACATAATTTACTCAAATTAGTTGGTCATCTTCATTTTATGACCTAGATATTTTTATTATGGTTACTAAACATGACCAGGGATGACAGGCAAACTATTTCATTATCAGTTTGGCACAGGCCAGATAATCAGGTAGTTTCTGGAGATGCCTTGCTGTTCTAAGCAAAACCCCTATAGTTATTGAATAATGGTGAGATCTTATCTCATCTCCTAGTTAGGAGGTAGCACAGGGCTCTTTGGCAGTTCAGGATGGCAGCTGTGTGCCAACAGGAATGGAAATTCTTCCATATTTATCAGGAACTATGGCATACCAACGCCTATCCAACTATCAGCTCTAACTCACCAGGCAAATAGTTGAGCAGTGTGAGATTCTACAACATTTTTTCTTATATAAGATACACTGATTCTACACATATTTGGGAAATTGTTCACTCCTCACCAAACCTACCTCTTAATATCTTAGATGTAGCCCACTTGACTTTACCACCAATGACATTGTCTTATTATCCTGAGTTCCTTCACTCTGCCTACAAATGTTACTCTCATCTTTCCCCATCTGACTTGTGAACTTAGGGGTTCTCTACCTCCAAGTTACATCCTAACCCTTTTTATTTTTTATTTTGAAATAGGGACTCACTAAGTTGCTACTGTTTGCTACTTTGCTGAGGCTGGCCCAAATCTGATCTGCAATCCTTCTATCTCTGCCTCCCCAATATTGGGATTTATAGGTGTGCATCACTGTGCCTGACTGCCTGATTCCTTTTCTTAATAATATTTTTGTTTTAACTAGATCATTATTTTGCTGATTTCTTTTGTTTTCACATATTGAATTTGGAATACATTTTTTAAATTAATCAAGGAGGAAATCATTTATTTAGCCTTGGTTTTGATCATTTGCACAGTAGAAATCTAGAATCACCTAACCAGAAATTAGACTCAGAATTGTTCTGGATGTGGCATGGGAAGATTATTTTCATCAAGTCCATGCTAGTTGCTGTTTCTCTAGGGAAAAAAAGGCAGGTTCTGCTTGTAAGAACTTATGATCCACTTGGACAGATGAAATCCCTGTCCAAGAGGTCAAGGAAACAATTGTTTCTAAACAATAAAAAGCCAACCTTAGGTTCTGATGCCAAGATTAGAAGTGACCGTAGTGATTAACTGTTGAGAGTGAAATTTGGCAGTCTGATGGAGGCAAAACACATGGAAGGCACCAGGAAAATGTAGCCCATTGTGTGCACGTCCCTAACACATGGAATCCATATTTACTTCCATTTCAGACCTGGAAAAGAGACAGGGGATGATGACTATTAGCTTTCCCCATCAAGACATTTAACGTTTTTGTTTTGTTTTGTTTTGCGGGTCTGGGTTGAACCCAGGGGCAATCGACCTCCGAGCTACACTCCCTGACCTATTTTTTTATTCTTTATTTTAAGTCAGGATCTCACTGAGTTGCAGAGGGCCTCACTAAGTAGCTGAGGCTGTCCATGAACTGGGATCCTACAGTCTCTGCCTCCCGAATGCTGGGATTACAAGCGTGCACCACCACGCCCGGCAAGTGGTTTTCTTTTTCCTTAACCTGACCTAGTCTCTCACCTCAGAAGTTCTTTCTCCTTGAAACCTCAGGAACCATATTATCAGACTTTTGAGTGATAAATACGGTATGGTGGTACATGCCTGTCATCCCAGTATTTGGGAGGCTATAACAGGAGGATCACAAGTTCGAGGACAGTCCCAATAATATAGCAAGACTCTCAGTAACCTAGAGAGACCCTGTTTCGAATACAAATAAAAAATAAAATAGGGCTGTGTGTCTAGCTCAGAGGTAGAATGCCCTAGGTTCAATCCCCAGTAGAAAACTAAAGTCAGGTGGGGAAAATTTGCAGGCAAAATAAGTGAAAAAAATTTTTTGAGTGATAAAAGCTTATTTCTTTAGAGTCATTTCTTCCAGAATCACTTTGCCAAACAGGACCACTGGGAAATAGAAAGTAGCTGAAAATGCACAGTAGTATATTTCTTGTCTAACCTCACTCAGGATTTGAAGTGCTGGTCAGGATTTGAAGTGACTTGGTTAGTTGTATGTACACTAACCTAGTTTTGTAGTAGAAACCCAGGTGAGTGTTTGTGTATATATATATATATATATATATATATATATATATATATATAATTATTTACATGCATTATATATACACATTATATATAAAATATTTTAGTGTGATATTTCTATAATCTCAAGTGCTACTCAGAGGAGTTTCTAACACTCAGCAATGCTGAGCATTTCTTAATATTTGTGTTTTGTTCTAGGGCAAATAACTGAATGTGTACCTACTTATAGGAAGGAAAATCAATTAACCGGAGTTCATTTATTTAACAAATATGTATTAACTACTTACCATATGCTGAACACTCTTCTTGTTGCTGGGGATACTGCAGTGAATAAAATGGCCATTGTATTAAAACTTCCATTCTATGGGGTCACACAAATATAAGCAAGAGACCACATATGAAATGCCAAGTGCTATCAAGCGCAAAGTAGGGTCTCATCAGAGAAATAAATGTGTGTGTGTGTGTGTGTGTGTGTGTGTGTGTGTGTGTGTTAGATGAAGAGCAGGATTTTTGATGGTTTTGTTTTTTCTTCTGATTTCCTATTTTCAGACTATGCCCTACCTTGGTGTCATAATTTACTTGGCCTATTTTAAATAAAGGTCTTTAAAAATTGTAGCTCTCATCCTCATTTGTCGGCTTCTTACTTTTCTACTTTCTGAGCTGGCAGATGACCAAGTTGCTTGGTATCTTGTAAATGGGATCTTGTAAATTGTCACATGTATTATAGCCGCCCATTTCCCCTACAGGGAGTGATCTTCACAATGGCATCATAGGATTCAGCGAGGAGTCCCAGCGCGGACTGCAATTGGGGGAAGGAGCTGATATGAGAAGACTGCGTCTCGTTGTCACAAGGCAGCCAAACAGGTGTGTGTGTATGTGTGTGCGATTGTGTGTATAATGTAGCATCTGAATTCAATACAGTGTTTAATTGGGTTTCCTACATGGGGAGGCAGGATGAAATATCGATAGCAGGCAGCATGGAATTTGATGTGTCAGTTTTCAGATGCTGTAGACCTTGATCTGTGGCTTAGCACATTTGGTTTATGATCATAACGTAGAGATGCCTTGAAAGTTTTGTACTTCATGAAATTCCATGTGGATGTCAGAGTATGTAGGTCATTACTTCATCATATTTGCTATTCCCTCATGGCTCTGCATACATTATACACTAAAGGAGACTTGGAGTATCAAAATCGCACTTGAACCTTAATAACATATAGTAACATCTTTGAATGGCCATCATAGAAATGTACTTGGTATGCACACATGCACACGACTATGTGCTGTATTTTCTATTCTGGAACACTGTAAATCACCCTTTGCCCTTTATTTTTACAATAACAACTAATTTTAGCAGTAAGTAATGTTTCTTCTTTAGAAAAATTCATGTTAAAAGACAAATGAGAAGCATTCACATGAAGTCAGGGTTCTCTATATTTTTATTTTCATAGTTTTGGTAGAAACACATTTATTTTCACATTCTTAATACAGAGTAGTTCCAGAAATGCTTATCCATTACTGAATAGCATATAGTCAATGAAAAATGTGTAGACCCTGAGCCTTAATCTTCTTATCTGTTGTGAGGAGAATCGGTCATTTTCAGCATCATTAGTGATGAAGTAGGAATGCCTGTGAGTCGGAGGTATGATGGTGGTAACCCTCTGCTGGCCACTAGCTATCCTCTTTGTCACTGAGTTCCCCTGGGTTTGCTTTGTTCACAGGGCCTTTGAAGATGTCCAGGTGTTTTGGCGAGTCACATTTAATAAGACAGGCATCATTCTCCAGAAAGAAGGGGTGGACCTGATAGATGGGCTTGTGTCTGTGTCAGGGAGCACTGCCTGTCGAAGTGGTCAAACACGGTGCTTTATCAGCCTTGAACTCAAACCAGAGAAGGTAAGAGATGATGATGATGCACCATGTTGTTACTACACTATGAATTTTTGTAAATAAGCTTGTCTTTGTTTCCTTTTTTGTTTCTTGCCATTTCAGGATTCCCTTTGGCCCAGTTATTCATTATATAAATGATTCTTTGAATAATTTTAGCCAGATTAGTATTTATGATTATTCTCCTTGTTTTGTGTATTGCTGTTATCATATACATATATTTTAAAGTTACTTTCCTCTCTTTTTATATATAGTTTTAGTCTACCAAAGGCACAGAGGTCAGACCAGAAAGTCTTTGAATATATTTCTATTGGTTTATTCTGCACATGGCACCAGGAGACAGGCATTCCTCTCCTCTTTCCAATATATTCTGCATTATTCAAATGATATTAGTCACTGATGACTTACCAGAACTTTACAGAGCATTTGAAATTATGTGTATGCCTTAATAATTACATTTTCTAATGACTATTCTGTAACACTTTAATACTTCGCTGCTTATTCAATAATTTCAAATATTTAACAAAACTATCCACCAGATTATGAATATGTTCAAGATTATATAACAACTTCTTTGTACTTTTAACACACTTTAAATAACATAGAAAGCATGCATATATACATTTAATTAAAAAAAAACTAAGCTATTTTAAAGTAGTAGCCCTATAGTTTTTCATTTTTCTCCACATGTTTTCACTTTTTGAGAATATCTCTAAGAATTATATTAATCTTTCCTAAGTCTACCTTAATACACATTTTCATATCTTTCTAGGTTTTATCTGTTTCTTTTTCTTCAGTACTGAGGATTGAAACCAGGGACATTCTACCTTGAATTACACCCCTAGCCCTAATTTTATTCTTTATTTTGAAACAGAATCTCACTAAGTTGCAGAGGGCCTCGCCAAGTAGCTGAGGCTAGCTGTGAATCTGCAGTTCTTCTGTTTCAGCCTCCCAAATATTAGGATTACCAGTGTGCACCATCACGCCTGGCTCTTTCCGGAGTTTTAATAATTTTACTCATTCTAAAAGAAAATGAACACTTACCTGTAAGGGTCCCTGCTTTTGCTCATCGTCACTTTGTCCTTTGTTGGTGCTCTGAGACCTAGTTCTTGTCCTGAGATATTTTAAATGGGTAATGTTGATCATCTTATTGGGATCTATTTTATGATTTCACTCATTAAACCAATGTGATTTAAATTTTTTAAAAAAATTCATGCCCTTTGGATTAATTTTTCAAGACCATATGTTTTCCACCAGAGAGATCTGTTTATGTTTTGCAGTTCCAGATTTACATGACCCGTTTTCCTCTCACCACTGAACACAGAGCTGCTCTGTTAGGGCTATTGGAAATTGGTGCTTGCTAAGATCTCATTATATTGAGGAGAGCAACCTAGGAACTTCATCTCCTAAGAAATGAGATAATAAGTCTGTGACATTTGTACTTCTCTTTAGCCCATTTGTTCCGTCCTGTTGGAAAAGACACACAGAATCATCTCACCTAATGTGTGACTAGCACCTTTTTACTGCTGGCCTTGCTTTCTGCTTTATTTGCGTGTATTCATAGTAGTAATCACTTATTCCTATTTTTGGTATAACTTTTGCCTTTTTCTAGAAATAATTGCCTTATTCACAATTCTTTTAATTAATCCTTTCTACTTGGGTGCAGACAGAAAACATATTTATTATTGCTTAATGAACAAACACATGCTTAATAAAGGGAACAAATGTCTTGATATATTAAAACTTTCTTATATATTAAAACTAATAAAATATTAAGTACAAATCATTCTGTTCTCATTTATATTGCAGTAAAACTTTTACATACAATAATAATTTTTGTCCTTTAAGCATCACTTTAGATCCATATTTAATTAATTTTAATTGCTTACAAAATGATTCTTGCTCTCAAATGATCATCTCATGGCCACTACAACTCTCATTGAGCAGATGTTTTGTCTTTTCAGTATTACTTTAAAAATTTCTCAAGCTATATTTGCTTTATAACAATATCATATGATCCAGAACCCACCTGATTTTTTTTCTGGTATAAGACATTCAGTCACCTACTGTTCAAGGACTTGATTTCTTTGATCAGAGAGTGTTTTAGAGATTGAGATCTGTGAGAGGCAATTTTGCTGCTTATTGGAGCCACTTTTGTAATGGTAGAGCTAGAAAATGTGTGTTTTTAAAGTCTTGAATTCTCAATTTTTTCACTTTTCTTTAGTCGAGGTTTCATCCACTACTTAACACTTTTACAGTGACTTTGAGGAACTAAAACTTCAATTTTTAAAATACTTTATCATGTTATTCCACTTGAAAACACTTAAATCCTCCTCTGTGTTTCTTCTAAATATTTTCATGCCTTCCTTAACCCCCATGGCCTTGTATTCCCCCCCTCACTCTCTCTATGATTGTGATCAAAATACTACTTCCTTCTAGATGTCTCCCATGAAATCTCCAGTTAGAATTTTTCTCTAAATTTACAAAATATCATCAATACCTTTTTAATGGAAGTTAAAAGTTATATGCAGCGTATTATTATCACAACTTATTTTATATTAATTATTTACTCTTACTTGCTT
Organism: Muscardinus avellanarius; assembly: GCF_963383645.1. NCBI lineage: Eukaryota > Metazoa > Chordata > Mammalia > Rodentia > Gliridae > Muscardinus > Muscardinus avellanarius. The sequence goes on from NC_137786.1 coordinate 76,970,969, forward strand.
AAAAATTAGAACATAGTTGTATTCATCTTTTCAGCCCTCTGTAACATCTCATTATATGTTCCTTACTTTTCATCCCCCACAAATAATGTGTTGCAGACATTGATTACCAAAAACTGTATAATTTATTTATTTTTTATTTATAAAATGTATCAAATTTATATCAATATTTAGTATTGTTACAAGAATATGAAAGACAGTAAAAAGAAAAACAGGAAAAAAGTAACAGGAAAGAGTTCTCAAAGCAGAATGCAATTCCATTGATCACTGGGACTTGGCTTGTATACTGAAGAAAAATAGAGATATTGCATACAGAAGTAAATTTAAAAGGTCATACATTTTCTAGAGTATACAACTAAGAGTTGTTACCATTTTAATATTGAATTTTCTCAGTGGCTAGTTTCTTTGCGCCTGTATGGTAAAATGTAATATATGTAATATGACTTTGTAATGATGTAACAAGACAAAATGTTTAACCTGATATTAACACTGGCTGTTGGAACAATGGAATTATCACCTGTGGGATTTTTATTGTTTGATAAGTATGTTACAGTGATTTTGCCATTCAATTACTTGTTAAAGTGTAAATGCTTTATAAGATAGTTGTATTTTTCTTTAGTTTGTTTCTTAGGCAATTAAAATTTTTACCTGGTTAATATTAAGTAAAATTTTTAACCTATGTATTTTTATAAATTCATTGTTAACACTTAGCCAAGGATTTATTTCTATTATTCAGAGCATAAAAAATTTGGGTCATTCATTTAGTGAATATTTGTTTAATATCTAATATATGCCAAACACTGATAAAATTCAATATTAAAATTATATAATTTATTTTGTCTCAAGTAAGATATTTGGTGAATTAGAATCCTAGAAATTGGGGTTCAGAGCTGACGCTGGGGTGGATGGTGTCACCTTGTAGGCACTGCCGAGACCTCCACCCAGGACAGCTCTCCTCGCCGGGCCTCGCCCCTCCCTCCCGTGAGCCCTCGCCTGCTTGGCTTCTTGAAGCATTTAGCGTGAGGCGAGGTGAGAGTAGGCCCGGGGAGGGTGGTTATCACGGCGGAGCCACATCGCTGTCAAGATGATAGAGGTACTTACAACTGACTCTCAGAAACTGCTACACCAGCTGAACACTCTGTTGGAACAGGAATCTAGATGTCAGCCAAAGGTCTGTGGCTTGAGACTAATTGAGTCTGCACATGACAATGGCCTCAGAATGACTGCGAGACTAAGGGACTTTGAAGTAAAAGATCTTCTTAGTCTGACTCAATTCTTTGGCTTCGACACAGAGACATTTTCTCTAGCTGTGAATTTACTGGACAGATTCCTGTCTAAAATGAAGGTCCAGCCCAAGCACCTTGGGTGTGTTGGCTTGAGCTGTTTCTATTTGGCTGTAAAATCAACAGAAAAGGAAAGGAATGTCCCATTGGCAACTGACCTGATCAGAATTAGTCAATATAGGTTCACAGTTTCAGACTTGATATGGATGGAGAAGATTGTATTGGAGAAGGTGTGTTGGAAAGTGAGAGCTACGATTGCCTTTCAATTTCTGCAACTCTATTTTTCACTCATTCAAGATAATTTGCCATTTGAAAAGAGAAATGGCCTTAATTTTGAAAGACTAGAAGCTCAACTTAAGGCATGTCACTGCAGGATCATATTTTCTAAAAAAAAAGCCTTCTGTGTTGGCGTTGTCTATCATTGCTTTGGAGATCCAAGCACCGAAGTGCATAGAATTAACAGAAGCTGTAGAACGTCTCCAGAAACATTTCAAGATACACAGCAGAGATTTGACCTTCTGGCAGGAGCTCGTGTCCAAATGTTTAACTGAATATTCATCAAACAAGTGTTCCAAACCGAATGTGCAAAAGTTGAAATGGATTGTTTCTGGGCGTACAGCATGGCAACTGCAGCATAGGTACTACAGAATAACTCACCTTCCAACAATTCCCAAAACAGTTCCTTAATTCATAAATTTGGTTGTTATTCTTCATACAAGGAAAAGTTTCCAATGCTATAATTTTTTTATAATTGAATAATTACAGTATTATCTTCAAAATAAAATGGGTTTGTAGTAGCAAAGGTAAAAAGGTCACTGGTGTAATCAGTGAATGTGGGAAGGCATTTACTACATAAAGGGCACAGCACCCTAAAAGAAAGGGATTAGCCAACCTCTATACATTTGCTACCCCTTCATTAGATTATCAGCTCAGAAAATTGCATCCTCCTCAATAGCCTGAATTTGTAATGTAGCATGACACAATATTTTCTTCTTTTTTTTATCATTGCACATCATCATTTAAAGTTATACAGGGCTGAGTAGGACAAGAGGACTAAAAGTTTGACCCATGTATGAACAAATTTGAGATTGTTAGCTTATAAGAAAAATCACCAGGTAGTGTGCTTTAAAAAGTAACAAAAGGTAGATGATCAGCCAGGTGTGGTGGCGCATGCATGTAATCTTAGCATTCAGGAGGCTGAGACTGGAGAGTTGTGGTAGCCTCAGCTATTTGGTGAGACCCTCCACAATTTTGTGAGACCCTGTTTCAAAATAAAGAATAAAATATAGGGCACAGGATGCAGCTCGGAAGTCAAATGCCCCTGGGTTCCATTCCCAGACCTGAGGGGTTGGGGGGGGTGGTGGTGGTGGATGATCTCCAGACCCAGTTTCTAAAAATTACCAGGGGGCGTCAACAGTATAGTATAAAAATGTAAACTTGGTCACTGAAAATATGCTATACCTTCTTGCCATCTAAATTTAACTCACAGGAAATATACCTCTTAAAAAATAAATGTTAGGGCCAGGCATGGTGGCACACGCTTGTAATCCCTGTGCTTGGGAGGCTGAGACAGGAGGATCACGCAGGTTTGAAGTTAACCTCTGCTGGCTTAAGAGACCCTGTTTCCAAATAAAATATAAAATAGGTCTGGGAGTGTAGCCTGGAGGTAGAAGACCCCTGGGTTCCATCCCCAGTACCACCAAAAAACTAAAATAAAAGTAAATGTTAATGTTTAATGTACCTACATATGATCATGAATTTGAGGTATGAACAGTTCACTTTTAACAGCTAGTAATATTTAAGCAGACTTATTATAAGTTGGGGTTTTATTGTTTCTTATATTTGTTTCAGTAAAGAAACCCTCTTCTCTGATGCCTTTCTATACAACCCTGAGCTATGGATTCTATACTATTATAGTGGGTTTAAGCTAAGAAGCCTCAAAACATCCTAACTAAATTAGCAGGATGTTCTCAGGCTTGAGAAAACTACCAAATATTATGCTATAGTAGTACTGTGTTTAGATTTTAATTCATCTGTGAAACATTCAAATCAGGGCTAAAGGCATAAATGTGAACCATCAATAAGTTTGGGAAGGTAAACTGAATCTTCACTTCTCAACTTTCTCTATCAGATCAACAGATTGTATTTAGTTGGTGTTAATGGTAACCTACCTAATTTAAATATTAAAAATTTAAATTCTGAGGTTTACATCAAAACCAACTTTTCACAAATGCATGAGGGTTAATGCTCTAGGCAACGCAAATGGTTTCTTGGCACTAATAATACAAGAAATAGATCTTCTGAGATGATTAAATATTACTCATCCAATTCAAATTACTATTCTGTCTAACGAGCAAATATGTGATAATATATACAAGGCGGGTTCTGCAGCCATATTATTCAAGAGTGGACTCTAAGATGATTTGGATGTCCCAGCAGAGCAATAAAATTATTCCCGAACTTTTGGCCTAAGAACCAGAAGTTCTTCTTTATTTTTTGTCAAAGGAAGGATTCCATTACTGAATTTGTTCTGGTGGTCCACATGGTGGTTAAGGGTTTGGCTCTGATCATAGAACATTTTGGTTCAAATCTAAGCTTTTCAGCTAAATAGGTGGGTGACCTTGGGCAAGTTGTTTAGCCTTTCTGAGCCTCCAGAAATAAGGGGTTTATTAGGCAGATTAAATGATATAAAGGAATGAGAGGCCACTAGCGCAATTCCTGGCAAGAATTGCCCTGTATAAGAGATAAGTGCTATTTCTTCTATTTGGAATGGATGTTAAGTGGAGCCTGAGAGAATACAGCGACGTGAGTATCATCTACATCCGCGTGTGGTTGAGGATTACAGATACTGCAAAGCCAGCAAACTCATCCACAGTATGCACACCCCTGATTAATGCTGATATTTCATCTTCTCAGTACAGTCTTTGACCTGCCAATTTAAATTTTATTCTATCTCTAATTATTATCTCTATAGCTATTCAATACTTGAATTTAAGTGACGTCTTCAGTCAATTACTAGGCCACATTTGGACCCATCTCTTGAATTTCAGTCCACATGTACTTTCCCTGATGATTTACCTTATGTATCTATTTTAGAAATGTGTAAGGTAATAACTAACTTAGGAAGCATGATATCATCCCATGAAATCTTTTTAAATTAGGCAAAATTCTTAAATATTTGTTGGACATATTTTAAGAATATTTAAGTAAAATATTATTTTATTATCACTTTGGTTTTTTGCCTTTGAACAATTCTGAGCCCAGGTAAAAACCATTTTATACTGAATTGGGGGGAAAAATGCCCTGGAATGCATCAAACTACGAGAGGAATCTGCTAGGAATGAGTTCTTACGAGGTATCCAATCATGTTTGGGACTCTAAAGACATTAAGATATGATCCGTGAGTCTTATTTTCCCAGTAAACTTCAGGACTATTGTTTGAACAGAATATGTCTTTGTATGACTGGAAAATACTTTTTGCATAGTCCCATTATATGTAGGCACCCATCTGTATGCTGCTCAATTTAGATGGCTCTTTACTTAGATTATAACATATTCTTTTGACTGTAAGTGGTTGTAAGTGATGTTCTAATCATCATCACAATGAAAAGGAATATTTTACTTGAAAACAAAGAGGAGAGTCTCTATTTGACTATAATATGCTGAAATCTTCAGTTAAAAGAAACTATTGTGAATTCAAGATCACTTGGGCCATGGGGAATAATGGCTCTTGAATGTAGTTATGCATACTTTCCTAGTGCTTCACTGTATTGTACTTGCCAAATTTGGTTTCTCAAAAGGGGGAAGAGTACGGTTATTTCCATATTTCAATATTTACTGACAGCTGATCAGAAAGAGTGAAGACTGATATGTGCCATAGGAAAGTTAACACATTTCTTCACAGAGAAAAATGAGATTAAGGATATTTGTTATGTGACTAAGATATGGCTTATTCTTGGATAATACTGCAGGGATTATTATATTATTTCATCACATAATAATTATCATTAAAATGATCACAAAACAAATAATGAATAAAGCCTTAATGATAGCTAAAAATGAAGCATTGTATTAAACAAGAAAATGGCATGTGCAGCTGAAAACACGCCAGTTTAGCTGATGCTCCTAACGTTTTTAGATTATTGTTTAAGAGTGAACAGTTAAGTGAAAAGAAGTGATTGACAATGTGCTATAAATTGAGTTTAGACTTTGGAAAATAAATTATTTGAGATTGTGGAGAAAGAACAAGGGTGGAACATGAGCACACTAACCAGCAGTGTAAATTTTGTGAGATTTTGAAAGGTATTTGAAATTACGGAATTGACTATATCAATATTTTGTCATATTTATTTAAAAGTAAAAGATATAAAAATAAAATGTTACCAAGTTGAAACCCTATGATTCTGTATCCTCAAGTGTTATTCAGCTCCACACACTGCCCTGATGTCCACCTACCCCCTCCACCCAAGGCAGGTGCTGTCTTGTGCTTTTTTTGTTTTAAATCTTTGCATAAATATTCACTAATTATATGTAGTAAGCTTTATATAACATTCAGCTTTATACTTACAGTATCATGCTCTCTCTCTACACACACACTTAAGATTTTGAAACTTGATACCATCATGTTTTGAAATCCATGTGTATTGAAAAATCATGAGCTAGACTATTTTTAACTATTTTACAGAATTCTGTTGTATGCGTATATTTTATTTACCCTTTGCTTATTGAATATATGTATATATATATGTGTGTGTGTATGTAGAGAGAGAGAGAGAGAGAGAGTTTGTTTCTTGATATTGATCTTTCAGAAGCTCAAATGAACTAAATGTCTTTTTTTCAGCTCTACGTGGCTTTATTTTGTTTTTCTTATATTTATTAGCACATATTGATTGTATAAAATGATGAGTTTCATTGTGACATTTTCATACATTTCATGCATATAACAGTCCTTTCAGAGCCGGGCGTGGTGGTGCACACTTGTAATCCCAACATTTGGGAGGCTGAGACGGGAGGATTGCGGTTCGCGGACAGCCTCAGCTACTTAGTGAGGCGCCTCGCAACTCAGTGAGGTCCTGTTTAAAAATAAAAGAATAAAAAATTGGGCATCGTGTGTAGCTTGGAGGTCTAATGCCTCTGGGTTCCATCCCCAGACCCGCAAAGAAAAAAAAAAAAAAAAGCCTTTCATCTATCTGCCTTCCCTATTACCCTCTCTTACCCTCCTCAAAGAGAGACCAAAAAACTAAAACTTATAGTAGCCTAACATAAGGCTAACATAAGTATTTGGTTATGTGCTTATACAAAATGAATCTGTAAGTGTATATCCACTTTTGTAGTGATTTGAAATACTATGTATTATAATAGTTCTCAGTATTAGAACTAGTTCATATTTTATAATAATAAATATTTTATAAATAATAAATAATATAAAATATAAAGTTTATATTTTCTAATAATAAATATTTTATAAATAATATCAAATATAAAGTTTATATTTTCTAATAATAAATAGTTTATAAAAATATAAAATATAAAGTTTACATTTTCTCATAATAAATATTTTATAAATAATATAAAATATAAAGTTTACATTTTCTAATAATAAATATTTTATAAATAATAAATAATATAAGATATAAAGAAATTAGTACAGTTATATATTGTTTCTTTTTCACATCATCAGGTGCCTCCCGTTGAAATGCAGTTTTTCGTGGAGCTATATGAAGTAACCACTGGAGCAGCAATAAACAACAGTGCCAGATTTGCACAAATTAAAGTCTTACGGAGCGATGAACCTCGGAGTCTCCTGTATTTTTCTGTGGGCTCTCGGCTGGCAGTAGCTCATAAGAAGTCCACTTTGGTCACTTTGCAGGTGGCCAGGGATTCTGGGACAAATTCAATGATGTCGGTTAACTTTAGTACCCAGGTAAGCATGGAACATATGGTAATACATGTTAAAGTTGTCTGCTTTAGCTGTAATAAGTATAAAATGAAATAATACTTGTTATATTTTTTCTAAAGATACCATCATAATTCACACTTTATGTATTATGTTAGCTTTTTCTGACCAGGTTGTCTCTCATCAGTAGCAGATCATTTTTCTTTCTTTGTTTTGACAGACTTGATTATGGAATATATAGTGTCTTGAATAGATTTGTCCTATTAAATCTCTGTAGAGTTAAAATATCTGCACAGTGTAATTCAATAAGACCAAAAGCAAAAAGCAAGGGTCTTATTATGGCTCATATCTGAAGTAGTTGAAAATGTTCTTCTTCAGAACCTCACACACTGATTAACCTTAAGGTTTCTTGAAATCTGTGAGTTCATGAGGCCTCACTGCCTTGTGTCCACAGCCATGCCATCAGGTGATGTCAGGTGAGAGACAGGCCACAGGGAGATTTCTGGTAACTCACAAGAGCAACGTTACAGAACTCTAAGTGACCAGGTCCCTTGGCCCAAACAATGCCATACACCTTTTCAGCATTAATTTTTTACTTTGTTTTAGTAGCTAAACCCTAATTCAGTAAAACAAAAACGTGTATGTGTTCTGCTTGAAATATGATTGTGGAGATTATAGCTTGTCTTACCTTAGCCCTTTCTATCTCCTTGACTCTGATACCTCCAAAAAACCCATAATGAAAACTACCACTTGGCTGGGTATGGTGGAGCACGCTTGTAATCCCTGCTCTTGGGAGGCGGAGACAGGAGGATCGCATGGGTTCGAAGCCAGCCGCACTGGCTTAAGAGACCCTGTTTACAAAAATAAAAAAGTATGAAGTAGGTCTGGGAGTGTAGCCCAGAGATAGAAGGGCTTCCAGGAACCCCAGTACCACCAAAATAAATAAAAATAATAATAATTAATAATAATAATAAGCTACCACTTGGTACAGTGCTGTCACTTCTCTGTTTCAGGATTCCAATCCTGTGGGCCTCGGGTTATGAAGTTTTGTTAAAAGTTCTGTGGATAATGTACTTGGTTATGTTGTTATTGGGTAGCTCAAACAAGTCGACCATTCTCTGCATAGATATGACCAGTGAGTTGTAGTCAAGAATGGGAGGCTGTGGCTGGTTAGCTGTTCTGAAAGCTTACCAGGAAGAGAATCTTATCTTCGTGACAGTCCACAGCTCAGCTAACAAAAAGAAAAAAGCTCAATTATATGAGGTCCTAGAAATAAACTCCACTCTACATAGCCTTGAAGTGGTATGAACACAGGCAGAAGTATTTTGATTTATAGTTGGAGTATTTTAGTATTTTTGTTCAGTGTTAAAAACAGGAAGAGAAATGAGAAAAAATATGTGCTTCATTCTTCTCCTGTGAAATATATATCACTGTATGCTTGCTACTTGGTAGAGTAGAAAAAAGCAGGTTGGAATGAACAGATGATAAAGAGATTTGAGGCACATTTCAAACCAGTTCATAAACTTAGATGAAAGGAGAATTGAAGTTGTCAAGTGAATGATCTAAATGCCAATGTCTCTATCATATTCCTTTATATTGTTCAGGTTTATTATGTGATTCTTGGCAAAAACACATTATCACTAACATGTAACTCATAAAGGACAGTTATGGGACAATATATTTCATGAATTTCTAGACTTTCCTAATCTGATGATTAGTCTTATTTGTTGATTTGGCTGGACTACTGTGTGCTCATATATTTGGTCAAACTTTATTCTTATGTTTCTATAAGGGCATTTTTGGTTGAGACTAGCATTTAAATCAGTAGACTATGTAAAATAGATTAATCTCCTAATGAAAGTGAGTCTCACTCAATCTACTGAGGCTCAAATAGAACAAAAAGGTTGGCCATCCTTCAAGTAAGAAAGAATTCTTCCAATTTGATAGTCTTTGAATTGGAAGTCAGGCTTTTTCTTGCCTTCACACTCATATTGAAACATTGACCTTTCCTGGGTCTCATGCCTACTCTCTTTAGACTAGAACTATATCATCTGCTTTCTTGGCTCTCAGGCGTCCAGACTTGAGTATAATAAACCATTGGCTTTCATTGGTCCCAGCTTGCCAAAACACCCTGATGATCCTAGAACTCCTCAGCCTCCTTAAGTACATGAGTTAATTTCTTATAACAATGTCTCTTTTTCTCTCTTTACCTGCTGAGTACAATTCAAGGACCAGGGCGTTCTATATAAAACAACATCAGAAGTCTCTGAAGGCTGAAGAGAAAAAAGCAGATCAGCTAGGGATCTGGGAACTCAGGGTTAATACAGTGTTGTGATCCCAGAGTTTCCTTTTTGCCTGCATCCCAGTCTTTGAGAAATTGGCATACAGAAACTCTAATGAAAGAAGATTTATAAAAAGCCCTCACAAAACCACTCTCTTTAGCCAAAGGAACAGCAAAGGAGCAGCCTAGAAAGATGGAAATCTTACAAATCTTACAAATTTCTTGTAAACTGGCCAAATAGCCCAGAAACAACTGGCCCCGTGTCTACCCACACCAGCAAAGAATGAATGGGAGTTTAGATTTCTACCCTCCCAGAGGCCTCAGTGTCTCTGTTGGCATAGTGTTTGAGGGACCTATAGAGTGAGAGCCTAGTGGTAAAAAGGCATCCACCTTGGTGAAGGCCACTGGGGAGGGAGTGGAAGGTACTCAGACCCTTCTCAGCCAGAGGGGTATCAGTGAAGGTTAGAGCATTTATTGGAGATAAATGAAAACTCATATCTATACAAAACCTATACATGAGCCGGGCATGGTGGTGCACGCTTGTAATCCCCATGCTTGGGAGGCAGAGACAGGAGGATCATGCAGGTTCAAAGCTTAACAGACCCCGTTTCCAAATAAAATATAAAATAGGTCTGGGAGTGTAGCCTGGAGGTAGAAGGCCCCTGGATTCCATCCCCAGTATCACAAAACAAAAACAAAAACAAAAACAAAAACAAAAAAACCTATGTACGAATGTATATAGCACCTCATTCATAACACCACAGCAATAGAAATAACTCACATGTTCTTCAGTGGGTGGAAACAATTGAACACATGTATACATGCAGTTTATACTAATCTAATCATCCCCACCTCGTGTGAGAAACTTACCAGGAGCTTAAATCCAGCAGCCTTGACCCCCTCTCTGATGCCATCTTATTTTTCGTTGACTCTCCCCATCTTGTACATAACCTCTATTCTTATTCCATGTTTAATCATTCTCTTATAAGGTTTTACCATCCATCACATGTTGTTTGGGTATACCTGTTTTGAGAAATTATGAAAATGAAATGATATCAGTTGTGATGTCCTGAGTTGTGCTTATTTTACTCAACAGTGTTTGTACAGTGCCCACCCAACATATTCATTTCATTTCATTTTCATTGTCATACAGTATTCCAATAGATACATTAGTGTTTCCATTCAAAAGTCAAAAGAATTTCAATAAGACTTTTTGTTTCACCATTGCTCTATAGACACTTCTTTTCTTTTTTTAAATTTTTTTCTTCTTTTTCTTTCTTTTTTTTTTTTTTTAGTGCTGGGGATTGAATCTAGGGGCATTCTATTTCTGAGCTACGTTCCCACTCCTTTTCATTTTTGAAACAAGTTCTTGCTAACTTGCTGAGGCTGGCCTCAAGCTCTCAGTCCTCCAGTTTTATCCTTCCAATATTGGATTACAGGGATGTACCACCACACCTGGTTTATAGATGTTTTTAAACACCTTTATTATCATTTATTTTTCACTCTTTGATACAGTTGATTAAAGAAAGTAATCTTCCCTTTTAAGCTTCTGGAACATAGTACCTTCTTGCTCTTAACCCTTACCTCACTGGGAGCTCCTTCCCGATGCCTGTGTAGGTCTTCCTAACTAATGCCTGTTAGGGCGGACAAGGATTCACTCTTTTTTTTTTTTTTTTTGGTAGTACTGGGGTTCCTGGAAGCCCTTCTACCTCCGGGATACACTCCCACGGGCTATACTCCCAGACCTAATTTTTAACTTTTTTATTTGGAAGCAGAGTCTCTTAAGCCAGCGAGGCTGGCTTCGAACCAGGGCGATCCTCCTGTCTCCGCCTTCCAAGTGCGGGGATTACAAGCGTGCGCCACCACGCCCGGCTAGGATTCACTCTTTAGGCTAGACCTTGAAGCCTGTTTCCTGAAACATCATCTGTAAACTAAGGACTCCTAGATTTATTTTTTTAATTCTTTCCTTTTTTTCTTGGAACTGGGGATTTATCTTAGAGGCATCACTACCCTCCCTGACCTGGAATCATGCATCTGATTGCCCTTCCTTGCCATCTTCACTTGAATATCTAAGTGGCATAAACTTAATATGCATGATAAATAACTCTTTCTTGGTCCCTCTACAATATTCCCTCTGGCTTCCCACCACTCATCCAGTTACTCATTCATAGAGGCCAACAGATAGATGTTATCCTCAGTTCTTTTCTTCTCACTAAAAATCAAATTTATCAGATAGTCCTACTGACTCTACATTCAAAATGCATTTCCAGGCTGATGACTTTTACTCTTCCCATTAATGTAGCTCTAAATGAAAGTAGCACTGTTTTTTTTTTATGAACTATTGCAAAAACATCTGCCTCTTTGCTTACCCCCTGCTAATAGCCCAATCTACACAGTAGCCAGAGCCCTCATGAAAATGTGGTCTAGAATGGGGTCTCTTGTGTCTTCCTTCTACTTTTTGAATAATGGACCCACAGGATCTGACGTCTTCCACTCTCTCATGCCACCTTCTTCCAGAATTCTCCTCCTCCATCAGACACATTGGCCCATTGTATCTTTCTCTTACACAGTAGGATGATTCTCACCTCAGGGCCTTTGCAATCACCGCCCTGCCTGCTAAGGCTATTTTTTTCCTGAGATCCTCATGGAGCTTGCTCCTATACTTCATTGAGATTTTTTAGAATATCACATCGAGAGCATCCATGACCAGCATCATCTAAAACCTGCCCTTCCATCACTCTGAATACCCTTAGTTGTCATTTTTCTTCATAGACCACTGTGCAAAATGTATGGCCAGCTCCACAGTGCTTGTGCTCTCCACAGCCTCCGTTGGAGCAGCAGGTCCTTTGAGTGCAGCCTCCTGCTGTTCAGTCTGCTTCTGTGGTATGCCACCTGGGGAGCACTAGGAGTTTAATAAATGTTGGCTCAGTAAGAAATAAATGCACATTTCTTTTGTTCATCCTTCACTAAGTATTCATACTTCACTTTTCAGAATATTTTTTAAACAAACATACTTTGCAAAAGTAAAAGATATATGCATTCAGGATCTTATTCTATAGCATTTTTCCATATCTAAGTGTCAACAAGAGAACAGTTACTTCTTGTGCCTCCTTCCTTCCATCTGCCTGATCTCTTCTTTTTCTACCTCAGTCTGAAAAAATTCTAGGTAAAAATTAAATGTAAATATTCCTTTGATTCCTCCAAACATATGTTTTGCAGCATGTTTAACCTAAAGCACACTTTTCAGCCTGTTCACAATCACAGGGATTTTGAGGAAGTAGTGACGTTTCTTTTGTATTTTTCCTCCTTGATTCTTTCATCTTTCCCAACCTCATCACGGTATGATATATGTTAATCTCTCTAACTTGCCAAAGGACATTAGAGTAACACCATGTGTTACCAGCACTATTCTTAATTGCCCATGAGTATACTTATCAGAAATAGAATTTGTGTAAGAAATAAGAACTCATTCGGGGCAAAATAAAAATACTACATTTTTACTTCAATGTTACTATTTCCTTTCCAGGAATTGAGGAGTACCGAAACAATTGGCCGTACTCTCATATCTCCAGCTATTTCTGGAAAAGATTTTGTGAAAACTGAAGGTACACTGGTCTTTGAACCTGGACAGAGAAGCACCATGGTGGATGTCATACTAACGCCAGAGACGGGGTCTTCAAGTCCATTTCCTAAACGCTTTCAGATTGTGCTTTTTGACCCAAAAGGTGGTGCTCGTGTTGATAAAGCATATGGGACTGCCAACATCACTCTGGTCTCTGATGCAGATGCGCAGGCCATCTGGGGGCTTGCAGATCAGCTGCAGCAGCCCCTGGATGAGGACATTCTCAACCGAGTCCTCCACAGCATCAACTTGAGAGTGGCCACAGAGAACACGGACGAGCAACTCAGTGCTGTCATGCATTTGATAGAAAAGGTAAGAAAGCCTTGCTCATGTGAGCACTCGGTGCAGTTAGACTTTACAAATTAAAAAAAAAAAAAATCCGGCCGGAACAAAACGAAAGTCACATTTGGTTATTATACCAGTTACTGTGAAATTAGAATATAGTTGCATTTGTAAATATAAGAGTGGGATTCGTTGCACCTGACACTGTACTTTGCTTGGATGAGATGGTGCCGCAGTCTCAAACTTGAAACCTGATCAAGTGCAGCAGAAAGAATGGCAAAAAGTCTCTAAGAGGCAGCAGACTCTTGAAGCTACAGGTCTCTTCTGACTCTCCAAAACCTGGCCAGCCAATTGTCTTTGGCATTTGATCCTCAGTATGTATGTATGTATGTATGTATACCTTTTATTGGCATATTGTATACACTTTTATTGGCATATTGTAATATACATCATACTGGGGTTCAAAGAGATACAAACACTTATGCATAAATCACTTGATGTGTTTCCCTCTGGATCTACCTGGCTTTCCCACCCACCTCGTGCACATGTTAGTGAGATCAGTAGAGATACCTTCAGATATGGACACAGCATTAAATGAGCTATCTAATCCATCAATTCTCCTTTTTTCCTCTCTCTACCACACTCCTACAATCCCCTTCCAACATTATATTTACCTCTTTCATTTATCTAAAGTCCTTTTGGTTTCCTATTTTCTCTCTACCTTCCACATATAATAAAAAACATATGACCCTTGTCTTTCTGAGACTAGCTAATCTTACTTGGCATAATATTCTCTAGTTCCTTCCAAATTCTCCTGCAAATGATATAATTTTATTCTTCTTTATGGCTGAGTAAAACTTCATTGTTTGTATATATACCATATTTTCATTAATGAATGAAAAGTGTTTCACTCGTTAATGAGTACCTAGGTTTGTTCCATAATTTGGCCCCTGTGAATTATATTGCTGTAAACATGGATATGCATGTGTCATCATAGTATTTTGACTTTAATTCTTTTGGAAAGATTTTAAGAAATGGTATAGCCAGATCATATGGTGGTTACATTCTTTATCTTTTGAGGAACCTTCACACTAATCTCCACAGTGATTGTACTAATTTATAGTCACACCAACTGTGTATTAAGAGTTCCTATTTCTCCATATCCTCTCCAGCATTTAACTTTTATTTTATTTTATTTTATTTTTTTGGTGGTACTGCAGTGGAACCCAGGAGCTTTCTACTTCTGGGCTATACTCCTAGACCTATTTTATATTTAATTTGGAGACAGGGTCTCACGAAGTTGCTGAGATCCTCACTAAGTAGCTGAGGCTGGCTTCGAACCTGTGCGATCCTCCTGTCTCAGCCTCCCAAGCACGGGGATTACAAGCGCGTGCCACCACGCCCAGCTAATGTTTGTATTTTTGATGATTGCTCTTGTAACTGGAGTTAGATGGAATCTCACCATGGCTGTGATTTGCATTTTCTTGATGGCTAATGAAGTTGAACATTTTTCATATATTTATTGGCCATTTGTATTTCTTCTTTTGAAAAATATATTATATATTCAATCCAGTTACCCATTTTTAATCTGATATTTTAGTCTTAAGGTTTTTACATTCTTTACATTTTCAAGATATGAGCCCTATGATATTTCTTAAAATATAATACCTGAAGTGTAGGTATGAGCATTATAAGCTACATAGGTGAGAAGCATGTAGGTACGAGCATTATAAGCTACATAGGTGAGAAGCAGAGGCCATGCAGAAAATCTTGTGAAGCAAAGAGAAATAATTACAATTACATACAGAGACTGGTCTAGAGATAAGGACTCACATATTGTTATTTAAATTATCTAATGATAAAATGGCATGAGACAATGGCAAGTTGATTTGGGCCAGAAAGACAGAAAGGTTGCACGGTAACTGGGTAGCAAAAGGAACCTCATGTCAGATGTTTTACAGAAGATATAGATATTCTGCTACTTTTTTTCTGTAAGTTGTGCAAGAGAGTCATATATTACTGGTCAAGGAATCAGCACCTATCAGTGGATTTGTCAAATACTACATCTAACTTATTTTGTTTATTTTGATTATTTGTATACTTTACTGAAGGTAACTTTCTAGTTTTTTTTTAAATATGGATAAAAGTCTGGGTAGCCCTGGAGTTCTTGTGTCACAGCTTTTAATAATTGCTCATAGTGAACTCTTAACAGGTGTGGTGTTCTAGCACAACTCATGGATAGGGGACACTTGTGCCAATACATATAAGACAGAATTGCTTATTTCAGCATTACTTACTTTAATAACAAAATTATAGCCATTAAGAGGGCCCTTGTTTATGTATTCATGATATATGGTCACATGCCACATACTAATGGACCATGTTCTGTGGTGGTCCTATAAGATTATAATGGAGCTGAAAAGTTCCTCTTTTTTTTTGCTATGTTTTGCTATGTTTAGATACACACATACTTTTTGCTATTTTTTTTGCTATGTTTTGCTATGTTTAGATACACAAATACTTGCCACTGCATTACAGTTGCTTGTAGTACTAAGTACAGTACCATGCTGTGTAGCTTTGTAGCCTGGGAGCCACGGGCTATCCTAATAGCCTAGGTGTGCATGGTTGTGCCCCGGGGGCTTGTGCACATGTGCCCTTGATGCTCAAGAGGTGATGATATTGATCACAATGCACTTCTCAGAACTTACCCTGAGCCATAACTGTCTGTCTAAAAATATGTATATATTTCATGTTTTAGACTGTTATATAATAAGACTAAAAGAACAATGAAAAAGCACCACAATTGTAGGTAATCATATACAGAAAAGATTGTCAAATTTAGCAAATAAAAATAAAGAATGCTCCATTAAGTCTGAGTACCAGATGGAAAAAAAAATAAATTTTGAGCACAAATCTATGACAAATACTTACTTGGGATACACAGCAAAAATGTTATTATTTGCTCATCTGAAATTCAAATAGAGTCAGTTATAGTCTATGTAGCAATAATTCATACATATTATATAAAGTTAATATATACTATAGCCTCAACTTCAGAAGTATAGACTACAACTTCCAAGTATAGGATAGATCTTTGTTGTATAAGGTCTTATCTTTTAAGTAAAACTGTTTCATATTTGTAAATTTTATTTTACCAGTTTCTAAATTCTTTGAAACAGAATCTTGCTCTCTCTTTTTTTTTGCTAAGATCTCAGTAAGTCTTAGATAGGATTACACACATTATAAGTGACTATACTCATATTGCTCAACTATTGTACTAAAAATAGCAATAGTTTTAAATGATTCACTGTAAAGATTTTCTTTAGAAAATCTAGCTATGGGTTTAGGCAGTTTTTACTATGACATAATATTCTGCCCCCTGATTTCCTCAGGCATGGTTCAGTAAAAACTATTTTAAAAGCTGTCAGTTGCCTTAACAATATCAGCCTTTTAAAATCCTGCTGATATCAATATTGTAATTGTTAATTTCACCAAGTTGGGATTTCCTGGTTATCGAAGCTTAGTAAAACATGACTCGGGGATGTAATTAGTGTTCTGGAACACTTGAAAAAGCACAGGAATGATTTGTTCTATGGAAGTTTGATAACCCATCTACTACTTCCAAATGTTGCCAATTGAACCCAGAGGCCTTGTATCTCTAAGCTATATCTCAGTGCTTTTTATTTTCTTTTTGGAAATAGGGGTCTTGCTAAGTTGCTGAGGACCTCATTAAGTTGCCTAATTAAGGATGGCTTAGAACCTGAGATCCTCCTGTACTCCCAAGTACTGAGATTACAGCCATAATCCACACTAGGCTGCCATTTATATTCTATTCTCACAGAGTTCTTCTTCTTCTTCTTCCTCCTCCTCCTCTTCCTCCTCCTCCTCTTCCTTATATTCCTTCTCCTCCTCATCTTCCTCCTCCTCATCTTCCTCCTCCTCATCTTCCTCCTCCTCCTTCTCCTCCTCCTTCCCATTGTTGATTCAGGCTTTCCACTTGTTTTGAAGCCAATTTTGATAATTTTAGGAGATCTTTCTGTTTATATATAAAATGACCTTATAAAACCAGACTGTTTATCATACTTTTTAATATTGCATATTTTATACCATAATTATTTGTTTACATATAATTTATTTTATGCTCACACTAAGAATGACTGATATTCCACACTATGTTTTACGGGCTGCTTTTATATTTCACATGTGCCATAATTTAACTATTTGTCTGTAAAACTGAGTCAACTCATGTTGCTGTTTTTCACCAACCCAGGGGCGGGGGCAAGGGGTGGGGGTGTGTGTGTTGTGAGTCAGGCCAGATGGCTGTCAGGAGCATGCCAGGGCTTGAGCAGGCACCAGCTTTGCTCTGGGACAAGTTATTATTTCTCTTTCTGCCTCAGTTTCCTTCTTTGAAAACAAAGATAGCAATAAGACCTTTCTCACAGGATTCTTGTGAAGACTGGAAGGGTTTACATAAAATATTGAGAAGCATAAAATACCCATACTAGCCAAGTGTTACAGAAATGACCTTTTTGTTTTATTCTTATGAGCTTTACTAAAATCAACTTTGCATTTTCCTTAAATATGAATACAAGTTTGGGTAGCTGTAAAATTTTTGAATCATGGCCTTTAATTCTTAAAATTCTGCACATGTTACTTTTCTGGCATTTTAATTTTTGGAAATGTCTGATGTCAAACTGAATCTTTGTTTCCCTATTACGATTTTTTCCTGATTTCTAGTGTGATTTTTTAAATATTAAAAAAAAAAAATCGAACCAGGCGTGGTGGCACACGCTTATAATCCCCGTGCTTGGGAGGCAGAGACAGGAGGATTGCGCACGTTCAAAGCCAGCCTCGCTGGCTTAAGAGACCCTGTTTCCAAATAAAAATTTTAAAAAAGTAGGCATCTGGGAGTGTAGCCCGGAAGTAGAAGGGCTTCCAGGAAACCCAGTACCACCAAAAATAAATAAATTAATTAATTAAATTAAATTTTAAAAAGTCACATAGATATATCTGCTGTTCTCTCTTTTCCTAATTTTTCTTGTAGAAAGGCATTTCTGAACTATTATACATGAATCCTGTTATCTTACTACGGTACCATGTTATTTTTTCTTCTACTTGATCTTTTTTTTATGTGAAGATCTTAGGGATTTGCCCTAAGATTGGTTCTGCTTGACTGTTATGTCATTTTTCACCTGTCATATCCAGTTTGCTTGTTTCAATATCCAGTGAGATGTTCTCTGACTTCATTTGTAGTTTTTTCATTGTTGAATTTTTACTTGGTTCCTTTTATCTTATCTTCCCTGTGGATTGTTCTTGATGCTCCCTATCTTTGAGATTATTACCCTTGTAAATTCAGACATTGAGTTCTTCCATGAACTTGAAACTCTACTAGATTACAAAGTTTCTTTTTATTAAAAAAAAAAGACTATGAGCCACTTCCTCCTGGAGCTCATTTAGTAGGAGAAACAGGTGAAGAATTTTGAGATTAAAATATATTTATTTGCCGGAGCCAGCCGGCAAAAGTACAGATTTCAAAGAGAGGCGTGAGGATGAAGAATTAAACTCTTAAGAATTTGATTTCAAGAATTGTTTTTAATTCTAACATGGGGAGGCTGCCAGCCTACTATCTCTACTGGCTGACCCCTGCTTCTGGGGCAATATTTCTACTGGTCAACCTACTGGCTGACCTACTGGCTGACGGCTACTTCCGAGTCAGTATCATCTCTCTTTTTGGCCTCTCTGCTCCTGGGGTATTTATAGAGTTACAGGTCAATCAACATCCCCGTGCTATCACCACCAGAATACAATAAAGACCAATCCAAAGCACATACATTACAGGTAGGTTAATTAGTACCTTCATGCCATCACCACCTGATCTTTTCTCAAACCTTTTACTTTGAACTTTCCATAACCCCAAACCTTGGTGACTCTGGGCGAAGGACAGTCAGCTGAGTCAGAAATATTCTTTTAGGGGAAGACCTTAATGGCTCTCCACATTTATTAATATGCAAGTTACAATGAGAGTGAAAGCACGTGTTGACAGTGGGGAGTAATGTAGGAATCATAGAGAAAGTTATGTGTTCAGAGTTTGAAGAATTAACAGAGACTCATCAGAAAAATTAGAATATAATGAACTAATAAGTCAGTGGCTTCACAGCCATGCTTAGCCATTCAGCTGAGATGTGGCCTCCATTGTCCTGGCAAGGAAAAATCATGAAGAAAAATTTCCTCCTACTTTTCTTGTTCTAGAAACAACAAATAATCCAATCTTTTAAAGAAGAAAGAGTCATACATACTAAAAAAGATGAGTATGCCAGGAGGTTCTGAATACTCTTGGTTGAAAATAATTTTCTCATTTGGTGTTTTAAGAATTTAGTCACATATGGTGGCTTCTGTTCATTATAAACAACAAAAATAATCCTGTGCCCAGAGTAGTGGAGCATGTCTGTGATCTCAGTACTTAAGGGTTGCAGGTTTGATCCCACCCTTAGAAATTTAGTTATATCCTTGGCAACTTTGTGAGACCTTGTTTCAAAATACAAAATAAAAAGGACTGGGGTTTAGCTTGGGGGTAGTGCCCCTGATTTCAATCCTTAATGCCAAAATAATAATAATAATAATTTTGCTTTGTTATAAACAAGCATTCTTAGCCGGATGTGGTGGTGTACGCTTGTAATCCCCGTGCTTGGGAGGCTGAGACAGGAGGATCGTGCAGGTTCGAAGCCAGCCTCAGCTGGTTTAAGAGACCCTGTTTCCAAATAAAATATAAACAAACATTCTTGAGATATTTAATTTCCATATTCATTGCTCAAGAATAAGAATTCTTATGATAGAAGTCATAATGCAATTAATTTTAATTCATAATGTTAATCTCTGTAGTTACAATTAAGTAATTCATGCAATCATTTTGGGTTTTAGCTAATGATTAAATAGAAAATATTTTGGAGTTTATGCTTCTTGGTAAATGGTTATTTTTCCTTTTTAAAATGCAAATTTATATATTCAAAATACAATTTTGATATCAATTTCTCTTAAATATAGATTTAATTTTATTTTGTTAATGCTAACAACTATTAATAACACATGTAATATGCACATTCCATATAACTTAGGAAATTTATTTTTAATACATATTTTCACACTTGTCTTTTTCCTAGATAAGTGCTGAAGGAAGAAATAAGGCTTTCAGTATTAAGAGCCGGACTCTTTTCTATGAGATTCTTTGTGCTCTTATTAACCCAAAGCGCCAAGACACAAGGGGATTCAGCCACTTTACTGAAGTGGCTGAGAATTTTGCCTTTTCTCTGCTGACCGATATTACCTGTGGTTCTCCTGGTGAAAAGTAAGTACCTTCTAATATATGAGCAGTACTTTGTGTGTGATTCCTCATGTATTCCAAGCAGTGTCAGGCAAATTGATGCTAAGATGATATAACAAAGAGTCACGTGGTCGATACATTGAACCTGTTGGACAAATGAAGATGACTGTTCAAAGAAAAAACAGCAGTGGCCTGGAGAAAAATAGCTTCATACTAGAAGTTAAACATCACATTGTGCCAGATGTGATGGTGAACACCTGTCATCCCAGCACTGGGAGGCTGAGATGGGAGGATTGTAAATTCGAGTTCAGCCTAGTAACTTAGGGAGGACCTCATGCAACTTAATGAGACCTGTTTAAAATAAATAAATAAGTAAATAAAATAAACAGCTTGGGTTATACTTCAGAGGCAAAATGCCCCTGGATTTAATCCCTGGTAATGTGTGCGCGTGCACACACACGCACACACACACACACACATCCATATCACCTACTTTTACTTAGTTAAATTCTGAATAGAATAAAGGAAGCTAACTCCAGCTTTGAAGTGCTGTATATGCTTCAGCCTGTGCTCCCCCTGAATTCTGGTTGTTCATCCCTGGGTAACGTCTCTCAGACACCTGTTGAACTTCAGTCTGTTTCATGGCTGGAGCTGCGTAGCAGGGAGCAAGCAAGAGGAGACAGAAAAAATTAAATGTGGCTCATGTTCATTATTAGCTGTATCACTAACGTGTAGGCATATGTAATATGCCTCACACACCATGGTATATAATTATATTCATAAGTTGGATCATGATAGTCTAAGAAATTAAATATTTTTTTGTGGTGGTACTGGGGTTCCTGGAAGCCCTTCTACCTCTGGGCTACACTGCCAGACCTATTTTATACTTTGTATTTGGAAACAGGGTCTCTTAAGCCAGCGCGGCTAGCTTCCAACCTGCGTGATTCTCCTGTCTCCGCCTCCCAGGCGCGGATTACAAGCGTGCGCCACCACGCCCAGCTAAAAATGTTTTCTTTTTATTTGACAACATAAAAGTAAAAGTGGCTATTTAAGATTTGGTTTATAGCTGGGCAGGGTGGGGCATGCTTATAATCCCCGTGCTTGGGAGGCAGAAATAGGAGGATCACGCAGGTTCTAAGCCAGCCGTGCTGGCTTGAGAGACCCTGTTCCCAAATACAAAGTATTAAATAGGTCTGAGAGTGTAGCCCAGAGGTAGAAGGGCTTCCAGGAACCCCAGTACCGCCAAAAAAAAAAAAAAAAAAAAAAAGAATTGGTTTATTAGCAAGGCATGGTGGTGCATGCCAGTAATCTCAGTACTTGGAAGACTAATACTTGTACTAGACTAATACTTGTACAAGACTCAGTACTTGGAGGATCATGGGTTTGAGGCCAGCCTCGGCAACTTAGTGAGGCCGCTCAAACAATTTAGCAAAATCTTGTTTAAAAATAAAATAATAAAAAGGGTTGAAGATGTAGTTGGTAGGTAAAATTCTCCTGGATTTAATTCCCAATTCCTCAAAATAAAAAAGGGATGAAAAGAAAGAGTGGAGTTCTATAAAACTTTATCAATTTAATTAGTTATTCTCATTAAAGCCTGTGTTCAGTATTTATTAAATCCTAAAGATTAAGTTTTTTTTTTTAATAGGGAAAATCCTTTTCAGAAGCTCTCTTTCCTCACTACCACTCCTAAATGTCCACCTGAGATCAATGATGATCAGTTCTTCTTTAGTGATTCTTATTAGTGTCTTTAGCACTATCTTTAGAAACCTCTAACATGGACCATTTGCTTCAAGTAAGTTTGCACTTACGCTACAGAATATGTGTTTGTGTGCATGTATGCGCACTCGTGTGTGTGTGTGTGTGTGTGTGTGTGTGTGTGTGTGTAGTTAAGAAAATTGCATCCTATTTTCCTCTCTTGAACTATGCTCAACTATATTGTTCAATGAGATTAAACAACTCATAGTATCCAATTGCCTCAATCTCATTCTTTTCCATTTATTTTTCCAAACTTCTGTAAGATCACAAGAATCTTGTTTTAAATGTGAGCCATCTACCTTCCTGTAAATGTTGAGTCCCATGTTGTGCCCTCAAAGGTCCAGTGAAAACGCATGGGTGTAAGATGCGTAACAAGAGTGGTCCTTTCTGCCTGGTTACCTAGTGTGTTCCCAGGGCTACGGACGCTGTGTGGTACATTATAGATTCTCAGTGGTTATGGTATAATGAGTGAATAGAAGGGATAAGTAAATCAATATGTTTCTTCCATGTACTTCCTCTAAATAGATATAACTGTCATTTTGAATTATCCAGGAAGGGGAAATAGAATGTACAAGTTGCAGTTAGTTAAAAAATAGTGTGGCATATTTGGGAAGATCATCAGTTTTTAAAAGAGATTAACTAGGTATGGGGTGTGTGTGTGTGTGTGTGTGTGTGTGTAAGAATCAGATTTAGGATTTCAGAGACATTGTGCTGAGAAGAGAATTAAAATTCAAAGAATAGAGCAAAGCTAGAAATGAAAAAACTCCATAGGGGATAAATGTTCAGGAAAGAAGATGAAGTGTGAAATTAGGGCAGGGACACGGGAAGGCAGCACCTGAAAAGTAGGTAGTAGAATAAACATGACACTGACAAATCAAACATGAAAAATAAAAGAGCGATCACAACGGGTTTGTTTTGCATAGGTAGGGAACTCTAAAGATGCTGACCATTCTTATATGCATTCTCTATCTGTTGTCTTGAGCAGCATCTAAGGGCTCTGCTGAGAGTGAAGGGTTTTGGAATGAAGAGAGGATATTGAAGAGAAGGATGGAATCTAGAGCAAGTATTTGGAAGCCAAGTTAAAAGCAATGCAGGTGGCACAGTGTCCTGTTCAGAATGATCACTGTGGATTTGCAGTGATGCCAGATAGTCCACATATTACTGTGGATTCCCCCACCTCGCTTCAGCATAGATAAAAAGCTGATCGTGAGGCTGGTGAAGGAGTGTATCTGAAGGACATAGGTGTAGGAGAATAGGGTTTCAGGAAGGAATTGGTCATCATGGTTGGTGGAGTCATTGTACATGTGGTGTTGGTTTGGCAAGGCAGCAGGATCCAGGGTGGTATGGACTGGTCTGAATCTCCATAGTTGCAGGCCGGGGGACTGAATGGTGTGCTGCAGCTAGGGGGAGAGGGTGAGCCCCAGTGGTCTCAGCTCTTCATGCCTGGTCAGGAGTTCTGCAGGGGCAGCTCTTAGGCAGGGAGTCACCAGTGACAATCTGGGGGAAGACTGAGAGCTGAATTTTTGACAAGCTTTTGTGTAGGTGTGTGTGGCCCACAGGACTGAGGTGTCTTGGTCTGAGGCTTGACACAGTGACCTGGAGCTCTGATTGAATGGGAGGATTATGTATAGATATTTGAAGGCACAGATTCAATTTTGGTCATTAAACTATGGATGGGAGTTTTTTTGTTTGTTTTTTTTTACAGAAGGTGTGTAGCCAGAGAGAAATGCCATATTTTACTCTTTTATTTCCTTTTTCAAATCTCTCATTTAAAATTCTCTGCTCAGCCAGGTGTGGTGGCGCACGCTTGTAATCCCCACGCTTGGGAGGCAGAGACAGGAGGATAGCGCAGGTTCGAAGCCAGCTGCGCACGCTGGCTTAGGAGACCCTGTTTCCAAATAAAAATGTAAAAATAGGTCTGGGAGTGTAGCCCGGAGATAGAAGGGCTTCCAGGAACCCCAGTACCACAAAAAAAAATTAATAATAATAAATAAATAAATAAAATAAAATTCTCTGCTCCACTTCCAAGGTAAGGACATCTTGACAAGGTGTCATTTAGATCCATGATCTAATTGTACAGACTCTACATCTATTGTGGCCCATATAATTTTTTATGTTTAATGTATAAATTTTATTCAAATATTCTCTACACTTTTTTTTTTGGTGGTACTTAGGGTGGAACCCAGTGGCTTTTCTGCCTCTGAGCTATACTCCCAGACTTATTTTATACTTTATTTGGAAACAGGGTCTCACTAAGTTGCTGTGAGCCTCACTAAGTAGCTGAGGCTGGCTTTAAACCTGTGTGATCCTCCTGTCTCAGCCTCCCAGGCACTGGGATTACAAGCGTGCACCACCATACCTGGCTTCTCTACACTTTTTAAGACAGGTTTCAGGTATGATTTATTTTTATCTCTTCATTGTTTACAAATATTATGGGTTCACAAGTAGGTTGCAACAGATCTGTGGTGGTGGGGTGGGGCTAGCTACAAATACAAATTCCCAGAACTGCCAACTCCTTCCATGAGTGAGGATTCTGCATTGGTAAGTCTGGATATAAACTAGAAATCTGTACTTTAAGTTCCAAGTGATTTCAACACACATTGAGGCTTGGAAGCAATTTTGCTGAGCACAGGATCTTATTCTGCCTAGGAGATCTTCAAAACAGAACTGTTAAATAAATAAAGAGCACTATTCAGGGCAGTTTTTCCTACCAGTCAAATGGACATATTACAATGCTCTGGTGAGTTAAAAAGGGAGGAGGTAAATTTTAGATGAAAACATGGCTCCAGATATATAAGATTTATGATGCTCTTAAATAAAACAGAGGGCTTCAGTTTAGTGGGGTCACCCTTTTCAGCCGATTCCACCAATGCTGATGTGACTAACACAAAAAAGATATATTTTGTAGCCACAGATTGTGTCTTAATATCTGTGAAACAGCTTTTAAAAGTCCATGTTTTAGGTTTCAAGGAAGATCAGACAAGAGGATGCAGAAAGCTCTGCACAAAAACGTAACAGTTAACCATAGCGAATCTGAAAGCAGATTTTCTCTAGTGCTCCTAGGTTGGCAGCATCATTGTTAAACATAGCAACAGAGTCTCAGTGTAATGCGCTGTAATAAACGTAAGTGGGTATGTGGATGCAAAGACATGCCGTTTTATCAGACTGTTGTTGTTTTGTTGTAGAAGCAAGACAATCCTTGACAGTTGTCCGTATTTGTCAATACTGGCTCTTCACTGGTATCCTCAGCAAATCAATGGGCACAAGTTTGAAGGCAAAGAAGGCGATTATATTCGAATTCCAGAGACGTTATTGGATGTCTCTGATGCGGAAATAATGCCTGGGAAAAGTACATGTAAACTAATCCAGTTTACAGAGTATAGCAGCCAGCAGTGGTTTGTAACTGAAAACAATCTTCCTGCCCTGAAAAATAAGGTACTCTATCATTTTGAAAATGATGTGGTTAGAGTCTGATTTTTTCCTTTAGCAGACTCGCTTAGCATGCATTTGCTTGATCCGATTCTTGACAAGTGCTGTGCATGGTGAACTAATATGAAAAGTGCTTCATCTTTATGAACCATTTCTAGAATGTTTAATTTAAAAAATAGTTGTACATGTTTTTTATGATTTATTGAGTAGTATCCACATATGTGTATGCATACACACATGTATATATACACACATATATATATACACACACATATATATACACACACACATATATATATACACTCATATATACATATATATATATATATATATATATATATATATATATGGAAAGTGACAAAATATAGCTTTCCCTAATATAGCCCACTCTTGACAAATTCAGCCAATTATAGTTAAATGGGTGTTGCTGGCTGAAGACCTCTGAATGAGTGAAGAGGAGGTGAAATGTGCACATGGAAGGCCAGATAGCCTGCATATTCAGGAGGGAGTTTACTGTTTACACTGGAGGAAAACAAGTGACTCTAGTTATTAGAGAAGTAGAATCCAGTTCAGAGCGGTAGACGCATTCGTAAAACTAAGTGAACAATACCATTGAGGTTTCTGTTCCTTTTAACATTGTAGGTATTATCTTTGAGCATGAAAGGTCAGAGTTCACAGCCCCTGACTAACAACAACGAGGTCCTCTACAGGATTTATGCTGCGGAACCTAGAATTGTTCCTCAGACGTCTCTCTGCCTTCTTTGGAATCAGGCTGCTGCAAGGTACATATTAACTTTTTCAAATTAAAGTTTGACCCTTTCTCCATTCCAGCATCATTAATAAATCTAGTTTTTTTTTTTTTTTTTGGATGGGAGGTGTATGGTGGCCTCAGGTGAGACCTTATATTGCAGCATGATTTCCACAATTAATAAGATGGAATGGCTGCTTAGGAAATTGCTCAGATGTTTATTGCAGCCAAGTGTTTTAAATATGTGGTAGGCACATTACTTACATCTTTATTATTACTGTTTTGATGGGTTATGGGTGGAGTTCTGCTCAATTTGGGTAGCTTTTCTGTTATCTGTTAATTGGAGGTCAGAAAAGAAAATTCCTTCTTGGTGTCTGGTCTGTCTGGGTTTCAGGAATCGATGCTCTAGAGGGATAGGCAGGTTCTATTATTCTAGTCTACAAGTGTATATGAGTACATTTTGAGAATAAACAGGGTATAGGAATAGGAAGAAGAAAGCGAGTTTTTCTTTGAATGTCCTTGGTACTTCTGCGTATTTACTACCACCCAATCAACACTGCAGTGTCAGCAGTGCTGGCCCAGGAGGTCCAGGGTCCCTACCAGTCACTGAGTTGTCTATTATTGAATTTTGACCAAATTAAAATTCTAACTAGCTCTAATAACTTAGTTGGACAATAAGCTGTCTTCTGAAATACCAAAATTCTGATTAGCCTCTTTCTTTAAAAAAAAAAAAAAGAACATTTTTAATTGAAATTCTTAATTCTGATGATGGATCTTAAACCTAAGATCCATCATCAGACTTATGATGGGCCAATTTATTATTTTTCTACTTTAGGATGGTACAAAAATGATAACATGCCCAGTAGAAATCATACTCATTTTTTTTTTAATTTTTAGCCGGGTGTGGTAGCACATGGTTTTATAATCCCAGTACTTGGGAAGCTGTGACAGGAGAATCACAGATTTGAGGACAGCCTTGGCAAGTAGTGAGACTCTTATCAAAGTAGCAAGACCTTATTTCAAAATAAAAATAAATAAATAAAATAAAATAAAAATAAATAAAATAAATAAAATAAAAATAAATAAAAATAAATAAAATAAAAATAAATATAAATAAAAATAAGGTTGGAGTTGTAGCTTGGAAGTAAAATTCCCCTGGGTTCAATTCCCAGTGCCACACAAATTTTTTTCTTTTAAATTTTGGTCTTTTCCCATATTAGTCATATATGACATAATATTATCTCATGAGGCTAAGCAAGGACAGTGAGCCACAGCTCCTAGTTAGGTTAGCCACATGATCATGAGTCTCTACACTGCTGTGTTGCTAAGCTATGGTGTTCAGTAGGTTAGATATATTAATTGCATTTTCAAATTACAATATTTTCAGTTTACAATGAGTTTATCAGGATGTAAGTCCATCATAAGTCAAGGAGCATCGCTATATATATATATTCTATAATCCTCAGTGTATAATTAGGAATGAATGTTCCAAGCTCAGATTTGCAGTTTGGGTTAGGAAGTTATATGTTCTTAGAAAAATAAACAGAATCAAGATGCACCAAAAAGGAAGAGTGTACCAACCAGTAATCACTGAGGAATGCAAAGTGAGCCAAACTTCATAGAAGGAAGCATTTAAATTACCTTGGAAAACACAGAAGTGGCTCCAAAATGCAAAAAAAGATGAGGAAGGAATCTTAGAAAAGGATTCAAGTAATTTATGTGAATCAGAACACAAGGGCTTGTGAAAACACGCAGAAGAGTGAGCCATACACATATGGTGGCTCTGATGATCTCTTGGGCTTTCTGACTGATAGGGAAGGGTAGATGGGCCCTGGGTTAGGGAGGGTGGGTACTGCTCTGTTGAGAGGGCCAGCCTATTTGGTACAAGGATTGCTGTGGCAGGTGCAGTTGGTATTTAGACTGTTTCTCAAGGTGTCTTATGGAATCTGTCAGTTTGTGTCCCAGACAAGATGTTCCCTTCAATATTTCTTCTTGATAATGTGGTCTGCTTAAGTCTCGAGTAAAGAATACTTAAGTTCAGCAAATTATTTCTTTCTTTAAAACTCATTTCAACATCTTAAGCATTGATGAAAGAGTAACACTGACGACTGTGTCTTGCCCTAGCTGGTTGCCTGACAGTCAGTTCTGCAAAGTGGTTGAAGACACTTCAGACCATGTGGAGTGTGCCTGTTCACACATGTCTGTGTACGCCGTCTATGCCCAGACTGACAGCGCATCTCCATACAATGAAGCCTTTTTCTCTTCTGGATTTATATGTATCTCAGGTCAGTGACAGTATTTTCAAGTCAATAATTTTAACTACTTTAGAGAATGAAAGTCTGTTTTCTTATTGTTATTTTATATATGCATGATGTAAGCATACTATAATTCATCCTTTTCCTACTGTCTTACTTATTAATTCATACAACAGATATTTATGAAAAGGCAGCTCTGTACTGAGGACACAGTAAAGAGCATGGCATAGTTCCACCTCATAAGGAACATATATGTAATGTGAGGTAGAAGCTAGATAATAGGGAAAGGTGGGGTTCACTGTGCTGTGCTTTAGAGGGCAGATTCTACAGGTGGAATGACAGGATTGCATATACAAAGAATTTTATATTTTCAATAATAAAATACCCTACCCCATTTGTTTATTTGTAGTCTACAGCCAAGGTGCTCTAATCTTACCAAGCACTGTATTTAATAATATCATTTATAGGCCAGGCGTGGTGGTGCACACTTGTAATCCCCACACTTGGGAGGCTGATACTGGAGGATTGCACAGATTCAAAGCCATCCTCAGCTACTTAGTGAGGCTCTCAGCAACGTAGTGAGACCCTGTTTCCAAATAAAATATAAAATAGGTCAGGGAGTATAGCCTGGAGGTAGAAAGCCTCTGGGTTCCACTCCCAATACCACCACCACCACCACAAAACAAAAAATTATATATGTATGTATATATTGATATCTATCAAACTATTTATCTATAACTGAACTACAGAATTATTCTCATTTTCTATATTAATTATGTGGTTGGAAGTCTGAGAATTCCTTGCACTATATATCTCCCACCTCCTCCTGTTCTGTTTCCTGATTCACCTTTTAGAGCCCCAATGTGAACAATGTGCTTGCTATACAGATAACTGGGTGTAGGGTAAATGGCTAAAAATACAAACCCTGGAGCCAGACTGCCTGGGATCTAATTATTGTTCTGCCATTAGCTAGTTGTGGGACCTGGAGTAAATTGCTTAGCTTTTGTATGCCTCAGTATCTCAGTATTCCCATGTATATGATTATAAATCATATCTATGTAATAGAGTGACACACACACACACACACACACACACACACACGCACATATGTATATAAATTACTGGGGATTGAAACCAAAGCCATTCTACCTCCAAGCTACACCCAGCCCTGTGTTATTTTTTTTATTTGAAAACAGGATCTTGCTAGGTTGCTAAGAGTCTTGCTAAGTTGTTGAGGCTGATCTTGAACCTGTGGTACCCCTGTCTCAGTCTTTCAAGGATTAGAAATGTGCGGCACCATGCTCACCTTGTAGATATATTAACTCACGATATTTCTGATATTCTGCTTCAATATCTGCAAATGTGATTTTATCTGGTTATAATTTTTCCCTAATCTACCTTAATTCTGAACCTAACTTGGATTCAATAGCAAAAGTTAGCAATTTCTTAATAACATCTTACAAAAAGTTGATATTTTTGTGCTACAGGAAATGGAACTCAGGACATTTTACCTCTGAGATAAAAATCCAGCCCTTTTTATTTTTTTAAACAGGGTCTCTCTTAGGTTGCTGAGAATCTTACTATATAGCTGAGGCTGTCCTTCAACCTACATTCTTTCCATGTCAGTTTCCCAAGTGCTGGGTTTTCAGACATGCACCATTATACCTAAATTAATGCTGATATATTTAAAAAGCAAAGAATTTCATACAATGATGAGATTAAATAAAAAGTTACAATGTTGAAATAAAAATCCAGATATCATTTTACATGCTTCCATAGATATAAAATTTAAATGCTGCTGTGACTCATGAAAGTTCCCTGCTGTTCCAAATGTTGACCATCAAAGCAAAGAGTTTTAAAAACTGAAGAGAGGATATTATCCTGATTTTATAGAAAACTAGTGGGACTATAAGGCATTTCCTGAGGGAAATTGTTAATAAGCCTAATAAACCTATCTATTCTGTATATTACCCTAGAAAAGGCAATATAGATTTGCTCAGGTGTTTGAAAATCAACAGTCAATACTTGCATTCATTACTTTTGACTTGGAACTAATTTCAAATGATTTGAAATTATTCTTTTTCTCCTCTGTATACGGCATATTATTCTTTATATCTTATAAGCTGAGATTCTGATAGTTTTTCTACAAGTATAACATTGCCAAATGTCACATATTTATTTCAAAATTATTTGTAAACATGTTTCCTAAAATTTTCTGTCAAATTCCACCAGAAACATTAAGTTTTTATTTTCTGAAATCATTTTCTTAAGATACCCATTGTGATTGTGGAAAACCATATCTCAGTTTTGCTCATTATGACTATCAAATGATGACTTACTCCCAAGAAGAACAGAAAAATATATGCTTAGAATTTAAAACAGAGCACTTTGAATGGATAACTACAGATGATAAAGAAGTCAGAGTGATTAATTTTAATATCAACATGGGATAAAGATGTTTGATTTTTCTAGACATGTACATGTAGGTATATTACTTAGCATGAACTTGGTTTCAAATAATAGAATACAACTGAAAGATATCTTAAACAGTGTTCTCAGGCTAATTAGTTTGTCAACTTGATGATGTCATCAGGAGCCCAGTCTGTTCTTACTGTGTGTTTTGCTTTCCTCAAACACAATCCCAGGCAGCCTTGTTCCTAGATAGTCTTGAATTGAGAAACACTTATTTAGGTCCTGTTTTAAGAGCAATGAGATCTTTTCTGAAAGCCACCCAGAACTACTGTGTTTCTCCTACAGCTCTTGTGTGTGTGTGTGTGTGTGTGTGTGTGTGTGTGTGTGTGTGTGGTACTGGGTTTCGTACCGGGGTTCCTGGAAGCCCTTCTACCTCTGGGCTACACTCCCAGACCTATTTTTTTATTTTTGGAAACAGGGTCTCTTAAGCCAGCGTGGCTGGCTTTGAACCTGCGCGATCCTCCTGTCTCTGCCTCCCAAGCGCAGGGATTACAAGTGTGCGCCACCATGCCCGGCTCCCCTACAGCCCTTTGACCTGTGTTTGTGTTCTGTGACCTTTCATAAGCCAGTCTTTTTCTGGATAAAGATACAGATAGAATTATGGAGCATCCACTTTCTCACTTTGCACAAGAGTCAATTCAAGATGGATCAAAGACTTGGAAATTAGATCAGAGACCTTGAGGCTCCTTGAAGAGGGCATAGGTCCAACACTGCAACACATAGGCACAGATAAACACTTTCTCAACAAGACCCCAAAGGCACAAGAAACTAGAAGGCGAATCAATACATGGGATTGCATGAAACTGAAAAGCTTCTGTACAGCAAAGGAAACTTTCAAGAACCTCAATCGAGAGACAATAGAATGGGAGAAGATTTTTTGCCAACTAATCCTCTGATAGAGGACTAATATCTAGAATATACAGAGAACTCAAGAAACTCAGCACTAAGAAAACAAATAACCCAATCAAAAAATGTGCAAGTGAATTAAATAGACACTTTGTGCTAGGTGTGGTGGCACACACTTGTAATCCCCGCGCTTGGGAGGCAGAGACAGGAGGATCACGCAAGTTCGAAGCCAGCGCGCTGGCTTAAGAGACCCTGTTTCCAAAAATAAAAAAGCATAAAATAGGTCTGGGAGTGTAGCCTGGAGGTAGAAGGGCTTCCAGGAACCCCAGTACTACCAAATAAACAAACAAACAATTCACAAAGGAAGAAATTCAAATGGCCAATAAATGCATGAAAAAATGCTCAACATCATCAGCAATCAGAGAGATGCAAATCAAAACCACCCTGAGATTTCACCTATCTCCAACTATAATGACAATCATTCAAACAACAAGCAACAACAAATGCTGGCGAGGATGTGGAGAAGTGAGAACTCTAAAACATTATTGGTGGAATTGCAACTTAGTGCAACCACTTTGGAAAACAGTATGGAGGATCTTCAGAAGAATGGGAATGAACCTACCATATGATCCAGCAATATCACTTCTGGGTATCTACTCAAAAAGAAAGGAAACCAAACTAATAGATGCTTATCTATGTTCATAGCTGCACAATTCACCATTGCCAAACTATGAAACCAGCCAAGATGTCCATCAACAGATGAATGGATTACAAAACTGTGGGATATGTACACAATGGACTTTTACTCAACCATAAAGAAAAACACAAAAATGTCATTTTCAGGGAAATGGATGAACTGGAGGACACTATGCTAAGTGAGATTAGTCAGTCACGAAGGAGGGAATGGGGCAAGAACTGGGTAAGGGCTAATTGGGTGATGTGTGCATGTATTTCTCCACCATCTTATATCCCATTAAGATGTATGACTACAATGCACCAATAAAATATATAAAAAAGAATTATAGAGCAGTCAGCCCTGTCAGAACAGTGAGGTTTTATCTTTTGTATACTACCTGACACAGTTCCTGATGTATAGTAATTTAATAGCTATTTATTAAATAAAAAATGAATATACAGTGTTGATCAGATGAAACATTTTTGGCTATGTATCAAGTTCATACTTTCCTGTGCCAAGCCATATTATATTATTCATCCTTTTTTTAATACTTTCATTGGTGTATTATAATCTCACATCATAATCATTGTGATAATGACATAAATGCACATAGCACTTGGTGGGCTTTCCGAATTTAAAAATTTTTCTGAAATATGACATACCAATCTCCAATAGAGCTTTCTCTGATGATTGAAATGTTTTACACTGTTCAATATGGTATCCACTATCCAGGGGCCATCCATGAGCTCTTGAAGTATGGCTGATACAATTGAGAAACTGACTTTAAAATTCTCTTTCATTTTAATTCATAGAAATTTAAATTTAAATAGCTACAGGTGACTAGTGGCTATTGTGTTGAACAGTGAAAGTAGGTTTTAACATCCTGATTATCTGGAGGCTGGTCTCCTTGACTACCTCATACCTCTAAAACAAATCCTTTTCTGTAATTCACAGATTTGTGTACTCTGAAATGCTTCCTTCTGACGTTTATTCCAGTTAAGAATCTTTTCAGGGTTGACTGTTTTTCCTTGCCTGATGCCAGCTTATTAGTAGCAGTTACCAATAAGCATTGTAGTGATGGGAGAGTTGCAGAAATAATGAAAGTCAGTAGAGATGAGCAACTCAAAGTAGAAAAAGTAACAGCCAACATTAGGTGGGGAAAAAGAAAAAGAAAAAACCAACCTAAAAAGGTGTAGCTTATTTAATAAAGAGATAATTAGAATTTGATTTTATTTAGATTTATCTATACAGAAGATAAATAAATAAATAGATAACTAGATAAATAGATGGTGGATACACAATTTATAAATATTTCAAAGAAAATATTGTGGGAAAATGTACTAATATTTGTCTTGTGAAGGTATAATCTTCAGTTACATGAAAAGTATAGTCCATTTGACAGTAACAATGTGCCTATTCATACATAAACATTAGTATGTTTATATACACAAACACTCAAACATTGTAGAGAAAGATAAGATCTTTGGTCAAGTGTGATAATAACAAAAGAATGAAGCTGTCCATTGAGTTGCTCTTATCTAAATCAAACACTGTCAATGTTATCATTTTATTAAGCGTCATTTATCTTTCTTCTCACTTTTGAATCATGGAGCGAAGTCATTTTGTGCCAGTGAACCGATTAAATGTGTTTTTTTCCAACTGAATCTATAACCTACACGGTGTTAGAAAAGTAAAGGAAAAATATTTGATTAACTACATGTGTTTCTGTCTAATTTCCAAGAAATCATTGTATAAAAACAATACAGTACACATGTAGGTAATACCTAGACTTGTTATACTTTAAAAAATATATACCTGTGGTTATAACATTTTATGCATTATCATTTACAGATTTATATTAATAAATTCAAACCAAAAATTTTTATATTAAAAACTGACAAAAATTTAAAGCCTATATACTAAATGGAAGTATTTAATTTGACATAAAAATTAGGTTTTTTTTTTAAGTTAGTGTATTAGTATGTACTGTTTTAGAAACAAATTAGTACACAATATTTTAGAAACTTGGAAACTGAAGTATTTATTTTTTAAGCTTTATGTATTCAATATTTTGTCTAAAGCCAGATGTTTCATTATTCTAGAGCACAACCTGCATAAGTTTTATAGCAACATTTCTTTTCTTTGAAATAATAAATGAGCTAGAAAACCATGGTGCATTATAGTTAAAGGCTAATAGAATCTTGTTCATTTTCCTACCCCTGACTTTGAATCATTTTCTACCACCAGGTGTCATGCTAGCTTATTAATTAAAGTTCAAAATACTTAATTAAATTTCTGAGCTGGTCATGTCTAATTGTACTAAATTAAAGTCATGAAACAGGAGTCTGATGGTGATTACCAAATTATGGGAAAATTCTGTGAATCAGTTCTTCTTGTAATCTAGAAAAAACAGCAATGAACTCGAGCATTTTTCCTTTGCCCAGTACTAA
The DNA here is from genome assembly GCF_963383645.1 of Muscardinus avellanarius. NCBI lineage: Eukaryota > Metazoa > Chordata > Mammalia > Rodentia > Gliridae > Muscardinus > Muscardinus avellanarius. The sequence goes on from NC_137786.1 coordinate 77,006,279, forward strand.
CCCATTTGCTTTACATTGTCTTCATCCACCACAATAAGTGATACAGGAAAGCTCATGTTTGTGACCATGTAGCTTATCATCAAAAACTTATAAGGCCTCACTTTGAAGTCACTATACATATTTGCACACTTAAATTGTAAACTTGAACTGGCTGTAATCATCTGAGGGAATTTAAAGTATGTATTAATGAGTTGTGATTATTACGTCCAATAGCATAGAGACCAACTGAATAATATCGAGTATGACTACAGTTTCTTCTGAAGATAAATGTACCTTTCAGAGGCAGCCCTAGGACCTGAACACCTATGTAAGAACATGACATGGCAGCCTTCCTAAAAATGAATCGCTCCAGATTTCTTAGCCAAATTTCTTGACTGAAAGCCTTGACTAATGCAAAGCTTCCTTTTCTTCCTTTGGGGATCTTTGTCTACCTTGTTAAGTAAATTTTTTTTTTTTTTATACTGGGGATGGAACCCAGGGGCATTCTACCTTCGAGCTACACCCCAGCCCTAATTTTTATTCTTTATATTTTGAAACAGGGTCTCACTGAGTTGTAAAGGGCCTCACTAAGTAGCTGAGCCTGGCTTTAAACCTGTGCGATCCTCCCGTCTCAGCCTCCCAAGTGCTGGGATTACAAGCATGCACCACCACGCCCGGCAGTCTACTTTGTTAAAATAGAAAAATGTAACTGAAATATTTTCTCAAAAGGAGTTCTGAGAGGCATTTCTGAACAGAAAATGAGTTCCAAGAGCCCATTTGGGCATTTTGCAGATGCCCAGTCCATTTGTACTAACATGTAGTATACTCTGAAAGCTTGTCCCACAGCTTCAGAGAAAATAATGGAAGAAATAAAAAATATAAAAAAAATGTTAAGAGTGAAGCATCTCCAGTTTGTCCAGGAGACCTTGGTGTAATTAAATGAAGCAATTCATGCAATATACATAACAATATATGTGTACCAACTGTTGCAATGTTTCATCAATTCTTAGATAAAATAATTCCATTGAGGACAAGACTGGGGTAAAAGGCTTAAGAATAAGGGTATATAGGTTACCATATGCAGTAGGGCTAAATGAGTGATGTGTGCACATATGCCCTACCATCTTGTAGGTAGGTACTCAATTAAGATGTATGACTACAATGCACCAATACAAAAATTTTTTTAAAATGAGAAATCATAGATGAGCAAATAAGGTGACCTAAATGAGGGGGAAGGGAGAAGAGAGACCCTCCCTAATGTACATTAAGGGGGAAGAAGGAGCCTCCCTAATGTATATGATGTACATTCACAAGCATATCAAAGTCAATCATTAAGCTCCCCCCCAAAAAAAAGGGAGAAACCAAAGATGAGCAAATAAGGCAACCTAAATGAGGGGGAAGGTGGAACATCCCTAATGTTTATGATGTACATTCACAAACACATCATAGTCACTAAGCAAAATATGAGAAGGAGGGAGGGGGAAGGGAATGGAGTAGGAATTGGGTAAGGGCTAAACGAGTATGGTGCATTTTGCCTCTACCATCTTGTACTCTATTAAGATGTATGACTACAGTGCACCAATAAAAATTATTTTTTAATTTTAAAGGCAGAAAATATTCTCAAAATATGTATGAATTCTGCCTTTAAATTAAAGTATTAAGATAAATTATGATAATTGTAAGATAAAAGAGTATAGATTAGTACTGAAGTTTTAATCATTTTCTTGAAGTAGATTCAAGAATAAGTGAATTCAAATAGAGTTAAGCTTCATGAGAATACTTTTCTTCCCACCACTTAGAAATTAAGATCTTTTAGTTAAAATATATCATTGGGGGAAAGAATACTTTTTGTTCCTGACTTTTGCATGCAGTAGTATAAGGTTAACTTTAAAGTTAATAATGATAGCTGCTACAATTACCTAACTATTCTAGTAAAGAAGTAAAGGTAATTATCAAAAGTTAGTTTTGGTAGTACTTTTCACAATTTTATGCCCCAAAATCCTAGTCAGCTCTCTAAATATCTCTATTTACCTAAGCCATACATTCTTAGAAAACTAGATTGGAATTTGATTTTTTCCTTAAACAGTAAAACTTGACTAATATAAACATAGAGAACCAAATTCTTATTAAGGTTATTAATATGCTTAATTCATGATTTCTCTTTAGTGGGGAAGCAAACATGTGGGTAGATGAAAGCTGAAGTTCTCCTTTGGACCTCATTGCTAAGTGTGCAGATTTCATATATCACGTAAAACAGAACAGATTAAATTGCTAGGTAGTCTTTCCTGAGGTAGTGTACTGTGGGGCACAGACAGGTGACAGGCCTTATGTGTTTAACTGTCCCCCCCGTTTTTCACTGTGATATTGTTTGCCTCTTCATGAGTTTAAAATCTCACGTGGACTCCTCTGTTTCTGCAGGTCTCTGCTTGGCCATCCTTTCCCACATCTTTTGTGCCAGGTACTCCATGTTTGCTGCTAAGCTTCTGACTCACATGATGGCCGCCAGCTTGGCTACCCAGGTAGGAGAGCTTGGGCATTTCTGATTTATCATGGGATGCTTGTGTTTCTCCTTCTGAAGATTTGGGCTGAATGTCTAAGTAAAGTTAATCTCAACTGTGTTGAAATAAGCATGTTCAATTCAGTAGGGGAGGGTGGGGGAAAGAGAATGGTATAAAGAAATGTATTGGGTCCAAAATGTGCATTTTCAAAATGTCTTTCTTTGGAGAAGTATCTTAATGTCATCAGTTATGAGAAAACAGCTTCTTACCATAAAAGCATCCTGTTTGAATAAAATGTGCTGTTATAAATTCTTCACACAGAGGATATTAGGAGGTTATGGTACTTGGGCTAGGGTTGTGGATATTTCATACCATGTGCAAGATTCCGGGTTAAATCCCAGCAATCCCTCCAACTTTTATTCATATGTAATATATATGTGTGTGTGTGTGTGTGTGTGTGTGTGTGTGTGTGTGTAATTTAAAACATCTGGATAATAAGCATTGTTTCATTTAATATAATAAACAGTTTGGATGAACATTCACTTTTGAAATATTGTTCAGTTGTCTATGGTATAAAAATAGTGTGAAAAACACCAACTTAATCTTTGGCATATAACTTAAAGAAACAGCAAGCACAGTTGAAGGCACAGAAGGCAGATCAAAAGATGAAGTTAAGCTGGGCCTGATGTGCGCCTATAATCCCAGCTACTTGGGAGGCTGCAGTAGAAAGATTATAAATTTGAGGCCAACTTCAATAACTTCTCAAGACCCTGATTCAAAAAAAAAAAAAAAAGGTAGAAAGACCTATGGGGTATATGTCAGTGGTAGAGTGCTTGCTTAGCATGTCCAAGAACCTGGCTTCAATCTTCAGCTCTACATGAAAAAAAAAAAAGATAAAATGAAATCAAATGCCATTTCTCTCTATAAGTGCTCACGGTCTAAGAAAGTAGATACACGTATAAATAAGTATTCTTTAGAAAGATAGGCACACAGGCTATAAACTACTATGTCAATATAACTGATGAAGATGGTAAGTCATTCTCCTTTGAATGTCAAGAAAATCTTCAAGAGGAGGTGATATTTGAGCTGGGACCCAAAAAGTAACTATTCACATAGTGTATTAATAAGGGGGTGAGAACATAGGCATTCATATAGGCAAAGGGGATGAAGCATAATCATTCCTACCCTAAGGCTGAAATTATACCAGACAGTAGGAAAATGCTATATAATTTTTTTATTAAGAGGACTTTATAATGTTATTTATGAAATTTTTTAAAGAATCCTTTTCTGGGTGGAGGCAGACTTCTGGAAGGCACACAAAGCTCTGTATCTTGATCTGGCGCAGATTATATGCTTGCATCCAGTTTGTGCACATTTACTGTTCTTTCGACATGATTTCCACGCTGTTTGTTAGAATGCTAAAGTATACTTTATTGAACTCTGAACTGAACTTTTAAAAATAACTTTAGTGAGGGAGCCAAAATATAAAATGGAAAATTTTCCCGATGTATTAGCATTGTGTTGTCTTTTTTTTTCTCTTTTTTTTTTTTTTTTTTGGTCCCAGGAATAAAAATGACTTGTAAATTTCATAGCTTTATATTTCTGCAAAAAAGTGCTGGATTCCAAGTAAAGGGTCTCAGATTGTTTTTAAAGGACCTATGAACTAAGGAAGGTAGCCCCCAAAGTGGGCTTGAATTGGCCAGTTACATCACCTCAGTATCCTGCCTTAGCTGTCTGATCTTGTCTTTCCTTCTTGTATGTAAGATCATGGAAAACCCGCCTTCCATAATTAGAGTTTACTTGGCTGCATTCACCACCCATTTTGGTGATGCTTTTTTTTTGGCAGCAGAATTTGTACAAGAGCTTAATTATAGCACTTTAGAATTATAGACAACTCTTCAGCATCCGAGCAGACAAATTTGATCATGTCTAGGGATGTGAAAGAAAGACCCAGAATTTATATGTTGGGGCATTGCCTTCTGATTCACATTGTACTTAACACTGGTTTGGGAGAGAATACACCAAATGTATGCTTTTTAGTATATTTTTAGAATAGACAAAGCAATGTAGCATGAAAATTGTATAATGCATGACTTGTCATATGACATAACTTAAAAGCTATTTCTGTAGCTTAATTTTGTTTGGAGACTTGGTATATTATCGATAACAAGTACTGTTTTCTCAAAATAGTTTACCTATCCACTTTAATTTTTTAAAATACCCTTTGAGTTAGAAAGAATCATTATCTCCTTTAAGATCTTTTATCTAGGCCTTTAAAAATCCCTAGATTTTTTAAAATAATAAATGAAGCTGACTGTAGGAACTCGGACCTCACCCTTTCTAACAGGTAGAAGTTGTGCTTATAGGACCAGCTACAGCATTTTGCCAATAAGGATTATTACAGTTCCAGCCTTGGGTCTCTCATTTGATTCTTCTATCAATGTTATATTGACATACTTGGAGTTAAAATTTACTTTAGAGAAGTCTTCAAAAATACAGGCTTGACCTGTGGTTCTTGGTAAGGGAGCCAAGCTTCTGAAGCTGATCACGAGTGTTTGAGTTTTAAATACTCTGCAGACAACTCAGCCAAAATCATTTGGCTTCGAATCTTATTGTGGACCCAGGATGAAGTAGGATGGCTTTTGTGCGAAAGGAAAGAATGGAAATGTTATGATCCTTGACTTCCTTTTGGAACAATATGTTATATGTCTGTGAATCAGGCAGTCAGGAAAGTGTGCTTAAGTCTAGCTCTACTTCTCCATTTCTAGAAATACATAAAATTTTATATCCATTATTAATTGCATAATTTATTGTATATCTATACAAAACTTCAAGAAGATAGATAAGAATCCAGCGATCCCACTTGCTGTAATAGGCAAAAATTAATAATAATGCTTTAATTGTCTTTAATCTAGTTTGTTTTAGGGTATCATGGACTGTAAAATACCAGCAGGTGGCAGTAGAAACTTTTTCTTTTTCTTTTTCTTTTTTTCTTTCTTTCTTTTTTTTTTTTTTTTCTAAACTGGTCAGTTCCTGGCAGTGATGGGGTTATTAAAAAAAAAAAAAAAAAAAAAAAACCACGAGATATTTACTTAGTATTTTGTTGACTGAGCTAGAGGGTGTTTGTCTCCAGCATATAAAATATACATTTTTTGTTTCCTACCTGGGTCTTTATAGCCCCTTTGATATGAATTGAACTAAATGCATTTGTATCATAAGAATTCTTGTACCTAACTAGCTTTGAATTTATTTTACTAAAGCTTACCATCTTTATTTAAATTCAGGGTCATGAAATTATTTTCATCATTATATTTTTGATATGATTAGAATTAATAAGTCTAATATATAGAAAATGTGTTTAATGGAATGTCACAGATCTTTTGAAATAAGGTCTGTGTTTTTAGTAGTTTATCAAAAAGCATGTATTTTTCTTAAATGTCAAGTCATGTTTTCCTCATTTATTTAAAAGAAAATTAGCAAATAGGCAAAAATCGTGGGACCATTCAACTTCAAGTATGATGTGAAAAACAGCAAACACATTTTCATGGCACTGGGTGATAGTTCTGGGAAAAATACATCTAATTATATCTTTGGGATTTTTATCTTGAAATCACATTGCCAACCCATGTGTGCCCTGATAAGACTGGTCAACAGCTGGGACAAAGGACAAGTTTGCAGTCCAGGGTTCTCAAATCTCGGGGTTCTGTCAGGAAAAGCAATTCTTCACATCTAAAAAAAGAAAACAAATTTCCTCATGATGATAAGATAGAACTATATTTACTCTGATTAATAATACTTAACAAGGGGGAAATATTTGCTTTTCTCTGTGCCCCCCCCCAGTACTGGAGATGGAACCCACAGACATTCTACCTTCAAGCTACACCCCCAGCCTTATTTTTTATTCTTTATCTTGAAACAGGGTCTCACTGAGTTGCAAAGGGCCTCACTAAGTAGATGAGGCTGACCACGAAGCCGGATCCTCCTATCTCAACCTCCCAAATGCTGGGATTACAAGTGTGTGCCACCACGCCTGGCTTCTCTGTGTGTTTTGTTTGTTTGTTTGTTTGGCTTAAACACGTTTTCTGAAGCTGAATATCAAATTTGTCTAAAAAAAAAACTTACGTAAGGAAATATGATCACATTTACCGGCAAGCCTGTACATTGTCTGAACTCAGATGTCAATGTGACTATTTAAAAATTTTAAATACTCTTAAGTTTTTGGGAGCCATGGAGTGTGCAAGGGTTTTGGTTACATAGGCCTGCTCCTCCAAAAGGGAAAGGAGAATTGCTGTCATCTTAGAAGGCTGTCCTCTGGAAATTAGCAAAACTTAGACTGTCAATACCTTCTACCTCATTTCTTATTCTGCAACATTTCAGAATGTCCATTTTGCAGAGAGAATCTTGCTCAGACACCCTGCTAAAAAGAACTCCCTCTCCTTTAATCTGAGGCTTATGTCATTCTAGTTTTGGGTACCTTGCAACTTTGAGAATCACTGACTGGGACTGGCTGAAGCCAGAAGTTTCTTCTGGATACCACAGGTCCCAGTGTCTTCCTCGGGAGCTCACACTGTTTTGTTGAGACTGGTAACTCAAGAAAGTCATCCTGTGATTAAGGCCCCCAAACATGAATCTAAGTAGCATATTGTTATCCATGAAAGCAGAGCAAGATGAGCCATGATAAAATGTTCATTAGGAGTTTTGGTTACTGGCTTATTGACCAGACTATCTCTTGTTAATTTTATTTTTGCTACTGAAAAAAAAAAGTGTTTAAATACTAAGATCAACACTGCATCCTGCTTTGAAGATTGGAAACTTGAGAAGCATAAGGTCCTTAGAATATTTACCATTTTTATGTTAGTGCAGATATGAGTGGATCAGTGCAGGCACTCTGTTAAAATTCAGATATGGAATTAGTAAATCTGTGTGGGCTGCCAGATCCTGCTTGTTAAGAGATTAGATTAGCACTATTATGACTTACAAATACATCTGGTGGTTGTTGTTGCTGCTGCTGTTGTTATTACTAAATGCAAACTATCAACCTATTTTCTTACTATAATTTGTTTTGTTTAAGAAAGCCATTAATTAATTTTATAATTTAAGATGTTCAAAATGTCCTTTCATCTAAAATTACTTAAATTTATTTTTCCTTTTTTTTATTCTATCTCCCATTTTATATCTTCCTTTTTAAAAATTCCTAATTGATACATAGTAGTGATTATTCAATACATCTATAGTGTATAATGATCAGGATAATTAGCATTTCCATGTTCTCAAACATCTATAATTTCTATGTGTTGGAATACTTCAGACTTTTCTAGTTATTTTGAAATATATATTAAAATATTGAAGACTAGAGTTGACCTATAATACCACAGTACACAGGGGCTATTTCTCCCATCTATTTGTATCTTGGTACCCGTTACCCAAACTATTTTTAAACTCTCTCCCTACCCTCCTCAACCTATTCTACTATCACTATTCCACGATCTCTGCTTATCATCTTTTTTAGACTTTGTTGTTGGTTTCTTCTGGTATTCTTTCTTTTTCTTTTTCTTTTTCTTTTTTTTTTCTCCCCTGGGTCTAAGAGAGGGAAAGGTCCTTAGACAAGAAAAGTATTATACAATTCAGAGTAGAAAGGAGGCTTTTATTTTTTATCTATCTCATAGCATTTCACACTGTACATGTAGCACTTTGCAGTATTGTTTTGGACATAAAATAAACTACTAAAAAAGCTATAACCCAGCAACAGGCATGGTAGTGCATGCTTGTAATTCCAGCACTTGGGAGGCTGAGACAGGAGGATAGCACAGGTTCAAAGCCAGCCTCAGCTACTTAGTGAGGCTCTCAGCAACTTAGACCCCATTTTCAAATAAATTATAAAAATAGGTCTGGGAGTACAGCTTGGAGGTAGAAAAGCCTCTGGGTTCCACCCCTAGTACCACCAAAAAAAAAAAAAAGCTATATAACTCAATACCTTCTTCTAACTAAGGTCTTCATTTCCTATATAGAGGTTAGCAGTCTTCACTAAGTCTGTAAGCCTTTTACTTTTCATACAAAACACTTCTGAGATACTGAACTGTAATTTTTTGCATAGAGACTGGTTTGTTGAATAGGACTAAAGAGGATTTTGCACACAGATAGAAATATACATTGAAGATTTAAGTTGGATTTATTAAGATATTTGACTCTTCATTTAGGTATACTCCTCTATATAACAAAAACATTATCACATGCCCATTCAGTGATCTGGTAGTGAAATTAAAATAAGAAGAAATTGAGAAACCCTCATCCCAGCTTGACCACTTCCTTCTCCTCTACCATTGAAGACTAGAGTTCATCGGCAGCTTGACCACTTCCTTCTCCTCTACCATTGAGGCTGTGCAGGGGGAAATACCAAGCAAGATATGTAGGGAGGGGAAAATGAGGCCTGAGGAGGGAAATAGTTCAAATAAAGTTATGTTCGTATATGAAATTATCATTACCAATCTCACTAACATGTACAGGAGGGAGAAAGGGGTAACCAAATGGGATGCAGAGGGAAACACACGAAGTGATTCATGTATGTATGTTTTTATCTTTCGGAATCTCACTATGATGTGTAATTATAATGCATCAATAAAAGCATATGCATAAAAAAGAACCAAGTTTGTGTGTAGCAAAAGAGAACATTATTTGCTTCTACAGTGTACTGTATACATGCTACGTAGGCAGAGGATAAAGGATCTCAGCTTGAATAGGCTTTGCAGAGAAAATGGAATCTGATATGTGTATTGAAGGATGTAGAAGATTTGAAGCTAGAATATGACACATTCTACCCAGGGAAAAGAACAAGAATAAATGCATGGAAGTTACAGTGAACCTGGCGAGCCTCACTTGAGTAAGATGCGTCTTGGCTATACGTGAGGAGGGGGTTCCATACTGACTGAGCACTGGAGTTCCGGAGTTCCAGTGGAATTGGTCCATAAAACCACAACATGAAGACATGTCTTAAAGGATTAATTTGGCAATGAGGTATTTAATAAAAAGTTGTTTAAATCAGATGAGAGGCCAGGATTAGGTAGATCAGCTTAGAGGCAGGGTTGACAACCTTTACCAACATCTGGCTATGATGGGGGATGAGTGTGGAAGATGGCTATGGCAATGGGAGTTCAGAGGAAAGAAGAATACTTGAAAAAACACCGTGTTGTTCCTAATGGAAGTTTGGGCAGTTTCTGGTCTCCTCTCTTTAAATCAATAAAAAGGCCACTTATTTAATTACCATAATATAATGCTTACCAAATATTATATAAGGTAGGGATTATGAGGTAGGCACTAATAATATTCTAGTTTTGCAGATGAGGAAGTTGTGCCATAAAGAGCTTAATTACTTGCCCTGGGCTACACCGTGGTAAGCAGCAGAACTGGTATTTGAACATAGCTGCCAGCCGCGGGTCCTTGCTTTTAACCACTGAGCTATGCTGCTTCAAAACTGAGAAATTAATGGAATTGACTCTATCACCAAAGGAGATGCAGGATTTTAAGGGTATTGTGAACTAGTGGTTTCATTTGACTTCGACAAGAAAGGCCGTAAGGTTCAATACTTGGGGAAGGACAAGCACAATTTGGGGGCATCAAGGGATTAAAGTATCCATAGCACATTTAAGCCACTGACTTAGATTCTGTTTACATAAATGCAGGAGTCTTTACACTGTAAAATCAGTTCTGACACAGGTTGTGTAGAGAACCTGTGATTACAGAGTGCATGCGGCTAATATCTTGAGGGTTTGTCCATATGACACTAAACTAAGCGATCGCCATGTGTTGCCTTATTTATTTGGGATGAGGCAGGTACTATTTTCATCCCTGTTTTAGATGTGGAAAAAAAGAGACTGAGAGAGATTCAGTTACCTGTCTCAACCCTCGGAGTTAGACATTAAGAGAAGAAGGATTTTAATTCAAGCTTTTGGAGCTCCAGAACTCATATGCTTAAATACCATGTTAGGTGGATCATTTGAAAAGCATTGAAAGACAGTGGAAACTTCCTTTAATTAAGGAAGGAAAATGGTTACAGATGAAGGAACTGATCTTCTGTGGGAGATTAGTCTCAAATTTAACAAGAACACGGCCCCTGGATGCCTTGTGAAGACATGAAGGACACTAGGAAGGCTTAGAGAGTACTTGGGGAGGGGGAAGGGAATGGAAGAGATTCTCTGACCACACCAGGGAGCTTTGAAGGAAGGCTGTAACCAAGAGACTGGAAGAGGGAACAGACCCAATGGTTCTGGTCATAGAAGGCTTGCTGGGGGAAGCTGTTTCCTGCCTCTGCCTCCAAAGGACAGGTCTTCCCTACCCTTAGTAATTTCTTTTTTTGAATGAGAAGTTTCTATAGAAGTCCCATGAAAAAATTATAGAAATAATTAATTTTCTTGGCCCATGTTTTTATTTATATGATCATGTGAAATTTTCTCTGCAAAGCAAATGACTCTCTGCAAGTGCACCTGACCTTATCACATTGTATCGAGAAGAAAAAAGAGCTCTAGTTTGAGCTTTTCTTTTTTTCTTTGTGGAATTAAAATTTCTAAAGGGCCCTTACATTGTGGGTACTATTATTGAACTTCATGTGAACTAGGAATTTAACTGTGAAAAAAACAATCTGTAATTGGCAATTGTCCAATAAATCTATAATCCTTTCTACAACCCAAAATGTTAATATGCTACTCGAAGTTATTTAGTATATTCAGATTATTTGGGTATTCAAAATGGAGTAAAATTTGAATAGTCATCAAAGTATTGAATTCTAAGAAAAGATAACGTGTTTTATCTCTGTTTTTTTTCTAATTTGAGTATATATTTTACTTTATATACCAAATTTGTCTTTCTTAAAAGTTTTTTTTTTTTTTTTTAGTAATAAATCTAGCTCCTTTTTTCTCAGCAAGCTCTGAAACTTCAATTCAAGTAGACTGTTCTAACTAAATTGAAAATAAGGATGCCAAAGATACAAAAATAGTATCCTGGTCACACTACTGGGAAATTCAAACTTTCCCAAGTGCTGAAGTAGCAAAGCAACAGAAAGAGTGAGTAATGCCCTGAAAGAGGCTACAGTGACATTATCATGTTTGCAACATGGCTTTTGTTACTAGGAAAATTTGTGAGGCAAATCCAGACTTTACCAGAAAATACCAGTTTGGAATCTCTATTACAGCCTCAGAAACATAAACTGTCCTTGACTTTTAAAAGATTTCTTTTGATGTCTCTAGCTGGGGAAAAACAATGTATGAGAAAAAAATTATTTTATGAATACTTAATGACAGCTCTAAAGAACCTTTAAATAAATGTGGAAGAGCCCTGGTTTTTGGAATTAGAAGGACAAATAGATAACATCCCTCAGCTACATTGGAAAAAAATCACTGGCAGAATAATGAGAATGCCTGTCTGGCTGAGTTGTTATGAAGATAGATAATAGGCCATGTTCAAAATGCATGGAATCCAAAGTCCAGGAAGGAGGGCTGGAAGAAGGAGGTCAAGAGTGATCACTGTTTCCACAGGACACACACCTGGGGTCCACCCTGATCCCCACTCCCTGAATGCCCCCTGGAGAAGTTTTCTTAAATCCACTGCAGGGTAGGTGACATTTTTTTTTCAGCCCAGGCCCCCCCTTTTTTTTTTTAACAGTTGGGTCTATCAGGCTGGGTCCCACACCACTCACTGCGCAGTGTCACTGAGACTTTTCTGTTGGTCCCCATCATATTAATGTAGTATTGCATTTCCAGTCATTTTGCTCTGTTTCTATTTTTCCAATGAAGTGTATTTTCCCTAATTGTAGTATTTTCCCAGGTGTTTGTGTCCTTATTGTTAAAACCTTAAAAACTGGACCTACACACACATACTCTGCATGCTTATGTTAATGTAGAGAGTTTCTATGTGAACACATTGGAATTTTGAGGCAGGCATATATTTTTAAAACATAGAGACTCATATTCAAGGAAGCACTCAGTATTGCCGAGGACTGTGATAAACACTTGATATGCACAATTCCATGTAATCTCTACAACACTGCGAGGTAGTCGGTGTTATTCTTATGGCTTCTGTATTGCCTGTGCGTACCCTGAGGCCAAATGAGATTATGTTACTTGTCCCAGGCCCATCATCAAGGAAGCCTGTCCACTCCAAAGCCCAGGCCTCGGCTCCTACTGCCTTCTCAAAGGAGACCTCAGAGTCCTCAGAGGGTGCTTCCCCCACCTCAATAGAGCTTAATAGCAGGATTTTCTTGCAGGCAGTTTTAATGTTTGCTCTCCAACTACACTAACACCGCCAGCAGGCCTCTCTTCAATCTCCTTTTTAACGCTCTGAGATTTTGCTTCCTTCAGTGAAACATTTCAGTAAGTGGCCTTACAAAATTGTTTTTTAGATTTACACTCACATCAGCCCCAGAAAGTTTAAGTCTCCTGAGTTGTGTGTGTTTGCTCTACCAAAGGACGGTCTTGTACTTAGTCGACTGCCTAGCTGGGCTTACGGTTCCTGAGGGAAGAGTCTCTTCCTTTGTATATCATATACTATGCCAAAAAGTAGAGGCTCCAAACAACAGTCATAAAAATGAAACCCCTTTCCCTATTAGTCCACAGCTCTGGCTGAGCCCCGGGCAGGCGTATCATCCCTATCATCACCCAGGAACACAGACTCCGTGTTCTGCCAGGGCTGGGGAGGAACTTGGTTTCAGGCACTGTGCTTGGATGGTAAGGGTGAATGTGGTTGCCAAACTGAGGCGTCTGCATGTGTCATATCAACAACCAAGAGGTTTTCGTGGCCAAATTTCATCTGCAGAATGTGGCCTGTGCAAGTGATTTTATGGGGTTTAGCAGGGAAAGTAACATTTCTCAGCAACCCCAGGACCCCCCTCTAAGCAGCACCCCACCTTCAAGCAGCACCCTCATCCCTTCTAGAAGACAAAAGTCATAAAGTTAACCCCTGATGAGTATGGATCTATCAATTTTTGCATACATTAAGCCTTTTTTGGGGGATAGATTTTCTTTATTAAGAAAGAATACTCAGAGTTTACCATATTTGAAAATTAAATGCATGCTTTTCTCCTTGTACCACAGTGTATCCCAACTATGGCCCCTTTTTCTCAATCTTTAGTGTTACCAAGCCCATGATTCCTATAGTGGTATTCTGACTTCTCCCCACCTTTTATTGGAGGTTGAATCCAGAGGCATCCTACCTCTGAGCTACACTCCCAGCCCTATTTTATCCTTTATTTGAAACAGAGACTTGCCAGGTTGCTGAGGAACCTCACTAGGATGCCAAAGTTTGGCTTGAACCTGCGATCCTCCTGTCTCATTCTCTCAAGTACTGAGATTACAGACATAAGCCGCCATACCTGGCTTTCTGACTCCTTTCTTTATACTCCAGTCTCCCCTTAGCAGCTGCTGTGGTCTTTTTACCAATGGAATTTACTCAAATAATTTTCCCACCCAGAACCCTTCAGTGATTTCCTGTTCCAGTGAACAGATGAGCCTCTGATCTCTGTCCCGCTCAAGGTCATCCCTGCCTGTTCTCTGATCTCCTCTTGCACCACCTCCTCACTCCCCAGCGCCTGCCACAGAGACAGGCCAGCTCCTTCTAGTCCTAGATGCTGGCCTAGGACTTAACACCTAAGCCTGGAGAGCTCCGTCCCAGGATTTTGCTCGTTCACATTCCTGAGTGGCCCCCGCCCCACAATGTCATGTCATTCTTACACATATTCGTATTATCTACCATCATCTGAATTTTCTTCTGCATTGTGTTCTACCCCCTTTCTCCCTCCCATCTTCAGGAATAATCAACTCCATTGGATCAAGCATTGCCTGTCTTTTTTGGTTGTTTCGAGCACCCATACAATGCTTTTGGGCACATGCTCCATGTCCAATCAAACTGGTTAAAGAAATGAGAAAATCAATGAAGCTAAAGAAAGTTGCAGGCTTGTCCCTGAAGAACATTCTTCAGCATTCTAAAACTAGCCCATCCCATGTTCTCTTTAAAATAAGCACTTTCTACATTCACGATTCATTAAAAAGGCAAAACAAAACCGAAATTTAAAAGATTATTCATTTTCTTAGATATACTATGATTGTGATCTATACCTTATGAAAAATTTATAAGTCTGTAACTTAAATATTTTCAGTGCAAAATTTGATTGCCCTAAAAATAACAGTTATACAAAGAAGTGAAGATCCCAAGTCAAAACTCATTCATCTTTTACTCTGTCTCACTATCATAGACGCTAATTGTATTCATTGTATTCTGTAACTTTTCTTCATGTTAAACACATTCTGAGTGGGAACTTCCAAAACACCCTGGTTTGTCCCATAGCCTCATAGCCTCTCTTCTCTGCCCCCCTCTTCCATGGAAGCCTGTGGAAGCAGGTGGGATGGCACAGGGTGGTGGTGGGGGGTGGTAAGATTGAGGGCAAGAGAGATTAGAAGCCAGCATCCCAGGTTGGGTAGCTGTCCCTGCAGGTGAGCTGGATAGTAAATGTTAGAATGTCTGATGCTTGAGAACATACAATGTGGATAGAGCATTGACTCTTAAAGCAGCCTTAATGATTTCTCATGAAAAAACAAGGTAAGAGATGAAAGAGCGACCTTTGGAACATACAGAAAATATTTTCCCAATATCTTTCTATATTCCATGGGAATAAAGTATAGACGTTCATGGTAGATACTAATTGAAAAATTGTAATAAGTAGTTAAGTAGGAAATGTCTATCATGCCCATGTAATGAATATATGCCATGAAAGTTAGGAGGTAGCCAAGCATGGTGGCACGTCTATAATCCCAGTACTTGGGATATTGAGACAAGAAGATGCAGGTTTGAGGCCTACCTCAGCATTTTAGGCTCTCAGCCACTTAGCAAGACCTGTTAATAAATAAATAAATAAATAAATAAATAAATAAATAAATAGAGCTGGGGATGTAGCTTGGAGGTAGAATGTTCCTGAGTTCAATCTCCAGTACCAAAATAAAAATAAATAAATAAATAAATAAATAAATACTAAACAAAATAATGATGTAAGGAATGAGGCAACTCTCTACTGGTCGCATGTTGGAATTGAGGTTGTGATGAGATGCCCCAGCATACTGCAATATGTCTAGACATAATGAGCAATCCTGTCACACTTAGGTCATGTTTATAATTGTGACTTTCTGAGTTTATTATACTACACTCCAAAAGCCTTTTTAAGCTATGGGTGTCTGAAAGCATTTGTTATAATGCTTGGGATTTTGAAAACTGGGAAAATGAGATCTAACAATCACAAATCTCCATTACCCTCCCAAATATATTCATAAGACTTTAAATCTTTGCATTTAAAGAGTATCGTTTTGTACCCTGGGCATCTTCCATAGAAGTGTTGGTTAATTTTTATTTTATTTTATTTTTACTATTTGGAATCTGTCTAGAGAAGTGTTAAATATGTATTCAGAAGGGTGGAGTAAGCATTTGGAGCTGCATGAATCCAAGTGTGTAGGCACGGCCATTTCTTCACTCCACAGAGGTACAAGGGCTAAGGGGATCTAAGAGATCAACCCAGGGAACCCGGAGAAGCTGGATTGCCAATGTTTTAACTCAGGCTGTTGTCACCAGTACTGTGGACTCACTAGAAACTCCTGAGGTTTCATTTAAAAATGCCCTTCTGCCGGGCGTGGTGGTGCACTCTTGTAATCCCTGCGCTTGGGAGGCGGAGACAGGAGGATCGCACAGGTTGGAAGCCAGCCGCGCTGGCTTAAGAGACCCTGTTTCCAAATAAAAACATAAAATAGGCCTGGGAGTATAACCCAGAGGTAGAAGGGCTTCCAGAAACCCCAGTAACACACACACACATACACACACACACATGCCCTTTTATCATGTAAACAGTCCACACTTGAGCAATCTTCCAATCCAAGGATTAGGAGTTGCTCTTTTGAAAACCTTTGTCAGGTTTAATTATTGAAGACTCTCATGTGAATATGAAAAAGTCAGAAGAGGCTACTAAGGCCGTTTACTGCCTACTATGTGAGTCTTAATCAGAGCAGAAAAGCTTATTTATTGCTGAGGTAACAAAAAGAAGAGGAACTTTTGTGAAATTTTTGTGGACACACAATTGGAATTTATCTCCTATAAACAATAGACATGTATTCTTTCTGTTCTCCACTTATTTAGCATCAGATGTAATATATCAGGCTCTGTGCCAGGAATAGCAGACAGAAAATCATAAGACATAGTTGAAACCCTCAAGCAATTTATGGTCTCTGAGGAAGACCATAGCAAGTTAAACAGAGACGAGCACAATAGAGTAGTATAAACATCTGATAGTCTGTACAGCAGACAGTGCAAATAGTAAGTGGGAGTTATTACTTCTATGCAAGATGAGGGGTAGGGTAAGGAGAGTCTTCATAAAGATGAGAATGCTTAAGCTGTCTTGAAAGATGAGGTCTTCATCAAGTAGAACCTACGTATAATTAAAATACAGACATTAGTAAAGCCAGAAGAATGGGCTGTGTCTGGCAGGATTAGTGAGGCAAAAGGATTGTTCTAGTTTGGATTTGGCTTTGTTTGGTTTGCAAGGATTCAGGGATAGTTCAGCTAGGTATGGGCTGATAAAGAGAAAAGAAAGTTGCTGCTGATGTGGACCTGAGCAGAACTGATTTGGGGAAGTAACAGGAAATAAGAATTTCTTGTAGGCATTTATTCTACATCTACATTTTTTCATCTCACAAGCATTTTTTAAGAAATCTGTTAGCTGGTCTAATCTGAAAAGGCCAAAGTATCCAGTTCTATACTATTGCTCATGAAAAAAAAATTACAAGTTTCTATTTCCTAAGGTGTCAGTAGGGCTTTTTTTTTTAGCTTTTATTGATAAACTGAAATAATGCCTCTTAGAAAACCTTTGTTTCAAAGTAAAAATTAGGAAAAAGTATACAGTTTATTTTATTTATTTATTTATTTATTTATTTATTTATTTATTGTGGGTCTAAGGATAAAACCCAGGGGCATTCGACCTCCAAGCTACACCCTCTGCCCTATTTTTATTCTTTTGTTTTGAAACCGGATCTCACTGAGTTGCAGAGGGCCTCACTAAGTAGCTGAGGCTGTCCATGAACTGCGATCCTCAGGTCTCAGCCTCCCGAATGCTGAGATTACAAGTGTGCGCCACCACACACGGCTTATAAACCACACCTGGCTTATAAACTGTATTTTTAAATGTTACTTCAAATATAGTCTACTGCAATTGCATATTAATGATAAATATTACATGTATTGATAATATAATTATGGCCATAATATGTTACATATGTTAATGATACACAATGAATTAATATAATGTTTAAAATAGTCATTAACATATTAATCATATGTTGATGCCATGATATTTATATTTATGTAAAATATTAATTTGATACTAATTTTATACCTTTTATTGTGTAGGCCTTAGGAGTGAAATTAGAAAAAAAAACACTCACAAAGAAATCATAAAAACTTCAACTGTCGCCGGGTGTGGTGGCTCATGCTTGTAATCCCAACATTTGGGAGGCTGAGACAGGAGAATCATGGTTCGCAGGCAGTCTCAACTACTTAGTGAGGCCCTTTGCAACTCAGTGAGACCCTGTTTCAAGATAAAGAATAAAATATAGAGCTGTGTGTATAGCTCAATGGTAGAATGCACCTGGGTTCCATCCTCAGTACTGCAAAAATAAATATATATATATTTATAATATGTATATATATACATATTATATATACATATTATATATTATTAATATATTATTAATATATTATTAATATATTAATAATATATTAATATATTATATATATTATAATATATATATATATATATATATATATATATATATATATATATACAAACTCCCACTATATAACTGCAGGAAATATATCCTGTGTATATTTCTCATGATACTGCCCTTTTTGAATTTACTATTGGATTCATCTTCTTAAAGACAGAATTCGGATCATAGGAAAATACAGCGAAAATACCACAGGAAAATATTCGTCGTTTAA
Source organism: Muscardinus avellanarius (assembly GCF_963383645.1). Lineage (NCBI taxonomy): Eukaryota > Metazoa > Chordata > Mammalia > Rodentia > Gliridae > Muscardinus > Muscardinus avellanarius. Next base: position 77,024,770 of record NC_137786.1, read on the forward strand.
CATTCAACATACATAACTCTTTTCTAAGCTATTAATAAACTTGAGAAAAACAATACAAGCGATTTCTCCTAAACAGAAGCAAGTTCAGGAGAATAGACTTCCGTCAGAACTGGCTGCTGTTAGGGAGAGGGGAAGCTGAATTCAAACAGTTTTGTGAGAAACTGGGAAAGAGGAAGCAATTCAGCCTCACAATCAGTTGCTGATACTTGATTTACTCACTGGAGTTCACAAGTGGCTGCCAAGTTGCTGCGGATAACGCAGGCTACTGGTCCCGGGAGGGACGCTCCCGCCATATCTGCGTCAGTGTGACCATAGAGAGGAAGCAACCTGAAGAAGACTGTTCACACGTAAGCGTAATGTGGGTTTAGAAGGCTCAGCACCATTGGAAAGCTGTTTCTTATAAATTTCACTGTTCCCCAGAGAGTTACTTAGCATGTAGCCCTAAGGTTAATTAGGCTCTCTTTCTACATGGACATCTTTTTGTCACTTCTTTGGGAATAATTAGGAAATGGCAAAGACATACTTTTAAAATATGTCCCTGTTCGTGGTCATTTACAAATTCCATTTGAGATTAAACAATCTGACTAATCAACCCCAAAGTACTCCTGCTGATGTCCTCACAAAGACTAATCTAAGGACACTAGAGGGAGATTTCTACACACATAAAATGGGAGCAAGGGAGGGGACTAGGAAATGGGCACCACTGTGTGGTAGAGTTGTTGAGCATCTTTGTTCTTGCACATTTACATATTTCCCCACCTACAGATTATAATTTACTTGAGGGTAAAGACTAGCTGTCTTTGTTTGCTTAGTCTTCTTCTGACCATGGACCAGTCCATATAAGCAAGTCTTGCCCTATTGGAGCTTTTAGCTGGAGATTGGTGTGTGGAAGGTATTGTGACAAAAAGCCACAGGCTTTCAGCCATGTTTGGAAGAAGCCTCCTGTTTACTTCTCCCAGTCTGTGTGCAGAAAAGAGGGAGAGGTGAATCTACTAGCAAGAACTATGTAATGACTCCACCCACTTCCACAGTTCTCTACAGAGGAAAGGAACCCAACTCCCATCTACCACCATCTCTCCATAAATTGTTTTGAGATATATAAGGCAAAGGCCCTTATAATCACAAGTAAATCCACTTGAAATATATATATATATATATATATATATATATATATATATATATATATATGCACACACACACACATACTCACACACATATATAGAGAATTGCAGGTTTGAAGTCAGTGCATGATAACTTTGTGAGACCCTATTTGAAAATAAAATATAAAATTAGACTGGGGGTGTAGCTGAGAAGTAGAATTTCCCTGGGGTCAGTACCATAAAAATTTATGTATATATTTTGAAAACAAGAATATTCTTAGTAAACAAGGTGAAGTATGATCTTGAAAAGAACAAGCAGTAGTCATTCACAAAAACCACATTATGCCATCATAGGCATAAAACTCTTAGTGTATTTTGTTAGTTTAGGTTTATTTTTTGGGGGAGGAACACATTCTACCACTGAACAAATTCTCTAGAATTTTCTCTCGGCTACATCCCCAGCCTTGTTTTTTTATTTTCAAATTGTTTCCTGAGGACCTCACGAAATTTCTGAGTCTTGCGTTGAAACTGCAGTCTTCCTTTTTCAGCTTCCCAAGTAACATGCCTATGCTACTACTTCCAGCTTATTTGTTTTATTTGTTTTGTTTTGTTTTTACTTTTAAAATATGTGATGTAAGTTTGCCTTGATTATGGGAGGCACTGATTCCTCTCAACAAAACAGAATTATTATTTTTTTCATTTCCTTCTCAGTTTCTCAGAATTTCAGGTTTATTTTTCATTGTGCTGCTCTTTATTTGTTTGATATTATCCTTCCTTTCCCAAATAGTAAGTGATATATATTTTATTTTAAGTTAATTAAAGTTTATCTGTACATGTGTGGGGGTGCTGGAGAATGAATCCAGGGGTGCTCTACCACTTTTATCATTTTTTATTTTTTGTCTTGCTAAGTTGCTGACGCTGGCCTCACACTTGATGTCCTCCTGTCTCAGCCTCCAGAGTACTGAGATTACAGACAGGTGTCATCACACCCAAGTAAGTTCTTTTAAGACCTGATTTAAGCACTTTGAGCAAAACAGTCAATCATCAGTGATACACCTTGAATGTAGAAAGTACAGAACATGTTTAACACTATGCTGAGTAGAACACTGTGATGACATGTACCTCATTTGAATGAGAATGCTGGGTGAAGTACTGGAAAAAGGGCAGTTTCAGATTAGCTGGTGGGAGACTGTGAAAACTCAATGTAGAAGTTAAGGCTCTACTTTCAAGGCATTAGGGGTTTCTAACAGGGAAGTACTATGATCAGAAAGTCTGTCCTGGCCCCTCGTCTCAGCTTCTCTGAGCACTATGGAACTACTAACACAGCTTGCTATCTGCAGCCACCATCTCAATATATACGTTTTTATGGCAAATATTAATATGTTCGGATATATTGGTAATCCTCAATTGTTCATTCCTTAGCAGTCTATTATCCTTATAAGGAAGTTTGCACTGAAAAGCGGACAGATGTTGGCAGTTAGCATTTCTCCTGTCCGTCTCAAATCAGAGGCTATGCTGTGGTGGACTTGGCTCTGCCTGGGAGGTGAACGTGGTATTGCGCCATCCTCCGCTCTCAGTCTTTGGGGAAACTTAAGCTCTCTCTGCTCAGTGATGCATCTTTGTCTTTAGAGTTTGATGATATTTTCGGCTGTATTTTAACAAAACCAGACCATGAAAAGTAAATACCAATGTGAAGAACTTCGTTGTGGATCTCATCTTCAGTTGATAATTGATGGAATATTTTGTATTCCTTGGATCCTACCTCAGTATATTATCAGAAACTGCTGGATTCTACCTGTATAATTTTTGAGGAGAAATTAAATGATGAATCCCAGGAAGGGTTCACATTTCCTTATTATTTTTGGCTTAATAAAGTTAAAGGGGGAAGAATTAAACACACACACACACACACACACACACACACACACACACACACAGTAAAGCACAGAGCACCTGTAACCAGGGTTGCCGGAAATTATGACCCTGTCAGTTTGACATTTTTTTTTTTTTTTGTGTGTGTGTGTGTGGTAAAAGGGTCTAATTATTAGACTGTTCATAATCTTATTTAACTTCTCATTAAATGTGTTACCATTTAATAGGCTTCTCTTCATTAAAATCTTAGGAAAGTTGTATTTTTAAATTTTGTATTTTTCCATTGTGTACCTCCAGAGAGATAGACTTTGGACAACTGATCCCAGCCAAGGATGAAGATTAGATTCTGTGTGGGAGGAATACTCAGAATTTATAATAGTTCACAGCTACCCTTAAGATATTAACTTTCTGAAAATAAGTATAAGAAATTTATTAGAAACTGGAAAGAAGAGGCATCAAATATAAAATAGGAGGCATTTTTTAACTTTTGAAAGTACTCCCATTTTTATACTAAGTACTAAGCCAATAAAAAACCTAAAATTTTATGTATAGTGGAAAATTGAAAATTCCCTCACAAGTTTAAATAGATTATCTTTTACAATAATATATACAACTTTAAACTGAAAGCTATTTATATATTTTAAGGTGAAATTTGTTATGTTTGGCTTAATATAATTATTGTAAAAGAATGACTTCTTTCTGAAAGTTGTTTTTCCAAAGCTTTTCAGTGTGTCTTTGTGTATATTCTTTATTTTTCCAGTACTAGGGATGGAAACCAGGGACATTCTACCTTTGAGCTACACCCCAGCCCTATTTTTTATTCCTTATTTTGAAACAGGGTCTCTCTGAGTTGCAAAGGACCTCACTAAGTAGCGGAGGCTGTCCGAGAACCGTGATCCTCCTGTCTCAGCCTCCCAAATGCTGGGATTATAAGTGTGCGCCACCATGCCCGGCTTCTTTGTGTTTATCCTCATTCGCTTCAGATAGGATAAAAGCTTTTATTGAGTACTCTGTTGTACTTTCAACAGAGAACCAGGGATTTTACCTCTTTAATCTTCATTTACAAACATGGCGATAAACTTTCCCTATGACCTCTGCTTAGTATCTAATGGTGTTCTAAGTATAACCTGCCCACAGATCATTTCAAAGCCTGTTTTTCTGCACTACCTATGTGTTATGTATTTTTTCATTATAGACTTAAATACTCTTCTCTATGATATTTCCCATTTGAACATTTCAGAAAGATGTTGTTTTGAATGATGAAACCCTACCTGTGCCTGGACGGGCCTTTGGTGTCCTTACTACTTACCTGTTTAAACATGAAGTGTTCACTGTGTTTGTGTTTCACATCTAGAAAATGAATGCTTTTCTTTTTCTAAAGGAACTTTTGTATATGGATTAAGGTCATGGGGGATGAGAAACAACACGTAGAAATACAAAAATGTGTAACTAATGTATGATTTTTAACATGAATACTCTTTGGCTTTTGAGTGTGGGTTTCAACACAGCCAGATCAGTAATTGCTTCTGACACCTTGTTTCATATCATCGTCTCTTCCAGCACTGATAATACACTTTTAGTATACTGTACTGGACCCTACATTGCCATCGTATTGTGTTCTCCAGCCCAAAGCACAAGACAAGTAATTGTCCTGATCTAAAATGATCACTTTTCCTTGTTTGCCTCTCCTGGTTTTAGGATTGAAAGCCCTGGATCCTGGTAAATAGTTCACTCTTGGGCTATGAAGAGCTGTTAAACCATCTAATTGATATTTCCTTAGCAATCAGAGCAAGTTAGACCCATGCAAATTCTGCTTTAGAGTATTGTATGAAGTTTACTGCAGAGGCACTGCAGTGTGCGTTGGGCCCACATCCGTGGGATATGTGGTTTTACTGTATTTTCCCCAAATTGAATTTTAATGCTTGCCATGGACCTCTGGGGCCCAATGTTGTTTTATAGCTGGCTTTTCCACATATTTATGTTAAGTACCTTGTTCTTGATTGTCTTTGATTGGCAACCCCTCATTTAAGGACTGCTTCTAGTTTTATTAGGTGAAGAAAATCTTTGGGGCTGTGTAGTTTTCACAAGGCCTGCTCTTCTTGTTCAAGGTTTTTTTCCCCAGGCACATGCTTGGTGGCACATGCTTGTAATCCCAGCATTCGGGAGGTGTAGACTGGAGGATCGCAGTTTGCAGATAGCCTCAACTACTACGCAAGGCCCTTCACAACTCAGTGAGACCCTGTTTAAAAAAATATAAAGGCTAAAAATTATAACCTGGAGTGTAGCTTGGAGGTAGAATGCCCCTGTGTTCCATCCCCAGTACCGCAAAAAAAAAAAAAAAAAAAAAGATTTCTTCCCACTATCATATAATATGAAAACAAATTTCTGTATAAGTTTATAATCTCTTATTGGTATATTTTAAAGTTTGTTTGTTCCCAGATGATTCATTTAAAGGCTTCTTAGGCTGTCTACTGGGACTTGACAGGTGAAATAGATAGCGATCTGCAGGGTGTTGATTGGAGATTATTAAAATTATTTTCTTTATACTTAGTATACATTCTCTATGATTATATAATAGTAGTCTAGCCTTAACTCCTTCAGATTAAAGTTTTTCTCCCCAGAAGCTCCTATTGAAATCTAAATCTATAAAAGATAATAAACCCAAAAATATATAATGATCAAATAGTTATTCCATAAACCTAGGTGAAATGTGGCTAGCTTTGTGGGAAATCAGAAACCTGATTTGTCTAATTTAAGATGGTAGTTGATTGGTGATGGTTATGGAGACTTGGAGCTGGGCATAGTGGCACATACCTCGAATCCCAGTACTTGGTAGGCTGAGATAGGAGGATCAAGGCCAGTCTTAGCAAGTTAGCAAGAATCTCCATAAGTTAGTGAGACATTGTTTTAAAAAAAAATGCTGTGGTTTTAACTCAGATGGTATATCCCTGGGTTACATCCAGCTTGAGGAAGATGGAGGAAGAGGAGGAGGAGGAGGAGGAGATGATTTGGAGGGCTGGGAAGGGATTGGTAACAGCATAAAAGTTCCGGAAAGAGGAAGAGTTTGGTTTTGTTTTCATAGCCTGTTGTTTTAAGGAGTTACTAAGTACTGAGGTTCTGAGGCCAGCTGCATATAGCATGAAAGAAAAAAGGGATGGTGTTACTCCCACCCTCAGTAACATTGAAGCAGGTTGATGAAACTTTAATTAACCCCAATACCCTCCAGTGCTCCTCCCATGATGTCCTCTCCTGATTTTAGCACAGTAGTGTTAGAAATTGTACTTAGAAGGTACAAGTATCTCTGCTGTTGATATTCCTCATAATTTTGTTTTCTCCTGGTGACAATGTATAAATTCATTGAACAACACTGAGAACTTGTTAAAATTTATTGTTCTGGAGGCCTGATCTTGGCACTGTTTTACAGGAACTTGCTCAAAGAGATTCAGATCAGATTCTTACTGGTAATACCGAAGATTCAGGTAGAGTTTTCCCTTTGAAACTGATTCAAATTGCATAGATCATATTCTCTCCTGGTTTGTCTCTGGCTTCAGCTTCTTAAGCTCTTCTGGGCCAGTCACCAACTTCTAGGGCTTGTTGGCTCACTACTGAGATCATGTATTTTCTGTCTCCATAGCAGTATTTCATAAAATGGTACTGGGATGAGACTCGCCTGGAGAGTTTAGTAAAATCGCAGATGCAAAGTCTCCACCCCAAACCTATTGAATTAGAATCTCCTCAGGAAATTTTTCTACATGCTGAAATTATAGAAATATTACTTCACACTCTCTCTATAAGTGACCTCATCATCAGCCAGAGTTTTAAGCTTTTAACTATTTTTGGACCCTTCATGACTTGCAAATTTATAGCTCTACTGAAAATCACTCTTTGAAGCTCTAGTCTCCTACACTTTCTTGACCCTTGAAAGTTCTTCTTGGATGTGTCACAGATATCTCAAACTTAACATGTCCAAACAAAATGTTAAGATCCTCTTGAAAGCCATTTATCCCCTTCTCTCTCGTATCTCAATAATTGGGGCCATTCAGTTTCTGAAGCATTATTCATTCTTGCCTCTATAGGGAGCCAGTATACCAACTAGACTTCATCTAGTCTACCTAGCATTATATAAATTCTCTTTCTGAATTATGCAATGATTTCATTTGTCTTTTACCCCAATTCATCGCTTATTTTTGTCTAACTACTACTTCCAGTTGGTCTGCCTGCTTCACTTCTCTCTACCAATTTAGTCTGTATTTATGAACCGCTATCATCTTCAAAAAATGTCATGCATATCCTCAATTGAAACCCCTTAATAACTTTCAAGTGCTCTTCAAATTCAATTCAGCATCTTAATATGTCTGGTAAGATCGAGCTGGAGCCAGCCCTGCCGGTCTATGCCCTCCTCCATATCAGCACTCCACTCACTCACCAGCCTCACCTTGGTGCCCCTGCCTTGGACCTTTGTGGCTACAGTGGCCTTTGCCTGGAGTGTACTTCTGCCTAATGCTTGGCTCTTCATATTCTAGATTCCTTCTCTCACTTCAAGGATCAGGTTAAATGGCTCCTTATAGTAGGGATTCCTCATCCCTGTTTCACTCCGATCTTCCCACTTTCCCAGAACATAATATGCTCCTTAGTTTATTTTTCCTATCTCTTATAGTACTTAGCATGCTGTGGTTATTTATTTATTCACTTTCATCATGAGATGATGCACGCCATGAGGGCAGCACATCGCTGTTTTCATCACCCTAATAATGACCATGGCTGTGATAAGCACTGAATGCATATTTATTAAAAACATCTATTAAGGTTTAGGTTTGGCTTGTTTGTCTTTAATATAGGGCCAAGAAGTATTAGATAAAAAATTTGAGCAGGATTTTTTTTTTCCATACTAGGGAGGGAATCCAGGGGCATTATACCTCTGAACTACACCCCCAACCCTATTTTTTTTGTTCTTTTTAAATTTTGAAACAGGGTCTCACTGAGTTGCGAATGGCCTTGCTATGTAGCTGAGGCTATCCAGGAACCTTAGTCCTCCTGCCTCAGCCTCCCAAATGCTGGGATTATAAGTGTGTGCCACCACCCCTGGCTTTAAGCAAGATTTTTAAAAGTAACTAATATATATTGAAAACTAAAGTCAAACAAGGACTTGTGATATTCGATTCCACTGTATAAGAAAACATACAGGGGATATATGTACACGGGGATATATGCAGATCTTTAACATTAACTAGCCAATGCCTATCTCCTTTAGTTGTATAATTCACAGAAAAATTTTTATGCCATTTTTTTTAATGTTTCAGTATTCCAGATACAGTAGCTAATAAAAGAAAAGTAAAACAACAACACATGTTTTGCCATGTGTTGTAAATTCAGGGATAAAATAGAAATTTCTCTGTATATTGTCATTTGAGGCAGGATATAGAATCAAATAAAACTGAGCAGTTTCTTTAACTCTGGATTTTTGTGCCTCAAAGTTTATCATTTTAATCATGGCAGAGTCATTACATTATCAAATGTCAATGTGCATGAGATTTGTTGTGTCAGTTTTGTGTTGAATAATGGAATTATTTGGCACTAAATTTTTTATCCTTCTAGAAGGAAGCTTCTAATGAAGTTCTAATGAAGTTCAAATGAAAACTGATTCTCATACCACTCTATGACACTATCATTTCAAAATGCCTGTGTAGCTGGAGGTGGTGGCACACGCTTGTAATCCCAGCTTTCGGGAGGCTGAGACCAGAGGATCACGGTTCACGGACAGCCTCAGCTACTCAGTGAGGCCCTCTGCAACTTAGTGAAGCCCTGTTTCAAGATAAAGAATAAAAAATAAGGCAAGGGGTGTGGCTTGGAGGTCAAATGCCCCTGATTTCCATCCCCAGACCTGCAAAAAAAAAAGAAAAAGACTGTATATTTCTGTCTCATTACTATAGTGTGAGGGCTTATAGGGCAAAAAAGCAATTTGTTTTATATTTGCATCATTAGAACATAACATGGTGGGTATTCATGAAATTGTATCAGAAATGACTAACTAAATCAAATATAAAATAACAGTCTCCTGTAGCTGATAAAATTATTTGAAAAGAAAATATGTTCTTGGCAAAAATTGGAATGATACATTAAAACCTGGATAAATACACTTTTGGGCCTTAGAGGAAGAAAGAACTGATTGGCTTTTGTTCATTGCACATAAATAAGTTACGTGTGGTGGAGATCACATATCATTGGTGTTTTTATCATCGTGGTACAGATTTGCTTAGTCAACTTTTACAGTAATTCCCTTTGTTTCCTTCTTTCTTATCTAGCCATTTTCACCTTCTACGCTTGGCTTATTTTTGTTAAGTGGTACAAACATTGAGTAACATTTATTGATGTTGGCAAACTTTTCCCAACCCCTCTGTGGCCTTTCTCTTCATTACCTTATCCGACACTGTTTTTAGTAGATTGGATTTTTTTTAACTGTGCTTGCAATACTGATTCTAGTGAAATATGGAAGCCACAGTGTTAATCTTTGGACTCTGCTTTTTATTTTTTTTTCTTAGTAGAGCTGTGTCTACATCTGGGATCTCATCAGCAAGTGAAGTGCTGAATATCGCATCTTGGATTGTGGCCTCCTATGAGTCACTTGCCTTTTGAACAAGGTGTGTCCAATGTTGGAAAGAAATCATAGCTAGGTCTACACTGGTGTGCCAACAAGTTTTTCAAATGGAGTTGCCGCACCCAAACCCCCAAATTTTTTCGGCAGCTAAGATTAAGAGTAATTAACATTTAATATACCCCTACCTATTTATTCATTGTATTTCCATGAAAAGTAGCAAATTTGTCATGTGTGTCAGTCAGTTCTTAGATTAACCTTTTGGTCTTTCAAAGATTTTTCTTTATCAACAGAAGTTTTTTTGATTCGCTTTATTATAACTGCTTTTCAATAGAGTAATTCTTCTCTACCTAGCTTGCTGGTCTCCATGAACTGATAATCAGCATAGTGGTCTCTTGACAGGCATCCCATTGTTTATTATGCAGACAATCCATTGCCAAAGAAGATACTCAGTGTCTTTACTTTGTACAGATTATTGTTTTGTTTTGTTTTGTTTTGTTTTGTTTTGTTTTGGGTGGTACTTGAGCCTGAACTCAGGGACTTTTTACTTCCAAAATACACCCCCAGCCCTTTTTACTTTCTGTTTTTGAAATAGGGTCTTGCTAAGTCACTGAGAGTCTCACTACTTGCTGAGGTTGTCCTCAAACTGGTGATCCTTCTATTTCAGTTTCTTAAGTACTGTGATTATAGAGGTGTGCCACCATGCAGGGCTAGATTATTGTTTTTAGTGCTAAACTATCCCCCATATTTATATATTCATAAACAGTATATTTTTGTTGATAGTCTATTACAGTAATAGGGAAATATTCCAATAGATTTCTCATCTATGACCATACAGTATAAAACCATTCAATTTTAATTTTTATCATTTGTTCATCTTTGGGGGTTATGTAAAAAGTAGCCGGATTTTCAATTGATTATATAATTTTCTGTGAACAGTTTTCTTTTTGTTCATAATTTGGTATTAATATCTTTTCATGTTCTTAAGAAAGAAATATCTAGTGTATATATAGTGAAGGTGAAATACTACTTATTAATGTTCAATATGACAATAGTTGCCCCACATCAAAAAATAAGCCCTATCAGAAGTGCAGGTTGACACCTTTTATAGGTGGCTTCTGGAGAGAGGGATGGTGCAAGACATCTTCCTTTCTTGCACCTGAGCATACTTGTTCTCCTATTTGAGAAACGTTGCACACCAGCTTCATACAGCTTCAAAGCCCTTGACCTTCCAGCTGCTCTTTCCTAAATCCCATTTTTCTCCTCAGTCTTGAGTTCACAAGCACTGACACATAGTTTGAGGTGTTATTGGTCCTTAACCTCAGGGTGGAGGGTTGTCTCTTTCTTTGCTCTTGATTCCATATTTTATTAATAAAGCCTAAGATGCTTTAGCTGTTTTAGCTATTGGGAATAAATCATAAAGGTGACCTTAGGTATCATATAATTCAAATTGTTAGGCAACTTGTCTTTTCACGCCGTGTCAAGTTTCTCAAATGGGTACAAGCTGGTGTGCGCAGGTCTGTTTCTTGCATTTGACAAGCCGTGGTATCTGCTCTGTAGGGACGTGCTGAGGTGGCGCTATGGTTGCCTTCCTCTCGGATGGAGTCTTGGATAACTCCCACCTTTCTCCTCTTGCACACAGTACTCTAGGGATCTGTACAGCATGTGGTTAACAACATAGACTCCAGAACTGAGTTGCTTGGGTTTGAGTCCTACCACTAGTTATGTGGCTTTGCCAAGTCATAAACCTTTGTGCCTTACTTTGCCCACCTGTAAAATGGGATATGGTTCCTATGAAGTAGGGTATACTATAGAGATAGTAGAGAAAATGTGTGTATGACTTACCGTAGTACTTGTCACATAAATGGCACCGAGCAATTCCTATTATTAATATATTTATTAACATACTTCCTCACATATAGATGGGATACGTTTTCATAAATAAAGACCTAAAAGAGTAATTCCTGGATTCTTTAGTTTTTGTTAGTTTTACTCAGAAAGTGCTAAACTGTTCTCCAGAAACAGCGCATCAACTTATACTTCAGGCAGTGTTTTATCAATTCTTCTTGTATCCTCATTTGCACTAATATTTTTGCGTTATTAGACTTAATTTATTTCATTGTGGTGGATAATACAATATCTCTTATTTTAATTTGCATTCCTTGGAAAAGAATAAAACTGAAAATTGCTGTTTAGGGTGAATTTCTAGAAATTTCCAACTAATATATTTTGCTCCAGACACAATGATTATTAGATGTGAAATTCAAATTTAAGGAAACTCAGTTTTTGCCTCTAGTAGAAAAAGAAGAATGGAATTGAGAAAATAGGAGTGGCACCTGTAATGTTTTAGTGTGTGTGTGTATGTGTGCGTGTGTGTGTGTGTGTGTGTGTGTGTGTGTGTGTGTTTGGTACTGGAGATTAAAGAACTGTTCTACATCTGAGCTACACCATCTTTTTTTAAAATTTGAAAGAAGGTTTTCCTAAGTTACTGGTGGTGACTTTGAACCTATGATCCTCCTGTCTCAGCCTCCTAAGTACTAGGATTGCAGCTGAGTATCACCTCACCCAGCCCTGAAGAATAATATTTTAAGATAGCCTTATATATTAAATTCCTTTTCTATAGATAACTGATTGTGATAGCAATATTCTAAATATGATTAAGGAAATTAGTATCTGCATGTTACTGTAAGGAAACAACATATCTTAAAATCTTATTTATTAAAGTACAAATAGGAAAATTAAAACAATAACATTAAATTTATCAGAAAAATGTGGAAAATTTATTTGGAGAAAAAAAGAAGGAGAAAGGAGGAATTACCATTTCTTGACAATAAAGGATGTTATGGTGTGATAATAAAATAATCAAATATTCTATATAATATTGTACTTTAAATGTTTTACTAAACATGGTACCAGAATTAATTATAGACAGTCCCCAGCTTTCAATAGTTTGACTTAATGATTTTTTTTTTGGTGGTACTGGGGTTTCTGGAAACTCTTCTACCTCAGGGCTATACTCCCAGATCTATTTTTATATTTTTATTTGGAAACAGGGTCTTTTAAGCCAGCGAGGTTGGCTTTGAACCTGCGCGATCCTCCTGTCTCCGCCTCCCAAGCGTGGATGATATATTTTTTTTTTTTTTTGGTGGTACTGGGGTTTCTGGAAGCTCTTCTACCTCCGGGCTACGCTCCCAGACCTATTTTATATTTTTGAAACAGGGTCTCTTACGCCAGCGCGGCTGGCTTCGAACCTGCGCGATCCTCCTGTCTCCGCCTCCCAAGCGCGGGGATTACAGCGTGCGCCACCATGCCCGGCGCTGGATGATATTTTTTAAATCACTAAGTAAATGCAATACTCTTTTAGGAGAAATGTACTTTGAATTCTGAACTTTGATCTTTTCCTGGATAGCCATATGTGGCAAGATACTCTTTTGTGACTCTAAGCAGTGGCCTCCAACTACACCTCCCAGTCAACCACTTAGTTATGAAGCTAAATCATCAATAGTCTAGAGTGTTCTCTATTACCACTGTTTTCTTTTTTACCTATAGGGATCCAATAAATTTCATGAGATAGTCAATATTTTATGATAATAAAAGCAAACTCTTTGTTAGATGATTTTTGCCCAACCAGAGGCTAAAATAAGGTGTGTTGAGCTTGTTTAAGGTAGTCTAGGCTGAGAGATGATGTTAGTAGTTCAAGTTTTTTTGTTTTGTTTTGTTTGGGTTTTTTGTGGTGCTGCGGATGAAATCCATGGGCCTTCTACCTCCAGGCTACACTCCCAGACCTCTTTTATATTTTATTTGGAAACAGGGTCTCACTAAGTAGCTGAGCATGGCTTCAAACCTTCATGATCCTCCTGTCTCAGCCTCCCAAGTACTGGGATTACAAGCGTGCACCACCACGCCCGGCAGTAGGTCAGGTATTTAAATCACATTTTCAGCTAACTGTATTTTCAAATTGCGGTGAGTTTAACAGGACATAGTGTTTTAAGTAGAGGAGCATCTGAATATCAATAAAATTATATTTTGATGTAATATAAAATATATTGCTTCTCACTTTTAGAACAATTTTTGTTTCAGATAATATCATTAAAATAGGTTAAGTGTTATTGGCACTGTAGAGAAGCAAACATCATAAACCCACTTGATATCTATCATAAACCCACCTGCTAGTTGGGTGTGGTAGCCCACACTTGTAATTCCAGCATTTGGGAGGCTGAGACAGGAGGATCACAGTTTGGGGACAGCCTCAGCTACTTAGGAGGCCCTTTGCAACTCAGTGAGACCCTGTTTTAAAAATGAAAAGACTAAAAAATAGGGCTGTGGGGGTAGCTCTGAAGTAGAATGCCCTTAGGTTCCATCCCCAGTACCACACACACAAAAAAACCCCCAAAACCCACCTGCTTATCTATGTATATGTGTAATATTTAATTTGGGCAAGCAGTAATATATTTGTAATAAATAATTAATGTAATTAAAATGGAAATTTGATTCTATTATGGGCAAATTGCATATGTGATCACCTCATCTAGGTAATTTTCTTTAGTGTCCTTTTAAATTGTGAGATTAGAGTAGAAAACACAAACTTAAATTCTATACATTTAGACTTAAAAGTTAAAGGGTACATTTTTCTAAAACTTTTGAGTAGAACTCTAGTTTGTCGTTTGGGGGATGAAGTGTCAAAAAATCTTTTATGGACTTAAAATCATTAGTTACAAATTTTCTTAGTCCCTTTACTGTGAAGTATTCACTTCTCAATATTATAAGACTTTTTAAAAAATGAAACCACCTTTTCTTCATATTTTAACATGTTTCTTAAAATAAACTTTTATTGTTTTGAGAAAAAACATATTTAATTATTCTAGTAACCCTTGGTTCAAAATTTCCAAAACAATCATGGTAGCTTATGAAATTGTTTCAGTGATGTAAGGACAGAATAATATCATAGATTCAAAGTTTCCAAAAGAATCATGGTAGCTTTTGAAACTGTTTTAATGGCATAAAGATAGAATAATATCTGATAAAACTATTGGTCTCTTAATTTCCTATATACCAAAAAAACAAAGTCTAATATCAATCAGATATTTGGCAATTTGAAGATAAGGTAAATTATGGATATAATAATAAGATAACATTTTTAAAAAGTTTTATTGAGCTATAATGGAAAAGCACACATTGTACACATTTAAAATGTAAAATTTGATAATTTTTACATATGTTTTTACCTATAATAATCATCAGCACAATCAAGGTAATGAACATACCCATGACCCTCAAAAGTCTACTCTGACCCCTTTTAATCCTTCACCTCCTTCTCTAGTCAAACAGGTTATTCTGTCTTCTGTTACAAAAGATGAGTTTGCATTTTCTAGAGTTACATATATATATTTTTATAAGACATACATAATTTTATATACAATGTACCTATATATCATGAAGTATATTTATTAATTTTGTAATGGCAAATTCCAACCCAGTTTTTAAAAGTGATCTACTAATTCCAGATGATTTAAAAGTTTTAAAAGTAATCTACTAATTCCAGATGATTATTCTATACTTGTGTCCTTGGGAAATATCCAAAACACAGTCATTTCTAACCATCACTTTTAATCAAAACATACTCAGTTGTCTAGCTCTGAGCAAATGGGTTGTAAGAGAATGTGCATTTTCTTTATCTATTACTACATGGCAAAGTATACCAAAATATGGCAGCCTCACCAAGTATTCATTGCCTTTCAGAATTTCTGAGTGTCGGCAGTCTAAGACTGGGTGGTTTGGGCCTAGTCTATCTCATAAGGCGGTTGTTTGTCTACAAGAGAGAACTGCAAATAACTGAGTGCTTGACAGGGCTAAAAATTATACCTCCAAGATGGCTCACTCATGTGATCTCTGGCCAATTTCCTGCCAGCTCTACTATCAGAAGGCCTCACATTCTCACCCCGTGCCCTTTTTATAAGAGTGTTCAATATAGTATCAGGAATTCCCCAGAATAAATGCAACAGGAGAAAGAATGAGCATGGCCAAGATGAAAGCCATATTTTATGAATAATTTAGTCTTGATTACCATCTTCCAAATTTTACTAGTCAAACAGAAGAAGCCAGGTCCACAGCAGGAGGGGCAAACAAAGGAATGCATTAAAGAGTGGGCTCAGGATCAATAGGGTCATTTTGAAGACCACCTACCATACATTTGGCTATAGTCAAACTATTCAACAAGTTTTAATTCTCTTGAGTAATTAGCCCATAAAATTGCATCCTAGCAGTATTTATTTGTCTATAATTTATGAGGTGATTACATAAAACTTTTGCATCTTATTGAATTATATATAAATATTTTTAAAATTTTGAGACAGGGCTTCACTAGTTGCTGAAGTTGTCCTTGAACCTGAATCCTCCTGCTCCAGCTTCCTGAGCAGCTGGGGTTACAGGTGTGCACCACCAGGCCCAGATCAAATAATAATGTTTACAAGTGCCTATTTATTTAACACTTTTTTACCTGCAGTTGAAAATAACCATGTTGCTTCACTTTTGAATGGACTCCATATTTCAAGAATTTTTGTTAAATCTGGTAGATGTGTGGAGACAGGAAGTGGAGACAGGAAAATAGGTTAAGTGCCTTCACTTTCTTTTTAGTATATATTTAAATACTTATGAGGCTTTCAAAACAAAAGAGAACCAACAGTACTGGTTAAACTTTTGAGCATATTATAAAAGAAGCTGAATCTATTGTTTATTCATAAGAATTACTCATAAGGATTCATAATAAATGTTAAATTAAGAAATATTAACTCAACTTTTTTAAGCAAAATATTATTCACTTTGAATAGTGCTATTATGTCGTTCACACTATTCAATGTATTTCCAATATTCTAGGTACAAATATATTTTAAAAATTAATGTTGCTTTAAAGATGGGAATGGGAAGACATAAAGAGGAAAGTTGGTGTAAAAATAGATTTAACTTATACATTCAGCATAGTTCAAAAAAGGCCTTTAAAAAGCTAAATTATAGCTTATAGCTAAATTTTAATAAAGACACATAATATTAATAGATGTTCTCACAGCCGAACAGTAATAGAGTATGTGACTGAAAATAAGCCCCCAAATGCAAACAATGAAAACTAAATTGAGCACAGCATCAAAAAAAAAAAAAATTCCTGGCAGTAAACTCACTGCGCCCCACCCTTAGCACATGCTGTTCTCAAGGTGGAGCAGCAAGTTCCAAAGCTTAAGTTTTGGCAAGGGTTTCCATCCTTCTCAAACTCTCTGCAAACTCCATACTCTGTATTGAGCTTCATTATTGTTTTTTATATCCACATCCTGTCTCTCTTCTGTTGCCCTTACTGATCACTTTGTAAACCATTAGGAACACCGCACAACTTCATGTGATTTTTTTTTTTATTTTTATTTTTGGTGGTACTGGGGTTCCTGGAAGCCCTTCTACATCCGGGCTACACTCCCAGACCTATTTTATACTTTTTTTATTTTTGGAAACAGGGTCTCTTGAGCCAGCGTGGCTGGCTTCAAACTTGCGTGATCTTCCTGTCTCCACCTCCCAAGCGCAGGGATTACAAGCGTGCGCCACCACGCCCGGCCAACTTCATGTGATTTTACCTGCACCATATAGCATGGGCCTTTGCTTAGTTGTGGATGCGGTGGGGGGTAGCTGACAGTACTGAGAACACAATAAGTTTTGATTATTTTGTTTCCAAGATAAATCTCCGTAGATTATCTTTCATGACCTCGTTAGAAACACAGCCATCAACTAGCATGACGTGTTTCACATTTGACTCACATAGACCTGGGCAGAGTAAATAGCAGAGTTGAGCACTGGATGTCTATTTTTAAGAATGAACGTGGAATCTGACTCATTCTTTACCTCAAGCCTCTACAAAGTAAATTATCATTGAATGGGAAAATCGATATTAAGAAGCAATGTCTTGTTTCCCAAATCTGGTCCTTAAAACAAAAGGGTCTTAATAGATGAGTTTTAATCATTCTCTAAATTAAGCTGGATAGACTGTTTCTAATGTTGGTTAGGCAACCAGGTTCATAGTGATAAATATAAGAGAGAAGAGTGTCCTTGGGAATAGATACTTTAGCATTTGAAACAGACATCAAGGGGATCACTGAACCGAATTTAGAGTGGCAAGTATCACAGTGGAAATCAACTGGAGAGTAATGAGAGGCCAGAGAAGACATCTCGATAGAGGTGATCTGTGGTCTAAAAGGAAATGCAAAGACCTGAGGCAATGACATTCTAGGAAGAGCAAAGGCCCAGAGACCATGGGACAGCCGGAGCAACTGAATGGACAGCCTCCTGGAGCTTAGTGATCACAGTGGGGAGCTGAGAAGATGGACAGGAAGTGGGCAAGGGACCTTGGCCCAGCATATCTTAAAGACTAATATTTCCTTTTTGTTTTCCCCACTGTTTAGCAAATACATAAAATATTTGCCTCTTTTTTAGCACGTTTCAGGATAGAGGACTAGCTGGTGGGAATGGAAAAATGGTTCTAAGATTTTAAGTAACTTTTAATTTGCTGATGCCTTCAGTTTATTAGATGTACTGTAACAGGGAACTTACAGCTTAGATTTTAGGAGGCATTTGTAAGTAGGCTGTCAAAAAGGTAGTATTCACGATTTTATTTAACTGAAAATTGCAATTATTTATTATTTCATAAGATTAATTGCACTGAAGACGGGCTTGTGTATATATGTGTGTCATTCAGTCTAATGAGATGTGCTCTGTTCTATTTCAGGACAGGAGTGTAATGAAAATGCAAATACAATACTTGCACTCTAGTCTTGGCTGGTTATTAAAATGGTCAGGCTAACTTGATTTTATTGCAAATAAAAATGTAAATTTCTGGATGTGGTGACAAACACCTATAATCCCCGTACTTGGAGCATAGGTTCAAGACAGAAGGATCACAGGTTCAAGACCAGCCTCACCAATTTAATGAGACCTTGTGTCAATATAAAACTACAAAATAAGGCTAGGGGTATAGCTCAGAGGCAGAATAACCCTGGGTTCAGTTTCTAGTACTGAAAATAGAAAAAAAAACAGAAAATGCAAATTATTGTACTATTTAATGGTTATTTTTATTATCTATGATAAATTGGTTTAAATACGGTAGATCCAAAATGTCTTTCTTAGAAACTTCAAAGTCTAAGGAAGGAAATTTATTGCTATAATTGATTGATCTTATAAGTATACCCTGAAATTATCCAATTTAAAAATAAAGTTGTTATTGTAGTGAATTGTTTTTATGCATTATGTAAACACTGGGATTCTTTTTAAAGAATTGAGTAAAAAGTTTCTAGTTTCATTTCTGGGCCTTTGATCCATCTTGAGTTGACTATTATGCAAGGTAAACACTAGGAATGGAACCACCATATGACTCAGCTATACCACTTCTTGGTATCTTTCCAAAAGAATTAAATTTGGAATACTAGAGTGATACATGCACATCCATGCTTATAGTAGCACAATATAGAATAGCCAAACTACCAAACCAGTGTAGGTGTCCATCAACAGATGAATGGGTAGTGAAAACGTGGTTTATACACAAAATGAGACTTTAATCAGCCATAAAGAACACAATTATCTCATTTGCAAGAAAAAGGATGGAACCAGAGACTATTATGTTAAGTGAGTTAAGTCAATCTTAAAAAGTGAAAGGTTGAATCACTTCTCGGCCTTTTGGCTAAGATCAAGTGTAAAAAGTGAAGGGTTGTATGATTTTTGTCATATATGAAAGCTAGAGAAAAAAATAGAAAACAAAAGAGACTTCATATAAATGAAGAGCAAGTAGTAAAGTACTGGAAGGGGCTTGAAGAAGGGAGGTTGAGGGGGGAAAAGGAAGATTGAGGAAGGAAATAGTTCAGTTATACTATGTCAATATACACAGGCATCACTGCAGCCTCACTAATGTGTATGAGGAGGGGGTGGATTTGGGTGAGATCTAGAGGGAATCACACCAAGCACTGTGCCATATATGTATGTATCACATTGAACCTCACTATGATATATAATTATGATGGACTAATTCAACAACATGAATTGAATAAAAAGTAAAATGCATTGTTGTACATAATATATAAGGCAAGTAGATACCCATTTAATGGGCTTAGTCTCTGGCTAATGTTTTTAAATCTTATGGCTTAAGGGTAAATATAGTAAAAATGAAACTGACCAGAGAAAACAAATATCCCATGTACATTAAAAGCAAACACTAAGATTTTTCATGAAAAATAAATTGGAGAATAGCCTTCTCATGAACCCCTTGTTATAGCACCAGCTAGAAGCAACATTCAATGGGCATGGAGAGGCAGTGGCTAGATGGAGTGATCCCATGGTGAGATCTTGCTGGTAAGCCAACCAACAAAGACTAGACAGTGAAGTCCCAGGAACACTGACCTAGCAGATGGACAGGCTATGAATCCTGAGTCCTTAAATGAATGATACAGTTCATATGTATTTTTTCTGAAATAACTACTTATTAAAACTCCATATTACTTTGTTATCTGTTTTAAAGAGGAAAATTCCTTATCTTAAAAAACAGAATTGAGTACAATCACTGAGCTAATTAAAGTTTAGCACATTGCACATATATTTATATATAAACACTTAAAACAAATATCAAATTTTAAATTTATGAGTTAATTTAGTCTGGACAAATGAAAATTAATGTGCTGAGGTGAAGACAGGATATAAATATAGTCAAGATGGACAAGGAACTCAGGATATCTAGATTTTATACTCTTTCCTGATACTTAGTAATTTTGTTATGGGTTTACCAGCTATAAATTTCAAATACATAGTGTTAAGTTTTTGGAATAGAAAGTATGGATATAGCTTTATGATAATATGATGCACACGTTGAATTAGATCTGTGACATGAGAGTCCATGAAGCACTGCAAGTTTTAGCATGGTGTCTAGCAAAACGTAGGCACTCGATATCATGTCAAGACTAAATCAATTTGAAATTTAGTATTCACATTTGTATGTCCAGGTCTTCCTTTTGGGGGGGGGGCTGTTTTGCCTATGTTCCCCTAGATGGGAACAATGTGCTCATGTAGTCTATGATGTTAGAAGAGGGAAATGTAAATTCAGTGACTTCCTATAACTTTCCAAACCCTGTAACAGTAGTAGATGGATAAAGTTGGGGAGTATTATACTTGTCTACCCAGACCCTGCCGTCCTTAACTTGACTGTCCAGGTGTGATTACTTGTGCCTCTATCCAGTTCTCTCCAGGCCTAGCAAGACTTTAAAAGTAAGATAGAAAAATTATTTATGTATTTATTTATTTGTTTGTTGTTGTTTGTTTAGTGTGTTTGTGTGAGATACTGGAGATAGAACCACCCATGGGACATTCTGCCTCTAAGTGAAACCCCAGCCTCATTTTTTTTTGGTTTTGTTTTGAAACATACTGAGAGTCTCACTATGTTGCTAAGGCAGTCCTCAAACCTGTAATTTCTCTTTCTTAACTTCCCAAGTACTAGGATTATAGGCATGTGTCACTACTCCCAGCTAAAATAGAGATTTTTCAGTGAACAAAATGTCTTAATGTGAATCCTGAGAAATATTTTCTTTTTGTGTATGTGTGCATGTGGTATCTTTTAAAAGTATTAAAGTTTTATTTATAAGTATATTCATATATGTTAATCCATGAAAACATTATATTCATGTGAATTTCAACTTTATTTCCTTCTGTCATTTTTTACTATTTGATGCTAATGAGCTTTTGCTCGCAGAGAAAATAATGAATAATACTTTCTATCCAGATCCAGAATGTGTCTCCAGTGACCTTACTGTATTTGAACCAAGGAGAGTAAAATTCCAACAATCCATTCACCTGGTTTTAGTCTTCAGTTATCCACCATTGTCTTTAAATGGTTAACATGTTTTAATTGAACTCCTCTATTTCAAATTGCTAGCAGAAGTAAGTTTTTAAACACTGATTATTGGACAAGTTCAAGCTTACTTCATCAGTCTTGAGTCATTGCCCTGAGTTTTACAGCAAATGTGATCCCTGGGATTTATTGTGCTGAAATACTTTGCTTCTGAATAGAAGGTTTCACAGCTTCAACAATTTTAGTATTTTCAACAATTTTATATTCAAGCATGCTTGAATAATGCTGGAAACTGGTTACAAGTAACCAAAGAAGAAGAAATAAGGATGACATCATTGATTCTAGGAAATCAGTGATGGTTTAAAATTAAAACAGACTGCTGCTATCTCTTTCTTATAAAAACATGAGGTCTAAGGGCCACCCATGTTATGGAAAAATTACTTATCTTCTATAAAACATTTTTAAAATTATTTTTAAATGATTTCATGATCATACATTGTTTGCAAAGTAAGTGAGACGAGAGCATTTCCTGAATGCTTGGTCTTTGCAGAACTATATTAGATAGCAGACTACCTGGCAGGTGAATAACACCTTTGTAAATCTGTAGTAAAGAAGCCCAGCCCAGCCCCAGGTCAGCCCTAGACCTCCAGGACAAGCATTTCTTGTTTCCCATCTGCTCAGGGAACAGATCATACTACATACCTCTCTGTGGTTGTGTTCTGTACCCTATCTTATCCTTAACAGGTAAATATCTACTCCCTAGCCAAAAGCAAGGAGTTGGGACACTTGGCTGCGCTAGAAACCTGTTGTTAGTCTGCTCTTCTAGTCCTGGGCCTGCATTCCATCTCGTTTCCCAACATCTGACTTCAGGCCACCATTCTTTGCTAGAATTGACCTCAGCACCTGTCCTGTGAATGAGTGTAGACTCTACTATTTCTGCCTCATCCCTCCACTCTTTTTTTTTTTTTTTTTGGTATCTTATCATTAGTCTTTATCCTCTGGATACTTTTTCTCTTCTTCCTTTGTTTGAACAGATTTCTAGTATTCCTCTAGGTCTTATTTGCCAACCTCCAGACTCTCCCTCTCCATTACTTCCACTCCTCCATCTCAATCTATGTGACCATGCCTGAACTCTCTGATAGCAATAATGAGCTTTTTTTGTGTGTGTCTAATCTTGATGGGGTTTTAGCCAGCTACCTACCAACCTTTGCCACCTAGCTAACTTGTCCCCTGGATTGACTCCTCTTGTCTCTAGTTAATTGGAAGATAGCATTCTTATTGCAGATTTGTACTAACTGGTCCTTCTGGTTTCTTTTTCTGATTCATCGAGTCTTTGTATTTCTTGCTAGATGTACAATGATAAAAACCATTTATTTCACTTATTGTTTTCAGTAGTTATACCACACAGACCTTTTTCCAGATATCACTCTACTATCTTATTTAATTTGTGAATGTATTATAACATAACAACAAATAGAATAAAATGGAATTTACTGGCAGAAAGTAATTCTTTAGAATTTTCTGCTCATCCTCCATTTTGCTAGGAATTGAATAGATGTGTAGAAGGCATTATTTGGATGCCCAGACTTCTACATATAGACAATTCTTGATTTTTAATATATACCTGTGCTTTTAAAACATTAAAGTGCAGATGGGTTTGTATATCAAAACAAATAAACAAATATATGTCTTATACTTTATAGGCAAAATCACCTTGAAAATCCCTGACATGTTAATTAACTTAAATTATTTGCCATGATCTTTTGAATGTGTGTGTTGGGGGGTGTGTGATAAGGATTGAACCCAGGGGCATTCTACCTCCAAACTACACTCCCAGTCCTATTTTTTATTCTTTGTTTTGAAACAGAGTCTCACTAAGTTGCAGAGGGCCTCATTAAGTAGCTGAGTCTGGCCACAAACCCGGATTCTTCTTGTCTCAGCCTCCCAAGTACTGAGATTACAAGCATGCACCATCATGCCCTGCTGCCATGATTTTAAAATCAGAATTTTTTAAAAAAAATCTAGATTTTTGATACGGAAGAGCTTTAAAGCCTAGCAACACGGCTGCCCGTTAGTGTTTAGCGCAGCTCGATGCTTGCGCTAAGGAGCAGCTGCCTTTTGAATAATGGGAACAGGATGGCTGTTTTGATAATCCTGCTCTCATGTCAGCTGCCTGGGCTTTATAAGTATTTTTTTGTGATCTTTGTCTTAGCAGAAGAATAATATTTGAAACTTAAAAGATAAAGACATAAATTTCTACCCAGCAGCACTTTTAATTTTCCTAAAAGTAATTAAAACATGCTCCCTATACAAATCATTCATATTACCCACCCAGAATAAATTATTGTTAATCTTTTTATATATTTATAAGGGTTTTTTCCTCTCCTGTGGCTAACAATATTTTTTATTCTGTAGAATTTCATTTTTTAGGGTTTTTTTTCCTCAAGACAGTTTTATTTACACATCTTTTTTATTTTTATGTGGAACATAATGAAAATGGCATACATTCAGACTGTGCTTGGTGCCCTCTCACCTGCTACTTCCCCTTCCCCTTCACCTTCCCAACGATGAGTGTCCAGGTTGGCCATGCTATAGTCATACTTTTACACGTATTTGATGTAGCTCCTCTATTAATCAACCTCAGCCTTCTTCCTCTCCTACCCTTCCATTTCAGCTTTGCTGAGGTTTCCCCTTCATTATCTGGAATCTCTCTGGTATTCCAAATAGTTCCTAGTTTGGGCATATTAGAGAAAACATATGTCCCTTCTCTTTTTGTGCATGGCTGATCTCACTTAACATAATGTTTTCCAGGACTTTCCATCTTCTTGTGAATGACGTGATTTTGTTCTCCTTTATATCTGAGTAGAATTCCATTGTGTGTATTTCCCATAAATTTTCAATCCATTTATCTGTTGATGGAGCGTTAGATTGGTTCCATATTTTGGCTATTACGAATTGTGCTGCTAGAAACATAGGTATGCATATGTTACTGTAGTTCTCTGATTTAAACCTCTTTGGATAGATACCCAGGAGTGATATAGCTGGATCATATGGTGGATCCATTCCCAGTTTTCCAAGGATCTCCATAGTGGCTGAACTACTTTGCACTCCCCACAACAGTGTAAAAGAGTTCCTCTTTCCCCACATCCTCTCCAGCATTTGTTGTTATATGCTTTCTTTATGGTTGCCAATCTGATTGGGGTTAGATGGAATCAGCATAGTTTTGATTTGCATCTCCCTGATGGCTAGTGATGTTGAACATCTTTTTCATGTATCTATTGGCCATTTGTATCTCTTCTTTTGTGAAGTGTCTATTCAATTCAGTAGCCCATTTCTTGATTGGGTCTTTTGTTTAGCTAGTGTAGAATCTTTTGAGCTCTTTGTATATTCTGGATATGGATATTAGCCTTCTATCAGAGTGGTAGCTGTTAAAGATCTTATCCCATGAATTTCATTTTTTGAAAAAAAATTATTATTTGCATGTATGTGTGCGTCCTGTTCTGTGGATTAAACCGAGGGTCCTTCTACCTCTGAACTACACTCCTAGTCCTATTTTTTTTTTTATTTTAAACCATGGTCTCAATAAGTTGCCGAGGACCTCACTAAATTGCTGAGACTAGCCTTGAAACTGTAATTCTCCTGTCCTAGCCTACAAAATCCTGGGATTCCAGGCATGCACCACCATGCCTGGCTAGAATTTTATTTCTTTATGCAGGAATTAATGTCTCCCTCAGTGAGTCTCCCTCATACCTAGAGATTTTTCTACTATATTTTTCTTCCAAAGGTATAATAATAGTGGGTTTGTAAAATCCAGTCATTTTGTGATGAGGGCTTTAGACTCTCCTCCAAATCAGAGTTTCATTGCTCTGATCTTAGCGATTCTTTCCCTCAGTACACCAATTATCTAAGTTATTTCTACCTTGAGAGATCAACTACGAACCATTCCTCATTATCCAGCTGCTTCTCATTCTTCTCTTTTTGGTCACCATCCACCACTGGAAGATTACAGATTCTACCTGTTTTGTGAACTTTCTACCAGATTTTGAAATCCTTGTACTTTCATCAAACTCCTCTGATTGACCAAAGACCAGACTGTTTCCACATAGTTTACTCAGTTGGAAGGAAAGGTTTCTGCCCTCACCCCTCTGACACGTGTTGCTCCTTGCTACTGTGCACTTAACTTTCATCGGAAAATTACTAATGCATCAATTTTCACTCGTATATTTGTTCTGTTAATTCCATGTTCCAGTATCTGTATCTGAGTAAGTGCCTACCACTGTTTTATAGCTCCTGGAGGGCAATTGCTGCCTTACCTCTGTAAGAACTTGTACAGTTGGATTCTAAATAAGTTCCTTAATAAATAAATGCCCATTGATGCTAACATTTTTATTCCAATTTAACTCTATTTAATCATATCTTCACATAATCAGGCTCTTTTCCTTTCACATTTAAGGTGATGATACGGTATCTTTTAGAGCGCCTGGGCTTTCCATAAGGAAGCACTCTGCCTTTGTGTTGGCTTCCTGTGGTGTTGGCTTCCTGACCACACTGAGTTTACCAAGCTCTCCATTATGCCAACATCTACCATTGCCATCCAACTGCACAAACCAGAAAGTCAATTCTGTGATAGAAACAATGTGAGAAAAGGTAGGAAGTCCTTTCTTTTAGGAAAAATTGACATCCTTTTGAAGTAATAAAACTAGAATTTTCATTGAGTTGAATTTAATAATATGTTTTTGTGAACCATGTTTAGCAAAGGGAATTAATTTCCTTTGACTATCACCATACACTTTTAGAACTCAAGAATGATTTATTTGCTTTGTGTCTAAGATTAACCAGTTAAGAATGGAAAAATCCTATTAGATCATAAGAGACTGTTCCCTTTCCCGCTACAGGATTCTGCGCTACAGTATATTTCCTAATCCTTGTTCTTTTTAATCACATTCTTCCTGTACTCATTTGAAAGTCATCACTTCAAAATATTTTCATGAATTTATAATAATACTACATGATTTCAGATGGAGATAAATCTCTTATATTTGTTTTATAATACCCACCAAAAGTTTATTTTTTTAATATTATGCAATGTTTGTTTCTTTAAAATGGTACAATTATACTAGTCGTCTACAAGTTTAAATCATAGCAATGTTTTCTTTAACTTGAGTAACTTTTGCTATTATTTTTGGAATAGTGATATTTTGATTGGAACATACAATGGACTATGGGCCATTTATCTGATATACTTCATAGAGAAATTACGATGTATCTTAAACCAACAGGCAAACAGATCTGGGTTTTTCTTTTTTTGGTTTTCCACTGTTTAAAGTAAGAAAAGGCAGAACTGAAACCCACATGATCCATGGGAACATGAGTAACACAGATACCAATGTTAGTCATTTATATTCTCAAGTATTTGGAGATCCACATCTGTACCATCTGTGCCTGTCTAGCCTCTCGACAGGTGACTTCTGTTTATGGCCTGTTATTCCTAGAGGATAGTGCAGCTCGGAGTTAATTGCTAGTGTGTGTGTGTGTGTGTGTGTGTGTGTGTGTGGTACTGGAGATGGAACCCAGGGGCTTTCTACCTCCAGGCTACACTCCCAGACCTATTTTATATTTTATTTGGAACCAGGGTCTCAGTTGCTGAGAGCCTCGCTAAGTAGCTGAGGCTGGCTTCGAATCTGCATGATCCTCCTGTCTCAGCCTCCCAAAGTCTGGAATTACAAGCGTTCACCACCACGCCTGGGCTCTAAATGCTAGCTTTTGAAAAGTTAAGATTCATCTGTAACCTGTAACCAGGGGATAATGTGAATCGAATCAATCAGCATATTACTTATACTATTATTATGCATATCATTAACACATTAAATGATGTCACAGTCAACATGTCTCTTTTAAATCTAATGGTTTGTGTATTTTGTATTCTTAAGGAGAGTTTGCAAGTCAGATGACTCTTAAAATAAAATAGCTAACTTGGGAGAAAAAAAACAAACCCTAATGTTACAAATCATTTTAGTTGAATTCACATATTGTCTTATTAGGAGTCAACAAATATTTACTTAAGTTAGTTCATATTAATCTCTGTCCAGTAACCCAAATAAAATCTACCAATCTGCTACTTTAAAATTAGTCTTGGCTCATCAGTGCCTCCAAGATGAAAGCTAACTTCCTTGACCAATATTTGCTTTGGGATCAAGCTCCACTTCAGCCCAACCTTTCACTCTCTCCTTTCCTATAACTGACTCTTGCCCCTGCCTCACGCTCCACTTGCCTCTTATTGTTGCCCCTGTGAAATCTGCTGTGGCTGAAACTTCTCCCCTACTATTTGTCCCCCAGAGGTCCATGTGCTGGAAGCTTGGTCTCCTGTGTGGCAGTATTGAGGTGGTGAGAGCTTTAAGACATGGAGAATAGTGGAAGGTAATCAGGTCATGAGGGTTCACCCTCATAGATGACTGTATGATTTCTTGTGGGAGTGGGTCAGGTCTTATGGGAATAACTTCCTGTAAGAAGGGGTTGTTATAATGAATCCCTTTTCTACACGCACTTTTTACCACTTGTGTGTGCATATCCATCATTGTGATGCTGTCCACCAGGCCTTAACAACAGGTTAGCAGATATTGGTGTTATTTTAATGGGCCTCCAGTACTGTCAGCTAAATAAGCCTCTTTACAAGTTATCCAGCCTCAGGTATTTTGATATAGCAATATAAAACTGTTAGACAGTGCCCAGCCTCTAATAGCTTGGCAGCCTTTCTGGACTTGATTATGTAGTCCTGAAATATTTTCTGTTTTTTGGGCCTTTTGAAGATGGAGCTGATGCTTCATTCATCTCTGTTTTAGTCAGCATTCTCACTACTGTAATCCAAAATGCCCATGACCACAACTTAGACAAAGGAAGACTTACTTGCTCATAGTTGTGGAGATTTCAGAGGTCTCAGTCTATGTTAGGTCAGGTCACATCTGTGGCACTCAGGGCATGGTGGTGAGAAACAGAGAGAGCAGAGGATGAGAAGAGGGCATATTTAATCCCCAAGGCTACATGCTCAGTGACCCTCCTCCTCCAGCTATGCCCTACCTGCTACCTTACCACCCAGTGAATCCATTAATGGATTTATCCAGTGATGGAATTGAACCCTTGGGATTCAGTCATTTTACCTCAACATTTTTGCACTGTTGAGACATGAGTTCTTCTGGGGAGTATTCTATAGCTAAACCATAACAATCTCTGTATTTCCCTCTTTATCTAGAACCTACCATGGTATCTTCTAGGTGTTTGATAATAGGAATATTATAGCTGCTTATGGAATTTTCCAATAAACTAATCATGAATGTTATGATAATCATAGCATAGATTGATAGTAATCAATGTTTTAATGACGAGTATTCAATAGTTCCTATTTTGACTCTGTATATCTCACACAGGTGAAGAAATCTATACCTCATATTTTTGTTCATTTTTACTTTGAATTTAATGGTAGAAATTTAGTATAATAATCCAAGATAATTTACCTGATATCATATAATCATACATTAAATATTGTGGACATGAAATTTTGTGCATTTTTATGAGTAAAAGATAATATAATATAGTATTCAAGAAACTCTTGTGGTGGCACACACTTGTAATCCCAGCATTTGGGAAGCTGAGACAGGAGTATCACTGTTCAAGGACAGCCTCAGCTACTATTTAGTGAATGAGACCCTTTGCAACTTAGTGAAACCCTGTTTCAAAATAAAGAATAAAATTGGGACTGGGAGAGTAACTTGAAGGTGGAATGCCCCTGGGTTCCATCCCCAGTACTGCAAAGAAAGAAAAGGAAGGAAGGAAGGAAGGAAGGAAGGAAGGAAGGAAGGAAGGAAGGGGAGAAAAAAGAAAAATAGATCCTCCAAAATATTTAAGAGGCATCAACTGCTAAAAACTAAAGTATAGTATGAAATCACAGCTCTCTAGTGTTGGGTGTCTTTGGGGAAACACAAAGCAAAGAATAAATATGTGAGTGAGAACAGTTATGATTAGAAGCTCAAGGGATAAAATAATTATTGTAGTAATTCAGAGAATGATATACCGAGATAGTTAAAGAAGGACTAAGGGAGGAGGTAGGATGTGATCGAGGTTTTGAGGAAGAGGAGGAGAGTAGGATGTCCCAGCAGGATGGGAGCATCATAGCAGAGGCACAAGCAACCAAGAGCTTTGTTCTCAGAATAAGGAATGTGTTCTTGGTTCCTCTTTCTCGCTCCACCTTTTCTGCAAAACTTCCATTTGCTGCTGCTTTGTACAGGGTCACACCAGCCAAGTTCTGGGAAAGGATCCAGTAGGAAACATGTAAGACACTTCCTGGCCATAACAGAAAATTGCTGCAGTGTCAAATTGCTTTGTTGCCCAGGCCTCACATCTGTTTCCTTGTCCTTTCACCAATCCTGTGCTGCTTAGAGTGGGTCTCATGATTCCTGACTCCTTGACCTCTTGACCGTTGCCCAATCCTCGCCAAAGTGCTTTGGAGTTTTCTGCTCGCTTGATTTCCCTTCTACCTTTGGCCCCTGAGATCCTATGATCTGTGTGTTCTAATTTCTGCATGACCAAGATTTCTGACTTGCTGCTCTTATACATATGGCTTGGTTTGTTAGTATGCTGGCCTGACTATCTATCTACTTGCTGACCTGCTGCATAGAGGGCATTTCCAACCAGAGACTATCACAGTCCCGATCTCCAAAGAATCCATTTGTGAAAATAATAAAAAATATTTGTGAGAATACTAAAATAAAAAATGGGATAAATCTGGGCTATGGAAGGAATTTCAAGACAGGTTGAAGTTTCTATTTTATTCCTCAGGCTAGTGATCTTCAAGTGGGGTATTTGTACCCAAAAGTAATCAGGATGATCCATAGGGGTATGGAAAGATATTTAAATGATACATTGACTTAAGTCACTCCTTTTGCCAAAGGGTCATATATCAACTGGTAACAGGTTTTTGGAGGGAAGGGTATAAACTCCTCAAGCTGTAAAATTGACAGTGGAAAATGTACTTGTTTAATTTTTCTCAATGTATTTGAGGTATTGAGTTTATACATGCTTAGATTTATAGGTATATTGGTACCCTTAACTAAAATAACAACCACAAAATGGTCAAGTACTTAAAAAAAAAAGCAGTCCTGCCAAGAAGTTGAAGATTGAAGCATTTGGTCTTTTCTTGAGTCATCACATGGTGGAGCTGATATTTTACTCCTCAAATGAACTCTTCCTTAACCACACTGAGAGCAAACATCACTGGTATCCTATAATAGGCACAGTAGAAATCCCACCAAGAAGAAATAATTTCCAAGAAAACCATTATACAAGTAGAGGTTGGTAATTTCTTTGACAAAGAACCAGACCCTAAATTTATATTCTATATTGAGATAATGAGATTATATGATACTACGATTAGTCAGCCACTTAAATGTAGTGTTTATTTCATTTTTATGCTCAGCCTTTAAAATGTCCACTTTTGCTATGTTTAGTTATACACACATATGAAAATAATAGCATATATTTTATATATAGATAATGTTAATATTTGAGATACATGGTCAGAAAGTTTTTAGTGATTGGGGTTATTCTGTAGTTATCTAACTGAAAATATTTCAAGACTACAAATACTCTCTGTGAAAGGCAGTTTCAAGATGAGAGTGACAAAATAAAATTAGAATTTTCTACAGTTTATTCTGAATAAGTTAATCAAACTTAGTTCTCACTTCAAATCATAATCCCCCCATTTGTTTTAGTAAAGCACTCAGTTTTATTGGAAAATTAAATTATATATCATTTTTCTGAACCTACTAAGTATAAATGTATGTGAGCTGATTATACTTTGAGTTGAGAAGGGAAGATACACATTCACTTTTGTGATTTTGTTTTTATCTTTAATAATAAAAAACTGACTATTGACTGAAAAATCTAATTTTATGGAGAATTTATTCTTGGATATTTTCAGTAGTATTACTTTTTACCAATATAGTACAGGCAACTAAATTTGTTTCAGATAAAACACTGGTACATGTTTATTTTCATATAATATGTCTATTCAAAACCACGAAGCAGAGTTTTAAATAGTCATGGGAAAATATCCAGATATACTAATAGGAGTAAAAAATACAGATGATAATATGTATATATATGTGCATATATATATGTATATATATATATAGTAACTCATAAGTAAATATGTAAATATGTAGTTAGTAAAGGTAAGAGTATTATCTCTGGGATATTTGAATAAAGAACTTCAACTTCCGTTATACATTTCTCTATTACATTTGTGTATTGGTGCATTATAGTCTCACATTATAATCATGTTGACAATGGCATACATTCACACAGTACTTGGTGCCCCTCCACCTCCCCATTTCCCTCCTTCCCAATACCGAGTGTCCAGGTTAACAATGTTATATCCACATGTATACACACAGTCGCAGGTAGCATTTCCATAATGAACCTCAGCCTTCTTCCCCTATCCTTCCTCCATGGCTCCGCTCAGGATCTCCTCCATTATCTGGAGTCCCTTTGATATCCCCAATACTCCCTAGCTTGAACATATTACAGAAAACATATGTGTCCCTTCTCTTTCTGTGCTTGGCTAATCTCATTTAACATAGTGTTCTCCAGGGTTTTCCATCTTCTTATAAATGGCATAATTTTTTTTAGTCTTGGTGGGAGTGCAAACTAGGTCAAGCTGCTATGAGATTAGTGTGGAGATTTTTTAGAAAACTGTGAATGGACACACTATACAAACTGGCTATACCACAACTGGGTACCTTTCCAAAGGGGTTAAAATCAGAGAAATATAGTAACATATGGATACTCATGTTTATAGTAGCACAATTCACAATAGTCAAACTATGGAACCAACATAGGTGTCCATCAACAGATGAATGGATTACAAAATATTGGGAAATACACAAAAAGGAATTCTACTCAGCAATAAAGAAGAACTAAATATTGGCAAATTCTTTTATCAGTATTTCTGTTTATCCTATTACCATTTTGGTGTTATATTTGAACTTCAAAACTTCAAAAAGAAAAAGAATAATATTAATCTAATCTGAGATGGCCATAAATTACTTGTATTAAATACAGTTCCAATTAGTATATTTTCTGTCCATTATACAAATAAACCTATTAAAGGAGTGTTAATGGAGAACTGTAACATCTTAAACACATAGAATGGGTGTACCAAGAAAAGTAATCTGTAAAATCAGGGTAGCTCTATATTTAAGTGGAGTTCTTCAGGAAAAGGGGTTAGGCAGCAGAATGAGAATTCTATTTTTAACTGAGTTTCATGCTTTCATGTATTGACAACACTGTGACCCTTTCAAACGGACAACTGGGCATGTAACTTTTGAACTCTTTCATATTCTGTACACATCAGGAAACACCAGTGTGCCTCTCAATCCAAACACCCTCATTCAGACCCTGCATGCAAAATTCATGATGCTTGTTTTGTTTACTCAAAGTTCATTAAAAGGTATGATTTGAATTTGTTCTCTTAATATTTCCCTTGAAATAAAAAAATTATTGGATGGGTTTACCTGGAAAGAAAATAAAGTTTATTTAGGTTATGGTTATTTTTTTATCAATATTAAAATATAGGAGACATACAAAAGTTCACCCTGAAGCTTCTCATTTCTTTATATTAATGATTTTAATATTATTAAACTTTAAAATAAAAACTAATAAGATTTAAGCTTTAAACTTGTAATCTCTTTTTATGTCGGGGGGTGGGGGAGCAGGATACTGGGGATTTAACCCAGGAGAATTCTTCCTCTGATTTACACTCACAGCCCTAATTTTTTTTTTTTTTAATTTTGAAACAGGATCTCACTAAGTTGCTGAAGCTGACTGTGAACCTGGGCTCTTCCTAACTTAGTCTCCCAAATACTGGGATTACAAGCACTATGGTTTCTTTGCCAATGCAAATCTAATCCTTGGTTTGATGTGTGTAGCCATGGGTGGGAGCATCCTAATAGAACTCGGCTTAGCTTAATAATAAAGCTAACCTTCATGGAACCCTTTTGTGGAGACTGTCCCCTTTAAACCTCACAAGTCTTTGAATGAGGTACTCTTTGTGTTCCTATTTTAAAAATGATAATACTGAGTTTAGATAAAACTGGAAGTTTATTTAACTTGCTTTACATCACATAACTAGTGAATGGAGATGAGTTTGAATATTATGCTGAGTAAAACATAATTATACAACAAATAGTCTACTAACATTTAAGACAAAATTTTGTGCATATTCTTATTTTGTGTAATAATCTTGAACCAAAGACATAGTTTCCCCCTTTCTCATTGATTTTCACATGCCCAAAGCTGCTAGATGCATTTCATTAACTTTACACATCAAGTGGTTAATAATCTTTAAACAGATCTTTAAACCTGACAACTAAGTTTATTTATTAACAGCAACAAAAACAAAAACCACCTGTTTTTCTAGAATCTTTTTTAAATTAACAATTGTCGTATGATCACAGCGGAATATATTCTAATTACCTTCAAGATCTCTTAAGAGACTAATTCCCTAAGTAACTTGGAACATTTATGAACAAAGAGATTTGTAGTTTCTGCCCAGTGTTTGCCACAGAACTGGATGAGTTACAAATTATGTTTTCTTTCAATTGTTTTGCTAAGAAAACATTGCAAATGTAAACTTAACATTCATTATTAATTTTTGGCAGTGATTATCTAGAGAATGTTAATTTATCAAGGCAGCATTCTTTTTTAAGAAATATGCATTCAATATTAAGAATATTGTATTCTCACATCATAATGAACTTCAGAGTAAT
Source organism: Muscardinus avellanarius (assembly GCF_963383645.1). Lineage (NCBI taxonomy): Eukaryota > Metazoa > Chordata > Mammalia > Rodentia > Gliridae > Muscardinus > Muscardinus avellanarius. The sequence goes on from NC_137786.1 coordinate 77,059,009, forward strand.
AGGGACATAAATGCACATAGCACTTGGTAAAAACAGCATTTTAAGTGATCTTAGAAAAGGTAGTATATCCAGATGTAATTAAGGGTAATTTATTTATTTATCTTTTGCTATAGGGTGCCATTTTAAAATGGCGAGGTATCTTCTGTTGATGATTTAGAATAATCAATAATCTGGTTTTAAAACATCTCAACGCCAAAAGAACTATTTTAAGGTTTGTCATGTGAAGTGACTGTGGATTTTGGCTTAGAAATTCAGTAGCTATTTAATCTCCCTGATTTTAGTATTACTTATTAATCTCTGTGCCCTTTGGTCAGAAGTTTGAGGAAGAGCCACATGAACCGAACATGACAAGGTTCATGCCCCTGTTTGTTTTTCCATTGTGTCAGAGGCTAAACTCTTTTAGAAACTCAAAAGCACTCTGCAAAAATTAACGATGGTTGTAAGATTGGTAGAGGAGGGGATGGGAACAAAGTAAAAAATACCGTGGAGTGCCGCTGAGCAATGTGCTGCCAAGTGGGGGCTGTTGGGAGCTGGCTGATGTCCGGAAGGCCGCTCCACTCCAACTTGAGTGAAGCTCTGGGAGGAGTCCAGCCTCCAGGTGACAGGCTTTGCCCTTGTGTGGTGTGCCATGAGGGCAGGCTTCACCATTGGCCAAAGAACCAGGGGTAATAGCTTTAAAAGAGCAGATTGGTTGATTTTAGCTCAAAATTTCATAGTTCATATGATTCTAGTAATCAGGCTTCTGGCCACACCTAGTAATTATTTATTTGTACTTTCAGGTCCTTGAAAGTTTTTGATCCTTTTATATCTAGGTGGCAGAGTTTGGTTGAAATGGGTATGGGCATAGAATCTTAGCCTTCCCATAGAATTTTCAAAAGATTTTCCTTAGGCATGATCTAACACAGGGACTTGAGGAGCTGAAAAGAGAAGGAGTAATATTTGGAAATGGGATGCCATCAGCCTCCTGCAGAGTTTCTCGTGTAGCTACAATCTACCTTCTATTATATTTTTATGAGATTCCTTCCAAAATCCTATTCCAGTGAGCTAATTTCAAATGAGAATTATATTTAATAATATATTTAATAATAGCAGTTTTTAAAAACATGGACTTTGCCAGGTGTAGTGGTGCACACTTATAATCCCAGTACTAAGAAGGCTTAGACAGGAGAATCACAAATTCACAGCCAGCCTGAGCTACTTAGTGAGGCCCTTTGCAACTTAGTGAGACCCTGTTTCAACAATAATGAATAAAAAATAGAGCAGGGGAGTAGCTCAGAGGTAGAATGACCTTGGGTTCAATCCCCAGTAATACACACACATAATACACACACATAATACACACACACACACACACACACACACACACACACACACACAATGGATTTCATATTTAACTTGAAGTGACACTTTAATAGCTATGTAACTTAATATCATTTAACTATAATGATGATATTGTTCACATCATTACACTAACTAAAATCTAAAGGAACTTAAATTTTTCACAACACCTCCACCAATATTAGAGGGCAATTCTAGATTACTGATGAGGAGCCTTTTGTGGTGAGGCCTAGGTATTTTTTTTTCTTTCAGAAGCTTTCTTTATGATCATACATGTATCCTGGGTGAAGAACCAATGTTTTATAGTTTTAACCAAAATGTGTATAGTATATATATATATATATATATATATATATATATATATATATATCCTAATTTAATTTTTTCTTGCTTCTTCAGAGTTTACAATTTTTTATAAGAATGCATATTTGGATATCATAGTTTTTAAATATTTCATATACAATGTTGAATATTTCATTAGTAAGTCAGTAAAAATCAGTGGTGCTGAACGATTTGATTTCTGTTGAATCATTTCCAATCAAATCACAGAGCGCGAACAAACCTTGCTGTCCCTAGTTGCCACACTGCTTTCACAAGTGGTGTGGCAATCACAGTATTATCAGCAGCCCATTTTTGTGTCATCACAACTTTCCTGGAATTGGAAATTATCATTTGCTGGACATATTTTAAATTCTCGTCGTCTTCAGGACTCTGAAAATGAGACAATAGAGAAAATGGTACAAATTCTTACATTTATCCACAGAGCCATGGGCAATTCCCTGGAAGTAGAAAGATGTTTGTAGTACTGTGATCTATAATTAGATACAAATAGATTGCCCTAGTTAAAAAGCCACTTTCTAAATTGTTGTTAATAAAAAAAATTTTTAAATGTATGTTAACTTCAGCAACCAGAAATGGATAAAAATTAATTACTTTTTAAACCATAACCAATAAAAAATTAAAAATATATATTACCTTCAGAAACCAAGAATGGATAAAAATTAATGGCTCTAACTTATGCCAATCATCTCCTAACAGTTGTCATACTCAAAATAAGCAAGCAAAACTTTAGTGGAGGAAAACACCAGCTGTTCAGAGGGTCTTTCTGTTAGTGTTTGAATTGTACTTATTCCCTCTGCTCTTCTGAGAGCATTTAGATAATTTAGATTGAGATTATTTGGATCATCATTGTAAAAAGAACATTTGTAAAGTGCTCATTACACTATAACTTTATTTAAATCTTTATTATACCTCTTCCAGAGATATATTTCACTTCCTTTTTTCTGATGTGGAAAGCATGGTTGGAGAGGCAGATAACTTAATTCAAGGCTACCCAATTAGGAGCAGCAGAAGGTGGACTTTGATGGGGGTGTCTTTGATCCCAGGGGCTGCTCCATCTAACATCTGAGTTGGGCTGGTTAAGAATGTTTGGCTGCAGTCTGACGAGATTAGTTCATTCTGGTGTAAGGTGCTAGCTCTCGGAGGATAGCACCGGGCTCTTAGGATCCCACAGGAATCCTTCCTTGACTTTCAGGAAGCTTGTGGTGGTTTTCATGACAAGTCTGCATCTATTAGATAAAATTAAAGCCTAGATCCGGAGAAAAATGTTGTAAACATCTATTTTCCAGAGGCTTGTTTTGTTTAATTAACAATCACATCACCAGGTTGTTACCTTCTTGCCATTTTCAATTATTTTACCGCTTGTGTCTTCTACATCCATGAGTCACCAAGTTAGGTGTAAGAGGTAGGTAGCAAAGATTCATGAAAAGGTTATAGATTAAGAAAGTAGAAGCCAGGCGTGGTGGCGCACACTTGTAATCCCAGCATTCGGGAGACAGTGACCAGAAGATCACGGTTCGTGGACAGCATCAGCTACTTAGTGAGGCCTTCTGCAACGTAGTGAGACCCTGTTTCAAAATAAAAAATAAAAAATAGGCCTGGGGTTATAGTTTGGAGGAAGAATGCCCCTGGGTTCTATCCCCAGACCCACAAAAAAAAAAAAAAAAAAAAAAAAAGTAGACGTATCTGATTTTGAAATGCAATTCCACTAGTTATTGTGTTAGTAACTTTGGACATCAAGGTACTTAATGTCTCTGTGTCTTGGTTTTCTTGTCTTTAGACATATACTTAATAATAATGAGTTTATAGTACTGTTATGGAATAAGAAGCAACATAAAAATACTTTCTTCCACGTCTGGCATTTGGCAACCTTGCATCCCTGGTACATTTCACTCCACAATGATTAAACCATTGTTTCATATTTCTACTTTGAATCCTTCTACAGCCAAGGATCCCATTCCTTCTTGGCAATGCAACATATATATACCAGCCACAGGGTTCTTTCTTAAATGCTCCTTTAATTTTACATCCTCATTTAAGGAAATCACAGTGTTCATAACCCGGGGAGCATAATCAATCTGGCTCTAGGTCACACCCCTGTATTATTTTTGCCTTCTGTTCTTCTCTGATAGGGTTATTAATGTGGATGCATGGATAGATAGATATGAATATTGATATTTGTAATATATATAATTTTCCTGCAAATAAAATATGTATATATATGTATGTATATATATATATACATACACACACACACACATAGGTTTAATCCTATTAACCCCCAAGCCATTTTCTCAATTTTAGGAAACAAGACACACTTCCCAACCTAATCATTGCTTATTGATGGGTTACATACAGTTTTTTACTGTATAAATGTTTTTCTATGCTATATGTTAGCCTCTCCCAAATTTATCTTTAAAAAAAAATTATTTTGAAATAAGTTCCTGGTAGGCATTACAGATGCCCTCCAGTTTCTAGTTTCTCTTTGTCTTGTCCATACTCAGTGCTTCTCTAGCCTTCTCCACTCTTTCCCTCTTGAATCTTAAGGCTAAGCTTTGTTAGACAGCTGCATCAGCACCTCTTCAACCTCTAGATCTTTTTTTATTGTTTCTAGGCATTATTGCATGTTGACTTTGCATAATCATGATGTTTTCTTTTTGGGTGGTTGGTGGGTTCCAGTACACAGGCTTTGCTTAGGCTTTTTGACTATAGCAGCACAGGGCTTTGAAGAACAGCCTTCCAGGGCTACAGAATTTTATATTTCCCATTTTAAAAATGTTTAAAAGTTTTATTTGTGCATTGTAATTATGCATTGTAGTGGGATTCGAGGTGCCACACTCATATAGGCTCCCAACATCTCTTGGTGTGTCTCCCCCTACAGACACACATGCTAGCATCTTCCTTTCCGTGCATTCTAGTCCAATTAGTAATGAACATAGTATTGTTTGGTCTCTTTGTCCTCAGTCTCCCCTCCCCAGTTCCATTCTACTATTCTACTGGCCTCTCTCCTAATTTTCACGACGTCCTTTTCCTTTCTTATTTTCTCTCTAGCCTCCACATATGCACATAGCCTTTGATGTTCTTTCTGAGTCTGCTATTACTTGGCAATGCCGTCTAGTTCCATCCATTTTCTTGCAAATGACATAACTTTGTTCTTTTTTATAGCTGAGTAAAACTCCACTCTACATATATACCACATTTTCTCTGTATCTATTCTTCTGTTGAACGACACCTAGGTCGGTTCTGTAACTTGGCTGTTCTGAGCTGCGTAATGGGTATACATGTGTGACTATAATATTCTGACTTCAATTCTTTTGGAAAAATTCTAAAAAGTGCTATTTCTGAGTTATATGGTGGTTCCATTCCTAGTCTTTTGAAAGCTAGCTGAAAGCCCAGTGTTTGATACATAGAATGTGGGCTATGTTTCTCTTAAAAGCTTTGTTTATGTGTTTTAATTTTCCCCTTAAGGATCATCCTTTGGTTTTATGACTACACATAAAGGGTCACAAACCATCTACTACTCCTGATACTATTAACTTCATCCCTCAGATTATTAACCTCAAATCACTTTTTCTAGTTTTTAATATTTTTCAGCTACTAATAGTGTCCTTCCTATAACTACATTGACAACAAGAGAATCACAAAGGCCATAGGCTCTATGCAGTGGTTTTCATTGTGCCCAAATCCATACCTTTTTCCTAGCTCATCACTATATAGTTCTCAGCAGTGTTTCTACCTTCTCAAGCAGTAGACAAAAGAGGGTCTCATTCCATTATTGTAGCAGTTTATTCTAATGACTAACCAGATAGTGTTTATATAGGACTGGAGATTTCGAAATGAAGTCAGTAAAATAAAAACGATGTCTTGAAGTGTAAGTGGTATGTATAAAATTCTGTTTCTACAAATTCAAATTAGTTCACTTTGCTTTTACTGGAGTTTTGTAGTTATTCTTTTAAATGAGAGGAAAAGCAACTGGAATTTGAAAACATAAAAGTTCTTCCACAAAATAATCTTGTTTCTTGCTAAAATGTACGTCAGTGATCTAATGGATTATTTGAGGTTCAGATGAGGTTTAGCTTAAGCTTTGAGCTTGGTTTCATTAATTGAAATACAGAGAATAGCTTGATATCTCATCAAATGTTTTTGCTGCTAGAATAAATAAAAAAACTATCTTGAAAAGAAATATTTTGCAATACTATTTTAATCTGTGTAGGCTGCATTAACGAAATACCTATGTATTGTGTACCTTTTTGTGTGCCTTTTTGGTTTTTTGCAGCACTTGGAATTGAACTCAGGGGCATTCTACCTCCGAGCTACGCCTTCAACCCTATTTTTTATTATTATTTATTTTGAAACAGGGTCTCACTAAGTTGTGGAGGGACTCACTAAGTAACAGGCTTGCCGAGAACTTGCAATCCTCCTGTTTCAGCTTCCCATGTATTGAGGTTACAAACATGCGTCATCACACCTGGCTGATTGCGTGTCTTTTAAATTGATTTCTCACAGTTCTGGAGGTGAGAAAATTGTAAATCATATGTTAGCATACTCAGCGTCAAGTGAGGGATTTCTTCTTGGCTTACAAATGGCATTTCACCGTGTCTTCACATGGTTTAAGGAGCAAGCGAGCTCTCTGGCTTCTTTTACAAGGGCACTAATCCCGTTTCTAAGGGAGAAGCCCTCATGACCTAATAGTTCATTAAGGCTCCACTGTATTTATTTATTTAGTGTATGTATGTATGTATGTAAGTATGTATGTGGTACATATTTTTTATGGTACTGGGAATGAAACTCAGAGAGGTTCTACCTTTGAGCTATACCTCCAGACACATGTTTATTTTGAGAGAGGGTCTCCCTAATTTACTGAGGGTCTTACTGAGATTGGCTTTGAACCTATGATCCTCTTGTCTTAATGTTTCAAATACTGGGATTTCAGGCATGAACCTCCATGCCCCTTGGTTCAGTGTGTGTGTGTGTGTGTGTGTGTGTGTGTGTGTGTGTGTGTGTGTGGTGTGTGTGTGTGTGTGTGTGTGTGTGTGTGTGTGTGTGTGTTGCTGAGAATTGAACCCAGGGGCATGCTACCTCTTAGCTACACCCCCAGCTCCTTTTGCTTTTTTGGTTTGAAACAGGATCTTGCTAGATTGCTGAGCCTCGCTACACTGCTGAGGTTGTTCTTGAACTTGTGATCTTCCTGTCTTACTCTCCCAAGTACCAGGATCACAGGTATGTGCCACCATGCCTGGCCAAGTCTTAATACTTTTGTTATCTTTGGAGGTAGATTTTCAACATATGAATTAGAATGGGGCTGGGGAGCAAAAACATTCAGACAGACCATAGCAAATAATCTTTTGGATTTATTTTTTTACTTTTTAAATAAAAAATATATTTTTTATTTTGGAATCAATTTCTACTTTTCATTTTTCTAAAGTTCGGTGCCAATTAGAGTTGACATAAATTTATCAGTTTTAAAGTTATGTTTAATATCTAGTGAGGATAGCTTAATATTTTATAGTTTATTTTTATAATGAACTACATCAAAATATATGATCAAGGTATATATATTTTATTGGAGGAATTGTAGTAATTATAGTTTCACTGGTACCTTTTCCTTCAATTACTAGAGAATACAGAATTTATTTATTTTATCATTATAAAGAAATTATATAATTTCCTAGCTTAATAGAAATAGAAATAGTGTAATGTTTGGAATGTAAATGTATGCTTTTATACCTATAATTAAAAAATATAACCCTAATTCTTAAAAATTCATTTCATAAGTCATTAATAAACTATCATTTGCTAAATCAAAATTTCAATTTCCATTTCTTATCTTCAATATTATTTACCTTATCCTACTTTGTGGAACTCTCTTTTTAGCATTTTAATTAGTTTTACAATTTTATTATAAAACCATATAAACTAGGCACAAAGTGAGCACATGTCTGCTCCTCCCAGTTTCTTAAATAAAACGCCACCCCCAGAGTTCAGGTCTCTGTGCATTTCTGCCTGATCCTATGCTCCTTCGTGCTTTACCAGAAGGAGCCATAATCCAAAACTGCACATTTACAATTCCCATGGATTTGAATGTCCTTTTACTGTTAATGTATATTCCCTTGGTAATAGGCCATTTGTCACTGTGTGTTTTTAATCTTTATTAATATAGTAATATCACTATGGTACCTATCTTTGTTTTTTCATTTGATGTGGTTCCTACGGCATGGCATCCTGCAAGTGGCAGCCTCCCCCTGCCTGCTGCACAAGCCCTCCCTTTGTGTTCTTTGCCTCAACCAAGCTTTCTTGCTCTCCTGAGATCTGGGATCATTTAAAAATCTACTGAATATCCCCAGCAGGACATCCTCAAGTACTATAAACTTCATCCTTCAAAATATGACTTTATTATCTTCTCCCCAGACCTGCAATTTCTTCTGCTTTCCCTTTAACTCACATAATGACCCACTGTCAACACTGTGGTCTGTGCTGTTAAATTTAGTCATTCAGAAATCTCCAGTGTGCTTAACCCTTCCCAATGACTTAAATCACTGAACCCTCCAGAGACCAAAACTAAAAATGAAATAACTGGAAGAAGACATAAAATAATACCTATACAGCCAGGCACGGTGGCTCGTGCTTATAATCCCAGTACTTGGGAGGCTGAGACAGGAATATAATGGGTTCGCGGCCAGCCTCAGCTACTTAGTGAAGCCCTTCACAACTCACGAGACCCTGTTTCAAAATAAGTAATAAAATAGGGCTGGGGTTTAGCTAGAATGCCCTTGGATCCAATCCCCAGTATACACAAAAACATATACACAACATATATATATATATATATATATATATATATATATATATACACACACACACACACACACACATATATATGTATGTATGTATGTATGTATGTATGTATGATACATGATAAGTGAAACAAACCCTAGGGGGTTCCTCTTGCTTTGCTTTGCTTTGGTTTGGATTTTTCTCTAGAGTGTTCTGAGGTGAGTGCGTCTAGCTGAAGAACAGTTCCGCTCATGAAGCCCTTTGATAAGCTGGACCACTGTATTTCTTCTACCTTCAGTATTTGACATCTAAGGTCACACTTCCAGCTAGGGAGAGACAGGCAGAGCAAGTCCAGGGTCGAAGTCAAGGCCTGCACTGTTCAGATTACTTCAGGTCACCTTCCACTGGACGGAAAGGGTCCAGGAAGCGGGAGCTCCAAGTGGGCAGTGACCCCTTAGCCGCAGCTCCGTTCCACAGCAACACAGGAGAATGGACCTCGGTGCACTGTCCTGAGTCTGTGCCACGTGTAGCTTCCTAATGACTTTCGGGCCTTTCCTCCACCCCATTTAACTGCTGCTGCTACAGTCCAAGGCTCCAATATCTCTTGCTCAAACTATTTCAAAACACCTTTTGCCATGTTATGTTTATTTTTTCTAATTCGTTCCCCATGCTAATGTCAGAATTATGTTTCTAAAATATCAGTGTACTGTTATTTCCTTTGGGGACAAAAGAAAATGCCCTGTAACTCTTTGTGGTCTCTAAAATGCTTATGTCATAAACTGTGATACAGAACAGAATGTAAAACAATCACAACTTGGTCTCTGATTATTTCTCCGGCCCTCTCTCCTATCACCCATGTACTTTGAACACATTTGCAACCTCACTGAAGTTCGCTGTCCCCTGATCCTGTGCATTTGTTACCTACTGTCAGTATATTTCTTAAAAAACCTTCCACTGAAGCAGAGTTAAAAGGTATTTTAAGCCCGGTGCCATGGTGCGCCTCTGTAATCCTAGTGCCTAGAAGGCTGAGACAGGAGGATCGCAGGTTTGAGGTCAACCTCAACAACTCAGTGATGCTCTCCACAACTTAGTGAGACCCTGTTTCAGAATTTAGAAAATAAAATAGGCCTGGGGGTATAGCTCAGAAGTAGAAAACCCCTGGGGTAAAGCTAGTTGATGTCTGTCTGTCACCATGCATGAATGCATTTAAACCTCCGAATACAGTCTGAAGATCAGCAGGACTGGCATCTCTTGGAAACTTGTTAGAACTGGGGTGGGTGTGGTGGCCTGTCAGTAATCAGTCAGGGAGGCTGAGACAGGAGGGTCACACATTCGAGTCCGGCCTGGGCAACTTAGCAAGATTGTGTTTCAAATAATAAATAAATTCATTAATAAAGAGGGCTAGGGTCTGTATATACTGTGTTGATAGGCATGATTGGCTCTTATAAAGGGACATTAGTAGCTACTGCAGTTCCTGTTTGGAAACCCCATGTACAATTTCTATTTTTTTTTTTTTTTGGTAAGTGTCAGTGCAAGAGACATTTGATTATTGTGTTTATATCTCCTTTTTATGATTGCTGTATCAACCCTTTAGGGAGAAGTGAAACAAGATTTGAAATAAAAACATTGAGAAATTTAAAAAAATAAAGAGGGCTGGGGGTGTGACTTCTGGGTTCAATTCCCTGGTACCCCTCCTCTCTCCTCCACCCACACACATACACACAGGAGAGAAAAGAAAAGAAAAAGAACTGCTGAGTGCTGGGCCTAGCCTGACCTACTGAGTCAGTGTCTGTGTCTGTGACCTGCTCCCATGGGATCCGACGCTGCGGGAGCTCAGGCTTCAGAAGCATCATTTAGCACAAGGACGACACTTGGTCCTTGGTACACCGTCTCTGGTAGACCTCTAGTTCCTCGTGCAGGAATGGCATCTGATTCAGTTTAAAGTCCTCAAAGCCTTCCACAGAACATCTACCAGATGGAGGCTCTGTACATATATAGAGAGAGACCTCATTTGCATTTTATCTTGTCTTCTCTGGGTATACATGGTCTTCCAAGAAATCATGCTTAGCATTTGGGTATTTTCAGCCCTAAACCAACCAAATTATTCCTCCCCATGAGAAATAGAACCATTTTTTTCCCCTACAAGAACATGTCCTTTTAATCTTGTGAGCATGATACATATGTGTCAAATAAATTGGATGGATTTATTTATAGTTTATGATCACAGTTATTTGTTATGCCTATAAAGGATCCATTAGCTAAAAGGACGTTTTCATAAACACATGTTATAGTAAGATTTGTTTTAAAGCTTATAAGGGATAATGTATATTTTAATGGCACATGCTGCCTGTGAATTTTAATATATACTATGAAATGTCATCACAAGTTCAGAATTTCCCATGAAATCAATTTAAAAAGGAATTCTTTTTTAAAAAGTACAAAAAGATTCAAATGCGTGCTAAAATTTAAATGTTAGTAGATTATAAATCTAATATTTATATTATTCGTTTTATTTTTCTACTTATGATTAGGCAAATATTTTGTAAATAACTTCTTTTTGGTATTAGGGATTGAACCCAGGGGCATTCTGCCTTCATGCCACATCCTTAGCCCTTTTTTTAAAAAAAAAGTTATTCTTTTATTTTTAAAGAAGGTCTGCCTGGCTAAGTGGCTGAGGGTCTTGCTATGTTGCTAAGGCTGGCTTCAAACCTGCAATCCTATCTCAGCTTCCCACGTACTGGGATTACAGGTGTGTGTCACCACACCCAACTCCAGATAGCTTTTAGTCATTAGTTAGTCTAATTTTAGTCATATTGCATTGAGTATATTTAAGTTATTGACTAATACATACATTTGTATTTTTTCTGCATATTGTTCAGGAAAGCAAGTTGATGACTATGAACTACAAAAACTTTAAGAGATCATTTGCTTCTGTTTATATTTTAGTTTATTCTTTCATCCCTATTCTGCTTCATAAGGGGTGAGTTTGAAGAAGCCAATCTATATTTAAAATACATATTAACTCTAAGCCGGGCGTGGTGGCTCATCCTTGTAATCCCAGCGCTTCCGGAGGCTGAGACAGGAAGATCGCACAGTTTCGAAGCCAGCCTTAGCTACTTAGTGAGGCTTTCAGCAATTTAGTGAGACCCTGTTTCCAAATGAAATATAAAAAGAAGTCTGGGAGTATAGTCTGGAGGTAGAAAAGGCCCTGAGTTCCACTTCCAATACCACAAAAAATACATATTAATTTTAGCCTTAGTAGTTGGCTTTCTACTCAACGAGATATTTTATTGTTTGGGTTTTTTTTTCCTTCTACTCTAATATGACTTGTCTGTAAAATGTTTGGTAAAGAAGCATATTTCTTAACTGTCCTATTTTAAGGACAGATATGGAGAGAGTCTTGCTGCAACAGCTTCCTGATCATTAGGGTCAGGTGTTCAGTTTTCTCATTAGAAACACTGATGCCAATGTTTACTTTTGGTGCTTGTCTAACAAAACGGATCTGCTGCCAGAGGCATGTGATGAGCCCTTTTGGCAAACCCTGAATAAAACCAAACATATAGTGAATGAGAATGCCAACTTAAAAAAATTATTATTGACTCAATTGACTGGGAACATTCCTACCCAATTTTCTAAAATTCATCCTGACAAAATGGGAATGCTTTCTTTTTTTGTGCTGGTGCTTTATAAATGAATTTTCAAAATTTAGCATTCAATGGATGAATTCTGGTCGATGAATTGGTATTATTTTATGTCTGAATTTTTTTATAAATCAAATAAGAAGAAACCAAATGTCACCTTTCCTTACATAATTATTTTATTGCCCTAACCAATGTGGTCTCACACTGCTATAAAAGACTCTACTTAATAGAGTCAAGGAACTATTGTGGGTCAATCCAGTAAGAATAATTATACCTGGGTTTTAATGAAATGTTTTTTAAAATGTGAAAACCTGTGTGCTCAACTATTCAACTGGATAAGCCAGCAGAGGATCCCCTGTAGGCCACACACTGTGCTGGGAGCTGGGCATCAACAGTGCACAAGAAAGACTCAAAGTCTAGTCTTCACCTTTGTGGCTTATATTAATTTGGGGACCTGAAGTCTTAAGACTTAATTGGATACTCAGTGGTCATGAAATAAGTGTTCCATAGGAGCAGAAGAGAACCATTAATAACTCTAGATATAGGTTTTAACTTTGCTCATGTTGCTTTATTTTCCTTCCTTCCTTAAATTATAAATTTTCCACTTGCTAGAAGAGATTTCTCAAGCTTTGCAGTAGAGTTCAGCTTATTTTCTTCATGTGAAAATCCATGTGTAATCATTTTAGCAGGTGAGAGAATTCAAGGAAGTGGTGACTTGTTAGGAAATGAGTTTGCAAGGCTGTGACTTTTTTTATTTTTCATTAGTGGTATGATTTCCCAAATATCCCATTTCATCTTTGTGTGAAAAGTATTTTTCCATCACTTCATGGCTACATAAGTGTGACCACTAGGGGGCACTCTGCCCAAGCATTCTTCCCAGAGCAGCCAAAAGACCTTTCTTATTTACTCATCTTGTTTTTGTTTCTAAGCTAAAGGTTTTTGCAAACAGCCTCTTTGTTAGTGGATATTTTATGTTGTCTAAAAACAAACAGCATCCAAATATTTCAAATACCTATTTTTCTAGCTACTATTTGGTCCAGAGACAATTAATTAATTTGTTTAAAAACCCCACAATTTATTGAATATCAAATGTAAGAAAAGCCCTATCACACCCTTTAAAACAGAAATTGTGTCCCCAATATGTTTTTTCCTATGTATAAACATAGAACCCTAAGCATATTTCAGTTGTGAATAGTTGGTGTGTGTGTGTGGGGGGGTGCTGGGGAGTCAACTCAGAGGCAGTCTACCTCTAAGCTGCACCTAGCCCTATTTTATTTTATTTTAGTTTTTATTTTGAAACAGGTTCTCACTAAGTTGCAGAGGGATTTACTAAATTGCGGAGGCTGGCCTCAAACTTGTTTCATGTCTCAGCCTCTCAAGTACTGGGAGTACAGACATGTACCTGGCTGATTTGTTTTAGTTTTTTAAGAATGAAAAGAAATTTTAATTTTTTTATTTTACAATCACTTATATGGGGCCTAATAGGTGTAGTGCACTATTAGACATGGAAGGCAATGGTTTTGTCAGGAAAGGCTTTCAGATTAAAAACAATCCAAAGCCGGGCGTGGTGGTGCACACTTTTAATCCCAGCATTGGGGAGGTGGAGAACAGAAGAAGATCGTGGCTCACAGACAGCCTCAGCTACTTAGCAAGGCTCTTCACAACTCAGTGAGACCCTGTTTCAAAAATAAAAAGACCAGCCAGGTGTGGTGGCGCACGCTTGTAATCCCTGCGCTTGGGAGGCTGAGACAGGAGGATCGTGCAGGTTCGAAGCCAGCCTCTGCTGGCTTAAGAGACCCTGTTTCCAAATAAAAAATATAAAATAGGTCTGGGAGTATAGCCCAGAGGTAAAAGGCCCCTAGGTTCCATCCCCAGTACCACCAAATAAATAAATAAATAAATAAATAAATAAATACCAAAAAATAGAGCTGGGGATGTAGCTCAGAGGTAGAATGCCCCTGGGTTTCAATAAATAAACAAACAAACAAACAAATAAATAAATAAATAAATACAATCTGAGTCCATGGGATTGCTGTGTGCTATGTGTTTATGTATGTGCATGCACACCTTCATAAGTAGACACATAATGCAATGGCAAAACTATAGAAAGGGCAGTTCCTTAGTGGCTCAGGAAAGGCAGTCTCATTGATAGCTACATACTGATATGCAGGCCCCATGGATTTGTACATGTAAAATTAGAGTTATTAGAGATGCCAGAAGTAATCACATTCTGAACATTTCACATTGAAATAGGCTTATTTACTTAAAACGCATGATGTCTCAAATACATTATGTCAGAGTTTGAGATCAAATTCTATTACCTGATGGGGGATTTTAAAATTATTTCACACAACCTCAGCCCTTGCTTTAGCTGCTTGAAAAGTATTCAGGCAGAAAGCACAAAGGAGGGATACAGGAGGTTTATTTAGAGAAGCGAAGGTACCATATGAGAAAGGTCATGAAGAGAAGGGAAAGGGTCATCCTCCAGGGAAAGCTCTGGCCATTCCTGGGAATGGAAAGAAGGCCTGGGGCATTGGGATTATGCTCCAGAGACAGGATATGGAGTGGTTTGTTTTCAGGTATGGAAAGCAGCCTGGAGCCTTCTACATGTTGGTTTTTATAGTCCCCCTGGACCTTCTTTGTACATATTACAGGGTGACTGCCCTTTGTGGTCTTTTTTTGCACTTTAGTGACCTTGTGTTTTTTCTCTGCCCCCTTTCCTCAGGGGAGGGGTCAACATGAGTAAGGCTCTGAAGGTAAACTTCTGATCTGTCCAGCAGACTTCATTTGCTAATGTCTAGGTAGCTACCTAACAGCACCTTTGATTCCTTTATTTATTGAGTGGCTGTTGTACGTGAAACCCAATTCTATGTTTAGTTTATAGCAATAACAATACTGAGAAAGCCCCTTTTCTAGTGGTGTTTGCATTTGGTGGTGGTGGCGGCAGGGCAGGTGTGCACAGCACATGAAGATTGTTATGAAAAAGGGTAGTGCTGCTGTAAAAGGATTAAGGAGATGGGAACAAAGCTATTCTATGTAGGGAAGCCAAGGGGAGCCCCTCTGAGGAGGTATTATTAGAGCAGAGATCTGAAGGGAATGAGAAAGAAAGCGGTGCATATAATTGGGGCAGACACTTCTAGATAAAGGAAAAGGTAGTCCGGAGCTTTATTCTAGGAACAGTGAGAGCTTGTGGGTCTAGAATGTGAGGGAGAGAGGCAGAAGCTGGTGTCAGTGATAAGTGAGAAGACCTGCAGAACTTTCCTCCAATAAGAGGAGAAGCCATTGGTGGACATCATGCACAACAGGAAGCTGATCCCACCTGGCTTTTTGGAGGAGAGCTAACTTCTGAGCTCAGTCTCAATTGTATGAGGCTGGGAGGAAAGGAGGAAGCCTAGCTTCAGTGGTTATGCAATTGTCTAGGCAAGAAATGGTGATTCTGCATGAATTTGAGGAAATTTCTTAACATTGTTGAAGCTGTTTCCTCACCTTGAAGTGGGAATAATAAGACCTGTGTATTGACTTGTTTTGAGGATTAAATGATAACATGCTGGGTCCAGTGGGCCAAAGGTTTGTGAAGCTGATTCATTCTTACACAAACGTTAAAAAGTGTGTTTCACCCAGTCAAAGTCATGGCTCTGAGTCTAGGAAGAGTGGGGATAATACCTACTATTCTCCCAGTCTCCTGTATTCAGGGCCAAATATACTTTCCACATTAACTGTCTTTCTCAACACAGTTCCAAGTATGAGTTTCTTTGCCAGCACACCTGACCTCAATTTGCACACCTGTGATACTTCCTTGAAACTTAGGCCAGAATTTGGAAATTTGGTATTCAAAAACTTTACTATTTGGCTTCTGCTTGCTATTTCCTGAAAATGCCCCACCTTCCAATCCTCTTGAGTTTTATTTAGGCTCTTTCTTCTTGGAATGTTCTTTACTTGTGGAGGTTGTGAATCGCAGTCTACACACACACACACACACACACACACACACACACACACACACATACAGTCATATAACTAATTGATCATGGCAGAATTGAAGTAGCCCTATTCTGCCGAGTGGCAGAAAAATCCCAATTCTACTCTTCCGGAGGAATCTCTTCCTGTTGGTGTACTAAGGTCGCCAGGGACTCTTCTAATATTAAGCCACCTGGAGGAACGAGGCAGATGACCTATATGTGTGTGTGTGTGTGTGTGTGTGTGTGTGTGTGTGTGTGTAGCCTTTTCAAGTCCAGAAACTATTCCCAGAAAAGTAGCCATAGTTTCTCGCTAATCTCAACTCCCCAGACCTGTCTGGCATTAGTCTAATCCTCAAATCTGTTTGACGTGGTTGTTCCTCATTTCTTCACTCTTTGCTTCTTTATTCGTGTATGTGAGTGTGTGTATGTGAGTGTGTGTGTGCGTGCACGCATGTGTGTGTTTAATTGGTGCACTGTAACTGTACATCTCAGTGAGTTTCAAAGTCATACACACTAACATGTACATGGGTCTTGGTGTGACTCCATTCAGGTCCCCCTCTGTATCTCTTCTCTTCCCACCCTACAGATCTGCAGATCTGTTCTGGTCCAGGGTGGGAAGTTTCGCCCTTGCTCAATTTTCTTCCAGACCTTTGATCTCTTTATTATTTTCTTCTACCTTAGCACCAGTGCCTTCCCTGGGCAATTACTGTTAATCAGTCTTACTGTTGCTTGAATGTGTGGGGGTGGTTATAGATGAAAAGGAAATTCAGAGGGGAAAATTGGGGGTTATTTCAGAACATTATACTAGCACCTACCCTTTTATGTCTGGTAACTCCTACTTGTCTTTTCAGGCCCATCTTGCTTATCAGCTCCCAATCCCTCACATCACAGGAGATAAGCATGGCACGTTTTCCCTCGGGGCATTTCATGTGTGCCCCTACTCAGATTCTTATCACTTAGTATCAGATCCAGATGCTTCCTGAATTGTTACTCCTGACTTTTGTTGGTTGGGTCTTTGATATGACAGGGACTGCCACTCCTGTCTCTTTAGTGTGTTTGGTTTTATTGGTTTTATTTTTGTCTTAGTTAGATATGGCTATCATAATAAAACACTGGAGTTTTCACAACAGAAAATTCCTCCTCACAGTTTTCCTCGAGGTTCAAAAGTCTAAGCTCAAGATAGCAGCCAGGTGGATGTTATTCTGAGACCTATCCTCTTGGTTCCTAGTAGTCACTAGCTTGCTCTCAAGACCTCTTCCTGCATACACACTGGGAAAGAGGGAAGCAAGCTCTCTGGTAAGTCTCCTTGTAAGGGCACTAATCCCATCTTGAGGACCCCTCTCCAGTGACCTCATCTAACCCTAATTATCTCCCCAAAGCCCCATCTTCAAATACTATCACATTGGGGAATAGAGCCTCAACTCTACAAACATTCAAAGGCCACATTCACGGGCCACAAACATTTAGTCCATAAAATTTTTGCTTTGTTTTTCTTTGTTTTAACCTCTAGTATTAACCTTTAGTCTTACTGATGGTACAGTTCTCCTGGAGACAAATAAATACTGGCTAAGTGAAAACATTAAGTATGATCTTCTAGACAAGGAAACTTCCTCATTCCTATCAATAAGGCTTAAGGCTCTCTAGCCAGAAGATTAGAATTTTTTTAGCTATGATTCTTATAAGATCAAAATTTAATGATTTTTCCCAGTCCACAATTTTGCTTTTTAGTCTTCTTATGCTATGAAAAATACAGAAAGTGATAACATTTGTGAGCAATGAGGGAGCTCATATCCAGGGATGTGCAATTCTGGGGCTTGGTGTCATCCTTCACCGCGCCATCCTGACTAGCAGTAATAGGCTAAAGAGAATAACTAAGCTACTTGGGCAAGTTTTGCTCTCTAATAGAGATAAATGATTATGTTTTCAAAACTTATGGAAACTTATATAAATTTATATATATTCATTCTCTCTATATATATATTACACAGGGAGAAAAATATCTGGAAAAAATAAACATGTGATTTTCTAATGATGCTTTTGTTGTTATTTGGTTAAGTCTATGGCAACCACAAAATTTGTATGTTGCCCTGTTTCTGCACCACAAGTAGAAAAATGTCCTAAACTTTTAAGGATGCATGTCCAAATATATTGTGACTTGTAGCCATTTTTTCTCAGAATATGAAGTTTGAGAACCAACTCAATCAGGGTTGCCTCAGATGCTTATTGAATATGAAGTTTGGGGAAATCTTTGAATTAGAATCTTCCATAATGAAGACTAGCTATCTGAATTTATAATGGAATTTCTAGGTGATTTTTATGTCCCAAAGAATTTGTGATTTATTGCTCCAAGTAGTGGGGATAGAGAACAGTTAAATTCTGCAGTGGTCTCCAAAGGAGCTCTTATTTGTCTTTTATTGGTTGCACTACTAGGGATTGAATCCAGGTCTTTGCACATTGCTATGCAAGAGCTCTACAACTGAGCTACATCCCTTGCTCTTTTTTTTTTTTTTTTTTTTTTGTGGTACTGGGGTTCCTGGAAGCCCTTCTATATCCGGGCTATACTCCCAGACCTATTTTTTTTTAATTTTTGTAAACAGGGTCTCTTAAGCCAGAGCGCACAGCTGGCTTTGAACTTGCGCGATCCTCTTGTCACTGCCTCCCAAGCGCGGGGATTACAAGCGTGCACCACCACGCCTGGCGTTCCCTCGCCCTTTTTATACATTTTTGTTTTGAGACAGGACCTCACTAAGTTGCAGAGGCAGGGCATGAACTTGCAATCCTCCTGCCTCACTCCGTTTCCTGTGTACCCAGGAGTACAGGTGTGTAACACCATGCCCAGATGTGAGGAATCGTTTTTATTTATTTTAGGACAAGAAGTTTTGCATTACAAATCCATTTTAGTTCATTACTTCTGGAATATTCTACTTTTAGTTTTCTGTACTTCTTTCATCGATTTTGGTATTTCTTTCCTCTTTCTTTCTCTAGCTCATTATCTCATACATACACATTCAATCTCTCTAGAAATATATCTACAGAGATATCTAAAACCTTTAATTTTATTGATATACAAACTTTATCTCTGTGATTTTCAAAATAATGTATCTATAAAAGTCTTCCCTCTTGTTTTATTCATGCCTTTTTTCTTGGCAAGTTTTCGTAAGGTTATCTATTTCATTTGATATCCCCCAAGAGTAAGTGTGTTTTCATTGACTCTATGTTTTTCTCATAAATATTCTATCTTTTCTTGATTATTTACTTTTGATCTAATAGTTTCTTGATCTATATTTAGTTTTTGATTATTCTCTTTTAATTTTTTTGCTTTGTAAATACAATTAAGTGAAAGTTTACTTCTAAGTCTCACTGTACCTGCTTTTTAAGAAAAGTTGTTTAATACTTTGTCATTTAGTTCCAAATTTCTACTAATTTTCATTTTTAATTTTCTTAATTTAGAAGCACATTTAAATTTTTAACATATTTTGTTCATTTTTTACTACTTTCTTATTATTTATTTCCAATTTGATAGTATTGGGTCAAAATGTAGTGTGTCTGATAGTTTAAAATTATATTTGTTGAAGCCAGATGTGGTGGCGCATGCCTATAATCTCAGTACTTGGAAGGTTGAGACAGGAGGATTACAGGTTTGGTGGTAACTTAGTGAGACACTATTTCAAAATAAAAAGGGGCTCAGGATGTCACTCAGAGGTAAAACACCCCTGTTTTCAATATCCAGTGCCACCAAAAAATACTGTTTGTTGACATTTGGGGGAGATCATAGTACATAGTCATTTTCTGTAAGTACTTACTATTATTTTCACAAACTTACAATTTGTTCAGAGCATTTACGTCCTTACTTTGTGTTTTATCCTTCTGACTGTCATGTGTCTTACACAGGTTTTAAATCTTTTATTTTGATTATTTGTTGCTTCTACTTCTAATTCTATAGTTTTGCCAAATATAGTTTAAGATTACATTGATTTATTTCATATGTTTGATGTTTTTAGTAGAGTATTCTTTTATATGCTTTTGGGACTTTTTCTTTTAAATTTTATTTTTCTGGTATTCTTATTGCTAATATAGCCCCTTTTTGCTCTTTTTATTGTTTATATGGTTTATTCTTCTTCTTCCTTTTTTTTTCCTTATGGTCCTAAAAATTGAACTCACAGCATTCTACCTCCAAACCACACCCCCCCATCCGTATTTTAATTTTTATTTAGAAACAGAGTCTTGCTAAGTTGCCGAGAGCCTCACTTAGTATCAGGCTGCCCACGAACCTGTGATCCTCCTGTCTCAGCCTCCCAGGTATTGGGATTACAGCCTGTGTCACCATGCCCACCTCTACTTAGTACTTTGAATATAACTTAATGGTTATGCTTTTCTTTAATTATGGCAAATTCTCAGCATTTACTCTTCACAGAGTTTCACCATTTCCTCCATCCTCCTTTGTCTTTTGTTTGGATAATTTGTTGAGGTGGTTTCTTGTGTCTAAGTCCTCTGTACTAGCTTCCAGCCTTGTCTTTCTATTCTGCATTCTGGGTACTGTCCTCAGTATTCTCTACTTTCTCATCGGTTCACTCCTTGAACTCAGCCTAAAGTTTTCCTGCTTATTGCATCTTTTAACTTCAGTATGTATGATTTTAAGCTTCAGGATTTGAGTATTTTTATATTTACCAATTCAAGCTGGTGTGGTGGTGTACGCTTGTAATTGCAGCATTTGGGAGGCTGAGGCCGGAGGATCGCAGTTCCCGGACAGCCTCAGCTACTTAGTGAGGCCCTTTGCAACTCAGTGAGACCCTGTTTCAAAATAAAGAGTACAAAAATAGAGCAGGGGGTGTAGCTCGGAGGTCAAATGCCCCTGGGTTCCAATCCCAGACCCGCAAAATTAATTAATTAATTAATTAATAATAAAATATATTTACCAATTCATATTTCACTTCTTTGTATTTTATAGACTCTGGTTCTCTTATTGATTAAATTGTCTTAATCTTTGGCATACTCTTTTAGGATCTTTGTCAGATTGTTTCATGACATTAATTTCATCTAGCGTGCACTTATATATAAATGGTTACTTTTATTAATTGTTCTTTAGTTGTACCTGCCCATTGTCTTGATTTTTGTTGACCAGTCGCACTTTACTTTAATACTTCATTGACATATATTTACAGTGGACTTTTCTATGTGAACCCATTGGGCATCTTGAGCTGGAAGTCCCAAACAGCCTGGTGTAGCAAGAGAAAGCAATAAAAAATAACTATTAGTGTTGTCACACTATACTTGTGATGTCAGTTAGCCCAAAAGCAAGAATTTCTTCTTAAAATCTTTTTTATAGCCATGATACTTACTGAAAAATACACTTTGATTGACTTGAAGCTATTCTTAACTTTGATTGCTTCTTTTGTAGAACTGTTTGATTTGATTTGAAATTATTTCCTAATGCAATATACTATCATGTATATTGTGTATATTATCATGTATCATGTGCATTGAAGAGTATACATTTTGGAGGGAAAAGGTAACAGTGAGACTGGTTATGTTTCAGTGTCAAAAGATATGTTAGAGTATTGAAGACTTCCTCATTGGATGCATCTTTAAAAGCCTTCTGTGTTCTACTAGGGGTAGGACTCTGCCCCTCAGTCAGAGCTTCTACTTACTTCCTCACCTGCTTTCACTCCACAAATACATTACGGAGCACGTATGACATGCCTGGCACTGCTCTCTGCACTGAATACATGAAAAGCTTGTACCATCTTGGGGCCTCCACTCCAGCTCATTGTTAATAGTTTTAATCCAATAAGGTTTTTATGAATCAATGAAACACTGCATAAACTTAAAATTCTGGGTTTGTTTTTTGTGCATAGTGAAGGTAGGAGAATTAGAGTGGTGATTCTGGGATTTTATTATCTCTTAGTGCAGGAACTGTATTCAAAGAAACTCACTTTTATTCTTCTTGTCACTTCATGTACAACAAAAAATACTCACTACGTGTGGCTATGCTTCTGTTTTCCTTGTTCTGTTTTCTATAGTAGACACTGGTAGGAAATTATCAGTTATTCTAATACTATAGTTATGGGTTTAAATGCAGAAAAAGACTGATAATATATTTTATCTGTCTATGAGCAGAGGTGCCAATTTTATTTATTTATTTTTATTTTATTTATTTATTTATTTTTTTGGGGGGATGGAACCCAGGGGCATTCGACCTCCAAGCTACACCCACTGCCCTATTTTTTATTCTTTATTTTGAAACTGAGTCTCACTGAGTTGCAAAGGGCCTCACTAAGTAGCTGAGGCTGTCCTCGAACTACAATCCTCTGGTCTCAGCCGCCCAAATGCTGGGATTACAAACATGAGCCACCACGCCCAGCTAAAGGTGTCAGTTTTAGAAAATAAGTTCAAGTCTTCCAGGTCAGAAAGCAAAGGTAAATTAAGCCATGCTAGAAAGGCACAGGATTATTTGAAATCTCAGAATCACATTTTGAATGATAGCAGTCAAAGATGGGGCCCATTTTTAATTAGGCAGAAGATGTTTCTTAGAGTTCCTTTCACTAATTGGGTAGGTGTATGGGGACTAATGGTTAGAAGCAGTTATAAGGCACTAGCTTTCATTGACTTACTCATTTTGTTCTGTTTTGCTGCTGTGATTAATGAATTTCTGAGCAATGATGATTATTCTAATCCCAGTACATTATTCAAAAACCAAGCACTAATAGATGGAACACTCAGCTGAAGGTCAGAAAATTCCACTCTGGGTTCATGGCTTGCTTTCCATGTGATCCGAATTTTTCCTTCTTTGTGGAAATATGGCGGATGGATGTTATGATGAACAAAATGCTCTAAGTGACAAAGTTAAAAAGTATTATGAGATCAAATGTGGAAAATAATAATAATTTAGAGAAAAAACTCTTATTCACCTATAAATAATATTTAGAATTCATAAACAACTTTTCAGTGGACATGTAGATATCGTCCTCTATGGATGAAAGAATTGCAATTATTTTTCCATCATTTTATTTTTATTTTTTAAATTTATTCTGTCCTTTTATTCTATTGCTTGGAGAGTGCCAGTAGTCTCCAGTTCTTTGATTCTTCTCTCAATCAGAACTGCCATTCTCAAAACTCTGAGGAACCATATTATTTATCAATCGAACATTATTCTTGACAATATCATTGCTTCCAATTTTTAAGAATAAGATTTTTTTCTTATTTCTTTTTTAAGTAATATTTTTAAATTGAAAATGATGTACATTTAAACTGTGCTTGGTGCCCTTTCCCTCACCCCATTTTTCCTTTTCTCCCTCCCAACAATGAGTGTCCAGGTTAACCATGTTATATTCATACTTTTACATATTCGGATGTAACTTCTCCATTAATCAACCTCAGTTTTCTTCCTCTCCTTTTCTTCCATTGTAGCTTTGCTGAGATTTCCCCTCCATTATCTGGAGTCCCTCTGGTATCCCCAATGCTCCCTAGTTTGGGCATATAAAGAAAACATATGTCCTTTCTCTTTCTGTGTTTGGCTGATCTCACTTAACATAATGCTCTCCAGATATTTCCATATGCTTGTGAATAGCATGATTTTGTTCTTCTTTATAGGTGAATAGAATTCCATTCTGTGTATTTCCCATAATTTTGCAATCCATTCATCTGTTGATGGAGACCTAGGTTGGTTCCATATTTTGACTATTATGAATTGTGCTGCTATGAACATAGGTATGCCTATGTTACTGTAGTTCTCTGATTTCAACCTCTTTGGAAAAATACCCAGGAGTGGTAGAGCTGGATCATATGATGGATCTATTCCCAGTTTTCTAAGGAATCTCCACACTGATCTCCATAGCGGCTGAACTAGTTTGCACTCCCACCAACAGTGTAAAAGAGTTCCTCTTTCCCTACATCCTCTCCTGCATGTGTTATTTGATTTCTTTATGCTTGCCACTGTGACTGGGGTTAGATGGAATCTCAGTGTAGTTTTGATTTGCATCTTTCTGATGGCCAGTGATGAAGAACATCTTTTCATGTATCTATTGGCCATTTGTATCTCTTCTTTTGTGAAGTGTCTATTTAGTTCAGTTGCCTATTTTGTGATTGGGTTGTTTGTTTTGTTAGTATAGAGTCTTTTGAGCTCTTTGTATATTCTGGATATTAGTCCCCTATCAGAGTGGTGGCTGGTAAAGATTTTCTCCCATTCTGTAGGCTTTCTCTTTAGGTTCTTGGTGGTTTCCTTTAATGGGCATAAACTTTTTAGTTTGATGCCATCCCACTTGTTAATTCTTGCTTTAATTTCCTGAGCTTTGGAGGTCTTGTTGGAAAAGATACTGCCTGTGGCTATATGTTGGAGTGTTGAGCCTATGCCCTCCTCTAATAAATTTAAGGTTTCTAGTCTAATATCTAAGTCTTTGATCCATCATTTTAAACATGATAAGACTAATACCTGACACTAAATAGTGATTTCCAACTTTTTTGTTTTCTTTATTTTTTCATATTTATTTATTTATTTATTTATTTATTTATTTATTTATTTATTTATATTTTTGTGGTACCAAAGATGGAAACCAGGGGCATTCTACCTTGGAGCTACAGCCCCAGCCCTATTTTTTAGTCTTTTTATTTTTGAAATTGGGTCTCACTGAGTTGCAAAGGACCTCACTAAGTAGCTATGTAGCTGAGGCTGTGTGCGAACCAATCCTCTGGTCTTCACCTCCTGAATGCTGGGATTACAAGTGTGTACCACCACGCCCAACCTCGCTTTTTTATTCTAATCTCATGCAATTCTTACAAAAGCCCCATAGATAAGATCATTTGTGTGCAGCCTCATGGAAAACAAGCTTAAAAGCAATTGGGTGCATTTTCCTTATCCCACAGACCTGATGCCATTTTAGTTTCCATACAAGTGGGGAATTCTGCCAATCTCACCTCACCCCTGTGCATGGTCCAGAAACAACATGTTTGCCAAGCATACAACTTGGTGCTCTTATTTTCTTAGGCCTCCAGAATACCATTGTCAACTTAAATTTTCCTTAAGACCTGTTCCTGTAAATAACTCATAGCATTTATTACAGACTAGCAGAACAGCAAAGGAACTGCAATTATTTCAGGGAAGAAATGTAATAGATTAAGACTCCACCATTCCCCAGTGACTGTCTTTTAAGGATTTAAATGCAAATCTGATTTTGTTTTATCCCAAATATGAAAGGCTTTGATTTTGTGACATATAATAACACAGTCAGGGTTCAAATGATCCCACAAAGAAAAAAAAATGCATTATCTAGGAAGTTTTCTATTTTTCTTCCAGAATCCAAGATAAGTCAAAAGGTAGAATGTAGTTGGTATTTACTCTGAATTTACGGGTCATCCACCATTTTGATGACGATGATGATGATGATGATGATGATGATGATACTTTTACCAAATTTGTCCATTACTTAAAAAAAGGAAATACACAAGTGCCAGGCACGGTGGTGCATGCTGGTAATCTCAGTATTTGGGAGGCTGAGACAGAAAGATCGCGCAAGTTTGAAGGCAGCCTCAGCTACTTAGTGAGGCCCTTTGCAACTTAGTGAGACCCTGTTTCAAAATAAAGAATAAAACATAGGGCCGGGGGTTTATCTTGGAAGTAGAATGTCTCTGGGTTTCCTCCCCAGTACTGAAAACAAAACAAAAAAGAAAACGCACAGGTGATTGGCTGGGTTTCAGCTCAATATTCTGTTTTATTATAAACATACACAGTGAGTACAGATAGGCTGGTATTTTGTACACAATGCCATGTCTGCAGCTATAGTAAATTGGCTCCTATCACAGAATTTCTACAGTAATGATAGAAACATGTCCGGAGCTTGGAAGCAGGCTTTAGGAGGTATAGCAGAGCTATCTAATCACAGGACTTAGTTAGCTTAGGCTCTAAAGTGGAGAGTTACAAACTCAAAGGCCTTCAGGAGCCAGCCAGTCACACTATAAACGTGCAAATGAAACCACTGGAGGGCCACTGAGAGTGTTGGCAGTGGGGACATGGAGCGCACATGCCCTCCCTTTCCATGCAAAGTATTGAAACGTTGTGCTGGTCAAACAGAGCACATGCCCAGGAGGAAGTTCTCTGTGCAGTGTGTGGCACTTGCTGTTAAGCCCAGTGCAGTTCTCTCCGCTGGTTTAATTGGGAGAGCATGTTAGATTTGTTCAGCATGTGGTATGCATGAACCAGGCGTTAAAGCTTTGGCTGAAAAGGAGTTATCTACCAGAGCACATTGCCCTCACTCTCCCTCTATTTCTCCTCTTCCTTCCTCACCAATCACAGTGCAGGACTAGAAATATAGGCCTTAGAGGCCAGAGCTCTACTTACAACAGGCTGTCATTTTTGTCTTTTAACACTAAAGGCGCACTGCCATTAATAGGAGATGGCAGCTGTTAGTTGACTAAGTAATGCTAATTTTAATTTCAAGAGAATATAATATTTCTATACTATGTAGAACTTTTATTTTTTTTTAATTTTGATAATGGCATATGCTTATTCTGAAAGCAAAAGCTAATTTGGAATAATTTGCTTTTTCACAGGTACTGGGACATATTTCAGTACTTAAAATACTTGTAAAACCAGTTTATGCCTAAAATAATGTCTCTGCTCAGTGACATTTTCCAGTTTTCCCTTTTGTGGATAACTGAAGATGTTCTGTTTACTCTTCCTTCCTGTCCAGTGAAAATGCAGAAAAGTTAAGATATTTGAATGAACTTTCCTTGGATTCTTTTCGATTTCTTTACATAAATATTTCTGTGGGACTTCAAAAACAGCAAACAGAAAAATTGTACAGAATGATTTACCATTAGATTAAATAAGAAGAAGTAAAATAAGACAAAGTCAGAAGAAATATTGAACTACCAGAACTAGGAGAACAGCAAAATATACATGTGTATAATAAAAAATAGTAAATATGGAGCTCTATTTACTTTTGATTAATTTTATCTTTTCAGATAGCCAGGTCACTAATAGGGTTTGGAATGATATACTATGATGTTTTTTACTTTGTAAATTTTTTGCAAAAGTCACAAGAAGCAAAAAGTCATGCTGTGTTCTAACTCTAAGAAAACAGAGAGAGAGAGAGAGAGAGAAAGAGAGAGAGAGAGAGAGAGAGAGAGAGAGAGAGAGAGAGAGAGAGAAGAAGCAGACAGATAGACAGACAGACAGACATGAGGAAGAATGCTATAAAAACTGAAGCCAGCCAGTTTGAGCCATTGGTCATTAGTAATGATAGGAAGAAAAGAGGTGGGGCCAGTAGAAGGGACTCACATTTGAATGGGAAATTACTTTCATCCAGAAACTCACTTGCAATTTTCACTCTAAAAACTGTTTGCAGCAGGGCGTGGTGGCGCACTCTTGTAATCCCCACACTTGGGAGGTGGAAGAGACAGGAGGATCTCGCAGGTTCGAAGCCAGCCGCGCTGGCTTAAGAGACCTTGTTTCCAAATAAAAATATAAAATAGGTCTGGGAGTGTAGCCCGGAGGTAGAAGGGCTTCCAGGAACCTCAGTACCACACACACAAAAAAAGTAAAAAAAAACAAAAAAAACAAAAAACAAGCAACAACAACAAAAAACTGTTTGCAGACTTTTATTTGAATGTGTGCGGAAGGCTTAATGTTATCATATATTTCTTATGCTTTTATGAAAGAGAAACAGGAATGACTATCTGTTCCACAGGACAGTTTTCTGTACCCCCTCTCAGGATTTTCCTGTTTTTCCCCCTTCCCTTTGGAATAGAATTTGGATACTGGTAACACTTTAGGTAATTCCTAAAAAAGAATAAGACCTATCCTAATAAAATTATTAATAAGATTGTGCTAAATAAGTAGACCACTTTGAAATATTCTAAGTGGATATTATTATCAAATGATAATAACAGAACTTTACTTCTGGGTAATGCCTAACTATATTATTGTAGAATGTACATGACAAAACTCCATTTGATCTAAATCAACAAAGAGATGGGACTTTACTTATATCGCCTGTGAGGATTAAAGTCTGAAAATATTTTTCTTACGTGAAGGAAATGGGTTGGTGTTATATGATCAGTCTTTTGGAAATTTGCAATACAAATAACCATTCTACAACATGGAATGACCTTCAGAAATGAGTTAAATTGAGTGGGCATGAAGGCTTCTGGTATGTTTCAAACTCATCATTCTCCAATCAGTTCTGTGTCATTAATTTTGGGTTTTTACTACTACTAGGAAGCAATCCAAAACCACTTAAAACCTGCTAGATGGTTTCCATTTGAGTCATTGCCAACTTATTTCCCCAGCTGAAAATATAGGGATTGGAGACAAAACTGGGAGAAATGTGTAATCCAACACTCAGTCATGCCAATAGCTTTAAGAACAAAAAGATTCAGCAACTTCAGGACAGACTTTTAGTGTAAATTCAAGTGCATATGATACAAAACTGGTATCTAAATTAGAATTATATCTTAGAATCATCCAGGATAAACTTGTACTATTATGATGACTTTAGGAGCCAAAATGTGATAATTTCTCATTTTTCCTGCTAATTGTGCTCAAAGATAGCCTAGATGATCTAATGTTATTTTAGCCATGGATTTTATTATTTTTTCATGAAGCCTTGTATTAGATCAATTCACAAGAAGGCTGTGCATTTTGGTATTCTCCCAATTTTTTGGTTGATAACTATTGTGTAAGGAATTCATTTAGAGAAAAAGGGGTTGAAGCAAAAAAATTAATCTAACCCCAAAGTGAATAATTACCATTATTAATCTTCCAGCTTTTCTTGGGTAATAATAGCTCATAGACACCATCTATTGGCAAACATTTTATCACAGCTAACCATATCTATTGTAGGCCCTAAGTTCAAAGATGGTAACAAAGAAATTTATGTGTATTAGACTTGTGTGTTGGGCAGTAAACTAAAAATGCCAGGCAGTATTCAGTTCAAAACACTTTAAGTAGTAGAACTAATAAAAAGTTAGATTGGGAAGAAAAAAGTAGGCCAGGTATGTTTGAATAAAGGCCTATCACTTGAGTCATTCCTTGGAAGAAGGATAAAACTGGCTAAAGGGGGAGATGAAAGAATAATAAGAAATGTGTACAGAAAATTGAGAAGTCGTCCAAGGTTAATGGTAGGTTTTCGAGTGTGAGGGTGGTGAGAAGTTTGAGTGTGCAGAGAATGGGGTCAGGGTGAGGATTGCAAAGCAATTCTTTATGCATCAGGGCTCGAAAGTACAGATTTCCTACAAGAGACCAGGCAAGTTGTTCAGGTAGGGTTCCAGGGACTGGAAAGCATAGCAGAAACTGGTGAATATATTCCTCTTCTGAGAGAAGTCATTATTCATCTCCAAATTCTCTACGACAGATACTCTAGAATCAATTTCAAGAGAGTTTGAGTATCTGAACTGATGTGTGAAAACATCTGTATATTTATTTATTTATTTATTTATTTATTTATTTATGCATTTATTTATTGTGGTGCTAGGAATTGAACTCCGGGCAGTCTACCTCAAGCTACACCTCAGCCCTATTTTATTTTTTATTTGGAAATTGGGTCTTGCTAAATTGAGAGCCTCAGTAAGTTTCTGAGGCTGGCTTTAAAACTGTGATCCTCCTGTTTCAGTCTCCCAAGTATTGGGTTTTTTAGGTGTGTACTACCATGCCAAGCAAATATCTGGGCTTTTCAAAGATTGAACAAGCTGGGCGTAGTGGCACATGCTTGTAATCCCAGTAGCTGGGAAGCTGAGGCAAGAGGATTGCAGGTTTGAGGACAGCCTGCAGTAACTTAGTGAGATCAAGTTCCAAAATAAAAAAAATAAAATGGGACTAGGGGAGAGCTCAGAAGTAGAATTATCCTGGATTTAATCCCCACAACAAAAGAAAAAAAAACTCATCAGAGCAAGCAAAACTTGTCTGGAGGCTGATTTCATCCTATGACACAACAACCCAAATAAGGTAGAAATGGGAGTGTTGATGCTTTCTTGTCAGGCCAGAGATATAAAGAATATTTCAGGAATGTTGTCACAATGGATTTCTATAAGTGATTTTGAACAGGAAAGAGCAGAGCTACAGATTCCAGGAAGCCTCTTCCCTTTTTTCTTCACTTAGGGGCTAGAGAGGTATCCAGATAAGTACTGAGCAGGACTTGGTGACTGATTAAGCTGGTCCTTCTGAGTGTTTCTTTAGGGTGCTCTGGCTGGGGCTGGGGCAGGTTGTAGGTCGTCAATGCCCACCCTCCCCTGCTCCTCACAAAATATCGTTTGCATCAGTAACCTCTAGCTGGACTTTACTTTTTAATTTTTTATTGGTGCATTATAGTAATATATCTTAATGGGGTACAAGAAGGCAAAGGCATATATGCACACCTCACTCATTGAGCCTTTCCCCAATTCCTTCCCCTCTCCCTCATTCTCAGGTTTGGCTTAGTGATTGACTTTGACATCTTGGTGAATATACACCATGTACATTAGGAAACTTCCCTCTTCCCCCTTCTCATCCCTCTCAGTTCACCTCAATTTCTCATCTATAGTTCCTCCTTCTTTATCTAGTGTTCCTCCTATGACCCATTTTCTCCTTAGCTTCTGCATATTAGGGAGAGCATTCGATTTTTTACTTTTTGTGACTAACTAATCTCGCTTAGCATAACGTTTTCTGAACTTCACTTTTAAATGCCCAGAAAATTGAACAGGGAAGGATAGGAGAGTTGGTGACTTGGTTGGTTCAAAGGATCTCCTCAGATCTGGGCTGCAATGGGAAAAGCTCTAACCTCTGACCTTACAATCAGAAGGCTTGGAAACAAGTCCCAATTCTGCTACTTCCTGGCATTATGACCTTGGCCAAATCTCACACCGCCTTGAACTTGACAAGCTCATCTTCTTCACCTTGGTGCTGGGGCACATTCCTTGCCACTTTCTTCTCATTAAGATCACTGCTAAGATCTCACTTCCTCAGAAAAGACTTCCATGACCTTCCTGTCAAAGTAAAGCCTTTGTCAGTTTCCTGTGCCATTGTAACAAATTACCTGGGTCTCAGTGGCTTCATGTCCCAATTCCTGGTGCTTTTAGTGATCCTCCCTCCAAAGGCTCTGGGGAAGAGGCCCTCTTTGTTGGTTCCCAGCTTCTGATGGTTGCCAGCTATCCTTAGCATGCCTTGGCTTGCAGCTAAACACTCCAGTCTCTAAGTCTGTTATCACGTGAGCCCTCTCCTCTGTGTGTCCCTGTGTCTGCACATGGCCCTCTGGTAAGGCCACTGGCCATTGGATTTGGAGCCCTCCCCAATCCCATATGTCATCTTAACTAATAACATCTGCAAAGACTATTTCCAAATAAATCCAATTTCTAAGGTTTCAAGCAAACATGAATTTTGGAGGGAAAGAACATGCCCACTGTTTAAGTCTTTTTCACCATATTTATGACACTTGTAGCTATATATTAATTTTTGGTTTACCTTCTTAACATAGAAATTCTGTGAGAGAAAGCTTAGAGTCTATTTTGCTCTTTTTTTGTGTGTCTGAATCACTTTTGCTATCTAGAAGTTAATAAAAATGATTTGTTCCTGAATTAAATAATCTTGATTTTTCTCCTGGGCTAACTTGTTTTGCTGGTCAAATGATGGGTTGAATTCCTGATTTCTAAGGTATTTTCCAGTTCTAGTGTTATGTTATTCTATCTTTTCTATAGATTCTCAGTAACCACAGATTCCTCTATACTCAGTCAGCAAGCATTTGTATATAAAAATTTTTTAAATTTTTTTATTGGTGCACTGTATTCATACATCATCATAATGGAATAAAAACTTGTGTAGACATACATGCACACATCGCCCAGTTAGCCCCTACCCAATCCCCACTCCATTCCCTCCCCATCCCTTCCCATGCTTAGCTTAGTGATTGACATCTAATATTATAGCAATTTATCCAAAATTAACAATGATAATCTCATATAACAGATTCATTTGTCTGATATCAAACTTTCGATCACTTAGAGATAACATTTCAGTATTTTTAAAGTAGTATTATACTGCTTCTTTCACTTACATTCTACTTGAAAAAAATAAACACATGACTTTTCAAATGTCAATTGTTGCCTGATGTTGAAGAGAGGATGATAAAAAAGACAACCAAATTCAGATATTTTGATTAAGTGTAATAAATTCTCATTCTGGATTACATAGTAAATAAACAGACTAGATATTTTAAAAATGGACCTCAAGTCTCAATGTACTTCCATAAAGTTTTTACTTTTTATGTTTAGAGCAATTAATGTCCAATATGACTTTTTACTTCACATAAACAATTGTTTTTATGGAATTAAAACTCATTTTTTTAATCTTTTAAGAAGACCAAGGCAATTATTTGTCATGGAAGTTAATTTATCAGTTTAAATCATTTAATTGACAAACTTATTAAAATTTTGTCATCAATTGTGACTGAGTATGCATGTGTGTGTGCACGTGTGCGTGTGCGTGTGCGTGTGTGTGTGTGTGTGTGTGTGTGTGTGTGTGTGTGTTACTGTGTATGGAAGCAAGGGACATTCTATCTCTGAGCTATACCTCCAGCCCTATTTTATTCCTCTTATTTTGAAACAGGGTCTCACTAAGTTACAGAGGGCCTCACCACGTTGATGAGCCTGGCAATGGACCTGCAAACCTCCTGTTTCAGCCTCCTAAGTACTGGTAACAAGTGTGTGCCACTATACCTGGCCCAGTTTTGACACTTTCAACAGCACAGTATTGCTAAAGCATCCTCTTTGGGGCTGTTAAAAGCTGCCAAGGGGGCGGGGGAGAAGAGTCCATGTATTTCTAATACTGAGAAGATGAGCAGGCCTCTTAATGAAAACAGGATTTTGTGTGTGTTAAAATGAAGACTGTTTATATTTTAAACAAAAATCCCAAAATGTCCAAGCATGTTTAATTAAAAAGAAAAGATGACTCTGTGGTCAAAATGGAAAATAAATGACTATATTGATATTTTAGGCTACTGCTGTTAGTGAACATAAAATCTTTTTCATAAACATTTTTATCTAGCTAGAAATACCACCAGTACAGTCATGGTTATGACGTTGATTAAAAATCAGATGCTTCTAGTTCAACCCAACACATATTTTTAGATTCAGGCCCTATTTAAATGCTGAGGATAAAAATCAAAACATACAGAGTACTTCCTGGCTAATGAACTGGATGTCTTCCTGTGCCAAAGACAGATTTTTCTTTTCTTCCCTCCTGTCATATTACAAACTGATCACTTCAGTAGAGAAGGAGGAAGATCAAGGCACCAGTCCCTACGAGGAGGCTGACTTGAGCTCAGGAATCAGCCTTGCTCATTGATTTCCCCACTTTCCCATTCAAGAGGGCTGCGGCTCACAGCAGGGCTTCAGAACCAGCAGGGCCCTGTGTCTAAGGATGCCTGAGTGCAGGGACAGGAGAAACATTTATGCTCTAACGAGGGCCTTTGAGGGGAGAGCCTTGGCCAACCTGTGGCATGTTATTAGCATAGCAGATACTAACTTTGGAGCTGAAAGATAAAAATTATACCCCACCTTGAGAGGGTGCCAGGAGAGAGGGGTGGTAAGTGATACTTTATTCTTTCATGTCTGATATTACCTGAGCATCTACAGACATTGTGCTCTGTGCAGATAGCTAGCACAAATAATAATAATGGTTTCAGACTGTGACGAAAGCCACATGGGAAATTAGTAGCCTGATACAATAAAAAGTGATTTTAAGAGAATGGCCAGGATGGTCTCATAGAGGAGATGACATTTGGACTGTGACATGTCAGTTAAACATGAGAGAGACAGCCAGAAGAAAGGTTTTCCAGAAAAAGAGGGTAACCTGTACAAAGGACTTAAAACACGAAATGACTTGACTTTCTCAAAGAGCTGAAAAGAGACTGAGGTGCTGTAGTAGAGAGCGGAACTGGCAGAGTTGTGATGATGAGGTCACAGTGGACAGGGCAAAGGTCATGAGGGCATAGCAGGACCAGGGTGAGGATTTCGGATGACATCTTATAGATCACCCCATTGGCAGATAGGAAGTAGAAGAGCTTTGATAGGAGAGAAAATAATGAATTGAGATTTGGATATAATCATTTTGCAGTATCTGTGTGCTTATATTTATTGAGTGAATTATTAAAAGTGTCAGGTTGACTTTCAGGAGAAAAATCGATACTAAAATACAGATTTATGAGTCATAAGAGTATTATCGGTGGATGAAAATAGAGATATAAAAAGACACATGGAAGGAATCCTAGAACACTAGTATTTATAAGAGGGAGGAGGAAGAAAAGACAGGTCCAAAAGAGGGTGAAGAAGGTCACATGTACAGGTACTCTGCCTACAAGTTTATAGTCTTGTCAAACAAAGGTATAATTATCCTCTAGACCCAAAGGACAGTGTTCTAGGGTTAATGAGATTCCACATGTCCTATCTTCCTGTGTCATCAATCTTTGATGCTATTTTACAGCATAATAAAATTAATATGTAGTTTAATTCAAATAAACATGAAGATCTTGAGCAACACATAAAATCCACATAATTTTTAAAGGCTCAGTATGACGCACACACAACAACCTTTGGCAAGACTACAGCCCCAGCCTTCCCACGAGGAGTGAGACGCCCATATTCTTCTCCCAAAGAGCTGCTTGCATGAAAAGGTTTGACATATATTAAATGTGTTATCATTTATTTTTCACAAGTACCCTATAAAGTGGATGTAAATAGCTTGATTTTAAAGCTAGAGATACTGCAGTTTAGTAAGTTCAGTAATTTCATTGACATCATTAGTTACGATGATAATAGAATTTGAATCTAGCACTCATTGGTTCCAAAGCCTGAAACCCATATGCAATAGAAGGAAGTGAGCAACGTGTGAGCAAGTGTGAACAAAGAAGATGTGCTAAATAATAGAAAATATCAGCCAAGATAATTGTAGGACAGAAAAGGAAATTGGCTTTGGCATTTGGTGACCATAGAACAGGGATTAAGAAAACACTGAAAAGTAGATGTGAACCACAATGATTTGTCACTAATCCCAAACAGAATGACCAAAATTAAAAATAAAACAAAGAACAGAGAGTACTGAGTATTGCTTGTGGGAATATCTGCTAAACATATAGACATAGGCTGCCTTATGACCCACCAATTTCATTTCTGGATGTAGATTCAAGAGAAGGAGCCCATAGAAGACAAGTATATGAAATATTTGTTGCAGCTTTGTTAACAGTAGTTTTTAATCGTAAACAACCCCAATGTCCTTTAGACACTTTTTTCACAGTAGTTTCAAATTGTAAACAACCCAGTGTCCTTCAGACATAAAATGGTTATGTGTTTGTGTATTCATTAAATGAAATAGGCATGGCAATTAAAGAGTGACATATTGCTGCATGCCAAAATATGGATGAATTCACAGATATTTGTTAAGAAAAATAAAGCCTACATGAAAGAGTATGTACTATATGGCTCAAGTTCAAGAAGAGGTAAAGTTAATTGATGTTGATGTATATATTTTAGGTTGTAGATACTGACTGGGAAGGGTCAAGAGTGGACTTTATAAAGTGGTGGAAATATTCTATATTTTGACCCTGGCAACATAGGTCCATACAGTTTTAAAGCTTTACCCATAATTTAAGAATAGTGTACTCCACGCCACTGTACATATCTTATGCTTCAATTTTAAAAACTTAAAACTAAATTCTTTTCATAGATATCCTAGGGTGGTACATAAAGAACAAGGAGACAGTAAACAAAAGAGAAAGGAGACCTTAAAAGTGAATCAGGCCAGGCATGGTGGCACACCCTTGTTATCTCAGTACTTGGGAGGCCTAGACAGGAGCATTACAGGTGTGTGGTACAAGACTGTAATGTCAGTCCTTGGTTGGGAGACTGAGAAAGGAAGATTGCAGGTTCAAAGCTAGCCTCAGCAACTTCATAAGATCCTCAGCACCTTAAGGAGATCCCCAGTTCCACCAAAACAAAAGAAAGAAAGACAAAGGATGCAGTCATGAGCACAGGGGGTGATAAGTAGGGTGGATATTGATGTCCCTGTTTAGGGAAACTCTCTAGGCCCTTTCTATATCACAAAGTACAAACAATGGCTGGTTTGGGTTAGAGTCTCACTCAGATATTCCGAGATGCTTTTACATAATAAGTCAGAAGGAAGCAAAAAGTAAATAGATAATTATAGAACTTTAGAATGTAAGGGAAGTTGTACCCTCCCATGTTAAAGAGGATTGTGTTCTGCTGACTGTGTGAATGTGAGTCAGTGGAGCACACCATGTTCTGACGTGGAGTCTCTTTGACAAGGGAGGGAGGCCTTTGTGGATGTTTCATTAATCATTTCTAGAATAATGCATTGATACACATGAACTTTGCACAATGGCTGGCCCACAATTTCCATCAGCATCTTAACAAATGAATTATTTCTGAATGTAGGAACACTGGTGGTATATCTATTAATGGACATGTCATAGGCTTTACATTGAAAATGTACAATGAATGCATGTAAAAAGCAGCACTTCAAGCTGTGTTTATGTCCTGGATCAAAATGAACATCTGAGGACATTATGCTGAGATTAGTCAATCACAAAAAATAAGAAATTGGATGCTTTCCTGAATATGCAAAAGCTAAGGAGAAATGGGTCATAGGAGGAACTCTAGATGAAAAAGGAAATCCCATAGAGGATCAAATAAGACAACCTGACTGAGGGGAAAGGAGGGGGAAGAAGGAAACTCTCTAAAGCACACGATGTACTTAAACATATCAAAGTCAACCACTAAGCCAAGCATGGGAAGGAGGGGTGGGGTGAGGATTGGGTAGGGGCTAACTGGGTGATGTGTGCATGTATGTCTACACAAGTTTTATTTTTTACCACATTATGATGTATGAATACAATACACCAATAAAAATTTTTTAAAAAGAAGACAGCAGAACATTAAAAAATTCAAATTTAAGAGAAATGAACATCTGATTGAGTCTGCCCTTAAGATAAATTTCTGTGTGTCTTTGTGTACATATACGCAATCCAATTAAACTAGTTCTGTGTGTGTGTGTGTGTGTGTGTGTGTGTGTGTGTTGTGTGTGTGTATGTGTGTGTTTCTATATTAAGGTAATTATATCAACTGTTCACTGTGTAGAAGTAGTCTAGTGAGGAATGAATGGGAAATAGAAAGGAATAGACATTGTCAGGAAGTATATAAAAAGCATAGCAAGTGGGATTTGAGAAATGATTGCACAGGACAAAGAAAACAAGATTCCTGGGTCAAGGGCTTGAGTAACTTGAGCTACTGAGTGATCCACAAAATCTTGGGAACTGAGAGAATATGTTAGATAGGGAAGGACAAAATTTTAGTATAGTATAGTATGTATGCCTTGATATGGCTTCTGCTCATCTTTTATGTAGATTGTCCACTTTCAAGTGAAAGACAATTCTTCTGCTCCTTGATGTCTTCTATGGAGTCCTCCTCAATGACAGACACTCTCGGCCACAAAATAAGAATTAGTTCAATTTGTTTGTAGAGAAGTAATGAAAACACTAGTTTTTCAATATTGACCTGGGAAAAAGTTAGAATTATGGATTACTTTTAAAAGGATACAAAGTTTCAAAGATACCTGTGCCTGTTGTCTTATTGAAGAAAGTGATCACAATTTCTATATTAATTGTGGATCTTTGGAAATAGAAACTGTGGTTTGAATTCTTTTCTTGCAACCTATGTTAGCTTTCCATTACTGTAACAAATACCTGAGACAATCAACTTATAAAGAAGAGATTTATTTTGGGATAACAGTTTTGGAAGTTTCAGCCTGTGAGTACTTGTTTCCACTGTTTTGGGCCTATGGTAGCACATCATGGGACACATGAGGAAGTGGGGGAGCAAGTCTACTCACCTTATGGCTGAGGAGAGAAAGAGGACGGAGCCAAGGTCATACTTTCCCCTCCAAGGTTGTGCCCCCAGTGAGCAGAAGACTTCTTAGTAGGCTCCACCTCTGTTAGTGTTCTCACTGCTGTAATCCAAAGCAACTGACCACAAAACTTAGAGGAGGGAAGATTTCTCTGCTCACAGTTATTGGAGAATTGGATATTCAGTTCACGTGAAGTAAGGATCTGCAGAGCTCATGACATGGGAATATAGGGATGTGCCATTTGCTCAGTTAGCAATTTACTTTTTTTTTTTTGGTACTGGAGATGGAACCCATAAGGATTCTACCTCCAAGCTACACCCCCAGCCCTATTTTTCATTCTTTATTTTGAAAGAGGGTCTCACTGAAGTTGCAAAGGACCTCACGAAGTAGCTGAGGCTGTCCTCGAACCACGATCCTCCTGTCTCAGCCTCCTGATTTCTGGGATTACAAGCATGTGCCACCATGCCTGACTAGCAAATACCTGTTAATGGCACTATAAAACAATGAACAGGTTTCTAATTCAAGCTAAAATTCTAAGTCATATATTGGTAAACATTTTCAAATGAGTTGGTATCCTGCATATAGCAAATGTTTATTCAACAACTATTAAATTCTCACTAGATCTCACCCAATGTGCTGTTAGGTATATATATCAATAAAGGTGTGATTTAAACTAACAGAAGCCTGGCTCTAAAATCAGGCATGTGGTGCGCATACAGACAATATTTGTTAAGTGAATGAGGGAATGAAAAGTTAATTCTGAAGAAAAAATGCTCTTGAATATACATACTTTCTTATCTTTTAAAAATTCTTTTTATAGAACTCTGAAACACTTTTGTACTTGGCAAAGCATAACAGCAAAATCAATTGTTCAATAAAATTAGTCTTTGACATTACCTTCTCTGTCAACTCTACATTGGATACAGTAGTTGGAAATTCTGTTTTGTAGTTTAAAATATGAGCATACCAAGAAGGAAAATAAAAATTCTAAATAATTAAAGACAAGAGGACATATTGTCTTCTTTTATGTTGCTAGGCAGAGGAATATACGCTTTGGAACTTGCACAGTAAAATTAGCTTTGGCCTTTGATTTAATGAACACTCTAGTTAGATTTGCATAGAATTTTGTAAGAATCCCTCAATTTCTTAAATTCCATCCAGTTAGACTTCCTTTCCATCTTTTATTCATACTTAAGTCCAAGGAATTCCATCAGAAATTGAATCAAAACATTTTCAATCCATAAATTCTGAAGCATAAGTGGTAATTCCTCAATGTACAGTTCAAATAAGGTGTCTTGCAACTTTGTGGTGGTTGTAGCAGTCTGGATTGTGTTATTTGTATGCCAGAGTAGGGTCATATATCCACTGCCAAAACGAGATGGAAAAATGAGCATGGTTTTATTTTAAGTCAGTTATTTAACAACAACAAAATTGTCTATAATCTGAGTTTTCTGAGTAATGACCCAGTTCCAGAAAGAAAATAGTAGAATGAAAACCTCAGTGCACTCTATCCATTTCCGATATAGAAAATTGTTTGTTTTATAGAATTCCTAAACTCAGTCACAAAAAAAACAAAGAACTATGAATTTGAAAATCCAAGCCTACATGTAAACATTGAATCCAACCTTTGTGATATTCAAATAATTTTGCTATTTCAGCTTGATATTTCCGCTGACCTTTATATATTCTCCCCTCAAATGAAAGGATTTAATGTTCTTCTTGAGAACCTCCTATACAAACAGGAAGTGTGTGGCCTTTGGGATTTCTAGAGTACATGCGACATCATTGTACATGGTTATTTTAAGTATCGTAAGTGGTTAGGAGCACAGGCTTTGGAGACAACACATTTGGCTTATATCCTAGCTCTGTCTTATTTTGCTTCTGTGACATTGGCAAATTTATTTACTTTTGGTAAGTCTCAGTTTCCTCCTCTATGAAGTGGAGGAAATGATCTCTAAAATTGAGAAGGTTATTGGAGGAAAAGATGAAGTAATGTCTATAGGGCATTTAGCCCAGCACCTACCATATAATAACTATTCACTAAATTGTTATTATTATTGTTAATGATAATAAATGTAAGCTAGTAATTCTTAGGCTATGTACCAGATGAAAAAGACTAGTCTTGGTGTTAATGAATGACTCATAAAGACCTGTTTCTCAGAGAGAAAAAAATGGCTGTTTTTTTTTTTTAAAGAAGAAACAAAACCATAAAAATACCTTTAGAAAAATTCTGAAATGAGGAAAAAGAGGTTTTTGTTTGGGGTAAACCCAGCAATTGTATTTTACAAAATGGCCTTTAGAAATGTCTTCATCTGTGAGTTACAGATGTCCCAGACAGATGACCAAAAATGTGCTGTGAAGAATATCTAAGCATGTACAGACAAACTTTTAATAACAAATGACAACATTTGATTAATTGGCTTATTTTAAGCCATATGCTAAAACAAACAGCTTAATGCATCTGTGCATATACTAATGGAACACTCCCAATGTCCACCTATATCTGGCTCTGAGTTCTAGTTACAGAATTACTCAAGGGTGTGTTTTTGCATATTCTGATTACTGTATGTGGTGAGAAAAACAAATAGCATGCTTAATGATCTCACAGTAATGTATAGCACAAGTAGAAGATCCATGCCTGTTTTATATACAGCACCAGGGACAGGGATATACGAAGGACAGAACATGTTCAGAATGTTCCACTGAAGATTAAATATGTTGATGGGTTTTTGTACTGTATTTTCACTATGGTAACTATAAAGTAATTATAAAAACCTGTTCAGGCAAGTTTCTGCCATTTAGTAGTTGCCAAAAACGAGTGCATTACATAAAACGCCTCCCTGGCACACCTAAGACATTCAGAAGCATATTTAGTTTAGCCTTCAAAGGTCTTTCCCTTCTATTTCATCTATTTTATATAACTGCCCATGAGTAAAATTGTAAAAGTGGGCTTTGTTGGAGAAGGTAAGAAAGAAAGGAAGGAAGCAAGCTATGAAAGTGAATGTAACAGATTTTATACTCCCTTATAAAAAGACCATAGGAGATGTAGTATCCAAGAATGTTTAAAGTCCTCTTGCCGCTATGGAAAACAAAATGAATAGTATGTGAAATTAGTGCAAGTGGCTATACAATTTAATAAGATATTAGTGATTATAGTGAAAATTAACATTTAGTCTGAACAGAATATTCCTTATACTAATTCCATTAAGGAATCAAGGTAAAATGCTAAAAAAAAAAAAAAAAAAAAAAAAAAAAAAAAAAAAAAAAAAAAAAAAGTTAACCCTGGCAGGGAGTAGTAAACCTGCTCTGTGATCACAGGTAGTGATGAAAAGATACCAGAGGTTAAGTATGGCATTATTCCAA
Organism: Muscardinus avellanarius; assembly: GCF_963383645.1. Classification (NCBI taxonomy): domain Eukaryota; kingdom Metazoa; phylum Chordata; class Mammalia; order Rodentia; family Gliridae; genus Muscardinus; species Muscardinus avellanarius. The sequence goes on from NC_137786.1 coordinate 77,100,300, forward strand.
ATTATTTGTTTATGGCAACATGCTACAGGCAATATATACTGAGCATAGTTAAGCAGGAGAAAAGAAAAGAAAGAAGGAAGGAAGGAAGGAAGGAAGGAAGGAAGGAAGGAAGGAAAGAAGAGAGCAAAAAAAAAGGAAGAAGTGGTAGCATTTACTTAATTTCTGCCTAGAAAAAATAAATAGCAGCTTCTCAATTTCTGGCTTCTGCACTATTACACAGGGAATTAAAAATTATCACTAAGTTTTATTTATGTTTTATGTTTAATATTTTGTTAAAGGTCTTCAGATGGCTTCATGTTTCTTCAAATAGTTTTGAAAGATGCACAGAGAAAATATTGATAAAAAAGTTAAACAAAAGGGTATCTGTCACTACAGAATGTGCAAGAGTAGTGGAGATATCACTGTTATTAATTATTTAATTATTTAATTATTTAAAATGTGCTGTTATCCTCAAATAATATTAATAACTGTAACAAATATTTGTTAAGTGAATGAGGGAATGAAAAGTTAATTCTGAAGAAAAAATGCTCTTGAATATACATACTTTCTTATCTTTTAAAAATTCTTTTTATAGAACTCTGAAACACTTTTGTACTTGGCAAAGCATAACAGCAAAATCAATTGTTCAATAAAATTAGTCTTTGACATTACCTTCTCTGTCAACTCTACATTGGATACAGTAGTTGGAAATTCTGTTTTGTAGTTTAAAATATGAGCATACCAAGAAGGAAAATAAAAATTCTAAATAATTAAAGACAAGAGGACATATTGTATTCTTTTATGTTGCTAGGCAGAGGCATTATTATATAACTCATTATTTAACAATTGATCCTCAAATAACATTAATCCCAAAGATATTAAGTACCCAGTAGATTTCTGTTTTAAGCATAAATGGAATATAAGGGATTAGATTTATCTTCCAAATTGACACACAAAAAAGAGAAAGCCAATGAAGGATAGTGTTCTCTGAGGTATGGGAAATAAATGAGGCAAATTTAATAATTTTAATAATTAAATATTAAATAATTATTTAATTATTTAAATTATTAATTTAAGGCTGAAAAATGCCTTGATCACTGTCAGTGTGGCCAATGAAACAGCAGCTTGTGAAAGTCCCTTTGCATTTTGCATCAGATTACAGTTGCTCACAGTTTTCTACTAAAAGGGATATTGCAGGCATAAGTGATTTACACATAGCAAAGACAATTCAGAGGTCAAATTTTTGTGTGTTTTTTAAACTTAAAATATCTTGCTTTTGTTATTGGAACTAATATTTAAAATTACTTGTCAGTTAAGTTCAAAAAGAAGAAAGTACAAAATAACTTCTGGTTAAGAGAAGCCAAGTGGTTTTGAAAATATGAAAGATAAAAACTTACAGTCATTAAAGAAAATGTAGATAATTTAGATTTTTTTATTTGAGTGCTTTTTGCTTAAAACAGAACACCATGATAATGATAAATATTTTAATTAAAGAAAAGTATAGAATGACAATAACAGAATCCCAAAGATATTAAGTACCCAGTAGATTTCTGTTTTAAGCATAAATGGAATATAAGGGATTAGATTTATCTTCCAAATTGACACACAAAAAAGAGAAAGCCAATGAAGGATAGTGTTCTCTGAGGTATGGGAAATAAATGAGGCAAATTTAATAATTTTCCTGGAATACTGTCTTATGAGATTTTCCAGCCTGGGACACAAGGAAGAGGAATCCAGGTTGAGCTTAGCAGATTCATAAAATTGAGGGGTTAAGGTAAAAGTCTGATGAAACCCTGGTGGTTGAAGTTTTCAGGACAAAGCACTAGAAAAGAAAGAATTACCCAGTGACAGGGCCCAAGATCAGTAGAGGGTCCCCATTATTCAGCAAGAGCTCACTAGCCTATGTGTCTGGGAACTACCCAAGACTAGAGAAGGAGTCACCCAGAAGGATAAGGAACAGTGCCAGACACTTGCACAGGCCAAGAGCATTGCATATTCCCTCCCACATGCTGCTCAAGGCAGCAATTGGGTAGAGTGCACAGAAGTGTCTGGTCTCCAGAAACTTTGTGGTTACTAGAGGAAAACACAAGACCAACTCTCCAATGCAGATTCACCAGTAAGGAATTCCTCAGTAGACACCAATCCCTTCACCAAACTCAGGAAATAAAACCAAGAATCAATAAATGGATAGCATCAAATTAAAAAGCATCTGTACAGCAAAGGAAATCAAGAGTCCAAAGAGACAGCCTACTACAGAATTGGAGAAAATCTTCACCAGCTTCTTCTCTGATAGAGGACCAGTATCTAGAATATCCAAAAAACTTAAAAAGCTTAACACTAAAAAAAAAAGCAGTTAAAAATGAGCAGTTGAATTGAATAGACATTTCTCAAAGAAGAAATACCAATCACCAATAAATATATGGAAAAATTTTGACATCTTTAGCAATCAGGGAATTGTAAATCAAAACTACACTGAGATTTCTTCTAACTCTAGTTAGAATGGCAATCATCAAGAATACAAACAAAAAGAAATACAGGTGAAGATGTGGGGAAATAGGAACTCTTACACACTCTTGGTGAGATTACAGATTAGTACAACTACTATGGAGATCCGTATGGAGATTCCTCGAAAGACTAGGAATGAAACCACGTGACCCAGCTATACCACTTCTTAGAATCTTTCTCAAAAAATTAAATCAAAATACTACAGTGATAACCTATATATCCATGTTTATAGGAGCAAAATGTACAATAGCTAAATTGTAAAACAAACCTTAATGTCTATAGACAAATAAATGGATAAAGAAAATTGGAGTTTCTTTCAGCCATAAAGAACAAAAATAGATGAAACCAGAGAATATTATGTTAAGTGAAATCAGCCCATCTCATAAAGTCAAGGGTTGTATATTTTCTCTCACATGTGGAATCTGGAGAGAAGATAGGAAACAAAAGGGGCTTTGGCTAAATAAGGAGAGAGACCAGTAAAATAGTGGGAAAGGATAGGGAAAAGGAGCGAGGGAGAGGAGGAAGTAGAACTGTTGAAGGAAACAGTTCAAATAATGCTAAGTCTATATATGAAGGTAAAACTACCCACCCCCCTCATATGTACAGGGAAGGGTGGATACAGGGTGAGAGCCAGAGGAAAACACACCAAGTGCGGTGTGCGTGTACGTGTGTATCACTTTGAACCTCACTATGATGTATAATTACAAGTAACCAATAAAAGTATAGAAGGATCAATGTAACCATATTACCAACATAGACAAGTATTTCTAATAATTTCAACGGAGAAAGAGCATTAGCAAATTTTATTCCACGTAAAAATTCCCTGCAAGCCGGACCTGATAGCATATGCCTGTAATCCAAGTACTTGTGAGGCTGAGACAGGAGAAACAAAGGTTAAAGGTCATGCTCAGCAATTTAGCAAAAACTCTCAGCAACCTGGTGATACACTGTTTCAAAACAAAACCTAAAAATGGCTGAGGGTGGTATAGCGCAGATATAGAACACCTCAATCCCCATTTTGGGGGGAAAAAAAATCCAGCCAAATAGGAATAAACGAGAATTTTATCAGCCTGATTCAAAGCATCTCCAAAAAAGATTTTCACTAACATCATCATCAGATTTCTAGTAGTTTACTAGGGCTACCACAATAAATTTATTAAAGACTGAGTGGCTTAAATAGCAGGAACTTTTTTTCTCCCAGTCCTGGAGGCTTGAGTTTGAGTTCCAGCTGTCTGCAGCTCAAATGCAGTTTGAGACTTCTCTCCTTGGCATTGGAGTGGTCAGCATCTCCCTGTGCCTTCCTGTTCCTTCTGAGCCTTTGCATGTCTGTGTGTATTCAAAATGTCATCTTTTTTATAAGGACACGTTTTTGAGACAGTAAGGTTGATTTTATCCAATCATTGGGGAAATCAAGGCTTATGACAAAATAATCACTTTTATTATTAAAATTCTATTTTAAAAATTCAGAGGGGACAGACATGGTGGCTCACAACTATAATCACAGTACTCTGGAGGCTCAGACAGGAGAATGACAGGTTCAAGGCCAGCCTTAGCAACTTAGTGAGATTGTTTGTGACTTAGAAAGATCCTGTTTCAAAATTAAAAGAAAAAAATTTTGTGGTTACTAGGAATGGAACCCAGGGTCATTCTATGTCAGACCTACACTCCCGGCACTATTCTTTACTCTTTATTTTTTGAAACAAGGTCTCACTAAATTGTAGAGGGTCTCACTAAGTAGCTGAGGCAAGTCACGAAGCTGCAATCCTCCTGGCTCAGCCTCCCTAGTACCGGGATTACAAGTGTGTGCCACCACACCTGGCTCAAAATATAATATTTTAAAGGTGATTGCAGTATAACTCAGAAGTTTAACACTCCTGAGTTCAGTCCCAGTACCAAAGGGGAAAAAAGAAAAAATATCAGAGGAAGAATATCTCATTTATGGTTGAAAGCAATGCCATTCCAAAGTTGACAACTCAACTGTACCTTGAAGGATGGATATCATTTCAAACTAGGAAGATAAGAAATAGAAATTCTAGATAAAATGAGGAGAGAAAACAAGGCCAAGATTTCAGAGAAAACGAACCATTTTGGGGAAATAGTAATTAATGCAGTTGAGTTGGAATGCTTGGTCCAGTACAAGGGAAGCTGTGCCTAGCTGGAGAAGGGCCGAGGAACAGTCAGAACTTGGGGTTCCTCTCTGAATACACCTTTAACTCCTGTGAGCAAAGCTGATCATTCTCAGCTCTAGGTTCCCCTGATACTCTAGTTTGTACTCTAGAGGATGCCTGCCACCGTTTATGGCATCATGCTTGTGTCTGTCTCCAACCGTAGGCAACTCCTATTAGGAGGAACAGCATTCGGCTCTACCCTAGCATCTAATTTAGGTTATGAAGTCATAAAGATGGGTGAGCTAAATATGTTGGGAGATTTTTGTTTTATTCTAGTGTCTTTTATTATTTTGTTGTAATTTTAAATTAATTTAATTTGGGGCAGGCACGGCCACATGGGATACGTGGTTCTCCAAGTATTCTTAGCTCATTTCTGCTGCAGCACTCTGACGGCGCAGTCCTCTCTGGCTAATATTCTCCCATACAGAGGAAACCTAATTCAGAGGAAAGTCTTGAAACAAATTTCTGTAAACAGTGGTTTACAGAAGTAGAATTGTAACTGATCTTCCTTTTATTTTATTTTATAACCAATCTTCTTATTTTTAGATATTATACATAATCAAGTTTACTAATGATTCACTAATATTTTTATAATTGAGAAAGGGAAAGTAGAATATGATAAAGTAGAAAGAAATCATACCTTAAGAATGTAATTTTGAAACTGGGCATGGTGGTGCATGCTTCTAGTACTTGGGAAGCTGAGACAAGAGGATTGCAAGTTCAAGGACAGCCTTAGCAAGTAGTGAGACTCTCATCAATCAAGTAAGACCCTGTTTCAAAATAAAAGCAAAATAAGACTAAGGGTGTATCACAGAGGTAGAATACCCCTAGGTTCAATCTCTAGTACCACACACAAAATAAGAATAGAAGCTGGGTGTGGTGGCACAGCTTTGTAATCCCACCATTTGAGAGGCTAAGACAGGAGGATCATGGTTCACAGACAGCCTCAGCTACTTAGCGAGGCCCTTCGCAACTCAGTGAGACCCTCTTTCAAAAACAAACAGGCTAAGCCGGGCATGGTGGTACATGCTTGTAATCCAGGCCTTTGGGAGGCTGAGACAGGAGGATCACAGGTTTGTGGTCAGCCTCAGCTACTTGGTGAGGTCCTCCATAACTTAGTGAGACCTTGTTTCAAAATAAAGAGTAAAATATAAGACTAGGGGTATAGCTCAGAAGTAGAATGCCCCTGGACTCAATCCTCAGTTCTGCAAAATAAATAAATAAATAAATAATAAATAATAAATAAATAAATAAAATAAAATTTTTGTTGTTATTGTGATACTAGGGATTGAACCCAGGGGTTTTTGTTGTGTTTTGTTTTTGTTGTTTGATTTTTAACTCTGAGCTATACCCTCAACGCTATTTTATTTTTTAGTTTGAAATAGGTTCTCATTAAGTTGCCAGGGAGAAATCCTGCTAAGTATCTGAGGCTGGTCTTGAACCTGCAATCCACATGTTTAAGCCTTTCAAGTACTGGAATTATAGACATGCACCACCATGCCTGGCTAAATTATTTAAATAAATATTCCATTTATAAATAGCTTCATATAATATTTAATACTGAATATATTAAATTACAACTTGAATTACACTATTACTTTACATAGCAAACTGTATGGGTCAGTTTAGAAACCAACTACCAAGTGAAGTTCAACACAATTTACAGTTTGGAATCTGACATTGGCTAAAATTATTGTAGGCACATTCATAAAAACTTTATGGAACCATATGCCAATTTGTAGAAAAAGAGAACATAAAATTTTAAAGTGATTGCTAATTTTTTTGCAGAATCACACAGTTCTAAGCTTAATAGGTCATTTAAGATGTAGTTTGGGTGCTTAGCAGATACAAGATGTTCGATGAATATTTGTGAAATTTGGTAAGATTAAATTTATGACCTATAATAACATAGTTCCGAAGGTAGGCAGAAACAACAGGGCAAAGTAGTGCACCCCTGTAATTCTGGCTACTAAGGAGGCAGAAGCAGGGCCACCAGAGGTTCAAGGCCAGCTGGTCAAATTAGTGAGACTCTGTCTTAAAATTTAAAACAAAAAACAAACAAATAAACAAAGTTAAAAGAGCTGGTGATGCAGCTTAGTGGCCAAGCGCTTATGAGGCCGGATGTTCAACTCCAATATCTTCCTCCACCAAAGAAACAAAGGCTAAGGTATAGGAAAATCTTAGCAGGCTTAAAAATAAGCTCCAATAATTTTAGAACCCTATTTTGTGGTATGTTCTGGAAAGGTGAATTTGTTCACTTTATTTGGAGGAGGAGACTCAATTGTACTAGATCACTAGGAAAGAATGACACATAAATTTCTAGTTTCTACTTTCCACATCAGAACTCATTCTTTTTAATGGTGTATATTACAGATGATCCAAATCAGGGCAAAATAAACAGGAAGTTGAATCAGGAATGCTTTTTATTTAAAAATAGTGTGGGATTTTAGTTAAAAAAAAGACATTAGATTTATCTTTTCCATTTTCTGCTACTACTTACAAGGGACAAGTTGACCCATTCAGGTCCTCAAATAAATAATTCTCAAGAAGGAATATTAATTTAGCATGGCATGAGATACATTATTGGTAAGTAGTACATTGGGGCTTACGTAAGTTGGCTAAGGAAGGTGGTTAAGGGTAATCCTCTACTGTAAAATAAAGATACTGGGGACACACAAGGCCTCCCTGTTAGCCTGGCACATTGACCAGAGTGATGCTGCCTAGAACAGTTTTGGGTAGGAAAAAAAAAATTCAAGAGGAATTGATTGACTTACTCTTTGAATAAGAAGATCAAGAAAGTGCATGTTTCACTTGAAAACTAAAATAACACTTTTCCCCTTGGGGTGTGTGTGTGTGTGTGTGTGTGTGTGTGTGTGTGTGTTGGGGGGATACTAGGGATCAAATCCAGAGGCCATTCTACCTCCAAATGACACCCTCAGGATGCCCCACCTTTAGAAACAGGGTATCACTAAGTTGCTGAGGCTCATCTCAAACCTGCGATCCTTCTGTCTCAGCCTCCCAAGTACTAGGATAACAAGAGGTGTGCCACCATGCCTCGCTGCTCTGACTTATTTTTGAACACATTATTCATTTTTAAAGGAAATTCTAACAGCATTAATGCATTTATGTTTTCTTTGAAAAATCAGAAGGGTTTTAAGACATAAGTCAGCTAGTTTTCTCCTTGTGATCAAAAACAAACAAACAAAAAAAAACCTCTTTCCATCTTTTAGGAATCAGTCATTGACTTTGCTAACAATTATTGACCAACTCTATATTCCAAGCACAAGGGAAGCCTCTAAAAATATAAAGTCAGCTGGGTGTGGTGGAACAGGCTTGTGATTTTGTAATTGGGTGGTTGAGACAGGAAGGTCATAGACAAGGCTAACCTGGGAAATTTAGCAAGGCACTGTTTCAAAATAAAAAACTAAAATAGGGCTGGGAATGTAGCTCAAAGGTAAATCAACCTTGGGTTTAATCCCAGTATAATAAAGGAATAAATAAGTAAAACTGAAATTAAAAAAGCCTTGATCTCTGTCCTCAAGGAGGTAAAAGTTTATTCAGCGAGATGTTGTAGTTTTATAGTATTGTTCCAAACTTTGCCAGCTACACGTTACATTACAAAATTTGTATAGTAATTGTATATTGTAGAACATTTAAAACTTATAGCTAGAAATCATCAACAGTGTTTCACTTCATTTGCCCATTTACTCAACAAGTAATTACTGAGCCCCTACCTGGTGCTAGACCCCAAGAGAGGTACTTAGGATACATCAGTGATAAAGCAAAGATCCTGCCTCTGTAGGGATTACATCCTAGTGGGTAAGATGAAAAAAAATTAAAAACCACTACTAAATAAGCAAATTACAGAGTGCTATGGAAGTGATGAGTACTGTTTTAAAAAAAGAAAGCAGAGTCGGAGGATGCTTGTGTGTGGGAAGCAGAGATAAATGGAGGGTACCATTTTAAACAGTGTGGTCAAGAGATGCCGCATTGGGAAGGTGATTTCTGAGGAACGCCTTGAAGGTGATTGAAATAAAAATCCAAGGATGAAGGCAATCATAGGATTTGGCATTTTGAACTCATTTTAAGCCTGTTTTGTTATACTGTTACCAGCTGTCAAGAAGCTGCTGCAAGGTTAGGGTTAGGGTACAGCCCAAGATCCTGCTTCTTGTTCTTTTTTTCTCCCATTGGCTTTGGCTTTCACACATTTCCACTCTATTTCCTCTTCTCTACTTAGCTACCATAAACGTATTTCATGGGATTTTTGTCTGATGATGAGAAGAGCGAGGTTGATTTCGGGAATTTCCTTTTGAGAGGCTCAAGCCATAGGTAGCACAGTTTCCTATCACTCCCTGTTTCTTAGAAATACAAAGATCTATATATTGCCATTTTTAGAATAACTCTTAGTCATATGAGTTTGGGCAACAAATCAATGTCTTTTCCCCGTGAATCATAAATTCAGATGAGAAAGCAGTATATTTTCTTAATAGTCTCCATCGATTTTAGTGTGACTTAAAAATAGAAGTGTCTGTCTCTTCCAGATTATGTTCCTGGCATCTGCGTATGTGAGTCCCCAGCTCACCGAGGAGGGCTGTTCAGCTGTGGCTGCTGTCACCCATTACCTGTATCTCTGCCAGTTTAGCTGGATGCTCATTCAGGTTGGTACCTCGCTCCCTCCGCCATCCCCCACCTTTTCAGCGGATCTGGGAGCAGTAGTCTTAGTAGCCGGTATTCTTTATGTTAATTCTACATAGTCACCACTGCAGGAAAGCCCTAAAAACTATGCAACATCAGAGAGCATGGGGCCTTTGTAAATACGAGAAAAATCGAGTGGGATTGGAAACAAAGGGGTGTAGGAGTTAAGGCTTGCAATCTAGGCTATATAAAGCACCTTAAGAAATTTAATTTTTTGTTCTGGGGGAAGTAATAGAGTTAGCATAAGCAAAGGAGTAACCTGATAAAATTTGTAATATATGTGTATGTGTTATTTAGAGCTATATGTATATATAGGTCTAGAGGTTGTGAGGAAGGCAGAAAGTGGAACCTAGATGTTTTTCAAGTTTCTGGAACAAGTATCTGTTATAGTCTCACTATGGCCTGAAATTTTGATTATTAGAGACTAGAGAAAAATGGTGAGCATAGTTTGGGACTTACTAAATGTAAAGTTTTATAGACCTCCCAAGCCAATGGGCTCTTTGAAGGAGAGAAGATCTTTTTTTGTTGCCGTTGTGGTACTGGGGATTGAACCCAGAGGCATTCTACCTTTGGGTTACACCCCCAGACCTACGTTTTATTCTTTATTGTGAAATAAGGTCTCACTAAGTTGCAGAGGGCTTCACTAAGTAGCTAAGCCTGCCCAAGAACATGCAATCCTCCTGTCTCAGCCTCCCAAATTCTGGGATTACAAGTATGCTCCACCAGGCCCAGCTGAGAAGAGGGTCTTGAAGCATACCAAAACTTAAAAAGGGCGATCAGTATTGTAGAAATGCATTAGAAAATGTTTGACTTACAGCTGGAAAATGGAGCCATTGCTCTAGGAAAGATGTAGGGGAAAGATGTAGGGAAAGATGCTCATGTAGGGGAGAATATATAAGATAAAACCAAAAGAGTCCCTGTGAACTCTGCTGAGGAACCTGTCGATGTAGGGCGAGAGATCTTAACACTTCTTTTTCATCTTTATTAGTGCATTATAATCGTGTATCTTAATAAGGTACAGGGTGGAGAGACATACAGGAACATATCACTCATTTAACCCTTCTCCAGTTTTTAGCACTCTTTTTTTTTTTTTTTTTGTGGGTCTGGGGATGGAACCCAGGGGCATTTAACCTCGAGCTACACCCCTGCATTATTTTTCATTCTTTATTTTGAAAAAGGGTAACACTAAGTTGCGGAGGGCCTCACTAAGTAGCTGAGGCTGTCTGAGAATCCCAGTCCTCCAGTCTCAGCCTCCTGAATGCTGGGATTACAAGCGTGCACCACCATGCCCGACTGCAACACTCTTTTTCTAAGATCCGAGTTCTCGCCGTTTTCCTGTACTGATTTGCTTGACGAACTGAGAGCTGGACCATCGACAGTATTACTAACTAATTGGCTCAGTGAATATGCTACCTTTGACAATGCTTTTCACATAGTGGAGTTGTGAATCCTGTGATAGGAACATCCTCATATTGTTTCTCAGTGTGCGTGGAGCTGCTATATGTACACAGATGGGTCTAGGCTCGTGCATATTCTTTTCGTTGTTCAATAAGACAGACTGTATAGTAATATTGAAGTGATGATAAAAACAGGAAGTGGTAAAGGTGGTATTGCTAGGAAAGAATATCAACCAGGCACAGGGAAGAGATATTTTCAGGCTTGATAAAATAATGGTGATAATGGAGGAGAGTGAACTATTAGTTAACAAAACTAATTAGAACATGTGGAGCCTTAGATCTATGCTCGAATTCCATACTACTATCTGGGTAAACTTAATCAAATTATCACCTCACTCCCGGGTTTGTCTCTAAATCTGCACATGGAGATAGTAATGCCCAGCTCATAGAACAAGGTTTTTATAGCTGTTTGAACAGATCCAATCATGGAACATATGCAAACCCTTGCCTCCAAACTTAAAAAATAAATCTAAACGATGTCACATAAAACTTAAAAATCTAACGAAACTGAAATAAATTCCTAGGATTTCCAGGTTGCAGAACTTTTTAGAAGTTTATCTAAGCTACTTTTTAATATGTGCCTATGTAGGTTTAATAAGTATCTGGCTGAAGTGAGGTCTCTAGTTGTGTGCTGAAGGTCTTTGTGAATGTCATTGACCTATTCAGAGTGTTTTTTTTTTTTTAATGAATGAGTCGGATAAAAATACAAGAAACCACTTATCAGATTTGCAGATGATACAGAGCCACAAGGATAGTTAAAACAGCAAGCTGCCTGTGTTAAGATTGCTGGTAGAGAGCCAGGCATGACGGTGCATACTTGTAATCCCAGCATTCGGGAGACTGAGACCGGAGGATCGCAGTTCGCAGACAGCCTCAGCTGCTTAGTGAGACCCTCTGCAACTTAGTGAGACCCTGTTTCAAAATAAAGAATAAAAACTAGGGGAGGGGGTATAACTTGGAGGTAGAATGCCCCTGGGTTCCATCCCCAGACCCACGGAAAAAAAAAAAAAAAGATTGGTGGTAGAACCAATACAGAGAAACTGTACTGATAGTTGAACACCAGGATGAAAGAGACATCATCCGATCAATTGAATGTAGATGACTCAAAATTTTAATTTCACATGAGCTCATAACAATCAAATGTGTGACCAGAACACCACACAGACCTAGGTTACATTGATAACAGTTATGGAAGTATGGCTACATTGTTATCTACAGTGTTCAGTCTACCTAGGAATGTAGTAAGCACTTGCATGGGTCATTTTTCAGTGGGAACAGTAACCATCCAATGGAAGTTGGAAAATTAACCTTTAAGAAACATTGAGGCAGCTGGACATAACTAACCTGGAAAGAAGTTAGGCAGATGTGATGCTGCTTACAAATACCGGAAGGGTTGCTACTAGGATAGGGTTGGCGATGGACTAGATAGCTCCATCTGGCAGAACAAATGGGCCAAAGATTAGAGAAGCAAATTTTTTGGGGGGGTTAAGAGCTTTCAGTGGCAACAGAACTGTTAGAAGTTCAAAAATCATTCAAATATATTCAAACAGGTGGGGGCAATTTAAAGATGTTATACATACATTTCTTGCTTTGGGGGGGTGTTAAACAGGATGATAAATAAGATTTCACCCGAGCCAGGCGTGGTGGTGCACACTTGTAATCCCAGCACTTGAGGGGATGAGACAGGAGGATCGCACAGGTGCAAAGCCAGCCTCAGCTACTTAGTGAGGCTCTCAGCAACTTAGTGAGACCCTGTTTCCAAATAAAGTATAAAAAAATAGGTCTAGGACTATAGCCCAGAGGTAGAAAAGCCTCTGGATTCCACCCCCAGTAACACACACACACACACACACACACATACACACACACACACACACACACACACACACACACACACACAAGATTTCACCCAATTTTATGGAAATTGGTATTTTTTTTTATCCCTTCTTGTCTTAAGTAAATTTGATTGTGGCTGATGCACATTTTAGTAAATTAATTAGATTTCTGTCTGGCTTATGGTTTAGGAAAACTATATTTAAACTGCCAGTGAAGTTTAATGTATTTCAGATGGTACACCACACATTTTTCATGGTTTGTGGTGTAGCCGCAAGGGAAAAAATTCAATAAGTTCTGAATTCTAGGTAAGTTGCTTTTAATAAGTTATTTTGTGGTCAGAGGTTGTCACTTTACCAGCCTATATTTTCCCATTTATAAAATGCTATGTGTTAAAAACTTTGTTTTTTTTTTACTGGTATTAATTTTTAAAACATTATGTAGAAGATTGCACTATATTAATTCAATACTATTAGTCAAATTGGGTTAAAAATTGAAAGAATATTAAGACTAGTAATACTACTTTATATTTTAGCACTATAGAAGGTAATCTGATTCTATTCTGATACTATGTGTGTACACAGTTTATAATGACAATAAGCTAATCATTAATTTTTAACATTGGACTAAGAATGTCAAAATTACTAATGTTTATTTTTATCTGCACTATATTTCAAACTCAGGATAAATGCATTTAAATGACTTTATTTTGAAAAGTTATTTTACTTTTACAACATATACTTTTAGTACCATATTTTAAAGTAGCTAAAGAAAAATTTTATTGGTAAACAAATTGCTGTCTGAGCCTGTGTTTCTTGTCAGGTACATTAAGTGGTAATAATTGTACCTCTCTTTGAGGATTGTGGGAAGATAAAAGAAATTAATGCTTGGAATGGTACCTGGCACAAACTGTAAAATCTACATATATTTCCTCATAGTATTGGTTAACCTATTATGTGCAGCTAAAATATCAGAGACTTTGAAATATGTTCAATATTCTGCTTCTTCAATATAATTTACACCTGTTATACAAAAGAGAGAACCAGTTTGATACAGTGGAAAGAAGCAGTCACTAACTAGCTGCAAAGCCTTAGCAAACTAAATGAGCCCTACGCCTTCTATTAAAGTACATGCATGGCTTATAGAAGGCTCCATCACTAATGGCCTTGGCTGTTTCTCAGGATTCCTCTGTCTTTGACAGAGAAGTATACCATGAATGGTGGGAATATAGTATCAAAGCCAACAACTCACAAATTCCCTTTTTTTGCCATGGGTATCGAGTTATCTTTCTGTTTGCTCTTCATAAACGAGCACTCAGTGGAATTATTGAAATCATTTCCCGCTTCCCTAACACAGCAGGGTCATGTTTACTTTAAGAAAGATTGACCATGAGAATTCAAAATCCTGCAATGTCTTTATTTTGATGGTTTAAATTTTTTTTTCTGGTTTGATTTGCTTTGATTTTAGAGATGGCAAATACTAATGGTACAGGACACAAACAATTGAGAAAAAATATAAAAGTACTTTTCTTTCTTGCCGTTTTGCCTATTCATTTTTTGCTCTACCCTCAATGCCACACCCAAAGCTAAACACTACTAATGAGTTCCTGTGCGTCCCTCCTTAAGTATTCCACGAATAGACAAATACAGACAAATATTTACAAATGCATAAACAAGCACACTTGTGCATCCATGTGCATGTATATACTTTGATCAATGTATATATGTATATGTTTGTGTATATAAAGTTGGTCATCTTTAAGTTTACCACATATAGCTATACTTTTTCTATACTCTAATGTGCTTATTTCATAATTTATTTTTCTGGTCTCTGATTCTTGAGATTCTGGGTTTTGCCAGTTATTTTTTACATTGTGACAATGTCTCCTTGAATGTCCTTGCCCTCTATTTGTTTACTTAGGGAGCATCCATAGATTAAATTCCTAGAAATTATTTCTGGACTGTTCATGTTTACATGAAACATACTCCAAGTTGGTTTGCCAGATCATGAGTTAACCCAGGAAGAAAAATAAGTTGCAAGTAAATTATTTGAGATATTTATATACAGTGGAGATAAGCAGAAACGTAGCTTTGTTTGTATTTTCATTTGGCCCAGCTCTTTTTATCGCTTCCTGTCATCCTGTTAAATCTCTGTACGGCAATCTGCCTCAATTTTGAAAAATGCCCACGTCTTGGATTGTCTTTAAGCTTTGCTCATTTCATCCCTAAAAACACAGTTTAATCCAAAATAGAATGTTGTATTCTGAAACTAAAATTTATTTGAAGAACATTTTAAATGGTAAAATAAGGTTAGAAATCATTTTACAATTTTTCTTGAGTATTTACTTATATCTCATGCTTTAAGATCTCCATATATCTAGGCTATGAAGAAGCAAATATTTATTAGGCTATTTATCCCTTGGTAGAAAGGTTACTTAGTGCCAGAGCATAGCAACAGAATGGGAAATGCTAAAATTAGCCCTGTTTTCCTTTGTCATTGATTTAATTTGAGGAGACATCAAAAGTATTAAGGACAACAGGCTGGTAATTACAGAGATAAAAATGACATACCCAGGAAACACTGAATTCTCCAATCCTCAAAGCGCCCTGCAATTCATTTCTTGCAATAAATATTAAGAAAGAAGGAGGAGAACTGGAACAAGGACATGAGGTAACATTTCTTTGATTATCATCTGAAATGAATGATTAGAAGCATATGATAATGGGTAGGATTAATAGCATCTGTGATCTCTGCTGTCCATCAGTTCAAGGATTCTGACAAACCAATTAATTACCAAATATCAAACAAGAGCCTGGATACCAATCTTTATTCCATATCCCTTAAAAAATTGTGGAGTTTAAATAGCCTACTTGTAAACTAAAAGAAAGAGGCATTTCTCTTGTGTATTTTACTATTAATGTGCATTATATGAAGATGGATGAATAACTAGTGAATTTGTATTTATGAGCATATGAAAGCATAATTATGACCTAGATAATAAAACATTTAATAAGAAAAGTTTTTTTTTTATTTTTCTATACAGATATTTGGAAAATAGTGGTCCCTAAAAAATATTACTTTAAAAATAAATAGATTTCTATCTGGGAATGTTAGTAGATATGCTTACAGCCATATAATCATTTTCATTTATTCCTATCTATATTTGACCTAAATTACATCTGGGTATTTTGGTTACTTGTTTGCATTTTTAACAGAATTAGTTTAAATTATAACAGCCTCAATTGCTAATTCTGGGAAATGTACTTCTCCCATCCCCTTTCTGCCTGCGTAGAGAAAGCATAATAAAGCATGAGAGAAGTTATTTTGATTAATTGAGATGTAGCTTAATGTACACACATTTTTTTCTCGAACAAGATTACATATGTACAAACAAATTCAGAACTGTACCTATATAGAATGTTAAATATGCAAAAACAGTTGTGTATATCTTTATTTAATATTTCTCAGTAAAGATTATATGCGAAGAATATTACTAGAGATTATAAAATTTAATGTCTGTGCTTAAGTATATAAAAATTAATCTGCCAGAGAGCCCAGTTATGATTTAGCCATTTATATTTTAATAATCCTTTATCAGTTTTCTTAAAATGTTAGCCCAGAATAAGCAGGAAAAAAGCATTGATCATCTCTATATAATGTCATACCAGGAAAATGCCCCCACTCACATAGAAATTGGGGGAAGGATAAGGACAAGAAAATTAGCTCCGTGCATGTGATGATATTGTCAATATTTTTATTAATTTCTATGAAAGTAAATCTTAAATTCAATCAGTCTTTGGTGTGCACTTTGAGCTGTGTTCTACTTCCTAGGTCATGATGAGAAAAGCTATGCTTTGCTCTGCCTGCCTCAGTCCCCTCGTCGATAAGGTCAGATGATCAGATGATCAGATTAGGTCAGATGATCTAAAAGGTCTGTATTGCTGCCAGAATCTGTAGCCAGTACAGTAATGCCATTAAACTTTTAGTTGAGAAATTATCATCTCTAAAACAGTTCAATCACATATATTAGGAAATAGTTAATAATTATAGTTTAACTTCTTCTTTTATCAGAGGAAGAAATCGAAACACCAAAGTGTCAAATGATACTGGCCAAAAACAGACAGCTTATCTATTCAGAACCATGTCCAGAACCCAAAGCAAGCCATTAATCACCCCATCATATACGTTTTTATAAGTTGAAAAAATCATTATTTATGCCATTAATTATTCACAGTATTCATCTTGGAGTTTATCTTGGGAGGGAGCTTTAAAAATTCTCCTTTTCTAATTTTTACAGATTCTATTTACCATAGAAAATTTCAAAAATATAATTACATAGAGTCCCTTACATTTATTCAAGTTGTCTTTAAATTCTCTCAAATACATTTATCCAGATAATTCTACTATACTGGCAATTGTGATAAATATGTAAAATCGAATACATCATCCTTTATTGATGAGCAATAACAAAAATAAGAAGGTGGTGGTCCAATGATGTTGGTAACATTACCAATTTTTTAAACTTGCAAAATATATTTTCCCTTGTCTCAATATGACCAATTTGGTGGTCTATATTGTTGACAACATTTTTAATCTCTCTGAACTTACATTCAAAGACTATATCATACCCAATATGAATGACCTTAACACTAGAAAACTTGGCATTCTGAGTATGTATGAAGTATTGAAACAGTCAAGTCAGATTAAAATAGCTGGTAAATTTTGAGATAAAATTTTGGCTTGAGAATTCTCAACTGATTCATCATGATGAGGACTGGAACATTTTCAGAATGTCTACTTTTACACAGATGGACATTGGTCCCATCAATCAGGATCGCTGGACCTTTCAGCAACTGCTTGTCCTTCCCCACACACCCAGATGATCAGCTGGTCCTGAGATGACTTATACTGTGTCTCTAACAACAGTTTGGAGCTTAGAGATAGAAATGTAGAGACTTGGATATTGCAATGTTCAGTTCACATTTAGTCATTAGCAGAAGTGTAAGATAGACAAGTTGTGCTCAGCATGAGGCATGTTTGGATGAGAGTGACACCAATTAACTTGTGTTCTGTAGTTACAGCATTGTGTAAACTCATCGGTCCTAAGTCACGTCAATCACCTAGGCTGTGTCCGTCAACATAAGCTTGCTGCACAAGCATGTTGGTCTTTTCCCTCCCTCCCTCCCTCCCTCCCTCCCTCCCTCCCTCCCTCCCTCCCTCCTTTCTTTCTTTCTTTCTTTCTTTCTTTCTTTCTTTCTTTCTTTCTTTCTTTCTTTCTTTCTTTCTTCCTCTTCTTTTTTGTGTGTGCGGTACTAGGGACTAAACCCAGAGGCATTCTATATTTTAGCTACACCCCAAGCCCTACTTTATTTTTTATTTTAAAACAGGGTTGCACTAGGTTGACTAGGTTGCTAAGTCTTGCTAAATTTTGCTGTCTGTTCTTCAATCCTCCTGTCTCAGCCGCACAAGTACTGGTATTACAGGCATGAACCACCACAAATGGCTAGATGTTGATCTCTAATACTCTTAAATTAGATTACAAGGGAGGAGCCATAATTTCAGGAACAGGAAAATAGTCAAATGGCTATCACCTTTTTTTTTTTACTTAAAGATAACTAGAAGTTTTAATCCCACTGCTTGAGGATAACAATATATCTTTCAATCAAGTTATTTTGGAAGAAGGAAGAAAAACTAAGTTCATTTAAAGAAACATTGAAATTGCAATAAGAAAAATAAGAACCTAGATACCTCTTTGGGCTCAAGAGCTTTTAGTGCAGTCAGAGCCCACAGGGGACCATAAGCATAGCAGAAGGCTTTCTCTGTCCAGTGTTCTGTATCACCACACTTGCTTTCTTTGCTGTGCCCATGGCTACTCACCACTCCAGTCCACTCATTTACTTATTTCAGTTATCCAGCTTGGAGGTAGAAGGTGCCCAGTGATGGATGATTGGCCAAGGCTGGGTCAGGTCTGGCCCCCTGACCAAATCAGTTATGGCCAGGGAGCAGGGTCGTGAAGCACAAGAGCTGCCAAGCCCACTCCCCAGTGTAGTGGGAAATGAGGGCGCTGGGTTTAGAAAAGGGGAGTTTATGAGCTAGGTGTCTATCCCAAGATGTATTCACTTAATATATTAAAATAAAATTCAACTAAGATTTGAAATTAGTCAAAGCAAACCTTATGTGTAGACCACACAATGTTTCTAGAAAAATTAAATGTTTTGTTACGTAGTATTTAGATTCCATAACTTAGAAAACAATGCATAATGAAAAATGTTGCCCATAGAGTATATTTTAGTGGTTAGATTCTGTTAAGAAATAATTTATGTGGTTGTTTTTTTTTTTTCAAATTGACAAGTACTTGTGACAGTTTGGAGCTTGTTTTTTCTTAAGTATTCGAGAATTCAGGAAAGCCCTAGAAGCATTGCATGCATAAATCTAATGAGCTATTAGACTTATCTCAGTCTTATCTGAGCCAATGGTAAAGGTCAGACAGTTGCTGAAAGCCCCAGTGATCCTAACTGCTGGAACCAATGTTTATCACTTTAAAAGCAGACATTTTAAATGTTCCAATCTGTGTCATGATGAATCCATTTAGAAGTCACTAAGTCTGGTGGCAAATGCCTTTAATCCCAGTACTTGGGAGGCTGAGACTGGAGGATTGCAAGTTTGAAGCCAGTCTCAACAACTTAGTGAGGCTTTCAGCAACCTAGGGAGACCCTATTTCCAAATAAAAAATAAGTGATATAAGTAATATAAGCTCAGAGGTAGAATACCTCTGGGTTCAATATTACAAAAAATAAAAAAGGCATTCCCACCAATCTGTACTTTCCTTCCGCATTCTTCCTCCTACTGCACCAAGTTACCATGTTACTTGGACACACACAGATACCCACTTATTGGTCAGCATGTAATATTCTGAAGGTAGATTGGTCAGGGATCTTTACATATTGCAGGACTTTTCATCCTGTCAGAGGCAGTATTGATTATCTCAGAGTCCAATACTTGACACACCCCACTTACTTGGGTCCACATCCCTTTGCTTAATCTAAAAGGAGGGGAAATAAACTTTGGGACCTAATCATTTTTTTATATTTTTAATTTTTTTAACAAATTTTTTATTGAACATAAATAGTATATATTTGAACTATATTTGGTGCCCTCTCCCCCCCACCCCCGTTTTCCCTTCCCCCCTCCCACCAATGGTTGACCAGGTTAACCATGTCATGTTCATAATTTTACGCATGTTCAGATGTAGACCCTCATTAATCAAGATCAGCCTTCCTCCTCTCCTATCTTTCCATTCAAGCTTTGCTGATATTTCCCCTCCATTATCTGGAGTCCCACTGGTATCCTCTGTGTTTCCTAGTTTGGGCATATTAGAGGAAACATATGTACCTTCTCCTTCTGTGCTTGGCTGATCTCACTTAACATAATGTTTTCCAGGGCTTTCCATCTTCTTGCAAATTATATAATTTTGTTCTTCTTTATGGCTGAATAGAATTCCATTGTGTGTATTTCCCAGAGTTTTGCTATCCATTCATCTGTTGATGGAGATCTGGGTTATACAAACAACCCAATCAAGAAATGGGCAAATGAACTAAATAGACACTTCACAAAAGAAGAGATACAAAGGGCCAATAGATACATGAAAAGATGTTCTTCATCACTGGCCATCAGGGAGATGCAAATCAAAACTACACTGAGATTCCATCTAACCCCAGTCAGAGTGGCAAGCATAAAGAAATCAAACAACAACAAATGCTGGCGAGGATGTGGGGAAAGAGGAACTCTTTTACACTGTTGGTAGGAATGCAAACTAGTTCAGCCACTATGGAGATCTGTGTGGAGATTCCTAAGAAAGGTGGGAATAGATCCACCATATGATCCAGCTATAGCACTCCTGGGTATCTTTCCAAAGGGGTTGAATTCAGAGAAATACAGCAACATATGCATACCTATGTTCATAGCAGCACAATATGTAATAGCCAAAATATAGGACCTAATCATTTTTAAAAAGGAGTTAGAACAAATTTACATATGCTGCAATTCAAAACATGCTTTGTAATTATAAATATAAGGAGCGGTACATAAAGATAAGGAGTGCTGACAGAAAATAAAATTCAAAGACAAAAATCTCCGAATAACCAATCATCTTTAGCCTTTCCTACTTTAGCCTAATACTAATCCCTGACGGCTGATTTGGTCCAGATAAAATCTACTTGGCAGCCTCAGTAAACAGCATCGCAGTGCCTTCCCATAAGTGCTCGGCATTCTTACTTCCCACATGGAAGGGCTATGCTTTATCACCGTTCACTTCTGGTCTTGAGCGATTTCTCTTTTGCCATATGCTCATAGGAGACTTAAGGGAGTTCATTTTTTCCAATGGTGAGCACATCCTTGAGTGCTTTGCATGCAATATCTCATGTAATCTTTATAATAATCTTGTACACATAAGGAAACTGAGGCTCTGGAAATGTTATTACTTGCCCAAGACTATATCCACTAATGTAACATATGTATAGCTCCGTGTGTGTATGTATGTGTGTGTGTGTGTAATTCATCTATACTCACATTCTTTCTATCACATTAAATTGAAAAGGATGAATAGGTATGAAATGGAAAACAGGTATGAAATCTGCATATCATAACATTCAGTATTGTTCCTGTACTAGATGTGAATAGGTATAAATGAATAGGTACTAATGAATAGGTGTGGAACCATGGGTATGCATAGCTTGGAATTCAATATAGCTACTGCACTAAATGACAGTTAAATATAAGAACAACTCATGGAGAGAAAGTACTAAGAGACAAAATATACAATTGCCAGGTTTGGCCTTGATACAAGGTAGGTGCAAGTTTGGGAGCCAAAATAACATTTATGGGCCTGTTTCTCCCTTCCATTTACCTGAGCTGTCTTCACATTCCTTTAGTCTCTATGTACTTACTCCTTTAGTATGTTAGTAATAGGAGTTATAGGAAATGATACAGAGCTGGGCGTGGTGGTGCACACTTGTAATCCCAGCATTTGAGAGACTAAGACAGGAGGATCACAGTTTGCAGACAGCCTCAGCTACTTAGTGAGCCCTTTGCCACACAGTGAGACCCTATTTAAAAATAAAAAATAAGGCTGGGGTGTAACTTGAAGATAGAATGCTCCTGGGTTCCATCTACAGTGCCACAAAAAACACATGATTATTAATATAAAATAAATATCACCTTTAATTATTTATTACCCACTTTTTTGGAATCTGAGATTCAGGATAATAAATACCTTCTTTGTGTCTTTTACAGCTATATTCCCAACTGGCTAGACTGGTCTTTGGAAAAGCACTCCAATATTTGCTGAGGGAAGGAGGGAGGGAGGGAGGGAAGGAAGGATGGAGAGAGGGAGGAAGAAAGAGAGAGAGGGAGGGAGGGAGGGAGGGAGAGAGAGAGAAAGAGAGAGAAAGAGAGAGAGAGAGAGATAGAGAGAGAATGAATGAATGAGTACAAGCTAAGAGAGAATATCAGATCACAAAACCTTCCCCATCACAGTTTTTCCTCTGTGCGTGGTCATTTTGTTTCCTATTCTGTTTCTCTCACTGAAAACCAAGCCTAGGGTTGTCTTCATAATAATATTTTCATTCAGAGGAACAGTGTCTGGTCCTGCCATAGGTTAGATCCTCAATAAATAAAAATTGTCAAAAAAAAAAGGTTTGAAAACTTAGGACCATTCACTTCATTAGCATCATCAGAAGTTGTTCACCTGAGAAGTAAACTTAAAGAGTACAGCATGTTTCTTCAAAAACAGATTTATACAACAATCACTGAAGGTTATGGCTGAGATGAAATCAGAGCTAAGGAAGGAAAAATAAATAAACTTAATATTTTACTAAATTTCCAGACTTTTCCAGTGTTTTAAGTTTCTTGAAGGTATTAAAGAATGAATGCATAAACTAAGAAAATACATCAACTGGAGACTATAATTATTAGGTAGACCCTAGGCCTCTATTAGTTGGCGACTCTTAGTGTCTAAGCCAGGTAAGTTTGTGTCCCATGCCGTTAAACCAGAGTCTGTTCATTTTTGTTTCCTCCCTTAGTCTGTGAACTTCTGGTATGTGCTGGTGATGAATGATGAACACACAGAGAGGCGCTATCTGCTGTTTTTCCTCCTGAGTTGGGGACTTCCATCTTTTGTGGTGATTCTCCTCATAGTTATTTTGAGAGGAATCTACAGTCAGAGCATGCCGCAGATCTACGGACTCGTTCACAGCGACCTGTAAGTACACCCGGGCAAGACCTTTGCCTTCTCAGCTCTTTTTGTACCTCGGCAGCTTTCCTAGTAGATGGTGGACGCAGTTGCCTAAGACGTATGACTGAAGGCCCACCAAGAGGACCTTGACATTCTTGGCACACTGTCTGAACTTTATTATTTCTTTAAATAAGAACATACTGCCTCTCAAGGTCTTGTGATAGGTGCAATTTTCCCTGGTGAACTGGTGTATTAAAGAGCTTACCGTAATTTGTACCTCAGCGTAATTTAGTTTGTTAGGTAAGGCAAATACTAGTATCTAGCAAAATCAAGGCATTAGGAAAATTTTGATAATCAGTGGAAAACTTTGGGGTGAACACATTATCCAAGGAGTGTGTGTTCAAGGGGAGTATAGGGTGATAGGTGCTACCATCTCGTAAGATCCTTATATATCAAAGGCAGTATCCAAGTGAATACAGTCTGCAAAGCACATGTGAACTAGATAGTGTCCTTCCTACACAGTCTTATTTATTTATTTATTTATTTATTTTTATTTTTTTGCGGGTCTGGGGATGGAACCCATGGGCATTTGACCTCCGAGTGATACCCCCATCCCTGTTTTTTTATTCTTTATTTTGAAACCGGGTCTCACTGAGTTGCAGAGGGCCTCACTAAGTAGCTGAGGCTGTCCGCGAACCGCGATCCTCTGGTCTCAGCCTCCCGAATGCTGGGATTACAAGCGTGCGCCACCATGCCCGGCTAACAGTCTTATTTAAGTGCCCTAGTAATCTTGAAATTTACACTTTTTTTTGCATTATTAAGGTTAGAACCCAGGAGCATTCTACCTCCAAGCTACACCCCCAGACCCATTTTTTAGTCTTTATTTTGAAACAGGGTCTCACTGAGTTGCAAAGGGCCTCACTAAGTAGTTGAGGCTGTCTGAGAATCTCAATCCTCCAGTCTCAGCCTCCCAAACACTTATATTACAAAAGTTTATACTTTTTAACACACATATACACACATACACATATCTTGTAGTAATGAAGACTGCTCGGCCCCTTTATCGATTCCACATGCAGGGAAAAAAAGCAAACCAAACAGAACCTTTGTAATATTAAAGCTTAACCTGCCACTTTGGTCTAAAATGAAAATAAGATGAAAAGTAAAATCTTAAATAAGAAAGAAGCGCCTATTCACAAACATATGAGGACAATATTACCTAATTATCTCACAGGTGGTTGTGAATATAGGTGAAAAAGGGTAAAGTATTGTATAAGCAAAAGTTATTTCTGTAATACTATTTCTTCTAATCAGTTATATACTTGATAAATACTTGCTGATAACATTTGCAAATGTGTTTCACACATGGACAATCAGACACATACCATGTACCACATTCAGCAAAAGAAGACTAGCTATGTAAAGCACCCTGAAATACACACACATACACACACACACACACACACACACACACACTAAAATGCTCTTTGTAATAATTTTGTTTTTAAATTGATATTTGAAGAGATTTTTATATTGATTACTTTGTAGTGTTATATTTTGTCCTCTTGGCATTCTGAAAACCTATATATACTCCTCTAGAAAGGAATGATAGTGTCTTCTTGAAATCATAATTTTTCACACTTTTTTTATCTCTGTCATTAATTTAGATCTTGCAGTGCCAGGATTAATTATAGGTAATTCATCATCATTCATTAAATATGAAGTAACCAGGCCTTTGCCTGGTATCCAGCAGCTCATTCCTTTCATGAATCCTTAAAAAGACAGGGCTTATTTGAAGACAGTTTTAACATTACATATGTTCTCTGTTGTGTGGATTCACCACTTTTCTTTATCCTTCATCTATTGATGAACTCTTAGGTTGGTTCCATAATTCAACTATTGTGAATTGTACTGCTATAAACATGTGTATGCATGTATCGCTATGGTATTCTGACTTTAATTCTTAAAGAAATATTCTGAAGAGTGATATAGTTAGCTCAGATGGTTCCTTTTCTAGTCTTTTGAGGAACCTCCATAGTGAGTTTCATAGCGGTTGTACCAATGTACAGTCCGACCAAGAGTAAATACGAGTTTCTATTTCCGTATATCTTCACTAGCTTTTATCATTATTATTTGTATTTTTGATGAATGTCATTCTAACTAGAGTTAGATAGAATCTCAATGTAGTTTTTATTTACATTTTACTATTTACTAGTGATGTTGAACAGTTTTTAATATATTTGTTGATCATTTGTATTTATTTTTTCAAGAAGTGTTGATTCAATTCAGTTTTTGTGTTTCTTATCTTGGTGTTAATTTTTTGAGTTCTTTATATATTCTAGATATTAATCTTCTATCAGAGGAATATCTGGTGAAGATTTTTTTTTTTGCGGGTCTGGGGATGGAACCTAGGGGCTTTTGACCTCCAAGCCACACCCCCTGCCCTATTTTTTTTTTATTCTTTATTTTGAAACAGGGTCTCTGAATTGCAAAGGGCCTCACTAAGTAGCTGAGGCTGTCTGCGAACCGCAATCCTCCCGTCTCAACCTCCCAAATGCTGGGATTAAAAATGTGCATCACCACGCCCAGCTGGTGAAAATTTTTTATAGGCTTTCTCTTCAGATTTTCCTTTTACTGCACAGATGCTTTTTAGTTAATGTTTCAATAGAAAATAATAGTGCTAAAAATACTTTATTATTGTTCTCTACAAATGGATTTTATCTACGCTTTCATATCATTCTTATCTAGTATCACGGGTTACTACCATTTTATGCATGATAACATCCTAAAGCTATCTCTCTAGTCTAAAGCCCTTTTCTGAACTTCATATTTATATTATATATTTAGGTGTCTAATAAATATCTTTATCAGAGTGACACAGTGATACACTGATGTCTCATATTTACCATGGGTTAAAACTGGTCCCCTAAAATGCCTTGATCCACATTGTCTTCCAAAAAGTTCACTACCTACCTATGTATGGAGGCTATGAACTTGAAAGTTATTTTCTACTTCTCATAGTTCTATTCTACATCCTACAGTGGAAAATTATTTTCTAGTATAACTCCTAATGTCTTTCTAGTAAGTATTCTTATTTTAATTTTCATCTCTTATTTCATCACCACCTCTTTGGTTTAAACTCTATTATTTTTGGTTTGTTGGACTACCTTCTAACAAATGTTCCCTTCTCTAATTTATAATCTAGTCATTAAGTTCTGAAATGTGGTAATGATCACACCACTCTGCTGCATGTGTATGTATATACATATACACACACACACACATATATATATATATATATATATGTTATATCTGCATATGTGTGTGTGTTTGTGTGTGTGTGTGTGTGTGTGTGTGTGTGTGTGTATTTGGTACTGGGGATGAAACCCATGGGCATTCTACCTCTGAGAGATACTCCAGCCCTAGTTTTTATTCTTTATTTTGAAACAAAGGTTTAACTAAATTGCAGAAGGCCTCACTAAGTAGTTGAGGCTATCCGAGAACCAAGATCCTCCTGTCTCAGCCTCCCAAGTATTGGGATTACAAGCATGTGCCACCATGCCTGATCACACCATAATATATTTAGCAAAAATTATCTAATATACCTGGAGGTTGCTAAATAATGCTAAACCTCTCAACATTTTAAATGCCATATGAGATGTGTCAAATCTTCTAATAAAGAAATTTTCTTATTTGTACATATAAGATCAAATTCGCCTGGATTTTTAAACCTTGATTTAAATTGCTCAACCTGATTTGGAAAAAGGTCCAGAGAGTCCTAAAGTTTAAAATGTACTTTTTTTCTGTAGCATGGGAAACCCGATATAGGCTCATTATTGATTCTTCATCATTGAGCTAGATAATCCTGTGCAGTTATGAGGAATCATATACTGTACTAAAAGTTAATAAGTCTCCTACACTTTTGCTCCACTGAAAAAAAAAAAAAAAGGTAAAAATCAATGAAATCTTCCCCGGAGAGATTGCCATTGGTTGCTAGTGGTGACTGGAGGTAGTTTCCTCTGAGTGGTTTATATTGAGTATCTTTGGAAGTAGTTACCTATTTGGCAGAGGAGGGTGTCTTCATGGCTACTGAAAGTAAAGAAAACCTGAAAGAGACCTTGTCAAACAAAGGAAAGAGAATACAGGAGTGAGTCACAGTCAGGGTGGAAGCAAAAGGAATACGGTCCTGAGGATTGCTTGAAATAGAGAATATGCCATTAATGAGACCCCTTTTATATGAATACTGAAAGAGAACGTGATTGGAAAAGAGTGTCAGAGCCATGCCATAAGAGGCGAGGGCTGTGAGGACATGATTTACCATGATCTCAGTATTCCTACCTCTAAGCAGCAAGAACCCAACATGTGAATTAATGTCAGTCACAGTAAAAATGACATAATAGTTATGATAGGCTGTTTTGTTCTTCCAACATTCTTTGTCAGAATTCTTTGTTTTTCTTTGTTGCTAATTCATGTTCATTAACACTTAAGAAAAATCAACAAATACCTATTGATAATGATTAAGTGAAAAAATCTAAATGAATTCTCTTCTATAAGCTTACAATCTGACTATAAGAAAAATGCCTAAGTTCATAACTTATATTTAAAATTGATTGTTAGTTTTTTAGAAGTTTAATCTAGTAGTCTAGCTTTATGTTTTATTTTAGATGCTTTTAACAAATCTTAATTATAACCTACTCTGATTATTCTGCCCCTGAACTAAAGTACACATTTTAAAAATTGCTCTATCCTCTGAAGACAATGTAATTTTGCTGGCTACATTAGAAGAAATGTTATTAATAGAGAGGACAAATCTCTGTATTCTTAATTTGAACTATGTAGAGGTAATTGTTCTGCATGGTAAATGTGATATCACATGAGAATCTTTATTGTCATTAAATTACTTAAGAAGAAAATCATGAAAGAAACTTATAAATACAGGTAGCCTGTTTACCTATTGTCTGAGCATTGACAAAAGTATCCATACATCTGTGGAAGAGGAAGGCTGTCCAGATCACCTCCTGGATTTGCTCTTCCTTGATAGGTGTGGGGTATAATTGATTGTGGCTGGACATTTGCACACCCATGTACACAATTCATCTGCACATATCAGTAGCAACTTTAAACTAACATTTTCCACCTATTCAGACCCCAAAATAAAGAGATCTTGAAAGCATGTTTTCCTCCAATATCTTAGAATCACAGAATCTAAGGGTCAGAAAATGTCTTTTTTTTTTTTTTTTTGCGGTACTGGGGATGGAATCCAGGGGCATTCTACCTCCGAGCTACACTTCCAGCCCTGTTATTTTTTATCCTTTATTTTGAAGCAGGGTCTCACTGATTTGCAAAGGGCCTCACTAAGTAGCGAAGGCTATCCTTGAACCAGGATTCTCCCATCTCAGCCTCCCCCCAGTGCTGGGATTACAAGCGTGCACCACCACGCCCAGCTGTGTTAGTAAAATTCTAGGCACTTCCTCCAGAGCATATTATCTTTCAAGTTCCTGTTCAAAGATTTGTTAGCTTCTTGAACTTCTTGTTTTACATGTGTTCAGTTTATTTGACTTTTTATGGCTACAGATCACGCAGTTCATTCTGCTAATGCTCACCTTGTTCCCTTATCCCAGTTTACAGTCTTATCTCTCACAGCAACATCCTCAGCTCTTTTGGCCACTCCTTTATCTCTCTGAGAAAAATTCAAACAAGTATCTTGAGTTACATCTCCCTTGGCTTCTCATGGATCCCAGGTCCTCTTGACACTCAAGGTGAAAGCCAGACAAAAAGAGAATGCTATAAGCATCGAATCCGGTCTCCATCAGTCTTTGAGTACCCTCACAGAATTGCTGACAAGTTATTATTCATGTTGGAACTCCTCTCTGACAAAGGACATGTTTCCTCCCAGGATTTCTTTAGGGATCAAAAGCTATCGCACGCACGTGCACACACACACACACACACACACACACACACACACACACACATACACACACAGAGAAATATTTATATTTCTTTGGGGACTTGAAAGCTATTGCGTGTATATATAGTGGTTTATGTTTTTCTTTTTGGTATGTGGTACTGAGGATTGAACCCAGAAGCATTCTACCTCTGAGCTACAGCCCTAGCCCTATTTTTTATTCTTTATTTTGAAACAGGGTCTTACTGAGTTGCAGAGGGCCTCACTAAGTAGCTGAGGCTGGACTCAAACCCAGATCCCCCTGTCTCAGCCTCCCAAGTACTGGGATTACAAGCATGTGCCACCATACCCGGCTTAGCTATTGCTTTTGGATTCTGACTTAATATACGATCTGGGTTCACTCCAAACAAATAAAATAAAGTCATAGTGTCACATAAAAATATTTTGAATGTTTCTCCCATTTATTTTTTCTAAGCTTAATATTTCTGATTTATTCAAATAGCTCCTCATATGACATCTCTTCTCTATTTTGGTTGCTCTCCTTTAAATTTATTCTGTTTAGCAATTATTTTTTACATTTTATTTATTTATTTATTTATTTATTTATTTATTTATTTATTTATTTATTATTTGGTGGTACTGGGGATGGAACCCAGGGGCCTTCTACCTCCGGACTACACTCCCAGACCTATTTTATATTTTATTTGGAAACAGGGTCTCATAAACCAGCTAAGGCTGCCTTCGAACCTGCGTGATCCTCCTGTCTCAGCCTCCCAAGCTTGAGGATTACAAGCGTGTGCCACCACACCCGGCTTTTTAACATTTTATTTTGAGAGAATGTTAAGCTTAAAGAAGAGATGCAAAAATTGTTCAAAGTTTACATACACCCTTCACCCAGGGTGAATACATATTTATTTAACCACAATACAATGATTGAATCCAGGAAATTCACCATGATAAAATACTGTCAACTTGTCAGACCTTGTTTGATTTTCACCATTTTTCCCCCTTATAACCCTTTTCTCTCCTAAAATCTAAAGCAGGGTTTCACATTGCCTTTGGTAGTTGTGTGTTCTTGGTTTCTTCTAATCTGATAATTCCTCTATTTTTTGTCTTTTTTTTTCTATGAATGCAAATTTGGGTTTCTTTAATGTTTTCTTGTGAATAAGTGGAATTTATGCATTTTGAGCAATAATGACAATGTTAAACTACAAGCTTTTTCACATAATTATTTTTAATCCTTGAGTAATGTTTAGGAGTGAAATTGTTGGTTCCTATTGTTTAAGTTTTTCACTTTCAAATTATCTTTATTTTTCAGCACTAATTTTGTGTATAGCTATGGATCTCTAAGTTTATCTTTGAGTTTGTTGAGCTTCTTGAATTTGTAGATTAATGTTTTTCATCAAATTTGAGGTGTTTGGGCCCATTATCTCATGTAGTATTCCTTCTACTCAGTTCTATCTTCTTCTTTTTATAATTTTATTGTTGCATACATTGGCAACCTTAACAATGTTCCACAGGACTATAAGACTTCATTTTTTCTTTCTGTCCTTTAGGCTTGAAAATTTCAATTGGTATATCTTTATATTTGCTGAGTCTTTCTTTTTCCTGCTCAAATCTGCTGTTGAGACTTAGTGTGATCTTTAATTTAATTATACTTTTCAATTCTAGAATTTTCATTTGGTTCTTTTTGATAATTTTTATCTTTGCTGGTTTGATGGAACGTCATTCTTATACATTCATTTCATTCTCTAGACATGGCCTGCTTGGTATGGCCACTGTTAGCTTAGTGACAGTGATGACTGGACAGAGATTTTCTTAAATCCCTAGGACCAAGAAATATCCCAGTCTCTGCTAAAGGACACTAGTGTGCATGTTAGAACAAGACTTCAACACAGCACCAGGAAGTTAGCCTTCACTTCCTACTTAAGTAGACCCTCAAAGTCAGTGAGAAAAGAGTCTATGCTCTTTCCTGAGCACGAGCACAGTCCTGGGTATGCACATTTTCTTCTATACATTATGAGGCATATATTAGAGTTTTTCAAAGCCTGTGGCTATCTGGTGCCTTAGCTTTTCTTGTAATAATTTTGGTGGTTTTCCCAAATCTTGTTATCTTCTGGCTTGGGCCCCCAGGTTGCTATATAACTTGATTTTAACACACAATCCCATCTCTCTTTACTACCTACCCAAGGAACAGATGCTTTATACCAGCTAAGCTCTGAGATGGGTCAAATACAGACAGCCTTGTATGTTCAAGCTTTCTTTGGTAATGAAGCTTCATTTGCTCCCCCACAAACCTTCTCTTTCATGGATACCAGTTTGCCCCAGAAATAGGAACTGGTTTTTCCCCCCAAGGATAGTAAATATGAAGAGAAAGATATGAGTCTAGAGCAAGTTAAGCTACCACAAAACTTGTTCTTACCAAGATTCAGTTCTTTTCTTTCCTTTGTTCTTTCTAAAGTATGTTTCCATCCTGCTGTGAGCTATTGGTTGATTTAAAGGATTTTGAAAAATTTTATTCTGAAAATTCTGTCCAGCTTGTCCATTGCATAATAATAGATCAGAAAATTTTATAGGCCCTAATTCTTATATTTTCAAATGTTAACCTGTCCCCAGTTTTCAAGATAGATTTATATATAAATAAATTTATATATGTTATATTAGATATGTATAAATTTATGTTATATACATATACATCTATATGTATAAATGAATTGATATATAAAGCATGACATATACATATATAAAGTATGATATATATAAAACATGATATATACATATCTGTGATTTAAAATAAATTTTTATCACATTTTATACATGCTATTTTAGGCTATATAACTTAAAAAAGTTATTAGGCTTATCAGTGTTTACTTATTTATTGTTTTTTTTGTGTGTGTGGAACTAGGGATTGAACCCAGGGATATTCTACCTCTGAGCTACATCCCCAGTCCTATTTTTTTATTCTTTATTTTGAAACAGGGTCTCACTAAGTAGCTGAGGCTGTCTGTGAACCTGTTTCAGTCTCCCAAGTACTGGGACTGCAAGCATGTACCAACACACCCAGCTAATGTCTCCTTATTTACTGGATTTTTAGCCACAGTTAGAGAACTTTTTATGACATAAAAGTTGAAAAGGAATTATCACATGCTTTCTTTTTTGTACTTGTGTTTTTTTAATTGAAATATCCATTATATTTGAACTTTATTCTTGTTTCTGGCATGGTACATGGATACTTTATGTTTTAATAAATGTCAAATGTTGCCCAGTACCATTTTCTGGACAAGAATAAAGAATATATTTTCATTTATTCATTTATGGTGTTGAGTCTTTCAAGACTGTTTTATACTTTTATAGATTTTGAACATTATTTGTTAAATACATTCTTCCATGTTAGTCTTTGTTGTTATACTAAGTAGGGCTTTTCTGACCATTATATCTTGTTTATTGTGTATAAAATGAAAGCTATTGATTTCTGTATGTGAATTGTATTTCCTTTTTAATGAATTTATTTTATTTCATTTTATCATTGCTTTTTTGAGAATTTCCAATGATACTCTTATATAACCATCAAATAGACACAGCTTTCCTGTATTCTTTATGAAACGTATTCCTACATCACTTATTGATTTCTCTTTTTTATTTGATTGGCTAATACTGATACACTATTAAACAGTATTGTATACAGCAGGCATCCCTTATTCCTGATTCAGTGCATATGCCTCTAATATTTTCCCTTTAAATAAGACACTACCTTTGTTAGTGAAACATACATTTTTTATTTAATTAGGAAATGTTCCTTAATTTCTATATGCTTGAGTGTGTTTATTATACGTGGGTGTTAAATTTTGTAAAACTTTTTCAACATCTTTGAAGATTATCATATGATTTTTATCAGGCATATTAATTGAAAATATGATATTTTTGATTCGTATAAACCTAGATTCCAGGAAGAAATCCTTATTGGTCATTATATCATTATCCTCATATGAAGTTATATTATCTTTATTTATATTTCATTTATTATTATTATTATTATTATTATTATTGCATCTATTTATGAAGAATGTTGATCTATAATTTTCTTTATTTTTTCCTTTTTTGGTTTAAGTAACTGTGTTTACTTGCTTTATAAGAAGTTTTTCTTCCCTTTTATGGAGAGTAGTTGGATAAAATTCTTTGAAATTTTAGGGTTGAGTTGTATGTGTGTGTGTGTGTGTGTACATGTGTAGTTTAAGCTCTCTCTAAAACAAATAGGAACAGTTTTATGAGCTTTACCCTCATAACTTATCCATTTCATATAGCTTTTCAAATTAATTTGCACTGAAGACTCTAAATGTCCATAAGTTCTTTGTGATATGCCCACTAACATGAAATTTTCCACAAGTGACTCTACTAGAGTGACCTGATTTGGCTAATGTTAAAACAGCATGACAAAGTTCCTTGTTAGCTGCTTGTCTCTGTAGATATGGGTAATGAAGGGAAGGCATCAGAGAGCCTCCTCATTTGTCCAGGACGTGTTTTTCAGAAATTATTCAGTTTGAATAATTACAGTGGCCTTTATATTCCATAGCTGTGTTCCCATGGTCATGTAATACCTAAAAATGCAGTAGCAAAACATTCAAATTAATAAAAGTTGCCGTGAAAAGAGAAAGATTTTTAGAATTTCTTATTATCAGTTTAACATTCTAGGCTTATGAAACTACGTTCATTTTACCCATCATAATTACTGGATAAATTCACAGGTATTTTACTTCCTTCATTCATTTTATCCATAAAATTTTCACTGACTATTTTGTATATAGAGTGTCAGAAAAGCCAATTCCATAATGTCCTGTAAAAATTGTATATTACCTTACACTTACTCAAACTCCAACTCTAGTATCCTTCTCTGTGAGGAAAATAGCATCATTAACTAGCATCATTTATTTATATATATTTTTTCAATCACTCTGGCTCATTGACCTTTGTAAATAAACTTCATGGCCCAATGTAAGCCTATAACTCTCTCTGATTTCTGTCTAGTACATAAAGCATCAAACTCATGTTAATGTACTCAAAATTCAGAACACCTAGGTCCTGAAATGCAGAGAACTAATTGTTCTTCAGCAAGCTCATCGTACTAAATACATCCTGAGATGTAGCTGTCAGATTTTCCTTGGAGTACAGTGGCTTCCCACTACTTAGCAGAGGCTTTGGAGGTAGATAGACAAGGAATCAAATGCTGGCATGGCCGTGTCCAGCTGTGACTCTGAGAAAGTTATTTTTTGAGAACTTGAAGTTCCCCATCTGTGAATGAGACATAATAAAACCTGTGTCATAGGACTGTGATGTGAATTAATTGAGATGATTCATGTAGGGGAAATATATGTATGGTACGTGGCACTAAGGAGAGGACAGAAAGTGACAGCCACATGTACAGGTCTGGGAAACTGACCCAGTAAATTCCTGAAGAGTTACTTACCAGTTTACTACCTCCAGTTATTCTGAAGCCTTTTATTTTTCATTCATCTCTGTCACTAGAATTACAAACAATGTACTCTTTATTATTTCTGAAATGCAGAAATTGCTACCAAAGTTGATACCGTAGGAACCAAGCCTCCAACACATATATCTTTGTATATTTATGTTAATATTTCAAAAAAAAGATGGAGTATGGAATGACACAAAGATATATCAATTAAAATATATAAGATATATCATATATATAAACATATATTTATCTATAGATAGATATATAACATTTTTACTTTTTAAAGATATACTGTCAGAGTATTTCCCAAAAGAAAGTATCTGTTGGTACTCAAACCATGGATTATGACTGAGCCTGTTTCCTTACATTCTTACCAACTCTGGACATTTTCAGGTTTTTGTAAATATTTGCCAGTGTGATGTATTTTTATTGTATTTAATGTGAAGGTTTTTTTTATTTGCATGTCTTCAATAGTTATGTTTTAGCTTCGTGTGTGTGTGTGTGTGTGTGTGTGTGTGTGTGTGTGTGTGTGTGTGTAGTACTAGCAACTGAACCCAGGGGCATTCTATCTCTGAGCTACACTCCCAGCCCTATTTTTTTAGTCTTTTATTTTTTAAACAGGGTCTCAATGGGTTGTGAAGTGCCTCACTAAGTAGCTCAGGCTGTCTGCAAACCGTGATCCTCCAGTCTCCACCTCCCGAATGCTGGGATTACAAGCACTCACCACCGTGCCCAGCCTATTTCTTAAACTTTATTTTGAAACAGGGTCTCACTAAGTTGTAGGGGACCTCACTAAGTAGGTGAGACTAGCCACGAACCTGCAATGCTCTTGTCTCATCCTTCCAAGTACTGGGATTACAAGGGTGCATCACCACACCCAACCTTTTTTAGCTTCTTTAATAATTTAGTACACACTATACTAAGTTCAAAGGCTCATTAATTATTACACAATCTTATCAGTTTGAATATGTTCCCATAGATTTATTTAGCATTTTTCCTTTTTAAATTGTTCATTTCTCTATATTAATTTTTCTTATTGCTCATGCTTTTAATGATGTACAGAGTGCTTTTCATTATTTTGACTTTTCCCATTTTTGTAAAATGGTGGCGGACAATATTAGGGTTATTAATTTTTATCTCTTCAACTTTTATTTTTCTGTACCTTTCTCCTATCCAATTTAAGAAAATTTATATTTTAGCATATAAGATGAAGTTTTGTGTGGTATCAGACTATTTCAGAGAATTATTTTAAATATTTTGTATGCTAGTTAAAATGTTCACCTGTAATAATACTGCAGTTAACATGTTGAGAACATTTATTTACTAAGGGTCAAAATGGTAGGAATATGTGATGACTCGTGAACACTGGTGCTTGCTCATCCTGATTTGTTGACTGGAGAGTGAGTCAGGATGGAAGACCAATGATTGCTTCTAAATGCAAAGTACTAATGAGTTGGGCATTTCAAATATCAGGCTGGAACAAGCATTAGGAAATAGATAATTGTAAAACTACAGGAGGTAGAGTTGTAATAACAGAGATGTTTGCAAGGTTGCATTTTGTCTCGTTTTCTTTAAAAATTTAGGTACATACTGAGAAATTGAGTTACCTTCATTTTCAGAAGCTCTCTGCTACAAAGTGTTTTGTAATTTCTCAGACTCTCATTTGGAAAACTGTTTAAAAAGCTTATGACACCACAAAAGTTCAAGTGTATATTATTCAAGAAACAAGTAAGTTATTTATTATAGAGGATGCTCTGTGGTAGACATCTCTAATAAAAATGAAATGTCCAAATATATAAACAGTTGATCAAAAAAGATATTTAGCATAATTTAATAAAACTATTCCCAGCTCAAAAGGATTTTTTTGGTAGTTGATTTTCAGATTGGATTGCCTACTTTATATCTTCTCAGGAGTAAGGATCTGCTTGCTATTTTTTTTCTTAATATAATGTTTTTTAAACAAAAGTAATCAATATTTGTTTGAGAAATTATTGAAAGTAATGAGCATATAATCTTAAAAAATAAAAGATGAATTCCCATTATTCAAACATAAGCACTTCCAACTATTAAAGTATTTGTCTAGATTTATATATTTTTGCTTTATAATAGAAAATTGAAAATAGAAAATTGAGGCCATATAGTTTTATCTCCTCCTTATTTCTTTTTTATAACTTTAATATACTTTTATTGGCATGTTATAATTGGTCATTATAGTGAAGTTCAGAGTGATAGAAACATGCAAGTACTCCTTGTAGTGTTTCCCTCTGGCTCCCACTCTCTTCCGTTCTTCTCCTCCCCATACATATTATTGAGATCGGAGCTGATAATTATATATATACACAGCCTTATTTCAACTGCTTCCTTCATCAAGTCTCCCTTTTCCCCTCCCTATTCCCCCAGCCCCAGTTTCCTTCCTCTATAATCTGGATATCTCTCCTTGCTTATCTGAAGTCCCCATTTTTTCCCAATGTCTTGCTTCTTCTATGAGAGAAAACATAATGGCCCTTCACATTCTGAGACCAGCTAATCTCCGTTAGCCTAATATTCTCTAGTTCCATCCATTTTCCTGCAAGTGACATAATTTTGTTCTCAATCACTCTAAATATCACTAGAATTTCCTGTACTACTAAGAATACTTCATCATTTTAATGGATTCACAATATGTAGTTCATAATAAATTTTATCAAACATGTTTCTCGTTCCCTACCATTGAAAGTTTCCGTTCTTCTTCCTCCCCATTTTTATTATTTACAAAGTCTCCAGTACAGTGAATTTGTTGTTCTATTTTTATGACACAGATTCCTTGAAATAAAATTATTGAATTAAGCCAAGTGCTGACTGAAGTACTAAATTAAGCCAGATGCAGTGACATGTGTCTGTAATCTCAGTATTTTGAAGACTGAGGCAGGAGGATTGCAGGTTAAAGGCGAGAGCATGATAACTTAGACCCTGTTTTGAAATGAAAAATAAAATTGGGCCAGGGCTGTAGTTCAGTGGTAGAACATCCATCCCTGGTTTCAATTTCCAATGAGAAAGAAAAGAAATTAGTCAGTTAGTTAGTTAGTTGACTAAATTATGACATTTTTTGAGACATTGAAATTGCCAAATTGTCTTCCAGAAAAATTAAACATTTTCAGTAGTAGCAAAATTAAGTCACTTAGAACTAGTCCATCTTGAGTATGAATTTTATTAGCTTTATGATTTTGATAGGTAAATGTAGTGTTTGTCAGGATCTCCAAAGAAACAGAATCAACAGGATGTTTGTGTGTGTATACAAAGATTTATTGTAAAAGAAATTGGCCTGTGCAATTATGAAGATTAGCAATTTCCAAGATCTACAAGATAAGTCAGAGAGCTGATTTTCAGTTTGAGTCCTAAGGCAAGAAAAAAATAGTTGGAAATTTGAAGACCACCAGGCAGGAAGAATTCTCCATCACTCAGGGAAGGATCCATATCTTTGGTCTGTTCAGGCTTTCAACTGGATGAAGCCCACTCATAGGAAGGAAGGAAATCTGTTTCACTCAGTCTACAAACTTATATGTTAGTCTCATCCAAAATCATCTCCCCATAAAAACACCCAGAATAATGTTTGACCAAATACTTGTTTCCTTGCCCCTATTTTTAATATTTAAAAATATTAAAAAATATCAGCAATGAATATGTGCAACCATATTCATTGCAGATCATATTTTGAGTTGACATATAAAACTAATATCACATGTGAAGATATATTATTGGTTTTGTACCTATTTCTTTGACGAGACCAGAAATTGAATGTACTTTTACATGTTTTAGGCCATTTGTACGGTTCTTATAAATTGTTCATATTCTTTGTTTATTTTTCTGTTTTTGTAATTTATGAGTAAGGTCCTTATTCCTATTAAAATATCACTTTGCCATTCTTAATAAAAATATTAGCCACAAAAAGTGATTTACATTTTTAAAGTATAACAAAAACTACATTTTCCTATATTTTTATCTATTATTTACATGTTTGGGAAGTTTTTTCCTTAAATTTCCTTTCATTCCTTTATATTTTGGAGGGTTCTTTTTATTTTCTTAATAACAATTAACTATCTTCCACACTTGCATTATATTTACCCTAATTTATTTTCTCTTTTCTAGCAAATATTGCCTACTTATTGTTAATTTAATTTCATATTATATTTATTTTATTTTTATGGCATAAAATAATTTATTTCTTGTGCTTCATAGTGTTTTTACACTAAAACCAACTGGCATTTTGTGTTGCAAAGATTAGCCTGGTGTTATTTATCCATTAAGGTAAAATTTTCCTTTATCATCTTGGATCCTTGTAGGTCTTTAAAATTCTATAATGCAAAGGTTTGGTTTGGATGTATATAGTTCTAGATATTTTTTTAAGCTTGCCTGATTCTTGGTAGACACCCAAATCCACTGATATCCTATGTTACGCCCAATGGAGTTTTCTAAATTTACACATTGTTTCCTCTTTTTTTCTGGAATCAGAGGTACCAAACTTTTTTAAGCAAACATTGCCATAGGCGTCTTCCATGTTCATAATAATCAGGTTTGGTCCTTATAGTTTTCAGCTGTTTCCTTCTGCCATGCATTCCATCACAGCTCCTCCCTCTGTCTGCACAGCAGTCCCTGGGCTCTGCACGGCCGTCCTCATAACCTCCTCCCATGCAGATCTCTTGTTATTGCATCTTCCTCTGCCTTTGACTCTTTTGATCCCTCAGACAAACTTTGTCTAGACTTTATTTTGCTTCTTATTTTTAGACTTTATTTGTATTTTGTTTAAAATTTCAAGCAATTTTTTATATTTTTCTGACCCCTGTAACAATTTTCAAAATCATCTTTTTTCCTGGAGTTAGAGGCTTTACTTTTCCTTCTCATGTATGCTATTATTTTTTATTTACTCATTCTACAAAATATCTCTGTGTGACTTTATATAAAGTTATGATCTGGGTAATCTGTTCACTTTGTTTCTAAGTAGAATCTGTTTTTTTCAGGTATACAGCTTGACCCAGGCATAGTGGTACAAACTTATAATCCTAGTACTTGGGAAATTGAAACAGTAGGATCACAGGTTTGTGGCCACCCCCCACAACTTAGTGAGACCTTGTTTCAAAATAAAGAATAAAATAGGGCTGGAGGTATAGCTCAGAGATAGATCACCTTTTAGTTCAATCTCCAACACCACACATACACACAAAAAGTACAAAGCTTGACCTAAGATATCTATACATCACCATGGCCCAATTAACAAGTATCCAGGTGTTATTGGTCTATAGAATGCAAGTGGCATTTACCTGTCATTACCTCTATGACCTAGTGGTCTGACACTTTAAACCAATGGAATACATGAAAAATGTCAACCCACAGCAGACATTACCACCAAAGTTTTTCCTCTCTCTGTTTCAGGATGATACATCTTTCCTTAGAACCAAAGTTTTTGATTTACCACATCCTAATATAGTCTCCTTTATACCTGGCACTCCTATGGATTTGGTGAGCTACAGCCCCTAAAACAAGGTATAAACATCATTTGAGCAGATCGAAAGGATAGATTGTTGGCAGAAGGGAGAGGACTCTGGCTATCTCACTAAGAAATTCATGTGAGCTACCCAGGTTTAATAGAAAGCCTGTACCTTTTAATTGAATACCATTGAAAACCAAATAAATACCATGTAAGTCATTAGGTAGCTTGTTTCCTCATGGGAAATTAAGGTGTAAAGAGATATGAGGTCGGGTGCACACTTGTAATCCCAGCATTTGGGAGGATTGTGGTTCGAGGACAGCCTCAGCTATTTAGTGAGGCCCTTTGCAACTCAATGAGACCCTGTTTCAAAATAAAGAATAAAAAATAGGCTGGAGTGTACCTGCCTTCCTCTCCTGCAGCAGTCATTTCATCATACGTGGGCCTCTGCTCACTTATTTGTTACTGACTTGGGATGTCTTTCTTTTCTGACAATTTGTAATTCTGTGTTTCTGAGCCATGAAACCACAAATTCTTAATTGAACAGACATGAATCTGAAAGAGAGGAGTATTTGTTTTTCTTTACAAGGAACTGTGGGGCAGTTCGTCTCCTGTCTACTCTCTGCACTCTGAATGTTCTCTACTAATTTCTTCCCTTCAGTGAATACTAATTTCTGCAGGTCAAGGGATCATGCATCTCATGGGTGAGCAACAGCGCACAGTTACGTTCATGATAAACAACACCTAATGCTGTCCATGTGACCACTTATGTTCTCCATGGCTCTATACCCCACGTTCCATCATCTGACCCTCCTGGGCCTCAGATTCTTAGCCCTGACTTTTTTCCAGTCCTGAATAGCTGTGCTAATGGTGCCTCTTCCTTTCATAACTATTTCCTTTGTTCTAGAGCAAAGAATGATTTTCTTGGAGGAACATATGGTACACAGGGGAAGTTATTTTTGTGTCTCTCCAACTAGACCATATAGATGATTACTTATCTGCCTAAAGATAACTGGTTTCATAAGCAATGGCTATGTTTGTCTGCCTTTGTTTTAGAGTGGCCATTTTAATACTGCTTGCATGAGTACTATGAGAGGGTCAATAAAAGAGAAGAACCTAGACCTAAAAAAAAAAAAAAAATAGGCTGGAGTGTAGCTCATAGTTAGAATACTCTGGGTCTCATTCTCAGTACTGCAACAACAAAAAAAGAGAGAGAGATACTAGGTCAAAATAATTATAGGTATAGCACATGTGTAATTAAAGCCAGTGTGTCTGACTTATCCACAGATCCATAGCTCCTCTCAAATACACACTAGAAATTCTATTCTGCTCAAAATAGAGTACATTATAGTATTTTATTTGAATATTTAATAGTTCCTCAGAAAATAAAGGAAGTAGAAAGGCAAAACTACTTGACAGGTTTCTATTCAATTCTAGAAATAGAAATGAAAAGATCCAAGAGAAAACTGCTCTTGCCTTATGGAGCCACTGATAAGTAGGACTTATAATAAGTAGGACTAAATAGATTTATGTGCATGCTAAAATTTAAGATCACTTTTGAGACAGACAAAAATAACATAAAATTTCATGAACAGAGACTGAAAGAAAAGATAGTGCCAGAGGAATGGATGTTTCAAAATTTAAATTCAAACAAATGGTTGGAAATCATTTTTAAGAGGAAAGAAAGGAGATACAATTATCAAAGCTAGTATGGGTATATGTGCTCTTCCTGGTGGGCTCAGATTTCGGAAGAATAGGCATAATATAATAAGGTATCATTAATAGAAAATGAGTGAATAATGTAACAAAAAGGAGCAAAGCTTAAACCTAAAAATGACAAAATGATAACTGGAGAACAGGAAAAACAATTTAAGGTTAATGCTCATTTTATTTTTATAATTTTATTAATTAATTTATTTGTGCATTGCAATTATACAACATATGGAGGTTTAATGTGATAAAACATGCATGCACACAGCTGTTGGAGCATCTGCCTTCACATTGCACCCAACTCTTCCCCTCCTCCCTCCCTGAACATGTTAGTAAAATTGGTTGTAATAACCTCATATATTTTAAAAATAATAATAAAAATAAAGTTTATGTTCAGATGAAAACTACATCAACAGTAGAGAAAACTTGTACTACAAGAGGTTTTATAATATTAGAAAAAGAAAAGATACTGAAGTCCTAGTTTGCTTTAATCTTCTTCATTACAAAAAAAAGAATCTCTGGAATGAGAGAAGGAGAAGGCCATCTACAAAACACTTGGAATCTCTGACACATAAGCTAGGAAAGTATGTAGGTGTTCTAAGTAACTTTACGTGTTCACTTCCTGCATCAATACTATTCAAATATGATAGGATTTAGCTACCTTCTCCTAACTGGGAAAGACAACCCAAAATACTTATATAAAAAAGAAATTTAGCCGGGCGTGGTGGCGCACGTTTGTAATCCCTACGCTTGGGAGGCTGAGACAGTAGGATCGCACAGGTTCTAAGCCAGCTTCAGCTACTTAGTGAGGCTCTCAGCAACTCAGTGAGACACTGTTTCCAAATAAAAAATAAATATGGGCCCAATAGTATAGCCCAGAAGTAGAAAACCCCTGGGTTCCACTCCCAATACCACCAAAAAAAAAAAAAAAAAGAAATTTAATTCAAATTTTCAAATATATCTTAAAATTGCCTCAAAAATTTTCAGGCAGCCATTTCAACTTGTTTGTCATTACTATTTATGGTTGTGGAAAATCTGCTTGGGATACATTCTTCCACTCTATTATCAGCCATCTCATTCCTCTCTCTAGGTGCTCAAGCTAGATATGTTTGGAGTCATCACTGGCAACTCCTTCTCACCCACTTTCTACATCCTCTTAGTCACTGGGCTACTGATCCTTTTGATAACACTGAAAACCTGTTTTCTCCTGTCTATTCCCATCTCATAGGCCTACTTCATGTCTTCATTAGTACTGAAGCAAATATACAATTCTATTGCAATAGACTCAAAGTCAATTGCCATATCTTTTACACCCTTCTCTAATCCTTTCCCTGTTTATCACTAAAGTTCTTTGCAAAACACAGCTCTGCTTAAAACTCCGCAAACAATTCAACATCTCTGAAAAAATTCCAAACTTTTAAACATCAAGGTAATACCCTAAATTCATTGCTCTGACTGTGTGCACGCTAAGCCCTGCATTTTTTTGCACCAATTTTATTGGTGCATTAGAGTCTCCCTTCATAATATAGTTCACACCTATAGGGACATAAATGCACACAGCACTTGGTGGGCTTTCCCTGGTTCACGCCCCACTCCCCCTTCCTTATTATACAGGGTTAGGGACTGACATTGGAATTCTCACATGTGTACACCAAGTCGATTCCTTCATTGATCCTCCCTCTCCTCAGTCCCTTCTCCTAGACTACCTCTTTGGCTCTACTGCAGTTTTTCTCCCATTATCTGAAGTCTCTCTGGCATCATGATTACTCCCTAGCTTACGCATTTGAGAGAAACATAAGAGCCTTCACTTTCTGTGACTGTAAGCCCTAATTCTAACATTTCACTCTAGTGTACTTGTGGAGAGCTCAGAATCACAGAGCCATGGGATGGACATGTCTCATTTTTCTAGAAGTTTAAATTTATGTAAATATTGCTGGGCGTGGTGGGGCACGCTTGTAATCCCTGCACTTGGGAGGCGGAGACAGGAGGATCCGGCAGGTTCAAAGCCAGCCATACAGGCTTAAGAGATCCTGTTTCCAAATAAAAATATACAAAATAGGTCTGGGAGTGTAGCCCGGAGGTAGAAGTGTTTCCAGGAACCCCAGTACCACCAAAATAAATAAATAAATAAATAAATAAATAAATAAATAAATAAATAAAATAAACTTATGTAAATATTTAGGATATTTAAAAATTAGTATAGCTACTAAATTATTTTAAAAATTATACTAAACTCATGGTATTCTATCCTATGACATTTGAATGGAAATAAGCGCACAGGTACTTTTAGGAACAAATCCAAGTTTAAAGAGGACTGAAGATTCTATGATTTAGAGGACAAACCTTAATAAAAAGTATATAAAGTGGTAAAGCCAAAATTAGGTATAAAAGTGAATTTTGTAAAGAAAGAGTGCTACAATAAACCTTGCATACTAAAATACAACAAATACTCAGCATTCAGGAGCTGAGAACTGAGGATCACGGTTTGCTGCCAGCCTCAGCTACTTAGTGAGGCCCTCCACAACTTAATGAGACCCTGTTTAAAAATAAAAATAAAATATAATAAAAAATAGGGCAGGGTGTGTAGCTCTGAGGTTGAATGCCTCTGGTTTCCATCCCCAGATTCGCCAAAAAAAAGAAAAAACACAACAACAACAAATACCACAAATATCTGAAATACACAAGAGTGACAAAATAACTTTATTGTTAGTCAGACATACATATACAGTTTTTACATCATTTTTATCTCTATTCCTCTGATCACCTCTTCATATAGTATCAATTAATACTATGTCCTACAGAAAAATATGAATGATAGAGGCA
The DNA here is from genome assembly GCF_963383645.1 of Muscardinus avellanarius. Lineage (NCBI taxonomy): Eukaryota > Metazoa > Chordata > Mammalia > Rodentia > Gliridae > Muscardinus > Muscardinus avellanarius. Next base: position 77,144,540 of record NC_137786.1, read on the forward strand.
TTTTTCCTCTATCATAGCAAAGCAAAAATAGAATTCTCATTGTATTGCATTTGATAGAAAGAGAATTGAATATAAAAATTCAATTTAATGTAATTTTTATTAGAAGTATGCATACTAAGCATTTATAATTTTATATATTAGATATCCTCTTGAAATAAGAGAAATTAGGATCTAATTGGAAGCAATTTCCACAGATTAGCTTCTATGTACATGGTAAACTTGTTTATCCTCCATGTTCTTCTGTGGATGGACTCCGCTGGACGTTTTTATATTGCTCTATAACCTCTGACCTTGAAAGTTCTTGTCACGGATGCCTTGGGAGGGTGGTACAGTGGGTGATGGCTAGCAGTAACTTCTATAAGTAGAAGTATCTTCAAGCCACATAAATATATCCCACACACTCCAGCAAATGTATCCCCATCTGAACTCCCCCTTGGCCACATTCCAACTAACCGGCATTCTATCACCATCCAGTGCAAGAAGTGTGACAGAAGGGAAATAAGAGACTGAAGCGATAGTGGCTTTAATCAATTGCAATTGAAGTACCTTTGTCTTGTAAACTTACCAACTGAAGGCATTCTAGGGCCACTTCAAGGCCATAGAAAGGGTTCTGCAGGTGGATGGCCCTGGAACTTAAGCTTCTGAAGCTCCGTGGTATATCCATCTGCCCACACTCTGCTGTTACCTGATCATGAGTACAAAACAGTTTTTAACTTATATATATATATATATATATATATATATATATATATATATATCCTGAAGATTTTTAAGCATCATGTCAGCACTCACAAAAGTTTGTATTTCAGATTTTTACATTTGCAATCCTCAACCAGTACTTTTTCTATACTCTTCGGCCCTAATTCATATTGCCACTATTGGTCATAGACAAAGGTGGCCATTTTTCTTTCCATTATGCGAGATTACTGCAGGTAGATACTTATACCCTCAGAGCAGAGAATGTCTTTCTTGACAATACTGATTTTTTCCTCATAGTAAATTAATAACCTTAGTGGAGAGTTTGAGGTAGACAAAGATAAGGCAGAACATCATCTCAAGCAAAAATACCTAAGAAGGATAAAGGTAAATCTCAATTAATTTTTAGAAAAGAAATAAAAGAAATAAAAGAAATTTAATTATAACCATGGGTCTTTATAAGGTGCAAATTTAGATCAATGGACTTACCCATTTATTCTTTTCTGTAAGTGATTTTGAGTAGAAAAGACTGAGAACAATTGCTACAGACATAGTCAATTATACTCATAATTATCTCCAAAGATTTTTATATAACCAATAAACACATTAATATCACTCATCATTATCATAATATAACTAATCATTAAGGAAATACAAATAAAAACAATAGTGAAATACTACTTCACATTTGTTAGGATGCCTACTTAACATGAATTACCTTGCTCCAGTCCTTTACCTTGAGTTTGTTCCTATCTTTATTTGTAAAGTGTGTTTCTTGTAAGCATCAGATGGATGGATTCTGGTTTTTAATCCAATTTTCCACTTTATGTCTTCTTATTGGGGAATTGAGGTCATTTATATTCAGTGTTTAATTCCTAACATGTTAAGATTTTATTTCTGTTTGAAATACTGTTTATTCTTCTTTGCTTAGTTGTCTGCTGGATGGAAAATCTTGTTTCTCTGGTTCTGGTGTGTATTACTTATTTCTTCTTTGTAGTTAATCTTTTTGAGTATTTTCTCTAGTGCTGGTTTTGAAGACATAAATTCCTTCAGTTTCTATTTGTCATGGAAGCTTCTTATTTCCCCATCTAATTTGATAGATAGTTTTGCTGGGTAGGAAATTTTTGGCTGGAAGTTGTTTTCCTTTAGAGTTTGGAATATGTTACTTCAAGCCTTTCTGGCTTTCATGACTTGGTTTGGGAAGTCTGGAGTGATTCTAATTGGTTTGCTTCTGAATGTCACTTGGCCTTTTGTTTTAGTTGCCTTCAAGATTCTCTGCTTGGCTTCTACATTGGTCATTTTGACAATTATGTGGTGTGGGGAACCTTTTCTCTGATCCTGTATAAAGGGCGTTCTATAATTTTCCTGGACCTATGTATCGACCTCTTGCTCTATGTTTGGAAAACTTTCTATTACTTCCTTAAAGAGATTGTTGATCCCTTTGGTTTCACCTTCTTTTTCCTGCTCTATTCCAATTATTCTTAGGTTAGCTCTCTTAAAATGGGCCCATATTTCTTCAATGTCAGATTCCTGCTGTCTGATTTTTTTCTAAGTTATAAATTATGCATTCGTTTTTGGAGTGATCATCTTCTAGGAGTGAAATTCTATTCTCCATGTGGTCTAATCAATTGTTTTTAGTTTGAATTGATGCCTTTACTTCAATGATTGCATCCTTTATTTCTTTTAGACTCTCTCTAAATTCTTTTCAAAAGTCCTGTATTATTTCTACATTTATATTCCTGATTTGATCTTCTGGAGATCTCTGAATTTCTGTGTTATCAGGTTCTGATATTATGGGGTTGTGGGCATTCATTGCTCTACTTTTGTTCCTCTTTCCCATGATTTCGCAAGTTTGTGCCTTCTCTGGGTTCTTCCCCGGGTCACCACAACTTCACTTAGGGTGCTCTGAATTTGGAGTTTGTGGTAATCTCAGCCTACACTACTCCTTTACTGGGTTGTATCGTAAAGTCTCAGACCCAAGGAGTTAATTGAGGCTGCATGAGACTGTGGGGGTGCCGGGCTGGACGTTTTCCCCCAGAGAGCTGCAACTAGGGTGTGGTATCTCTGCCACGGCTACTCCCTCACCAGGTTGGTCTGTAAAATTTCAGACCCAGGGAGATTATCAAAACTGTGCAAGTCCCTGGGCATGCAGTGCTGGGAATTTTCCTGTAGGGGCCACAATTTCACTTACGGTTATTGTGTGCACCTATCTGATGTTGTTGTGGGCCTGGTGAACTCTCTCCCTGCCACTGCTGGCAATATGGTGCTGTTGCTACACCCTCAGCCGTGAGGCTGGCATACTTCTTTTCTGCTTCTGAGTCCCTGGAAAGAGTGATGATCTTGTCCAGTGGAGTTTTAGACATTCTTTGCACTGGAAGAACTGCTGAATTACACCCGAAGGATCCGCAGCTACTCACTTCAGCTCCTTGTTTACCTTTCTTCTCTGGAGACTGGTGCTCTGAGGGAAGATGGTGCCGGCGTGGCTCTGCCACCGCATTGCGGGCTGGTTTGTTTTCTGGTCTCTGGTTGTTCTCTAGACTTCTTTTTCTCTGTCCCTTGTGCTTACATTTTTTTATTTCTCTGCTGATAGTGTTTTCTGGCTATGAAAATTGCTGATTTTGTGGCAATAGAGATCAAGTGTTAGCAGGACTCATAAATGCTGCTTTAATTAGTTGCCATCTTCCCGGAAGTCAGTTTTATACCATTTTTAATGTCTAGTTCAAAGATAGTTTATTCTATTAGTCCTCCTCAGAACAACTCAAGTAAAATTACCTTTCTTCTCTAACACCTTCCCCCCTTATTTTATCATTTTGAAGATATATTATAGTTATATATTTATTTATTTCCCAAATAAGCCATCATTTCTGTAAAGGCAAGAATTTATTCTTTCTAGTAATTCCAGAACTTACCCTACTAGTGTTGTGCTACTAACTGTTTAGCAAATGTCTGATGTGGAGGGGATAACTGATTAGTAGCAATGATTAATAGCCATACTATAGACAATTGCAAACCACCAATTCCATATCACTGAGCACAAAGTCAGAAACTGAAGTATATAATAGAATGCCAGTCTAGTGGTTTTTTTTTTTTTTTTTTTTTTTTTTTTTTTTGGTGGTACTGGGTGTGGAAGCCAGGGGCTTTTCTACCTCTGAGCTGTACTCCCAGACCTATTTTATACTTTATTTGGAAACAGGGTCTCACTAAGTTGTTGAAAGCCTCACTCAGTAGCTGAGGCTGGCTTCAAACCTGTGCAATCCTCCTGTTTCAGCCTCCCAAGTGCCGGGATTACAAGTGTGCGCCACCATACCCAGCCATTCTAGTGTATATCTGTCAGACAAATACAGTAGATTTATGAGAAGACACAGCAAAAAAACAAAAATCATTAGGAAGTGGTGAGATTTGAGTATTACCTTTGCTTTTAATATAATTAACTTACATTTAAGTTTGTATAGTTTTATTTTTAATTGTGGCTGTATGTAACAATTCATGTTCAACAAGTTCTTGAAAGTTTAACAGTCTAGCTTTGTGAGACTGTACAAGAAGCCCAACCACAGCATTTTTGTAGCTCCTTGTAAGTAAATATTGATAAATCATACCATAATTTTCAGAAGATTCTAGAAAAAATATATTTGTATTTTTAAGGATACTAACATTGATTCTTATACTGATGTTGATGTTATCAGGTAATTTATTGTATCCATATGCAAGTTACTATCTTTTTATTTTGTAAAATCCTCAAAATATATAGCCCATAGAAGGAAATCACAAAGAACACAAAGGCTCCGGTTCATTTCCTGCAGTCCCACTAAGCACAACTGTTTCCCTGATACAGACGTGAGGTAAAAGGGGCAACTGTGGCCTTCCACTCTCAGAATCTCTGGAAAAGATGACTCTTCCTCAGGAGGTGATGAAGAGAACAGAGGCAGGACTAAGAACTGTGGGTGTTTCCTCTGCAAGGTTTTTACTAGCCCAGGGTTGCACTGTGGCTGTGGATTCTCAACTTGTACTCACTGATAAGGCTGGTCACACAGCTCCAGTAGGTTCCGAGAAGGTCATATCACTCTTCCCTTCGCATGTCATAGATTCTTCCTGAGAGATTTAAAAATTAATGTTTTATTCATTTGGAAGGCTGAGACAGGAAGATCATGAGTTCCAGGCCAGCCTTGGCAACTTAGGGAGATCTAGTTTCAATATAAAAAATAAAAAGTTCTGGGGTATAGCTCAATAGTAAAATGTTTCTGGGTTAAATTTCCAGTACCACAAAATAAATAAATAAATACCAATCAATTTCACATGGTGAAAAGTAACCAGAAATATTATGTTAAAGTTATAACTATTGAGTATGATTTTAATAAAAGAATCCCATTTATTTATTTATTTTATTCTGCAATAGCAAATGGAAGGTTAGCCATTAGCCAGGCATTGTTGGACATGCCTGTAATCCCAGTATTTGGTGGGCTGAAATAGGATGGTCATAGGTGCAAAGCCAGCCTCAGCAACTTAGTAAGACCCTGTTTCGAAAATAAAAAAATAATAAGAGCTGAGGATATAGCTCAGGGTTAGAATGCCCCCTGGGTTCAATCCCAGTACTGCCCAAATAAAAAGAGAGAAACAAGAGAAAAAAGAGAGAAAGAAAGAAAAAAGTAAGAAAGAAAGAAAGAAAGAAAGAAAGAAAGAAAGAAAGAAAGACAAAAGGAAAGAAAGAGAAAAAAGAAAGAGAAAAGGAAATAAAGAAAGAAAGAGAAAACAAAAGAAAGAAAAAGAGAGAAAGAAAGATAGAGAAAGAAAGGGTGAATTTATGTCATACCATGAACCAAAGTTATATATGTTTATAAGTTTGTGCTACAATGTTTACCACACTTAACTGGGTGAATTAATAAAACAATTTTTCCCTTCAGATATTTAGATTAAGGAGAAAGGAAGTGAAAAATCAGAAAATTAAGCACATTTAAATGTGTTTCAATAAACTAAAAATAGTTATAAAATTATAAATACATTTTTCATGTGTTTTTCAAACTTTACAAGTTGCTTTGATTTCTGAGTTCCATTGAGGCATCACCATAGAAACAAAAGATGCTGATTAGATCAGGGACATACTAGTAATACTCTTTTCATCGTAGCATCTCATTGAAAAACATTGGCCTGTCGTGGGTCACACTTAAATGTGAGTTACTAAAAACTGTCCTTGTTAGGAAGTAGATGTCAGTAGGAGAACAAAATGAATAGGAGCACATGAAAGCTAAGTGCAGCATGCCACGCAGCTTCCTAAGAAATGAATAATGATCTCATTCACCATTTCTGAGAAGCAGTGGCTTCCTACGCAGTTCCTAGGCAGATCAAAAAGAGCCTAAATGTGAGCACACATCTATCCATCTTTTAAAAGAAGGGGAAATGCTTGTTGGTGCACAAAGTCTGTGTTAAAACATTACTCTGTTCTCAGAGGTCAGATGATCTTTTAGGCACTTTTCATTGACTCTTATTTAGCCTGTGCAAACATATCTATGAATCATAAGAGAAGCTTAGAGATTTTCTCTGAGTCCTAAAATATTTGGAAATAGGGAATTCCAGTTTATATTTGTGCAAATAGATTTCCAGTGAACAAAAAAAAAATGAAAAATGTTAGGCCAAAGATATTTTCAGATATTAAAACCATTGGAAAATGAATACTTGAAATGGTGGTTACCTCATAATACAAAGAAACTTTGACTTATCTGAAAGTCCCTGGCCAACACAAGTATATTGGAAACCTATAAAGCTTCTAAAATTCAACCAAGATTTCCACTAGGATCCATTTTTCACTTAATTAGAATATGATAACATTAATCTCTAATAGTGCTCTGAATTTTTAAAATTTATTTAAATAAATGTATTTAATAATCATTAAATAAAGCCATGACACTCATAGTGCAATGAACTGTATTTTTATAATTGATTCTCTTTTCTCCCTTTTTTCTAGATTACAAATTTTCTCTAAACAAGACCCAGATAGTATTTGACCTTGGATTTTCACAATAATGCACTTAGACCCACTATTTGATGAATGAAAGATATCTTAGAAAGAGATGACAGTATATTTTATTGAATTCAATTTGTGTTTCAAATGTAAATATGCACAAAAAATCAGCAGCAGTATTTTTCTCGAGGGAATGAGATGGGGAAAGGTTATCAGAAACCCCTTACTTTCTGCTTCAAAGTCTTCTGATTGCTCTCTTTACAAACTTTCTACTACTTTCTTAATAAAAAGGCTTATGGCCTCAAATCATGGTAACTTAAAATTTGTAGATGGAAAGACTTAGCACATGCGTGCGCACGTGCGCGCACGTGTGTGTGTGTGTGTGTGTGTGTGGTACTAAGGATTAAATGCAGGGACATGCTACCTCTGATCTACTCCCCTAGCTCTAATTTATTTTGAAACAGGGTCTCACTAAGTTGCTGAGACTGACCTCAAATTTGTTACCCTTTGGTCCTATCCTCCCAAGTACTGGGATTATAGGTGTGTGCCAGCATACCAGGCTAATATATAATTTTCCTTATATTTATCATAAAATCGGTGGTGAATTATGTTGTCCCTCATTCTGTTTCCTGAAGAAGAGAAATTGTATTTTAAAAATTTCACAATTAAGAACGTGACCTTTCTTGTTCTCTGATGATTCTGTTTTAGATTCAGCTCCTCTTCACAATTCTGTGTCCATTTTCTTATCTTCCACAGGTCATCAGTTTCTTCATTTAGTTATCATCATCTAAATACATGGCAAAAAATGCTACTGCCTAAATCCTCGGAGGTTTCACTCCACATTTACCTCATTCACCTAGAGGGCTATTATGTTTAGAACACTTAATTCTGTAGACCCTTCCTGTGTATTCTCATATTAGTATGTTGTGTACAGAGCCAAAGGTCTTCATCTCTGGAACTGGAAAATAATGGCTTTAAGCTTCTCTATCTTCTCACTAGCCGCATCATTGTCAGTTTATCTGTTTATGATATGACTTATGCTTTCCACTTACAAAGGTTTTTCCTGTTTAGATTTAGCAAAGCCGGAAAGGGGGTAGGGGAGCGGTGCTAACAGAAATGGCTTCACACTTAATAAACCTGCTAAATTAGCTTGGAATTGCATTCTGTTGGTAGGAGTAGCAATTAACTTGCCCATTTACACTAAAACACTTTTCTTCCGGGGAAATGAGCCACCACCTCCTTCAACACTGAGAATTCTCCCAGGTGTCTGAACTTACCTTGACTCTGCTCCTGGCTCTCTACTCTTCACGTCTAATAAATCTCCCTTCCCTTGGATTCTTCTTTCATAGCGTACCTCACATCTGACATTTTCTTTCCATTCCCACTACTACCACATAAATGTATGCCTTGAACTGTTGGAACACGAGAAACGAGATTGACTTGCTGACACCCTTCAGTGTGTCTTCCCCTGGGGACAGCAGCTTGGCTTCCCTGGTAGTCATTCACCTGACAAGTGGTTTCCCAGTTATTCCTGAGTAAAACTTAATTTCCGCTAGACTAAACTTCCTTCCATAACTGTTAGACATTCCATTTGTTCTAGTCTAGTTGGAATACTTATTATTACCCTTTGAATAATGTATACTTTTCTTTCTCTTCCCACTTGCTTAAACCATCTGTTTCAGTAAACCACCTCTAGTCTCTTTCTACCTCTCTGTCAAAATGTTAAATATACTTTGGGGTTAAATATCATGACCTTCTAGAAGCCTTGCTTCATTTTTATCATATGTGGATGGACTCTCTCTTCTGTGAATAGCTTTTTATTTATTTTAACTCTCTTATGGCACTTACCACATATTTTCTTTTATTTTTATGGGGGAGGATACTGAGGATTGAACTCAAGGGCATTCTACCTCCAAGCAACACCCCAGCCCTACTTTATTTTAAAACAGAGTCTTGCTAAGTCACTGAGGCTGGCCTTGAACCTATGATCCTCCTGTTTCAGCCTTCTAACCATACCCAGCTTCACATATTTTTTGTACCAACAGTCATGTAGCTTTTCTCTCCTTGTTACGTCATTCACTTCTTTATACATCTGGTAGTATGCTGACTTGATAATGAAACACAAGAAATGACTGGCTCCAGCCTGAGATAGGGTCTGTGTTAAAGGAAATCCACAGATGTTTAAAATACATAATTATAGCTGGGCTTGGTGGCGCACGCTTGTAATCGCAGCATTTGGGAGGCTAAGACAGGAGGATCCGGGTTTGCAGGCAACCTCAGCTACTACTTAGTGAGGCCCTTGGCAACTCAGTGAGAACTTGCTTCAAAATAAAGACTAAAAAAAATAGGGCTGGGGTGTAGCTCGGAGGTAGAATGTTTCTGGGTTCTATCCCTAATACCGCAAAAGAAAAAAGAAATAAAATATATAATTATATAGAGGGATAGATGCTTTTAATTCTAGTTGGCCCTTAATTGACTAATTTAGGTCATTCCTAACCTTAGGAACAGCATAATATATCTTATTTATTGAACAAAAATTTACTGATCATCTATTTGGCTCCAGGCATTGTAAGGTGAGAAGTTCTTCAGAATTTGCCCATCCCTGGAGGGCTTTTGCTCTTCTCCACACTAGTCCCCACCAAGGCTCTCGCTTCCTCAAGCTTTACACACAGGTACACATGCAAACACCGTGGTAAATTCCCATACCTGTGACCTAGGCCTCTTTTTTTTTTCTCTCCTCTTTTTCTAAATGAATTTCCTTAAACTGATCACTGATTATGGAAAAGAATACTCATAAACTCTGGAGGGAGTAGACATGCTGGCCAAATATTCCATAAAAACCACTTTGTTCTCTGAATCACTAGAGAAGCAGACACTTAATCCCATAAGCCTGCCAAGGGCCAGGCTGGTGAATTTTAAGTATCATGTGGCTAAAGGTGAAAATGAACTATTGCTCTCATCCATTCTGACTTGAGAAGATAGAATCAGTTTTCATTTATTCAATACATTTTTTCATTTACTCAATAAATATTTCCTAAGGAACCCTTTACGGGCACTCTAGCAGACACTGGAGATACCATATATAAAAGTGGTCCCTGACATTAATGCAGTGAGAGCAAGTAGAGAAAATACATGAGTGAACAGAGGAAGCTAATGATACAGCAAAGGCACAGAGAAGAGAATTTTGACGTTATTGTAGACGGTAACATGATTGTAAAACCTAGATATATTCAGATTATAGGTTGAAGAGTTCCACTGGGAAAACCACTTACGAAATGGTTGTGCCATTGCTCTCAACACTGCCCATCACTGATAGCACAGTTTCAAACAGTACATTTATAGTTCCAAAACCTACTCTTAAAAGTATAACCTTTGCCGGGTGTGGTGGCGCACGCTTGTAATCCCCGCGCTTGGGAGGCTGAGACAGGAGGATCGCACGGGTTCAAAGCCAGCCTCAGCTACTTAGTGAGGCTCTCAGCAACTTAGCGAGACCCTGTTTCCAAATAAAATATAAAAAAGGTCTGGGAGTATAGCCCACAGGTAGAAAGCCTCTGGATTCCACCCCCAGTACCACCAAAAAAAAAAAAAAGTATAACTTTTAAGATGGGTATGGTAACTCATGAAGAGCCATATTCTGTTATTGCTAAACTTCCAATTTGGACATATATATTTGTTTTCACTAAGAAGTATTTTTCTCTCTTGCAATGTGAAGTGACCAGCTATCAAACCATGTGGACTGCATTAAGGGCACAATTTGTGTTCTAGAATAAAAGATAATGCAGCATGTACTTTTCTATGGTCCCATGTTAAAAATTAAAATGAAAATAAGCACCCCTCAAAAATGATAGGTTTTCAAATTGAAGTTATCAGTGGATTGATGGGGGTTTTTGAGATGCTCTTTGCTCTGCTTTCTGAAAAAGAACTGACGGCACCTGTTTATACTGTGCTGTTACGTCTATAGTGAATCAGAAACACTTTATCCTCCAGGGTGTGAGTGCAGGGCTTGACTGCCTACAAAACAACCAGTCAGGGCAATTATTACCCATTCTTTTTCTTTGGCTCTGATAAACAGAATTTTATGATAAAGGCATCAAGTTGTAAACACGGCACCAGCAATGTAAGTTGTTCTTAGATTTACAAGGCACAAAATTCTGATTTCTAGGATTCTCCTACAGAGATTCAGGTCTGAAAGAGTCCTCAGAGAACTCTAATGCAGACTGAAGTTTGATAACTTTGAATCTAGAAAGAAAGCACTCTCTTCTTGTCACACAATAGAACTAAATTGTTAATAGGAATAAGCTATCATTGTTGCTTTTACAAAAGTACAGACTAGCCAGTGTGATGGCACATACCTGTAATCCCAGTACTTGGGAGACTGAGACAGAAGGATTGCATGTTCGAGGTCAGCCTGAGCAAATTATCTAGCCCCTGAGCAACTTAGGAACTTTTATTTTTTTAAATAAAAACTTGTATTTTTTTAAATAAAAAAAAATTAGGACTGGGGATGTAAACCTCCGCACCCCCGTGCACACACAATAAATAAATAAATAAATAAATAAATAAATAAATAAATAAATAAATAAATAAATAAAAAGAGAAAAGTACAAACTCTGTATGACATACTGAGAGATGGTATAATATAAATGCCTTGAGAGCATTCACACTGTCCCTTATCTAGTTTTTATCTATTTTTAGCTGAGTCTTCTATGTTCAGTTAGAAAAAGAAAACAATGTATGGAAATCTGATAAAGACTATGGCTCTAAAAGGAAAGAAAAGTCTTTTCTAGAAGTTTCTTAGTGTCTCCTTCTCCTATGTCCTTTGAGCTGAGGCAGTATCCTGCAGAAAGTTCCAGGTGGACTTTCTGGAAGGTTGTTCTCCCTGCCTTTAAGTATTTTGCAGTCAATTGAGGCTCTAGAAAGTTCCTGTAGTCTGCTAAGTCTCTCAAACAGTTCTCCTTACTGTCCCAGGACCTGGCTTGCAGTTCCACTGGAGATGCCATCAGTAAACTGGATATGGGGTATTTACATAGCAGCCTAGTAGGGTAGGATTTTGGGCAGTGCCTCTTCAAGAGAGGTGTTGAAAGAAAAGCTGAGATCTATGTTACTCAATATCTTAACCTCAAACGGTCTGCTTAGGGTTCATAGTTGTGAAAGGCAATTTTTGTCCCTTCAAAAAAAAGAAACATGTTAAGTCTTGTGGACTGTATTTTCCTTGAATCAAACAAAAGAGAAAAATGTAAATATACATGTATGTAAATAAATTAAAAAGTTGATTTTTAAGTCCTCTTATGAAATAATCACATTGAGATTTTTTAAAAAGGGATCTCATTTTTTTTCTTTTTTCTTTCTTTTTTTTTTTTTTTTTTTGGTGATACTGGGGTTCCTGGAAACCCTTATACCTCGGGCTACACTCCAAGACCTATTTTTTATATTTTTACTTGGAAACAGGGTCTCTTAAGCCAGCAAGGCTGGCTTCAAACCTGTGAGATTCTCCTGTCTCCGCCTCCCAAGTGTAGGAATTACAAGCATGGGCCACCATGCCCGACCTAAAAAGGGATCTATTAAATCACATTTATACTGATTCAATTTTATGAATCAATATACCTTTATATTTTATGAACTAAAATAGTATTATTTAGAATTTATACTAATGGAAATGTCAGAAACCCAACCAAGACTGGCCTAGCTAAGGCCTAAGACTTAATTGTCAGTGGATGACTGGCTTCAATCGCTGCTGAACTCTGAGGTTATGATGTCACAACATTTTGACTTTGTCCAGTTGAGAGTTGAGCTGATGTCATGGAAATCAGTCATTTCATTACTGGAGGGTGCTTCTCTCAGGGAAACAGCATGGTGACTGGTGGTTTCAGACTCTCATCTTTTCAACTGCCAATCTAGATGAAACAGATTTTCTCATTTCAAGAGATCTAACAAAAGTCCTCAGTAGAAGTTTATGGCATCACTAAATCCACATTTGTCCCTGGCTTTATCTCTGTGGATAAATTAACCTTGACTTTCCAGGTCATTGGCCCATTCCCAAAGCAAGAGCAAGAGTGGGGAGGAGTGCAGGTATTTGTACTTTAACTACATGAAGCTCAAGGGAAACTGCAAAGTACTCTTACCAGAAGAGGGAATCCCCAGGCAGGCAGTCAGCATCTGTATCTACTACACAGGAATACCATGGTAAGCCAATAGGAAGAAAAGTAGCAGTGGGCCTTTTGGCATCTGTTCTTTTGATCCATGTCTGCTTTGGTGTGGTGTGAGTGACCATGCTTAGCTAGAACAGTTTTAACCACCTTTTGCTGCCTTGCACTATTTGATTAAGTATATTACTCTTTGGTGCAAAATGACACCTATGTCAAGGCAGCTCTTCTACACCACTGGCTAAACAGTAACCGATGGAGCTTGTGCATCACTATGCTACTAATTTACCTACTGTCTCAGTTTGTTTTGTGTTTTGATAATATGCTATATTACATATAATATAAAATTCCTGAGGCTGGGTACCTTACAGTGTGAAGAGCTTTGTTTGGCTAATGATTCTGGTGGCCGGAGGAAGGTCTAAATGGCATGGTAGGTACTCAGCAGGGGTCTGGCTGAATCATCGCATGGTAGAGGAGCAGCAAAGGAAGCAGCCACATTTAAAAGGGACCCAGGTCAGGGGGTGGCCATGCTTGATAACAATCCAGAGCTAATCTAGTCACAGGACACCTTACCCACTTCTGAGAACATTGATCCATCCATACGGTTGGAGCGCCCAGAGCTAATTACTTTCTACTCAGACCCCCCTCTCAAATATTTCACCACCTCAATACCATTTTACTGGTACCAAGCTTCCAACTCACAAACCTTGAGGGAACAAACCTCATCCAAACAGTAGCACCTAGGTTATTTCTCTTCTGTGGGAGAGAATTGGATGTGATGCCATTTGGTACCTCCTTTATTCATAGAAGTCTAATGATCTGGAATCTACTTTACTATTATTTTTTAATTTTAAAGTTTCTAGGACTCCCAGTGTTAGATGTCATTCCAATCAAACTTGTTCATGAAAATACTGTTGCCTGAGCACATGGCCCTTAAAAATGAATATTTTTTAGTTCTTTGCATTTATTAATGCTCTAAATTCACTATAACTATTTAAATATATATAGAGAGAAATCAAACCCTTCTGTCACAAAGCTTTATTTTGTTCGTCTACAGACTTTCTATTCTTTGGCTCTTTTCTGTCATCAGGTCTTTGGTGGGTTTTTTTTGTTTGTTTGTTTGTTTGTTTGTTTTCTCCTATGTATAATTATTATTTGAGCAGCTGGAACATTAAAATTCTCACCAAGTAATTGGGTCTGTCAAGGCCATAATGATCAAAGTATAGTGTGTTTGATAAAGTTTAAGAGGAAATATAATAATGTTCTTAAACGTACTTTTTGTTCGGGTAGCTAGGATAGGATAACTGGTTTCTTCCCCATAGATTGCAACTATCAGGTTATCTGGTTTACATTATCTCTGGGTAATTCTCAGCAATCATTCCTATCAGACTGCTACTAAGCTGGCCTTGATCCCAAGAAGCAGAAGTAGGAATCCAAGATGCGTCCAGTTTCTCAGCCATCTAAACTATTTGACTCCCTCAGTGCTGACATACCCACGGCCTGCATCACTGAGTCAGCCAATCACAGAGAAAACTTGCCAGGCAGCTTCTACTTGTGGTTGGCCTTCTTTGTGAGAAGTTCTTTTTGTGCACATTATTCCACTTGATGTTCACAATAGATGAGGTCTTATTATGCTTCAGTTTCAGGTAAAAAATAGAGCTTGGGGAACCTTTAGTGACTCTGACTAGGTTATGTAACTAAGAAACGCCAGAGTCAGGCATTTTTATTGGACTGAGTCTGCATTCTTTCCATCGCGCCATTGCCTGGAATCCATTCTGGCATTTGCAGACTGTGAGGCAGAGCTAAGCATGTGTGGAAGTCCCACTGACATTGCGTGCGCCTGTCAAGAGGGCTAAGGAACGTGCTGGAGGACACAGGAGCTTGACAGAAAGTGAGACGCGAGGAAAATACTGGGGAGAGGAGTGAAGCGGTGGATGACATTTAAAGGGATTTGAAGCCTGTGGAGCACCATTGCCCTGACATCTAAACCTCCCAGATATTATTTAAGAGGCACTGACTTTGAGCACAAGTTCTCGATCTACTTGTCTCACAATTCAAATAGAAAATATTTTCACTATATTTGAAATATGTGGAACTTTGAATATTTCCCAGCCCAATCATCCCTGGTTTACTAATGTGCGAAGGAGAATCTGCCTTTTTTTTTTAAGCCCATGTAATATATTTTCAAATTTCAAGGTAAATGCGAAGCAAATTTTTTTTCTAGAAACAATTAGAAATCAATGATTCGGATCCGTAAGAGCAGTTATTTTAACGCAGCTAACTTATTGTTGGGACTTTGAACTGAAAGGGACATGTTTTATCTAACTTCATTTTTGTTTCATTTTAAGAATGTCAGTGATCCTATCTGATGTTTTTGAATATAATGTAAAGTGATATAAGACTGTCAGTTCTACTTACCACTGAGTAAGACATGCCTTTAATTGAGCTGAGGCCTACTGCCTTTCCTTGGTGGCGTTCTTTTTCTCTTAATTTCCTCATGATGTTGTATTTACAAAGTTAAGTGCAGAAAATCCAATTTGAATGGCTGGAAGCAGATCAAATGATTTAATGAACTCAGCTTTATATTAGGTATTTTATAAAGCTGAGATGAATACTTTCTGTGCCTATAAAAGAATGAGAGACCTAATTAAACCCACACAGAGAACACGGTTATAGACTGGTTATTTCCCACACTTCCTGTATGAAACAGTCCTGGCCCATTTCATCACCCTTCATATATGAATCATTAGCAAAGAAGCACAAGATACAGGTAGGTCACACCTGTTCTTCTGAATGGATGGCCACAGGAAGATGTAATATGGCTTCTTTATCCAAGTCATCACATCTGGATGTGGCACGGTGCCACTTAATCCCTGTCCTAGCGTCTCAGAAAATACTTAGGCAGATATGAATTTTATTTCAAAAAAACAGTAGCAGCTGGGTGTGGTGGCACACGCTTGTAATCTCCGTGCTTGGGAGGCTAAGACAGAAGGATCGCACAGGTTCGAAGCCAAGCCTCAGCTACTTAGTGAGGCTCTCAGCAACTTCGTGAGACCCTGTTTCCAAATAAAGTATAAAATAGGTCTGGGAGTATAGCCCGGAGGTAGAAAGCCCCTGGGTTCCATCCTCAGACCTGAAAAAAAAAAAAAAAAGAACAGTAGCATCTAGATAGAATGCACAGTGGTTTCTCCATCAGCCATATACTTTGGAGTTCAGATCTGCTTCCAATTTAATCAGAGGCTTAACAAAGAGGATACCCCTGTGCTTTAAGATATATGAAAAGAAATGCCTCTAGGCCATGGCCAAAGTCCTGAACATATTTCTATCCTTATTTGTGCAGCCCCTGTAATCAAGGCTGAACATAGACAGCTAAGCATTTGCCTGGCCTGTATTTACTTGAAATGGCTAGCACTCATTTACAGGCTCATAAATCCGTCAAGTGTCTCCACTGTGTGGATTTGTAGAACCCCACCCCCACTTAGGAGAAACGAAAATTGGGTCACAGATAAGCTTGATGACCTGTGGGGAAACAGTTTTGGGGAGATGAACGCAGCAATTTAGTTTCCCTTAATGTGAGGCATGAATTTGTTTCAACAGGTTTATAAGTTACAGTTTCAGCCCGAAGCTTTCTGTGTTGATATTTTACATTGTCACACTTAAAGGAGACAAAAGAGCTAGAGATAATTAAACTCTGCTGTGAAGTCTTGGGGCTTTTGAAAGGAAATGTGGGGGTCCCATGGATATTTATATAACATTTAAGCTTTCAGTCATCTCAGGTCTCACTTCCTTTTGGGGTGGGTTAGAAGAGAAATGATTGCTTTTAACTTATTAAGATCCTATAGAAAACTTGAGAACAAGTTATTTAAAGGAGAATTGGTGCTTAAACAGAAACTTTTCTTTATAAACAAATGTATATGTCAAATTTTAAAGTTAATGAAGCTTGTATTTAAATATTAACAGTGGGGCTCTGTGGCACACACCTGTATCCCTGTAATACTTGGGAGGCTGAGACAGGAGGACCGAAGGTTCCAGATCAGCACATGATAACTTAGACCCCCATTTCAAAATAAAAATGGGGCTGGGGTGGAGCCAGATGTAGAGCACCCGAGCCCAGTCCCCAGTACTGTAAATAACAACAACAATAAGCAAACAAACACTGAAAGTTCTCTTGTGATGAAAAATGTTGCGAGGAATGCCTAAGTGGTGAGTTTAATACAGAGTTCCATACAGCAAATATTAAGATCAAGTCATAGATGTCCATGATCTTAATTAGGGGTGAGATACCAGAGCCCAGGTAAAAACTGAGGAGGGAAGTCCTTGTGAATACTATATAGAAGAGACAACGGTGGGAGTATATAGTGCAGGAGGAATGCAATAAAAGCAAAGACTTGATACCAAACATGACAGTTACTGCTATACATCCAGGTTAACTGATATATGTGTTTTCCCTCTAGCTTTCATTTAGTTTTTGAATCAGCTAACTTCCATAGACTGTTTCAGGTTTAGTTGCCAGAATACTGAGTAAATGACATTTGGAGATGCTGTTTATAATCCAGTTTGGACATGTAAGTCATATATACCCATCCATGCTTCCATTGTGCATTAATGCTCAAAGGCTCTGGGGCCACTTCTGCTCCAGGGGTAGCCTTGTGGACCCTGGGTCTAGCAATGCCTTCTCCTGAAGCTCAAGCAAGGCTGTTAGGGTTACGTTTTCCTTTCTTTAATAGTTAACCACAATGTTTGTGTCCTTACTGTTACAATTTTGCCTCCTGTAAATTTTGTATGCTGACTCTGAAACCATAACTACTCCTTAAAGATGGTCCATCAATCTGAGAAGTCTCTTTCTTTGGGGTATTTACTACTGCAAATTGATTCTTCACTTGTGTTAAGAGATCTCTTCTAAGTGTGTCAGTATTACTTCCTTTCTTATTACTCAACTTCTGGGTTTTGGGTTCTGTTGATAAAGGACTAAAGCAAGTTGCTTCAGGGAGCCTTTCCAGAAGTTTTCTCTGTATAACTGGTGTACTATGAAGGCAAAGTGATTCGTATTTCCAAGTTCTTGTCCTAACATTAATTGGAGAGATCACCAGAGGCTTTAAGAAGTTGTCAACAGCTAGGGAATGCAAATCCTATACTGGAGATGAGTTTTCCTTAAAAATAAAAAATAAAAAGATAGAAATGTGAGCAATAGACAGAAGTAAGATAAGAATCAGGGAGTGTCACTAAAATTATCTACAAAATATTCTTTTAGGAGTTAAGTATAATAGTTAATATATAGTAACTAGTAATTACCCATACCAGAGCATTGCAAATTAAAATTTATTTATTTATTTATTTATTTATTTATTTATTTATGTGTTTATGTGGGGGGTGTCTGGGGATGGAACCCAGGGATGTTCAACCTCTGAGCTACACTCCCTGCCCTATTTTTCATTCTTTATTTTGAAACAGGGTATCACTAAGTTACGGAGGGCCTCACTAAGTACATGAGGCTGTCTGCGAACCACAATCTTCCCGTCTCAGCTCCCCGAATGCTGGGATTAAAAGCATGTGCCACCACGCCCGGCTTTATTTGTTTTTAATCTTATATTGAAAGTAGTTCTCAACCTCAATTACACACCAGATCACCTGGAAAGCTTTTGAAAACTAATGCTGAGCCGACTGTGGTGTCGCAGGCCTGTCACCCCAAGTACTTGGGAGGCTGAATCAGGAGGATCATGTAGCTCAAGGCCAGCCCCATCAACATAACTAGACCTTGATTAACTTAGCAAGAACATGTTTCAAAATAAAAAATTAAAAGGACTGGGGTGTATCTTAGAAGTAGATCGCACCTGGATTCAATCCCCAGTACGACAAAACAAATAAAAATTAGTCCTGAGCCGGGCGTGGTGGCGCACGCTTGTAATCCCCGTGCTTGGGAGGCAGAGACGGGAGGATCGCACAGGTTCGAAGCCAGCTGTGCACGGTGGCTAAGGAGACCCTGTTTCCAAATAAATAATTTTAAAAAAATGTAAAAATAGGTCTGGGAGTGTAGCCCGGAGGTAGAAGGGCTTCCAGGAACCCCAGTACCACCAAAAAATAAAAAATAAATAAAAAATAAAAAAAATTAGTCCTGAGGTATAGATGAAATTTCCTAAACCGATTTCTGCACCCTAGATCCAGGACCCAGGCATTGCATGTTTTAAAACTCAGCTGATCTTAATATGCAGCCAGAACTGAGTTCCATCTCAAGTCCCAGGCCTTCAGCATCCCTTTGTCTTAGCTGCTCATTCTCTCTGTGATCTTAGCTGCTGCCTCCTTTGTATTGCCAGCCTTGTCTAGTGTTTGATGATTCTCACCCAGAAAAGAATAGGAATGAAATAGAAGCTTAGGACATTTTTAACTTGATGGGGGATGAAAGTGCATGCTGATAATATAATTTTTAAGAAAGGGAAACAACTTTTGTATTATGGGTTTTTTAAAAGTAGATTAACCCTAGCCATTTCTTTATTAACCACTGTCTACTCTGCCAACATTTAAGATTTGAAAGTATTAAACTGTGCTTTACAGCCTTTACAAATTACATTGATTTGTTTCTCTCCTGGGATATAGCTAAAAGCACTGCTCAGTTGCATACACATTAAAAAAATGAACCAGACAAAGTGAGTAAAAGATAGAAGGTAAATTCCTACAGCCTCTGAATATATGCATGTTTCATAATGAGGGGTCCTAGGTTCCCCTAAAACTTTTTCTTGTTGGCTTAAAAAGAAATTGGTTTGTTCTCCCAAACGAACTGCAGCATGAGGGTTTCCCACAGGGTTTAGAATTCTGCTTATGGCATAATGGACTTAAGAGGGTAAATCTTTCCTTTCAATAGAAGGCATGCCCTTTCCTGGCTAAGTGACAGTTGAGACAATTTACATCCACTAAGATTTCAGTAACTTGATGCAATAACCTTGGCCACAAAGTTCTACCAAATGAAAAGATTCAAATTGCTCAGAATGGTGCTCATAGCCAGTGGGTCTCCCCATCGACTTCCCTGGGAATTGTGCCAAGATATAAAAGACTTGTGAGTTTCCATTACCACTTGTTGGTTAAAAACTGCAGCTTTTTGAGCTCTCACTAGGTTAGGGAAGTAGTTACCCTATAGAAAACCTCTCTGACCAGGGCTGACAACCTTGAGACCAAGTCCCAGTCCATCAAAATAGAAGACCTATTGTTCTATACAACTATCATTCTACACAATTCTCCTCTTTAACAGTCCCTTACTTTTCTGTCGTGTTTTTCTGTTACCCTTTCTCCCATCTACAGTTGCCTACTTCTTCCCCCATGCAGAAAATAATTTACACACACACACACAAAAAAAAATTGCACAAGCAGGGTAAAGTCAGAAGCTGTTGTTTTCCAGAAGCAATAATGTTGCCTGAGGGCAGAAGGACAATTTGGAAGGTGGTGACTTACCTAAACCAGGTAGTTAAGGATCTTAATACAGATGATCAAAACCCCCAAAAATATGGGAGTTAGCATAAAAATCATTGCCCTTTGTAGATATTTTCTTGAAACAATAAACATAATTACTTTTAAATATATGGGATCTTTTCTATACTATTATTGGTACATTTAAATTACACATCATAGTGAGGTTCAAAGTGATACAAGCATACATATGCAAATTTCTTTCTGAATTTCCTTCCACAACCCACCCCACTCCCTGTTCCTTCCTCCCCATATATATTAGTGAAATTGGTGAGACCTTTATCTATGGTCAGAGCATTACTTGAGCTGTTTTCTTTCTTAATCATCCTTTTTTCCCCTTCCCTATTTCCTTTTCTAAAACCCTTCCACTATTCTATCACTATCTTTCCTAATTTATTTGAAGTCTCTTTAGTTTTCTTTCTCTCTAGCTTTCATATACCAAAAAAAAAAAAAAAATGACCCTTGATTTTCTGAGACTCACTGATCTTATTTAGATTAATATTCTCTAGTTCCATCCATTTTTCTTCAAAAGACATGGTTTTGTTCTTTTATGGCTGAGTAAACTTCCACTGTGTGTATATGCTACATTTTCTTTATCCATTCATCTGTTGACAGACATGTAGTTTGGTTCTATAATTTGGCCATTGTGAACTGTGTTGCTATAAACATGGATATCCATGTATCACTATAGTGTTCTGACTTTAATTCCTTTGGAAAGATACATGCTGTGAGAAACATTGTCAAAGGGCAAGCTGTCAGGGAAGATAGTTTATTTCCGGTAATCTCCCACGGGCAAAAGAATAAGAGGCAGCAGCATCCTCCTTCCCCCCCACTCCCACCCTCCTGCTACAAGTTCAGAATGGCAGCCTGGGGCCAGGGGCATCCCCAGTCAGCAACGCTGCAGAGAGACCACAAAACCCACAGATTTTCATATCTACTGTGCGTGCTGTCATTACATCCACTGAACCCAAACAGGGAGTTGAATCAAAACTGTTTGACTATTTTTACCCCACTGTGTTCAATCTAGAAACAATGAATATGCTGTTAAGAATAAGGTAGGGTATATAGAGGAGCTTGGCAGCTTAGCCACAGCACACAGAAGCACCTTAGTTTTCAGCAAGACAGAGTTGACAAATGTGGAGAGTTTGGCACAGTATATTGATGAGATAAAAGCCAAGCAAATGCTATCTAGTAATAAAAATACTAAGTGCTTTCTATCAATTGCTTCTGTTAAGCAGATGCTATTATCACCATTCTGATTTTAGAAATGAGAAAATGGAGCCACCAACTAATTATGCAAAATTCATACAAAGTCTCAAAGAGAGCAAGTAATTTAGCTAGGATGTGGACCAGCTAATGTGTCCATGCTTTAAAACATTAGCTTAGGGTTCAGTTAACCTTTATGAGATTTCTATACCTTAAAACAGGATTTAATATTTACAAATGCTCCAAAGCAGAATAATAGGTATTTGCAAATATTTTAAAGTAGGGCATAAAATAATGTCTTTAAAGCATAAAGCAAGGATTATTTGGCAGCTTTGTTGCTTTGTAACTATTAATTAAAGAATTATTTTAAGATCATGCCACTTAGTTCTAAAATGAATTTTTTCTATCTTGGTGTAATTCTCTTTTCCTACATTACAATACAGTTTTAACAATTAAAAAAAAATCAAGTTTAAACTTCCATCTTTGATATTGAGGAGTAGAGGGAAATAAGTCAACACTACCTTGTATTAACTAGGCATGACTTTGGATTGGTAACTCCTTAGATTTCAATTAGGGAAGAAAAAACATTTGTTGCTAAAGTTCTTAGGGAGGTTAGCAGCACTCTGTCATGTGCATTCCTGAACTTAGAAGTGATGACCGTGGGTGTATTGAATGGATTTTAGAGGTATACCAAAAAGACATGATAGGTAACAGAGATGGGCACTCTCAAGATCCTACTTAAAATTCATGAGCTACAAATAAAATTAGCATTTTCATAAAGACAGGTTTACCTCTGCTCTGATCATATGATAAGTACCAGAAATTTACAGACCAGAAACTAGACCTTACCCTGCCAGCAAAAAGCACATCTCTCAGTTCTTCCTTTTCCAATCTATAAAACAATTAGTGAACTCAACAATGACTGCTGACTTCTTTAATAACCTAATAAGAGCTTGGAACTCTTTCTTCTAAGAAATGAGCAAAAATAAATTCAGTGATGTTCTTGGTCCCCTAAACTTCATCCTAGAACTTGGGCTAAAAACTTGTAGATTGCCAGATGTGGTGGTGTGCTCTTGTAATTTCTGCATTTGGGAGGCTGAGACAGGAGGATCGTAGTTCATGGACAGCCTCAGCTACTACATAGTGAGGCCCTTTGAAACTCAGTGAGACCCTATTTCAAAATAAAGAATAAAAAATAGGGCTGGGTGTATAGCTTGGAGGTAGAATGCCCCTGGGTTCCATCCCCAGTACCACAATAAATAGGTAAATAAATAAATAAATAAATAAATACTTATAGATTAAGTCCCACACGCACTTTACAGCCAGGCACGGTGGCACACGCCTGTAATCCCAGCATTTGGGAGGCTGAGACAGGAGGTTTTTGGTTTGAGGTTAACCTCAGCTGCTACTTAGTGAGGCCCTTTGCAACTCAATGAGACCCTGTTTCAAAATAAAGAATAAAAAATAGGGCAGGGGGTGTAGCTTGGAGATAGAATGCCCCTAGGCTCCATCCCCAGTTCCTCAAAAAAAAAAAAAAAAAAGAAAAAGAAAAAAACACTTTACAATGCTGCTTTGATGGCCCTGTTGACTTGTTGACTTGCAGCACCAAGAAGCAGAGACACAGTGGGTTCATTTCCTTGTTTGCAAGCATGGTAAGGCCAGTCCAGAACATGGACAAGATTCAGGAACATGAAAGGAGTCAAGAAAGCCATCAGGATAGGTCATTCGGGCACTCAGTGGAAAGAAGGAGGTCACTGAAGAGATGACTCTGCTCTGTGCTGAAGACCTGACAGCTTGCTTGCAGTGGAGCGGGGGGTAATGATGAGTTTAATTTTGCTCCCCTGCGTTAGTATATTGTGCTTTGTACATTGGTCCAGACTGTCTAATCAGGATCTCATTAAGGAAAAGCTTAGCATTGTTTGAGGTTTCTTTCCCACAGCAGAGCTAAAAGTAAACAGCGGCCAAAGATAAACAAGGAACATTGCTTTTTCCTGTGTTGTACAATAGTAAGTATAATTTATTGACAATACTGTTGCTGGTGTAAATACTGAATCTTACAATGAACTTTTTAAATAGCCTGCTGGTTTCTAAGCCTCACCGAGGTGATGGACTTTCTTCTGTTGCTAATGAAATTTGTCTTCTAAATCAGAATTTGTTAAAGAGCAGACTTTATATGCTGGAGGACACAAGTGACCCATTTGCTACTCAAGTCCAGTTTTGTTTTGATTTTAATTCTTTAATCCAATGAATGGCTCTTTGTCTCTAGTAAAACAAGTAGAAGAGATAGATTTCTAGGCTAAATATAGAGCTAAACATGCCTGCCTGAGGATTTCTTTGAAGCCCTCTTGGTGATGGTTGAGAGAAGAGATGTCTACCCCAATCCCTGAACTGATTTCCTAATTCCTTCCTTTCCCTCATATTCAGCTATCCCTATAAATCCAGATGGAGAGCTTGACTCCAAAACACTACAGCTGGCCTAGGTTACAGTCATAGTTTGTGACTGATTGCTATTCACTTCTGATTCTATTTCTAAATATATCAAGGGATCCTTAATCTCCTTAAAGTTAGTTTTGGTATCCTTTGATTTTGCCCTTTGTCTCTCTGACCCAGTCCACACACTGCCCCTAATCTAATCTCTACTCTCCCAGTAATGACACTCATTAATACATGGTCAGACTTACCCTATACAGTAGATCTAGCCTCTTCAGCTGATAATGTGTTACCCAGCTCCAACTTAAGATGTTTCTATCCACAATGTTCAGTCTCTCAAACACAACGTGAGCTAAAGGCTAACAAGGGAAAACACAAGACTTTAAGCTCGCCAATTTACTCCTTTATGTTATAAAGATTGGTATACATTCTTTTCATTTTACTCTTAAAAGTGGTTTCAGCAATTTATACCCTCACTAGCAAGGCGTGGTGGCACATGCTTGTAATACCAGCATTCTGGAGGCGGAGACCAGAGGATTGCAGTTCATGAATGGCCTCAGCTACTTAGCAAAGCCCTTCATAACTCAGTGAGACCCTTTTTCAAAAAAATAATAAAAGACTAAAAAAATAGGGCTGGGAGTGTAGCTTGGAGGTAGAAAGCCCCTGGGTTTCATCCCCAGTACTGCAAAAAGAAGAAGGAAGGAAGGAAGGAAGGAAGGAAGGAAGGAAGGAAGGAAGGAATAAGGCTGGGGATGTCACTTGGAGGTAGAATGTCCCTGGGTTCCATCCCCAATACCACAAAAAGAAGAAAGAAAAGAAAGAAAGAAAGATAGAAAGAAAGAAAGAAAGAAAGAGAAAAAAAGAAAAAGAAAAAGAAAAAGAAAAAGAAAAGAAAGAAAGGTGGTCGGGGATGTTGCTTGGAAGTAGAATGCCCCTGGGTTCCATCCCCAGTACTGAAAAAAAAAAGTCTGGTAGGAAATCAGTTACAAAAAGGAAATATTTTAAAATGTTAATGATTACAAACCATAGGCAACCTCCTTGCTGTCAGATATTCTAATGGATCTGACCTTTAAACCTATTTGCTAGTTAAAAAGCTAGCCTGCCAGTGTGATGAATACTGGTGGATATGAGAATTGGGGGTCAGAGACAAAGTAATTTTATTACTCATGGCACAGCAAGCCATACAACCAATGCTGATAATAGTTCTCCTTGACCTTAAGACAATGCAGGGCAATGCACCTAGGTAGATGCTTTACACCCATTTGAGAATCTCCAAGTTTAGGAAACTTTCATAAAGAGGATAAGCAAACCTGCTTGATATTTGCATGTTCTTATTATATCATGCAGTAAACAAATCTGCCATCTGCTTAAGAAATGAGCATTGTTTCTTCCTGCCAAGGTGGCCCATGATAGACAGAACAAAAGCTGTTGGTGCCTCTCCTTTCAAGCCATGTATAACAGGGAGCCATGGAGAAGTGTCTCCCAATATTTGTCCCATCAACTCAGGAGGGAAATATATTATCAAATGTTAGTTGTGGAAAAGGAAAATAAAGTTAATGATGTAGATAGATCATTGCTGACCTCTTTATGAGAATCAGAATCAGCCAAATAAGAAAGAAATAGGTATGCATACTGCTTGCCTTCAGGAAGCTTAGAGTCTAATGAGAGTTACAGGTTTTAAAACAGGTAAGCCTTTAAATAAATCGATTGGATAAATTCCAGCCAGGGAAATAAAATGAATTTATAAATTATATATTGGGGAACTTATTCTAGTTTATGAGGCCAAAGAAAATGTCCCCAGAGGAAGTAACATTTAAAACAGGGCCTAACAGAGTTGCAGAAATTTTTAGGTTGACAGCATGGAATGCAGTCTGTAAAAGGCTAACCCTATTGAATGACAGAATTCTATATTATTGGAGGAACTATAAGAAATTCAGAATTACTAGAGTGAGAGAGGATAAGCAGGGACCAGAGTGAATTTTGGCCTTGATCCTGATACCAGAGCAAAGGTGTCAAAGGTTAAGGAAGAAAATGACCAACTGCTAGCCTCTCCCCTCTTGCCTTTCTCCTTCCTTTTCCCCTCAACTCGTTACACTTTCCTTCCTTCTAGTATTTTCCCTTCTTGTACCCTTCTTATATTTTTATGCGGTTCTGGATATGGGACCCAGGGGCATTCAACTTCTGAGCTATATCCCCTGCCTTATTTTTTATTTTTTTTTATTTTGAAACAGGGTCTCACTAAGTTGCAGAGGGCTTCACTGAGTAGCTGAGGCTGTCCACAAACCACAATCCTCTGGTCTCAGCCTCCAGAATGCTGGGATTACAAGTGTGCTCCACCACGCCACGAATATAGTAGTATTCCCACTACTATAACAAAATACCAGAGATGATCAACTTCAAAACAGGAAATTTTCATTTTTTTCTCAGTTTTGGAGGTTTCAGTTCATGGTCAATTGGCTTCGTTGCTTTTAGGTCTGTGGTGAGCCAGTGCATTGTGGTAGGAGCTTATGACTCATGGGGGCCAGAGGCAAAAAGAGAGGAAGAGGAGGGCTCAGGGCTCCAATGACCAGACTTCCTTCTTCAAGACTCCTTTCTTCTCTACCTCCTCAAGGCTCCACCAGCTTCCAGCAGGCAAAGGCTGAGGAGCAAGCCTTCAACAACTTTGGGAGAAATTCAAAATCCTGACTATCACAAGGGAATGGATGGATGCAGACAATGGAGTTGAGAGCTTATTGCTATCAGCTCATCAGCCCTGCAAACAGTAATAATGATTTGGCTATAAACAGTAGAAGTGTAGATGAAGAGAAATGAATGGACTCAAACAACATTTGTAAAATAGGGTTGTCAGGCCTGGGTGATTGATTTGATTTAGAGGCAGAAAAAAAAAGTCATAGACGTTTCTCAGATTTCTGGCATGGGCAACTGCGCAGGCAGAGTGCCTAGAAAGAATTAACTAGCCCTTTGGGATTTATCTCATAAATTCACTTCTATTTCAGTGACAGCAAGCATGTTAGATATATACATGTAAGGAACCTGATTCTCTCCAGAGCGCTCAGAACTAACTTTGGTGCAGATGAGGGATGAGTTGTAGGGAGTTGAGATGTCACATGTACCTCTCAATAGCCTCAATATATAGCTATTTTTGCTTGAATTCTTAGAAGAATACTTTTATGCTATTAGCTGGTAAAACAAATTGAATTTCAGAATTTCTGACCAATATGATCACCTGAAAACTGCATCATTTAAATCTGGGTATAATGCCATTACTAATACTCCAATGGGTCATTATAATAAGTCTCATGTCCTGTTCTCATGTTATCTTACAACTCACAAATATTCTATATATACTGTTGATATTCAACCATATCAAATAGGTTTTGATCTTGATGTAAGTTATGCCTTAGAATTAAGGAACTATTAGAAGCATCTTCTGGGAGTATTTAAAATGTAGTTGATAAAAATAATAAGAAAAAAGATATAGTTCCTATAGTAAAAACCTCCAAAGCAAGGTAGGATTCAGGTGGCTTCAGATACAAAAGAAGTCATCAGGGTTCAGTCTTGCTCCATAACCCCTTCTGAAGGCCTGCATTACTTTCATTATTGGGCAGGCTTCCTTGATGAAGCAGGAAAGGAAGTCACTGGCTGTTCGAGGACTATATATGGTCCATCTGACTTGCCAGTGGTTAAATGTGTTGCTTCCCCCTATGAAAGCAGGAATGACTCTTGAATCATGTACTCATCTCTGTCACTGTGGCCAGAGCTTGAAGTTCTGATCGTTCAACTTAAGTCACCTGTTTGCATTGGCCAGTCTAAGGTGAGTTATCGCTAGTGCTGGTTTAATTTGTTCTCTACAATAAGAAAGTTATGATCCCAGAATATAGAGAAGAAAAAAGCAGTGGACATGAAAACTAACAAAGAATATATACCCATTTCAGATAAGTAAATTAGAAAGTGCTGAAATACCATGGAATGATTTTAATAAGAGAAAACACAGAATTGCAAGCTTGGAAGATTGAACACAATACTTAAATGTAAGATGAAGGAATGGTAACTATGCAATAATTCAAATAAAAGTTAGAAAGACTATAGTGTGATGCTCACGAATCAGTAGTTACCAAAGTTTTAAAAATAAGGAAATTTCAGGATGAATAAAATATATACAGAGAATCTGGAATGATGATTTAATTTTTCTATTTTTCTATCCTTCAATTAAATCCTTATGTCTAAACTGGGACTCCTCAGCTAATAAAAAAAGACTAAAAAACAATTGGAAAGAATTCAGAGGAGTTCTACCAAGATGAGTAATGGATAAAAAAATAAAATTTAAAAACAAGTAAGTATGTATGCAATTCTTTGTCTCTACAAAATAAAACCTTTTGAGGAAGTTAAGAGTTGTAAAATTATTACAATAGTAAAAAGAAATGCAAAGCTTCTAGATATATTATTCTAATACAGAAGAAAGCTGCTATTTTTCATGCATCTAAACTCCAGATAAAATAGAAAAAAATAAGCTTAGGCAGATATATGAGATATTTGTAGTAGAGACAAAACAATTCTTTCTTAACATTAATACATGACAGATGAATTCTGAGCCTTCTTTTGGATCTCTTAAAATAGTTATTTTTGTCATGTTTGGCTGGCAGGGTCACTGTAGTGCTTGAAGGTTGAGGAACCAGTCAGATGGCCATAAGGTTCATGGAAAATGAGTCTTCTGTTGTATGCATTTATATCTTAGGAGGTAGAGCATAATAGATGCCAAAGGGTTTGCTCTGTGAATATGTTGATGTCATTTGTATATAAATTTAATTGTTAGTTATCTCTGTATTGAATCTGTTTGGGGGATCTACAAAATATTACATTTATGTTGGTGCTGTCATCATACATAGTAGATTTCTATTCTGCCAACTTGCTAACTTCTGTTTTCTTTTTTTGTTTGTTTGTTTGTTTTTGTTTTTGTTTTGGTGGTACTGGGGATGGAACCCTTCTATCTCTGGGCTACACTCCCAGACCTATTTTTTTTCTCCAAAATTTTTTTTATTGGTGCACTGTATTCATACATCATAGTGGGATACAAACTTTGGTAGACATACATGCACACATTGCCCAGTCAGCCCCCACCCGACCCCCACCCCATTCTCTCCCCATCCCTCCCTCCCATGCTTGGCTTAGTGGTTGACATCTAGTATTATAGCAATTTATCCAGAATTAAAAATGATAATCTCACATAACAGTTTCATTTGTCTGATACCAAGCTTTTGATGACTTAAAGATAACATTTCAATATTTCTTTTTACTTTCTTTCTTACAAGAGAATATTTTTTAGGTGAAACTATTATATATTTATATATTTATTTTTCAGAAAAAAAATCTATCCTAATATGGAATATGGACTCTAGATACCCAAAACAATCTTGAAAAAGATCAAAGCTAGAAGATATATATTTTCTGATTTCAAACCATATAAAGCTACAATAATTGAAACAGTGTAGTACTATTCTAAAGGCAGATATATAAACCATTGGAGTTAAATAAAAGCCTAGAGCTAAATTCTTCCCTATATTGTCAAGTTATTTTTGACAAGGTTTCCACGAACATTTGGTGGTGGAAATAATAATCTTTTAACTAAATATTGTTGAAACATAATAATTACATGGAAAAGAATAAAGTTGGACCCTTACCTAATCCCATATACAAATATTAACTCAAAATAGATAAAAGACCTAAATATAAATCTTAAGACTATAAACTTTTAGGAGAAAATCTGGGTCATAAAACCTCACAACACTGAAATTAGCAGTGATTTCTTGGATATGATTTCAATGGCACAGGCAACAGAAGAGTATACAAACTCCCTAAAAAATAAAAAAAATATTGTATATCCAAAGACAATGTAAACAGAGTTAACAGTTACTAATAGAATGAGATAAAATATTTTCAAATGCTATATCTGAAGGTATATTAATATTCCAACTAGAAATCCTAAAAATTAACAACAATAAAGGCAAACAATACCATTTAGAGATAGGTAAAAGACTAACATAAGTAATGAATCTCCACAGATAACCAATCTTAGTTGTCTATTGGATGGAAACTCTTGTTTCTCTGGTTCTGGTGTGTGTTACCTATTTCTTCTTTGTAGTTAATCTCTTTGAGTATTTTCTCTAGTGCTGGTTTTGAAGACATAAATTCCTTCAGTTTCTGTTTGTCGTGGAAGCTTCTTATTTCTCCATCTAATTTGATAGAAAGTTTTGCTGGGTAGGAAATTTTTGGCTGGAAGTTGTTTTCTTTCAGAGTTTGGAATATGTTACTCCAAGCCCTTCTGGCTCTCATGACTTGGTTTGGGAAGTCTGGCGTGATTCTAATTGGATTGCCTCTGAATGTCACTTGGCCCTTTGCTTTTGTTGCCTTTAAGATTCTCTGCTTGGCTTCCACATTGGTCATTTTGACAATTATGTGGCGTGGGGATCCTCTTCTCCAATCCTGTCTAAAGGGAGTTCTGTAAGTTTCCTGGACCTGTGTATCAACCTCTTGCTCTGTGTTTGGAAAATTTTTTGCTATTACTTCCTTGAAGAGATTGTTGATCCCTTTGGTTTCACTTTCTTTTCCCTCCTCTATTCCAATTATTCTTAGGTTAGCTCTCTTAAAATGGGCTCATATTTCTTCAATATCAGATTCCTGCTGTTGGATATTTTTTCCTAGATTAGAAACTATGCGCTCATTTTTGGAATGATCATCTTCTAAGAGTGAGATTCTGTTCTCCATGTGGTCTAATCGGTTGTTTGTGCTTTGAATTGAGGCCTTTACTTCATTAATTGCATCCTTTATCTCTTTTTGGCTCTCTCTGAATTCTTTTCGAAGCACCTCTATTATTTCTACAGTTATTTTCCTGATTTGATCTTCCAGAAATCTCTGATTTTCTGTTTTATTGGGTTCTGATGTTGTGGGGTTGTGGGCATTTATTACTCCAGTATTATTCCTCTTTCCCATGATTTCGGAAGTTTGTGCCTTCTCTGGGTTCTTCTCTTGGGTCACTATGACTTCACTTAAGGTGTTCTGGATCTCGAGTCAGTAGTATCTCAGACCCCACTACTCCTTTACTGGGTTGTATCACAGAGTCTCCGACCCAGAGAGTCGATAGAGGCTGCTTTAGACTGTGGGGGGTGCCAGGTTGCACGTTCTCCTATGGTGTGATATCTCTGCCACCGCCCCTCCCCCACTGGGTCAAGTCCCAGGGAGTACAGTACTGGGATTTCTCCTCTGTGGCCCGCAGTTTGACTCACTGTTCTTGAGTAGGCAGATGTAGCTGTACTGGCCTCGCTGAATTTGGTGCTGCTGCCGCCGGTGGCAATATGGCGCCTCTGCTATGCCCTCGGCCGTGAGGCTGGCGTATTTCTTCTTGGTTTTGATTTCCACCCTGAATCCCTGCGGTGTGTGCTCCCAGCCACTGGGAGCTTTAGATTTTACCTGCGGCGAGAAATCCCGCCTGGCTGTTCCGCAGCGGCTCACCTCGGCTTGCTGTATCCGTCCGGTGAATTTGCCGCTGCCGCCGGCAGTATGGCGCTGCTCCTAACTTCTGTTTTCAATGAATAGAAACTAGATGTGCAATTAATCCAAGTAAGAAATGATGACACTGTGTTATTGCTATAATTTCCAGTTACCCATAATTTTGGGTCATCTAATTCATTGTCGTCAACTACGATTATCATCAAGAATTGATTTTTGCATTAATTATTAAAGATGGAGTTTATTAGTATCATAAGTTACAGTGTATAAAAAACATGATCATAGTATCTTCATGAATAAACTCCATATCGAATCTGCGTAAAAAATGGAACTGAGCATGAGACATTCGGTTCAGCAAAGAAACAAGAACCATCTTCTACCTAATCTTTTCTCTTCTCAGGCATCTCATTATTTAAGTGTTAATGAGATTTAGGCTGAGCTATGTTAATTAACTCACCCAACGTGAAATAACCTCTTTATGGCAGGAAATGAACTAGAAGAAATTTTCCTGAAGCTAGAGGAAAGTTTTTAGAGGCCATATCTTAAATATGAATTTCAATTGGTCACTACCATGACCATCTTTATACCATGAAAAGCCCTAATTTATAAGCCATTTTCTTTTTCATGAAACTCTGAAAACAAATTCAACATAGGACATTAAACAGATGCTTAAAGTGTTTATTTTCTCTTCATAGAGATGAGGAAAGTATTGATTTCAAAGTAACTTGTGCAATGTTACTAAAACCAAATCTCCATTGGGAAGTAGTTTTAAGGATAAAGAAATTTGGACATTATTTGACTGTTTCACAAATGTTTTAAGCTTGAGACTCTTATTTGGCTTTATTTTTCCTGTATCCTAATTTCTTCTCTAAGCACCACTAGACTAAGAAGATATAACTATTAGGTTAAAAAAATCCTTCCAAGCCCTGCCAAGACTTCTCTAAAATCAGTTAAGTAGTTAAGGCATTATAAAAAAAATATCTTTTGCTACAGAAAAATCTTTTTTTTCTTTTAAACAATAAATTAAAAATAGGTCATGTTGTGGGAGGATATCATAAATAATAATTATAGTATGTATCACAGCACAGTTGACATATAAAAATAACCTTTCTTAAAGCCTCCATGTTCACTGTCTTACAACATTTTCAGTTGTGCCAGAGCTACTCATTTTGACGTGAGGAGGCATGTATAGCACTTGATGTTCATTGATGTGACATTGCTTAAGAAGGATGCATTTTGGGTTTTAGCCAATCTATTGCAGAGAGCTGTCTTTAAATATTAATTCAAGATAATTTAATCTGAGTAAAATTTCAATATCATAAATATAGCAGTCTTTAAAAAATAATACTCTACACATGAGGAAACAATCTATGTGCTGTTCTATTTATGCAGTTGTAAAATTAAGTGTATCACAGCTTTAAGAAACTTACTCTTGTAGACTCATAAATGGGAGGTACCCTAAAAAGCTACCATCATGGTCATGCATGTGATTCAGAGTGTTGAAAGGGTCCACTGTCTAGCTCTAATTCTTTATTGAGGTCTTTAAAACTTGATTTCTGGATTCTTCCCTCCTCCCCTTCCCAAGAAAACAAACAAGCTATAGTCTGAGGCAATAGAAACCCCGAGCATTTTTATTAATATTTGCCAGCAACAGTCCAAGCCTTGTATGGTTGCTTTATTCACAGTTCAGTGTAGATTTGCAATTTCCTGTCCCCCATCTGGGAAAGCCAGATGTAACTCTTATGAGAAGAGGCACCAAAGTTCCATCTCTACTTCATTGTGTTAGATGTAATCAAAGAAGTAAATCTGTAGTGTGTTCTTGGCTATAATAAAGGGAAGCTGTCCATAGTTGGGACACAAATCCATCTGTGTTTATTTGATTCTTGAAAAATCTCTATTCCAGGTAAAGTTCTAACAACCATTATATTGGTTCAAGCTGATAAGCCTTATTTTTTAAAAAATAGATATAACTATATCTTGATGGTGATGTTCTTTGAGACTTCTAGAAATATTTGTTACAATTTTTGTAGGGAGTCATTGCTCAGTGACTCCAGCATCCTACATGATTAGAAAGGCCATATTGTGCAGTAGTCGGGGAAAGGACTCAAGCCCACTGCTTGAGGACAAACTCTGGTTCTACCTCCTCCCAGGATTTAACCTTGAACAATTATTTAAACTTTTTGTGCTTTGGTTCCCCTGTTTGTAAAATAGAGGTGCTAATGTTAGTCATTTACTCTGAGGGTAGTTGTAAGGATTAAGTGAGTCATTCCAAATGACTACTGAGAAGAGTACTTAGACCTTAGTACCTCAAGATGTACATGTTAGATACTCTTTAGGTGTTCTTCTTTCAAAGCTCTTACACTTGCTTTGCCTTTTATCTCGAATCTTTTTTCATACATTGATCTGGCATTCTTTCTGCAAATGTTTTTCCTCCCTCAGAGAGACCTTCTCTAGCCATATTTTCACTCTTTATCTCTACTGATGCTTTTATCTTGTGTAGCTCTGACCACCACTCATTATTATATCTTCTATCTGCTTCATGTTTTAACTCTGTTCCTACAAAAAAGAGCACAATCTCAGTGATATCTTTTATGTAGGTTTGTATCTCTAGAGTCTGGTATATACAGAGTAGTAGGTATTTGGCAAAATAATAAAGAAATTTTTATGAAAAGATATTTATATTAGAATGTATTTTTAGATACATGGGTATTTTTTATCAAAACTCCTTAGAGCACAAAATAATCAGTTGCTCCAAAATGAATTAGATCCTAATTTTAGGCTATGTTTGCAATGAATTAAAGAACACTAAGCTCATACCCAACATGGAAGAGTGATTCACAACAAAATTCTGATTTTTTAATTTGACTTTCTAACAGCAATTTTGTTTTTAATATGAAGGAAATCAAACATACACTTGAAACTGGAAGAGAAAAATTACCCATTTAAAAAACTTAAGACAAGCCAGGTGTGGTGGCTCATGCTTGTAATCCCAGCATTCGGGAGGCTGAAACAGGAGGATCACGGTTCGAGGACAGCCTCAGCTACTTAATGAGGCCCTCTGCAACTTAGTGAGACCCTGTTTCAAAATAAAGAATAAAAAGTAGGGCAGAAGGTGTAGCATGGAGGTCAAATGCTCCTGAGTTCCATCTCCAGACCAAAACAAAAAACAAACAAAACAACAACAAATAAAACTTAAGACATTTCTTCATATATAAGGATAGCAAGCCTTTCTATCAATGATTTTAAAAGTCCATGTTTTAAAGCAATAATCACTTAGTATGTAATTTTTCAGTATTACTATTAAAAGTATATCCTCATTTTCAGTTTTGAATCATTCCACAGTGAGCTATTGTCAAAGCTCTTGGTTTGCTCTCGAACATACCATAGACTAAAGTTACCAAAGGCTCTTTCATCTAAAGTTAAGTAAAAATGATGATGTCAGAAAAATGGAAACCTTCTTAACCCATACCAGAATTACCCTTGCTTTGATATTGTTATTTCAATATTTTCCATTAAAAAATAAATTGACTATACTTTTTGAAATTTATTTTTAAGTATAGACTGGAAGTACCTTAAAGATAAAAGAACAAATGTTTCTTGATTCTTTATCATGTACCAACATGCTTAGCATTCAGAATACAAAAACACACAAGCCAAAGTCTTGGTTTTGAAAAGCTTATGATCTGTTTAGAGCAACAACGAACAAAATTGTTAAGAGATCAGCACATGGCAGTAAGTCAGTAGTTTCTACATAAATTCAGCTGAAGGAAACATCATGATGGGTGGCTACAGTCAAGGACTTAACCAGAGGGTGATGCTGTAACCAGGCCTTAAGTGGAAGAAAAACACTTAGCTGGAAAGGAGGGCATGACATCCCATGCAGGAAATACAATCTGAGCAAAGATAAAGCTGGGTAGATTAGTACGAGTTAAAGGCCAGGGTAGGTAGTTTGATCCTGATGGCCAGAAAATATTTTGTCAGCTTCTTGAAGTCTTACAAAGGTAAATATCTACCTGCCTCTCCTCTTCTTGATTATTTAGGTTTTCCAGTGAATACTAGACATACACTTTACTACACTGAGAAATATTTAACTTTAAAAAATACAGTACATTTCTGCTCACATTTAGTTAGGGAACTTTGGTTCAGAAATAAAAGAAATTAACCCAAGTAAAAACTGTAAAAAGTGATAGTCTTGTAGCTATAACAAAAATCTCATGGAAACCACAGGCAAGCAACCAAAGTACAGATGGATCTGTGGCTGAATTGCTTTGTTTTTTTTTTTTTTTTTTTTTTTGTTATTTGGTGGCACTGGGGTTCCTGCGAGCCCTTCTACCTCCGGGATACACTCCCAGACCTATTTTTATATTTTTATTTGGAAATAGGGTCTCTTAAGCTAGCAAGACTGGCTTCGAACCTGCATAATCCTCCTGTCTCCACCTCCCAGGTGCGGGGATTACAAGCGTGCGCCACCACACCCGGCGCCAAATTGCTTTTAATAAAAGTCAGTAGAAGATTCATCTAAGCCCTCATCATTGAAAATTCGATGATCATACTAGAGTAAAATTGTACTCTTTGGAGACTTCAAAGGTCTGGATTGAGCTCTAGTTTCCATAGGTCAGAATTATGCGCAGCTTCCTTGGCAGATAATTCCTCGTCCTTAACAGTATAACATTTGCCCTGTCTATAAGGGTAAATAAGGCACGTATAAACTATGAAATACTTTACAAGAATACAATACAACATCACCTAAAACATTTAGTTCCTTATTAATAACCAAATGATAAAGTCTCTGATGTACACTGATCTGACACATGAGGCAGTTTGTTTTAACCAGTAGCCATGGTGATCAAGATCCTTTTTTCTTTTTACGTTTAAGTAATATGTTAGGATTCACGAAACCTAATCAAAGAAATACTATATTCACTCAACAGAATAAGTCCTGCAACTAGATAAAAACCTTGACAAATCTCTTGAAGCTTCTGATCACCCTTAGGAAATAGAAAGTCCTAAATCACAGAGCCTTAATTTAATCATATCAAAGTCCAGTTCCATGGGATGATCCAAGTTGCTAATTTTATTCAGTTCTACCACTGTCCTTCCAGCAGCAAGGACTTATATAAAGTTTACAGATAGGGAAGAGACTGTGTGAACTTCTTTTTCTCTGTTCCTCTTCACCTCCACTAACCTTTATTCCTGGCTTTCCAGAGCACTAACACAGAGGGAGAGTAAGAAAGGGAGAAAAATCTTGGCACATTTATTTAGTTGGTACTGTCATATATTGGCTTCTACCCTCTGGAGAGTTTCTTATTTGCACACGTATCTGTCAACTCAGCAGGACCTATAGCCCCTCTCTTTGCTAAGGTCTTTTGGCCCTTCTAGTACTTTCTATTAGACAAGAACTACAATCCGGTCACTCTGGCTCTCTCTTGCACAATGCACCAGAAACATCTGTGTAACACTTTGACCCAGTGAACTTTTGATGTGCAGGTTTACTTAACCCAACCACCTCTTTTTCTAGAGTGCTCCTAGCCTAGCTAGTCAGCCTGTCTCTCACCTTTTAGATTTTCCATATGGGAGCCCCAGAACTTTTTAACCCTTCCCCCCATCTGTAGAGAACAGATGTCTCTCACCCTGTCCTCCCCCCCACACACACACATACACACACACACGCACGCACGCACACACACACACACACACACACACCTGCACATTGAGGCAAACCTTTCCATTTGCTCCTTTCCTGACTACTAATACCCTTGACACATGAAGGTTTTATACCTAGCCTCTTTTCATAGTTTCTCAAATATCTAGTGTTTTCTGTCTTCTAACTTACTGTGAGATTTGATTCCTTAGGGTCTTGGCAAAACTCTCATTTTAACAAGATCTACTTCTGTAAAATGATTCAAATAAATGAAAATCACAAAATAATTGCAGCCTTTTTTTAACCTTTTTAGTAGTTAGCCAACACTAACAGAAGATTAATTTACTCTAGTTACTTTGCCTATAATTCCATTAAGCCACCCAAATAAGAATGATGGTAAATGGATTTATTTTAAAATACAGGCTTTTTGGTGTGGCTTTCACATGAAACATATACAAATTCTTCATTTCCATAATAAATAATATTAGATCAAGGTTATTGAGCTGGGGCCAGGCATGGTGGCGCACGCTTGTAATCCCCGTACTTGGGAGGTGGAGACAGGAGGATCGCGCTGGTTTGGAGCCAGCCTCGCTGGCTTAAGAGACCCTGTTTCCAAATTAAAAAATATAAAATCGGTCTGGGAGTGTAGCCCGGTGGTAGAAGGGCTTCCAGGAACCCCAGTACCACCATCAACAACAACAACAAAAAGATTATTGAACTGAATCAGTTCATAATTACCTATATTAGCAAAATATATTTTAAAGAGTAATATGCTTTAAAGTTTAAAAATAAATTCTAAACTATTAACTCTTTCTTCATTACCATATAGCTTATATGATACAATACTGGTTTATCCTCATAAACATTACTAGTAAGTAATATCAAACAACTCTTAACTTGCCATCCAGGTGGAAACACATGATCATACTGCAGCCCCCTTTACCAAACTATGATAATATTTAGTAGTGAAATAAGGTAGAAGACAAATTGGATTAGAAGGACTTATGAGCTGACCTTAAAAAAAAAAAAAAAAAAAACTGTAGAAGTCATTGTTTTTTCTTTGTTTGGGCACTAAGGATTGAACCCAAGGGTATTCTACCTCCAAGCTATACCCCCCAACCCCTCCTACATAGAACTTTTTGTTTTCCTTTTGAAATGGAGTCTTGCTAGGTTGCTGAGACTAAGGATCCCACTCCTTTGCTGAGGGTATCCTAAACTTGCAGTCTTCCTTTCTCAGCCTCAGAGTACTAGGATTGGAGGAGTGCACCTCCACGCCCAGCTAGGGCTTTTTTTTTTTTTTTTTCTCGGTACTGGGGATTGAACCTAGGGGCATTCTACTTCCAAGCTACACCTCCAGCCCTATTTTTTATTCTTTATTTTGAAACAGGGTCTCACTAAGTCATAGAGGGCCTCACTAAGTAGCTGAACCTGGCCACAATCCTGCATCTTCCTATCTCAGCCTCCAAAGTACTGGGATTACAACCATGCACCACCATGCCTGGCTTCCAGCTACGGTTCTTAAATATTTATAAAATAATTGAGATGGCATACTAAATTCAGAAAACATTAATGTCACTTGATAGTAGTAACAATGGATAGAGTATAATTAATTTCCACCTGTTATTTATCCCAAGATAATATTTTTGAGATGACAATGATCTATCACTTATAATGGCAGTGGAGGGGGATGTGGGATTCTTCCAGGAAGTGCAATACTTAGAACTTTCAATTTTCTTCCAACTCATGTATTTCCACATGCTCAGTGTTTCCTGAGTGTGACTCAAAGCTCATGTGTTGTTTATGGGTTTGGCAGGCCAGCTCTCTATTTAAATGCAGTGGCCGATGGTCCAGGATGTTTCCCTTGTCCTTTTGAAGAAATTGCGAAGACTAGGCTGAGTGGATTTTTTTATACTAAGTATCCCAGCAAATTAGTTTACCATTTTAAGCTACAGAGAAAATAGGAAACAAAAGGAACTTCAGATACATGAGAGAAACCAGTAGAATAGAGGACTGGTGGGTTAGGAAGGGAAAAGCAAAAGTGAGGAAAGGAACTGTTGAAATAATGTTATATTCTCATATGAAGTTATCACTGCTGATTTCATGTGCAGGGAGGAAGGACAGGGGAGCAGGATGGGACAGAAGAGAAATTCAGCAAGTGACACGCACATATGCGTTTAAATCACTTTGAACTTCACTATGATGTGTACTTGTGGTGCACTAATAAAAAAAAGTATATTTAATAAAACAAATAAAAAAGTCTATTTTAAACTTCCCACTGTCTACTTGGAAAGAGGTAGCCCCTTTGAAATAAATATTAAACATTTACATAAATACATGCTTATTACACTGAACCTTTATACAGGTATACTTCCTAGGTTGTATATTAATTTAGAATTGGAGCAAATATTATCATTCAGGGTAATTACTAGAGAGCTTGTTCTTAATCAAATACCAGGATTTAAGAGTTAATAAGTCAAATAAGAGGAATTCAAACAGGAAAAAAAATCTCAACCTCCGACAAATCTTAAGTTCAAGTCTTTGGTGTTTCTTGAATAATTTTGGAAGGAGAATGCTATAGGTGAAAAGAACAAAATGCGTGAGAGAATAACAATACAGCGTATGAGGTTTAAAAGTGCCTCATGAAAGCCCATGGTCTGATGAGCTGCTTCTCTGACATGAGTTTTATGTCTACAAGGGAGAACTCCAGATCCCATGTCCTCCTCTAGGTCCTGCTGATAAAGAATCTGAAAAGCAATGACCTCTATCATTCTGGATTCCACGTGTGATGAGATGAGGGTTTTAATTGAAAAATAAAGTAGGGAAACGTCTTTCCCCAAGTGAGGGAGGCATTCCTGTGTGTCTTATCCTAACATTTTAAGACTAGTATTAATTTGTTTGGAACAATGGCATGTTGTTAAGAACACTGATAAACTAAGCTGCTGTATATTTTCTTGTTTTGACAGAGGTATCTGAGGTCAAGTTCATTGACTTAGTCATAGAAAATCTCAAATCTCAGTTTGGCTTCTAAACAAAGGACTTTATACCTTTCTGTCATATAAAGTTAGCAATCCTCAGCACTTTATACTGACCTATTTCTATTTTATTCTCTGTCTTGATATTATTGCTGTCAGTTGTAGTACAGATTTATTTGTACATTACATTTTTTTCATGTTTTTTGTCTCTCAGATATCTATGTCGAATCCCAGTTGTGGTCTAAGAGGAAGTTTTATTTTTAAAGTCCATCTAATAACTTAGATCGAAAAAAAAGTTAGGTTAAAAAAAATTAAGGAGCCGGGTGTGGTGGCGCACGCTTGTAATCCTCGCTCTTGGGAGGTGGAGACAGGAGGATCGCGCTGGTTTGGAGCCAGCCTCGCTGACTTAAGAGACCCTGTTTCCAAATTAAAAAATATAAAAATAGGTCTGGAAGTGTAGCCCGGAGGTAGAAGGGCTTCCAGGAACCCCAGTACCACCAAAAAAAAAAAAAAAAAAAAAAAATTAAAAGCAATATCCACTCAAAGGCAGGCTCCAAGCCTTTTTGTGGCTTTGATGTCCACTGCTCTAACCCTGGAGCCTTAAGTAACCTGTAATAGGTGCTCAATAGATAGTCATTAAAGGGAAGCATAGAAATAATAATGCTTGCATTATAGATTTATTATGAGGAATAAACTAAAGAATTACATATGAAAGTATTTAACACAACACCTCAAATTGATGTACAATTAAAAACATTTTAAAGGCCGTATATGGTCTCAGAAATCCCAAACTTGATTTTTAAATAGATTAACTTCACCCTATGCACTGGGAGATAATGATTGTATGCATGTTTTAAATTTATTAAACATTCGAAATTATATTTGACACCGTTTTTTGTAATAGGTGAACTTTCTTAAAATGGTAGTCATCTCATTTTAATCAATTAACAATTGGCCTTATATTTGGTTCATAAAGACTTCTTACATACATGTTTATGCAAACTATCAAGCATTTTGTTGGGGTGTGTGTGTGTGTGTGTGTGTGTGTGTGTGTGTGTGAGAGAGAGAGAGAGAGAGAGAGAGAGAGAGAGAGAGAGAGAAAGAAAGAGAGAGGTGGGGGCAGGGTCTTGCTGTGTTGCCTAGGCGTGCTCTAAACTCTTAGGCTCAAGCAATCCTCCTGTTTCAGCTTCCTGAGTAGCTAGAACTACAGAGGCATACCATGGTGTCCACCTTAATCCTAAACATTGGTCTAACTATAGGTTGAGGACTACAGTAACTACATTTTGCCAGTATGTTGGTACTGTTCATTTGGCAATGATTATACCCAAACTGTAAAATCAACTTACTCGCTTTACTTTTTCTAAATTAATCTCAGGAAGGCCAGAGGCAGTGTACCAGTTGGAACTCTAAGCAAATACAAGTATTTATATCAGAGTCTCTGCACTGAATTTTTATAAGGATTGAAAACAGGCAGTTAAAATGAGTAAGACACCTCACTTTAGCATGCAT
The DNA here is from genome assembly GCF_963383645.1 of Muscardinus avellanarius. Classification (NCBI taxonomy): domain Eukaryota; kingdom Metazoa; phylum Chordata; class Mammalia; order Rodentia; family Gliridae; genus Muscardinus; species Muscardinus avellanarius. The sequence goes on from NC_137786.1 coordinate 77,186,048, forward strand.
GATAGCCCAATAGCTTCTATGTGTTTTTGAACCTTTCTCCTTAAAAGTGTAGTTTAGAATGTAACTTTCCAAAGTTTCATTATAATAATATTTGTTGAATGTGCTATAGTGTTTTTTTTGTTGTTGTTGTTGTTGTTTGCTTTAGTCACTGAAAAAGGAGAAATGCCCTGTTTCTTTACAAGACAGCTATATGCTTAAGGTCATATTGCTCTAGGGATACTGAGAGAGTCTCACTTTTAGACCTAGCATTTTAAATATCTTACATCTTGTTAAAGATATTTATGTTAAAACCCAATTATAGGTTTGGAAAAATCTATTTGTCAATAAAGGAAAAAATATGAATAAAAAAGAAGGGGAAAAATGGTACCAAAAATAGCACCCCGGAAATATTGCTTCATTAGTACTCTTCAGTTTTCTACTTTTATCCCAGATTCGTGCTTTCTTAAGTTTTGATTCATTACAGGCTAAAAAGGGAAGGTGAATCTGTGTGAGGATTGGAGGTTCTTTTACCTCTGTGGCACTCCTCAAAGTTCCTCCACTCAGCTTTGATCTCTGGCTCATATCTTGTCACTTTCATTGGGTTAAAGGGTCCTGGGAAGGGAGCACAGGTTTAGTGAGTCTTCCTTCCTGATGGAGCTGTGATCTCCATATTTTCCAGGGTTCTTTTGAAATTCCTACATGACAGCTCTCTTGGGCTTTCCTCCACAATTATCCTTCTTCACACAGACTATACGGCAGGGGTTACAAAGTGATGTGTCTTTTTTTTTCTGTAGGTTTTCTTTCTAAAATTAGTTTAAAAACAAAACAAAGCAAAATGCCAGTGCAGTGATGGTATCTTTGAACTAATCTAGCTTCTTGCATTTTAATCCTGTGTGTTTATTAGTCCTGGTCCCTGCCCCCGCCCCAATATCAGGACACAGCCACAAATCCTTGGCCTTGAAGGTTTTATGGCCCCAGAAGAACAAAGATTAATCATAATTATATTATCTTCCTGAAAATCTTGAGCCCTGCTTCCCTTTTTAAGAGCACAGATGATTCCTGAACGAACAGGAAACAAAGTTGAGAAATTTTTGAGCGTGGCCCTTTCTTTTGCCATTGTCTGGAAAAGGGAATACAGCTCTCCCAGGAACGTCCAACTCATTTTCCTATCAGGTTGTTAAAGGAACAGATGTCCCTCTCAATTCTATTTCATTTTGTTCCTGGAAAATATGACTTCACCATCCACCTTCTCCAGTAACTGACGTGTTTCCTTGCACTCCCACCTCGCTCCAGGTGGCTTTGTGTCACACTCAACACACTGCACCAAGTACTACATACAGTGAGCCCCTCCTGCACACTGGACTCCAGTCTTTTCAAGATCAGAGCCCAGGACTTAGTTGTCACTGTACATCCAGAGCAGAAAACATAGGATGCACAGAATCGTTGCTAAATAAATGTACATTAAGTGAATGAGCAAGAGTCACATGAAAATCACTACTTAGTTTTCTATTAATGTAAGAACAAGAACATGGTCCATGACATGACACAATAACCATGATTCCATTGTATTGAAAAAAGTTGTGCTTCTATTTAACTAGTGTAGCCGGGCATGGTGGCACACGCTTGTAATCCCCGCGCTTGGGAGGCAGAGACAGGAGGATCGCGCAGGTTCGAAGCCAGCCACACTGGCTTAGGAGACCCTGTTTCCAAAAATAAAAATAGGTCTGGGAGTGTAGCCCGGAGATAGACGGGCTTCCAGGAACCCCAGTACCACAAAAAAAAAAAAAAAAAATTAACTAGTGTGTAGAAGTAGATGAGGTATCTGACTGTATGTGCTCCTCTACCCTTCAAACAGAATCACAGGGAACACCCCTGAGAAGTACGTAATCTATATCCCAACATAAAGAATTCACCATCACCGTCTTTTTATAGCTTTAAACCTGGAAATTACTGTAGGTCATTTTGGATTCCCTTGGTAAAACCAAAATAGAGATTTAGTCACATCTTTTAAGAATCTGTGTGTCTCTCTTGCTTTCAAGTGACTGAACACTGACCCAGGCCCTGCACATTTAAGCCACTGTTGTGAGGCTTCTGTAGAAAATGCTTATTTCTTAGGACCTCTGACAAGCTTTCTGTTGAAAATAACAAAATCATGATATTAACCTGATTTGGGAGTCATATCTGAAATGTAATGTAAATAGAGTTAAGTGCCATGTGTGATTTTTATACATGAGTGGACATCATAGTGTTTTAGCAAAGGAATTAAGCCAATTTATATGCTCAGGTTAGTGTTAATAATGTGCATCTTTTATTGAGTCCTGATCACACAGTAGGCACTGTGGTAAGCACTTTAATTCAACCATTTCATACACCCTTCATAATAAACTTATTTATTGTGTGTACATGGTACTGGGGGACTGAACTTCAAAACTTTCGACCTCGGCCGGGTGTGGTGGCACACGCTTGTAATCCCCGCACTTGGGAGGCGGAGACAGGAGGATCGCACAGGCTCGAAGTCATCTGCGCTGGCTTAAGAGACCCTGTTTCCAAATAAAAAGTATAAAAATAGATCTGGGAGTGTAGCCCAGAGGTAGAAGGGTTTCCAGGAACCCCAGTAACACCAAAAAAAAAAAAAACAAAAAAAACCAAAAAACCACCACCAACAACAACAACAAAAAAACTTTCTACCTCCAAACCACACCTCCAATTTTATTTTATTTTATTTTATTTTTTTATTTTGAAACAGTTTCTTGCTAAGTTGCTGAGGGCCTTGCTAAGTTGCTGAGGCTGGTCTCGAACTTGCAATCCTTCTGTCTCAGCCTCCCAAGTACTGAGATTACAGGCTTGTGCTACCACACCTGGCTAATAAGCTTATTTTTTTTTATTGATGCTATGTAATTATACATCATAGTGAGATTCAAAGTGATACTCTCATATATGCATGCAACATCACTCGGTGTGTTTTCTTTTCACCCACCCCACACCCCTACCCCTAGTACATGATCATGAGGTTTGTAGTATTTTTGTTCTGTTTCCTTCCCCAAGCCTCCTCTAACCCCTGCTTTCTTCTAATCCTCTTCCATTAATCTGCTAAACTCTCCATTTTTATGTCTTTTTTCTTTCTTATTTTCTCTCTAGCTTCCATATATAAGAGAAAATGTGTAACCTTTAAATTTTGAGCCTCGCTGATACCACTTAGCGTGATCTTCTCTAGCTCTATTTTCTTGAAAATGGCATAATTTTGTTCTTTTTCCTGGCTGAGTAAAATTACACTGTGTATATATACCATATTTTCCTTATCCATTCATCTGCTGACAGACACTCAGGTTGGCTCCATAACATTGCTGTTGTAAATTGTGCTGCTATAAACCTTAGTATAAGCCAGGCGTGGTGGTGCACACTTATAATCCCAGCATTGGGGAGGCAGAGACTGGAGGATCACAGTTTGGGAACAGCCTCAGCTATTAGCAAGGTCCTTTGCAACTCAGTGAGACCCTGTTTCAAAAATAATCAAAAATGCTAAAAAATAGGGCTGGGAGTGTAGCTTGAAGGTACAATGACCCTAGCTTTCATCTCCAGTGCCAAAAAAATTATTATATATTTGTCACTATAATATTCTGACCTTAATTCTTTGGGAAATATTCCAAGCAGTGGTATATGCTTCACATGTGGTTCCATTTCTAGTCTTCTGAAAGCCCATTGTTTCATGCACAGAATTTGGGATATGTTTCTCTAAAAACCTATTGTTTTGTTTTGTTTTCCTTTAATTTGCCCACTAATGGTCATTTCTTTCTTTTGGAAATATTCCAAGAAGTGAGATAGCTGGGTTATATTGTGATACCATTCCTAGTCTTTTGAGAAACTTCTGTATTGATCGCCATAGTGTTTTTACTAATTGATAGCCTCAATAATGTATGAATACCTTTCCCTGCACATCCACAAGAGCTTCTATTGTCTATATCCTCGATGGCTGCCATCCTAGCTGGAGTGAGATGGAATCTCAGTGTCATTTCAGTTTGCATTTCCTTTATGGCTAGTGACATTGAACACTTTTTCATATCTTTATTGGCCATTTATATTTTTCTTTTGATAAATCTGTTTAATTCAATTGCTCATTTATCGATAAGGTTATTTATTGAATTTTTTTGTGGTACTGGGGGTAGAACCCAGGGGCATTTTACCTCTGAGCTACACTCCCAGCCATATTTTTCTTTCTTTATTTTGAAACCGGGTCTCACTGATTTGCATAGGGCCTCACTAAGTATAGCTGAGGCTGTCCGCGAACTGTGATCCTCTAGTCTCAGCCTCTCAAATGCTGGGATTACAAACGTGCACCACCATGCCTGGCTTCTATCAGATTTTTTTAATGTTAAGTTTTTTATGTAGTCTACATATTAGTCCTCTGTCAGAGTAGCTGAAAGATTTTCTTCCATTTGATAGGCTCTCTCTTCATACTCTGTTCTCTCTCTCTCTCTCTCTCTCTCTCTCTCTCTCTCTCTCTCTCTCACACACACACACACACACACACACACACACACACATATACATACAACTTATAAGAAAGCATTTTATTCAAATTTTACAAACAAACCTACTGAGGTTTAGAGAAGAAGCTTTACTCAAAAAGTCACACAAATATTAAATAGCAGTCCCAGGGTTCAAAGTCAGGCCTGTCTAACTCAGGGTCCACATCCATAAGCTTTCTCGCTATCATTTTGTGAAATCATCATGTCTTCCTGCCTTCAATTCAGAACATTCCAGGCAGTATTGGTTTGGGTATATTTCCACCCATAGCCATACCTGGTTAGGTTAGTCTCTGCTCTTGAAAATAGCGGGCTTCAAGGAAGCATTAGATCTAGTGCCAATGGTTTCTCCTAGTTTCTCTCCAGACTCCTAGGCTGTAGGACTCTATGAGAGTTATGAAGAGCCATCCTGACATCGGAGGCGGTTCTATAATTTAAAAATATAAGCACAGGTATGATGATGCATGCCTGTAATCCCAATATTTGAGAGGCTAAGACAGGAAGATTGCAGGTTCAAGGCCAGTCTCGGCAGCTTAGTGAGCCCCTCAGCAATTTAACAGGAACCTGTTTAAAAAATTAAATAAATAACCTGAGCATAGTGGCCCACCCCTGTGATACCAGTACTTGGGAGGCTGAGACAGAAGAATCTCAGGTTCAAGGCCAGCAAAACTACTTAGTAAGCCCCTCAACAAATTAGTGAGATCCTGTTTCAAAAAATAAAAAAATAAGCTGGGCATGGTGGTACACGCTTGTAATCCCAGTGCTTGGGAGGCTGAGACAGAAGAATGGCACAGGTTCAAAGCCAGCCTCAGCTACTTAGAGAGGCTCTCAGCAACTTAGTGAGACCCTGTTTCCAAATAAAATATAAAATAGGTCTTAAAGTATAGCCTGGAGGTAGAAAAGCCCCTGGGTTCCACCCCTAATACCACAAAAAATAAAAAATAAAAAAAATAGGGCTAGGTTGTAGCTCAGAGGTAGAAAGCCCCTGGGTTCAGTCCCCAGTACAGCAAATATGTGTGTGTGTGTGTGTGTGTGTGTGTGTGTGTGTGTGTGTGTCTCAGAGGTTGAATGTCCCTGGGTTTAATCCCCAGTACCTCTCAAATAAATAAATAAATAAATAAATAAATAAATAAATAAATACATGTTAAGTGACCCTCTCCAAAGGTATGAATATCATACTCTTAAATTTTCTGTGTTTTCAATATTATTTCAGTTTTGTAGAAAGAGAGAGACAAAAGAAAGAAAGAAAGAAAGAAAGAAAGAAAGAAAGAAAGAAAGGAAGAAAGAAACTAGTGTATAACATCCTAAAGGGAAGTTTTTGAAGGCATGGGTTAGCCCAATTCTACAATGAAGAAATTTGGCTAGGAATTGAGAAGAACTTCAGCCAAGACAAAACTCAGAAAGTTCCCAAGTTCAGTTCTTTAGAGCAAGTTTTAGACTGTTTGGATCTTTCTTATAAAGTCACAAGTGTGCTCAGAAATTAGTGCTACTCTGCTGTTCCCATTTCATTTCACTGCCCTGAAATCCGGTTGTTGAAACTACAGGACTTGAAAATAACAGGAACATCCTGTTGACAGAAATAAATTCCTTATGATAAAATATTGCTCAACTGAAGCCAATTTTTTTTTTATTTTTTGGAGAGGGAAAAAGCATCATGGGGAAGGGCTGTCGGGGACAGAATGCCAGCTTGGATTCATTGATCTTTCCTTATATTTTTGACACATCTCTAACTGAATGAGATGCGTTGTCTTATATGAATTTTTGTATTATGCAAAAATATTAATGTCATTAAAAACCATTTCATAGGAAGAACACATATAGTCTAAGCTTCCAGGTCTTACTATAAGTATTATACTCAGAAATGTACATGTTTAGTGTTTTCTGCTATGATTTATTCTGTAGGCCTCTAATCCTTTGGAAGTCATGTACAAAGTAAAATAAAATACTTAGGACTCTTTTCTTTAAAAGAGTTTTTAAAGTATTAGCAAAATTTGGTCCCTGAAAGCCTTGTAGATCATTTTTCTATTGCATCTGACTTATGGTTTCAGCCCCTTTAGAGCACTGGCCTAGGAATTTAAATGCCAGGTACTGGGCAGGCATCTAGAGTCTTTGTGTCTTCTGGCATAAAACAAGTAGGAGGCCAGGATGACCTCTACTATCCCTCTTATCCATTAAAGTTCTAAGCCTCTAGGAAGAATTGCCTTCACTGTAAAGAGGAAGGGCTATTATCTTTCCAATGAGTAACTCAGGGAGATGGGGAAATTCAGGATGCCTGGTTTTCTGATAATCAACACTGAGAATCCTCCAGCAGTCACCTCATTAAGAATGCAGCTCCCAGAGGCTGGAAACACCTGCTGTTCAGCCATCATCTTCCCCTTGTACACTGTTTTCTGTGGAGCCTTTGGGTGAGGTGGGCTGGAGGAAGGGAGGGGGACAGGAGTGTGGCAAAAGAGAAACCATCTTTTTAGACCCAGAGACACCTGGACTGGGCTCAGTCTCCTGCTGCTGGCAGGTCTGGGCCAGGGTGACTCATCAGCCCATGGTGGTGTGATCCTGGTATATTGGACTTCCTTGAGTATTATCTGCCTCTTTTTGAATGATCCATAACTATCTCGACATTTTGAATTGGAACCAAGTTTCAACACTGGTGTTGCAGAAACACACATGAGTCATGGGGGAAAGCAGTGAAGGGAAAGTTTCCCTCCTTTCCCTCATGCAGCTGTGTTGTAGACACAGGCCAATAATCTTATTTGCATGACTGATTCACATTAAACATCTGCTGATTGGCAAGGAATTCCGGGAGTGGAAAGCTGGTTTCACACACCTCTTCCATGAAGTCTTTCCCGACTACCTGAGTTGAAAGACTTTTTATTGAACACATAGTGTTCAGCACTTTCCTGACATACAAAAAAATATGATTATTCACATTCTACTATTTGCCATCTCCTTTTCTTCTGAATATAGATTATATCTAGTATGTTTATAAGAGTACCTGGACTTAGAGATGATCATAATAATCATTGATCTTTTATTGAGTACTTATAATTTTTATCTAAGAGCTTTACCTGAATTGACTCATTTGATTTTTCACTACCTGCTACTGTCCTCCAAATTCTTTTATTATTATTATTATCATTATCATTTTTGGGAAAATGAAGTATAGAAAAACTAATTACAGGCCTAAATCATAGTCAATAGAGGTGTGTTCCAGAGCCTTCAATCTAAACAATATTGTTTTGTCACAATAGTCAGGGAGACATTCTGATTCCAAACCATAACAGTGATCTAAATCTCAAGATCTGAAAGCTTCAAGGAAAATGAAATGTATGGTTTCCCCCTCATCTTAATATGTCAGTAAAAGCTTTTACCCACTCTGTCCCCACTTCCACACTATGTACCCAACAGCAGGATTGTCTTTTTCTGATCAACTTCTTTACATAAATCATAAAGGAGATCATATGATATCTGTCTATCTGGTGTCTGGTTTGGAATTTGGAGCTTTTAAAACGATACTTTGTCATAGTTGGGATTGTTTCAGTAGAGAGGAAGCCTGAGCAGAAAGACCCTGTTCTCACACCATGGAGTCCAAAAGCAGAGAACACTACTGAGTGAGGCTCTCAGCAACTTACTGACACCCTGTTTCCAAATAAAGTATAAAATAAGTCTGGATATATAGCCTGGAGGTAGAAAAGTCCCTGTGTTCTAACCCCAGTACCACCAAAAATGTAAAATAAAATAAAAATAAGACTAGAAATATAGCTCGGAGGTAGAATGCCCCTGGATTCAAGTCCCAGTGCCACTAAATAATAATAATGATAATGTGCTGTATATTTCTAAATAGATAGAGGATAGGCTTCTGAATACTTCAACCACAAAACAATGGTAAATTATGTCTGAGTCAGCATTTCATCATTTCTTATGAAATAGCCTGAAACAGGCTATTTATGAAGAAAAGATGTGTATTTAGCTATCACTTCTGAAAGTTCAGAGTCTGAACAGAATAGTTCAGGCTCTGTGTTGAGGGCCACCCCCTGGCTACATCACCCTGAGCTGTCATGATAGATAACAGTAGCCGAAGGTCATGTCAGAGCAAGATCACATCCAGAACCAAGACACAGAGCAAGCTGGGAAAGACAGGCCTGCTCCTTTTACATCACTGCTATCCCAAGAATTCAAATGGTCACATGCAAACTACCTCCTTCTCCCTGTGACCTGTGGAATTCCCACGTGGCTCTACTCCCAAAGGTCTCACTACCTCCCAACAGGGCTATTTTGTGGACCGAGTCTCCCATCATGATAGACCCTTAGAAGATATCCAGAGCATCTCCAATCAGTAGAAATGTGTGGGTAATGGATGTGGTAATCACCCTGATTTTGGTCATTATTCAATGTATACATGTAAGGAAACATCACGCTATACCTCATTAAGATGTACAATTATTAGGACAATAAAAATATTTTTAAAACTCAGGATAACAGGCTTGAGATGGGGTCTAAGTAATAGAGGGGAGATCTCACTATATAATTATGACTTAAGATAATGACCTTAAAATGATTGACTTATAGCCTTGTCTGCTCACACTATCCTTGTTTTCTCAGTGGCTTAAATGTTATCGTACAATCTTCAGATATCACAATTTAAATTTTACTCATATAGTATGAGAAAGTGTGTAGTGTATTTTAAAGAGGATAACTAAATTCAGTGAGCAATTTCCTTAATGATTTTAAAGTCATCATTTAGGAATGTCCATTATTACAGCATGATGTAAATTTAAGTTGAACGTGGAAGGTAAGAGTAAGGGTGGGCTGAATGTTCACGCCTGCATGGAATGGTGTAGAAGCGTAAGGAATCCATTGGCCTAATTTCCAGGGCAACGTAATGTGGCTAACTGTCCCATAAAATCTGGTAAATAATTAAAGGTTGAACTACACTTCTACACAGTGATTTTTGCCCCTTTGAGAAATCATTACCATTGCCATGAGGAGGATTCTTTGCCACTCACACATCTGCATCGTTTTAGAGAGGCCACAGTGACTCCCATGAGCACAGACCTGTACTTTCTTTCTCACATTTCTGATAGGCTATGAATGAACAGTGCAAAAAATATCACAAGAGTATCTGGGAAGAATCATTTCAAAGCCAAATTTTCATTGGGAAAAGGAAATCACATCTGTGCTAACATGTCACTTGGGGCCCCGTTTCTTTTAAGCTATTACTAAATATTTTGGGTTCATTGAAATCCCAGATTTATTTTTTCTTTTTATGTGGATCATATTGAAAATGGCATACGGAAATCCCAGATTTAAAATGTGAAGAATAAGCCAGGCGTGGTGACACATGCTTGTAATCCCCGCGCTTGGGAGGCTGAGACAGGAGGATGACACATGTTCGAGGCAGCCTCAGCTACTTAGTGAGGCTCTCAGCAACGTAGTGAGACCCTGTTTCCAAATAAAATATAAAATAGGTCTGGGATTATAACCCGGAGTTAGAAAGCCTCTGGGTTGCACCTCCAGTACCACCAAAAAAAAAAAAAAAAAAGCAAAGAATAAATATTTCCCTTATAAAACTTTTAATAATAAATAATTGCATCCCTAACATTGACCTAGAATTGGAAAACACTGCATCCTGCCTGTGCAATAGTGCTTAGTTTCACCTGAACCTGCTTTTCTGAAAGTCATACTTGGAGATTCATTGTCCACAGGTGCTATCAATGAAGTCATATGGAGTGGAGAGAAGAGGGTAGTTATGAAAAGATAAAATACAAAAGATTACATATGAAATCAATAGGTGGTGTGTGTGTGTGTGTGTGTGTGTGTGTGTGTGTGTGTGTGTTGCTGAGGATTGAACCCACCCAGGGGCATTCTACTCTGCACCCTCAGTCCAATTTTATTGTTTATTTGGAAATAGGGTCTTGCTAAGTTGCTGAGGTTGGTCTAGAATTTGCAATTTTCCTGTCTTACCCTCCCAAGTACTGGGATTACAGGTGAGAACCAGCATGCCCAGCATTTAGACTTTTGATCATTAAGCTTGTATTCTCATGATTACTTCTGTAAATCTATTTTTCATAAATTATAAAGACCTACAATTTTACTATCCTCAGAAACAAGAAGTACGATTAGGGAAGCGTCTTACCCATCCACTTAGAGGCATAGTAGGCAAGAGGTGAGGGCGGGACACTTTTGAATGCCCTAAGATAATGACATTTTTCTGTACAAAACAGTTTGGTTTTATGAGAGAACAGAGACCATTAATACTTGACTTCCAAAAAAAATAACAAGTCAGCTTGACCTCATTCTGATAACATCCTGAAAGGGCCTGCTTCGCTAAAATCCACCTAGAGTGAAGTTGGTAAGCAGCATCTAGTGTACTGATCTCAACAGTATCATCAGAGTTTTCAGAAACAGACTGCTCAGACTCAGAGTTCTTGCGGGGGGAAATGTCATTTGATGTATCATGATTTGCAAACTTTTTTGCCACTCTCTCTCTCTCTCACCTATTAGTACTGTGGCTCTATCTTTGGAATCATCTGTACGTATAATTTTCTATAATTTTATTGGTACATTATACGTCATAGTGAGGTTCGACGTGATACAAACACACACGCACATAGACCTTGGTGTGCTTCCCTCTACATCCTGCCCCGCTTCCACCTCTCCCTTCCCCATACATGTTAGTGAGATTGGCGGTGATGGCTTCATGGATGGACATAGCGTTATTGAAATGTTTTCTCCTTCAACCCCCCTTTTTCCTCCCCACCTCGCTCCTCCAATCTCTTTCCATTGTTTTACCGGTCTCTCCTCATTTATCTGAAGTCCCTTTTATTCCTGTTTTCTTTCTAGCTTCCACATGTGAGAGAAAACATATGGCCTATGACTTTTGGAGACTGGCTGATCTCACTTAGCACAGTGTTCTCTCGTTCCATCTATTTTCCTGAAAATGACAAAGTGTTCTTCTTTATGGCCGAGTAAACTTCCATTGTGTTTATCTGCTCCGTTTCCTTTATCAGTTGGTAGACATCTAGAGAAGCCAGGGACATGGCGACTGTTATTCACCAAGAACTGGTTATATATAAGTGGTATATTAATGCATATGGCTTATCTAACTACTTCAGAATTTTAGGCAATTTAATACTATGAACTAAACACGTGTTCTTTTTAGCTTGATGAAACAATATTACTCTGCTTTATCCAACTTTTTCTTTAATCTTTCCAAATAATGCAAACATGTAAGTACATTTGGAGTATTTATTTACTTATTTTTGATACTGGGAATTAAATATAGGAGCATTCAGCCTCTGAGCTATACTCCTAGCCTTTTTTTTTTTTTTTTGAAACAGAATCTTGCTAAGTTGCTGAGGCTGACCTCAAACCTGCAATCCTATCTCAGCATCCCAAGTACTTGGCTTACAGACATTGGCCGCCACACCAGACATTTGGAGTATTTAAATTGAGCCTGATTCTTGGCTTCTTTATGAGGCACATGACATTTGGCAGAGTTACCAACATTAAAGTGAGCTGGAGAACAGGAAGACATGGGAGGACAGTCTTTAAAAGAACAGTGCTTCCCAGCGTTTGGGAGGCTGAGACAGGAGGATCACACAGGTTTGAAGCCAGCCTCAGATACTGAGTGAGGCTTTCAGCAACTTAGTGAGACCCTGTTTCTAAATAAAGTATAAAATAGGTCTGGGAGTATAGTCCAGGGATAGAAAAGCCCCTGGGTTCCACCCCCAATACCATCAAAAAAAAGAAAACAGTGCTGTGTTCACATGTGTCGTTATCACTGTGAACTGCATTATGATGTGCAACTATAATGCACCAATAAAATTATTAAATAATAAAAAGCAGCCATTCTCTTGCTCCCTCTTACTCTGTCCCTCACTCAAGCGTATTAACCCCAGCCATGACATTGCAGGCAAAACCCACCAAGGCGACTTCAAGTTAAAGGTTGAGGGAGCATTCCTATGGATATTCAAACACAGTTGGGCCCAGGGTCCTGGCAGCAGGAAGAGGACACTGCTACTCACATCCATGGTACAGGATTTTCTAAACTTTCTTTTTGAGTGAGTAGTTTTTGAAAACTACTAAAAATCAATTGTATCAGTAAACATTCCTTTAGAGTCTGATTGTGCAAAGTTCTCAGAGAAATTTAAAGAACACATGTCCATCCCTCTGCTCAAGGGGAGTGCTGGCATGCTAACCACTAACTGTAATGTATCTTTGCTGGAATTGTGAGATGCGTTTTAGAATTAGTGGCAGAGCCCAGTGACGGCAAATGAGCCCACTTATGCTACGAGCCATTTGACGTTTTTATAACTTAGGTGATATTTTCTCCATATAAACAATAAAGCTACTAATTTTATCGTTATGTCTATATATAATAAGGCATGTTAAGATGGAGTTTCAAATGTTGCACATAGTAAATGATTGCCAACCATGGTAGGATAGTAGTAATATTAAAGTAACTTTACCCAGCTTGTGTAGCTTAGCAAAATACTGTACTATTTCTCCTCCACCTTCCCTAAATCCATATATTATCTTCATGTTCCATTTTACTTTGTAGGGCTTATTTGCAGTTTCATCTTAATATTAGTTTTCTTTAAAACTTAAAGGAAAATATATTGTAGAATTCAGTTGATTCTCTTTAGTATGAAAATTGTTGTCTGCTCTACAAAAGAAAGACAACAAAGAGAAATATTTTTTCCTACCTTACAGCTGGTTAAACCCAAATTGTTCTTTCTCCTTCACTCCAAATCTTCACAATTTTTTTTCTTTTTAAAAAGTTAATGTATTTAAAGTGTTTCTCTAAACCATTTTTGGTGAGTCAGAAAATATATATACACCCAAAAACACATGCATACACACGTACATAAATTAATAGGTAAGTAAAAAATGTGTGTTAAAATAAGAGCATCATCTTTGGAAAGCAACTAAGTTGGACATATAAGCAAAGGAATACTAAAATCCTAAGTATTGACTTAGATTTTGCTTATACATAATAAGCATCCATATAATAAATAACATCTGTATTCTTCAGCTTAAAAAAAGGAGACAGGTAATACTATATTCTCTACACAATAGAAACTGGTTTTTAGTAAATAATGATGAATTATTCTTTTTGGGGGAAGCAGAGGGTAACTGGGGATTGAACCAGTGTTACTCTACCGCTGAGCTATACTCCCAGCCCTTAATGTTTTTAATTTTTAAACAGAGTCTCCCAAAGTTGCTGAAGTTGGCCTTAAACCTGTGACCATTCTGTCTCAGCCTCTCAACTACTGGGATTACAGGAATGGACCACCATGTATGGCAGTTCTCAATTGTTCTTACCTTAAGGGAATTTATAGAATAAAACTGACAAACCATCTCCATTACTCACCAAAGGCATTAACCTGAGTTTAAGGAAGTTGATTGAAGTAACAAATGTATCATGATATAGACACCATCATGGACGAGGTACTGAGGGGACCTACCCCAGGAAAGGCTGGCACAGGAACCCATTGAATCATAACCATCACCGCTGACTTATTGAAAAGTACTCACAAAGAAGACCTTGGAAACAAACACGATTACTCTTTCCTTACCTATGTCCTTTTTCATTACCTATGTAACCCAGATGTAACCCAGATGTCAGCATCTGGATTTCTTCAAGTCGTCTGGCTTGCCAGGATCAACTTGTACTTTAAAATAGAATTAAAAGGAAGTTAAATTACAACCTAATGTGCAGTGAGTTCCCGGCATCCATCCCACTATTTTCAGTGGTTGTAAGTAGAGTTTCTATCTCTCCTAGACGCCTCTGCTTCTCAGTGCCTTCTTAGGCTGATTTCCTACAGGAATAAAGAAACTGAAATACCCTCATGCCACCCACATAAATTTTTGTAAAACTCAAGTTAGGTAATGCAAATGAAAACATTTCCATAAGTACAAAGCAATGCTGAGGGGAGGTCATAATCTTGCTAAATTAGAAGGGAAGACTTGAAAGAGAGAGAGCCCAAGGTAATGAAATAATATCTCCTCTTTTCATCTGGCTAAAAATAGAGAAATGGAGTCCTGACGTCATTTTAAACGTTAGCATTGTCTGTGGATAGTTATTAAGGGGGAAAATAACCATGAAAGTTTAAAGGAAAACACCAAGAGTTAGTCGTGTGATTGCAAAAAAACAAAAGAGCATCCAGTACCCAGGGACTGAAGAGTCACAGAGTCCTTTGAAGCCGGGTGAGCTCGTAATTCCAAGGAACACACTTTCCTCACCCTTTTTAAGAAAGCAAATCCACATGGCCTCTGTCTCATCTTCTGGATCTGCCAGATCTATTCCTGAAGCAGTAGCTGCCAGCACGTTAATCAACTCCTCGTTCAGCCCGGGTGTGTGCATAGCATTCAGGCTGCTCATGTCTTAAATTCAGTTTTTCCAAGAATTTGTTCCCAGCCTTGGTTCAGAAACTATTCTAACATGATATTCACAGTTTCCTAACACCCCACCTCGCTTTCATGCGATCAAATCCTCCCACTATATAGATGTACCTCTCATTTGGTTGGACTGGAGGAAATTCTGATTGGTGAGATGCTTTCTCCCCGCAAGGGTAGGATATAGTTCATTAATCTTAGGTGTTTTTTTAAATAGAGATGGTAAACTTTTTTATAAGCCAGCAGAAACCACATTCAGACAAGTTTTATACGCTAGTAGAAATCCCATTCAGAACATTTAAATAGTGCCTATTCACTTTAAAGGAAAAGCTAAATGAGAATTTAAAACAAGACAGTGTTAAGTCTCTGAGCTGCATTTGGGATGTGCAGGGACACAGCCTGTTCCACCTACTTTCCATGGACTGAATTGCATGCTTGAGGTGCTCTATTTTCTGCTCCTGTAGCCCTGCCAACCTTCGCAAAGGTTGGTGTTTCAGAAGTGTTCTGGGACTCCCTAATCCTTAAGAGGTACTACACAAGGCAAGTAGTTTTTGTTAAATAGAGTTGATAGGGCCCCAGCTGGACAGGTGCAGGTGAGAATGGGGGACCTATAATACTGCTTTAGGTAGAGAGGATGACAGGCGGTGGTGCCAACGATAGGAGCATGCTGTGCGGCCAAAGCCCTGCTCCTTAATGATCCGGCCCCACGTCGACTATGTGGCTGATAAATTTAGGATATCTCAGGAACCCACTGCTCCTGATAGATCATGACCTACAAAGCTCTGAAGAAACAGAGAAAAGAAGACATCTTCAAGAGTGGATCATTCTCCTGCCCTCTTTTCTGCAATGATGAGCCATCTGGGTCAAATCATCGTACCAGCAAAGAGAACTGCAAAGGAGACTCTTAAGAGAAGTAATACTTAGGGAATTGCTTTATCTTCCTAGGAGATGCTATGAACCTAGATGGTTATTTCTGACTCCCTACAAGTCCACTTTGCCTGATTTGTTCACCATTAGCTTGTGTCACCTTCCAAAGATCATTCTGAAAGGCAAAGGAAAATTTTAGGAAAGTTCTAAATAGAGATGTGCACTGTTCCCTGTGAGCTGTCACAGCAGAGTGTGGGTGTTGGGAAGTTAGACCTATGCCATAGCTCTGTATGGGATCTTCATACACTTCAGCAAGTAGCAGCACATTCAGCAATATTCCCCAAACTGGATGGTGGTAACATTTTTCAAGGCAAAAAATAAATAAATAAACAAGGTAGTGAAACCTAAGTGTGCTCTTTTATTAGGATCTGAATTTGTCTAAGCACCTTTAGTGTCTGTCAGTGGATTCGTCATTTCAATGAAAAAATAAGCAAGGATTTAAAACCAATGTGCAAAGTAATATGTAGCCGGTATGACTACTATTTTTAGTACAGAAGTGTATTCAACATCAAGACCATTAATGTTTGCCAGTTTTATTTATTCATGGGCATTTACCTAGAAGAAACAGGTCTTACTGCATATAGATGAGTGTTCAGGGAAGGATCCAGGCTTTGTGCCATCCAAATTAGATTTGAAAACTAGGAAATTCATCATTCTGACATCCCTTTGCAGATGTGAAATGCGTTTTCAAGTATCTTAAAATGAGTCTGTTTACACAAAGACTACATTTAACAGGTCATGTTAATTAGAAATGATATCTGAGTAAGACTTTCAATAATGAATCTTTGTGTAAATATACAACTGAGGCACTGTTTTCCAGATTCTAAGAATGGATATTTCTCCAATTACCTTTATTTTATGTTTTTAAGATCTCTTCTTCTTCTTCTTCTTTTTTTTTTTTTTTTTTTTTTTTTTTGTGGTACTGGGGTTCCTGGAAGCCCTTCTAGCTCCGGGATACACTCCCATGGGCTACACTCCCAGACCTATTTTTAACATTTTTTTTTTTTTTTTATGTGGAAACAGGGTCTCTTAAGCGATCCTCCTGTCTTCACCTCCCAAGCGCAGATATTATAAACGTGAGTCACCATGCCCGGCTTAAGATCTCTTCTAAGTGGGTTATTTGGATTTTTTTTCCTTCGAGTTATCTTCAAATTCGAGTATTTATAGCTATATTTTAATCTTGATGTACAGATACTATGTATTAAAAATGAATAGGAAGCTGGAAAAGTAGAAAAGGGACAGACACTCTTTGTTATTAAGAAGTTTTATATCCGGCATGCATCTGTAATTTCACTACTTGGGAGGCTGAGACAGGAAGGTGGCAGATTTGAGGCCAGCCTCGGCAATTTAGCAAGAACCTGGGAGTGTAGCTCAGGAGTAAAAGACCTCTGAATTCAATCTCCAGTACCACATACAAAAAAGGAAAAAAGAAAAAGGAGAAGTTATTGTATTGTAATTAAAACTATAGTCTTATAACATGTAAAAAGTATTTTCTTTATAAGAACATACCTCAAAAGTACAGTTTGAGATTATGACAACCTTTTTTTTTCAGTACTGGGGATGAAACCAGGCATCTTTTACCTCTAAGATATATACTCAACCCTATTTTTTTTAATTCTTTATTTTGAAACAAGGTCTCACTAAGTTGCAGAGGCCTCACTAAGTAGTTGAGGCTGTCTGAGAACCTGTGATCCTCCTGTCTCAGCCTCCCAAGTACTGGGATTACAAGTGTGCACCACCATGCCTGGCTCATGACAACCTATTTTCTTGGTAATTATGTGTAATTAAGATACATATATAGATTTTAAAAAAAGAAAAAGAAAAAGAATTTAATTTTTTTTAAAAAAGGTACATATACAATGCAGGTTTACGTTGGGCCCCATTGTTCTATATAAAATCAAAGAATAATAGACCCAACTGCCCAGTATAGCTTTTTTTTTTTTTTTTTTTTGATACTGGGGATGGAACCCAGGGGCATTCTACCTCTGAGCAACATCCCCAGTCCTATTTTTTATTCTTTGTTTTGAAACAGGGTCTCACTGAGCTGCAAAGGACCTCACTAAGTACCTGAGGTTGTCCTCGTACACTGATCCTACTTTCCCAGCCTCCCAAATGCTGGGATTACATGGGAAATAATCTTGACTTCAGATAAGTAAGAGGATGTTAGGGAAAGGTACAGCTGAGGAATGACCACACTGCTGTCTACTCAAAAACGATTAGTGTGAAGGTGAACAGAGTGGGAGCCTCAGAAAGCTCAGCTTTGCCTTTTGAGAATATACTGTCATCTGCTCCCAAGGCCCTTTGGGCTCAGAAGATGGAGCCGGAAAAGCAAGGCATGCTTTATTATTGGCTCCCTAGCAGCCGCAGGGTCCTTCATCCTTTATTTTCTGCATTTGGCTCATCCTGGGAAGAAAAATTCAAAGAGGGAGAGAGAGAAGGAGGTGGAGAAAAAGGAAAGAAAGAAAGACAGAAAGTAGGGATAGGAGAGATGAGAGAGGGAAGAGGGAGGACAGAGGAAAAATGGTTTGGCTCCTGTTGTATAGAAACAGAATCAGCCCTCTTGCTTCACCCGGAGGCGCCAGAGAGGTCTGGGGGTGTGGCTGCAAGCCTGACCAGCCAATGACGGGACAGGGACTCTATGAGCCCCGTCATCATACACTGATACTCTTCATGTGAGGTTAGACAGACAGAAAGGAGCAAAGAGCTTTGAACTCTCCCTGGGAGACAGCAACTAATCTGAAATAAGCTAGACATGACTGAATCAATGATTCTCGAAGTGTACTCCAGGGAACGTTAGTCCTCCAGTGTGATCTTGTGGGGGGGGGGAATGTGCGCATGGTATGTGTGTATGCATGTATGTGAGAGAAAGGAGCAGGGTTCATTTGTCATTTCTAGAAATGTCTAGAAATCATCTAGAAATGGTGGGTTAACACTTAGTAGGTACTTTAATGAATCAATTCAGTTAACCTTCACAACTGACTTCTGTTGTGAAGACTATTATACTCCTTACTAGATGAATGAAGTTGGAAAGAGGTTAAGAAATATATCTGAAGTTGCTCACTGTTTGAGATGTGGTGCTGTGATTCAGTGCCAGTCTGATTCCTGAGTCCAGACATATGGACTCTGACTTCCCATACCTTTTTTAGATAGCTATGTGCCCTGAATCTCTAAGGTGTATGTAGTGGCATTTCTCATGTTTATTTGACCATAACCTCTTTTGGAGTTTCCTGGACTTCCCAAGAGACAAAGTATCCACAGAACCTACTTTGTGAAGCAGCGGGTAGATTTAATTAGGGACCTCTTCACTAACAAAACTTTAATTTGGCAAACCCAAAGCTAGCTTTTGCCAACATCTAGATCCAGAGCGCTTATTAGAAGTGACAGAAGACACGTTCTGAATTTGGGATGGACTGGAGACTGCGCTCAGGTGCCTGAGTGATCTCTTCCCTACTCTCTTTCAGATGTTTCATTCCAAATGTCTACGCGGCCCTGTTCACCGCAGCACTGGTGCCTTTGATGTGCCTGGTGGTGGTATTTGTGGTGTTCATCCATGCCTACCAGGTGAAGTCTCAGTGGAAAGCCTACGATGACGTCTTCCGGGGGAGAACCAATGCTGCAGGTTTGCAAGGGACATTTGCACTTTGGAGATGGGAACTCTCTTGGATGGGGAAAATATCACTGAATTTTGGTGTTTTTTTTTTTTTTTTAAGTAAAAATGGCATGTAGTTAGGCTTTGCATTCAGCTCTTCAGCCTTAAGCTAAGCAATAGCTAGCTAGCTCTCGAGTACCTCCTGCTTCTTGGTAGGGCCTAACTTCCTTCTCCCTTCCTGGCCCTGTAGGTTTGACTGCTGGTGCCAGTTTTGTCCTTAAGGTATTAATGTCCAAGTCAATGAGTCACAGACTGTGGGAGCCTCTTCCCAGGCTTTTCTTAAGTCAAGCAATGACAGCCTGAGTTTAACCTCTGCAGTCCATACATTTCTTGCAGATTCTGAATCTTCTTTGTAGTTGGGCTGCCCTCCTCAGTTGTGAGCTTTGGATTGCACATGCGGGCCCCGGATTGTGCTGACAGATGGTTAAAAACATGTGTAATCAGACAGCTTCGTAAGTGACTGCACATGTGTTGGTTACTTGGGAGTGTGAGTTTTTCCAGCTCAAATTGGCTTTCATTTTTTCCCTTTGAATCATACTTAGCACAGGTTTTTATGATCTGGTTCTTTTTTTGTCACTGTTAGATTACAGTCTCTGAGGAATTTTCTTAATGGGGAACAATAGCCACATTGCTACAGACAGAAGCGCACACTTTTGTGAGAGCAACTGAGATGCCAGATGGAGGAACCCTTTTGGGCCCATGATCATCTCTTTTCTAAGCTTTTACAAAGTTAAAGTCAAGTGAATGGCAGTCTTAGAGGAATGGCTCACATTTTAAGTGTGTGTCAGAGTTTAAGCAAGATGCCATGGATAAAATCCCTAGAATCATGGATAAAATCCCTAGAATGGTGTTTGATGCTTTATTAAGGGATCCGTATCATCACTTACAAGATGTCAGACTAATATAACACTCTGGGATCTGAAATTGGATCAAGGAAGAAAGAAAAAAAATTACTATAGGCTAAAGGGAAGAGGATCTTAATTTGTGGCCTAGTTGTAGGAGAACAACATCTGGCCAGCTCTCCTCTGTTCTCTCTCATTTAGCATGTGATTGTTGTGTAGGCAGAAATACTACTTAAAGTTATAAGAAATCTTAAATTCATCAATAAAAATAATATTCAATGTATCCTACTTTTCATGGGGCGTAGAATTTATCCAAAAGCTATGTTTTTCTATCCAACATGGGATTCATTTTATTAAAATACATATTCTTTTTTGGAATGAAAGGGTTTTTTTCCTTAAATGATAAAGTTTTTTGCATTATAATGCTAAAGAGCCAATGTTTGCATACTATTAGAGGTGATACTATAAAGGCTTAACATAGTGAGTTAATCCTTTGAAGGGTTAAATCACCCCCACACACCTCTTGGATATGATCCATTATTGAGATAATAAATAAAATAATACTCTAGTTCTCTATCTAATAACATAGCCCTTAAGCCTGCATATAATATGATGCTAAAAGTTCCAGCACAGTTGTATCTTGTGATAAAATATTAACAGAAGTATTGTATGTGTGTAGCTTTTCAAACAAAACATATTTATGATATTCCTAATTCCCCTATTCCTATGACAATTCAGTTCATTAATTATTATCTCATGCTTGGACACTTGACGCTTCTTTCTAGTTAGCCTTTCCTGCTCTAGTCTTTTGCTTTTTTATTTCATTATCTCTGATGTTCATTTCAAAAGTACAAAGTGCAAGTTTCCACTTTCCAGTACTCTAGTTACTCAAGGTCCTCATTGCCCCTAAAGAGAAGTCTAATCCCCATAGCCTACAGGAGCTCCTACAAGTTAGTTCTCCATCTCCAAGTTAGTTACCATTTTTCCTGCATTCTTACCATGCCTATTTACTTACTGTTTCTTAAAATCAGCTGATACTGCCACTTTCTCATGTAAGGAGCCCTCTTCTTTGAACTCCTCATCATGAGTTGCGAAAACCTATATGCTCGATAAGGGAACATGTGCCTGAATGAGAGAGAGGCAGAAGAGGCCTATCACATTCCCTTCATAAACTTCATTAGCTACCCCAAACTATCCAAATAATTTATAATCTAAGTAAAAATGATGTGCCTGATAAGCACAAGTTCACTCCCCGAGACTTCATTGCACTCCTTTATAGAGATGCCAGGAGCTCGCAATAGCTCATGTCATCTGGGAAGCCTTCGGAGCTGCCTCTCTACAGAATGATTGAAGCTCAGACTCACTCCTTCCCTAAGCCTTTGAAGGGCCTGTCCCTACTCTCATTAAAGCACTTGTTATAGAACAAAGTGGTTCAGGTGTGTGTGGTTGATTTCTTTATTAAATTATTAATTTCTGATGGCAAAAAAAAATTTAGTATTTCTCTTTGTATCCCTGGGGCCTTACAGGGTTCTCAGTGGATTACAGGGGCATAGTTAAAATTTGTAGAAAAAATGAATAAATTAATAATCATCACTATACCATAAAACCCTTTTGTGGTAAATTGGATACCCTAGCCAAATATATCATTAAGAAATGGGTGCTGGGCATGGTGGTGCACGCTTGTAATCCCCGCGCTTGGGAGGCAGAGACATGAGGATCGCGCAGGTTCGAAGCCAACCGTGCTGGCTTAAGAGAGCCTGTTTCCAAATAAAAATATAAAAAATAGGTCTGGGAGTGAAGCCCGGAGGTAGAAGGGCTTCCAGAAACCCCAGTACTACCAAAAAGAAAAAAGAAATGGAACTGTAGCCTGGCATGGTGGTGCACACCAGTACATGGGAGACTGAAACAAGAGGATCACAGCTTCGAGGCCAGCCTAAAGAACATAGTGGGTCCTTCAGCAAATTAGTGAGACCCTGTTTTAAAATTAAAAATAAAGTAGGAATGGGAGTGTAGCTTGGAGATAGAATGCCTCTGGGTTCAGTCCCCAGTACATAAAAGAAAAGAGAAGAGTAGTAGTAGTAGTAGTAGTAGTAGTAGTAGTAGTGGTGGTGGTGGTGGTGGTGGTGGCGGTGATTGTAGTGGAGCTATTATATTATCAAAAGCAGAAAATAAGTGATTTATCTGGTCTTGATATCTGGTCTTTGTCTTGATATTTTTAGATGTCCTTTTGAATTTTTACAATTAGGACTATTTTTTTCCCTGACTTCTAACTTCTGTGATGCCAGAAACTGTGTTCAGCTTTGACCTTGACCTGATCTTTTTATATTTGA
Organism: Muscardinus avellanarius; assembly: GCF_963383645.1. Classification (NCBI taxonomy): domain Eukaryota; kingdom Metazoa; phylum Chordata; class Mammalia; order Rodentia; family Gliridae; genus Muscardinus; species Muscardinus avellanarius. The sequence continues at coordinate 77,208,696 of NC_137786.1, forward strand.
AAACTCCTCTCATTCACCTGCACTTAAAGATTCCCTATGTATCAAAAACCTGCATTTTTTAGGGGAAAAAATCTTTGTCTACTCTGAAAAAGAACATTTGATCCTCTGACTTTTTCTGCTAAAATTTAGTTATGCTGACTGACCTGAAAATACCTAGTCAAAATGACACCATAAATTCATCTTTTGCCTTCCATCCTACTCCATATACACAGCAGTTAAAGATAACATATAGCAAAATAATTTTTAAAAGAAACTGAACATCTCTGTGCATCAAATAGAGAACAGAAATATAAAACTGTGAGCTGGACTGGGGCTACAGCCCTGATGTTTTCTGAGCCCAGAAACAAGTGAATGAGAAAGTATCTCAACTGCTGCGGTGCTGAAATAGGAACTAAAAGGTCCTAACCTGTGACAGGTAGACTAGAGCAATAGGTCCTTCCCCCACATTTAGTTGTTGGTCCTAATGAATATACATATCTTTTCCTTACACTTGAATTTTTTTTTTTTTTTTTGCTTCTGACATCCTTTAATTTTGGAGTTCAAATGAACTCAGTGAAACCCAAAGGAATAAAGAGAACAAAGAAGAGCTCTGGGAGATGAAAGGCACTCAGGGCTGTGGATGGCACCGGCCAGCCCTTCCCTCCCTGGGCCTGACTTTGGGGCACTTTGATTCTCACTGTTCTGAACCCAATGTGTAAAGGTCAGTGGCTCTGGGTGAGATTCACTAGCATCCTACTCACTTCAGGGGGGTGGATGTATCAGAAGACTGAGTCATGCTAAAGGTGTACCAAACTAAATTCCAATGTCTCAAACAGTATTTTAAACAAAGCCTGTAATTTTCTGGTTTGGTTTTGATCTCTGGCAGTGATAAGCTAGTCTCTCCTTTTAGACTCATTAGAATTCACTGACTTCTTTCTGATTCATCAGCCAGTTCTTATGTGAGAGGAATGATTCATGGACCAGGAGAAGAAAATTAATTTGAATAAAAAGAGGAAGTATATTATTACAAATTCCTTTATTATAAAAATCCTACACATAGGTTTCAATATGATTTACGAAAATGCAAAGGGGATTTGATCCAGTTTACTGTGGATAACATGAATCTGAGGTATTTGGGATCTCTTGGTATTGTGATGGCTACTTCTCTGACCTGGGAGCACCATGTGAGGATGAATTCTTTAATTTCTTGTGAGGCTCCATTCTTCTTCCTGAGCATGAACAGCCACAGTAAGTTAAGATTCCATTGCTATTGTGACTATCATTGAAAGCTTATTATGTTACTATAAGCTTTGATCCCTTACATCCTAAAGTTGAGTGATGTTTTTTACTCCTAACATTCAAAAATCTTTCAGGTAGAGTGCCAAGGAACTCAATGGCATTCCAAAGCAAAAGAGAAAATAAGGGCTCCTGAGAAATGAAGTATACTGTGTCTCATCTCCAAAGATGGCAGCCCTTGAATATTTCCCTCCTTTTAAAACCTGGGTGCTACTCCTCACCTCAAGGGGTGGGGTCTGCTTCCTCTCCTTTGACATCTGAATTGGCTCTGGTCTTGCTTAGAACAATAGAAAGTGGTGGGAGTGATGCTGCTCATAACTGGTGGAGCCATTCAGAGGATGAGCAGTTTCAAGTTCCTTTCTCTTGGAAGCCAGCTACCATTTCTGTCCGGAGACCCTGAGATGAACACAGTGGTAGACATCCCAAGCTTGTGGTGTAGAGATATGGACTCAGACAGCATGCAGTTGTCTATGGCATCCAGCTCTGATTTCAGACATGTGAGTGAAAAAGCCTTCTTGTAGGCCCCAGCCCCGTCCACACCACATGCTGCAGAAGAACTGCCCCGTCTGGTGGCAAGCTTGTGGCAACCCACTTATTTGAAGCCTCTTACTTTACTTTTTGTGCTTCTTTTTATTATATGTAACCAATAGCTAAAATACTCTGGTTCCAGAATTTTTGTTTTTCTCCCATCAAAATTATAGCTATGTCATTGTCATTTTAAATACTGTTGCTTACAGAAACACTCATGGTTTATAAAGAAAAAGTATGATATGGTGTTTGCTTCTTAAAGCAAAACTGGGGCTTCTGCTAGAACAGAGTAAAAGTGAGCTTACCCAGTAATAGTACGTGCTTGAATAGGGTCCAGAGGAGCAGCATAACAGGTTTCGCATGTCCTTGGCAGCGAACTCCTTGTTTGCCGTCTCCTCCCAATCTTATTGCTTAAAAGAAAATAAGAAAACAATGCCTAAGGAAAACCGCAGAGGCAGAGCTTCTCATTGTACAATGAACAGTCTCTTCCACTCCAGCTTGGAAACTCCTTGTGAGCTCTTTCCAGAGTTGGCCAGTAGTGGTGGGAAAAATCCCAAATGCTTCAAGAATCACTGTGAATACTCATCCTCTGCTTTTACTCATATCTGTGACCTCAATCTTCAAAGATTCAAATCAGAAGTCTCTGGGCCTTAAAGATTGTATGTATTCAATGTTTGGTTCCTTTATTATTGTTTTTTAAAACATTTGGGATTTGAGCCGGGCATGGTTGCACACGCTTGTAATCCCCACGCTTGGGAGGCGGAGACAGGAGAATCGCGCAGGTTCGAAGCTAGCTGCGCTGGCTTAAGAGACATAAAAAGTATAAAATAGGTCTGGGAGTATAGCCCAGAGGTAGAAGGGCTTCCAAAAACCCCAGTACCACAAAAAAAAATAAAATAAATAATAAAACATTTGAGATTTGATATTACTCAGTAAAACTCCTAGAACAGGCCTGGGGATATGGCTTAGTAGTCCAGTATTTACCTTGTATTTGTAAGGGCCTGGGTTTGATACCCAACACTACAAAATAAAAATAAAACCAAGTAAACAAAAACTCCTAGAACAATAATATCAAGAGTTTCCTAAGGTTTGTACAACCATATGAAAAGTAAAAAAATAAATTCCCAAAATTGAAAGATTAAATTTTTATTGAAAGCCCTTATTTCTACATGTAAGCAAAGAAGACAAAGGGCTGAAAAACTGGGTCTATTTAGAGCTCAAGTAACCTGAATATTTTTACCTCAGTAGACTGCATTTTAATTAATTAATTAACTTATTGTGGTACTGGGGAATCCAAGGGTGTTTCTACCACTTAGCATGCCCTAAGCTCTTTCTTTTATGTATTTAGAAACAGGGTCTCATTAAGTTGCTGAGGCTGGCCTTGAACTTGCTATCCTCCTGTCTCAGCCCCTCAAGTACTGGGCTTACAGGTGTGCACCACCAGCTGTGAACTACCTTTAAACTAATCTCAGTTAAATACTGATGACTGACAACAAAGGTAGTTCCCTGTTCAGGCTATTTCAGTACTAAATTGTTAGATTTAATTTGCATTTGTTGTCTAGTTGAGTGGAGGGCATCAAGCATAGATATAGTAGGTCTGAAAGAAAGGTCATTTGGCTGAAAATGGAAAGAAGAGGTTGGTGGTCCACATGGTAATCATTACCAACATCGCTACCTATTACAGCTCGCTCTCTCTCTCTCTCTCTCTCTCTCTCTCTCTCTCTCTTTCTCTCTCTCTCTCTCTCTCTCTCTCTCTATATATATATATATATATATACATTCACATTTATACATACACATATACATACATATACATATATACATAAACTTATGTGTATATATATGTTTATATATATGCTTATTAGTTTGTGCATGTATCCTATGAAGCCATTATTATTGTCTAGGAAATGGAGGGCTTAGCAAAGTTCCACAGGTACTGTGCTATGATACCATGGAGTTGAGATGAGAACCAGAGACTCACAAGCTCTCTAGAGCCACCGCTGCTGCCAGAACTAGGCATTTTTCCCCTGACCACTTTATCATCGAAATTTCCATCAATAATCAGAACGTGTCAATGTTACTCTTAGAGAACTCTAATCCCATAAAACGATTGTTACATTCTATCTCCCAGAGAGAACTTGAGGGAATCTGTGCCGGAAAATGATCCCTTCATCTTATACTTCATCTCGATTCCCGGGGATGACAGCCCACTCTCTTTCTGGTACTAGAACATCCCTGGTTTTCCTCACTATCCCCATAGGTAATACAGGTCTTATAATACTATTTAATTTTATAGAATTGTTTGAAGGATGAAACACTAATTCATGTAAACTATTTAGTATAATCCCCGAAACATTCTAAATACCCTATATATATTGGTATTTTTATTAGCACAACATCCATTTCAATATTGGTACAGGATAAAGTCAGATAACTTATTTTTAATAAATTTTCTAAATATCTCTCAGGTATCCCTCTCCCTTTCTTCATGTTTATGTCTGTTATATTAGTCAGCTCTGGCTGCCATACAAAATACTTAGCATAGGAGTCTTAAACAACAGAGATTTATTTCTAGCACTTCATGGTTGGAAGTCCAGGACCAAGGTACCAAATGATTGGGGTCGCAGCGAGGACCCCCTTCCTAGTGTGCCCTCATATGACGGGGGAGGGGTTTCCTCTCACATCTCTTCTCAGGTCACCAATCACATCGTGAGGGCTCCTCCTCATAATGGACCTGAAGGCCTCATCTCCAAACACCATCACTGTGGGAGCCGAGGCCTCAGTATGAATTTGAGGGGTAGAGATGCCGTTCATTGTGTAGCACCTAGGGTTGGAGTATGCTTCCCATTTTCTCATGATTAGATGAGTGCAGCTGTCTGGAGATGGCTGCTCCTTGATGCTTGTCTACCTCCATTCCCCATGGAAGCATTCTAAAAGGCAGAGTTGATCATGCCATTAAAATCATCCAATGGCAATGTTTAGGCTAGAGAAGAAAAGGGAAAGTCCAGGACTTCACCAAAGACACTCTCCATATGTCCTAGCATACTTATTAACTGCTGCTGTTACCTAAAAGTGCCTTGACATCTGATAAGTCTGGTCATAACGCAGCTGAGCTCATCTCACTTGCTGTGTTTATCATTTGTGGGGGTGAGAGAAGAGAAGGAATAGAATTGAAATCACTTTATATCTTGATGCCCATCATAAGTGTGCTTTCCCACTATGTGTTTATGTACTTATGTAACTTTATTGTTGGAGGTACTGAGAGTAAACCTGGGGGAGTTCTACCCTGAGCTACACCTCAGCTCTACACTGAGCTACATTGAGCCCACCCCTTTTGAGACAGAGCCTCATTAAATTACCCAGGTTGGCCTTGAACTTGCAATTCTTCTGCCTTAACCTCCCCAGTCACTGGAATTACAGGCATGCACCACCATGTCCAGTGTCCCCACTCTTTTAAAGGACTTATTTCCTTTCTTAATTTATCCTGAAAAAAAAATATTACCAATGAGTCATTACTTTCTAATCCTTTGAAAACTACATAAAATAGTTACACATGCTTATTGCTTTGATTGGGAGCAAAAAATTTTAATAGATGACTAATATATTCCATTCAAATCTTGACTAATGAAAATGTAATTTCTCGGGTTTTTTAGTGTATCCCTCTAGAATTTTTATTTAGAACATTGAACATTTATTTAGAACATTACATACAAAGAATGCATGTAAGCCGGGCGTGGTGCCGCACGCTTGTAATCCCAGCATTCGGGAGGCTGAGACCTGGAGGATCGCGGTTCGCGGACAGCCTCAGCTACTTAGTGAGACTTTCTGCAACTCACTGAGACCCGGTTTCAAAATAAAGAATAAAAAAAAAAATAGGGCAGGGGGTGTAGCTTAGAGGTCGAATGCCCCTGGGTTCCATCCCCAAACCCGCAAAAAAAAAAAAAAAAAAAAAAAAAAAAAAAGAATGCATGTAAAAGTCAGCTAGACTATAGATAATATCAGTTTTTCAAAGTTGTTTTCTCATGGAATATTAGTGACATTTAAACCATGTATTCTGCCCTTGACTTGATCTATGAGCCACTTTGATTGTTATCAACATGGTGATCCTTTACTACACCATACCTATAGTATCTAGTTGACCAGATACCAAGTTCTGAATTTATTGCCACTTTTGCACTTTACAGTTATTTCCAACTTATGATTCAGTGGCTACACTGTTCTTTAAAGAAGTCTATAGTTTGTATGATTATACTTTAATTAAATTAATCCCCTGGTAATGCATTAAAGAAAAGATCCAGAAATATAGGGAGATAAAGGCTGCTAGTAGTAGAGAAATAGAAAGTGGGCACAGATAAACAGGGAAAATAGCAATTGGATCATCATTTTTAAAAAATATGTGGTTGGCATCATGCCTTTTGTTCTAATAGCAAACGGATTAGCTTACACATTATAAAACTCAGAAAGTTGACTAAAGGAAAATGACATTTTTATAACATGTTTTCTTTCAGACAAAAAGCACACTGTATCAAAGGTGAAGTCTGAATTTCACTGGGCCAAAAGGCAGTAACAAACTTTGATCATTCCAAAGTACTCTCTCTGAGCTACTATGATAACTGAAAGAGGTGGCCTGGTGAAATAACACTTACCTTGAAGCCAGTTACGAAGGACAACTTCTCCGTCTGTTCCTTCCTGTACTTCAAGACCACCATGTCCCCTTTAACATTTTTCCTATTTATTTATTTATTTATTTTTGTTGTTGTTGTTGTTGTTGTTGTTGGTACTGAGTTTCCTGAAAGCCCTTCTACCTCCGTGCTACACTCCCAGACCCATTTTTATATTTTTATTTGGAAACAGGGTCTCTTAAGCCAGCAAGGCTGGCTTCAAACCTGCACGATCCTCCTGTCTCCGCCTCCCAAGCGCGGAGATTACAAGCGTGCACCACCATTCCCGGCAACAATTTTTCCTATTTTAAAATCTGTGCTCTGTGTGGTCACCAACATCTTCCTATTCCTGTTCCTGTGGTTACCACTTCCATGATATACTCCCTCCCAGGTTTCTATTTTCTTCTACATGTCTCTCTCTGCACACAGCCTCCCTCTGTGTTCTGCTCCCAGTTGCTCAGCCCTACTTAAGCTCTCTCCTCATGGTGACCCTCCATCCTCATTTCGACGTGCCACTGTCCTCTTGGAACCCAGGCTACTTCCTGTGACTGGACATTTTAAGGATTTTTGCGCCAGCTCCTTTGATTTCCTCACCCACTTGGCTTCTCCCTCTAGTACTATTGCCAACCACCAGCCCAGGCCATGCCACAAGGTTCTCCTTTCCTATTGGCCAGTAAGTGAAACTTTGTAATGGATACTAATTTATTCTGAGTAACCTTAACTGAGCCATCTCTGCTTCCCCAAAGTCCTCTGGATTATCTTTTAATTGATTCTTAAGTAATCTTTGAAGCAACGCCCACTGCCCTCAAGTCTTACTTTTAATACCTTCTGTCCTCACTTTAGACAAGTGATAAAAACAAGATGTTATCTCACTCAACTCTGTTTATTTTCATCTGATCATGTCCCTTTGTTGTCTCCCATCTTACACAAAACAGTAAGTAGTTTGTTCTCACGAGAGCCAATCCTCCCAAGTCTAACTTTCAACTCTTTTTCCTTCTCTTGGACCTTGTTTCGTTGCATCGTCCAGAAATGTCTTACCTCTTCTTCACTCTGCCTCTCTGGGGTCCTTCCCCTCCATCTAAAACACATGCCTCATTTTACACTGCCTGGAGGAGCTTACTCATGATGTTGCTGTTTTATCAAGCCACCACCCTGTCCCTTTCGCGTGGTTCACACCCTCGCTGCCCTCGTCACTGCTTAGCATTCTAGCACTCGGCACACTTCACTTATCCTTTTTAATTCATCACCCACCTCCTGGACACCAGATCCACTGGCCTCTCTCCTCATGTGCTTATCCTTAAACTTCTCTGTACAAATTAGAACAGATAACTGCCCCCTCCTCCAACTGTTCCTCTCCCTTGGGTTTGTGATATTCTTTTTATTGTCCTGCTCACTCCCAGGTCACAGCACTTTCTTCTTGTGACATAACTGAGGCATCTGTTTTCCAGGGACTGCCTTTGCCCTTTTCACATCATGGTGGTCATTTCCAAATCCATCCACCGGAGTCCAACCTCTCCCTCCTGTTGGAGGCTTGCCTTTTCATAGGCTTTAGAGCTTCTTTACCTCGGTTCCTCTGATCTTGTCCTCAAGAAGTACAATCATTGTCAACATTGCTCCTCTGCCTGGTACCAGTTGCTCTGATCTCAGTGTTATTCTTTCTCTCTTCCTTTTCCTCCTCCTAATCTTTTTGCTTATTTTTTAAACCTAGACACCAGTGTACTTTCTTTCACTCCATAGTCATAGACTTCCAGTTCAGTGGTTGCCAAATTTGAATGACCATCAGAAACCACTATGCTTTTAGAAACTATGGTTTGATGAGCCTCTGGTGCTTGAGTTCCTTGCTGCTTTCTGATTTGGGGCAGGACTGTGGCTGTATCTTATACTTCTTCTACCTCTTCTTCTTCCTCCAGAGTTACCTGCCATCCCTCACCTCAGGCTTTTGATATCACCTCTTAGACCACTGCCTAGTTACCTAACTAGTATAACCTCCTGGGGCCTTCTCTCCACCAACCTGGTTACTTTTTCCTATGTGGTTAAGCTCCGTTTCAATCATGCCACACTTCTCATTTTGAATGGCTCTGCATCTGCCACCAAAGAATCTGCATAGCTCAACCTGCCCTGCAAGGCCCTTCATGACCTAAATCTGCAGACTTCTCATTTTCTCTGTCTTCAATCTTTATCTCCAGCCAAAAAGATAAAATTACATTGATTTATATATGTGCCTCTTTGCCTCCCTTTATTCAATTACCACTGTCTTCACCTGAATATTTGCATATTCAAATACTGCTCATCTTGATGGTGAAGCTTAAAGATGAAATTCCTTCTTTATAAAGGCTTTCCTGATAGTGTTGACTGAAAAATACCTGCTGCTTCCTGGGAACTTTGTATAATTAGAACTCTCTCTTATAATACTACTTTCGACATTTGCCAATTTTTGTTTTTTCTGTACTGAGAATTGAGTCCAGGGCTTTGCACGTGTTAGGCGAGTACTCTACAACTGGCCTATATTACCAGCCCTTTTTATTTTATTTTGAGACAAGCCTGGTCTTACTAAGTTGCCAGGGTTGGCCTGGCATTTAAAATCCTCATGCCTCAGCCTCCTGAATTGCTGGTATTAGAAGGAGCACCACTGTGCCTTTTTTTCTATACCAAATTTTGACCCAAAAAATGGGGTTCCTTTTTCTTCTCAGAATTATGGAACTAATAACAAGACTGAGCACGGATGGAACAGCTTTCATTCTTGGCCAAAAAATAAGAGAGGCTCAGAATGGAGGATCTCAAGTTTGAGAACTAGCCTCAGCAACTTAGGGAGACCACTTCAAAATAAAAAAATAAATAAAGTGCTGGGAATGTAGTTCAGTGGTAGGGTACCCCTACAATTCAATGTGTAGTACCACAAAGGAAAAAAAAAAAGAAGTGAGAGATTTACTGATGACAAAAAAATAAATCTTCCTACACGTTGGGCTTAGAATCTATAGATACTGGGCAAAAGAAATGGGGGGAGGGATAGGCTAATAAAAGGGAGCAACATTTATGTCTTTTTTTAGTAATAAAGTTACAGGCTGTTTGAGGGGCACTTTAACAGCTTTCCTAGATGCAACCAGTTTGGGCCAGCCCACCCGAAGAACTCTGGCCTTAAGGCATACTGTCCTCAAAGGCTGGGTTAGAAATTCAGGTAAGCCACCCAGGCAGTACAAGACCCGGGCAGGGTAACACTGCCTGTTTTAATAGGGCATATATATGTATGTGTGCATGTGTGTATTTATATATACACTCTATCTTTTTACATATAGTCTTTGAAAGAAGATTTATATGTAGTCCCTCTTCTCATCTATTATACTTTTTTTTGTGTGTATGATACTAGGGATGGAACCCAGGGGCATTCTACCTCTGAGCTGCACCCCAGCCCTATTTTTTATTCTTTATTTTTGAAACTTGGTCTCACTGAGTTGTAAAGGGCATCACTAAGTAGCTGAGGCTGTCTTCAGTGATCCTCCTCCTGTCTCAGCCTCCCAAATGCTGAGATGACAAGCATGTGCCACCATATCCGGCTTCATCTATTACACTTTAATGCATCTTCATGGAAAATAAAATAAAATAAAAAACATAGCCGAGCGTGGTGGCACACCCTTGTAATCCCCGCGCTTGGGAGGCAGAGACAGGAGGATCACACAGGTTCGAAGCCAGCCATGGTGGCATAAGAGACCCTGTTTCCAAATATAAATAAGTATAAAATAGGTCTGGGAGTGTTGCCTGGAGATAGAAGGGCTTCCAGGAACCCCAGTACCACCAAAAACAAACAAACAAACAAAAAATGTATTTCCTGAATAACAAGCAATAGCTAAAAATTTATATTGAAGTGCTAAATGTTCTGCATTTCAACCCTATATCCTTACTAAATCCACTAAACTTTATTTGGAAAGTACTAATATTATATTCGATTTACAGACAGGGAAATTCAATGTCCAGAGCAGCTGAATGTGGTAAGAGAACCACATTTCAGATTCAAGGCCAGTAAATGTATCTCAAATAGTCTGGCTTCAGAGTCCATATCCATAACTACACTGCTATTCTGCATTTTTGTGTATAGATTTCACATAGTCGTAGTGTCTCAACTTTAATGCATATCTTTTCTTTTTTAATTTAAGTGGCTGAGAATTATATTAAAAGACAGCTTTTTTAAAGTAGTTGATATAAGCCAGGCATGGTGGCGCACGCTTGTAATCCCAGCATTCAGGAGGCTGACATTGGAGGATCGCGGTCCGCAGCCAGACTCAGCTACATAGTGAGGTCCTCTGCAACATAGTGAGACCTTGTTTCAAAATAAAGAATAAAAAATTGGCAAGGGGGTGTAGGTCGTAGATAAAATGCTCCTGGGTTCCATCCCCTGACCTGCAAAAAAGTAAAAATAAAAATAAATTAAAAGTTAATATAAGAGCTGGGCGTGGTGGCGCACGGTTGTAATCCCAGCATTTGGGAGCCTGAGATAGGAAGATCGTGGTTCGAAGCCAGCCTCAGCTACTACTCAGTGAGGCCCTTTGCAACTCAGTGAGGCTCTGTTTCAAAATAAAGAATCAAAAATAGGACTGGGGTGTAGCTCGGAGGTAGAATGCCCCTGGGCTCCATCTCCAGAGCCCCCCCCACACACACACACAAAAGTTAATATAAAAAATAACCTTTAAGAAAGTAAATAATGTAATTTATAATTATGCATCAACTTGAGAAAAGGAAGTCACAATTAGTTTGTAGAAAATACTAAAAAATTGTTGTACAGTTATTTAAAATCATGTTGTGCAGTTTTATAAATATAATTCAAATGATTATTATTGTAAATTAATAAATAATTAAAATGAACAATATTTACTCTTTACACTAATTTAATTATACAATCTCAAAGAAGAATAGGGGTTCCCTTACCATATCATGCTCCCACTTTGTGCCAGAGTACTTTCAAGTATATATTTAATTTGTGGTTATATGATATATTAAAGCTTCTTTGCCATCAAGAAAAAAAAAGAATTACGTTTTACAAATATGTTCTACAAAGTTTATAAATGAGTAAACTTCAGCAGGTTAAAAAAAAAGTAGATGGAAACAAATATACAACAAAAAAAATGCAGCAGTTTTTTTCTACCTATTAAAAATGAAATTGAATAGCAAAAATAACCCCAGTGGGGAGGATTGGAAAACATAGTGACAAAAAGCTGTATAACTGCTCATTTATTAATGTTACCTACTGATATAAACCAATGGTATCTAGGCTTAAATAAAATTCTAATGCTCTCACTCTTAAAACCTTTTATTTATTATTATTATTATTATTATTATTATTATTATTATTATTATTATTAGTGTTACTGGAAACCCTTCTACCTCTGGGCTACACTCCCAGACCTATTTTTATATTTTTATTTGGAAACAGGGTCTCTTAAGCCAACGAGGCTGGCTTCGAACCTGCGTGATCCTCCTGTCTCAGCCTCCCAAGCGCGGGGATTACAAGTGTGCGCCACCACGCCCGGCCCTTAAAAACTGTTCTAAAAAACATACTTTTTAATGTTTTGAGTCTAGGGCACAAATAAGCTATAGCATCTTTCTTATCTTTCTAATGATATCAGACTCCCGTGAGTCAGTGTGGCCATTAACAATTTGAATTCCACATTAAAGAGAAAAATAGGATTAAAATTTCACAAAATGAAAAGCTCCATAACACACTGACAAATAGAGAAAGAAAAATATCAATATCTACCATTGGCTGCAAACAACTTTGATAAAATTACTTTGATCAGTTATATATAAATATTGTCAAAATAGGCAGTTTTGGGGGTTTTGGGGGGGTGTTTTTTTTTTTTCTTTTTGGACAGCCTTCTCACTAGATCATATACTTGGTGTTTAATCTGGAGATTACCTTTCTTTCCTAATGCTATTGTTTTCTTTTCTTTTCCCTGTTAGGGCTTGGAGCAAGTTTGTTAGTAAGAATGAGCAATAGGATATTAGTTCATTCCCATGTTCATAGAAATCCCTGCCCCACCTTTGAGTACCAGGCCATTATTTAGATGGATAATGATAAGCCTTTATATAATACTGCTTAGATATCAGACTGCTTAGTGGTCTGTTATTGTGAATCCTAACAGCTCTGGATATGGGTTTGGTATTCATTTTCTCCATTTACAAATATAGTCATTTAACAACAGAGAGTAAATAATATAACCAAAGCTTTTGGCAAGTATAACATTATTTTTAAAGAGAGGCAATGCCCTAACAATCTAATAGTTGTTGAAAGAACAGATACAGTCAATTATACTGATAGGGAATCGGCAAATTTAACACAAGGAGAATTTTAGAATAGTAACATGGTAAAGAAAGTAAAACGAAAATCAAATGAAATTTTCAATTTGTATTACAGTTTTATGTCTTGATGGCTAGAGTACCAAACTAAAGAAAGCTAATGTTTTAGCTTTGAGGTAAGCTGGCTTTTATCCAGCTTGAGAATCTACCAGAAGATAGTTCTAGGAACTGGCATATTAATTAATTAATTTGTTTATTTATTTATTTATTTTTGGTGGTACTGGGGGTGGAACCCAGGGGCTTTCTACCTCCGGGCTATACTCCCAGACCTGTTTTAAATTTATTTGGAAACAGGGTCTCACTAAGTTGCTGAGGCTGGCTTTGAAACTGTGCGATCCTCTTATCTCACTCTCCCAAGTGCGGGGATTACAAGCGTGCGCCACCTCGCCTGGCGGAACTGGCATATTTAACACCCCATAAAAATACTTACTTGCAGTCACAGTTATCTTTAGTATTAATTTTTTTGAGACAGTGTGTCACAGCTAACTGGAAACAAGTGTCAAATTTGAGTCTGTTGAGATTTAATGACTGTCTGTGATGTCCTATCAGATTCTCTGTGAAACTTCACTGGCTTTTCCTGGCCACATACTGAGTATCCTAATTTGTCAAAATAGTGAGGCCATATAGTAAGATTCAAAATATAGATGCATTGTACGTTTTCACTGTATTAGAAAAGCAAAGTGTGTTGGAAGTTGCTGTTAGATGCCCGAGCATGCCTTTAGATGAGTGTTTTGAGCTCTTTAAAGGCTGAGTAACTGGTAATGTAGTTAAAAAACTAGGCTAAGCCAGTCTTCAGTTGTTACTTGGCTGGTTTCATGTTTGTTTCAGAACTCTGATCTTCTTTTTCTTTTTTTTATTTTTTATTTATTTATTTTATTTTATTTTATTTATTTATTTTTTTATTTTATTTTATTTTTGGTGGTACTGTGGTTCTTGGAAGCCCTTCTATTTCCAGGCTACACTCCCAGACCTTTTTTTTTTTTTTAATTTTTGGAAACAGGGTGTCTTAAGCCAGCACAGCTGGCTTAGAACCTGCGCGATCCTCCTGTCTCCGCCTCCCAAGCATGGGGATTACAAGTGTGTGCCACCACGCCCGGCAGAACTCTGATCTTCTAAAACTTGTGTCATGGTTTCATTTTACAAAATGTTTATGAAGTGTGTAGAAAATTACTATGTCGGCTGTGAATCCAAATGATAATTTCCCCTTCCCATAGTTGGGAGACATTTTTCCTACACAGTCAAAAACCATTTTACTTTTTTCTTAAGAGCCACAGAATCACAGACTTAATTCACACACACACACACACACACACACACACACACACACACACACCTGCCACTAGAATATAATATTATCTGGCAACCTTGAAGTACATGGTTCAAATAGAATTACTCTAATAATAGCTCTTGCAAGATCTGTGTGGGTATGTCTCATCTAACTTGGTTATTCTTCTTAGATTCAAAATTATAGCCTGCAAATTGAAAATTATATATAGCTTTTGCAAGGCGAGACCATAATTCTAGGCTTTCACCAGTTTTTTTCAATTGCAATAAATCACACTGAAAGTAGTCCTGACACTAAACTGTCCTTCTCCGTCCAGGAGAGCCCTAAGTTAGGTTCTCTGCAGACGTGGAGACTCCATGGAGAAGCTGTTCACATTCTTCCTCGTTACACCCGTGAAATAGGCTCTAGGCAAGTATAAGCTATCTTTTCTACCTGCAGTTCCAGTAGCTTGTCTGCCTAGTCCATTACAAATCAGGCTTCCGTGTTTTACTTATCAGTAAGGGTCAGGATAAACCCATCTTGGAAGGTAGTAGGTGCTAGCTTCCAGACTGTTTATTTACTGTGCCTTCCTTCATCTCGATATCCTTCTGGAACAGGGGTTTTCAAACCATGGTTCACAATAGATTGGTGAGTCCCATTACCAACATATTTTAAGTGGACTAAAATGAGATTGAAAGGGATGTCATGGGACAGCATAGCGGAGATAGAGCAGAGTAGAAGAGACGAGATCAAGATGCATCATACATTCTATGAGGTTTCATAGCACCTTTCTTTCAAGACTAAGTAGTTCACATTCCCAATGCATTTCTTTCTGTGGTTTGTGGTCAACAAATTTTGATGGCAGGACTCAAGAGCGACTCTGACTCCTCAGTTGCCCTTGAATGGATGTATATGTGTGGAAATTTAAATAAACCAAATTGATTCTGCACTCTTGTCACATCTTCACTCCCCCTTCCTTTCTTTTTTTCCCTTTCATTATAAAAACAGTCATCCAGGCATGGTGGCGCACACTTGTAATCCCAACATTCCGGAGGCTGAGACAGGAGGATCGTGGTTCAAAGATAGCCTCAGCTACTTAGGCCCTTTGCAACGCATTGAGACCCTGTTTCAAAATAAAGAATAATAAAGTAGAGCTGGGGGTATAGCTCAGAGGTAGAATGCCTCTGGGTTCAATTCCCAGTACCTGGGGGAAAAAAAAAAAAAGTCAGCCAGGCACCTCTAATCCCAGTACCTGGAATGCTAAGACAGGAGGATCACAGGTTCAAGGCCAGCCTCAGCAACTTAGCAAGACCCTGTTTCAAAATAAAAAACACAGAAGAGCTATGGGTTCTGCCCAGAATTAGAATGCCCCTAGGTTCAATCCCTAGTAAAAATAACAATGATAATAATAATACATAAAAAACCTTAGGGAAGTTTTATTTTCTGTGGAAATTCATAAGCAACTTGCCTATAAGCCACAACTTTGAATTTTTTATCAAGCCTCTGTAGCCCAGCAGCTACTCTCTGCTGCTGCAAAGATCACCTTTCTTCTCTACACCTTTATTACTCTTTAAATAGAGAGTGAAAGAGTATATGAGTTTAGCTCTCAGTTTTGCTTTTAACTGTAGCATATCCTCTTAGCCAGTTCTGCAAAAACTTGAACTAGAATTTGGCTTTTATTCATTCATTCAGCTACTTTTTGAGCCCCTACCTTGATCAGCAAAGCTCAGATCTGTATGCTTGAGATAATGCTTTCATGGGCTCACATTCCACTAGCAGATCAGTGTGCGTTTGTGTAAATTGTATTAGGGATCTCCAGAGAAACAGAGCAAATAGAAGATAAATATGTTAAGAGGTTCACTATGAAGTATTGGCTCATGTGATTATGGAGACTGAGAAGTTCCACCATCTGCCACTCACTGGGAGAAAGAAGTTAAGTGATCCTTCCAGTCCAAGGCCAAAGGCCCGAGAACCAGGATCTCTGAGGGCAGAAAACCCATGCCCAGCTCCTAATCAGGCAGAGGGAAGGTGAAAGTTTAGCCTTTCTTTGCCTTCCTGTTCTCTTTAGAACCTCACGGGTCTGGTGATGCCCGCTCACATTGAGGAGAGCATCTGTTGTCCTCAGTCTTCAAACTCCAGAGCTAATCTTTTCTAGAAATCTCCTCCTAAACACACCCAGAAATAATTTAATCAGATATCTTGGCATCCCTTACACCAGTTAAATTGACATATAAAATTAAGCATCACATATATTATTTAATGTTAACTGTTTATAAGTACTGTGAAGAAAATGAATCAAGATAGAGGAAAAGGGAAAGGAAGATATTCCGAAAGGTTCATTTTTTTTTTTTTTTTTCTTTTCGGTACTAGGGATGGAACCCAGGGGCATTCTACCTCTGAGCTACATCCCCAACCATATTTTTTTTTATTCTTTATTTTGAAACTGGGTCTCACTGAGTTTCATAGACCCTCACTAAGTAGCTAAGGCTGGTGGTGAACCATGATCCTCCTGTCTCAACCTCCTAAATGCTGGGATTACAAGTGTGTTCCACCATGTTCTGCTTAAAGTGTTCATTTAAAAACATTTTTTTCTTTTGATAGTACTGTGGATTGAACCCAAGAGCATTCTACTTCTGAACTATACCCCCAGCCCTATTTTACTTTTACTTTATTTCATCTCATTTTAAAATAAAGTCTCACTAACCTGCTGAGGGCCTTTTCAAGTTGCTGAGGCTGGCCTTGAACCTGTGATTCTCATGTCTCAGCCTCCCAAGTACTGGGCGTGCGCCTCCATGCCTGGTGAAAGGTCCATTTTAAATAGGTTGTCACTGAAGTGACAACTTGAATGTGATGGAACTTTGCCAACATGTTTGGGAATGTTTTGGAGAAGTACTGAAGTGAAAATGGAATTCTAAAATTGGAACCAAGTATGGGACTAGTGCACAAAGGTTAAAAAGACAAGCTACTGGGACGAGGTGCAGGGTGTTTCTTAGAGCAGTCTGTACACCTGATTCATAAGCTTTGTGGATTCGTGTTCCACCCAGAGTGTTCTAATGCTCTTTTGATAGTTGCATGACACACATGTGTGCTTTGTCATCTTTGTGGATCCCTCTGGGTTTATTTGTGGAAAGCCCTGCTGGGAGACTGTGCATTGTAGAATTAGTTATAGCCCTTGTTAAAAAGGCTCCGGAATGCAATCAAGTTTTCTCACCAAGAAGTGAGTCAGATCACCGAACCTTTCTTGCCTCAAAGCGTCCATTAATTCCAGAATAAAACCTCATGTTTCAGAAATAAGGCCTTGGATAACTTTTTTGCAATTTGCTTTTTGTCTTTCTAATTTTAAGGTAATGCATGCCTGCCTGCCCCTCATTGGAAATAGACCCATAAATATCTTAAATCCTCTTCATTTCGCAGTTATGTTCCTTGTTTTATTTTGATGAGTTTGTTTTAGTAGCATATCCCAAATTGTTAGAATTAGAAGGTCAGTGAGATAAAGTTAAAGCAAGTATTTTTGAAGATTGTAAACACAGAACAAATTTCAGCCTCATGTAAATGAGGTGTGATTTCCATAATAAAGCCATTATTGTTGCCACTGGTGCAGAGTTTAAAGGCTGCAGTTAACAAGAAAACAGATAATATACCAGGACACTTTCTTTAAAAATGGCACTTAAATTTATGGAAATCATATTTTCAACAACAAAAAAAATAGAGAGATGTGATGTGTTCCCAATGGAATCTACCAACATCATGAGTAGACTTTCTTCTTCTTCTTCTTCTTCTTCTTCTTCTTCTTCTTCTTCTTCTTCTTCTTCTTCTTCTTCTTCTTCTTCTTCTTCTTCTTCTCCTCCTCCTCCTCCTCCTCCTCCTCCTTCTTCTTCTCTCTCCTCCTCCTCCTCCTCCTCCTCCTCCTCCTCCTCCTCCTCCTCCTCCCCCCCTTCTCCTCCTTCTCCTCCTCCTTCTTCCTTTTCTTCTTCTTCTTTTCCTCCTTCTTCTTCTTCTTCTTCTTTGTGTGTGTGGTACTAAGGATTGAACACAGGGACATTCTACCTCCGAGCTGTATACCCCCAACCCTATTTTATTCTTTATTTTAAAACAGGGTTTCCTAAGTTGCATAAGGCCTCACTAAGTAGCTGAGGCTTGCTGTGAACCTGCAATCCTCCTGTCTCAGCCTCCCAAGTACTGGGATCAAAAGCGTACACCACCATACCTGTCTCTAGACTTTCTTAGTGATGATGGTACAAATTGGAATATTCGCTTTCTGCTCTCTTCTTTCTATGAGTAATTTCTTCCACTTAAACCTTTTCAAACTACTTTGTTTTTCACATTAGTGACTTCTTTTTATTGTAAGCACTTAAGTACATCGATAATTTGGCCTTTTTTCTCTGTATAGTAAAACATCTTGACACAAGCCTGACTTCTTAGCATAGTTCTTCTGCCTTTTTCTTAATTGTAGTAAACTATATATAACATACAATTTAACATTTAACTTTCTTTTTTTGCACTGGAGTTGGAACCTAGGGACATTCTACCTCTGAGCTATATCCTCTGCCTTGCTTTTTATTCTTTATTTTGAAACAAGGTCTCACTGAGTTGCAATGGGTTTCACTAAGTAGGAGCTGAGACTGTCCAGGAACCTCAATCCTCCTGTACCAGCCTCCCAAATGCTTGGCTTGCAAGTGTGCACCCCCATGCCTGGCTAACATTTAACCATTTAAGTGTACAGTTCAGTATCATTAAGTATATTCCCAATGTGCTACTGCCATTACTACTATCAAAATTTCCAGTCCATTTCATCAGCCCCAACAGAAACTCTATATCCATTGAGTAATAACTTGCTGTTCTCCCTTCCTCCCAGCTCCTCGTAACCTCAGTTCTACTTTCTTTCTCTATGAATTTGCTTATTCTAGGACCCTTGTATGAACGAAATTATTTTTCTTTTTGTGTCTGGCATATCAAAAAATTCACATATGTCATATCATGTGTCAGAATTCCATTCCTTTTTAAGCCTGAGTGTCTTTGTCTGCTTGGATTACTGTAATAAAATACCACAGATTAGCTACCTACCACACAACAAAAAAGTTTATTTTTTATGGTTCTGGAGACAGAGAAATCCAAGACCAAGATGCCAACAGTTTAGTGTTTGGTAAGGGCCCCACCATCTGGTTCACAAATAGGATCTTCTCACTGTGTCCCTCCATGGTAGAAGAGGCGGGACAGTATTGGATACCTCTATGGTGGCTCTACATTGTACTGAGTAAAATTATATTGTATGTAAAACCAGGCATGGTGGCACATGCTTATAATCCCAGCATTTGGGAGGCTGAGACAGGAGAACTGCAGTTTGCAGAGAGCCTTCACTACTTAGTGAGGACCTTTGCAACTCAGTGAGACCCTGTTTCAAAAAAACTAAAGAATAAAAAATAGGGCTTGGAGTGTGGCTCAGAGATAGAATGCTCCTGTTTTTTTATCCCCAGTACCACAAAAAAAATTATATTGTATGTAAATGCCATAGTTTCTTTATCCACTCACCTGTTTATAGACAATTGGATTGTTCCATTGTGACTATGATGAGCATTACTGCCATGAGTATAGGTATACACATATCAGATTTGGTCCCTGTCTTTAGTTATTTTATGTATATGTGCAGATAAGCGCAGATGTGGCATTGTTGGATCATATGGTAATTTTGTTTCATTTTCAAGGCACCAGCAAACTGTTCTCCACAGCAGATACACCATTTTTACATCCCCATCGCTAATGCACAAAGGCTCCAATTCCTCTCCATCCTCAACAACACTCATTATGTTTTAGTGTCTTGATAATAGCCATCCTAATGGCTACAAAGTAGTATCTCATTGTGTTTTAAACTTTAATTTCCTAATAACCAGTGGTGTTGAGCATCTTTTTGGGTGTTTATTGGCCATTTGTATAGTTTCTTTAGAGAAATGCCTGTCCAGATCCTTTTGAATTAGGTTTTTTGGGAGTTTTGTTGTTGTTTGTAAATGTAGACATTCTTTATCTATTCTGGAAAACATCATCTTTTATATAGATATCCTTATTCCTTAAGCTCCATACTGTGGTTTTAGGACCTCTTTTTAATTAAGAACATTGAAATAATTCTGTTTTATGTTAAACTAACCCATCCCCAAATATAAGTTGTATCTAAGATTACTAATTATAGATGCCTTCCTCAGTAAACATTGAGTTATAGGCAGCAGAGAAGTTGTTAGTAGTTCACTGAATGTGATGCAGCTTGGGAAGTAGGAAACTCAAGTGATCTCCATTAAATGAAGCATTCATTTTCAGTTTGCCAAATGGAATTTATAGTAGCTATTTAACAACATACCCCCCAACTTTCATCTCCAGCATACCACTTCTCACACCCCTTTTTCTTTTAGGCCCCAAAGAAGAGTAGGTAGATTAATAGTAAAGCTGATGAAACTTATTTCAGGACCTCTCACCTGCATGGACACCTTCCAAGATCCTGTACCTAATGGTGGGTTTGCATTCAAAGATGCTCCCCAAATTGTATAAGCTTCAATCCACAAAATCCAGATACACCTCTGGATATGCTTCTTCAAGGGCACTGACGTATTTATAGGCTTTCTTCCTAGCAGAGTTTCTGGAGTGCCAAGTGACCACCCTTTTCTGCAGAGTTCCAGAAAAACATGGGCCAAAGCTTCTCTGCTGTTCTGCCAGTACATAGCACTTGCTTTTCTCTAGTCACCTAGAAGAACATGCAAGCCAAATTTGGGAAATTTGGACCTCAGCTGTCCATGCAGAATGGGCATGTCCTTTTGTACTTTGCACAGAGCCATAAATAGAATTTTGGAAGGAAAGAGAGAAATAGCCAAAGTTGATACCTATTACACACACAAAAATTGTGAGCATAGCTTATACAGTTTCCTACTTTATCAGCAGTAAATATGAGCCTTCTAGCCCTTTATCAAAGTTCATTATTCATTAAAAATGAATTTTGATAATTGTGTGTATGTGTGTGGTACTGAGAATTGAACCCAAAGGCATTCTATCTTTGAGCTATACCCCCAGCCTGATTTTATTTTTTATTTGGAAACAAGGTCTCATTAGATTGATGAAAGTCTCACTACATGCTGAGGTTGTACTCTAACCTGCAATCCTCTTGTCTCAGCCTCCCACGTATAGAGATTACAGCTATACACCACCATGCTGGCAAATTTTGATCAAATTTAAACCTTAACATTTTATCTCTTGTCCTGCTGCAAGATATTAATGACAAAGGAAATATTCACATACATAAACCTGTTCTTGTTTTACTTTCTCTGTGTAGTTATTAAAATAACTCAAGACAATTTATATACTATATATCTGAGCAAGATATTAGCATAATCCCCTGCTAAACCCTTTCTTCTCAGTAAGAAGTTCGTATTCTTCCTTCTTCTCCTCCTCTTTCTCTCCCTTCTTTTCATGCTCTTTTGCTTCCTTTCCCTTCCCCCAAAATTCCATCCTAAATCCATTTGTTGATACAACCAAGGTATGTATCACAAGGTTTCTAAATATGGGTCATCAGCACCCTGTCACTGTGAGGAGGGCTTCCATCCCAGGGGTGGGGCGCAGGCCTGCAGGAAGCTACAGAATCCCAGCATCTGGGAGGCCATTGGTACAAGGGAGGGAAATGACAGCAATGGGAGACAAGGTACATATCGGAGAGCCGGTCAAATAGGTAAATACATTAAGAATAATGAGAAAAAGATGGCTTGCTAACAGAGAAGCCAAATAGATGATATGGGAATGAGAAAAAAGGAGAATTAACCTGGTGGTGTTAGGCTGGAATTGGATTATATTGGTGTAAACTAATGATTTTCATTATTGGGAGATAGAGAAATAGACAGTATACTCACAGTCAACCTTGGTTGAAAAATAATACATAGAAAACTCTAGAAATATAAGATTTATAAGTTTTAAATTGCATACCATTATGCGCGGTCATTAATCTGATGCCATCCTGTTCTGTCCAGACCAGGCAGGAATTATCTGTTTGTTCAGTGTGTCCACACTGTATACACTACCTGCCTAGTAGTCACTTAGTAGCCATCTTGGTTACCTGTCAAGTAATGCAGAATTGCATGACTCATATTTGAGCAACACTTAGTACTGGCTTGAAAATACAAGAGTGATGATGGCAATTTGGATATGTCAAAAAGCAACTACAAAGTGCTTTCTTTAAGTAAAAAGGCGAAAGTTCTCAACTTTATTTTAGGTATGTAGATATAGGGGGAAATGTAGTATATATAAGAATCAGCACTCTTCATAGTTCCAGGCATCCACTGAAGGTCTAAGATAAGGAGGAACTGCTATAAAACTTAATGTAAATGTGTGTGTGTGTGTGTGTGTGTGTGTGTGTGTGCGTACATACATATATTTTCTAACTCTGGTTACTGAGAGAGCTTAGGAGAAACAAAAGCAGTGACTATACCTAGCCCCAAATCAGTTTCTCTTTCTTTTTCTTTTTCTTTTCTTTTCTTTTCTTTTCTTTTCTTTTCTTTTCCTTTCCTTTCCTTTCTTTTCTTTTCTCTTCTCTTCTCTTCTCTTCTCTTCTCTTCTCTTCTTTTCTTTTCTTTTCTCTTCTTTTCTTTTCTTTTCTTTTCTTTTCTTTTCTTTTCTTTTTTTCAATACTGGAGATGGAAACCAGGAGCATTCTACCTCTGAGCTACACCCCCAGTCCTACTTTTTTATTATTTTATTTTGAAACAGGGTCTCACCGAGTTGCAAAGGGCCTCACTAAGTAGCTGAGGCTGTCTGTGAACTGTGATCCTCCTGTCTCAGCCTCCCAAATGTTGGGATTACAAGCGTGTGCCACCATACCTGGCTCCAAATCACAGTTTCTCAATGTCCGGCACACGCTTGTAATCTCAGCATTCATTTGAGAGGTTGAAACTGGAGTATCTGGGTTTGCAGACAGCCTCAGCTACTTACTGAGGCCCTGAGCAACTTAGTGAGACCCTGTTTCAAAATAAAGAATAAAATCTAGGGCAGGAGGTAGCTAGGAGGTCGAAATGCCCTGGGTTCCATCCTCAGACCTGAAAAAAAAGTCCTTTTTCTCTAAAAGAAACCAGTACTGGAGCAGGAAAGAACTTGGACTAACTAGGCAAGCAAATGCTAATTGAACAACAACATAACAAAAGGCACAGAAACCATCTTGAAGAAGCTCCCACTAGGGACAATGTGGGCCACAAAATAAATAATACAAAATATAGCAGCAACCAAAAAATAATAAATTAATACTAATGGATGATAACTCACTAAATATGAGTCTATGAGCCCATATTATAAAAATAAGTAAATCAAATATTTGCTAAATAAAAAGATAACCACACAGTAAAATAAGAGTCTATGAACACTATTATAAAAATAAATAAAAGCTGAGCATTATGGTGCACGCAGGAAGATTGCAGGTTCCCAGCCAGCCTCAGCTACTTAGTGAGACCCTCTGCAACTTAGTGAGACCCTGGGGTTTTTTTGTTTGTTTGTGGGTTTGTTTGTTTGTTTGTTTGTTTTTTGGTGGTACTAGGGATGGAACCCTTCTACCTCCGGGCTATACTACCAGACCTCTATTTATATTTTTTATTTGGAAACAGGGTCTCTTAAGCCAGTGAGCTGGCTTCAAACCTACGCGATCCTCCTTCTCTGCCTCCCAAACACGGGATTACAAGTGTGCGCCACCATGCCCGGCAACCCTGTTTTAAAATAAAGAATAAAATAAAGCTGGGGGTATAGTTTGGAGGTAGAATGCCCCTGGGTTCAGTCCCCAGTACTGCAAAAATAAATAAATAAAATAAAAATAAGAATAAATAAAGAAGTAAAATATTTGCTGAAGAAAAAGATAGCTACACAATTTCCAAGTGGTGCCATATAAGATACTTATGAATGTTAAAGGGAACCCTTTACATTAGAAAATCTAGCACTGACTTAAGTGATGAAAAGGTGCATCTTCACTAGTGGGACAAATTGAATTCTGTACTTTTCAATAGAATACCATCAAGAAGAAACTGGCATCGCCTATATGATTTCTGCCAGCCTATAGTCTAAATCTAATCTTGCAAAAAAAAAAAAAGCATTAAAGAAAACTCAAATGGCACTCCACAAGGAAACTGGCTGGTGTTCATAAAAAGTTAAGGACACACAGAATCATTTGGGATTAAAGGAGACTTACAGAGACATGTCAGCTATGCAAGACTGGACCTTTCTACACAAAGGAAGTTGTCAGAGTAACTTGAGGGTGGGACTTGAGGGTGGTAGTGATGATTCAATGTTAATTTCCTGCTTTTATGACATGGTGTCTATACAGGAAAATGTCCTTGAGAAAATACACATCAAAGTATGCAGAAGGTAATGGAGGGTCAGGCTGTTGTGCTGCGCTCACACTTCTGTAAGCTTGAGATCGTTTCAAAACAATAAAAGATTTAAAATTGACAAAATTGTGTTTAACTGTTCAGATTTTCATAGTGCAGGAGGTTTTGAGGTGTCCATTTATGATGGTGGGGAAAGAGGACTGTGGCGTCAGTCATGAGAATTGTCCAGTGGTATGTTCCATCCTGATTATCTTCCCACTGCTTGCAAATGTGTTCATTTGTGGCCATTAAGATCTCATTTGCTTTCTAAATCTTATAAAACGTGTCATTCAGATATTAAATTGTCTTTCTATAAAGTTATTCTAAAAACCAAGCATCAAATGAAATTCAAAATCAGATAAGTAGACAAGTTGGTAAAGTCCTTTGTCCCTAGAAAAAAAAAATCATTTTGAAAACCACTGAAACAAAACCAGACATGGTGGCACACAATTATAATCCTAGTACTTGGCAGGCTGAGACAGGAGGCTCACAGGTTCAAAGCCAGCCTCAGCAGTTTAGTGAGGCTCTTGGCAACTTAGTGAGACCTTATTTCTAAATAAAATATAAAAAAATAGGTCCGGGGGTATAGCCCAGATGTAGAAGGCCCCTGAGTTTCATCTTTGGTAAAAAAAAAAAAAAAAAAAAAAAAAAAAAAAAAAAAACACGGCAATAACTTGCATGGGATCATGATGGTTAGAATAAACTCAGTAGTTGGAGGTGGTGCATTGGTCATTTACCCACTGCTTAACCTTCACAATAAATGTCCATGTCTTCTCATTAAAAAAAGAGGTAAGTACACTTTTCCCATCACACAGACACACAAAAAAGTATGCAATTTCCAATTTAAAAATGCCTGCTTGAGCTGAGTGTAGTGGCACACATTTGTAATCCCAGCATTTGGGAGGTTGAGACAGGAGGATTGCAGCTTTGCCTATAGCCTTAGCTACTTTGTGAGGCCCTTTGCAACTCACTGAGACCCTGTTTCAAAGTAAAGAATAAAAAAATCCGGCTGGGGGGTGGATCTCAGAGGTAGAATGTCCTTGGGTTCCATCCCCAGTACTGTGCGTGCGCGCGCGTGCACGCGCACACACACACACACACACACACACACACACACACACACACACACGCCTGCTTGGGATATGCTAATTTGGGAGCACACTGGTGTCCATCTTTTCTGGAAGAACACTTGGTTTACACTCTGGAGTCATCCGTGGTACTTCCTAAGCAGTCCAGCAGGTGGCAGTCTAGGAGAAGGACTGTTTCCTTCCTTCCCATCCCTAGGCCTATCTGCAAATCCTTTGAAAAACAGAAAGAATATAGACTCAGCAATGTGCTTTCCCTTCTCTGTCATAAGAATAGGATTTCAGGGCTGTTCTCTCAGAATGGGTACCTAGGCATAGTATGTTCCTCACAAGAAAGGAGCCAAAAAGAATTTTGTATATATGGTTGACTATACAGTATTGTGAAGCTTATTATTTTTCTTTTTTTTATGATTTCTAGAAATTCCACTGATTTTATATCTCTTCGCCCTGATTTCTATGACGTGGCTCTGGGGAGGACTCCACATGGCTTACAGACACTTCTGGATGTTGATTCTCTTTGTCATTTTCAACAGTCTACAGGTAAGCCTTGCAGGATGGTTACCGATGACAACACTCACTTAATGAATACAAGACACAGGTTGTCAACCTTAAAGAGTCAAGCATCCGTGTCTAGGTGAATGTGTGCCCACACTAACATCATCTGGAGTTACGGAACAAAATGGAAGGGGGTTAAGCCTTTAAGGTTTGATATATGGCTGGGTTCTAACTTGCTCACTCTACAGATTGAGAAGATATAAGATATTTCCTCTCCTTCATTTGACAATATCCAAGTAACTACAAAAGCATGCTGTTTTTCATTTAGATTGATGTTTAGAAGCTTTGCAGATGGCAACCTTGTAGGACCTATTTGCCTATTTGGACTATGACTGTGTCCAGAAATTAGATCAGATGAGGAGTAAAAACAGCCATGTTCAAACAATCTTCCCTTATTGCTTAATAAATGAGTGTGTTTTGGTTTGTAAAAAAAAAAAAAAAAAAAAAAAAAGAATTAGCCAGGCGTGGTGGTGCATGGCTGTAATCCTACTACGAGGCTGAGACAAGAGGATTACATGTTCAGGGCTAGCCTCCGCAACTTAGTGAGACCCTGTTTCAAAATACAAAGTAAAATGGACTAGTGGCATGCTCACAGGCAGAACTCTCTTACCCAGGGTTTAATCCTTAGTAAAACACACACACACACACACACACACACACACACACACACACACACACAATTAATTGATATCCTCCAAGTCCAGCAATATCTATTAGTTTTGTGAGCATACTTGGATAGCATAATTATAAATTATGTAGCCCTAAGCAAAAAATTAAAACTGGCTGTTTTAGCACTTTTGTTAAGTGGAAAAATGCTACATCACAAAAATAACAAATAGAGTAAATGAACACATTCTCCATATTTTTTTAAAGTGAAAAGGTCTTACACTAAAATAATTTCTTAAATTTACTAAAAGTACCTCTGTATAGTCCTTATCTGGACCACCTTCTTAGAAGTACATGTATATACATAATACATACATATTATTTGTATGGATAATACATATTATATACATACATATTATACACATACATAAAATATATACATATTATGTATGTATTATCTACATACATGTATTTAGAATTCTATCATAAACTAAAATATAACTGTTTTAGTTTTGTCCATTAGGATACAAATTCTTTAATTGAACATAGCTTACATAACATTGCCTAATCAAAAAATATTATCAATTTAGGAAGGAAAAATACAAAAACTAACTTAGAAGTTTGGAATAGGTTGATAAAAATGGATATTGGATCAACTGTCATTTGCCAGGTACAGTATGCCTGTGCTGCCTGTACTGGGGTGAGGAAGATACCCCTGCCCTTCTAGGGTCTGACCATCCAAGGAAGAAAGCAATTTGTTATAAGAATACACTGTGGCCTGTGATGTGCTGGTAGCATCCAGAAAGTTGAGTTAGGGCCTGCTTTCTCCTGCCTGTGCCAGCGAGTGAGTGGGGTCCAGAGCTGAGCCATCAGGCCGGAGGCCCTGCCTCCATCACCTTTGGATCCCCAGGGCCTAGTGGAACTAAAATCAAGGTCCAACTTAACAGCCTGCGCATGTATTTTCTTTGGCAGGCACACAATGGTCCACAAGAGTATTTCTGATTTTTACATCTTTGCTGCAAATGTTGAAAATGGAGAAATGTCACATTAAAAACCTGAATTGCTATCTTTTCTTAAAGACAATATGTGAGTTGCAGCCATTTTCAAGTCCTGAGCAGATGTCTCCCTCTTAGATGGATTCTGCGACCTTAAGTTATATCCCATATACTTGATTCACCTCTTCAGCCCCTGAGTTTGTAACGCTTCTAATGTTTGTAAAATAAATGAGGCCTACGTGGTTAGAGATGAGTATTTCAGACAGAGAAAACTGTGTTGGCTGAGGCTGCAAGACGGGAAAATGATCAGTCATGTCTGAATTAAGCAGGTTTGGAGGGAGGAAGAAAAGTTTTGCAATTAGAGAAGAGGTGTTGGGCGAAGAGGTAGAGGGGAACTTGCCTTAAACGCCAACTCACCATGCTCAAGGATGTTGAACTGCAGCCTCGAACTAGTAGCAAGCCCTCCAAGTGATGGTTTTGTTGGTTTTATCATGATTTTTTATTTTGTCACTTTTACATTTTTTCCTCATTTTGAATGGGAGTGACATACTCATCCCTACCCTAGATAACTGGAAATTTAGGAGGGTAGTGAAAAGAAAAGTGGGTAGAGGCAGGTAAGCTATTATTATCTGGAGTATGGGTGTTTTGGCAATGTACCTGGAATAAAGAGTAGGTAACAGGTTTCAGAGTTGCTGTAGAGACAAATATTAATGAAATTTGGTTAGCCAATTGATGGAAGAGTGTAGAGTGTATGAAAAAAACATCGCTTGGAAATCCCTAGTAAGGGGGAATGTCTGGACACTGACCCCTTTAGTCCAAATATAGATCACAGAGAACAAGGTTCCCGGGAAAGGGCCGCACAAGTGGTAAGGTTTTGGAGACATCGGTAAACACACCCATGTTTTCTTAAGGAGGTATAGGGAGAGAGCCAGTAAAAGAGGCTGTTAATGAGTGATCAGAAAACATCATGAGTGCCAGAATAAGGAAATGGAGTTGCTGGTAGAAAAGAGAACTTCAAAAACAAGCAATAACAACTCTTTCAAGTGAAACAGAGAAGTTAAATAGGATGGGAACTATAGAGCAATGTATTTGAAACTAGCCATTTCCAAACTATAGTGTGCATGAGAATTCAGTGCTGGGGCTTGTTAGAGCATGTATCATTAGACCCTACACCAGGGTTTCTGATACATCAGGTCTGGGTGGACTGCAATTTTGCATTGCATACAAGTTTCCTGGCGATGATAATTCAACTCCCTTGGGAGCCACAGTTAGCACCAGAAGGAGTTTGCAGAGGATGCAGAGAGGGAAAATAATAGCTCAGGAAGGGAGACTGGTTGCTTCAAAGGAATTTTACTTTTTTTCCCTTGAAAGAACAAAGGAGGAGCTGGATAATGCAGGACATACCTGCTGTCCTGAGAAGATGGTGGCTGATGCAGGTAGAACAGGCCAGGTAGAGTGCTTCTAGGTTGGGGAGTAGAGATGTTTCCTTCTCTGAGGTGGGAAAGGAGTGGCCAGTGCCCACAAAAGCTGCTCTGGAGCTGAGATTTGGGAGTTGAATCTAATGCCCTCTTTCCTCTTAAGACCAGCAGCAAGGTGATTTGTGGAAAGGTATGAGTTGAAAGGTTGAGGTGAAAATAATAAAAGATTCTGGGTGCAGTGGCCCACACCTATCATCCCAGTGCTTAGGAGGTTGAGACAGGAGGATCCCAGGTTCCAGGTCAGCAGCACGGGGTATCTTAGCAAGAACCTATTTCAAAATGAAAATATAAAAAGGGATGGAGCTGTGACTCCATGGTAGAAACCCCCATAGGTTCAATTCCCAATACTGCTAAATAAATAAATAAATAAGAAATATTATTTCTTTTCTCTTTAATTTTTATTTTTATTTGTGTGTGTAGTGGGTACTGGGGATGAATCCAAGGGCCTCCTATCTATATTCTCAGCCCTATTTTACTATTTTATTTGGAAACAGAGTATCACTAAGTTGAGGGAAGCCTTGCTAAATTGCTGAGGCTGGCTGCAAGCATTTTGATCCTCCCATCTCAGCCTCCCAAATACTGAGATTAGACTCACACAATCCATTTCTAAATAAAAATAAAATAAAATAAAAAATAAAATAGGGCTGGGGGTATAGGTCAGGGGTAGAATACCTCTAGGTTCAGTCTACAGTACCACATACAACTAACTAAATAGATAATAATGATGATATATAGATAATGATGATGATGATGATGATGATGATGATGATGATATAGATAGATAGAGTGAGTAGGGCAATTTCTAGGCAGAACTCAAACTATGTTGTAATATGGCCAATAAAAATATTGCTTAGAGCCTGGCGTGGTGGCACATGCTTGTAATCCCCGTGCTTGGGAGGCAGAGACAGGAGAATCACGCAGGTTTGAAGCCAGCTGCGCATGCTGGCTTAGGAGACCCTGTTTTCAAATTTTAAAAAATGTAAAAATAGGTCTGGAAGTGGAGCCCAGAGGTAGAAGGACTTCCAGGAATCCCAGTACCACCAATATATGATATATATATATATATATATATATATATATATATATATATATATATATATATATATATATGTATGTATATATATGTATATATATATATTGCTTAGAGAGAAATCAGTTTGATTCAAAGGAGTTTGAAGTTGAGTCAGTCATGAAAATTAAACAAATTCAAACCTTAAGGTCATAATGGTAGCCTGTGTAACTTATCAACCTGTATACACAGGAAAAAGTTGTGAAGCTGTTACAGAGCATTGTATATACAAGGACTGTTGAACATTATACTATATTCAATTGAAAGATATAAAAATTATGAACTTTTTCTTTGAGGAACTTATTATGAACGAAGTGAAATCTAAAAATATTTTGAACTCATGTTTAATGAGCTTAATTCAATCTATGTGACATTGCTAAAGAATGACTATTTATATCACTATTGCTTGGTATCTGGCACACTGACACATTCCTAGTCCCAATCAGTAGTAAATAAGGCCTATCAAGAAACACTTAGAAAAAAACCATTTCTCTAGGGCTAATTGGAATTCATTTAATTTACAAATTGCTTCCAGTCTTTAATTTAGGGATTTTTATGGAATGTGGCTATATAGAGTAGTAAGACCTTCCAAGTTTGTTCCATGAAGACTTTATGGTTTGGTTTCTTTTTGTTTATTTGTACTGGCTTTTGTATTTCTTTTTTAGCTCTTATCAGTGCCTATGACCACAAAAGTATATGATGGTTCCAATGTTCGCCTACTAAAAAGGAGATTACTGTCTCATTTTATTCAGACTATTATGATATAGATCTTCTAAGATTGGTGGATGAAAGGCATATTTCTATAATTTATGATTGTTTTATGTTTACTATTTGATGAATTTTAGATAAAGATATCTTGAATCCTTATGAATGAAATATTATTTGACATGTATTAATCATTTCCTGAAGGACCAAGGCTGAGCTGCCATATTTCTTATAAATTTGAATAATTAAGAAAATGTACATGAAGTATTTTATAAAGCATTATGAATGCAAGCACAAAATTATAAATATGTCTACATTATTTTTATTGCTTAACAATCTTCCTTGAACTTAAAAAATATCCAAAGAACTGATCTCTCACTCAAAATCTTACTGGCTTATTCTCATTATTTAAAACTTATTGACTATTTTAAGAAGAAATTTTTAAGTTATTGGATATCAGAGGTACACAGAACACAGAGAGAAAGAAGGTAGAAATCACTCTTTAAGTTAGTTCCCTGGGAATTTTCTCCTAATCTCAGTAGCTACTAGATACCATGTCTGCACAATCATGATAATTGTGGTTTTGCTACCTTCCCCATGATACCCTTTATGTGAGGTGACCAAATCCTGAAGTTAATTGTACTTTGTTTCATGCCAAATAGAAATTCTGAAGCCTCAAGAAAAAAAATAAAGCCAGGTGTGGTGGCACATGCTTGTAATCCCAGCACTTGGGAGGCTGGGACAGAAGGATCGTGGTTCGCGGACAGCCCAAATTCCAAAAGATTTTTCATTTTGTCAAGTGCACATTCTGCACACGGGGCACGATGAACACCACTAGACCTAACTCCTACTTTCTCTCTAGCTCCAGCTGACAAAAAAACTTATTCCTCAACAAGAAAATCCTGTGAAGGAGCAAATACCCCCCACCTTGGGTCCCATCTCACCCAGGAAACACTCACAAGGTAGTGAGTACTTTGGGCAAGCTTGAGTCATCAACAGATTCCAATAGTGGAAAGAATCAAGTTGATCTCATAAAAACAACATATTTTCCACCAAATGAAAGGATTCTTTTACTAACGCAGGTGGCCAAAATAATAGATGTCCACTGTGTAAACTTTCTCAATTGTCTTATAAACAGATTCACATTTTGACAAGGCCAAGAACAGCTACTGTTAACTACAAGGAAACTTTATCAGTGTGACAACAGTTTGACTATTCTTGTGCTCTACCATTGAACTAGTGTCTCCATATTTTCCACAAGAAATTCAGACTGTGTGTTTTTTCAATTTTTTGTTTCACTAGTCCAGTCACCTCTATTTTCTTAAAAAAGTCTGTCATTTCTAAGTAACTTCATGCTAATATTTATAGACCCTAAGTTTCATAAATTGTTAAAGCCAAACTATATCTAAATTTATACAACAATGAATGGGAACAATCACCAGGCTGATCCTTGGCTAGTCAGCACTGGTAACCTATCAATTACTTGTAAAAAGACTGAAATAGCTACTATCCAAACACCCTGCGTGTCTTCTAGGTTTCCAGCCACTTAAGTTAGAAGTATCCCCGAACCACCAGCACCTGAAAGGCTAACACTTGGCCAGCCCGGAAGCCTCTGGGACACTTTTTCTGCACCAGACCTATAGCCATTCTTATTGGGCAATACCTGTTCATTATTAAATACTTTGCATCTCATTCTTAGCTATACTTTTGTCCCAAAGCATTGCTCTATGTTTAACCTGAGCAAGTCATATTGAGACTGACATAGAGCATCTATTTCAAGGTTTTCTTATAGGGGTGTCTCCCTGACTGACGTCCTCATCGACTGTGAGGAATCCCATATAAGGCAATGAGGGTAGCCAGCAGAAACAGACATGAGCCACTTGGAAATGCTAGAAAATACATTTTTGGAGAAAGTTCACATACACAGAAGAAGCTTTCCAAACGCTGAAATGTGTTCTTCTTGGAATGCCTGAGCTGGCAAGGGAACAGACCTTTACAGACGATTCGGATATGACACTTCTCAGTCTGTGGGGGATGAGACCTCCTCAGCATCGCCGGAGTCCTCTTTGACCATCTCTGTAACTGACTTACACATGTTCATCATATGAGCATCTGGTCTTGATGCTCCCTCATAGTTTTAGGAGTGTTCCCCATTTCAGAGAGTGGAGAATGGAGTTACAACATGGAATGTGTAGATAAAAATCATAGCCCATAATCAGGTTTAAAGATCAGTTGGTTAAAAGCTTTTTCACTTCTTTGCCCCATGTCTTAAACTGCGAAGTGGACGGGAAATAAGTGGTTCAAAGGTGGGAACAGATTTTTCTAATTTTTTAAAATTGTTCTTTGGTGGCCACTCCAGTCCTTTGAGGGCATAAAATGTTCTTCTTATATAGAAAAATTTTGTTTACTGTTTCTCACCAACACCCCTTTCTCCTTTCTATTTTTTTTTTTACTCTCTTCCCCCTTCCTGTTTTCCCTTTCTTTTTTCTTCTCTCCCTTCCTTCCTTGCTTCCTGTGTATCTCTTAATTATTGTATGTTGAGTTTCAGTCTTAAAATTAAAGCCATCTCTTATGAAGAGATTTGCTCAGGTGCAAATATCTCCTCATCATAAGAAACAAAACATCTCTGCTCATGAAAAAGTATTGATTCTATCTCAAATATAGCAGAAAGCAAATTAATAATCCCTATTTGATTTTCTTCTGTGAGAATTCCGTTAGTATCCAGAGGAGTCAAGCACAGGTGTTCGCTTATCTATGGTACATATTTAGTTTTGGGTTGCGTCCTTTTGAGGATAAATAGCTTTTGGGAAATACTCCTTGTTAAATAATCAGTTACAGAAGACTAATTGTTTCAAGGCATTCCCTTTGCAAGTGCTTTCCAACAGCCAACAGTCATAAGAAATGTCACTTTGTTTCCATTGGAGACCAGCATGTGAGCTATTCATGAGGAATGGAAAGGCAGTCTTCCCAGAAAACCCTGGAATAAACATGTAGACGGCAGGGGAGGTTGGGATTCTATCACTGATTTGTCCCAGAGCTATGTCAAGTTCAGTGTGTGTGTGTGTGTGGGGGGGGGGTGATCACTACATTTGTTTTGTAGTGTGTGATTCAGAGAGTCTAGTGAAAACTTCATGTGCTCTCCTGAACACCCAGGAACAGTTCCATAGTAACAAATAAATGCACAGAAGCTGAGGAGGGGAGATGCATTTAAATTTCTTGATCAGGCCATGCCACACTGTCGGCTGTGCAGTAGCATCTGGGCTGGAAGACACCTTCATGCTGTGTGCAGTGCACTTCTTGCCCCCTTTGACAATGAGTGGCAGTAGGTCATGTCCCCTCCACATTAATCTGTGGATTGGCCAGGCAGAGTTCTTCAGACAGACTGCAGGATTCTCACTTTTGTTTGAGCTGGGTTCTCAAGTTAAAAGTGTCAAAATCTGATCTGTCAGGAATCAGCTTCTACTGAAAGGCCTTCAGTGATGCAGAGGTGGAACAGACTACAGCCCTGATGCCTGGCTTTATGTTTCCAAACCCAGTGTCTTTCATGTCTCCTGTCTTAGGGATGGAACCCAGGGGCATTCTACCTCCAAGCTGCACCCCCAGATCCTCGTTTTTATTCTTGATTTTTGAAACAGGGTCTCACTGAGTTGCAAAGGGCCTCGCTAAGTAGCTGAGGCCATCTGCGAACCATGATCCTCAGGTCGCTGCCTCCTGAATGCTGGGATTATATTATAAACCACGCTTGGCTGATTCTTTATTTTTGAAGCAGGGTCTAACCAAGCTGTGGAGGAACTCACTAAGTAGCTGAGGCTGGCCACGAATCCAGATCCTCCTGTTTCAGCCTCCCAAGTTTTTTTTTTTAATTGATGCATTATAATTATACATACTAGTGGGATTTGTTGTTACATATTTACACATACACATAGGTAACTTGGTCAGTTTTATTCCCCAGTGCTTCCTTTTTCTCTCCTCTCTACCCTCCTCAGGAGCCCCTCTCCTCTCCTCTACTGGTCTCCTCTGTATTTTCATGAACACTCTATTCTTCAAATGTTACACTTATAAGATTTAGAGGAAGCAAGATGCAGAAAGGCATGGTGGCCCACGCCTGTGATTCCGGTATTTGAAAAGTTGAAAGAGGAGGATGACAGATTTGAGGCCAGCCTCAGCAACTTGGCAAGGTCCTCGGTAATTTAGTGAGGATGTTTTAAAATAAAAACTAAAATAGGTCCGGAGGTGTAGCTCAGAGGTAGAATGTCCCTGGGTTCAATCCCCAGTACCACAGAAAAAGAAAAGGAAGAAAAAAAGCAAAGAGAAAAGAGAAAAGAAAAGAAAAATAGAGTTAGCAAGATATATACCTTCACCTCTATGATAAAACGGTTTCAAAAGAGGAAAGCAATATGTAGGACTATTTTTTTCCTGGTCATTCATATTTCTTGCATTAGTGTCAGTTTGTAATTTTTCCAGGATCTACAGTTATATTCTTAATGTCTTTTATTACTCAAATATTGGTGTAGGAGGTAGTGCTTTTTTTTCAGTACTGGGAATTGAAACCAGGGGTACTCTACCCCTGAGCTATTATCCCCATTCCCTTTTATTTTTATACTAAACACAGTATAACTAAAATGCTCAGGCTGGCATTCAGCTTGGTGATCCTCCTGTCTCAGCCTCCCTAGGAGCTTGAGATTACAGGCATGCATCACCACACCATGCCAAGAATATATATATATATATATACATACATATATACATACATATACATACATACATATATACATACATATATATATATACACATACATACATACATATATACATACATATATACATACATGTGCTTCACAGTAACTTTCTTTAATGTAGGGCTGTCAGGTTAGCAGAACAATCATGCAGTTAATGCTAGGAGACCTTGGTTTTACTGAGCTACCTGATATTTCTAACTTTAGTTATCTATTTTCTAAACAGAGACATTGGTTCTGGCCCTAAACTTTGTTCTAATGATTGCATAAAAATGTATGCATATAAATAAAATTTGAAAACTACCAACGTTGTACAAAATCAAGACATTATAAATGGATAAATGAACAAAAAATGTTTGCCTCTCAAACTATAAGGAAAAACGAGAAGACAAAGAGATGCAACCATAAACTTAGTGTATGTCTTCTTTTTTAAAAATGCTTTTATTGGGGCAATGCAATTACACATCATAGTGAAATTCAGTGTGATAAAAACATACAGGCACATGAGTCTTCTTTGCTCTCACAAGTTTTGCCCCTGAATGATCTTATCCACGCAGAGGCATCCCCTTCACTACCCTCAGTCCCTGGTTTACATGTTGTTTGGCACGCCTCAGCTTTTAAATGTAAAGCCAAGGCCTTCAGAGGCAGGCAAGTAATTTATTTGGCTGAAATGAGCTTGTGGTCGGACTGTCGGACTTGGTGGGGGATTAGAGAAGAACCAGGAGAGTACGTACTTCTCCTAAAAGCATTTCAGTGCAAATGGAAAAAGCAAACATGGTTTGAGCCAAACCCTGGGTTTGCAGGGTAAAAGCTAGCAGTAAGTAAGTGTGCAACCTTTGGATAAAAATAACTTCAGAGCTGGGCATAATAACGCATGCATGTAATCTCTGTACATAGGAGGCTGAGACAAGAGGATCACAGGTTTGAGGACAGCCACAGCAAGCAGTGAGACTCCCATTAACCTAGTGAAACTGTTTCCAAATAAGAAATAAAATTGAACTGAGGGAGTAGCTCAAAGGTAGAATGCCTCTGGGCTCCCCAGTAAACACACACACACACACACACACACACACACACACACACACACACACACACATTTAAATTTCTTCCTCTTTAGAGAAATTAGGTTTCTTTTGGAAGGCAAATCAGACATGAGCAGATTACCTAACCTGGTAGAAATGAGCTTTGTGAGGGTTAATCTAGTTAACAGTTTGTCCCCTCTCTTGCGACAGACTGCAAGTGTGTGCAGGGAGCCCAATTGACTCACCTGTACACCTGTTGTGTTTTCTGGAAGCCCTTCTTCTTATGAAGTCTTAGGACTATTTCTTCATTTCTCTGTATGTTGTGACTCTTCATTCCTTGCTTAGCTTTGTAGTTTGGGGAAAACTGCTTTTTATGTAGTTTCCTAGCCTTTTATCCCACATCCTGGCAGTTTCAGAAATGGCAAATGACATTTTCAAATTCCAAAATGGCAAATAGTTTATTTCTTTTATTTATTTTTTAAATCTTGTCCCCTTAAGTCCTAGCTTCCCTGGTAGACTTGAACCTCATTTTTATTGTCTCCCTAGCCCAGGCAGATTGATGCAAGTCCTGGGCTAAATTTCTTTTCAGCCTCTAAATATCTCAATGAGAATTGAAGATTTTCCTAAAGGAAAATAAACAAGAACAACAAAACCAGCAGTAAATAAGAGATACCCTCTTCAATGGGTTTGTTTCTAAGATCTTGGTCCCTTAAGCACTGTCTGTTTTGATTACTCTCTGATGCTTTTCAACCACTATTTTGCTGTTTTTTTTTTAAATTGCATAGATGTGTCTGAAAATATTTTCATTAGTTGCATACTTGTATTCAATGAGAAGGTTAATTTGATAAAATATTCCATCAGCACCAGCCACAAAAGTCTCAGTGAATCCAGTTGAACAAACATCTAATAAATTTTTAATTAAACTGAATCCCTATTAATAAATTAAGATGATAAGGACCACTGCAACTCATCAGATATTTTGTGAATAATTTTTATTTCTATCTATTTATTTTTATTTTTAAAAATGATCTAACTAAGTTGCTAAGATTGGCATCAAACTTGAAACACTCCTATCTTAGCCTCCCAAGTACCAGGATTATAGGCATGTGCCACCATGCCTAGCTAGTAGATGCTTTCTAAGACACATAAAACTGTCTTCCAGAGAACATCATGGTGAAGAAACCAGTGCATATGGTCAACTGGTGAGGTCCACTTCATATCTTGTATATTGCTAAATTTAAAAATTAATCTGAGCCGGGCGTGGTGGCGCATGCTTATAATCACAGCACTTAGGAGGCTGAGACAGGAGGATCACGCCAGTTAGAAGCCAGCCTCAGCTACTTAGTGAGGCTCTCAGCAAATTAGACCCTGTGTTCAAATAAAATATAAAATAGGTCTGGGAGTGTAGCCCAGAGGTAGAAGGCCCCTGGATTTCATCCTCAGCACCACAAAAATTTTTTTGAATAATATTAGACAATCAATAATCAATCAGTCAAAGACTGAGATTCAGAAATGGCATTCTGGCTGCAAACTGACTACGTAGCTATTTTACAAAACTGAAATAACCAATGGGAAAAACAGACTACCAACACTGGATGGCTACCCAAGGTGTATGCTCCAAAAAATTACTATTTCTAGAAACATGTCTGTCCCTCAGTATATGGACAGAAGAACGTCAATTACGATCCTATCATAAAAAATTAGATACTGTGAATTCAAATATAAACTGAAACTGAGTACAGT
Organism: Muscardinus avellanarius; assembly: GCF_963383645.1. Lineage (NCBI taxonomy): Eukaryota > Metazoa > Chordata > Mammalia > Rodentia > Gliridae > Muscardinus > Muscardinus avellanarius. The sequence goes on from NC_137786.1 coordinate 77,247,133, forward strand.
GGCACATGCCTGTAATCTCAGTACTTGGGAAGCTGAGACAGGAAGAAGGATCACAGGTTCGAGGCCAGCCTCAGCAATTTAGTGAGACTATTTAAAAATAAAATAGGGCTGCGGGTATAACTCAGAGGTAGAACATGGCTGGCTAACACACACACACACACACACACACACACACACACACACACACACACTCTACATATATATTGAACTGATTTTTAACTTCTTCAGACAGGTTGAATGTAGAAGGTTCTATCTTCAATCCTTCAGACTAAATCAAGTCCAGATCACTGTCTTCTTTTATAAATAAGTTCCCTTTAGTAGAGAAATATCATGTAAAATACCTTGGAATACAAATCCTACCCTACTAGTTTTTAGCTATGTAATCTTGGAAAAGTTACTTAATTTCTCTGAAATAGAGATAGTGCTACCTACTTTCCAAGGCAACTGTGAAAATCAACTGAAAAAAATATATATATTACTATTTTGAAGACTTACTCTGTGTATAGTAACATGAACTGCCTTTCTTCTGTTCCAAAGGTGGCACGATGCATTTTACGATTACTTCACCCAAACAAGTACTCTGAGCTTCAGTTCTTCACAAGCAGATCACTGACATCAGCAGTATTTCTCTTATTACCAATTATTCCGTCTTTTCAGAAGTGCGATGATGTCACAGGCCACATTAACTAAGCTACCAATTCAGTGATCTTATTGGGGAACAAGAATCCCCAGCATAATGCTGTCTAAATGTGATGCAGACATGAAGCCTACCACTTATGTTTTCTTCTTTGTTCCATAGCTAATGTTTTAGAATATTTTGAGGCAATACCAGACTCTCAGTTTTACAGACCTCCATGTTGTAATGTAGATGGTCCCTGGCTTAGGGTGGTATAACTTTGTGACTTTTTTACTTTACGATGGTGTGAAAGTAGTAGAAATTAGAAATTGTGCTTCAGATTCTTTAATTTTCATCTTGTCCCGGCTAGCAATGTGCTCTGCGGTGCTGTCTTGCAATGTTAGGTGATGGTAAGAGCTGGGTTCCCAGTCAGCTGTACCAGCTGGAGGGGTGACCACTGACCTCACCAGGCTGCTGTGTGGCTGAGCTACAACTATGGTCAGTAGGCGAGGTGTATTAGATGAATTGTTGACTTAACAGTGTTTTCAAGCTTTGATGGCTTTATCAGGACATAACCTTATTGTAAGTCAGAAGCATTTGTACAATCAAGCGTTGCAAAAGAGGTAAATAATATTTTATTTGACATGTTATGCTTAGGAAGAAAATTGATAAAAATCATCAGCAGCTCATTATCTCCTTAAAGATTGTTTAGATTTCTTTATTTCCATGTTAATTGCTAAAATAGTTCATTCACACCGAGGGAAGCTAGTAAATAGGTTCATATATCTCAGGAATAAAATTAACTGAGAATATTCTAAAAAAAATAGGCAAAATGGATAAAGTAGAATGCTAAGTTGGCCATTTGAAAAGGCTTATAAGAAAAATCTGATATTTAGTAGTCAAACGTAATACATGTCAACACGTGATCATATAAGAAAAATCTGGTATTTACTTGTCAAACTTAATACATGTCAACAACTGATCATATGACATTGATATCCACTATAAACTCATGTTTCTCCAAAGAACAGTCTCATTTTGACTTAATTGAAGATTTTTACAGAGGGGGCTGGTCGATAGCAGTATTACAGAGCAGGTCTCGGGGGATTCCACAATGAATATTCTCCCCCAGAGCTGTTTTATATACCTCATTTCTAAATTTAGCCGGAGCATCAGGTCAAATTAGCAAATGACGTTCCTACTGCTTACTCAAGACATTCACAAGCACTGAGAAAAAAGCAGAAATAAATACAATCCTTCCCCAAATACAAGAACCCACTCCCCTGCCGGGTGTCTCTGGTCCCTCACGTTCCCGAGATTTTCTCTTCCCACCTTTCACTGTCTTCCCCTCTCTAAAGCCCAAGCTTTCGCCTCTGCTGCATCCAGAGGTCCTAACCTTACCTGGTGTAGCGCTCCTTTCAGAAAATAAATTATTCAGCACGCCGCTGGAAATCTACCTTTTTTTAAGTGAATGAACAGAAAGGTGTGGTGACAAATTTCCATTATTTTATGTTCTTTTAAATATACCTGTATTATGTTTTATATCTATGTATTATGTTTTATTATATGCGTACTACATTGCTTATTATATATTTATATATTAAGCTTTAGTTTATGTTTTTATAGACATCTGTATTTCATTCCAGAGGCCCTCCCCCAGGGCCAGTGGTGTGACTATCTCTCCCAATTTGGGAACCTTCGAATGGCCTAGTATATGATGAGATCATTAGAAGCAGGGCTATAGGAAACCAAGCATTGGATCTCATAACCTAGGAGGATGCCCTTTAGAAAACTCAAAAACCACATTCTCTGAGCAAAACAGGCAAGGATGAGGGGGTTCCCCACACTAAAAACACTCATTCATGAACTCCACTGTCCCTGATGTCCTTGACAATCCTCAAAGGATGTCAATTAACATTAACATGGCAGAAGCTGGGCGGGTGGCAAACACTTGTAATCCTAGTAGGGAGACTGGAAGGCTGAGACAGAAGGATTGGAGGTTTGGCCTCAGCAACTTAGTGAGACCTAATAAAATAAAGCTAGGGGTACAGCTCAGAGATAGTCACACACACACACACACACACACACACACACGCACGCACGCATGCACGTGCGGTACTTAAAGTTTCTAGGAAAACAGTGGAATTCTCTAGCTTCATTTTTCTCTTTATTTTATTTTACTTGGTCATTACAGCAAAAAGAGAGACGTTGTACAGCGGGCGTGGTGGCGCATGCTTGTAATCCCAGCATTCGGGAGGCTGAGACCCAAAGATCGCGGCTTGCAGACAGCCTCAGCTACTTAGTGAGGCCCTCTGCAACTCAGTGAGACCTGGTTGCAAGATAAAGAATAAAAATAATAGGGCAGAGGGTGTAGCTCAGAGGTCAAACGCTCCTGGGTTCCATCCCCAGACCTGCAAAAAAAAAAAAAAAAAAAAAAAGAAAGACATTGTACAGTCGCTCCAACTAGGGCTAGATCGGACACAGGAAAGGACAGAATTACAAAAAGAGAAGGAGAGAATGCAAGTTTGGACCCACTGGCTCTGCTCAGTCTGAGACGCAGTAGTCCCACATGTGCCGGTCTCCTTAAAGGAAGTGAGGACCTGGGGCAGGGGCCTCGCTGTGCTCTGCACCCCTTTGCTTTCCTGCTTCCTTTTCCCTGTGCCCCTGCAGCCTCTGTTGGTTATGTGTCTGCAGCTCTCTGTACTGAAGACACGTGACTTTATCAGGAGTGTCACCTCCATCTCCACGCCTAGTCTCAAGTGGAATAGTGCAGAAAGAAGAGTTTGTTATAACTGTATAAGTTGATTACTGCACCTGCCCTAGTGATTCCATCATCTGCTGAAAGGAAGTTTTTAAAAGAGATTTTTCCTTAGTTCTGAAATGTTTGAAGAAGATTGATAGGCACAGTAAAATGAATAAGTTTGCTGGGCATGGTGACGCACGCTTGTAATCCCCGCGCTTGGGAGACGGAGACAGGAGGATTGCGCAGGTTCGAAGCCAGCCTCGCTGGCTTAAGAGGCCATGTTTCCAAATAAAAATACAAAATAGGTCTGGGAGGGTAGCCCCGGAGGTAGAAGGGTTTCCAGGAACCCCAGTACCACCAAAAAAAAAAAAAAAGATAAGTTTGCCTGTGATTTTTTTTCCTTGCAAAGCCATCAAATCTGCCCCTGCCCCTTCAAATCTTGGTAGAATAATTGTTCATGGGGATAACCTTACTTGTTGCAGTGATTTGGACGGTCTTACTATGTAAGCTTTTCAATGGTCCTAAATAGTATCTAATTACACATTATATGTTTTTAAGTTATCCACCATATAGAATTACTATAAATAAAATGGATGCTATGTATGGATGCCTCTATTTGGGACCCAAGTATGAAACTTGATCAGGTGTTTTAGGTTCTGTGAAGAGTCTGCTTCTTTGTTATTTTATTAGAGTAGTACGGATGCTTCTCAACTGAGGATGGAATCATATCTCAGATGAACCCATCATAAGCTGAACATACCATAATTTCGAAATGTATTTCATACTCCTAACCTAGCAGACATCAAAGCTTAGCCAAGCTTTTCTTAGGAGGCTCAGAACACATTAGCACACAGTTGGGCAGAATCATTTAACACAAAGCCTAAATGAAGTACTGAATATCTCATATAATTTGTTGAATACTCAAGAGGGAACAACAGTACCATTGTAAAGTATAAAAATCATAAGTCACATCATTGTTGAGGACTGTAATTGTGTTTGTAAAACATTTATTCCTAAGTATTTTCGTGTTAATAATGCATTTACATTTCCCAGAGTATATTCGAAATGTTTTATACTTGAGGCAAGTTCATGAAAAATAGCAATCCGTTGCACAATGGAAATCACGGTGATTTGTATATATATGCTCTCTATATTTATACATTTATTTCATAGGAATCACTACGATTCATACATACATATATACACAATAGAAATCACTATGATTTGTACACAGATACCCTAGGAAAGCTTTACTGCTGTCTAATTTATGTAATAATACTATTGATCTCAGGTTTGTTTACTAAAATTTTGACTCTTACAAAAAAGTAAAAGAAAAATAGTCATGCCTATGGAAGTTTTCTATTATCATATTGAAGACTTATGAGATACTATTGAGAAAGTTAACTTTCTATAATAGCTTTCTGCCATTCTTTGATTCATGGAATCTCATTCATCACAGCTTAGAGGTTATCTTTCTTCTTCCTAAAACAAGTAATCATTACTGAAAAAAAAACGTCTGCAAAAGGTCTTCACATCTACTTGAATTTTGTCCATTTCTAAATTTGTTTACTTCCAAAACAGTTTTAATGTTCTGAGGAAACAACCAAGAAAATACTTTTATTTCCAAATGTGTACGAACTTGAGATAGCATGTTTGAATTTCTTTCATCAGTGCCAATGTGATATCAGGTGTGTACAGTCTTCAAAACAATGGAATAGTGTGTTCCAATTCAGTGATGATTAAAGAGCTTCTGTTGGTAATAGAACCAGAATGGCTGCTCAGTTCTTCTCTTCACCTGTGAGCTACACTGCAAAATTAAATGATCAGACCTAGGAGTGGTGGCCCACACCTGTGATCCCAGTACTCAAAAGGCTGAGAAAGAGGATCAGAGGTTTGAATCCAGCCTCAGCAACTTAGCAAGGCCCTACACAACTTAGTGAGATTCTGTTCTCAAATAAAAAATAAAATAGGGCTGGGGGTATAGCTCAGAGGTAGAATGCTCCTGGGTTCAATCCCCAGTACCCAAATAAACAAACAGAAAAATGTTAGAATAGCAGGTTGCATACATGATTGGAAAATGCAAACAAATGCACACATCTTGAAGATTGTGTGTCTCTGCATCATTGCTACAAATTTTCTGGACTTGGTATACATCTCACCCAAGTCTTCCTGGGTTTTCATAAACTGCGCTTCTAAAAGCCTTGTTATATTCTTTTCTGTGCTGCAGGATGTTGTTATTTATGTATAAATTATAAAAGCCACAGTGTTTTGCAACTGTAGGTTTCCCCGAGTACACTGTAATTTAGTACTTTATTGTTTGGACAGAGTCCACAGTGGGTTTTTTTTTTAAAGTATCTCTAACTCATATAAATCAAGCATTTTATTAGGAAAAGTAGAGCCAGACAAATGGAAAGGTCATCTCTACCAAAACAGAACCACATTTCATTAGTCCTTGATATTTAATTTTATCATGTGCTTCTTTCTCAAGCTAGAATGCACATTTTTAATGCAGAAGTGCATAGAGACCTAATATAAAATCTGATTAAAATCTAGCTCTGAGTCACCAAAAGTTTTCATAAAGCACTATAAATTGGTAAAATCACATGCATCCCTGATTAAAACTTTTCTTGCAGTGTGAGGGATTGAACCCAGGGGCACCCTGCCACTGAGCTACTTCCTCAGCCCTTTTTACTTTATTTTGAAACAAGGTCTCACTAAGTTACTATGTGCTCGGTTCAAACTTGCCATCTTCCTGCCACAGCTTCCCAGGGACTGGAACTATGGGCAGGGACCTCTGGGCCCGGCCACACCCCATTCCAGTGCTCAGTATGCTGCTCCCGCCCCTCACCTCCCTCCACTAACTGGGAGCTTAGAGGCTCCTTCTGCCTGATGCTCTTACCCTGGTTCTTCTCTCTATGCCCGCCTCTGAGTTTCCTGGCTGAGTTTCCTGGTTTCCTGCCACCGCTATCTCTCACAGCTATAGAGCTCTGGTTCTACCCCCAATTTCCCCCCGATGCAGCCCATCTTCTAGAGACCTCTCCCTTCCCACTCTCTACATCCAGAGCTACTGCATTTTTCATAATTCCCTTCCTTATCTTTGGCAGCCACTCCCCCTGCCTATACACCGTGTTTGTCTGCATTATCATCCCCCATCACTCATATTGACTTTTGGCCCCTTTCCCTGCCACATTGTGGCTCATTCTTGCTTCATATGAGAACACCAAAAACATTTCTATCATTCTACCAGATTATCTCTGATTTAGTGATCTCGGATAAGTGACTTCATTTTCCAAGCCTGGAGAGATTGACTTGTTATGTCACTTTTCCTTTGTACTTGTTTGTTGGTTGGTACTGGGGATTTAACTCAGGGAGATTCTACCTCTGAACTCTATCTGCAGCCCTTTTTAATTTTGTTTTGTTGTTTTGAAACTGAGTCTCACTAAGTTGCTGAGCCCATGTACTGGGATTGCAGGCATATACCACCACACCCAGCTCACTTAAAATTTTTTTTCTTTATTTCTTTTCATTTGGGGCCAAAATAGTTATTGAGGAGCACTACTATAAAAAGAAATAAATGAAAAGTTTACTCCCATAGAGCCCAAATATAAGCAGATGTGAAGTGAGTTGTATTTAGGATCATGATGACCTGTGATCAGTTAGGAAGCACAGACCTATCTAGTTGTGTGACTTGATCCAATTATGGGGCTGAGATTTCTACATCTACTGAATGAGTGGAATTGGACAATATCCTACCTACTTCTGAAACTTTGTGATTCTATTTTAAAACTATAAACACGAAGACCGTGGAACCAAAAAAATATTTAGTAAACATTGCTTTTGTCATCTGTTCTTTTTATAGCTTTTGAAAGTACACATGTGCTCTGCTGTTCTTTTCTTTCAAATTGGAAGAATTAGCCTTTTGAGAGTGAAACAAACCTCTAGAGTGTCAGGCCATTAAGGGTTTGGTTTGGGAACTAAACCTGGGTTTCTAGCAAACACCTATTGCTCCCAGTAGCCTTCTGGGATAAGATAACTATGGTCTTTCTTTATTTGTAGGTGTTCTTTTTTTTTCTCTGCATCTCAAGATTAACATAAATATATATTTTATACTCAAAACATTTTTACCCGGCACCGTGGTATGCGCCAAGTCCCGAGACTTGGAGGCTAATACAGGAGAATAGCAGCTCTGTGGCCAGCCTTGGCAATTTAAAGAGATTCTCAACAACTTATCAAGACCCTGTTTCAAAATAAAATAGTAAAAAGAGCTGTGGGTATAGCTTAGAAGTAGAGTGCCTCTTGGTTCAACCACACACACACACACACACACACACACACAACCCTTCAATTTTTATTTTTATTCAAAACATTTGCCCAAATGCTACATTTAAAATATTTGAAAAAAATACTTGAATAACTTCTCAACAAATAGCAACTCAAGAGACACTAGCAATCTAAATTGATGATACTGATAATTCTACATCACTTAATAATTCTACATCACTTAATAGATATCACTGGAAATTCACTGAATGTCTGTGCGCTTCAGTTTTCCTCTCTGAAAAATATGGATAGTAGTAACTACCTTTGGGGTCATTGAGAAGATTGAGTAATGTAAACATTATAATACAGTATAATACAGACCCTCATTGACTTAAGACTGGGCTTAAATCTCTGATCAGCTCATCTTAAGTGGAAAATAAATTAAAAATGCATTGAATACACCTAGCCTAGTGACTATCATAGCTTAGAGACTACTTTTAGTGTGCTTAGAACACTTACTTTAGCCACACTTGGGAAAAATCATCTAACACAGGGCCTACTTTATTACAAAGTGTTGAGTGTCTCTGTAATTTGTTAAATATGGTACATTGTAGAGTATCAGTTATTTACCTTTTGACTACGTAGTGGATCAGGAGCCCTGGCTCTCCCATTGCTCCCCAGCCTTATGAGAGAGTATCTTATAGAACATTACTACCCTGGGAAAAGATCAAAATTAAAATTTCAATAGATATTCTTGCCCCTCCCTCCTCTTGATGACTCTGGGAGAGTGAGCACAGGGCAGCATGAAAGAAACTTCCTATTAATTAATTAGTTAATTAGTTTAAAAAATGCAAGCACCTAAGATAACATTGAAATCCAGAGATCAGGGTCACGACTTCTGAATCCTCCCTGCATCTCATGGCCTCAGCACCTAGTACAAGGCTGAAAACTGACTGAACTGTATTCCCAGGGCCTCTAGTTTCACGCACTGTATAATAGGCATTGGGTGAAAGAATCAAGTTTCCTTCCTTAAGGCACACACACACACACACACACACACACACACACACACAAAAAAAAAAAAAAGGTACCATCAAGGGGAACCTCTCTGATCTTGACCCTATTTGTGTCTATCTAAAATCACAGGCGATTCTTTTTGCTGTTTCTATCTCTATTTCATCAGCTGGAATTTATCATTTTTCTTTTCCTCTCAACATCTGTTTTCTATTGTATCCCACAATCCTTGGGTTTTTAATCAATCTTGACTATTCTCACACATTGGCAGCTTTGTTAGTAATCCCAAAGATAACTTTATGTGTAACTCATTCTCCTAGTGAGCAAGCCCTCGGCACAGAGGGGATCACTCCTGCATTAAAAATAATAATAATAATAATAATAATAATAATAATAATAATAATAGCAAACAAACCCAAAATATCCACCTAACAATGTTTGGTAGGGAATTTGTTGGGGTCTTGCTTTGTTTTAGAAGACATGATGGATTTCCCAATCTGTAAGAGTGAAAAGAAATAGGAGAAGCTCTAGATCTGGGCCGTTTCTAAATGCCAAGGCACTTTCCTAGTAGCTGTTAATAATGGGAGGTGTGGCATCTGAGACAGACCGCTGGCTTCCTGAAGTCAGCCAAGAGTGGACGGCTATGTTTTTAGATCGGTGGGAAGTAGAGAAACCAGGGCACAGCACTGCTGCGCAGCCCTCAGGAGTCCCCAGCCTCGAGCTCTGGGGCACGTTGAAAACTGACCCTTCTTGTTGTCAGCCTTTGGGTTACCAACTTGTCACCTAGCCTGCAGTGAGTTTCCTGCTGAGCAGTGGCACCAAAAGCTAACCTGGCTCGTTAACCCAGAGCTGGCTGCTGTCCCCAAGGTGCAGTCTCACTGCTGTCTCCACAGCTTCAGGTGGAAATAAAGGGATAGTTTTGAGTTATTTTGACTTTAGGCATTACGGCTCATATTGATCAATTTTGCAGCCTGGTTTTGGGCTAGCATTAAAAAATAATAATAATAAAACCACACGCATCCAGGTGTGGTGGTACATGCTCCTAATCCCAGCATTCAGGAGGCTGAGACAGAATCATGGTGTGCGGACAGCTTCAGCTACCTAGTGAGGCCCTCCGTAACTTAGTTAAAGACCCTGTTTCAAAATAAAGAATAAAAAACAGGTCAGGGGGTGTGTAGCTTGGAGGTCGAATGCCCCTGAGTTCCATTGCCAGATCCGCAAAAAAAAAAAAAAAAAAAAAAAAAAAGCCACACACCCATTTCTCCTCTGGCCTCAGAATTCTCTTTAGGCATGACTTTCTTTTTACTGTCAAATAGTTGGCTCAGTTTTACGAGTTATAGATCTTCCTCAATAATACAAGCTTTCTCCAGCCCAAGCAGTACTTGGACTCACAGACACCAGGACAGTGGAGAGAGGGGACATTTTGGCTTTGCTTGATCTTTCTCTCTCTTTTTTTTTTTTTTTTGGTAGTACTGGTGTTCCTCAAAAACCTTCTACCTCCAGGTTACACTCTCAGACACCTATTTTTTATATTTTTATTTGGAAACAGGGTCTCATAAGCCAGCAAGGCTGGCTTTGAACCTGCGCCATCCTCCTGTCTCCGCCTCCCAAGCACGGGGATTACAAGCGTGCGCCACCACGCCCGGCTGACTCTTTTTGCGTGTGTGTGGAACTGGACTAGAACCCAGGGGCATTCTACCTCCCAGCTACCTCCAGTTCTACTTTTTATTCTTTATTTTTAAACAGGGTCTCACTAAGTTGCAGAGGGCCTCACTAAGTAGCTGAGGCTGGCCGTGGACCTGCGATCCTCCTGTGTCAGCCTCCCAAGTACTGGGATTACAAGCATTCGCCTTCCCACCTGGCTTTCTGACTCTTTTGACAAAGGAGAATAGTTCTTACTGGCAGGTGCCTGTCCAGCCTCAGGGCAGTACAGAGGCAGGAAAAATGAGTTGGAAACAGGCCATCTTTTCCCAGACAGATGCAGTACTTACCCTCGGTGCTCACTCAAATACTTAGGGTGCTTAAGTACTTATACCAGAAGTTACGAACACCAGGGCCTGCAGGGGGTCAAGCAGATCTGCAGCAGCTCGTTGTCCTGAGCAGTACGCCTGGTCTCAAGGCGAAGCAGCTCTTGGCTGTAGACAGAAAGTCAGTCCAGTGTCAGCCAGATCTTGTTTTTTTCCTAAAGAAGTCAGAAACCAAATTTTTATGCAAACGGCTCCTAATTTGTTAATGTTGGCATGTATTTAAAGGCAACCTTTAAACTTTGTGTGAGCCAATTAAAACCTGTTGGCAGGCGGCATGGGAGCCGCCAGTCGGTGACCTCCAGCCTTCCTAGCGGTCACTCCCTCGGGCTCCTCTTGGGCCAGGGAAAAGAAACTCTCCAGCTTTGTCTCTCTCCTACAAATGTCTGCACTGAACATTTTCTTTTTTAAAAATCAGAGTTGTTTTCAGAATTCTTGGACCCCCTTTCTGAACATAGTCTGGAACCAGCCCCAGCTCCAGGGTGGCCTCAGCACCGTCCATTCCCTCAAGTGACCTCAAGTTCCATCCGCCCGGGAGGGCGAACGGGGAGGCTACACATTCTGTACTTGTTCCGGACTAGGACCAAACACGGGGGTCCACCTCGCTCAGAACGACAGCCCCCTGGCTGACACAAATGCGCTTCTCCTTGATATATGAGAAAAAGAAAGATGCTGGAAGAAAGTCGGGCCAGAACCTCCTCAGCTTTGCTTGGTCACACGGGATAAGATCCATGCAGAGGGAAACGCGATGCTGTGGGAGACAGAAGAGATAAAGGAAATACAGAATGGGACCTACGGGGCAATACTTATTTATTTTTTCTTTTTTTTTAATCAGTGCATTGTAGTCGTACATCTTAATGGAGTACAAGCTGGTAGAGGCATACATGCACACAGCTTTTTTGTTTTATTGGAACTAAGATTTGAGCCTGATACCACCCTCCTTAGGCATTTCTTTTTTCTTTCTTTCTTTCTTTCTCTCTTTCTTTCTTTCTTTCTTTCTTTCTTTCTTTCTTTCTTTCTTTCTTTTTCTTTCTTTCTGTGGTACTGGGAACAGAACCCAGGGGCATTCTACCTCCCAGCTACAACCCCAGCCTTATTTTGTATTCTTTATTTTGAAATAGTGTCTCAGTTGCAAAAGGCCTCACTAAGCCAAGGCTGTCTATGAAACAAGATTCTTCCATCTCAGCCTCCCAAATGCTGAGATCACTAGCATGAGCCACCACACCCGGCTCTTCTCTTTATTGTTTTAAACAGGGTTCCACTAAATTTCTGAAGGTCTCACTATGTTGATGAGACTGGCTTTGAACCTGTGATTCTCCTGTCTCAGCCTTTGAAGTACTGAGATTATAAGTGTGTGCCACCATGCCCAGCTGCAACACTATTTCTATTCCTCAACTGTAAGAAAAAGCCTTGGGAATAAAAATATATATATAGGCACCAACTAAACAAACCAAGGGAAACGTTCCCAACTTGTTCAGTGAATGTGCTGATCACCACACCAGGCAGTAGAAATCTTCACCAAAAATAGAAGAAGTGCCTGGGGTCCAGCGATGGGGATGGACACAACAGACTGTTTTTGTTCCAAGTGAAGAAAAAGGCTGAGCGAGAGATTAAAAACATGGGGAAGTCAAAAGAACTTGTCGACCCCCAACTCAGGGAAGTGTGTCTTATTGATGGTGTGAGAGTCAGGCCAGAAGTCTGAAGAACTGAGTTAGGACCTGCATTTGGCTTCATCCAAACTGCAGTGCGGAAATGCACACAGCATTTGAGACAAAAACAGGCCTGACATCCAGCATCAGCTCTGTCTCCCTTCCTTCCTGCCTTCCTGCTTTCCTTCTTTTCTTTCTTTCTTTCTTCTTCTTCGTTTTTTTTTAGTGAATTCACTTTTTCCCCCTCCAGAAAGGAAAGGATGACCTCAGTCAAATATGAGATACAGACTCATCTAATTAAAATTTTTGTTTATTTACTTGTGATTTTAAGGGGAATATGAAGCATACTTGAGAGACATTTGTGTCTGGAAAGAGTTGAGCAACTCTAAAGCCGTAGCATGCTGCAATTGGTTAACATTGCTGAATTGTGTTTCTTTATTTTCCACCAAATGTCAAATGTTCTTCTGTTGCTTCTATAAAGGTCAGTATGGTTTAAAGAGAAAAAAAAATGAGAAGAACCAAGCTTGGCCCATTAACTTGTTATTGAACTTCAGATGTGTTTTATTTACCAGTAAAATTAAACCTAAAAATGTTTTAGTGGCTCTGAAACAAGAAAAACTAGATTGTAATACAATTAAGGACTTTCCTCTTTCTTTCTGGGCCTTGTGAGGAAAAAAATAACTAACAACAAGGAAAAAAGGCCGTTCACAGTCTGTTATTTATGTTACTCTCTGTGTACATATATGTGGAGGATAAACTGCCTTGACGAGTGGGTGTGTAGGGTGTCATAATTTTTCCCTTATGCTTTATGCCCTGAGAGCTTCTTGAAGAAATGATAGCTGTGGAAATAAGATTCCTTTAGTGATTACAGTTCACCGTGGCATTTACCAAATGGTAACTAGGGACTTGCTCTTCCAGCGGAGAAGTCAGCTCCTTTTTTTAACTGCTGATGAATGACCAAGCAGGCACGCACGCTCGCGCACGCACACACAGGCAGAGGAGAAAGTACAGTGGGTTCAAGGTTATTTTCTAATAACCGTTGTAATTAGCCTTTGCTCTAGTCATCAGGTATAGCAAGTTCATACCTTTTCTGGGAAAAAATTAAGTGAAAATAATAAAGTAACATATTTGCTATGTGAAGCCATAAATTTCTGTTGAATTGCATCTTCTGATTCTATAGTGAAGCTGAGTACTATGGCAAAATGTAGGCCAGGAAATAGTTACTGCCACTAGAAAACACATAGTAAGAGACACTTTAAAAATAGAACATAGAAGAGCTGGGCATGTTGGCACACACTTGTAATCCCAGTACTTGGGAGGCTGAAACAGGAGGATCACAGGTTCAAAGACAGGCTCAACTACTTATTGAGGCCATCAGCAACCTGGTAAGACCCTGTTTCAAATTAAAGAATAAAAACCATAGATCCAGGGGTGTATCTTGGAGGTAGAATGCCCCTGGCTTCAATTCCCAGTACTGACTGGGGGGGGGGACAGAAAAATAAAACATAAAAGTTTATCTTTAGTAGCTCCCCACCCAGCCACCATGTTTTTTTCACTTCTCTTGCCCCCTCCCCATGATTCTTTAATTTGTATTCTTTTGCTGAGTTTGGCTCCTTGTCACTGAATCTGCTCTAATGATTTCATGGTTCTGGTTTCAGAATATACCTGTGGTTGAGATGTTGGGATGTTGGTGTTCTAAGGAGGGGCTCGCAGACCTCCCACCCAGCTCTCCTACTCCCAGAGATGGAGTAAAGATGGCAGACCCACCAGTGGGCCTTGTTCACACCTTGCAGGGTGTGGGAATAGCAAGCAAACTCTCCTCCGTGTGTCCTGGGTTACAGTCTCAAATATGCTGTCTGTTCAGCCTGTGATCCCGGGCTAGCTAATAGCCCTGCGCTTCAGTCTCTTCTCTGTAAAGTAAGAAATGGAACCATGCCTCTCTCTCAGGACCACTGTGAGCATTGAAGCAGACAAGCTAGTAAGACATTTAAAAGGGTGGCCACACATGGTGGGCATTCAGTAATATTCATTATTATATTCCTGTTATTCTTATCATGGTCCACTCAGGCTTCTGTAACACAAATGTCTTCTGCTGGTAACTTATACTTAATACAAGGTTATTGTTCACAGTTTTGATCAAAAGGCCCACCCTTACCGAGCATGGTAGCATGTGCTTGTAATCCCAGTACTAGGGAGGCTGAGTCAGGAGGATCACAAGGTCAGGACGGTCTCAGCAAATAGTGAAACTCATCAACCTAGCAAGACCCTGTTTCAAAATAAAAAATAAATATAATAGTAAAATTGGGCTGAGGGTGTAACTCTGGGGTAGAATGTCCCTAGGTTCAATCTTCAATCACACACACACACACACACACACACACGCACACGCACACGCACACGCACACATACACGCACACGCACCCACAAGCAGGCACAGCCTGCCCTCAAGAAACAATGTTTCTAGCAGAGGTTAGGGAGGTAAGGCAGAAGTACATAGAAAATACAAATAAACAGAAGCAATTCTGTGGCTTGCTGGCAGGTGACCAGTGCCAAGTTTAGGGAAGTACCAGGCAGGCAGCTGGGCTGTGTGTCAAATAGGTGGTCAGGAGGCATCAGGAAGACGATTGACAGCCTCATCTAGAAGGAAGCACAGAGGGCTTCAATGTCCACCTTTAGTTGCTTTTGCTTTCTTTTATAATTCAGATATTTCTTTATTTTTTTTATTGGTGCATTATATTCATACAACTTATTGGGGTAAAAAACTTGTGTGTACAAACATGTACTCATCGCTGATTTAACCCCTACCCAAATTCCACCCCATTCCCTCCCTGTCCCTCCCTCCCTTGCTTGGCTTAGTGATTGACTCGATATGTTTAAGTACATTGTGAGCTTTAGAGATTTTCCTCTTCCCCCCTCATTTCTCCTCCTTTAGGTTGTCTTGTTTGCTCCTCTTTTCTCCCTAACTCTCACATATTAGGGAAAGCATCTGATTTCTTATTTTTTGTGCCTGACTAATCTCACTTAGCATAATGTCCTCCAGTTCCATCCATTTCCCTGAAAATGGTGTAATTGAGTTTTTTTTGATGGCTGAGTAAAATTCCATTGTGTACATATCCCACAGTTTTGTAATCCATTCATCTGTTGATGGACATCTTGGCTGGTTCCATAGTTTGGCTATGGTGAATTGTGCAGCTATGAACATAGATACACATGCATTAGTTTGGTAGTTTGGTTTCTTTTCTTTTGGGTAGATACCCAACAGTGGTATTGCTGGATCAAATGGTAGATTTGTTCCCATTCTTCTGAGGATTCTCCATACTGTTTGCCAAAGTGGTTGCACTAATTTGCAATCCCACCAACAATGTCTTAGAGTTCCCACTTCTTCACATCCTCGCCAGCATCTGTTGTTGTTTGTGTTTTGAATGATGGCCATTCTAGTTGGAGTTAGGTGAAATCTCAGGGTAGTTTTGATTTGCATCTCTCTGATTGCCAGTGATGTTGAGCATTTTTTCATGCTTTTATTGGCCATTTGAATTTCTTCTTTTGTGAAGTGTCTATTTAGTTCATTTGCCCATTTTGTTATTGGATGCTTTGTTTTCTTAGTGTTGAGTTTCTTGAGTTCTCTGTATATTCTAGATATTAGTCCTCTATCAGTGGTGTAGGTGGCAAAAATCTTCTCCCATTCTGTTGGCTCTCGATTGAGATTCTTAATAGTTTCCTTTGCTGAACAGAAGCTCTTCAGTTTCATGCAATCCCATGTATTGATTCTCCTTTTAATTTGTTGTGCCTTTGGGGTCTTGTTGAGGAAATGTTTGTCTGTGCCTATGTGTCATAGTGTTGGACCTATGCCCTCTTCAAGGAGCTTCAAAGTCTCTGGTTTAATTTCCAAGTCTTTGATCCATCGTGAGTTGACTTTTGTACAGGATGAAAAAGTGGGATTAACATCCAATTTTCTGCATATGGTTAACCAGTTTTGCCAACACCATTTGTTGAAGAGGCTATCTTTTTTCCAGTGTATGTTTTTGGCCTCTTTGTCAAAAATCAATTGGCTGAAAGTGTGTAGACTTGTTTCTGGGTCTTCTATTCTGCTCCATTGGTCTATATATCTGTTCTTTTGCCAGTACTATGCTGTTTTTATTACAATGGCTTTGTAGTATAGTTTAAAGTCAGGTATTGTGATTCCTCCTGTGTGGTTTTTGTTGCTGAGAACTACCTTGGCTATTCTGGGCTTTTTGTTATTCCAGATAAATTTAAGGACTGATTTTTCTATGTCTGTGAGGAATGATCTTGGTAGTTTAATGGGAATTGCATTAAATCTGTAGATCACTTTTGGGAGGATGGCCATTTTAATGATATTTATTCTGCCAATCCATGAACATGGAAGATCTTTCCATCTTCTAAGATCTTCGATTTCTTTTTTCAGTGTTTTATAATTTTCTTTGTAGAGATCTTTTACCTCCTTGGTCAAGTTTATTCCTAGGTATTTTATTTTTTTGTGGGAGATCCTGAGTGGAAGTGTTTTCTGAATTTCTTTTTCAGTGGATTTATGGTTGGTGTACAGGAAAGCTTCTGATTTTTTAAGATTGATTTTGTATCCAGATACCTTGCTGAATTTGTTGATCAGTTCTATAAGCCTTTTGGTTGAGTTTGTTGGGTTTTCTAAATATAGTATCATGTCATCTGCAAATAGTGAAAGCTTAAGTTCTTTTCCTATTTGTACTCCTTTGATTTCCTTTTCTTGCCTTATTGCTCTGGCTAGAGTCTCTAGTACTATATTGAAGAGAAGTGGTAATAGTGGACATCCTTGTCTCATTCCAGTTTTTAGGGGGAATTCTTGAAGTTTTTCCCCATTTAATATGATATTGGCAGTGGGCTTATTGTAGATTGCCTTAATAATGTTGAGATATGTTCCTTCTATTCCAATTCTCTGCAGTGTTTTTATCATAAATGGATGTTGAATTTTATCAAATTCTTTTTCAGCATCTATTGAGATGATCATGTGGTTTTTGTCTTTGATTCTGTTTATATGATGAATTACATGGATTGATTTTCGTATATTGAACCAGCCTTGCATCCCTGGGATGAACCCTACCTGGTCATGGTGAATGATTTTCTTGATGTGGTTTTGAATGCGTGTTGCTAGTATTTTGTTTAATAGTTTTGCATCCAAGTTTATCAGAGATATAGGCCTGTAGTTTTCCTTCCTTGAACTGTCTTTATTCGGTTTGGGTATTAGTGTGATGTTGGCTTCATAGAATGTATTTGGGAGAGTCCCGGTTTTTTCTATTTCCTGAAATAGTTTGAGTAGTATTGGGATTAGTTCTCCTATAAAGGTTTTATAGAATTCACTTGGGAAACCATCTGGTCCTGGGCTTTTCTTTGATGGTAAGCTCTTTATTGCTGTTTCAATCTCTTTGATTGTTATTGGTTGGTTTAAGTGTTCTATATCTTCTTGACTCAGTTTAGGAAGGTTGTATTTATCTAGGAAGTTGTCGATTTCCTCCAGATTTTCCATTTTGTTGGAGTATAGTTTTTCAAAGTAGTTTCTGATAATCCTCTGGATTTCTACGCTGTCAGTAGTAATGTCTCCTTTTTCATCCCTTATCTTCATAATTTGGGTTGATTCTCTCTTTTTTTTTAGTTAGGTTGGCTAGTGGTTTATCAATCTTGTTAATTTTTTCAAGAAACCAGCTTTTGGTTTTGTTGATTTTCTGTATTGTTTTTTTATTCTCTATTTCGTTAATTTCTGCTCTAATTTTAATAATTTCCCGTCTTCTGCTGGCTTTGGGGTTTAATTGTTCCTGCTTTTCAAGGGCTTTGAGGTGTGTCATAAGGCTATTTATTTGAAGATTTTCTGTTTTTCTTATGTGAGCACTCAGTGCTATAAATTTTCCTCTTAAACTGCCTTCAAAGTGTCCCAGAGGTTTTGATATGTTGTTTCTTTATTTTCATTTGTTTCTAGAAATTTCTTGATTTCACCTCTTACATCTTCTATGACCCATTCTTCATTCAGAAGTGTGGTGTTCATTCTCCACATGTTTATGTTGTTTCTCTGGGTCTTCCTATAGTTGATTTCTAGTTTCATTCCATTATGGTCTGAAATGACACAGGGAAGTATGTAACATTTTTTAAATTTGCTAGTGCTCATTTTGTGTCCCAGGATGTGATCTATTTTGGAGAAGGTTCCGTGAGCAGCTGAGAAAAATGTAAACTCTGCTGTAGTTGGGTGAAATATTCTATATGTATCCAACAGGTCCATTTGGTTAATGGTGTTCTTTAGTTCTGAGATATCTTTACTGACCCTTTGTCTGGAAGATTGGTCTAGTATTGTGAGAGGTGTGTTGAAATCTCCCAGTATTATTGTGTTGGGATTTATGTGTGACTTCATGTCACAAAGAGTTTGATTTATGAAAGTAGCTGCCCCTATGTTTGGGGCATAGATGTTGATTATTGTTATTTCCTCTTGCTGGACTATTCCTTTTACCAGTAAAATGTGACCTTCTTTGTCTCTTCTAATAAGTTTGGGTTTGAAGTCTAACTTGTCTGATATCATAGTTGCTACTTCTGCTTGTCTTCGAGTACCATTAGCATGGATTACCTTGCTCCAGCCCTTTACCTTGAGTTTGTTCCTATCTTTACTTGTAAGGTGTGTTTCTTGTAAGCAGCAGATGGATGGATTCTGGCTTTTAATCCATTTTGCCACTTTATGTCTTTTTATTGAAGAGTTGAGGCTGTTTACATTCAGTGTGATTATAGAGAGATAATTTTTAATTCCCAACATGTTAAGATCTTATTTCTGTTTGAGATAGTATTTATTCTTCTTTGCTTAGTGATCTGCTGGATGGGAATTCTTGTTTCTTTGGTTCTGGCGTGTATTACCCATTTCCTCTTTGCAGTTAATCTCCTTGAGTATTTTCTCTAGCACTGGTTTTGAAGACATAAATTCCTTCAGTTGCTGTTTGTCATGGAAGCTTCTTATTTCCCCATCTAATTTGATGGATAGTTTTGCTGGGTAGGAAATTTTTGGCTGGAAATTGTTTTCTTTCAGAGTTTGGAATATGTTACTCCATGCCCTTCTGGCTTTCATAACTTGGTTTGGGAAGTCTGGAGTGATTCTAATTGGTTTGCCTCTGTATGTCACGTGGCCTTTTGTTTTTGTTGCCTTTAAGATTCTCTCCTTGGCTTCCACATTAGTCATTTTGACAATTACGTGGCATGGGGATCCTCTTATCTGATCCTGTATAAAGGGAGTTCTATAAGTTTCCTGGACCTGTGTATCGACCTCTTGCTCTAAGTTTGGAAAATTTTCTGCTATTACTTCCTTGAAGAGATTGTTGATCCCTTTGGTTTCACCTTCTTTTCCCTCCTCTATTCCAATTATTTTAGGTTAGCTCTCTTGAAATGGGCCCATATTTCTTCAATGTCAGATTCCTGCTGTCGGGTTTTTTTTTCTAAATTAGAAACTATGCGTTCATTTTTGGAATGATCATCTTCAAGAAGCGAGATTCTATTCTCCATGTGGTCTAATATGTTGTTTATACTTTGAATTGAGGCCTTTACTTCATTAATTGCATCCTTTATCTCTTTTTGACTCTCTCTAAATTCTTTTCGAAAGTCCTCTGTTATTTCTAAAGTTATTTTCCTAATTTGATCTTCTAGAGATCTTTGGATTTCTGTGTTATCAGATTCTGATGTTGTGGGGTTGTGGGCATTCACTGCTCTGTTGTTATTTCTCTTTCCCATGATTTTTGTGCCTTCTCTGGGTTCTTCCCTGAGTCACTACGAGTTCACTTAAGATGCTCTGGATCTCGAGTCTGTGGTATCTCTGTCACCACTACTCCTTTACTGGGTTTTATCACAAAGTCTCAGACCCAGGGAGTCAATCAAGGCTGCTTAGACCGTGGGGGGTGCCAAGTTGGGCGTTCTCCAGCGGGGAGTTGTGACTATGGTATGATATCTCTGCCACTGCCACTCCCCCACTGGGCTGCACTGCTAAAATCTCCGACCCAGGGAGACTATCTGCGCAAGTCCCTGGGAGTGCAGTACTGGGATTTCTCCCCTAGGGGCCGCAATTTGACTCACGGTTGTTGAGTGCGCTGATGGAGCTGTAGTGAACTCGGTGGATTCGCTGCTGCTGCCACTGGCAATATGGCACCGCTGCCACGCCCTCAGCCGTGATGCGGCGTATTTCTTCTCTGGTTTTGAGCTCTGCTCTGAGTCCTTGCCAGTTGTGCTGTGCCCGGCCCTTGGGAGCTTTAGATGTTCCCTGTGCCAACAAAACTGCTGACTGCCGCCCAGCTGTTCAGCACCTGCTCACCTCGGCTCGCTGTCCACACCTCCTCTCAGGCGCCTGGTGGCTGGTTGAGTGGATTGGTCTAGGGCCGTCCAGTGAACTCGCCGCTGCCACCAGCAGTAAGACGCTGCTTCTGCATCCTAGGCCGCGACGCCAGAGTACCTCCTCTCTGGATTTGAGCTCTGTTTTGAGTCTCCCTCCTCCCTGGAGCCTGGTGCTGCTAGGGGAGATGTGGGCCGTGCCGCTCTGGCCGCTCTGCACTGCGGCTCTGGCTGCTCTGCACTGCGGGTCTGGCCGCTCCGGCCATTCCACAACACGGCTCTGGCTGCTCTGGCTGCTCCGGCTGTTCTGGCTGCTCCGCTCGGCTGCTCTGGCCGCTCCGCTCGGCTGCTCCGGCCACTCCGCTCGACTGCTCCGGCCGCTCTGCTCCGCGGCCCCGGCCGCTCCGCGCCGCCGCTCCAGCCAATCCGCGCTGTGCCTCTGGCTGCTCCGGCCGTTCCGGCCGCTTCGCGCCGTGGCTCGGACTGCTCTGCACTGCGGCTCTGGCCGCTCCGTCTGCTCTGGCCGCTCCACACCGCAGCGGGCGCGGCACTTCAGGCTGGTTTTTTTCTGGTGTCTTGTTTTTACAGCCCTTTTTCTCTGTCCCTTGTATTTACCGTTTTTATTTCTTTGCTGGTGGTGGTTTCTGGCTCTGAAAGGCGCTGGTTTTGTGGTAATAGAGTTCGATTGTTAGCAGGACTTGTAGGTGCCACTTTCTTCCGTCGCCATCTTCCCGGAAGTCCCCATTCAGATATTTCTTTTTAAAAATTTTTCCTGGATAGAATTTGTATATGTCTTATTTCTGAATCCACCATTGAGTCCCATTGCATCATTAGCATCACAAAGTAAATGCCCCTCAGAGGTCTTTTGCTCTATTTCTGACTTTATTATAAGCTGTTCCTTTTTCTTTCTTTCTTTCTTTTCCTTGCCTTTCTTTCTTTCTTCCTTTCTTCCTTCCTTTCTCTTTCTCTTTCCTTCCTTCCTTCTTTCTTTCTTCTTTCTTTCTTTCTTTCTTTCTTTCTTTCTTTCTTTCTTTCTTTCTTTCTTTCTTTCTTTTGTGGTACTAAGGATGGAACCAGGGGAAATCTACCTCCAAGCTAGACCCCTGCACCTATTTCACTCTTTATTTTGAAACAAGTTATCACTAATTTGCAGAGGGCCGCACATACTGCTGAGGAAGGTTGTGAACCTATGTCCTCCTGTCTTAGCCTCCCAAGTACTAAGATTACAAGTGTGTGCCACCATGCCTGGCTTTATCCTAAGTTTTTTTATGCCCTTTATTTTCTAGTAAATTTTGAGTTTACTACTCCAAACGCACCACAAAATTAACTTTACAAGAATATTTGCCTTAATATCATGTTATCTTTTATATATAGAAGCTGGAGAAAAGGAAAAAGAATAAAAAAGGACATCATGAAAGTAGAAGGGAGATCATTCAGGTAGAGGAAGGAAGGAGGGGAGGAAGGAGGGAAGAGTAAAAGAAAGAGTGAATTGGGAGTAAATTGATCAAACTATATTATATGCATATATGTATAAGCCATAATAAAGCCCACTATGCTGTATAATGAATATACAGTGATAAAAAATGTTTGTCTCATTTTCCTATCATAATTATGGGGGGATTAATAGTAGGTTAATTATGTAAAGTTTCATTTCAACTTAAAAAAAAATCTTACTACCTTGCTGAGAGTCTTGCTACATTGTGGAAGCTGGTGTCAAACCTCTGATCCTCCTGTCTCCGCCTCCCAAGTACTGGGGTTACAGATGTGTGCCATAGTGCCTGGTTCATTTTAACTTAACTTTTGGCCAGTTTAGTATGGATGCATCAAAAGGAAGTTAAAGTTGTAAAAAAATATATATCACCAGGTATGGTGGAACATGCCTGTAATCCCAGTACTTGAGAGGCGGAGACAGGAGGATCACAGGTTCAAGGCTAGCATCAGCTGCTTAGTGAGACCCTTAGCAACTTAACAAGACTGTTTTGGTTAGATATAGGATGCCCCCTGAAGAGCTCATGTAATAATACTCAGAGTTGATGCAATTAAGCCATAAGAGTTGCAGTCTCATCAGTGTGAATCCATTGTAATGGATTTACTGGGTGGTAGCTTAGGCAGTTGAGTTATGGCTGGAGAAGTTGGGTCTCTGGGGGTGTGGTCTTAGGGACTGTGATTATGGCTTTGAATCTCCTTCCTTGCCTCCATGATGTGAGAGTTGAGTTAGTTCTCTCTCTCTCTCTCTCTCTCTCTCTCTCTCTCTCTCTCCTGCTTTCATACCCTGAGGTTCCCAGACCCTAAATCCACAAGGAAACTGAAAAAACAAATTTTCTTCTTCTAAGTTGTGTGATCAGTCATTTTGGATTACAGCAGTGAGAATGTTGACTGAGACAGATACTCTGTTTTAAAATTTTTAAAAAAGGGGGCTGGGGGTGTATCTCAAAGGTAGAATGCTCCTGAGTTCAGTCCCTAGCACCAAAGGAAAAAAACAGCACTTATTTCCTTTGGGTGGTGTATTAGGTCTCCATCACTGTGACAAAATACCTGAGAAACCCTATAGGAAGGGGAGATTTTTAAATTTTTTTTAACTGGTGTGTCATAGTCATACATCTTAATGGAGGAAGGGAAGATTTATTTTGGCTCATGGTTTCATAAGTCTTAATCCATGGCCATTTGGCCCAGTTGTTTTAGAGTTTCTGGCAAGTTAGTATATCATGGCAGAGCCTGTGATAGAGGAAATCTGCTCACTTTGAGGTAGCCAGGAAGCAGAGAGAGAGAGAGGATGACCCAGGGCCCCAATATCTCCTTTAAGACCCACCTCAGTAACCTAACATCCTTCCAACTAAGGCCTCACCTCCCAAAGTTTTTACCACCTGCAGTAGCACCATCAGTGGGGACCAAGCCTCCATTCAACACATGAGCTTTTGGTTAACATTTAAGATCTAAACCATAACAGGTGCATCATGTATTATAATACCATATGTACCAAAACAGACATTATTTCACAATCATCCCTTTGTATCTGTGGAGGATTGCTTCCAGGAGACCAAAATCTGCAGCTGCTCAAATCTCTTTTAACAGAGAATTTGCATGTACCTACTCATATTCACCCATGTACTTTAAATCATCTCTAGATTACTTATAATGCTTAGTACAATGTAAATTCTATGTAAATAGTCACTATTGTGTATTTCTTAGGGAATAATGAATGGAGGAAAAGTCTGTGTGTGTTCAGAAAATGTCTTTGGCGACATTTTCAAACTGCATTGGTTGAATTCTCAATTATAAAATATGCAGAAGCCGGGGCTGATAATCTCAGTGCTTAGGAGGCTGAGACAGGAATATCACAGGTTCAAGGACATCCTCAGCAGGTAGTGGGACTCATCAACCTAATAAGACCCTGTTTTAAAATGAAAATAAAATAGGACTAGGGGTGTAGCTCACCATGGTAGAATACCCCTGGCTCAATCCCCAGTACCACAAAAAAATAATAAATAAAATCTGATGAAACAAAGATTCACCTGTACTTCTTTGAAAGGACCAGAAGTTACAGTTAGCAGGCAGCAGAAAAGCTGCCATCTGGAAAATCATATCACAGAACTACTAGATGAATTGGCTGATCCTTGAGAATGCACTAAAAAATCCCTAAGGCCCAGAAAGAATCCAGGAAAATCACAGAATATCTTTAAGGACTTAGATGCTGAGGACTTAGGCCTAAGCTTGAAATCTAGGTACAGGGCCATCCATAAATCCCAGTGCTTAGGCCAGAGTTTAGCACTCAGTAAACACACAGCAGTAAAGGGTGGTTTTATAATTTAGAAGAAGGAGTAAAAGCAGGAGAGAGGAGTTGTATGGTCTTAAGTAACTCACATTGATTGTAATTGTACTTTGTGCTGTAGCTTTTAGTGGTAACTAGATCAACAAAACATGGAAACATATATCTCAAGGTATAGTGGCTGGAATGAACAAATTGTGATTATGCTCCTGAAGGGTGCAGAAGGATTTAATTCATTCCCATCTACCTTCAGCCATGCTCCTATGTCTATATGTAATTCTGTTCACTTTTGTAAATGTTTCTAAGTCTTCCCTTCTGTCAAGGTCCATCTTTATATGTACCACTTCCTTGAAGTCAGCTGCGCCCTTACTGGCTTACAGTAATCCCTTTGGATGCCAACCCCCGCATCATTGTATCCTGTGTTTTCATGCACTTGGCACCTTGTCTCAAAATGCCTGGGGCTGTTCCCTAACCAGTTCCCTGAAGACCCACTTACCCTCTTCCTTTGTATTGCCTGTAAGTCTTAATTATAGGGCTGGCACAGGGTCCTCAGTATATTCTTGTTGATTTAAATCTCTTACGTGAAATTTCCAATGCCTTCCCTCCCCTCCCGCCAGTCCCCTCAAAATTAGGGAAATCTCTTGTCTTTCAATTGCTAACAAGTTTTAGCACTTCATCCCAAACTGACATTTTCAAATTATTTACATGCTTTACAATTTTCCAGCACATACTACCAAAACAATGTTTACATGAAAAACATATTCAATTATCTCACATTTGCCCCCAAGAACTGTGACGACAGCCAGCAGCACCATCCCACTTAGAGAAGCAGAAATAGCTAAAGGTTACATGTCTCGCCTCGAATAATAGACTTCGGAGGTGGGGTTAGGAGGAGAAATGAGGTCAGCCCCCCAGAGCAGTCTATTGGCCTCAAGCAACCAGGAAGGTGAAGTCGATGTCTCAGTAAATTCCCGTTTCCTGGAAGTGCATACTTCTCCATGTGCCAGATTCAGTAATTCATGGAGCAAATGTTTATTTTGCTAGGCTTTGAAAAGTTGCTTTGCTTCTTGTATGTTTTCTTGGTGGAGGAATTCCAAGATATGACTTAATCTCTGCTTGCTGCATTGAACTGGAGACAGGATTTGTTCTGGGACTTGGCTGGGTCATTCCTGGACCACTGCTGAAGAGTAGAGGAAGGCTGGAAGCACCAGGAGAAAGGCCTGAGTTTGAATAGACGAGCCTGTAATAGATGCACTGAGTGCAGACCCACAATGTAAAGTTTTCGATTTCCTAACATCTGAAGGCAGGCATCCAGCTTCTCAGAACAGCCAGGTGTCTGTTCAGTAGATTACAGTTCCTTATTTCCAGAATTACAGTAACCAAATAACAATTTCCTCAGTTCAGAGATGAATTAGACATTACCAGTATGAAAGTACAGACCCAGTCAGGGCTATTTGTTATTTTACCTTGAATTTCTTCTGCAGGCTTCCTATAAAACAACTGACACATAAAAGGGAGGCTGAGACAGGACGATCACAGGCCAGCCTCACCAACTTAGCAAGACCCCAGCAACTTAACAAGAAACTATTTCAAAAATAAAATAAATAAAGCTGGGCATGGTGGCGCACGCTTGTAATCCCAGTGCTTGGGAGGCTGAGACAGGAGGATCACACAGGTTCGAAGCCAGCTTCAACTACTTAGTGAGGCTCTCAGCAACTTAGTGAGACCCTGTTTCCAGATAAAACATAAAATAGGTCTGAGAGAATAGCCTGGAGGTAGAAAGCCCCTGGGTTCCACCCCCAGTATGACAAAAATAAAAATAAATAAATAAATAAAATAAAATAAAATAAAATAAAATAGGGCTGGGAGTATATCTCAGAGATCAGATTTTCCTAGGTTCAACCCCTAATACCAAAAGTAAATAAATATTTTAAAATAATCTTGTTGGGTATGGGATGGTGCACATCTGTAATCTAAGTATGTGGGTGCATGAGGCAGAAGTCTCACAGGTTCAAGACCAGCATAAGCAACTTAGTGAAACCCTGTTTCAAAATAAAAAGGGCTGGGAGTGTAACTTAGAGGTAGAATGACCCTGAATTCTATTCCCAATACCTAATTATAATAATTATCTTACTGGAGTTTTAGGTTATTACAAAAGGGATTACCACTCAAAAGAATTTATATCTTAAAAATATCATTTTGGTTCAATAAATATTTTACATGGTCATTTGTAGACAAATCCAAAGTAGGATTTTATTGGCAGCTTGTATCCAGGTTAAAAAATTAGAAAGCTGACTTCATAGAAGACACCAGGACTTGCCCTGAACCATTTTAATTTCTTTCTGTTTTCATAATACAAATTTGGGATGCTTTCAAAATCAACAGACTGTCATGCTGTTGATTCACAGCCTAAACAACCTTGTCAACCCTTTCCTAAATAAAATCCCTCTGGTTCTGGCTAAAAGTATGCTAGCTATATTGTCTTTGGGGTTTTTCGTGGCCACTGGAAGAACAACTCCGCAACGTGGTTTAAAATCTAATCACACTGCTTAGTGTTATAATTTTGTACAATCAACAGGATTCATTTGGGGTTTATAATGTAGTCATTGGGAACCATATGGCTCATTTAAGTAAACATCTGTGATTCCTGTTAGCTAAATACTGAAAATAAAATGCTACACAAAGATTTTATTAAATTTGATATCAGAAGTGTCATCACCTTCTCTATTAGTTACTTTAGCACAAGATGCTAGGGGAAGACACCGTCCTTGCCTCTTCCATTTCTTCTCTCAGGAAATGGAAGATTCTATGGGTTTAAAAATTCAGGAAATTTTACACTACATTTTAACTTGAATTGAGTCACCCAGTGCCTTTAAGTTGTGTGTGTGTGTGTGTGTGTGTGTGTGTGTGTGTGTGTGTTTGGGTTGCTCATATTGGTATTCTTTGACACATTTTCTACTAATAGTGCAGTAATGTATTAAAATATGAATATTAGCCTACAATATGCCCTTTTCTTTTAGAGTAAGTGAAAAAAACACAGGTGTGAGAGTCAGCCAGTCCTAGCCAGTCCAGCTTGGCTCTGTTAACTTGTACAAGTCAGCAAACTATTTTGAGCCTCTGTTTTAATGCCTATGAAATAGCTGCAATAATAGCTTTACAAAATTATCATAAATGTGAAAAACTGCTTATTCATAAATAATTATTTATTTACACAATATAATACCTAAGATGTAACAGGAGTTCAGAATTATGGTGATGAATGGAAATTTCTTAGTGATACTTTCACATTTATGGTAGTGACATGCAATCCATTTTTAACTAAGAGGAAGAAAAGAGAAAGCATTTGGGAAAATGTTATGAAAGTTATAGTGCAGGCAGATATGTGAATATTACAGTCACAAAGGTGTTAAATGAAAATAAAATGTAGGAACCATGGGCTATATGTTCTCTAAAGTACTTATCATAGTTCTAAAATGGTACAGTTTTCCTGTTTTTAAAAGTCTCTGTATATATTTCTTAAAACATTCAACATTCAGAACCATTTCAACATTCAGAAAGCTATGAAATTAGGAAAATATAGTCCTTTTATCCAAGAATTCTAAAAATAATACACATTCACTACTTAAATCATTTCCTAGTAAAAAGCTTTCATAGAGCAAAGGAAATATATAATAAAGAAACAACCGGGGACTTCCGGGAAGATGGCGACCGAGAAAAGCGGGGCTTAAGAGCCCCGCTAACAACAAATCTCCATTACCACAAAATCAGCGCCTTTCATAGCCAGAAAACACCATCACCAGTGAAACAAAAAATCACCAGGCTCCAGATAGAAAGCGGACTGAGAACAGAGCCACAGAGGAGATAACCGGCCTCACGCCCGAGGACGCGGCAGACGCGGCAGCAGCGCCATACTGCCGACGGCACCGGCGAATTCACAGGACAGCTACAGCAAGCCGAGGTGAGCCACTGCGGAACAGCCAGGCGGGATTTCTCCGTGCAGAGAGCATCTAAAGCTCCCAGTGGCTGAGGTCAGCACATGCTGCAGGGATTCAGAGTGGAAATCAAAACCAAGAAGAAAACACCAGCCCCACAGCCGAGGGCGTAGCAGCGGCGCCATATTGCCACTGGCGGCAGCAGCACCGAATTCAGCGAGGCCAGTACAGCTACATCTGCGTACTCAAGAACAGTGAGTCAAATTGCGGGCCACAGAGGAGAAATCCCAGTACTGTACTCCCTGGGACTTGACCCAGTGGGGGAGGGGCGGCAGCAGAGATATCACACCATAGGAGAACATGCAACCTGGCACCCCCCCACAGTCTAAAGCAGCCTCTATCGACTCTCTGGGTCGGAGACTCTGTAATAAAACACAGTAAAGGAGTAGTGGGGTCTGAGATACTACTGACTCGAGATCCAGAACACCTTAAGTGAAGTCATAGTGATGCAAGGGAAGAACCCAGAGAAGGCACAAACATCCAAAATCATGGGAAAGAGGAATAATACTGGAGCAATAAATGCCCACAACCCCACAACATCAGAACCCGATAAAACTGAAAATCAGAGATTTCTGGAAGATCAAATCAGGAAAATAACTGTAGAAATAATAGAGGTGCTTCGAAAAGAACTCAGAGAGAGCCAAAAAGAGATAAAGGATGCAATTAATGAAGTAAAGGCCTCAATTCAAAGCACAAACAACCGATTAGAACACATGGAGAACAGAATCTCGCTCTTAGAAGATGAGCAAACCAAAAATAAACGCATAGTTTCTAATCTAGAAAAAAATATCCGACAGCAGGAATCTGATATTGAAGAAATATGGGCCCATTTTAAGAGAGCTAACCTAAGAATAATTGGAATAGAGGAGGGAAAAGAAAGTGAAACCAAAGGGATCAACAATCTCTTCAAGGAAGTAATAGCAGAAAATTTTCCAGACATAGAGCAAGAGGTTGATACACAGGTCCAGGAAACTTACAGAACTCCCTTTAGACAGGATCGGAGAAGAGGATCCCCACGCGACATAATTGTCAAAATGACCAATGTGGAAGCCAAGCAGAGAATCTTAAAGGCAACAAAAGCAAAGGGCCAAGTGACATTCAGAGGCAAACCAATTAGAATCACTCCAGACTTCCCAAACCAAGTTATGAGAGCCAGAAGGGCTTGGAGTAACATATTCCCAATTTTGAAAGAAAACAACTTCCAGCCAAAAATTTCCTACCCAGCAAAACTTTCTATCAAATTAGATGGGGAAATAAGAAGCTTCCATGACAAACAGAAACTGAAGGAATTTATGTCTTCAAAACCAGCACTAGCGAAAATACTCAAAGAGATTAACTACAAAGAAGAAATAGGTAACACACTCCAGAACTAGAGAAACAAGATTTTCCATCCAACAGACAACTAAGATTGGTTATCTGTGGAGATTCATTATTTATGTTAGTCTTTTACCTATCTCTAAAGGGTATTGTTTGCCTTTATTGTTGTTAATTTTTAGGATTTCTAGTTGGAATATTAATATACCTTCAGATATAGCATTTGGAAATATTTTATCCCATTCTATTAGTAACTGTTAACTCTGTTTACATTGTCTTTGGATATACAATATTTTTTTTATTTTTTAGGGAGTTTGTATACTCCTCTGTTGCCTGTGCCATTGAAATCATAACCAAGAAATCACTGCCAATTTCAATGTTGTGAGGTTTAATGACCCAGATTTTCTCCTAAAAGTTTATAGTCTTAAGATTTATATTTAGGTCTATTATCTATTTTGAGTTAATATTTGTATATGGGATTAGGTAAGGGTCCAATTTTATTCTTTTCCATGTAATTATTATTTTTTAACAATATTTAGTTAAAAGATTAATATTTCCACCACCAAATGTTCGTGGAAGCCTTGTCAAAAATAACTTGACAATATAGGGAAGAATTTAGCTCTAGGCTTTTATTTAACTCCAATGGTTTATATATCTGCCTTTAGAATAGTACTACACTGTTTCAATTATTGTAGCTTTATATGGTTTGAAATCAGAAAATATATATCTTCTAGCTTTGTTCTTTTTCAAGATCGTTTTGGGTACCTAGAGTCCATATTGCATATTAGGATAGATTTTTTTCTGAAAAATAAATATATAAATATATGATAGTTTCACCTAAAAAATAGAAAAAAAATATTCTCTGGTAAGAAAGAAAGCAAAAAGAAATATTGAAATGTTATCTTTAAGTCACCAAAAGCTTGGTATCAGACAAATGAAACTGTTATGTGAGATTATCATTTTTAATTTTAGATAAATTGCCATAATGCTAGATGTCAACTACTAAGCCAAGCATGGGAGGGAGGGACAGGGAGAGAATGGGGTGGGGATTGGGTGGGGGCTGACTGGGAAAAGTGTGCATGTATGTCTATAAAAGTATGTATCCTACTATAATGTATGAATACAGTGCACCAATAAAAAATAATAATAATAATAATAGAAGAAACAACCAAATGGAATAAAATATTTGTAGACTATGTGTCTTACAAAGGATTAATATCCAAGATATATAATAACTCAAACAACTCAATGCAAAAAATAATCTAAATAATCCAATTTTAGAAATGGGCAGAACACTTGGACAGATATTTCTCAAAAGAAGATCTACAAATGAAGAATAGCTGTATGAAAAAATGCTCATCATCACTAACTATGAGAGAAATGCAAATCAAACATTGGTCACCTCACCACAGTAAGAACAGCTATTATCAAAAAGACAGAAGATAACAATCACTGATAAAGACACCTGCCCACCATTCGTGTGAACACAAATTACTACAGATATCATGCAAAGCAATATGGAAGTTCCCCCTCAAAATATTAAAAATAGAACTTCTAGTGATTCAACAATTTTACTATTGCATATACAACCAAAGAAGATGAAACTGGTATGTAGAATAGATATCTACACTTCTGTGTTCATTCATTGTAGTGAAAAAATGAAAATAACCTAAGTGTCCATCAACTGATGAATAGGTAAAGAAAATGTTGTAAATATGCACAATGGAATATTCAGACATAACAAATAATGAAGCCCTGCCATTGTAACAATTTGGATGACTCTGGAAGCCATTATGTTAAATGAAGTAAGCCAAGCACAGAACACAAGTGCTATATGATCCACTCATGTAGAAACTAAAGAAGTTGATCTCACAGAAGTAGAGAGTATAATGGTAGTTATAAGGTTTGGAATGGTTAGGAGGAAGAGAGAGATGGGGAGAGGTTTGTCAGAGGATAAATAATTACAGTTAGGAGGAATAAATTTCAAGAGATCTATTTTACATCTTAGCAATAAATGTTCTTTACACTGAGCAATATAATGCTAATTTCTAACTATATCATTTTATATTTTTCAAGTTTTTGGCTCCTCTTTTGACCATATCTAAGATCTTTACAGTACTTATATTGTGGCACAAGACACATTTCTCCATCAGAATTTGATGAATGTTGTTTTTGTTTTGAATCTAGTTCCCTTCCCTTCTAACAATATTCCATCTGAGTCATATATCATCTATTACCTGCAAGTTTGCTTTTTCTAAAATGTGAATTTCCAGGCAGACTTTTCTTCTTTGCTTTTTTTTAAAGTATTTTCTATAGTGCCTGTTTGGTAGTCATGAATTCTTTTTTTTTAACAATTTTTTTTTTATTGAACATAAATAGTATACATTTAAACTATATTTGGTGCCCTCTCCCCCCCGTCCCCGTTTTCCCTTCCCCCCTCCCACCAATGGTTGTCCAGGTTAACCATGTCTTATTCATAATTTTACACATGTTCAGATGTAGACCCTCATTAATCAAGATTGGCCTTCCTCCTCTCCTATCTTTCCATTCAAACTTAGCTAGTATTTCCCCTCTAATATCTGGAATCCCACTGGTATCCTTTGTGTTTCCTAGTTTGGGCATATTAGAGGAAACATATGCATCTTCTCCTTCTGTGCTTGGCTGATCTCACTTAACATAATGTTCTCCAGAGCTTTCCATCTGCTGGCAAATGATATAATTTTGTTCTTTTTTATGGCTGAATAGAATTCCATTGTGTGTATTTCCCACAGTTTTGCTATCCATTCATCTGTTGATGGTGATCTGGGCTGGTTCCATATTTTTGCTATTACAGATTGTGCTGCTATGAACATAGGTATGCATATGTTGCTTGTATTTCTCTGAATTCAACCCCTTTGGAAAGATACCTAGGAGTGGTATAGCTGGATCATATGGTGGATCTATTCCCACCTTTCTTAGGAATCTCCACACAGATCTCCATAGTGGCTGAACTAGTTTGCACTCCCACCAACAGTGTAAAAGAGTTCCTCTTTCCCCACATCCTCGCCAGCATTTGTTGTTTGATTTCTTTATGCTTGCCACTCTGACTGGGGTTAGATGGAATCTCAGTGTAGTTTTGATTTGCATCTCCCTGATGGCCAGTGATGAAGAACATCTTTTCATGTATCTATTAGCCCTTTGTATCTCTTCTTTTGTGAAGTGTCCACAATGAAAGAAACAAAACAATTCCATTCACTATAACCTCAAAACCAATAAAATACCTAGGAATAAACCTAACCCAAGATGTAAAAGATCTCTACAACAAAAACTATAAAACATTAAAGAAAGAAATTGAAGAAGACCTTGGAAGATGGAAAGATCTCCCGTGCTCATGGATAGGCAGAATAAATATCATCAAAATGGCCATTCTGCCAAAACTGATCTATAGGTTTAATGCAATTCCCATTAAAATACCAGTGACATTCTTCAGAGACCTAGAAAAATCAATCATGAACTTCATATGGAGAAAGAAAAGACCTAGAATAGCCAAAGCAATCCTCAATAATAAGAAACATGCAGGAGGCATTACAATCCCAGACTTCAAACTATACTATAGAGCAATAGTAGTAAAAACAGCATGGTACTGGCACAAAAACAGATATACTGACCAGTGGATTAGAATAGAAGATACAGAAACAAATCCACACACCTTTAGTCAATTAATCTTTGACAAAGGGGCAAAACACATACGCTGGAAAAAAGACAGCCTTTTCAACAAGTGGTGCTGGGAGAACTGGCTATCCATTTGTAAAAAGATGAATCTAAACCCCTATATCTCACCAAACACAGGAATCAACTCAAGATGGATCAAAGACTTAGAAATTAGACCTGAGACTGTGAAGTTAGTAGAGGAGAGCATAGGTTCAACACTACAACATATTGGCACAGGCAGTAACTTTCTCAACAAAACCTCCAAAGCTCAGGAAATTAAAGCAAGAATAAACAAGTGGGATAGCATCAAACTAAAAAGTTTCTTCTCATCAAAGGAAACTATCAATAACCTAAAGAGGAAGCTTACAGAATGGGAAAGAATCTTTACCATTCGCCATTCTGATAGGGGGCTAATATCCAGAATATACAAAGAGCTCAAAAGACTCTACACTAGCAAAACAAACAACCCAATCAAGAAACGGGCTAATGAACTAGTCATGAATTCTTTTACTTTCTGCTTGTCTTGGATTTTTTTTCCCCTCTGTCAATTTTGAATGATATCTTTACTGGATATAGCAGTCTTAGTTGGAAGTTATTTTCTTTTAGCGAATGAAGCACATCATACCAGTCCCTTCTGGTTTTCATGATTTGAGTTGCAAAATCTAGAGTGATTATTATTGTTTTGTCCCTAAGTGTCATCCATACTTTTACTGTCAATGCATTCTTTCTTTGATGTCTATGTTAGTCATTTTGATTATTATATGGCATGGAAAAGTTCTTTGATCTTCTCTTATTTTTCATAGTTGGAAAATACTCTGATAATTCTCTGAAGAGGTTTCTAATGCTCTTGGTTTGTGTATATAGACCTTCTTCAATGCCTGTTATTCGTAAGTTGGGTCATTTAATATTATCTCATATTTCTTGGGTGTTCTTGTTGTGTTGCCCGTTGTATTCTCACTGTGTGGTCACATAGAAGTTCTATTTTTAATTTTTTGGTGGATGGAACCTCCATATTGCTTTGCATGATATCTGTCCTAATTTGTATTCACACCAATGGTTTACAAGGGTCATATTGTTTTTACTCTGTGTGGCCAATTTTGAGTGAACTTTCTTCCAAGAATGAGATTCTATTTTCTATGTGGTCTAGTCTTTCAGATGTGGTTTCCATTGAGGTTTTTATTTCATTTATTATCTTCTTCATTTCACTCAAGGCCTCTTTTTTATTCTTATTTAAGACCTCAATCTCTCTACTGTTATGTTCTTTTATATCTTCTATACTTTCTCTGATATTATTTTAAGGCCTTTGATCATAATTAAAAGTCAATATTTGAATTCTTTTTTGGCATTTTCTGCAGCTCAGTATCAGTGATCTCTGTTGTTACTGAATTGTGGGAGTTTATTGCTTCCTTGATGGTCTTCATTTTCATGTTTTCAGAATTCTCAGGTTTGTATCTCCATTGTCTTGGCATCTTTTTTGTGTGTGGGAGTTCTATGTATATTTTTTATCTCCTTATAAATAAGGCTTATGAGACCCCTCAGATTTGGTTCTTGCCACTCAAGTCCCTGCAGCCATGCAGGCTCTTGCTGGCATGTTTTGTAAACTCATAATTTTGACAAGCTCTATGCTGCTCAGGTCCCTACAGGAAGGGTCTGTGATTTCCTGGTTCCAATGAGTTCATCTGCAGATACAGTTTGCTGGGAAGTTTAGTTGGGTGGTTTGAGGAGTCTTGGTGGTCTTAATGATGTGGATTATAGTCACTGGGATCCCTGCAGGAAAGCTTTGTAGTTTCTTGGTCCCACTGAGTTCATTGCAGCCAAAGGAGTTCACTGAGCAATTTGATTGGGCAATCTGGAGGTATCGGAGCTTAGAGAGAAAAATGCTATTGTTTTCTGGTGTTTGTCCTCTACAATCATTGGATCTGTGAAATTCTGCTTCTTTGCTGGCCTGGGCACTGAGAGCTGCCAGCCCTGGTGCAGCTCACCAAGATGGCACTGCCTCTGCTTTCCACTCACCACATGAAATGTGTGGGGCTCTTTTCCATCTTCTTTTCTCTGTGCTGCTTCCAACTCCAACACATTTAGTTCTGACTGTTTTTCTTCTCTTGCCAAGAGGTAGTCTTTTTGCTGGTTGAGTTCTGAGTCTCAGAACAATTGAAATATGCTTCCTTCCTCTATTCTGTCATCTTTAATCCTCCCCTCTCACAGTCCAGACTTTTCTGCATAACTCCAAATCCATATGTTTAAATGCTTCTTGGATATTACACTGTACACAATGTAAACTCAAGTACAAAATGAAATTCTTTTATATCCCTTAAATCTCCATTTCTTGGTTTTTTAATTTTCCTATCTCAGACCTTTGTCTTGGTATTTGTCAATCTTCTCTTTCATTGTGCATGCGCATGCATGTGTGTGTGTGTGTGTGTGTGTGTGTGTGTGTGTGGTGCTGGGAATGAACTCAGGGGTGTTCTGAATCTGTGCTGCTCTCCCAGCTCAATATTTAATTTTATTTCTAAACAGAATCTCACTAAGTTGCTGAGAGCCTCCCTACATTACTAAGGCTGACTTTGAACCTTAAATACTCCTATCTCAGCCTCACAAGTACTGGGATGGGTCACAGGTATGTGCCATCATGCTCAGCCTACTAATCCTTTCTTAATCTAGAAAGTCTGGTATCTTTCTGAATTCCTTCTACCCTATTTCCTATACTATGCAATCACTAATCCATTCAGGCCTCATCTGCTTACAAGTGCTGGAATCTCACCTTTCCCCCTACCCCATTCCTACTTTTACTCTATTTCTCTGCCTATAGTCTCACCTTACTCTTTCCCATTCTGTATTTCTTGCCCCTTGTTTCTCCCTTATTCCAGCCATATTGAACCATTTTCTTTGCCCTCAAATAAAAATGAAAGCTAACAAATTTCTGTAAATGTTGCCAAGTAAGGTTGAAAACCACCTCCTGCTGCCCCTTGTCTATTGCCTGACTTTCTAGTTGACTTTCTAAAACTCATTCAAAAGTCAAATCTTCTAAAGTGGTCTTTCCCCAACCACATTTGCTTTATTATTCTGTGTTCCTGAAATACAATTTTTTATCATAGCACTTAGGTACTATAATGTAGTTAATTTTTCTTTCTCTTACTTTCTCTTACTGAACTGTGAGCCACTTGAAGACAGGTGCTGTGTATTTTATCTCTACATTTCAAACCTAACCATCACTGTTCTTGGTAAATGTTGAATGGATCGAATAATGAATACATAGTAGAATGAATGCTAAGAATAATGAATGGCTTATTGATTTTTTCCAACAAGTCGCCATAGACTCAACTCAAATGACCCTTCTCCACCACCCTTAACTCCCTACCCCCACTCACACCCTGGAAAAAAGTAATAAAGACCTAGAGGCTCCTTCAGCTATTCTTGTAGCAGGTAGGTAATAGCCGCACTACTTCCACAGTGGTCTTTCCTGTGTTCTCAGGACTTATCATTTGAATCACCATCATTGGTTAGTTTTAGGCAAATTTGATATAACAGGATTTACTGGGAAATAGTGTTTTCTGTAAACAAAGTTTCTACAAACAAAGTTTCTATAAACAAAGTTCCTGGAAGAATAGTATAAAAGCAGTAAAGTAAGAATTCTTTAATGTTGTAAAAAAAATCAAAACTTATGTAATTAAAACCAGAAGCCAGGGCATAGATAAGGGGAAACTGTAATCAGCCTAAAAGAGGAAAAGCCTGGACTTAAAATATAGTCATGGCACCTAACAGTGGAGATACGATCTGAGAAATGTGTCATTAAAGTTTTGTCATTGTGAAAAAAAAGCATTATAGCATGAACTAAAATGAAGACACTAAGATGTCACTGAATGTTATACACTTATGGAACCATGATCATATATGTGCTTTACCATTGACCCAAATGTTCATATGTGGTTCTTGGCTGTACTGAATTTTCTCTGGACTAAAAGATAGATATAGTTGTTCTAGATGTTTTAAGATCCAAATGATTTAGAGTGTTTTGCTATTGTATTTATGGGTTAGAACTGTCTCTGACATTCATTTTCTTTTCTATAAACAGACATAGTGGATATTTATTTACTAGAGGGTCTCCCATCTTCTCTCACAGATGATTTTGGTCTATGTAACAAGAAGAACAAAAATCATGATTGAATATCCATATCAAAAGTTTCCCCCCACTACAGGTTTCTGTTATGCAAGTCATAAACAAGGAAGTACTTTGGAAAGAAGATTGAGTTCTTCCCTACCTCTGGGCTCTTGAGTCACTTGCCCTTATTCTATTCCCCACTATTTTAATGATGGGTAGGATATGGTACTGTTTGTTTTCTCGTCAGTATATTTCAGAGGCTGCCTTTATCTTTGGGAACATCATAGATCAAAGCTTGATCTTTAGCTTTGCTGGCTCGAACACAACTAGATTTTGACAAGCCTCCAGAAAGCTGATGCACTATTCAAATACTTTTGATATATTAGTTTTCTTGTGTATGTGGTACTAGGGGTGGAACCCAGGGGTGTTCTACCTCTGAACTACATCTCCAGCTCTTTTTTTATTCTTTATTTTGAAACAAGGTCTCACTAAGTTTCAGAGGGCCTCACTAAGTAGCTGAAGCTGTCCCTGAACCTGCAATCCTCCTGCTTCAGCCTTCCAAGTAGATATTACAAGCATGCACCACCACGTCCAGCTGTGATTATTAATTTACAGTTGGATTTGTGTGTAGCTAAGGAAATGGACCAATTGTCTATAGGAAGTAAATTTATAAGTCTAACCTTCTTCATGATAAACCCCCAAAAGAGACAAAAAGATAATTTCTGTAGCTATTATGGGTTTTAACTATTTCTTAAAAATCAAAGTTTAACTCTAGAGAGTTTTTATTTAATATGCTCTTTGATAGCACACCTTGATTTTGCAGATGAGAAAATTGACAGTGTGAGTTTTCAGCACTATTTAGCGGCAGGCTAAGATCAGAATCCAGGTCTCCTGGATAGAGACTTATGTACTCTTCCCAAGTGACACTGCCTCCATGGACATTGAAATGGAATCTGTGGCTAGAAGTAGATGATGAGATGATGCTATAACTAGAGATGGTGCAAATTCTTTAGCCAACTGTATTATTAAAAAGTAAAAACTACTGAAGGAAATACTTTTAAGAACAAAACCACTTTTAAGAATAAAACCACTGGGTGTGGTGGCACAAGCTTGCAGTCCCAGCATTTGGGAGGCTGAGGGGTTCGCAGACAGCCTTAGATACTTAGTGAGGCCCTTTGCAACTCAGTAAGACCCTGTTTCAAAAATAAAATGATTAAAAAATAGGACTAGGGGTGTGGCTCAGAGGTACATTTTTCCTGGGTTCCATCCCCAGTACCACAAAAAAAAAAAAAAAGAAAAAAAAAAAGAATGAATCTGATGAAGTCTCTGTATCTCCATTTGGCAAAGAGGGACTGGTGCTATTTCTAAATGTATCTCCACTTGGCAAAGAGGATCACTGGTTAATGGAGAAGACTCTCTGACAGGTTCTTCGTGTTTGCTAGCTACCCAAATGATCATCTGTCATTGCTTTACTGCATTTTTGTGCTTTAGAACAAATCATTGAATATAATAGTTTACATTGAAATTATATTGGTTTTACTTCGAAGGCTTTTCAGAATTTTTGATAAATTCGAGTTTTATAGTCACCTTCATCAGCAGTACATAGGTTATTTCTGAAAATATTTAAATAGCTTATCGTTATTTATTCATTCAAAGGCATTTATTAAGTAGATGACCATGTTAGGTTCTGAGGGGGACCTAGTGGGATCCCCAACAAAATGCATGAAACCACAGAGGCTGTGTTCTACTGTGGGAGGCAGATTTGAAGAAAGTAATCACAAGCATGTGGCTACAAGCTGTGATGAGTTCTGAGAGAGAGACAGCACAGGGTGCTACAACAGCATAAGGAGGGGGAGGCTATCTATGGTGGAGGATTCCTGTGGAAGTGAGATCAAAGGGCTAAGTGCTACTGCACCCAAGAAGGATTATCCATTGCAGAAGAATATTTCAGGCAAAGAAGGAAGCATGTAGACCCATGCCTGGGCACTGTACCTGTGTAATGAATATTCATAGCATGATTGAATAAATGAATATGGAAAAGCATGGAGGTGAGGACTTGTGTTAGGACTAATGATTAATTCAAATACTAAATGAAGGGTGACAGTGATGGCCTATGAGAAATTTTTTTCTCAATTTTTAGAGATTTTTTTGGTGGGGGGGATGTCTGGGGATGGAACCCAGGGGCAATCTACCTCCTAGCTACAGCTCTTGCCCTGTTTTTTATTCTTTATTTTGAAACCGGATCTCACTGAGTTGCAGAGGGCCTCACTAAGTAGCTGAGGCTCTCCATGAACCGCGATCCTCTGGTCTCAGCCTCCCGAATGCTGGGATTACAAGCGTGCGCCACCATGCCCGGCTTGAGAATTGTTTTAGACATAAATGTTGCCCCATATACTGAAATTTAAATTATTTTAAATGAGTAAAATATGCAATAATTTTACATACACTCCTGAGGGCTTTAAACTCACACACAGATGCACAGACACAGAATCCAGCTTTTCTTGCCCCTTCTCTAACATAGCTTTCATCCCATTCAACTATAGGTTTCTTAATTCCATTGTAGCAGCCTGTAAAAACTTCTGATTACAAAGCTTCATGCCTGTTAACTTGGGATCTGTTATGGGAATAGCTGCCAAAGAAAGCCCCCAGTTTAAGACTTCCACATTTTCTGAGAAGACATAAGAAATAAATGGCATAGGCCGGACAACTAGCTTCTATTTCTTAGGTAAGCGTGAGCCCGTGAGGCCTGCGAGCTCTTCAGACAGGGACCCCAGCTTGCCTTCCCTCTTTTTCCTAAGCCCCAGAAGATACAGACTGTTTTGGACTTGATCTATTCACTCATCTACTGAAATTTTGCTATTTCCAGGGCATTGTGCTGAACTTGACAGTAAAGACATCCAGTTGTCTCATTTCAATAAGTTCCTGGACTACGGTGTGATGTGGGAGACCGACTAGAAGCAAAATCAGTACCGCAGAGGAGGCATACAGGACATAGGATTGGTTTTCCTGACCCAGCATGGGGTGGTGGGGTGGCCAAAGAAGTATCTGGAGGAAGCTCACTCTGTACTAATTGAAGCGGTTCTGCTAGCTTAGGGGAAGGAAAGTTGCAGAGGGAACAACAAGTCCACAGGGCAAACTGAGAACAAGCACAGTGTGTTCTGCAGAACCGAAAGTGACAGGTGGTTCCGTGTCCTGCAGCGTGGCGCCTAGAGCAGGGAGTGGTGGTGACAAATGAGAACCAAACCACAGAGGTTCACAGACCATATCACAGAACTGCCTTCTCCACTCTGAAGGTATCAAGGAACCACGGGACCATGGACACGTCCCTCTCCGCCCCTGGGTTTTGCAGAATGACTCAATAAAGAGTGCGATTTCAGGTGAAGCCGTAAGGAAGATGGTCAGGAGTCACGTTTGAGAATTGCACTTCAGGCAGCGCAGTACCTTGCTTTGCATTCCCTACGACTT
Organism: Muscardinus avellanarius; assembly: GCF_963383645.1. NCBI lineage: Eukaryota > Metazoa > Chordata > Mammalia > Rodentia > Gliridae > Muscardinus > Muscardinus avellanarius. Next base: position 77,288,099 of record NC_137786.1, read on the forward strand.
CTGTGAAAGAAGTAGTTTTTAGTCATGTGAAGAGTTCAACCATCAAGATCCTGCTTGGCTTTTAGGTGTTTCCTTATTTCTGAGAAGCAGCAGTTCACCTCAACTGGAAGGAATGCAATGTATAAAGACATAGATAAACCACATAAAGGAGAGATTAACTTTGTGCAAGGTGTGTGTGTGTGTGTGTGTGTGTGTGTGTGTGTGTGTGTGTGTGTGTGTTACCAGGGATTAAATGGGGGTGAGGTTCTGCTACTAAGCTAATTTCCACTTTTTTTTTTTTTTTTTTTTTTTTTTGGTGGTACTGGGGGTGGAACCCAGAGGCTTTCTACCTCCGGGCTATACTCCCAGACCTATTTTATATTTTATTTGGAAACAGGGTCTCACTAAGTAGCTTAGAGCCTCACTAAGTAGCTGAGGCTGGCTTCGAACCTGTGCGATCCTCCTGTCTCAGCCTACCAAGCGCGGGGATTACAAGCGTGTGCCACCACGCCCGGCTTTAATTTCCACTTCTTTAAAAAAAAAAATTAGATAAAGCCTCACTAAATTGCCCAGACTGACCTCAAACTTGGAATCCTCCTGTCTCAGCCTTTAACTCCCAGGATTACCAGTGTGTGCCACTGTACCCAGCTGTGAAAATTCTTTTAGTGGTTAAACAATGATATCACCTTATCTACATAAAGGAGATTTACAGCTTACAAATATGTATCTTACCTTTATTTTATTTGAGCCTCATAAAAATTCACTGAGGTAAGAATTACTGATATTCTCATTTTATAGATGAAACACTGAAATTCATATAAAGTATAGGTCATTGTAAAATATAGCAGGTATCAGGACTGAGATTCATTCCCAAGATAACTGACTTTAATTCCTATTTTTTACAAGAGACTGGCAATTAAAAAAAGACCAAGATCCTTATTTGTATCTCTTAAATAAATTATCAATAAGAGTTGATCACTCTAGTTTCCTAAAGAGTAGAAGATAATGAATAATGTCCTTGGATTCTTTTTTCTTTTCTTTTTTTTTTTTTTTTTTTGGTGGTACTGGGGTTCCTGGAAACCCTTCTACCTCAAGGCTACACTCCCAGACCTATTTTATACTTTTTTATTTGGAAACAGCGTCTCTTAAGGCAGTGCAGCTCCTGTCTCTGCCTCCCAAGAGCGGGAATTACAAGCGTGCACCACCATGCCCGGCTAATGTCCTTGGATTCTAAATATAAGGCATTCTAATACCCATTTTGCTACCTTCTATGTTTATGTTGATCAAAAGAAATACTTTATTTAAAATGTAAATTTTAAAAAGGAAAATGATTTATATGAAGTCATAGTAATTAAAAAAGGCACCACCAGCTATTTAATCAGTAATACTGGTTAATATAGGCCCACTATGAAACTTACCCACTGTTTACAAAGTTGAAATTTTCTGTTGTGAAAGAAATTTGAGAAGGTAGAACCAGTTCACAGCAGGCATTTGGGGCTATAGAACTTAACTTTGTATTTTTGTGCCTCTTCTTTTTAACCCTAGTATAAGGTCTTTGAAGTGGATACAAAATCTCCTATCATTTTATCATCGCAGCATACATTTACTAAATACAAACTTTTAAAGAATAGTATTGAAGAAAGAATATTTGGTAGGACATCATTACATTTAGTAAGATCCCTTTTTTTTTTTTTTTTTTTTGTACTGGGGATTGAACCCAGAGCATTCTGCCTCTAAACTATACCACTGGCCCTATTTTATTTTTTATTTTAAAAGAGAGTCTTGCTAAGTTTTGAGGGCCTTGCTAAGTTGCTGAGGCTGGCCATAAGGCTGTGATCCTCTTGTCATGCAACTGGCAAAGAGTATGTTATATGACAAACCCCAGCACTGCAAAAGAAAAAAAAACACTTGATTATTACAAAAATAAAGTTGATAGACATGCTGTGTCAAATAAGATGACCTTTACAATGCTGGGCCCTTGGTGAGCAATCGCTAGTTTGTCATATAACACACTGTCTTTGCCAGTTACATGCAAGGGGATGATGTTAATAAAAATACTGAGTCAACAGGCTCAGCCAGGAATCCCAAGCAAACAAAACTGTTCACAGGCAAAATAGAATCTGAGGTTTCCCCAGCAATTGCCCAACTATGATCCAAGCTCCAGGTTCTTAGTCCAAAAAAACCCACTTACATATGAAAACATGTTCTTATATAATTAATGGGCTTGGGGGTGGGGACTTGTCCAGAAATTGTAGTTTTCAGAAAATATATATCCAAAATTGAGTAGTTATTTCTGAGTGTTAAGATTTGGTATAAAATATTTTTGGCTTCTCTGTATTCTTTTCCATTTCCACAGTAAATAGGAACTTAGATTGTTTTTAAATATTTATTTTTAATTAAAATATTCATATATTTTAGAGTTTTGCTAGTAAATCAACTATTGTATTAAACATTGCCAGAGAAATCCTGCTGCTCTTGATTTTTTTTTTTTTTTTGAGGATCTGGGGATAGAACCCAGGGGCATTTGACCTCCAAGCAATACCCCCTGCCCTATTTTTTATTCTTTGTCTGGAAACAGGGTCTCACTGAGTTGCAGAGGGCCTCACTAAGTAGCTGAGGCTGTCCGTGAACTGCAATCCTCCGGTCTCAGCCTCCCAAATGCTGGGATTACAAGTGTATGCCACCACACCCAGCTACTCTTGATTTCTTAAGAATATCACAACAAAACGATATTAAATGACTTGTCCCTACAAAACAAACTGTTTATCATCAGAAGAGAATGTAACGAAAATAAGAAATAATATTTTCACAATATATATATTCTTAATATCAGAAATTATTATTTATTTCTAATTAAATGCTGTATTTTCTAAAATCTATACATTCAAAGATTACAAGAAGTGTGAGAAATATTTATCTGCTGGTGAGACTTCCCAGAATTTGCCAATTTCACCAGTTGTACTGATAAACATTTTATCTTCTCAGGACATAATTTGTACACAGCAAAGCATAGTGTATGGTATTACATATTCCTGTAAAGGTCTACATGTAGCCGGGCTTGGTGGCACATGCCTGTAAAACTAGTACTTTAAAAGCTGAGACAGGAGGATCACAGATTTGAGAAAAGTTTTAGCAAGTAGTGAGTGAGATTCTCATCAATCTACTGAGACCCTGTTTCAAAATTAAAATAAAATAGGACTGGGAGTGTATCTCAGAAGTAGAATGACCCTAGGTTCTATCTTCAGTAACACACACACACACACACACACACACACTCACATCTGCATGGATTATATCATTGTTTGGAATTGACTCATATGAGAATATTTCTAAAACAAAGCCATTTAGGTCATCTTTTATATTGAATTAAGTACATTTTTATGAAAACCATAGTATCTTGTAAAGTTTACTAGATTTTTTTTTCTTTTAAAAGCAATGTAATCCGGGGGTGGTGTAATCCCATCACCTGAGATGCAAAGACAGGAGGATTGCACAGGTTTGAAGCCAGCCTCAGCTACTTAGTGAGGCTCTCAGCAACTTAGTGAGACCCTGTTTCCAAATAAAGTATAAAAAATAGATCTGGGAGTATAGCCTGGGGGTAGAAAAGCCCCTGGATTCCACCCCCAGTACCACACACACACAAAAAAAGTAATGTCAAAGATTTAGATGCCCAGTATCTCTCTTTCGCTGACTGCCATCAGCAACATGGGGGACAGGAAAAAAATCGGAATACCAAAATTGGGCATCTTCAGAAAGGATGTTAATGTCAAATAAGATGTAAAATGTACAGGAAGTCACAGCCTCATTTGTCATGTATTGCAGATAATGTGAGATGTGCATTGTATGTTCAGTAACTCTTTTCAAAGATGGAACACTTGATTCATTTTTGTAATATAAAGAAATTAAACTCTGTACTACAGGTTTTTTTTTGTTTATTTTGCTTTGAGTAAGTAAAATAATGATCCAGGCATGGTAGTACACACCTATGATCCCTGTACTTAGGAGGATGAAACACAAGGATCGCCAATTCAAGACCAGCCTCATCAATGTAACAGGACACTCAGCAACCTAGTGAAACTCTGTTTCAGATCAAACAAACTAAAAGAAAAGAAAAGAAAAGAAAAGAAAAGAAAAGAAAAGAAAAGAAAAGAAAAGAAAAGAAAAGAAAAGAGCTGGGCTTTAACTCAGAAGTAGAATGCCCTTGCTTTCAATCTCTAGTACCAAAATAATAAAGTGGGTATAGAATTAATGAAGTGGGTATAGAAGTAAAACACTCTTGCTAATTGTCAACTAGAGTAAACAAACTGGCGGATCTAATATCACGAGTCAGGGTTATGCTGTTAACCCCAGGATACCTTTTCTTCGACACTACTATGTACTGCACATTTTAGTCCATTCTCACCAGTGTCTACACTGTAATTGATTTTTTGTTGTTGTTGTTTTGTTTTTTTTCTCTAAAGGCCTCAGTTGTATCTGAAACACTCAACTCTTTCTCTGTCTCCTCAATGTCTCTGTGACACATAGGCTGCCTCACCCTTCGGGAACAAGGCCTTCCTGACATAGCCGTGGCTGTCCTTTTATCCGACTTGCTGGACCAGTTCGGTGTTCCATGTTTACCTCACTGGTCATTCTTCCTGTGTTTGTCCTCCAGCTGTACTTAATCCTGCACACTTGGCTTTTCTCCATAGAGTGTCTTCCTTAAGAAATTCCTGTGTCCCTCTGGCTTCAGCTGTGCCTCCCACAGACATCTCTAACCTTGCCGTCTCTGCTCACCGCCAGGGTGGTACTAAGTCTCTTACATAGGCTCACTTCAAACACGTGTCGAATTTAATTTAGCTTCTACAACAAAGCCGTCTCTTCTTTCTGCCGGCACTGGGCCGTTCAGTTCTCGGCTTTCATCATCATCATCATCATGCTTCTGCGTGGGTGACACCCATCACTGTCCAGATGAGTGAGCTTTCTCCATAGAATGACTCAGTAGCAAAGCTGAGCGCTCATCTTTAAAGCCTTGTCTTCAAATGCAACATAAAGGGGCCTGATGAAAACCATGTTTTAAAGTACTTAGGAGACGATTTAAATAATGACGGTACAATTTGGTATTTTTATAGAATTACTCTTCTTATTCAAAGCTCATTCTAACTCAGTTATCTTCTCGTTTTTCAAGCTGAAATCTTTTTAAAAATTATTCTCAGATTTCAAATCCATTCTATGTTCTTTTCCTTTTGTAAATTTTTTTCCTTTGTACTGGTCTGAACCCAGGGATATTCTACTTATGAGCCAAATCCCCAGAACTTGATTTTTTATTTTAAAACAGGATCTCCTAAGTTGCCGAGGGTCTCATTAAATTGCTGAGGCTGGCCTTGATCCTGGGTCACTCCTATCTCAGCCTCCTAAGTACTAGAATTATGGCATGTGCCACCATGCCCGGCTTCTATATTTTAGTCCTGTTATAGTACTCTTAGACCACCTGCAATCCTCTCTACCCCTTAGTCCTACCACCCACCTTGATTTGTACTTCAGAAATTTTTCTAATATAGAAATCCTCAAAGCATGGGGTCAAAAGTTGTGATTTCTTGTGACTTTAAGAAAACTTAATTTCACTTCTTTCTATCGTGGGAGGGGGGAGCGAGTCTGGCAACTGATAAGTAACGTCATGTCTGATCCGTGCTCCACGTTTTGAAACCTCCAGAAACATGAAGAACATAGTGTCTCAAATCTGGAGACAAAGCACTGTAAAATAAGTCTGGAAAGGCGAAGCTACACCCGGGAACTGTGTCATCTGGCAATGAGATTACTGAAGCATGACTGAATAATTATCTTCTGATTCATGAATATTTATAACAACGAGAACTCTGACCACATGTTTCTCATGCTCATAAGTGACACACAGAGAAAATGCTCTTAAATTGCATGGAGAAATCTTGGTTGTATAAAAGGAAGAAAATGTTATCTCTACACAGGGTATTTTTGAAAGAAAAACTAAGAATCATGAAATTTAAAATAGATATCTATCTAAATCTAAAAAGTGAAACCCTGCTGCTACCCAGAGACTTATCCATCAATATGACTGAGACCAGCAGACTTCTTTCTTTTTGAATTCTGCTAGTTCTGAGTAGATCATCTCCTTTAAGTTAGGATGATGGAAGAAGCTGACATAATTTGGGGTGGATATTAATAATTATTTAATCCATCTAAATGTTTTAAAGCATTCGAGTAATATTTTCTTGCACGGTTTCTGAGTATTTCAACTGTGCTTACTAGCCAGCAGCTATCAAGATGAACTCGATTGCTTTCTTGAATATTATTTCTCTGTATATTTAGTGTATAGGTAAGAGTATACATTCTTATTATAAACAGGACCATTAACAAAAGCAACTTTAAATATAAATCATGAGAACAGTTTAAAAGATGAAGCAAAGATGAAATTCCTACTTCTCACATACCAAAAAAAAAAAAAAATGTAACTCTGTCATTGGGGTGAAATCCATTGTCTTTGCTGATAAGTCACTGGAGTTGCAAAAGGGCCGCAGGTCAGCAGCCTTAGAGCAGCTCGAAGTCAGAAACAAGGAAGCGCAGAGACTTCCCAGGGCTGTCTGCCAAGGGGATGGCCAGGGCAGAAAGCCCTTTAAGAAGGAGCCACACTAGTGTAGAGTCTTTTGAGCTCTTTGTATATTCTGGATATTAGCCCCCTATCAGAATGGTGGCTGGTAAAGATCCTTTCCCATTCTGTAGGCTTCCTCTTTAGGTTATTGATAGTTTCCTTTGATGAGAAGGCTGATCTTAAATAATGAGGGTTTATACCTGATCATATGTAAAATTATGAATAAGACATGGTTAACCTGGACAACCATTGGTGGGAGGGGGGGAAGGGAAAACGGGGGCGGGGGAGGGGGAGAGGGCACCAAATATAGTTTAAATGTATACTATTTATGTTCAATAAAAAAAATGTTAGAAAAAGAAAAAGAAAAAGAAACAAAAAAAAAAAAAAGAAGAAGAAGGAGCCACACTAAAGAGCAGCAGCTGTTTGCAACCCCAGCCCCAGGAGGAGAGCCAGACAGCCAGGAAATCACCTGAGAGCTCAGCCCAAAGCAGCCACACCTCCACAGAGACGCTAAGCCAGGGGAACAGACACCCAGCCAGGAGGGTTGCCTTTCCCTCCCTGCAGTAGAAAAAACTGAGCCAGAACAAGAGTTGCACTGAACAACTCCTGAGTCACCTAGCCGTGCTTAGGAAAGAATTAGAGGACTAGACCAGCGCCTGCCTCAGATCGGACCATTCTGGCTCCACCCCTTTCTACTCTCTGCCACCGATGAAACCTTAAAGCCAGAGTCTCGTATTTAGCACATACTTTATAAGCTCCTACTTCTTGCCAGAGACCATACTACCAATGGAAAAATGAAACAGTGAGCCAACACTTTCAGTGGGTTTCATCCAAATTGCAGAGTTTTTAAAGACAAATATGGATTTCTGCACTACTTTTTTTGGTAGGTAGGTAGGTATGAGAGAAGCAGGAATTTAATCTTTTTCATGACTTCTCACTTTCTACGTGTTTGCTGTGTTATGGAAGTCATTCTTTCTCTCTTTTCATCCAATACTTAAAATTTTTGAGCTGCAGAGAGCCTCATTCTAGTAGAGATGCCATTTTTCTGAGTACCTTATTTAGCGTTGTCTCCAAAGAAAATGACATCTCCGGGCTTGATATTGATTTGGAAAAGTCAACTGAAACCTTAGGTGTTTCTCAACCAGAAGCTGTTAAGTGTTAGAGAACTTCCAGAAAGATTGCAGAAGAATCACAACTGAATCGTCTTCCTATTTTTTATTTTTATTTTTTTTTCAGTAGTGGGGATTGAACCCAGGAGCATTCTACCTCCCAGATACACCCCGAGTTCTACTTTTTATTCTTTATTTTGAAACAGGGTCTCATTAAGTTGTGGAGGGCCTCACTAAGTAGCTGAGGCTGGCCTCAAACCTGCAATCCTCCTGAGTCAGCCCCCCAAGTACTGGGATTACAGGTGTGCGCTACCACACCCAGCTTGACCTTTCCGTTTTATCCATGTCTCCCCTGCTACCACTTCTTGTTAACTTAACAAGAAGTTTATAGAAATTATTTATATAGCATCCCAAATCTCCTGAGTTTATTTTACTCCTTAATGATGTTAAGAGCATTTGCAATTTTTTGGACTATTATAATTTCGCTTGTGTCTCACTGAATGTTTGCTAATAAATTTAAATTCCCAAGTCAAAGCAAATAAACAAATAGATAATAAATAAATAAATACAGACTTTCTGGGTGCGGTGGCACAGGCCTGTAATCCCAGCTACTCAAGAGGCTAAGGCAGAAGAATTGCAAGTTTGAGACCAGCCTGAGCAACTTCGTGAGACTCTTTTCTCAAAATACAAAGTGAAAAAGGATTTGGGATGTAGCTCAGTGGCAGAGCACTTCTGTAGCATACGCAAGGTCATGGGTTCAATCCCCAGTACAGACAGAAAGAGAAAGAGGGGAAAGGAAGGAAGGAAGGAAGGAAGGAAGGAAGGAAGGAAGGAAGGAAGGAAGGAAGGAAAGGAAGCCAGTCAGTCAGTCATGGTGGATATGGTCAATCCAATATAGCCTAACTAAAGATTTTTGTTTTGTTTTATTTTTATGGTACTGGGGATTGAACTCAAGGGTAATCTATCTCTGAGCTACATCTCCAACCATTTTATTTTATTATTTAGAAAAAGGGTCTCACTAAGTTGCAGAGGGCCTCACTAAGTTGCTGAGGCTGGCTCTGAACCTGTGATTCTCGTGTCTCAGCTTCCCAATTACTGGGATTATAAGCATGTGCCACCATGCCTAGCTAACTACAGACTTTTGAAAGTGTTTTTCATGACTGTCATAGGAAGATTAGCAAAATAAAGCAGCAAAGCTGAGAAAGAATTCTCTTCCTTGTCAGTTTTCACTCAGTAAAAGATAGGATGCAGAGGGATATATTTCTATATGTGTGTGGGCTTTATATATATGTGTGTATATATATGTATATATGTACAAGAATATATATTTTTTATTTATATTTTATTTATATATATATTTATATATTAGAAGCAAGAATATATATATGTATATATATATACATATATATATTCTTGCTTCTAAAAACAATTAACCTATTATTTAGCAGGATATTGTTGTATTTATGAATAACTTGAGAGCAGAAGCCAAAGGTTTTATCCCTGCTTCTCAGTGCCTGGCAATGCACAAATTGGGTATCAACATTATTAGACTGAATAAGTGAGATTCTAGATTCTCTCATAAAATTCCTTTTCAAGCCAGGCATGGTTGTGCAGGCCTATAATGCCAGTTCTTGAGGGTCTGAGACAGGAGGACAGCATATGGTAGCTTACCAAAATCCTGTTTCAAAAATAAAATAAATATCTGGGCTGTATTGGTGAATGCTTGCAATCCCAGCATTTGGGAGGCTGAGACAGGAGGATCGCATTCAAGGACAGCCTCAGCTACTTAGTGAGGTCCTTTGCAACTCAGTGAGACCCTGTTTCAAAATAAAGAATAAAAAATAGAGCTGGGGGTGTAGCTGGGAGGTAGAATGCCCCTGGGTTCCATCCCCAGTACTGAAAAATACATACATACATACATACATACATGCATGCATACATATATACATACATACATCAGACCTAGGGGTGTACCTAAGAGGTAGACTACCCCTGAGTTCAATCCTCAGTACTCCCACCCCCACGCATACACACAAAATTCCTTTACAGATCTACACACAGAAGAAAGCCTGAGATTTAGCATGCAGTATTTGAAATGGGAATTTGTTTTTAGTCTGAGGTCAGAAACCTCCACAGCTGAGTACTTTGGATAATGAAGGTCCTTTTTCTATATTTGCCCAGCCTGGGCTGGACACAGGCAAATGTCATATAATCTGCATTTAAACATTCTTTCCTTTCCATTTTAATGGTGTTTGTGTTTCCTGGGGTACATCTAAAAGTTTCAAAATATTTACTGTATATTTCTATGCTTTTAAGAAAAAAAAAAACCATAGTTTTCACATGCAAGTTATTTTCAGCAAGCAGTTCCTGTCCCGGAGCACAAAAGGCCAGATATAAAAACAAACAAGGGAGAATGTGCAGTTTTAACAAATGGGTCCTTAGGGATGAGTTTTAAAGCACAGCTTTTGTTTCCTGATCTAGCGGTTATTCTATTGCTTCACAACACTTAGAGAAATCCTGAAGTAAATGAGGAACATTTGAACAGTTTCTAAGGCTGACAGTTTAATTTTTTTCCCTGTTTTGTCTGTTGCTGCGGCCAATGTAATTAGGTCACAGCCATGTGAAAAGTTAGTTGGACAAGAAAAATTTTGGAATCATATGAGTGTTTTCAGGAAGATTTGTCTCTGCTAATGTTCACAAGGTCATTTGAACATGAAACTAACTCGCTCGCCCAACATAATTTAGAATAGTATGTTGATTCAAAAAAAAAGCTAACAGACCTAATACAAAAGGAAATAAGTGTTTCCATTTACTTTTAGATGGTGATTAGAGAAATTGCTTTTGAAAATAGTTTAATAGAGAGCCAGGCGAGATAGCACACGCTTGTAATCCCAGCATTCGGGAGGCTGAGACCGGAGGATCACGGTTCGCAGCCAGCCTCAGCTACTTAGTGAGGCCCTTTGCAATTCAGTGAGACCCTGTTTCAAAAAATAAAGAATAAAATATAGGGATGGGGGTGTATCTCGGAGGTAGAATGCCCCTGGTTTCCATCCCCAGTATGAGAAAAAAAAATATATATGTATTAACAGATTCACCACTGATTTTGAAACATATTTTTAAATTATACAAATTAGATGCCAACCCAACCCAAGAAGGAATCATTCCAATAGAAAGAAGAGAAAGGCTTAAACTCTCTCAGTCTTTTAGAAATGGCAGCAGAAATAAAATACCATCATGCATATTATGTGGGCTATCCTCTAATTTTATTTTACATAAAAGTTGTTTGTAATTCTTGGGTCCTGTGTACTTTCTAAGAGATTTTTGCCATTTATACCTGTAGATGAAAGTTTCTAGCTCATGGAGCAGGGATGTAGATCCCCATGAGACAGCACATGCATATTGTATGGAGGTTTCTGGTTTCAGACTCCAGTACCACTAACACACATACACACACACACACACACACACACACACACACACACACAATATACACATACATACACACATACACACATACACAATATACACATATATACACACATACACACATATACACACATACACATATACACATACACACACACATGCACACATATACACACATATACACAAATACACACATACATACACACATGCACACATACACACATGCATACACATGCACACATACACACATACACACATATACACACATACACATGCACACATACACATACACACATACACATATACACATATACACACATACACATGCACACATACACATATACACACATACACATACACACATATACACACATACACACATACATACACACATGCACACATACACACATGCATACACATGCACACATACACACATACACACACATACACATACACACACACGTTTCAAGTTTACAGATATATTGATTCTGTACTCCTAGAAATGTTAGGAACCACGGGAGTGTAGAGATTTCACAAGATAAAGATACTCATGTTTTCTGAAAAATCTTGATGTTAACTTGTTTAATTCTTTAATTAACTGGGTATCTTGATTTTATTTTTGTGATTAATTTAAGAATCTTGTATTTGAAACTTAAATACACCAGAATGAACAGATACAAAAGGCACAGTTTGACATATGTATTGGCTGAGCATAAAGGTCAAAATTAACAAACTTTCTAGAAGCACCATGGCAAATGTACAGTAGACTCCTTGTAGGAATTACGAAGGCGTTAGTGTATGGAAATGTGAGTTGCTCTCTGTGATGGAGCAGAGTCATTGTGGAGGGTCTGACTGGGTTGCAAAAGAATTTAAAGGGCCAGCAGCTCTTGAAGCATACACAAGATAGCTTTATTATTCTTCAGTAACATGTACTGGGAAGTATGGCATGCTAAATATTAAGCAATCCAAGGAAATTCTCTGAGTCCCTACCCAGTGATTCTCTTTCCAAATAAGATAAGTAGGTGAGATACACTAAAGAAACCAGGGACCTTTGGTCAGTGCCACGTTTCCAAATATCTACGACACAAATAGAACATTTAGTATCATATTTCAACCCCCATAAGGAAAAAATAAGAATAAATGAAATAGATGAAAAAGGTGGTAGGATTTTAGCTTGTTTTTTTTTTATTTTTAGAAAACAACAGGTTTGCTTTCTAAAACGAAATGTACACAGATAATCAGATATACTTATGCAAGTCTGCTTTTATGTATTAGTAGGGCTAAATTCAGAGTTTTAACCAAAAAATGATTTGTTAGTGAAAGGTCATTTTTCCTCAGTGGCATCGATGAACTGTTTTATGACATTTGACTCTAGAGTGGCCTCTTGTAAGACTGTTCTGGGATGCTCAGCTTTGGGTGGAATTTGGAGAATACTTGTAGCAAATCAATTCTATGTACACCAGTGTGATAGCAGAATTTCCTCTGACATGCTAACGATTGTTTGTTTATTTTGCAGGGCCTTTATGTTTTCGTGGTCTATTTCATTTTACACAACCAAACGTGTTGCCCTATGAAGGCCAGTTACACAGTGGAAATGAATGGCCACCCAGGACCCAGCACCGCCTTCTTCACACCGGGCAGCGGGATGCCCCCTGCTGGAGGCGAAATCAGCAAGTCCACCCAGAATCTCATCAGTGCCATGGAAGAGGTGCGCCCGCCCCCCTACAGCCTCTCTATCTCCTAAAGAGCTCAGGATAAATAATGCTGGGTGGCTTTTAAATCCTTTACCTATTGACATCCTCTGCGGTGGTCCCTGCTTTCCATAATGTTGTATTATACTTGCTGTCCAGTGCTTTGTATTCCCTACCCAGGGAGCTATCTTGACCAGCAGGAAATATTAGAAAATCAGACAGAGCAAAATTTGACATTTCCTTCTTCAAAATCTTTCTAATTTCACTTGGAAGTGACTGAATCTGCCTTAAGAAATGGTTTGTATTAAGTCAGATGTGGTGGCGCATGCCTGTAATTCCAGTGCTTGGGAGGCTGAGACAGGAAGACCATGTTCAAAGCTAGTCTCAGCAACTTAGTGAGATTCTCAGCACCCTAGAAATACCCTGTTTCAAAAAGTAAAAAAAAAAAAAAAGCTGGGTATGGTGGCGCACGCTTGTCATCCCAGCATTCGGGAGGCTGAGACTGGAGGATTGCGGTTCACGGACAGCTTCAGCTACTTAGTGAGGCCCTCTGCAACTTAGTGAGACCCTGTTTCAAAATAAAGAATAAAAATAGGGAAAGGGGTATAGCTCGTAGGTTGAATGCCCCTGGGTTCCATCCCCAAACACGCAAAAAAAAAAGGGGGGTGCTGGGTGGCATGTAGCTTGGAGGTAGAATGCCTCCGGTTTCAATCCCTGGTAAAACACACACACACACACACACACACACACACACACACACACACACACACTTTATAAAATACTATTTATTCTATCTCCTAAAGAGTGCAGGATAAATGATGCTAGGTGACATTTAAATCCTAAAATCGCTTTCACGGTCCTTTTTCTCTAAGCATCTCAACTCACTACTGTAATTCCAAGAAACACTCAGTGAAAAGAAAATAAGCTGAAACTGCTTTCCACTTAAATGATAGAATGACAGGTCTGAAGATGCTTCTGTGCTCCCCTTCTTTTGGTCTAAATATGAACTGTCCAATACAATAAACATTAGTTACATGAAACGAAATTTTAACTAAAAATATATTGGGGGATGATGCTGGGGATAGAACCCGGGGAATTCTACCTCTGAGCTATAACCTAAGTCTTATATTATTTTTTGTTTGGAAACAGGGTCTCACAGTGTTGCTCTAACTAGATTTCTGAGACTGGCCTCACACCTGTGGTCCTGTTGTAACCTCCCAAGTGCTGGGTTTTTAGGTATAAACCACAGTGCCCAGCTTTAACTAAAGTTTAAAGCATAAAAGATTCAGTTCCTCCATCACCCTGACCACATTTTTTTTTTTTTTTTTTTTTTTTTTTTTGCTACTGGTAATGGAACCCAGGGACATTCTACCTCTGAGCTACATTTCCAGCCCAATTATTTTTATCTTATCTTATTTATTTATTTATTTATTTATTTATTTATTTATTTATTTATTATTTTGCAGTACCGGGGAGTGGAACCCAGGAGCATTCTACCTCTGAGCTATATCCCCAGTCCTATGTTTTAGTCTTTTTAGTTTTTGAAACAGGGTCTCACTGAGTTGTGAAGGGCCTCCCTAAGTAGCTGAGGCTGCCATGAACTGTGATCCTCCAGTCTCCGCCTCCTGAATGCTGGGATTACAAGCGTGTGTCACCACACCCGGCCATATTTTGTTTTTATACTTTTATTGGTGCATTATAGTTTCACCCCCCCCCCGATCACATTTTATGTGCTCAACAATGATATGTGTCTAATACCAGCAGGTACTGAAGAGTGGAAATACAAATTATTTGAGTCATGATGGAAAAAAAATTCTATTGAGTAGTACTGGGCTAGATATTCAACTTTATATTGACTATTTTTTTTAAGGTTTTATCTTCTCCTCTCAAGTTTATTTCTGAAATCCTCTGGTCACTTTTTGCAGTATAAAATGTCCCTGCCATCTCTCCGAAAATCTTGTCATGGTCAGCAGCAGCTGTGACCATCCAATTCCTGGGCTGGAGCCGGAGCTCTAGTGTTCAGTTGGGGCATTGCGCAACCGCATAGTTGAAAGTGTGCTCTGCATTCCTCGGAGGCTTGGAATTGGCCTGGATCCAGCTGTCAAGGAGAGACTGTCTACATTCTAAAAAGCCTCACAGAGGAGGAAAAGCCCCGGAAAGAAAGGATTAAGGAGTCCTTTGCCAGTAACCTAGAGGAACACGAATGCGTAGGAACATTTCAGTAGAATTTAACTTTTAATTACATAATCAAAAACAAGAAGAGGCTTGGAAAGATCTTTTTTTTTCCAATTGAATATGTTTAAAATATGGTGTTTTATTTTTATTTATTTGTTTGCTTGCTTATTTATTTATTTAGATGCTGAGAATTAAACCCGAGAGCTTTCTATCACTGAGCTATGCCCCTAGCTTTGATTTATTTATTTATTTATTTATTTATTTATTATTTTATTTATTTATTTCGGGGGGAGCTTATATGGGTTTACTATACTCTTCCATTTTCTTTTCATTGTTTGAAGGGTTCCATAATCAAAAGTTGAGCAAAATCAACTGAAAATGGATAAGAGACTGGAACATTAGAGGAAAACAAATACAATTATAGAATGCAAGAACAAAACACATTAACAACCAGGGGCTAAGCAAAGAATCTTAAACAGAATAAAGGATCTTGATGAAGGACACGGTCTTCTAGTCAGCATCCCGCTTTTCATTTTCTTAGACGTGCATTTCATGGAACAGAGCTTTACATTTATTTGGTGGTGCTGGGGGTGGAACCCAGAGGCTTTCTACCTCCGGGCTATACTCCCAGATCTTTTTTATTTTATTTTATTTTATTTGGAAACAGGGTCTCACTAAGTTGCTGAGAGCGTCACTAAGTAGCTGAGGCTGGCTTCGAAACTGTGCGATCCTCCTGTCTCAGCCTCCCAAGCCCGGGGATTACAAGCATGCGCTGCCACGCCTGGCCAGAGCTTTACATTTTTATGAAGCCCAATTTATACTTTGATTTTAATACTTGTCTTAATGCTTTTATTGCTGGATTGTAATTATACATAATATTGAGGTTCAAAGTGATAGAAATATATACATACACAGCATTTCCCTCCCCACTTATACATATTATTGAGGTTGAAATTAGTACATTTTTACATTGTTTAATTTGAAACAGGGTCTCAATAAATTACTATGCACTGGTGTTGAACCTGAGATCCTCCTACCTCAGCCTCCCAAACACTGGGATTACATTCATGCGCCACTGCCTGGCTAAAATGTATTTGTTGTTGATGTTGTTTGTTTGTTTTTGCAGTACTAGGAATTAAATCAGAGGCATTCTTTTTTTTAATTTATTTTTATTGGTGCATTGTAATCATATATCATATTGGAATACAAGACTTGAGAGGATATACAAGCACACATCATCCAATTAGCCCTCATCCAGTCCCCATCCCATTCCCTCCCCCTCCCTAACTCTAAGCTATACCCCAGTCCTATTTTTTTTGTGTGTGTGGTACTGGGGTTCCTGGAAACCCTTCCACCTCAGGGCTATACTCCCAGATCTATTTTTTTTTTTTTTTTTTTTTGGAAACAGGGTCTCTTAAGCCAGAGAGGCTGGCTTCAAACCTGTGAGATCCTCCTGTCTCTGCCTCCCAAGCGCAGGGATTACAAGCATGCGTCACCATGCCCGGCGCTATTTTTACTCTTTATTTTGAAACAGGGTTTCACTAAGTTGTGGAGGGTCTCACTAAGTAGCTGAGACTGACTGCAAACCTGTGACCCTCCTGTCTCAGCCTCCCAATTACTGGGATTTCAAACATGCGTCACTATGCCCAGCTGAAAATGTGGTATTTTAGGGTAAGGGTTAGAAGTTTTCTCCATTTCTTATATTGAACAGTTTTATACCCATTTTACAAAAAATAAAGTGTACCTAGTGAATTTTTAAAAATTGTTTCCACACATGAAACAATAGAAATCTATATGTAATTTTAATACAGAAATTGTTTAAAATCACCAGATTAGATTCTTTTATTTCCAACAAATAATGATGAAATTAAATATCTTAATTTTTTTTGTGTGTGTGCTACTGAGGATGGAACCCAGGGGCATTCTATTTCCAAGCTACACCCCCCAGCCCTAATTTTTATTCTTTATTTTGAAATAGGGTCTTACCGAGTTGCAAAGAGCCTCACTAAGTAGCTGAGGCTGTTCGAGAACCACAATACTCCTGTCTTAGCCTCCCAAATGCTGGGATTATAAGCATATGCCACCATACCTGGTTAAATGTCTTAATTTTAAAACAAATAGCCCTTTTATCAGCTCTGTAAAAAGATATAGATATAAATTTTACATGCTACTCAAAGTAAATGTGTATGCATTCATATTATGGTTTCTTTTCCCCCTACCCTAACCCTAAAAGGTACCACCTGACTGGGAGAGAGGATCCATCCAACAAGCCAGTCAAGCCAGCCCTGATTTAAAGACAAGTCCACAAAATGGCACCACGTTCCCTTCTCCTGCAGGATATGGCCAGGGGTCACTGATAGCTGATGAGGAGTCCCAGGAGTTTGATGACTTGATATTTGCATTAAAAACTGGTATGTATGAACCCACAAACTGCAAGAGAAGTCAGCAATTTTGCTAAGATATGATTTGTATCCTCTTCTCATGATTTTTCAAAAGTATCACCAGTCACCCTTAGCATATCCTGATTCTCATGACCCATCTCTAATCCTAGAAAAATGCCAGGATATTTTGTTCTTGGCACCAAACATAACACAAACTGAAAATAATTTACAGTTTTCTTTGAAGAAAGAAAAAGACAGACTTGAAATGCACACATCTCTGTCCTGGAATCTTACTAGAACAAGATCCTATTAAGTAAAATTCAGTGTGAGACAGTTGGTAGAGATCTCACTGAGAGAGCTTTGCCTCTGAACTGCCAAAGAGACTCCTGTGTGTGTGTGTGTGTGTGTGTGTGTGTGTGTGTGTGTGTTACTGTGGATTGAACCCAGAGGCATTCTACCTTCAAGCTACACCTGCTAGCCTGATTTTATTTCTTATTTGGAAACAGGATCTCGCTAGGTTGATGAGCCTTGCCAGTTGCTGAGGTTGTCCTCAAACCTGTGATCCTCCTATCTCAGTCTCCCAAGTACTGGGATTGCAGGCCTGTACAACCATGCCCTGCTTTTCTTATAGAGTATTTTACAAGCAGAAATGTCCAAAGGCAACATAATGAGCAATGTGCAATTCCTTAGTTTCAAAGTGTCATGTGAATACTGTATTTCATTGACTTTATGTGTATATGGTCAATCCCACTCAACCTGTGACCCCAATGAGTAGCTCTTACAGAGAAGAGGAATATAGTTCTCTAGACCCCAATTCATCTGCAGGTGATGCTGGAAATATTCTAAGTCACACAAAGGATCATCGGAAACCCAGATGCTCCCAGAGAAAATAGTTAATATTATTTTTCTAGTGTCTTGAAATCTACATTAATAGGATAGATATGATAGATGCTTTATTTGTCAAAAATTTATTTTAATGTTAAAAGATGATCATAAAATAATTTCAGGTATCTTCAAGTCCTATATGAAGGCATTGTACCTCTGAACTACACCCCAACCCTTTTTATTTATTTTTTTTTTGTTTTGAAATAGCATCTTGTTTGGTTGCTTAGAGTCTCATTACTTGATGAGGCTGTCCTCAAACCTACAATCCTCCTGTTTTAGCCTCTCAAGTACTGGGATTCCAAGAGTATACCACCATTCCTGGCCTATATGCAGTTTAAACATTTTTCCCTGAGAAAAATGTCAAACCGTCAACTGTTATAAAAAATTCCAGTGAAATTTTATTGTAGAGTTTCTTTTCATTGGTGCTAGGGATTGAACCCAGGGCCTTGCACATACTATGCAAATGTTCTACTCCAGGCTACACCCAAACCCACCAGGGAACATTTAATTCCTAGATATTCAAGCAAGCAAGAAGATAAGTCCATGCTCAAATGAACTTATTTAAATATTTATTCAAAAGTGTATTTCAGGCCGAGTGTGATGGTACATGATTGTCATCTCAGTACTTGGGAGGCTAAAACAGAAGGATCACAGGTTCGAGGACTGCCTCAGTAACTTAGTCCAACTGTCTCTCAATATAAAAATAAAAAGGGCTGGGGGTAGAGTTCATAGATAGAATGTCCCTGGGTTCAATCCCGGTACCAACAACAAAAAAAATCAATTTCATTATATTACAGTTTGATTATTAGCCCATAAAGTATATTGTTTTGCTGGAACTTTTTATCGTTGTAAAAAAAAGTTACATTATATATTAAGACTTATAAAAACTTCCTAGGAATAACATCATATTTTTATATCTCACATCTTTCAATTTGCCCATCTTCAGGTGATTAACAATGATGACTCCACAGAGCACATCAAGGCCCCCTGGCTTTTGTTCCGTCCTCTCAACCAGAATGTCACGGTATTTCACCAGTCCTGTTAAGAATAGCAAATCCCACAGAAACAAATCAGAACTGACCCTTCATTTACAATAGTGCTTTATGTAAATAAAACCATGGTAGAAACTGTGGAGAAATAATGAATGAATGAATGAATGAATGAATGAATGAATGAAACTTGGAGCTTGGTAGGAGGACTACAAACATGAGGTAAGGAAGAATAAAATTAGTGATGCAGAGAGTTGTATGTTATTGAGGAGATCAAGGTGGGAACTTTCTCGTTGGATTCTTCGGGAATATGTAGGTTCTAAAAAGGTATGGAATGGAGGGAGGGCATTATAAACTGAGAGAACAGAATGAGTCAAAGTACAGAGGTTTAACAATGTGCCGCCTGTTTGGGGAGAAGTAACACTATGGAGAAGAGGGAGACAGGAGCTGGGTGGCGGGAGGCTAGCCAGGTGGTTCCCCTGCAGTCAGGAACCCACGAGAGCTCTGCAGTTGGGTTTCAGCAGATGCCTTCTTAAGCTACTTACAGCCGGGCGTGGTGGCGCACGCTTGTAATCCCCGCACTTGGGAGGCGGAGACAGGAGGATCGCGC
Source organism: Muscardinus avellanarius (assembly GCF_963383645.1). Lineage (NCBI taxonomy): Eukaryota > Metazoa > Chordata > Mammalia > Rodentia > Gliridae > Muscardinus > Muscardinus avellanarius. The sequence continues at coordinate 77,307,945 of NC_137786.1, forward strand.
GGGTTCGAAGCCAGCCACGCTGGCGTAAGAGACCCTGTCTCAAAAATATAAAATAGGTCTGGGAGTGTAGCCCGGAGGTAGAAGGGCTTCCAGGAACCCCAGAACCACCAAAAAAAAAAAAAAAAAGCTACTTACAGTCACTCCTAGAGTACCTTGACCAAGTATACGTGTGTAATGGCAGAGATTCATAATTCAGATTACCATTTTATCAGCTCTACCAATCCAAAGAGACCTGCTTCACTTCATTCAACCTGGTGTTTCTGGAGCACACCGAGTGGTGGGTTCATCTGAGAGCAGCTGACCACTTGCTGAGACTTCTGCATGATATTGAAATGCTCTTGGGTTGTCATGGCCAGGGGTGAGACTCCACACACAATGAGTCAAGCCAGGGAGGTCACGGAGGAGAGGTGTGGCACGTTCCCCCGGCTTCTGCGGCAGAATAACTTTCATGATAATAGGATGGTACATCTAGAAGCAGCATCAGAGAAGCTGGGAGGCTATTACCATGGTATGAGGGAATAAGGCTGAGGGAGTGAAAACAAGTGAGAAGAACAGAAGAGGATGCTGAGGAAGGATGAAGAGGGCAAATGGGAGAGCTCCTGCGGTGGCTCCGGACCACTCAGGAGGAGTAGGTGCACATTTGCTTTGTTTTGACTTGATTTTCTTATTTGAACGAATTTATTTTTATTCAACATACATTTATTGCATGCTGATTCTATAAACGATGTTACACAGTACTAAACAAAAGAGAAAGAATGCTAGATTCAGTAGAAGCAGAAACAGCATTGGATAAAAACGTCCCACCAATTCTCAGGAAAATGATTAGATCAGAACTTTCCTAATAAGTTAAAAGTGGTTGGGCATGGTTGCACACACTTGTAATTTCAGTACTTGGGAGGCTGACACAAGAGAATCACAGGCTTGAAGTTAGTTAGGAAGTTAGCAAGGCCCTCTTTAGTTTAGTGAAACTATTTCAAAATAAAAAAGTAGGACTAGAGAATGTCACTCAGAGAAGGAATGCCCCTGGGTTCAATCCCCTGTGACACACACACACACACACACACACACACACACACTCACACACATAAAGAAAGAAAAAATTGCACAGAAAAATTCTTTCTTAGCTGGGAGTAGTGGCGCACACTTGTAATCCCAGCATTTGGGAGGCTGAGACAGGAGGATCTGGGTTCGCAGGCAGCCTCAGCTACTTAGTGAGGCTCGTTGCAACTTAGTGAGACCCTGTTTCAAAATAAAGAATAAAAAAAAGTTGGGCTGGGGGTATAGCTCGGAGGTAGAATGACGCTGGGTTCCATCCCCAGTACTGCAAAAAAAGAAAAGGAAAAATTCTGTCTTAAAATGAAATAATTAAATGTACTTTTTATGATTTTGATTTTCATTTATACTGTTATTGGTGCATGCATTGTAATTATACATCATAGTGAGATTCAAAGTGATACATAAATATGCACACACATCCCTTGGTGCGTTCCCTCGGTGTCCTACCTTACTCTCTATTTCTCCCTCCCACACATCTTAGTGAAATTGGTAGTGATACCTTCATGTATGGAGCACTAGTTTGTTGATTTTCTTACAGGGGGAAATAAATGAATTCAGGCATAGACACACTGGACCTATGTCTCCTGAGTTTTCAGGTTGCAATCCTAGGTGAGGGGGGGACCAGGGTGGAAGACAGCATTTGAAAAGCATCAACTGGGAAATTATAGTTACAGCCATGGAAATGAATAATATATCTAGGAGAGGGTAGAAAGAAAAGAGATGAGGAGGGGAAGAAACAGACAAGAAGGGAAGGAAGAGAAACAAAAACAACATCCCAGATAATAACTGTATTAAAGAATGAATACAAAGTCAGGCGGGGGACCAATGCCTGTAATCCCAGTATTTGGGAGGCTGAGACAGGAGCATGAGAAGTTCAAGATTAACCTCCGCAGTTACCAAGACTCTGAGCAACCAGCAACACCCTGTTTCAAAACAAGACAAAATTTTAAAAGTGCTGGAGTGTAGCTTAGAGGTAGAATGCCGCCTGGCATGGTAGCACACATACCTGTAATCCCAGGACTTTGGAGGCTGAGCCAGAAGGATTGCAAGTTTGAGATCAGCCTCAGCAACATAGCAAGATTCTCAGCAACCTAGTGACACCCTGTTTCAAAACAAAAAAATATAAAGGGTAGGGGATGTAGCTTGGAGCTAGAATGTCCCTGGGTTCAGTCCTCAGTGAGAGAGAGAGAGAGAGAGAGAGAGAAAGAGAGAGAGTAGAAAGAAAGAAGGAAGAAGAAGAGGAGGAGGAGGAGGTGGAGGAGGAGGAGGAGGAGAAGGAAGGAGGAGGAGGAGGAGGAGGAGGAGGAGGAGGAGAAGGAAGAGGAGGGAGGGGAGGGGGAGGGGGTAGGGAAAGGAAGGGAAGGGAGGAGAGGAGAGAGAGAGAATAGGAGAGAGACCATAGAGATACTCTAGCAAAGTAGAAAGAAAACTAAAGAGGATAGAGAGTTTTGGGAGACATGGAATGATCATCTGCATTAAACACCCATTAGAGTCAGATTACAAATCGTGCTCAGGGCACACTCTCCCCAGACTCTACACAGTGTTGTCGGTTGTCGAGGTCTAACAATGGAAACAAAACAAAATTCTTGGAGCATAATTAAATTAGATCCGCGTGCTATATATATATATATATATATATATATATGTAATGAGTATTAAATGCATTTGGTTCAGGAATGTGTGGAATGACTTGCTTACTTATAGATTTAGGTTAGCATTCCTTAGAGTTCCCTGAACTCATTAGGAAGTAAATACTTTGAGAGATCAAAATAACAATCTCTCACATTGTTCCCTTGTATTTTTAGAAAAGACACTATAATAATCAAGTGCTACCTCTGCCCAGAGGTGCTTCATCATGGGATAGGGTCAAACACAGGAGCAGTCCTCATGCCATCCCGTGATCTCTAGGCCAGATTCGGCCAAACAAGGTGTTTCCTCTGACTCATATGACATTTTAGTGTTATTTTTAACTAAGGTTAAGATTTCAGAGATACCCATAAAGTCCAGAATTTTAAGCAACCGGGTACTTGAAATCTAGCATAACATTGCTTAATGAGAGCTGAGTAAGGCTGCCCCCTTGGACAGAGCTTGGTTTGTTCAGTGCCCGCTATACTCATGTCACTGGTTTATTTGAGTTTTAAACCCTGGGCCATCTCAGGGTTATATTCACTATGGCCCATTCTAAGTCAAGTACAGCAGACAGTAGGCCTTGTGAGTTGGTCTTCTTTAAACCCCTAAACAACTTTAAAAGTTCTCTGCCCTTTGCACATATGTAAATTAGCATCTAATGTTTTACATTATAAATATAAATAGAATCAAATAATATATAGTTCACTATATAATAAATTGTGGTGTATTTAAAACAAAAAAAAAATATTTTATTTTTTGGTACTAGGGTTTGAACTCAGGGGCATTCTTCTCTGAAGTACACCCTCAGCCCGTTTTACTTTCTGTTTTGAAACAGGACCTATCTAGTTTGCTCAGCATCTCACTAAATTGCTGGGGCTAGGCTCAAACCTGTGATCTTATTGTTTCAGCCTCCCAAGTACTGGGATTACAGGCATTCACCACCATGCTTGGCTAAGCATTTCTTTTATAGAAAGAAATGGAAATTTTACATCATCCTCATTTCTCTGAAAACTTGTATTTCCATTGTGCTCTCTCCACGGAATTTTATACATAAGAAGAATACAGATGGAAGTTAAAGATAGAGGAATGTATTCCCTTAACCTATCTTCCCATCCTACCTTTATGAAAAGGCCTCATGTGCCTTCAGTTAAAGGAATCTCAACTTGAAGCCTTTGTTTCAAGTCAGGGGCCTTCTGTACTCCAAAGCCACCAACCTAGAGCAACACGTGGCACTAGCTTGTGGGGATGTGGGAGCAGCCAGCTCCCAGACTCACCACTGGCTTCATGCAAATCACTTACCGCATCTTCTCATCTCCCCTAACTGGGCTGGACTTCTCTTTTCCCTTCCACCTCAAAAATCCTACATTGCAAAGATTTTCTTATTTTCATATAACAGTGTCTACAGGATCCCTACTTTTTTTACTTAAGACCACAGCAGTCTCCTACAGAATCCTTCCTGCGCCCCAGACTCTGTGGCAGGCCTCCCAGTGTTCATCAGATTTGCAGCTGACCTTAGAGAATAATGGAAATTGAGACAAAAATGGGTGTTTGGTATTCAATAGCCATTCTTTTTAATCTTCTTTTTAGTTTTAGGATCATTCATAGTAATGTATACCATGAACATGAGCAGGCTGTAAAATGTTTTACCACAGTTTTCATATTTGAGTAGAATAATCTTAAGGACTCAAACCTTTGAAGTAAAAAGCATCCATCCCTATTTTTGGGACCTCAGCACTGTGTTAGCTTCAGGTAGGAAGAAGTTTGTTTGTCCTTCTTTGCTTGCATCAGCTGTTCATCGAGTGTCCTATGTGTACATCCCTTCCCCCAATTCCTGCACTAAAATAAGTGACAGGGAACATATAATAGCCAAGACAGAGCTGAATAATTCAGAAGTAAGTAAGGTAGGCAGCATGATCCTTCTAAGCACACATTTCACATAGAAACAGAAAGAGTGGCCAGGTGATAAGTTGAAATAAGAATTGGTTGGGCCTAGCTCTAGGACAAAGCTATGTTCTGAAAAAAAAAAAAAAAACTAGGATTCATCTCAGGAACTTATTATAAGATACCTCAGTCGATGCTCCAAATGGGATGGCTGGTTGGATGGATGTGTGAGTTGATGGATGGATGATTTTCAGGAAGGGGGATTAAGGAGGCCTCTCAATAGCTATCAATACCATTTTCTGTGCCCTTTAATAACTCATAGAACTCATTATCTTTTCATCAGTACTTCAACATCTAAGTATTTTAGTATGTGCTCAAATTTCTCCATTATAATGTGGAGTTATCCCTGTTTCCCCCTAGTTGATTATATATTGGGCAGCTCTGTTACTTAGCCCTTCAGCTCCTGCTTGCGCAGGTCAAGAGGCTGTGGGCCTCAGGATCTCAGTTACCTTCTCTAGAATGGCCACTCTCTTATTAGTTTGGTGAGGTTCACCCAAATTGGACAGTCCCCTGTCTCCTGGTAGAGAAGCGTAGGCCCTTTGTCCCTTAAAGGCCTGAAGGCAAACCCAGATGTTACCTCTAAGAGCCAGATGGATGTCATGCAGGTTGAGGAGGGCTTGTAGAGAACAGGGACAAAAGGGAGGCGGGTGTCATAGGTTTGATGATGATGATGATTTGCATTGCTGAACTGTAGACTCAATGTTGCCAATATTTATTTTTTGATGAGAAATAGATAATCTTATTTTTTAAATGTTAAGTGTACTACTTCTTCAATTTTAGATGCTTCCTAAATTTTACAAATGCACTGTCACTGGAAATATTCTAGTTCTTAACTTGAGGAAAGAGATCACGGGTGCTTATGAAACATTTTATTTCATGACCTTATCTATAGGGGAGCCATAAAACTTATCCAAATCAGGGAAATTTGGAAGAGTCAAGGGAATATGATTAATAATTTTGTCAGGTGTACAGACTTTTCAAATATCGCGTGCTCAAGCTTCCAAGTTTGGATGAATGGTAAAAGAAGTGCTTGTAACATGATGCAGAGAGGGCGCCTTGAAGGATCCATGGAAGGACACTTAGGCTGTAACTAAGTTTACTTAGGACTAGTTAGCAGACCGATCAGTTCCAGAGAAGGTTCTCCAATGGGCAAGCATTAGAATACACCTGTTTGGTATAGTAGAGCCAGATTCTAGCATCTGAAAAGCCAAAGCAGAAGGTACCAAACTTGATGCAGAAGGCAGCAGGGACTACTATTTGTTTGGAGAAGAAGAAGGCAGGAAAACACAGTCTGCTCTAGAGGAACAGCAGGTGCTAAGATGGAAGAGGCATTTCCAAGAAGTAGAAAGCAGAGCTTAGCTTATTAACACATTCAACAGACATCTTTAAAAGATTTGTACCAGTGCATCCTGACTAGACATCATGGTGAGGTTTGAAGTGCTATAGACTTGCATGCTCACAGGACTCGGTGTGTTTCCCTTCCAATACCACCTTGCTACCCGCCCTCCCTATGCATGTTAATGAGACTGGTAATGATACCTTCATTGCATGGACAGAGCATGATTTGAACTGATTCTTTCATCAGTTCTTTTCCCCCTCCCCGCCTCCTTCTCTCATCCCCTTTCACTGTACTATTAGTCTTTCCTCAATTAACTGAAGTCTTTTTTGTTTCCTATTTTTCTCTGTAGCTTCTACATATGAGAGAAAACATTTGACCTTTGACTTTCTGAGACTGGCTGATCTCAGCCTAATATTCTCAACGAACATTTACTGAAATCATGCGGTGTTCTAGGCACTCAACTATGAGATATGAGACAGAAATAGAAAGGACCTAAGCCCGTGGGGGAGGCAGGGATTTTAAAAAGGAACCATCATGTTTCCCCAAGGCAACAATACCTGAGTTGAGATTTGAAGGAATCATGGAACTTCCTTGAAACAGATTAAGAGGATGGGAAGTGAGAAGCTCTTCCTAAGCAAAAGTGTCAGGAAAACAATGTGGCATGAATAAAAGAGTGGCTCAGAAATGCTCGCGGGACAGCCAGGCTTGGTGGTACACATTTGTAATCCCAGTACTTGGGAGGCAGAGACAGGAGAATCACAGGTTCAAGGCCAGCTTCAACGACTTAGCAAGCCCTTCAGCAACTTAGCAAGAACCTGTTTCAAAATAGGGCTGAGGGTATAACTCAGATGTAGGATGCCCCATATTCAATCCCCAGAACCGCCCAAAAAGGGGGGCTAGAGAGCAAGCAATGGTCAGCCAGATCCTGGTGGCTTTGAAGCAGGGCTTGAGACAAGGCTTCTGGTATAAGCCAGCAGGAAGAGATGTGAAAGAAAGCAGAAGAGCTCAGGAAAGGGCCCTCAGATCAGAGAGCAGGAAGGAAGTGGAGTTTTAACAGCAGCCTTTAGCAGAGAGGGTGGGAAGGACAGAGGCCCAGGAGTGGGAGTGCTTGGCTAGAAGAAGCATTAGTGGGTTCCTACTTCCTTCTCCAAATAGGTTAAGCTAAATTCACCATCTTCTCAGAGCTACCAACTCTGCAGAATCGAGTTCCTCCATCACAGTCACAGAGGGACGTCTCAGCTGAGGGCAACTAGTTTTTCACTTTGCTTTTGGTTTGCAGAGTCTGGTGCCAGACAGACGGAGAGGAGCTGGGATCTGTGACCTCTGGTGATTCACCCAAGTGCATCCTTTGACCACATCCTCATTTTCTCTCTCTTACACACACACACACACACACACACACACACACACACACACACACACACAGAGGGGGGATAGGACACACAAGAGAGTTTATACCATCCTTGACATTACAGAAAATTGGGTGTTTGTCTAGCATAGTTTTCCGAATTTTGAAAAACAATATTTTTTAAAAGCAACGAATAGTGACACTTCCTCAAAAGAAAGATTCTGGGTGCTGTCTGTAGGTAACAGCAGCTTACCTTCATGAGATTCTTGTCTGGGCACCGTGGTACATAATTATCATTACCTTGGGATCACATCTGATCATTCAAAACCTGTGTCTGCTGGGCCCTGAAGGGAATCAAGATGTTCTCCAGGGCCTGCCTTTCTTCAGAGATCATTGACCAACACTGAATATCTGCTGACTGAGCTGCTGGATTCAGAGGAAGTTGTGGGGTGGGATGTTCTATGTTTTCTTTCTGTGTGTGTGTGTGTGTGTGTGTGTGTGTGTGTGTACGTGCATGCACACGCATTACTTCTGATTGAATGCAGGGGTACTCTACCACTGAGCTACACTCTCAACTCTTTATTTTGAAATTGGATGTCACTAAGTTGCCCAAGCTGGCCTCAAACCTGTGACCCTCCTGTCTCAGTCTCCAGACTGCTGGAATCCCAGGTGTGTGCCACGGCACCCGACTGGTGTTATGTTTTCTAGCAACAAATCCTACCCCTCTGCTGAAAAGAAATCTGATAACCTGCCAGATTTTCCTATTTCAACAAGCCATTAACAGGAGTGCTGTTCTTGGTGGTAAGTTAAACACGTTCAGTACGTGGAAGCAAAAAAGGGAAAAGACCCCACAAATTTGCATCTTTAGACAATAATTTCTATTCTAAAAACTACCAAGGTCAATTTCAAGTATAGTTGCATAATTGTTAGGCATTAATATCTATTCTAAATGTGTAGTGAATTTTCTTACTGACATAGAAGCAAACATGTTTCAGCTTAATGTGCTATGATCCTCCATAGTCCACAGCCTTGACTTCGGTTCTGGATGTCGTGGCCTTTAGAGTCTGTTCTTCTTTTTCCTTGCAGGTGCTGGCCTCAGCGTCAGTGACAATGAGTCTGGCCACGACAGCCAGGAGGGAGGCACCTTGACTGACTCACAGATCGTAGAGCTCAGGAGGATACCCATTGCTGACACCCACCTCTAGGGCCTCACCAACCGTTAGGACGAGGCTGCTTTCCTACTGTCTTGACTTGTACTACAACTCTATTCAATTGCGTAATGGGGATTGTATTGTGAGTTGTATTGATTAACGTACAAGTTACTGTCATATTTGGAATATAAATTACTTTTATTTGTGCAACCTGAAAATTCACTGGTATCATGAAATACCGGATCTATTTAGGTCAATTAATAGGCTATAAATATTCCAAGAATCTTAGTTGATTTTTAACCCTCCTACGTGGCTAACATTGTTTAATGAAAGTAATAATAAAAATAATAGAATTCACTTGGTATCATCCAGACTCATTATTTATTAGTGTGTATGGGGTACTGGGATCAAACCCAGGGGCATTCTACCTGTGATCTATACTTCTAACCCTGTTACTTTTTTTTTTTTTTTTTTACTTTGAAAGAGTCTTGCTAAGTTGCTGAAGCTAGCCTCCAATCTGCTGTCCTCCTGTTTCACCCTCCCAAGTGCTAGGATTACAGGCATGCACCACCACACCTGCAGGCTCACTATTTAGGTTGAAATGTTGCACATGGGCAAAAAAAAATCAAAGTCTGTCTGGACTATGTCAAGCACCTGTGTCCTCTAACAGGATTATTTGATCCAGATTCAAGCCTTCAGTGCATCTAGAAGACTTCAATTCCTGAGATCTGTACATTTCTGGTGCGCTGATGGTCCTGCACCTAAGTGCTGACAGGGGATGCTGCGGTTGGCATTGCCTTTCATTAACAGTATGTATTTCTGCTCATTCTGAAATCAGGGATCTGAATTCTTTCCAGAATGAATGTTCTGTCCTCTGTTAAAAATAACTCCACCATGTCCTTTCGCACAGCTAAGAAGAGGATCATTCAAACAGTGCAGAGTTTGTTTTGGAGAAAAATTTCTTGGTTTGGCTTTTTCAGTCTTTCTTTGTCTTGGGATGAGAACACAGTCTATCCTAGAGCGAGCACTGCAGTATTGGAGATGAGTTCATTGACAGTGATTGCAGAAAAACCATGAGGAACAGAACAGGATTGAATTGAGGAAGGCTTTTTGACTTTTTGTTTTGGAATTCCTAAGTCTTTTTCAGAAAACTAATTTTATCTTGAGAAAATAAATTAAAATTAAAAAATCTAAGAGAATATTTTGTTCTGTTAGTAATGTTCTTTAAAGCCATAACTTAAACATCCAAGTACTTGATTCTTGCTAGTAAGTGTGGCTTTCTATTCTATGGAACGTGAATCATTTATCTTGACAAATTGTAAAATGGCTTTCAGTGTATGATATTGCACTCGAAATATTCCCATTTCAAGTTGGAATGAAAACAATTTTTGCAGAATTGGTTACCATATATAAATGGAAGGGGGAAATTTTGAAATTGTTAAACATTCAAAATTCATGAGCAAGCCGGGCGTGGTGGCGCACGCTTATAATCCCCGGGCTTGGGAGGCGGAGACAGGAGGATCCCGCTGGTTCGAAGCCAGCCACGCTGGCTTAAGAGACCCTATTTCCAATGAAAAAAAAGTATAAAATAGGTCCCCCCCCAAAAAAAAATCATGAGCAGATTTTACTAAATTTGGGGCTTAGGTGATGATTAAGGAAATATGAGTGATCGCTGTGTGAAATCCTGGCGTCATAATCACTGGTATATTTTTTTTAACTGGAGATTGACTTCTACTTTCAAGCTATACCTCTAGCCCTATTTTTTAATTTTGAAATAGGGTCTTACTATGTTGCAGAGGCCTCAGTAGCTGAGGATGACCATGAACCTGCGATCCTCATCTTTTAGCCTCCCAGTATTACAAGCGTGCGCCACCACACCCGGCAACTGGTAACATTTTTAGCAGATATCAAGACAGTCAACTGTCCAACATAAGCAATTGTGGATAACTATTTTCATTTCTATATGTTTTCAGAATTTAGGGAATCCTGGCCAAAACATAAATAAATAAATAAATAAATAAATAATAAATAAATAAATAACCATGACCGATCCAAGATACTTCTCTTACTCCAGGCTTCTGGAATTCTATTGCTGTCTGAATTGCCAACTTGATAAGGAATCAAAAGGACCACCTGCCACTGTTCTTTTAAATACTGGAAGGAAAAAACCATGGTTTTTAGAAACCACGGTGCTAAAGCAAATAAACTACATATGCCTATAGCAGCAATAGTTTGCCATCCTGTTTCCTCCCAGTGTAGGCTAATAGGGGACACCTGCCAGGAAAGTACAGCTGTGTGGAGAAGAAGCAAATCACGTCAAGTCCTCAGGAATGGACACCGAAGGGCTGGGACTCTTTCAGTAAGTCTGATCTTCTTTTTATCCACGATATCTCAGCTTTATTGCGATAGAAATCTTACTCTTAACTCTTCCCATTTAAAGTGTACAAGTCAAAGAGTACAAGTCAAAGATACTAGTGTGTTATATGATTGTGGTTTCAAAACAGTATGAGTATATAACTGTGACCTAACATTAGCATTTTGCCCATTTTAAGTGTACAATTTAGTGGCATTAATTAAAGTAACAACGCAATTAAAGTCACAAACCATCCTCTATTTCTTTTTTTTCTGGTTTTTTTTTTTTTTTTTTTTTTTTTTTTTTGCGATACCAGGGATGGAACCCAGGCACATTGTACCTCCAAGCTACACCCCCAGCCCTATTTTTTTATTCTTTATTTTGAAATAGGGTCTCACTGAGTTGCAAAAAGGGCCCCGCTAAGTAGCTGAGCCTGTCAGCAAACTGCGATCCTCCGGTCTCTGCCTCCTTAATGCTGGGATTACAAGTGTGTGCCACCATGCCTGGCTTCTATTTCTAAAATATTTTCATCATTTCCAACAGAAATTCTGTATTCCCCATCTCTATTACAGTTTCTTTCTTCTGTACAGAGACAGCTAACATTTCTTTGGCAGTGTCTTTACTTTGTGTTTTTGTGATGTCTATTATTTTTTTGTCTTATGTCTTCAGGATTTTTTTTTTTACTTTTGCATTTTAGAATATTAAAAGTAAAAAAGGATTTTTCCTAATTTGAACATAAATTCAGAGGGGTGTGCAGCTGTGATATGGGATGACGATAAAACAGGTGGAATTCCTATGCCAAGTCAGGTGACCCCAGATGAAAGAATATCTTAACAAATAGAACACAGAAAACATTTTATTCTGGAATTTTAGCTTTGAGTTGGTTTCTAAGATGTTTTAAGGCTTAAATTATACTTTCCACGTCTACCAGTTCTGACCAGAAAAGTTTAAATGTGGGCAATGAAGGTATGAGTGGAAAACCGAAACACTATTCAGCAGGGTAGCTCCCAAACAGTTTCACCTATATTTACCAGTACTTGAGATTCTCTTTGATTTTAGCTTTAAAATGTCTGGTATATCTGGCTGATGGTAGTTCTCAATCAGATTAATAAGTGGTGTTGACCTTCTCAAAGTGTCTTGCTGCCAGAACCAGCCTCTCCTAGACAACTTGACCTTGGTAAGAACATAAAACACTCAAAGAGATTTCATAGGTTCTGTAGGGCCCTTTAATTGTTAATGCGATTGACTTGCTCCCTCCACACTTCTCTAGCAAGTCAAAGGACCACATTGCATAAGAGTAGAAGTTTTAGTAAATGGACTTAATTATTGAGGCTACAAAGTCCCCTGTTACCTTGAATCTATTTTAGTCTTTCATACTAGATAGGGGAATGAAGTACAATTGAGACGAGTGGAAACCTTACTGATAAAATTTAGTTGATATGCTGATTGCTTTTATACTCAAAATTTCTCATCCACCCAAATTTTATTCAATAAGGAAATTCAAATTCAGGCCTGAGGATACACCTCTGTAATCCCAGTAGTTGGGAGGATGAGACAGGAGGATTGCAGGTTCCAGGCCAGCCTCAGTGACTTAATGAGAACTTTAACAACCTGTGATTTAGTGAAAACTTTAATAACCTGTGAGAGACAGTTTCAAAATAAAAAATATAAGTAAACAGAGCTGAGAGTATAGCTCAGATATTGAATGTCTTTGGGTTCAATCTCCAATGCCAAAATAAAAAAGTTATCCAATACTATAGTAATAAAACTAATATATCTTTACAAAAGATATCCTACTGGCATTATTAAACCATTGCACATACAAGTTAGCTTATACAGTGAAGACTATAGTATTAGTAGTGAGAAAACTTTATTTTCATTGCAGTGGGTAACTAATCAAATCATACTACAAATTATGTGACAATCTCAAATAAAAGTTTACTATACTGGAGATAAAGGATTGAGCAAGGAACATATTCAAAACGACCTAGATCATTACTAATACTTCAGTATCATTGATTTATAGTTAACAATATCATTTCCTAAAGTAAATTGCATAGTTTAGGAGGAAAAAATTAAATGAAGAATATCCTGTCATCTATGCCAGTGGAATGCTGTTATCAAACACTGTTGCCATGGTGCTCGGGAATGCGATAGGATTCCTCTGTTCAGTCCTAGTCTACACACTGCAGTGGTCCTCCAACTGAGTAGCTATGACCATGAAGATACGAGTGGAAATTCCTAAAAATGGCACAGCTCAAGAGAAATAGCGCTTCTACTACATACAATAGTGTTTTCAGTCCTGGGAATTTCTTATGTGAGTAAACATAAGTAATCACTGTTTCCTAGTAAACCCAATAATTCAAACTTTTCAGCAGTCAGGGTGAAACTATACTTTTACCTGTACCAACCTTGAGCAAAGTCAGAAATGTGGAATTGTTTTAAAATGTTGAAACATACAGCTAGCATCTGTTTTATAACACTGATGAAAGAAAGTGTTATGGTTAGATAAAAAGTGTCCTCTAAAGAGCTAATTTACTGATGTTTGGAGTTGATATAATTGAGTCTTGAGGGTTGTAATCCCAGCAGTGGATAAATCTATTTGTCTGGGTGGTGGCCTGGGCTGGTGGAGTGTGGCTGGAGGGGTGAATCCCTGGGGGTGTGGCCTTAGAGGTTATTTATGCTTCCTCCTCCCCCTACTCTCTTTCTCTTGCTTCTGGCCTCCATGATGTGAAGAATATAGCCCATATTCTCACTCTCTCTTTACCTCCTGCCGCCATACCCTGAGATCCATGATCCCCAGCCTCATATGGACTTAACCGGAAACCATAAAAAAATCTTCTTTTTTTAAGTTATATGATCAATCTTTTATATTATAGCTGTAAGAATATTGACTAGGACAGAACTTGGTACCAAGAAAGTAGGGTCATGGCTATATCTAAATCTGACCATGTAGATTGTGACTCTTTGGAACTGCTTTGTGAGAGAAAATTAGAAGGGCCAGAATGTGGCTAGAAAGGCAGAAAGTAGAGACTGTGTTCAAGAGATTTGCAAAGGCAAAGATGACTCCACAGAGAAATGGAGTAGAGGCCATGTGTTACACTTTGGCAAAGAACTTACCCACATTTTAGCCCATGTCCTAAGACTTTGTATGAGACCAAATTAATGATTGACTTATTGATAAACTAGTGGAGGAAATCTCAAAACAGCAAAATATCCAAACTGCCTTTTGGATATTGAGATCCACATTTAGCAAACTGTATACCAAATTTCAGGAGCAGAAAGAAAAGCAGAAAGACTTTATAGATTTGCAGTTCAAATGGAAAGGCATATGTATAGCTGGAGTCCAGAGAGATGATGTCATTGAAAGAAGCAAGGTGGCTGAAAGGAAGGAGGAAGCAGTGGCCATGATGGAGGCGGGACCAGTAATGACCATGATGGAGACTGCAGATGGAGTTGGGGTCAGGGGCAGCCCAGATGAAGTTGGAGCCAGAGGTGAGCCAGATGGACTTGGGGCCAGTGGCCACCTAGATGGAGTGGGCCCAGGGCCTGTGATTAAAAAGTCTCCAGTGGTAATGATTAAAGAGAGCATGACTACCTTTCCTGTTGGTGGCCCATCTCGGAGCCTACATAATGCTGGCTTTGCTAGACAAAGGGGACCATGAAGGTTTCTTCCCAGATTTCAAAAGGTCTGGGAAACCAGGCAGCATTTGGCAGCATCAGAATCCCTGCAATCAGGCCTAAATAGGGCACTTTGTCAAGTTGTAAGGGTGAAGCCAAGGTTGCAAGAAAAATCCCCAAAATTTAGAAATTCCAGAAACATGGAACAACCATGAGGAAAGGTTGCAGGCTGCGTACCAGAGAGCCAGGCTGGAAGAAGCAGTAAACCACCCTTTGCGATCAGCCAGTCTGCAGCGGTGGGCTGCCCAGGCCCCTTAGAGATTGCTTCTCACTCTCCTGTGCTGTGTTTGCCAGAAGTGGAGCTGCAAGATCAAATGCTTGCCATGTTGGATTCCATTGCTGTTTTGATTTCATCCCTTCTTTCTATGGCCCTATGGCTCACTTTGGGGCGGCAAATGTATACTTTTTGACTTATATATTGGATGCATGTAACTGCTTCGTTTTCAGTCTTCATTGTCTTTTACAGGGGCTCACAAGAGCTCACCATGAGTCTCAGAGGCGGCTTTGGACTTTGGAACTTTTCAGCAATGCTGGAACTGTTAAGATTGTGGGAACTCTTGGATAGAACAAAATCTATTTTGCATTTTGAGGTGGGCGTGAACTCTTTAGGGGCCAGCGACAAAATATTATAGTTAAATATAAAATGTCCCCTAAAGAGCCCATTTATTAATATTTAGAGTTGATTCAATTTAGTCTTGAGGGTTGTAATACCAGAGTTACAGTAGATTTAATGGATTTATCTGGGTGGTGGCCTAGGCTGCTAGGGTGTGGCTGGAAGTGGTGGATCCATAAGGGTGCAACCTTGGGGATTATATATAGTTTCTCCTGCCCCTGTTCTCTCTCTTGCTTCTGACCTCCATGAGGTGAGGAGCACAGCACGTGTGCCCTCCCTCTCGCTGCCTTCCACTGCCATACTCTTGAGACCTGTGGTCCCAGCTTCACATGGACTGAACCCCAAACCATAAGAAAATAAATCTTCTCTCTTCTAAATTACATGGTCAATCTTTTACATTAAAGTAGTGAGAATGCTGACCCAAACTGAAAGAAATGATGCAAGTAATTTTAGCATGACTTATTTTAGCGATGTAGTATAAGTACATTTATTTCAGAGAAAAGGATATGTGTTTGTGTATAGGATGAGGATATAGGAAAAAGTGCTGGAAATTTATCATAATTTTCACTATAGTTTTTACAATGCATGGTTATAAGACATTTTAAAAAGCTGATTCGCAAAGTATAAAAAACCATCTATCATCCTGCCTCATCCTTGCTGTCTATAGCCATCAAAAATCATTTTGAAGACTTTTGTGTATTATAGGCATTTAATTTGAAAAAAGCAGTACGAATAAGAATATAAACTAGGAAGGTACTCAAGAACCATCATGGCATTTTGGTTCCTTTCCTCAATGTCTGTCAACACATGAGTGTTACCAATAAGTGGGTAGTTTTCCTTTTGAAATGATCATCTTTATCCTCAAGTTTGAATTATTACAATTACAATCCTTGCAGGATGCCCTTCATTTTTAAGGCTGTATGTATTTTATCTTATGCATGTATCACATTTTATTTTTCCAATCATCTGTCAGTAGATATCTGTTGTTTCCAAATCTTGGCTATTGTGAATAGAGCTGTATTAATGTGACAATGCTAACATCTTTTTAAGATCCTGATTTCAATCCTTTAAGATAAATACCCAGAGGTGAGGCTGCTGAGCCATATAATAGTTTTACGTCATTTTTGGAGAAACCTCCATAAAGGCCACACCATTCTGTATTCTCCTCAATAGTATGCAAGGGTTCCTTCATCACATGCCCAACAACAACTAAAAGTAAAAAGTATAGTTTCACCCCGACTGCTAAAAAGTTTGAATTATTGGGTTTACTAGGAAACAGTGATTACTTATGTTTACTCACATAAGAAATTCCCAGGACTGAAAACACTATTGCATGTAGTAGAAGCGCTATTTCTCTTGAGCTGTGTCATTTTTAGGAATTTCCACTCGTACCTCCATGGTCATAGCTACTCAGTTGGAGGACCACTGCAGTGTGTAGACTAGGACTGAACAGAGGAATCCTATCGCATTCCCGAGCACCATGGCAACAGTGTTTGATAACAGCATTCCACTGGTATAGATGACAGGATATTCTTCATTTAATTTTTTCCTCCTAAACTATGCAATTTACTTTAGGAAATGATATTGTTAACTATAAATCAATGATATTGAAGTATTAGTAATGATCTGGGTCGTTTTGAATATGTTCCTTGCTCAATCCTTTATCTCCAGTATAGTAAACTTTTATTTAAGATTGTTGCATAATTTGCAATTAAATTGAAACAACTGTTTCAACTGTTATCTTTTTTTTTTTTTTGTAAGAATCATTCTGACAGATGTGAAGTCTTATGTGATTTTTATTTGTATTTCTCTGGTGACTAGTGACATGGAAAATAGAAAGATAAATACTACATGATTCCACTTATGTGAGGCATCTAAAGTAGTTAAATTAATAGGCGCCAAGTTTGGAATGGTTATTGCAAGGGATAAGGAAAAAGAGGGGAGTTATTACCAACAGACACAAAGATTCAATTAAGTAAGATGAATAAGCTTTTGAGATTTGTTATATAACATTATACCTATAATCAACGATAATGTATTATATGCTTAAAATGTGTTAATAAGGGAGATCTCATGTTAAATATCCTTAACACAATTAAGTTATTTTAAAAAGTGATAACAGGTCTACTTAACCACTATTTATGACTGCAGGTGTTGGCATTGCATAGAGAAGAAAGTTTAAAAAATTGCTTTAATTTCTCATCTTAGGCTAGAGGTTGTAGCTCAATGGTAACGCACTTGCTTGGCAAGCACCAAGACCTGCGTTCAGTCCCCACATGAGAACAACAAACATCCAATCTTTTCTGGAATGCCCACTAATATTTTACAGAACCTCTGGAAACATCTATAGAACCAACATTGAGAAACCTGCACTAGACTATAAATATATTAAAAGTGAGAAACTTTTTACATTATTTTAGTATCTTAAAAACCTAACACTCTTCCAGGAACAAAATTGATGCCAAATAAATATTTGTAGAACTAAAAAAAATCATCTTTATTCTAGTAGCTAAATTGAGAGCCTCACTTTTTATTTTTTATAGATTGTTACAGATGTTTAATGTTTATAAATTGTTACAGATGTTTCTCTTAAAAACATACAAATGGAGGCCTGGCGTGGTGGCCCACTCTTGTAATCCCCGTGCTTGGGAGGCAGAGACAGGAGGATCATGCAGGTTCAAAGTCAGCTGTGCTTGCTTAAGAGACCCTGTCTCCAAATAAAAGATATAAAATAGGTCTGGGAGTGTAGCCCGGAAGTAGAAGGGCTTCCAGGAATCCCAGTACCACTGAAAAAAAAACAAAACAAAAACAAAAAAAGCATACAAATGGATAGTAATTATTGAACAAATCAGATGCCATATCATTTTCATGTTATCTAACTATTTTCAAAGATATAATTTGTTAAATTATACTTGTAGTCATTCTATTTCTTGGTAATCTGAAGAGTCTTGAAAGCTGTTCAAGACCTGTAACAAATGTATTATTTTCATTTTGGATATAGCCTATTGTATTAGTTCATTTTCTTTAGCTATAATAAAATATTCAAGACTGAGAAATATGAAGTAAAGAGGTTTATTTAGCTCACAATTTTGGCAGCTAAAAGTTCAAGATAAGGCAGCCCCCTCTGATGTGGGTCCCTATGACTGTATCACATGACAGATGTAATCATGATAGAAGCTCATAGAAAGGGAAAGATAGCACAGCAAGACAGAAAGCCAGAGAGTGATTCAGGGGCCAGGCTGGCTCTTCGATAATAGCTTGCTTTAAGAGAACTCCTTCCAAGCCAGGAGTGGTGGCCCACACTTGTAATCCCATCATTTGGGAGGCTGAGACCGGAGGATCGCGGTTCGCGGACAGCCTCAGCTACTTAGTGAGGCCCTTTGCAACTCAGTAGGACTCTGTTTCAAAATAAAGAATAAAAAATAGGGCAGGGCTGTAGCTCGGAGGTTGAATGCCCCTGGGTTCCATCCCCAGACCCGCAAAAAAAAAAAAAAAAGAGAGAGAGAACTCCTTCCACGAGACCAGCATTGATTCCTCCAAGGGCAGTGATCACAATGACCCCACATCCCCCTAGAGCCCACCACCCTGCCATAGCTACACTGAGGGCCGGGCCTCCAACACCTGTCTCTTAGGGAAACACCATATCTGAACCCCAGCACCTGTGTATCAGGTTTCAAATTAGAATAGTTTGGGAGGGTTTTGTTTGTATGTTTCTGTGATACTAAAGATTGAACCCATAGACATTCTATCTCTGAGCTATACCCCTAGCCCTTTTTTTATTTTATGCTTTGAAACAGGCTTTCAATAGGTTGCTAAGAGTCTTGCTACATTCCTGAGGCTGTCCTCAAACCTGCAAACTTTCTGTCTCAGCCTCCCAAGCACTGGGATTACAGGTGTATGCTACCATGCCTGGCTACTAGAATCGTTTTATAAGATTATTAGAGGTAGAAGGGCTGAGAGCAAAAGACAGAAGGTGATATTCACTCTACATTTTATTACTACTCCATGACCTGTCAGTCACCAGGGCTTTGTGTGAATATATATATATGTATATATACATTGTGTGTGTGTGTGTGTGTGTGTGTGTGTGTGTGTGTTTTGCTACCAAATTATTATAATCTACAAAGTCTCTTCCATTTACTTGGCTCCACGACAGAAAGTTAGAGAAGTGTGTATTTGTCATTTCATGGCTGATTCATTATCCCTGCACTAAATACATTTAGATTAACAGTCCACACTGTAACACTTAACCCTGGATAACTGGCAATTCCTAGTCACATTAACCAAGGAAAAATTAATTATACTCTGAAGGTTAAGGAGGCGATCTCTACCAGATTGTCAGTGTCCACGGTTCAGAAATACATGCTGATGTCTTCATAAATGAACAGTGCTTCTATTCCAAACTGTTAGAAATTTATTATTGATAACAATGAAGACCTTTCCATATCCAGCCATATTTCTTAGCTCAAGGAGACCCAAAAAATTATGCATTGAAAGTCATTGCTTCTTGTCAATCACCAAAGTTAAGGCCAAACTGAGAAGTAGATCTTTCTGGCAAAGGAGAAAAAAAGCTTGAAAAACTAATGTGTGTGTGTGTGTGTGTGTGTGTGTGTGTGTGTGTGTGTGTGTACTGGGGACTGAACTCCAAGCTACACCTCCATACACCTCCAGTACTTTTTTTAATTTTTGCTAATAGTCTTGCTACATTGCTGAGGCTGTTCTCTAACCTGCCCTTCTCCTGTCTCCTGTCTCAGTTTCTCAAGTACTGGGATTACACGTATGTGTGACACCACACTGGCTCAACTTAATTTTTTTAAAAATAAATATTTTAAGTTAACCACAAAAAGTTTAAATAAAATCCTGAAAATAAAATGCTATAAAACAGAACAGTAGAGGCAATTTTTTAAGTTAGAAAAATCACTTTTTTTAGGAACTGAGGATGGAACCCAAGAGCATTCTACCTCCAAGCTACACCCCACCCCCATATTTTTATTCTTTATTTTGAGACAGGGTCTCACTAAGTTGCAGAGGGCCTTACTAAGTAGCTAGGCTATCTGCGAACCGAGATCCTCCTGTCTCGGCCTCCCAAGTACTGGGATTACAAGCGTGCGCCACCACATCCAGCTTGAAAAAGCACTTTTTAAATGCGACATTTCCCCTGAATGAGTGCGCGCACAGTAAAGCAAGTTTTGGATCTTTGCTTCTTGTCTTCTTGTTCTCCCTTTCCACTACTCCTCATACAGACATACTTATTTTATATAAGAAATAATTTTTCAAAAATAATAGATTACATTTTAAGTAAAGAATGTTAACGTCTTTCACATCATGTGGAACAGCCCAATTATTGCTGTAAAAACAAAATTTCCACAAATGTAAAGATCGAGTTGTCTTTTATTAGCGATTATGTATCAGGCAGCAGCCCGCCTACAAAATGAGGAAACTCTGTTGTGCATAGTGGAACAATTGGTTTTTGTGAGGCAACTGGAGCAGGAATAAGGAAAAACATAACACAGAATAGTGGATGTGATAACAGGTTATTCTCCAGTAAGGGTTAAAGCAGGAGGTGCTAAGCTGGGCACGGTGGCGCATGCCTGCTCTCCCAGTACTTGAGAGGCCAAGAGGATCACAGGTTAAAGGCCAGCCTTAGCTACTTAGCAAGACCCTGTTTCAAAATACAAATAAATAAATAAAATTGGGCCAGCATGTAATTCAGAGCAATACACACACACACACACACACACACACACACACACACACACACACCACACCACCACCACCACTCAGGAGATACTTCTCTACCACTGAACATCTCTAGCCCTTTTATTTTTTATTTCGAGCCAGGGTCTTGCTAAGTTGCCCTGTCCATCCTTGAACTTGCAATGTTCCTACCTCAGTTTCCAGAGTTGCTGGAATTTGGGATCACAAGTGCGTGCCTCCTCGCCCAACCATTGGAGCCTTTTGGATTGGTTGTTGTTCATCTCCTGTTTTCTGGGAAAACTAGCCTGTTTCAGGACTTTCCCATTTTATATGGCTGCACTTTGATTATGTGCCACTTACGTAAGTGGTTTGGTCTCTTGGGGCATCTAGCAGAAGCTCAGTCAAAACTAAAGGTCTTTCATGGATCTTATTTACCATTGTAAATAAGGATTCCAATAAAAGATTAACTTATGTTAAGATGAAGTACAGCTATCCACTCGGCAGAAAGAAAATATATATATATATATATATATAATCTCCAAAATCTGAAATAGGTGATATTCAGCCAGTTCTTCCCAGAGCCCAAGTCACCAATGGGTAATTATTTAACTGATGGAAATTTCACATAAATTCAGGTGCCAAGGCCTGAATTAATCTCTAAACTAAGACAAAGGGGAAAGCTGAGGAATAAAAAAAAAAATAGTTTTTCTTTCTGTTTTTATCTTATTACTCAGGGTTTAAGATCGGTAACAGTTAAAATTTTTTAAAAGTTACTCCTTAACCTGGAGATGAAATGCTGAGGTTAGAAAACCCATGAAAGCCAAGGAACAGCTGGGTATTGTTGACACTAGACCATTCTAGAGAGTGTGGTCCTCTGTCTCCAGAGAACAAGAATGCTGAGATCCACTGCAAGAATGACGGTCCTTCTCCTTTGTTTATGCTCTAGCCCCATCCTGTGCCCACCTGTGTCTGTGTCTGCGTGGCAGGTGCTGGGGGATGCGAGGGAGAGGTGAGCAGGTGCTGTTCCTGAGCACTGGTCTTGGTCAGAGCATTAGTCAGGAGCCCAAATGACTGGCATGTCCTCACCATATGGAGCCAGCTTTTGTGCATGTCCCTTCTATTTCCAAGTTGGAAACACCAAATTATTTTTCCTCACACAATTTTCTCTCTGATCTCTCCTACCCAGTGTTGAAATATAAATTACATATTAAATGCTGTGTTTTTAGAAAATCATTTAGTGAACACCAACTCTGTTCCTGCCTAAAAGAGTTGGGCAGCAGTTGGTATGTCCTGCCTTCCAGGATTTTCTATAACAAAGTTAATATATTTCATCACAGAGCGGGGGTAGGAAGACACTCAAACCTGAGTGTTCCTAATGCATTTTGTGTTAGGAGCCAAAGCAAAAAAAAAAAAAAAAGGTTTTTCTGCAGCAAATGAATTATTTTGATGGAAGACAGAGTCACGGGTAGAGTGGAGAGAACCTTTAGACTCCACTCAACTTAGGAGAACTGTTATATAAAAAACAGAATGAATTTTTATAAGTCTAATATCAAGAGCAAACAATAAAAAGAATAAATTTCATTCAGGTTGAGAAATTACAGGTACATACAGGTACCTGGAATAAAATACGATATAAACAAGCCTTAAGATTAGAGAATAAATTGGACTTCTTTGGGGGAGGAGGTACTAGAGATCGAAGCCAGGGGGTTCTACCTCTGAGCTGCTGAGCTGTACCCTAAGCCTTTTTTTTGAGACAGGTTCTCACTAATTTGCTGAGGCTGGCTTTGAACTTGCTATCCTCCTGTCTTGGCCTTCCTGGTACTGAGATTGCTGGTGTGCTCCATCACACCTGGCTAGCTTGGGTTCTTTAGCACAACAAATGTTTCAGTCAAGTAGTCAAGGACGCACAAACTAAAATACTTGACAAATCTGGAACACAAAAGTATTGCCAAGAGACAGAAAAATTGTATATAATTTTCGATTAATGTCTGCCCATTTTACTGAAAGGTGATTTGTATCAAGCGACAGAATTATTCACTAAATGTTTACTTGGTAAAGCTTCCTTTGCCAGCACTTAATCGTTTTCTACAACTCCACTAAATTTAGCATGCCATGCTTACTTGTAAGCAAGCTCACACTCTGCTTCAGTGCTATAAGACGAGTACCTTACATTTCCTATTAAAAATGCACACTACTATATCACTTACTTTTCTTGGTTTCTAGGTACTAACGATGATCACATCTGCCTATAAAATTCTATAGTCAAAACTCTATATTTTGTATTTTTCCCAAGTTCCATCTCCAGAATACAAGGTTGTCCACTTGGAATCCTGATCCCTGTATTATGCAGCAGGGAAACTGGTTGACTGGTTTTCTTCTCCTTGGAGAACAACTGTTCTTCACAGGATTTAATGTATAAGACTGTGACCACAATTTAGAAACTCTAA
This sequence comes from Muscardinus avellanarius, assembly GCF_963383645.1. Taxonomy (NCBI): domain Eukaryota; kingdom Metazoa; phylum Chordata; class Mammalia; order Rodentia; family Gliridae; genus Muscardinus; species Muscardinus avellanarius. Next base: position 77,331,200 of record NC_137786.1, read on the forward strand.
AGATGACAAGCCTTTTAGCATCCATGATCTGTGCTTCTCTTAGCATCCATCTCTCTCCTCAGCATGGCTGTTGAGAACTTGAGCCTTTGGAGTGGACAGATGCCAGCTGGAAATATGATCCATTCCAGCAAGTTGGTTCCAGGTGTTTTTTGTGAGAAAATGTGTAGAAAATGTGTGGAACCCAAGGTCCTGTGGGGCAATTGGGAGACGCAATAGTTTCTTTCTGGTGTAGGTCTGCAGCGAGCAGCATGAAGCAGAGACAGGAATCGCTCACTTTGCCTTCTTCAAGGCAAAGTCAAAATTAAGCTCAGCGTGTCATCACATACTTACAAGTAACTTATGTGATCGCTCCTTATAAATAGACGTTGAGAGTGCCAAGGCTTCCAACGAAATAGGAAACCATTAAAATGGTTTGTCATTTATCATTTGAATTTAAGGGGAAACAGAGAAAATGCTGATTCACTTTAGGCAGTAAGTGACTCTTCAATGATTATAAAAGAAGCATAGATGATGGTGAGAGCTATTAAGCTCATTACTAAATCAGATAGACTTTTAAAAACATGGCTTCTACCATCACCCCTGATGGGAGTACACATGCAGATGGCATGCAAAGCAGCACACGGGACAGAGATTTAAAAGCAGTTTGATGGTGTTGATTAGTTGTAGTTCATAGTTATCCCACAGCTTCATACCAAAGAAGCAGATATCATGTGTTGTTGTTTTTTTAATGTAATAGTGGCGAGAAATGAGTGTACGGTGTGTATGCTCTTCCATTCGTTGTACAATTTTTTGGAAAATGAATTCAATGTAGAATAAGAGTTCTTGTGAAGTCACTTGAAAGAGAACACTTTTAGAAAATCTTTAAAATATTAGCAATTAAGCTGGGCATAGTGGCACATGTTTGTAGTTTCAGTGCTTGAGAAACTGAGACGGGAGGATCACAGGTTCATGGCCAGTCTCAGCTACTTAGTAAGACCCTCTGCAACTTAGTGAGGCCCTATTTCAAAATAAGGAATATAAAATAGGATTGGGGATATAGCTCAGAGGTAGAATGCCGGTAGGTCCAATCCCCAGAAGTGGAAAAAATAAGTAAATAAAAAATATTAACAATTAGAATCTGGGCACAATGGTAATCCTAGTACCCTGTAATCCTAGTACTTGGGAGTCTGAGATGGGAAGATTGCAGGTGTGAAGCCAACCTCAGCAACTTAATGAGACCATGTTTCTAAATACTCCTGTCTCAGCCTACCAAATTCTGGAATTATAAGTGTGTACCACCACGCCTGGCTTCAAAATAAAAAATAAAAAGGACTAGGGTACAGCTTGGATATAGAATGCCCCTGGGTTCAATCCCTAGTACCAAAATAAAATATGTTACATATATCAGCAATTAAGATGAGATAATTTCATAATACAACCCTAAGTTTATAGTGAACAAAAATAAAATTTAAATATATACAAGTGTATATACTCATATATAAATACATTAATATGGATATAAATGTATGTATACATAAACATATAACATACACACAAATTATACTTAGAATGCAAATATATATACACAAACATCCTTATACGAATATATATATACACGAATATATATATGAATATATATATATATATTCACATATATATATATCCTTATATGTATATATATATATATCATTAATAGTGTAATTATAGAGGTTTTAAAATTCTGGTTTTTCTATAATTTTCAAGTTTTCTACAAATAATGTGTGATATCTTTGAAATCAGAAAAATGCATGTATAGTTCTTTGGAAATTTTACGAACCCTGGATTTAGTAGAAGTGGTATTCAAGGCATGGGTTCTTTTTGCTCAGGCAACCTAGTGAAACAATTGCAGCTGATGAGATTTCCTGTCCAAGGCCTGCGGGCTCCTATTCCTGGCAGAGATGACACACTTGTGGAATCCGCTACATAGACGATGCGAGGGGACCACGGTTAGTCCACCCCGAGCCTCAGAACCACGGCCCTGTGGGCATTCCAGTCCCTGGGACCTCTAGCTCTAAACTCAGATTTCATTCTCCAGGAAATCCCTAATTTGGGTGTGGAAAAAAGGGGGAAGGAGTGGGGAATCCCCAGGCCAAAGGAAATGATTGTCCATGACAGTTGGAAGAAGGAACAAAGCTATGCTTTTATCCCAGGCCATGGTGCCGCCATGTCATAGTAAATAGGTAATGACATATATGTGATCGTCACAAAAGAATCATTCCTGGAAGAGTGCACATTTAGGGTATTTTTTTTCAGACTTTGGGATTTATCCCATGTTTCGGAAAGAAAAACCATGCTATATTTCAAAGCTTTCAGTTTTTGCTCTTCAAACATCCTGCAATTTCAAATCACTTCCAAATCTGATCAAATTTTCCTTTGTTGAATAGAAACTGACTTCTCAGTCACTCTTTTTAAGTACTAGAAGACCAAGGGGAGAGCTACCCCTCTCCTGCCACTTTCTCTGGGCTCTGGGCCCAGTGTGTTCCATCTTTAATTGCACACAGTCCAGACATTCTCCACATGCAGTGCTTTTTGCCACAGCATTCCGCCACCCTCCAGCTCAGGCTTCATGCCTCCCCAATATCTCCTCCTGGTGGTTTTTGTTTTTGTTTTTTGGTTTTTTTTTTTTTGGGGGGGGGGCTGGGGATGGAACCCGAGGGCATTCGACCTCTGAGCTACACCCCTGCCCTATTTTTTATTCTTTATTTTGAGATAGGGTCTCACTAGGTTGTGGAGGGCCTCACTAAGTAGCTGAGGCTGTCTGCGAACTGTGATCCTCCAGTCTCAGCCTCCCAATTGCTGGGATCACAAACCTGCGCCACCAGGCCTGGCTTCCCACTGGTATCTTGAAATGCATGTAGAATACTTTAGCATTCTTAAAAAGCATCCATATGTATATTAATATATTTATTTAAGAATTTGATATCTTATTTTTTCCTCTTAAAATTTTAAACATTTTCCAAACTTATTGTACCTCATATATATTCATATAAAATAAATGCTGGCAGTCAGGCGTGGTGGTGCATGCCTGTAATCCCAGTACTAGGATGGCTGAGACAGGAAGATTGCAGGTTGGAGGTCAGCCTCAACAACTTAGTAAGATCCTCAGTAAACTACGGAGACCCTCTTTCAAAATGACAAATAAAATCCTTGGGCCTAAAAAATGGAAAAAGTATAAAAGTACAAAATGAAAAATAAAAAGGACTGGGTGTGTAGCTTGGAGGAAGAATGCCTCTGGGTTCAATCCCCAGCACCACATACACACACACACACACAAAAAAAAAAAAAAAAAAATACTGGCATATTCTTTTAATTATAGTTGTCAAAAAATGTCAATCTCTTCTATACAAATCAAAGTACATTTAGAGGCATCCTGCTCAGGTCTAAAATTAGGTCAGTACATCTACAAAATGTTTTCTTTCTCACGAGGCCCTCTATGCCCAATACCATCTGTTTTATCTTGTCCTCCCACCAATATTCTCTGGTGAGCAATATTTTCCTGCTTCTGTATTCCTTTCTTTATTCTCCTACTGTAATAATGTCAGGAACAATAACAAAACCAAAGACATTATATCAGTCAGGATAATTAATACTAGCAACTGCAATAAACAAAACCCAACTCTCAGTGGTTTAACACAATACCCGGTCATTTCTTGTTTATGCAAAGTCCAGTAGCCTTATCCTCCAGACAATGACCCAGGACTGCTGACTCCCTCCATCCTGTGAGATCTCCATCCTCAAGGCTCTTGGAGTCCTTCATTTCTAGCAGGGTGAGATTGAGAGAGTGGAAGCTTTCATGAAATTCTTTGTGATCAGAATTAATAGCCCATTGGACAGGACGACCCCCGGTCATATGGTCCTCTCCAGATACCAGAGGAGCCAGGAGATGCCTTGAGTCATGAGTCAAGAAGCAGCGGATGTAGGTCAACACCAGCAATCCCTACCGTATGGACAGAGACCCTCTCTCATTTTGTTCACAATTCCCCATCTCAGGTGGCCAATGCTAACTCAATGCATGCTTCCATGCACACAATTATTTGACCATCCCAACACCCTGCTGCCTCTGCCCCACCTCTCTGGCATTTCATCTTAACCTACCCTGAGCTATTCTTCCCACAATCCCAGGATATCGTTCCCTGCTAACTCCCACTATTCTACTTGCAGTTCCAGGTAGGAATCAAATGTTTTCAAACTTAAATTTCTTGCCTCTGGTGGAGCACATTAATCCCTATGAACATTGTAAAGAATAAAAACTGAAGCCGGGTGTGGTGGCACACACTTGTAATCCCAGCATTTGGGAGGCTGAAACAAGAGGATTGTGCAGGTTCAAAGCCAGCCTCGGCTACTTAGTGAGGCCCTTTGCAACTCAGTGAGACCCTGTTTCAAAAAATAAAGAATAAAAAATAGAGGCCGGGTGTGGTGGCACAGGTTTATTATCCCTGTGCTTGGGAGGCAGAGAGAGGAGGACCACGAGGACCATGTTGGTTCGAAGCCAGCTGCGCTGGCTTAAGAGACCCTGTTTCCAAATAAGAAAGTATAAAATAGGTCTGGGAGTGTAGCCCAGAGGTAGAAGGGCTTCCAGGAACCCCAGTACCATCACAAAAAAAAAAAAAAATAGGGCTGGAAGTGTTGCTCAGAGATAAAATGCCTTGGGTGCCATCCCCAGTACTGCAAAAAACAAACAAACAAAAACTAAGTACAAAATAAGTCAAGACTACTAAAAGGTTGCATTCGTATCAACTTTTAGAAACAAAGGCCTATGACAAAGAAACTGCTAGAGACCTATGACAAAGAAACTGCTAGAGAAAGAAGCAGAAAGAAAAGCATATTTTTATATAAGACCAATACAAAATTCTTGAAATTTTGTGTGTCTGTGTGTGTTTTACTGAAAACTGAACCCAGAAGCATTCTATCTCTGAGGTTCACCCCCAGCCCTTTTTATTTTTTTGTTTTAAAATATGGTCTCACTAGGTTTCTGAGAGTCTCACTACATCACTGAGGCTGTCCCAGAACCTGCGATCCTCCTGTCACAACCTCCCAATTACTGGGGTTACAGCCATGTGCCACCACGCCTGGCTAAAATTTTTGAGATTCTGACACCTTCCCTGAGACTAGAAGGCAGCATTCCACAGGACAGGGAGCCTGTAAACGGAGCCTCGTGTCCTGACAGGGCAGTGCTCCAGAGAACAAGCTGCCCACGTTAACATGATTGAACTTTCTGATCTGAGGTCGGGGCCTCACACAGGAGTGAAAATGTCCTGAAAAACCATCTTTTATACTATATGTCACTGGACCAGATATTTTCTTTTCCTAGAAAAAAATAATACAACCACTGTGAAAATACCTCATTGCTTCTTCTGGAATTCAGAATCATCAGAAACACTTCTGGGAAAGACAACAGAGAGAAGTGTCTCTTTCTTAGTTTTTGCTTGTTGTATCCATCCAATTAATCATATAGAAGAAAATAAAATGTTTCTATCTTTCATGGAAACATAATTTCTGTCATTTAAATGACTCTTTGCCACTGCAGGACCTTTTAATCAAAATTATTCTATAGTTTTACACCAGGTCATATTTTTCTGATTTAGTGGGAAAATATAAGGTATCATAGTTAAGAGTGAAGATAACTTAGAACATAGTAAAAGTTTTCTTCCTGGGTTTTTGTTTTGTTTGGTTTTGTTTTGTTTTTGGTGGTACTGGGGTTTCTGGAAACCCTCTACCTCCAGGCTACACTCCCCGACCTATTTTTTATACATATATTTTATTTGGAAACAAGGTCTCCTAAGCCAGCACAGCTGGCTTTGAACCTGCACGATCCTCCTGTCTCCGTCTCCCAAGCGCGGGGATTACAAGTGTGCACCACCACGCCTGGCTTCCTAGGTTTTTTACTTACATAAAATCATAGATTATTCTTTTCCAAAAGCTGAAAAAAAAAATTTGTGTGAGTAATAAGATAAATTTTCACACAAATAACCAGTAACATGAGCTACACAGATGTTGTTTATAAATTCTTTTACTTGTGCCATTTCTCTGGAAAGTTATTCCATTTAGGAAAAAGAGAATCATTTTCAGTGCAAAAGAATAGATGTTTTGCCATTGGGGCCTTATTATAATATGCAAAAGATAAAGTTCAAGTCATTTTTAATGTTAACAGTCTAAGCTGCAAAATTCTAAATGACCTCATAATTATATACTTTTGGTTTCAAAAAAGACCCACCTGTAACCAGCTTCAGTGATGAGGGGTAAATGACAATTTATTACACAATCTTAGGGACATTTCATGAAAAATTTAAAACTATTTCTTTTGCTTATCTTTCCTGTTTCTCTGTCTATGTGTGTGTTTTTCTCTCTTTCCCTTTCCTCTCTCTTCTACTCCTTATTCCTCTCCCTTTCCAGACTAAGTCTCTGGGCTTCCCATTGAGATAGAAAAAAAGAAGAAAAAAAAAACTACAACATATACCAATATATCCTCCATGTAAGAGAGGACCCAAATTTTATTAGTAAGTGTTCTGTCAGTATAATAAAATACCTGTGATAATTATAAAGAGAAAAGGCTTATTTGCGTTTATAGTTTTAGAGGTTCCAGGCCAAGACTAGGTGAATTTGTTGCTTTCAGGCCTTGGTGGGAGTGCCAGATAGCAATGGTGGGGAACACAAAGCAGAGAAAAAAATGCTCACCTTGTGGCTAAAAAGCAAAAGGGCAAGAAAAGGCCAGGCTCCCATAATCCCTTTTGTTGGCACACCCTACTGATTAAGGACATCCCACTGGCCCCACCTCTTAAAGGTTCCACTACCTTCCAATAGCACTATGCTTGGAACCAAGCCTTTAACACACAGACCTTTCAGGCACATTCAAGATCCAAGCTATAGCGCCAACTACGTCCAATCTCTAAATTCCTGGAAATAAATCTCTGAATGTTCTAGCTTGAATTAGGCTCCCAACTTCTAATCAACTTTTACAGCACCAGTTCATTTCATACAAATGATAATCAGAAGCCCATCTCTGGTATAATTAAAAGAAAACATAATATACACCAATAAAAATGACACGAACAATATTAACTTTAAAGCCAGGAAAAGAAAGTTTGCACAAGGATTAATTTGCTACATCCAGTACAATTCTTTATTGATCTGATTAACTGCTTGCTTGGGTACCTTGTTATCTGTGATTCTAAGAAACTATTTGCAGGCCCAGGTTAAGGGACTAACTCCATCACTGGTTCCTATAGCCATCTCACAGCCATGAGGAAGATTCCCAGAAGACATAGTTTGGGATTTATATAGTCTTCTCACTATTTCTAGCTATCCAGATCCCACTAGTTCCTCAGTCTCTTATAACTTTATTTATTTATTTATTTATTTATTTATTTATTTATTTATTGCAGGTTTGGGGATGGAACTAGGGGCATTCGACCTCTGAGCTACATCCCATGCCCTATTTTTTTTTTATTCTTTATTTTGAAATAGGGTCTCACTGACTTGCAAAGAGCTTCACTAAGTAGCTGAGGCTGTCCGCGAACCTTGATCCTCTGGTCTCAGCCTCCCAAATGCTGGGATTACAAGCGTGCGCCACCACGCCCAGCTATCAATCTCTTATAACTTTGACTTCTTCCTTTAAATTTTTACTCATTCCATTCATCTAGGTATAGTGGCTCACACCTATAACCCTCGTACTTGAGAAACTGACACAGGAGAATCACAGATTTAAGGCCAATTCCAGCAATTTAGTGAGACCTTGTTTCAAAATAAAGTTTAAAAAAATACACACACACACACACACACACACACACACACACACACACACACATTTCTGAGGATTAAACCCAGGGACATTCTACCTCCAAACTATGCCCCCAGATCTTTAGTGTGTGTGTGTGTGTGTGTGCGCGCGCGCGCGCACTGACAAGTCCACAGTGATCTTAGTGGTGACAAAGGAAAAAATATCTATTTCTATAATCACTATATTATATTGCCACAAAGCTCAGCTTTAGGACTTAATTCACAAAGGACCTCAGCACTCAGCTTACAAAGACCAAGATGTGGACACCATTTCCTGAAGTTAGTCCTTTTTATCTGCTACAATGCTTTTTTTTTTTTTTTTTGGTGGTACTGAGGTTCCTGGAAGCCCTTCTACCTCCGGGCTACACTCCCAGACCTATTTTTACATTTTTATTTGGAAACAGGGTCTCCTAAGCCAGCGTGCGTGGCTGGCTTCGAACCTGCGCGATCCTCCTGTCTCTGCCTCCCAAGCACGAGGATTATAAGCGTGCGCCACCACGCCCGGCCTGCTACAATATTTTAAAACTTCCATACATAGTTTGTTTACTGCTAGTTTGTGTGATGCCAGAGATCCTGGATTAAGGTAGTGGGTATGTGCTCTTGCATAACAAACTATACGAAAATTTAGCAGCTTAAAAGCACTGCAAGCCAGGGCTGCACCTGCATGAGAAGTCACCCACCTGATGGCTTGACCAAGTCTGTAAGATCTAGTTCCGAGATGGCTCCCTCAGGCTGCTGGTGGAGGAGCTTCATTCATCACAACATGAGATTATCCGCCAGCCCACCGAGGGTCTCAGTATGTCAGCTGTTTTCCCCAGAGAAAGTGATCTGCCACAGTCTCTTTTTATGACTTACTCTCTAAAGTCACACACCATAAGTTTTTCTTTATTTCATTGGTTAGAAGCAAGTTGGTAAATTGAGCCCACAACTGAAGGAAAGGAAATAGACTGAAGCTTTTATGTGTGTGGTACTGGGATTGAGCCTAAAGGCATTCCACCTCCAGCTACATCCCAGCCCTATTTTATTCTTTTTTTTTTTTTTTTTTTTTTGGTGGTACTGGGGTTCCTGGAAGCCCTTCTACCTCTGGGCTACACTCCCAGACCTATGTTTTTTTATATTTTTATTTGGAAACAGGGTCTCTTAAGCCAGCATGGCTGGCTTCGAACCTGCGCGATCCTCCTGTCTCCACCTCCCAAGCGTGGGGATTACAATTTATTCTTTATTTTGAAATAAAAATCTCACTAAGTTGCAGGGTCCTGATATATTGCTGAGGCTGGTCTTGAACCTATGATCCTCCTGTCTCAACCTCCCAAGTACTAGGATTACATGTGTGTACCACTATACCTGGCTAAACTCAACATTTTGAAGGCAGGAATATCAAGTACTTTGTGAATGTATTTTTAAAACCACCACAATTATCTTTTTAGTGACATCTTCAGAGTCTACCTTTAAGCCAACAGAGTAGTCAATTATTTTTGACTGATAGCACTGTACAGTACTGACAATAAAAATCACCAAAATGGAAAGTCATATGATGTATAATTATAATGCCTAGTAAAAGTATAAGAAAGAGCAAATAAATCTCATAACTTGAAATTTTTCTTTTTCCAACTTTCCAAAAAAGTTTAATTTTATATGTTAACTGATTAGCTAATACATTTATCCTTTCCTCTAATAACCATTGCCTGGCCCTTATTTTATGTTAGATACTGTTAAATGGTAAAGGGATACAAAGGCATTGATAGAGTCTCTTTCCTAACTGCACATTGGGATCACTTGGGAAAGTTTAAAAATACTTCTGCCCAACTCCTACCCAGTGCAATCAAATCAAAATCTCCTGGAGCATAGGGCTTGGTATTGGTGTTTAGTATAATTCTTCAGATTTGTTTGCAATAAATGACATAAACAACTGAACTCAGTCATTTTGTCTCATCTATGGTCTTTTTGCTTCCATAATGGCCCATGATACAGAGTTTGCTTATGTAAAAATTACATAATAATGGGTGTATTTTGTGTTCATAGAGGTTCAGGACAGAGTTCAGGGGGAAAAAAAATCACAAGTTTTTCTCAACCCCTTGGCACATGGTCTGACTTTAGATGTTTGGTACATGAAAGTTATATTCTCATTTGCTCTGATTGATAGAGAGAATGCCCCAGATGTCACATCTGCTTCTACTGCTAGTTGTGACTAAGCTTATACCTAAGTAGAGCATAGAATTTCTCTCCACTGGGAAAAGAACAGGAATTCAAGAAACCAGCAAGAGGGCCCCAAAGATTCTCCAAAAAGGAAGACCTAGTTTGCCGACACAAGCTTTCTGGGAGTCTGGGGCCAAAGCTTAAGACCAGACAGTTGCCTGCTGACATAAACACTGCAGCCCAAAGCAGAGATGGAGACAGCCTCTCCCTCCTCCCCTCTTTCTGTCTAGGGCACTTTACTGAAGTCTTTCCTCTCCGACTGGATACAGACTCCTCTTGCCTCTGGGTGGAGCTGAGCTCAGTGGAAACATTATAATTTTGAAAACACCGCACCTATAATTGAAAAGATTTCCTAAGGCTTTTATGATCTTTTTCTAGTCATTGCCTTTTACACCATCCAAAATCAAACCAGCTGAATCCGGAACCCAAGCAGCAGCTGTTCAGGCTTGGCACCAAACAACCCTAGAGACTCGAGGCGTGGCTCTCCGGTAAAATCAGCAGCCCATGAGGCATCTCTGCCTACTTTCTAATTATTCCCGTTGCAAAAGGTCCTGAGTTATTTGATGAATCATGTCATTTTTATGGAAAAACAAACCAAAGTTGATAACAGATCTGTTGCCACGCACACAACAATCACAGCTTCCTAACTGGGGTCTGGAGGAAGCAAAACTGTACATAGTCACTGCTTTCCTGGGTCATAGGCAGCAAGGATGGTTATCAAACAGCAAAGACCAGATTATCTGTATAATATGTTCCAATGAGGGATAGGATTGGTTTTTTTCTCTTTGAATTTTTTTTAAATTGGAGCTATCATGGACCAAAGGTAGACTGATGTGATTGTGACTTTAAAAAATTATTCCTTAGGTAGTATTCATTTCATGTCACCCCTTCATGCTAGTCTGGTATGGAGCTGTATTTCTATTTTCTGTATTTCTGTCTTTCTAATAAACTTCTTTAAATCTTCAAAAAAATTATTCCTTATAACTTTGACTGTCACTTTTTAGTCTCTCATTATAACATAACACAACAATACTATTTTTTATCATCAGTAATATGCCAAGAATTATTTCCTTTCCTTTACATACTTTATACAATTTCACTAACTTTCCTAAAAGCTATTTACTACAATTATCTGTTACAAAAGAGAAAACTGAAGTCCAGAAAAATTACAATCTTTGCATAATAGTAATTTCCCCCTCAATATTCTTCTCTTTTCTCCTGCTTCTCTTCTAGCTTTCTTTCTTTTCAATTTTTATTTTATCAATCTTTATTTTCCTCTTATTTAACTCTTTTCAAGAACAAGAAGTCTAATCTTCAGAGCATAAAGCTCGAACTCAACAAGAATTCAAGAGCACTGCCTGAGTTGGCTTCAAGTTGCTGTTCAAAGGGGAAGGGCAGGAGGGAGCCAGAACAACAAGGGATCCTTCCTGCCCAGCCTCTCTTCCCCCATCACTGTCTCCAGAAGGAATTGGCTGGCTCATCTCGTGGCTAAAACAAGTTTGATGAACACATCAGCTGCGACAACACCTGCCCTGCCTCCCACACCCTGGCTTGGAGAGGAGGCAAAAGTCACACCCCTGGCCCCAGATGCCTTGTTGCAGTTAGCTCCCAACCACACTGTGCCGGGGGCCCAAGGACCTCCAAGAACCTGGAGGATTCAGATCTGTGAAATTTTAACCATTATAATGCTTCCGACTTATATAACCTCTTTCTACAGACTGTTCTCCCAGATCCTTTCATATAATCCCTTACCAGCATTTCATTTACCAGAGATATAAGACAAACATGAGGACAGTGTTCCCCTAAATTAGCCTGAGAACTTGATCTTAAAAATCACTACCTATTTTAATAATTTTCTAATTCATTTTCATGGAAAATTTTAGAGGACATGATGGCACATGCTAAAGCTATCTTAGACAACAAGTCTAGAATCATGGGCAGTTCCCCCCATATATATAAATCATTGATAGTCTACCAAAGCTCGGACTCTCCGGGCTGTCTGTGAAGTCTCTTCCTAAAACCTCCCTGAAGCCTCTACTTCCTTTCTAGACAATTCATGTATAGAAAAGAGCTTAGCCGGGCGTGGTGGCTCACCCTTGTAATCCCTGCGCTTGGGAGGCTGAGACAGGAGGATTGCGCAGGTTCGAAGCCAGCCTCAGCTACTAAGTGAGGCTCTCAGCAACGTAGTGAGACCCTGTTTCCAAATAAAATACAAAAAATCGATCTGGGAGTATAGCCCAAAGGTAGAAAGCCTCTGGGTTCTATCCCCACCAACACACACACACACACACACACACACACACACACACACACACACAAAGAAGAAAAAAAGAAAAGAAAAAGCATAAAGTCACAGGACTTGGAAAGACTTTTCTGTTTATGGAGAACTGGGAAGTGAATAGAGATCGTTGACCTAAGGGATTAATTAATCTTCACAGCTGGTTTGTGAATGATGACTATATTGGGCCTCTAGGATTTGTCAAGAGAACTTCATGAGATTAATACACTCCCCAGAATTTCCACTTCTAGTGGAGTTTTGTTTAACCTCTTGTTCTTAGCTGCCTGTATTCCTGCCAGAGTCCTAGCCCTTCAATTAGGTGATTTTTTAAATACAAAAAAAACCAAAATGTTAATTTATATATAGGACATTTAAGTTTCAAACTCCAATCAGATTTTTTTAAATTGGTGCATTGTAGTCATACATCTTAAGGGGATAAAAGATTTGTGTAGACATACATGCACACATCACCCAAATAGCCCTTATCTGATCCCCACCCCATTCCCTCCCCATCCCTCCTTCCCATGCTTGGCTTGGTGACTGACTTTGATATGTTTGTTTAAGTACATCAGGTGCTTTAGAGAGTTTCTCTCTTCCCCCCTCCCATCCCCACTTAGGTCGCCTTATCTGCTTCTCTATAGAATGTCCTTCTCCATCTATAATTCCTCCTGTTACCCATTTCTTCCTAGCTTTTGCATGTTAGGGAAAGCATCTGTCCAATCAGAATTTTTATCATTATATGTAACACTACATTGAGAAGCCCACATAGCTCCTAGTAACAACATCCATTTAGAAAGATTAATTGGTTTGTTTCCAAATGAAGTGGGTAGTCTTAGTTAGAGCTTGGTTTTTGCAAATCAGGCAGTTTTCTTCAGTACAATATATAAAATGTTTTTAATTTAAGTTTTTAAGGTAAACATATAGCTTATCACTTAAAACAAGATGATTTTTTTTTTGTGTGTGTGCGTGTGTGGTACTGGGGTTCCTGGAAACCCTTCTACCTCTGGGCTACTATACTCCCAGACCTATTTTATATTTTTATTTGGAAACAGGGTCTCTTAAGCCAGCAGGGCTGGCTTCGAACCTGCGCGATCCTCCTGCCTCCGCCTCCCAAGCGCGGGGATTACAAGTGTGCGCCACCATGCCTGGCAAAACAAGACAATTTTAAGAGGAAAATAGAATTCTATGAACAATCACACCAAATGACACATGTAAATATGAACTAACTAGGGTGGAATAGGGCACAGAAACACATAGATGGTCAACTCACTCATAAGTGAATATCTGAAACAGTTTTTCTCTGTCCTCATGTGTTTTTTTATTACATCAGAGTATGGAAATAATATTCATCTTTTTTATACTGAAAAATAAGTTTGTTTCACTTTCTTAAAAATAACAATTGTAAACTGAATATGGTACTGCATGCTTGTAATCCCAGTATTTAGGAGGCTGAGACAGGAGAACTGTAGGCTCAAGGCTAGCCTCAACAATTTAGTGAAACACTGTTCTAAAAATAAAACAAAATAAAATAAATGACTGGGCTGGGGTGTAGCTTGGAGGCAGAAATCCCCTAGGTTCTATCTCAGTTAAAAAATAAAAATTAAAAAAAATATATATAATATACATATTTATTTATTTATTTCAAGTCTCAGCCAATCTGTTTTAACTTTATCATATATTTTATTATATACATATATGTATGTATATATATATTTTTTTAAGAGATAGGATCTTGTTATTTTTCCCAGGCTTGCCTTGAACTCCTGGGTTCAACAATTATACTGTCTCAGCTGCCTAAGTAGGTAGGATTGTTGGTGTACACCTCTGTACCAGGCTCATCCTATATTTATTTTTTGTGAAACCAAGCTATATATTTTCCACATATCTAAATTTCTGTGATTCCCCCAGAAGATTAGTTTATAATGTTGCAGTCTTTCCCATAATTTCAACATTTTTCAAAGATATTTAGCTTTATTTTATATTCCTTCAAAGTGTATTTTGTAAGTTTAAAGTGTCAAATGTTCCCTCCAATTCTCCAAGTTTTAGTAGAACAGTGGATTCATCTTTTAGAAGAACTTTGAGTAGCAAAATATATCAGCAATTTACTGTTTATTATCAAATGTCATGTACTTAATCTCCTGTGCCAACCCTAGGAGTCACTTGCCTGTCTCATTTATATACAAGTAGATATAGATATGGAAATGTAGATATATATATATATAGACAATATTGGAACTCAGACACAGGACTCCAAAGTACAGTGCTTTGGCATGATGAAAACTTTGAGCTGAAGGAGATTTGAACAGGCCTCAGAAGAAGAAATTCTCTCTCACATTCTTTGAGCCTCCATGTTTCTCGCAAGTAGGTCATAGAAACTAGACCTCATTGCCCTCAAAGCGATCCATAAAACCTAGAAATATCACTTTCTGGCCTTCTCTCTTAAGTCAGGAAGGCTTAAGCCCACAGGAAAAACTGCTACCTGGAGAAAGGAAGACCAGACTGCACAAAGTGACCCTGCCCAGCTCTCCCAGCTGACTAGCACAAGAATCATCAGATTCTTTGGTCCAACTGCATTCTTACATGGCTGTCCATTCTCCATCAAACCTCGACATAAAGCCTCAGTTTTGTCCTGGGTCGTTGGTTCCTCATTCCTGAACATGCCTGTTTCATTTTGAGTAAGGAAAGTTATTCTCCTTTTTCTTGCTAATCCATCTTTTGTTATTGGAGGATTTTCCAGGATTCTTACATAGCAGTCAGAGGCCTAGAGGATGCCTCAAACTTTACACAGTACTAAACCTTACATTTACTGCTGTTTCTTATACATATATATTTCTGATAATTTTTAATTTATAAATAAGGTATAGTAAGAGATTAATAACAAAATCGAACAGTTATAAAAACATAAAGTAGTAAAAAGTTGCATGAACATGACCTTTCACTCTAAAAATACCTTCTAATACTGTACACATCCCTCTTCTTCTGGTGATGAGATGATACTTAATGGGAAAACTTGACAATTCTTCTTTGGCATACTACAACTTCTTGTTCCTACTTTCATAAATAAATAAATTATATATGCATCTTATTGGGCCTTATTGATTAGAAATTATAACTCAGCTAGTTATACCATGTACTCTCTTTTCAAAAAGACAAAAGGTGGGTGGGACTTTAAAGGCAGATTCTTAGGCTGAACATAGACATTGCCTTTTTGTGTGTAATGATACAAGATAAGAACAATGTGTATTTTCCTCCTGACAAATTCATGCCCACTGGAATAAATCATCTTCAACAGAAGGTGGCCAATACACTAGGAAACTGTGAGGATTAATGAGGCTTGGTGATGCCTTACCAATTTTTTAAGCTCTTATTGGAAAAGTACAGTGGCGGCCGTTCAAAGTCGACCGTTGCCTTGTGTGGTGGCATGTGCCTGTAATCCCAGTACTCGAGAGGCTCAAACAGGAGGATTGCAGGTTTGTAGCCGGCCTCTCACTTAGTGAGACTCTCTGCAATTTAGGCCCTCTTTCAAAATAAAAAATTATATAGGACTGGATGTAGCTAGAAGATAAAATGCCTCTGGGTCCAATCCCTAGTGCCATATACACACAAGAAGGCAATGTCTATGTTTAGCCTAAGAATCTGCCTTCAAAATTCCACCTTTTTGCTTTTTTAAAAGAAAGTACATGGTATAACTAGCCGTTTTTCAAAGCAGACAGGTCTTTCAGACCAGTTTAAATTATACCAGGTTTGATTAGAACAGAGGTCCTCAAATTTCAACATGACTTAGAGTCATCAGGAAAGCTGGACTCTATCCCAAGAGATTCTAACTCAGTAGGTCTGGGGCCTGAGAATGGTGTGTGTGTGTGTGTGTGTGTGTGTGTGTGTGTGTGTGTGTAATATTGGGAATAGAACGCACAGAATTCTACCTCTGAGCTATGCCCCTAGCCTATTTTATTTTAAAACAAGGTCTTCCTGTGCTGCCATAGTTGGCCTCGAACTTGCAATCCTCCCATGTCAGCCTCCCAAGTACTGGAATTACAGATGTGTGCACCCACACCCAGAGAGAATGTGCATTTCTAACATGTTTCCAGATGAAGGGGGTTCTCCTTGCCAGCGTCCCAGGCTCTGAGAACCAATCCCCTAAGAGGAGCTCTTTCTTACCTGGGGGACTGGGAGAGCAGTAGCATGCAAGGAAAGCTGTGGAAACTTCTCAAGGCCAGTCAAGATGTGAGCCTTTAAAATTAGATCTGGCCTTTGGGGTTGCTTTCTTATTGTTTATTTGTTTGAAAGGACACCAAATTCTCCCGACTAGAAAGGGCACTATTTCTTCCCAAAAATAAAGAAAGAAGAAATGGCTACTAATACGCTCATCTGGATCTAGTGTTATTTGGTCAAGTTTCTATCAACACCTGCTTCTAAATCCAGTACCTCTATTTTTCCATCCCCTCCTTCTACTGAAAACAAAAATAAACAAAGCAAAAATTCAAACTAGATGCTGTGGCTTCTTAACGGCACTTATAAAGTTAATGAGGGCGCCGATGGAGCCACCTGGGCCAGTGGAGGGGAAAGCCGGCCGTTGGAGACACTGCGAGGACGCGAGCAGCGTGAACTGCGGAAGAGGCCAGAGGAAATTACAGAGGGAAAACTTTCTGCCCACGGTTCCAGTTGCCAAGGAGTTTGTGTAGGTTGCTGGAGACCTCACCCCTCCGTGGCTCCTCTGTGACTCACTGTGTCCCTAGGAAGCCTCCGACCCAGCAACTAGAGGCAGCTCAGAAACTGCCTTTGATCTCACTGGCGTGAAATGCTCCAGAGGGCTCTGATTTCTAAAACACCAACGTTTCTGTTCAAACCCATAGTAGCAGAGCTTACGCTCCATTCCTAGAAGTCAGGCTGGTTCTGACCCAGGTGGGAAGGGTGGGGTTAGAGAAAGCTGTGTAACAGGTCCCACGAGAGCGGGAGGGAGACGGAGGACCAGAACACCCTTAGTCCCGGCTGAGATGCCTGTCACCCCTGCCAGGTTCCTGGAATCGCATTCTGACTCCCCATTTTTAACAGCTGTATGTAGAAGCCGCCACACAAAAGCAACGGCTTTCACTCTGGGTGCATCCTATCCCTTGCCATTTCAGATTTTGCTCCTGGAGGTCTAAATCTAACACTAGCCAGACCCAAAATAAGCCCCTTCCCCATGAAGCAAGGAACAGCCTCTGCTGCAGTGCTGAATCAAACGTATACTTGGTTTAGATCAGTGTTTCCCCACACTTGAACGTACGTCTAGTATAAATAAGCTGAGGATCTTGCTAAAGAGCACACTTTGATTCTCCAGGTCTTGAGCTGGGCCTGCAATTCTGCGTTCCAATAAACTCCCAGGTAAAGTTGAAAGTGCTGCTCTGAGGACCAGGCGTTGAGTAGCGAGGGAATTCTCTTTCAACTGTGGCCGTTCTATAAGATCACCTGGAAAAGCTGTTTGTTTGGTTGGTCTTTTTTAAGACCAGTACCCAGAGGCATGGAGAGTTCAGTTTTCCTGATTTGGAGTGAGGCTTTGTATTTTTCAGAGTTTCCTAGGTGATTTATCATGCAACCAGGACAGAGAAAACAAATCTAAAGTAATGTGTTTTTTTTAAGCTGTAATAGTCATTAGTGGGCTGGAATCAGGAATAACATTTAAAATATTGTTAAATAAAATAGAATAGAGCAGAACATATTATGATAGTGTGTTTTATGAAATCGTGCATATATATATATATATATACACACACATATATATATTTGTGTGGATATAATGAAATATATAATGAGATTATAGTCAAAAAGCTTTGGAAGATTGTTACAACTAAACTGTCACTGTCATGTAAAAGAAGACATGGTCAGTGTGTAAGTGAATAAGCCTGGGGGTGAGCAATTTGAATTTCATACAATTTTATGTCACAATTTATTTTATTTCTCTCTCTCTCCCTTTTTATTAATAGTACTGGGGACTGAACCCAGGAATATCCTACCTCTGAGCTACAGCCCCAGCCCTATTTTATCTTTTTATTCTTAAACAAGGTCTAAGTTGCAGAAGGACTCACTATACGTTGCGGAGGCTGGCCTTGAACCTATGATCCTCCTGTCTCAGCCTCCCAAGGACTGGGATTACAGGTGTGTGCCACCATGGGCAGCTACAACAAAATATTTTCTATTGATTATTTTTCAACCATTTATAAATGTAAAACCAGGCTTAGCTCATGAACTTTATAGCAAAACAACAGCCTGGCCAGTTGGGCCTGTGTAAACTATAGAGGTTGTTGGCTCCTGACTTAGTCTCATATACTTTCTTTGTTTTGACCCTCAACTTTGTTCTCCTATTATTATTGGCTGCTTCATCTTTTGTATTGTCATTAGAAACATCTGGATTTAGAGGTGAGGTCTTTTATGGTTGTTAGTGGTAATAAAAATTGTTGTTACAAAAACAAATAGTATTTGGGAGCTTTAAAAAAAGTGGCGTGTGTGTGTGTGTGTGTGTGTGTGTGTGTGTGTCGTTACCAGTATGAATTACATAATGAAGTGATACTATAATGCACTAATAACAGTAAAAAAGTAAAAAAAAAATTGTGTCAAAATCTTGTATTAAATATTTGCCAAAGGAGTTCTGGCAAATCATTGAGTAACTGGCTACAGCATGTGTGTCTTCGCACCTCTCTGGGGAACAGCACTTCACTTTGAGCATAAAATCCCAACACTTCCCTTAATAAACTGGCAGTTTGTCATAAAGAAATGGATTCCTTAAAGGTGTTATTTGCAAATGAACGAGGGGTGACAAGTAATTATCAAAAGCAAACTTACATGAAAACATGACTCGTTCTTACTATTTGCCGACAACCTTTTTCTCTTGAACAAAAGACTAAACAATGTCATTGGTTAAAGATTTAATTGTTCTATGGTTCAAACACTCTTCCTCCATTTTCTTTAGTTACTTGCCACATTGTGCATTTTATAGTAACCTATCGGAAAGTTTTATTTTAAGCTGCTCATGGGACCATAATTTAAAAGACCATTGAGTGATAGTTTGGAGGTTGGAGAATTGGTCCACTTATTTGGGCTATAATATTACATATTTATTAAATATCCACTGCGTATCTGGCACTCAGCTCAGCCCCTAGAGAAATGGCAGTTGAAAATATAAACCATGACTTCTGAATTCATGCAGTTTATGCAGCTCTCAGATGGTTAAGCAGATGATGGCAGAGGCAGCTGTTACGTAGTTAGAGATAAATCTAATTACTAACTGTGATAAAACCAAATTCAAGTGCTATGAAGAGTACACTGGAGAAACTTGTTTTTTTAAAGATGATGTTTCATAGGTGACATCTTTAAGAAGGGACTTGCTAGTTGAGACCTAAAAGAATCGGGGATTAGACCAGAGTGGAAGAAATACCTTCTGGCACAGAGAAGTTCCAGAGTGCCATTACAAGCAGAGTCCAGAGAGGCAGAAGGAGACCAGCACCAGCTAAGATTAGAGGAGCGGGCGGGGCACGTAACACCGGACAGGTGAAAGGTGAAAGGTGTTGCGTTTTGTTCAGAGAGCAGCAAGAACTAATATTTATGGGTTTTACATAGAGCTATTTCATGAACAGATTTGCATTTCTAATCTTCATGGCTGTCAAACTGATATTTGAGGTGGACGGGGTGGTACATGCTTGTAATCCCAGTGCTTGGGAGGCTGAGATAGGAGGATTGCAGGTTGGTGGCCTGCCTCAATTCAGTGAGGCAATCCGCAACTTACTGACACCTGTTTCAAAACAAAAGAATAAAATAGGGCTGGTTGTATAGCTCAGAGGTAGAATGCCCTTGGGTTCCATGCCCTAGTACCACACACACACACACACACACACACACACACACACACACACACAAAAAAAACCAAAACTGATATTTTATTTCTTCATCTTCAAGTAGCAACACAGTGTTGGCACATAACCAATAAACATTTATTATTGCTACTAAAATAAGTTACCCACCATCACTGCAGCTACTGCTTAGAGAGCAGACAGGGCAGTTGGGCAAAGGATGGACGCGGGAAGGCCACTGGGAGATGTCCCTGTGCTTCCGACTAGGAACTACGGCATTTTGAACAAGGATAGCAGTGGTAGAAATGGAGCAAAGAACAGAGTCACGATGTCGGCTGGATTTCAGAAGGTGAGGAAGAGAGGAAAATTACAGGCAATTCCCAGATTTCATTCAAACTGTTATGTGAAGGTAAATATGGGAGAAGACACAAGATTCATGGGGTAGATGACTCAATTTTGAAAACTATTTAGTTTGACATATGTATGAAATAGTCAACTAAGAACAACAAGCAGGCAGTTGGGTATATAGGCCTAGAAATGACAAGAAAACGCTAGGAAATACGCATTAGGATATAAATGGAAATATGCATCTATGTGTATAATTTTATTACTTCATACAATAAATGCTGGGTGAGGACGTACTATGTATCAGCGCCTGTCTTTTTACTGGGATATATAGAGAAAAATAACAACCAACTTTTGTTTATGAAGTCTTTTGAAGATACAGAGTTATGTTGACCAGAGTACACAGAGAATACTACAGAAAGGGGAGTCTTTCAAGAAGTCGACAGGAATGATGGTGAAGATAAAGACTGGAGCCGGAGGGAGACCGTGCTCAAGACAGAGGACAGCCCAGACACGGGCCCTGAAGGAGAAGTGGCTTGACGTCCAGCGTGAGACTTGAAGGGCAGCAGCGAGCACAGGAGCAGCCAGAAGAGAGATGGTCTGAGTCACGCGGATGTGTGTCCTCCAGTAATGTTTCTCTAGGTGTTGTGTTGCTGAAGGACTTTGAACAGGGAGGTGATGTAATCTGATTTATATATTTTCCAAAATCTATCTCTGCTGAGAGTAGAGTTTTAGAGGTGTATTAGGGTTCTTTAGAGAGATGGAACCAATAGGATATAGAGAGAGAATGGACAGACTAGCTAGCTAGCTAGCTAGATGATAGATAGGAGGGGGTTTATTAAGGGAATTGGCTTACATGATTATGGAGGCCCAGAATCCCATGACAGGCAGTCTGCAAGCTGGAGACCCTGGGATACCAGTCACTTGGTTCAGAGCAAGTCTGAAAGCCTCAGAACCAGGGAAGCAATGGTGTAATTGTCAGTCAAAGGCAAAGGTCCAAAAACCCCAGGGTCCACTGGACTGAGTCCTAGAGTCCCAAAGCAGGAAACCAGGCATGGTGGCACACTCCTATAATCCTAGTACTTGGGAGGGTGACACGAAGAATTGAAGATTCAAAGTCAGACTCAGTAAATTAGTGAGACCCTGTTTCAAAATAATAAGTAAAGGGCTTGAATGTAGCTCAGTGGCAAAGCGCTTGTTTTGCCAGCACAATGCCCTGCCCTGGGTTCAATCCCCAGGTGCCAAAAAGACAAAGAAACAAAAATATACCCCCCCAAAAAAGGGAAAAAGGTCTGGGTTGTAACTCAGAAGAATGTCCCTGATTTCTATTCCCAGTAACAAAAGAAAGAAAGAAAGAAAGAAAGAAAGAAAGAAAGAAAGAAAGAGAAAGGAAAAAAGAAAAGGACAGAAAAAAGAAAGAAAAAGAAATAAGGGGTTCTGGTGTCCATGGGCAGTGTCTCAGCTATAAGAGTAGAAATCCTTTTCTCTCCTATTTTGCTCCATCTGGGACTCCAGGTAATTGGATGGTGTCTGCTTACATAGAGACTGGATCTTCCCCTTTCAGGCTACTGACTCATGCTCCAATCTCTTCAGGAAATATCTCACAGACACATCTAGATGTAATGTTCTACCAGTTCTCTAGGTATGCCTTAGTTCAAACTGATACCTAAAAATAAAAATCACAAGGGGTCCAGGGAGGAGCAGGGAGAGCCATGAAGAAACTCTGAGGGTACTCTATTTATAGATTATGTGAGTCCCGTGGATTGAATAATGGCCCCCGAAATTCCTATCAAGATCCTAACCCCATCTCATGGTACTGGGAGACAGGCCCCTTGAGAAGTATTAGGGTTAGGTGAGGTGTGGTGTAGGGCCTCAGGATGGGTTAGTGCCCTTGAAAGAACAGATGTCGCAGAGTGTAAGGTGCTGCTTGCTCTCTCTCTCTTCTTCCTGCCATGTGAGAACGGGGCAGGAGGGGGCCATGCACACGCCAGGAAAAAGTCTTCCTCAGATCCTGACCACGCCGCATCCTGATCTTGGACTCCCAGCCTCCAAAACACTGAGAAAACACGTTTCTGTTGTTTAAACCCCCCCACCTATGGCATTTTGTTCTAACAGTGTGAACAGACTAATATAATTAGAAAAAAAAAAAAGCTGATTTATGGAGGCGGGTAGAGAGCAGAAATACACCCTTCCTCTGTCAGCCAGTCAGAACTCCGTGCAGAGTTCTGATTTCCAAGGTGAAGAAAAGTAACGAGTTTGCTTGGCACAGGGAAGAAATCACTATGGTTTCGAATCCGCTTCCTATCCTGAGCAGCACAAACAAAAGAACAGTCTCTGCGCTCCGGTGCCTCGCTCTCTTCCTGTCACTTCCCCTGCCGTATTCATTTACTGTCTCTGAAAAAGGCCAAGGCAAAAATGTAAAGGGAGCAGCTCCCGGGTTGCGGGATTAGTCAGTTCTCCAAGGAGACTCAGTCTCCATCTGCTGCTGTTTATTTGATCACTCTGAGCCATAAAAATCTACTGATGAGCGGGAGCCAGCGATATGCCACTACAACAATAGAGATAACGCAATCGCTGGTGTCATAAAATGGTTACCCCTCGTCCCAGTTCTGTTGCAATTGTTCCTCGCTGAGCCGAGCGCATTAAAGGGCTGATTCCACCCACCAGACGGAATCCTGGCGCTGGAGCTCCTCAGAGACACCTGCTGTGAGTGAAAGGTAATATTGTGTTGATCATTACCGCCTGGAGAGCGATTTCAGAGGCTTGCCAGCTCCTGTCTCTGCACCGGACGATGTAACAGAGTGGGGCTCAATCAGACTGCAAATGAAATCAATTAACTTTAAATCATTTAGAGCTCCCAACCAAGCAACATTGCACGGAGGCTATCTTACTCTATTTAATTCTGGTGACCATACTTGGGGAGACGGGCTGCTCTGAGGATGCGGTGAGGTGCGGATACATTAATATTCTAGACGATTCTTAGGATACCTGTTTCACAGCAGGGCCTTCAGTAACTATTTTTCCTTCTGAAGAGAGAAGAGACCTGAAAATTAAAAAAATATATATATTTTTATTCTTCTGTTGTGTGTTTAATTGTATTTCTCAATCCAGATCCTGAGAAAAAAGTGACCTTCTTCTGACATATTAAGTGAATGATTTTTTTTTTTTTTTTGGGCGGTATTGGGGTTCCTGGAAGCCCTTCTACCTCCGGGCTACACTCCCAGATCTATTTTATATATTTTTTTAAAAAATTTGGAAACAGGGTCTCTTAAACCAGCGAGGCTGGCTCCGAACTAGCGCGATCCTCCTGTCTCTGCCTCCCAAGCGCGGGGATTACAAGCGTGCGCCACCACGCCCGGCTAAGTGAATGATTTCTAATAACCTTCCTCATCATCTGAGTTAGTGTCCTCTGTGGCTGCAAAAGTGAGACAACCAAGTTTTCCACCCAGACTCATCAGCCAGCTGATCCTGGCTCTGGGGTTACTGAGAAGGTGACAAGTAGACCCCCAGTTTTAAGGATTCTATTCGTGCTTTTGTCTCCTAGCATGATTCCCACAAAACCTGAAGGAGGCCTAGCCTGCAGAGCCCAGTCCTGACCCCATGATGGTACCCCTGTGTCACGCTGTGCCGATGGTCTCCGGTACCTTTGGCTCAAGGAACCCACTGAGATGGAACATGGTATTTCCTAACTCTGTTCAATCTTAAAGCTACAGTAGAAAATTGCTAAGAATTTTCCAAATACTAGTTTTAAAAAACAAAAAGATGAGACTTAAATGACAGGAGACTACTAGTGCTCAACAAATTTCCATGTGATTTCTAGAATCCTCAGGCCCCCTATGGTTGGATTTGGACAAGGTGACTAGTTCTGCGAGGGCAGAACTAGGATTGCAGGTTTAAAGACATCCTCTGCAATTTAGCAAGACTGTTTCAAAATAAAATAATAAAAAGGGCTAGGAGGTAGAATGCTCCTGGGTCCAGTCCCAGGTAACACACACACACACACACACACACACACACACACACACATAGGGAGGCTATTATGAGTATATTTATGCCACTAAATTAATGAATCCATATGAAATTAACAAATTCTCTTCAAAAAGACAAGTTATAAAAAGTGACTCAAGGAAAAGTAGAAAATCTAAATAACTACTTCTGTTAAAGGAATTGAACTTAAAACAAAATCTTCAAGACAAAACACTATGGCCACATGGCTTTACTGGCGAATTCTATCAAATATTTGGGGAAGAAATAATGACAACCCTAAAAAACTCTTTCAGAAAATAGAGAAAGATATAAAGCATAAGGGAAAATGAAAACAAAACTGTTGATTGGATGCTGGGTGTGGTGGCGCACTCTTGTAATCCCAACATTCGGGAGGCTGAGACAGGAGGATCTTGGTTCTCAAACAGCCTCAGCTACTTAGTGAGGCCCTCCACAACTTAGTGAGACCATGTTTCAAAATAAAGAATAAAAAAATAGGGCAAGGGGTATACCTCAGAGGTAGAATGCCCCTGGGTTCCATCCCCAGACCTGCAAAAAAAAAAAAAAATGGTGATTGGAATCTATCAAAAATTAGAAATCTTTGCTCATAAAGGAATATTGTTGAAAAATAAAATATGAGCCAGGCATGGTGGCACACACCTGAAATCCAGTACTTGGAAGCTTGAGACAGGAGGATTGCAGGTTCAAGGATAGCATCAGCAAGTAGTGAGACTCGCATCAATTTATCAAAACCTGTTTCAAAATTATAAAAATAAAATGGGCCTGGAGGTGTAGCTCAGAACCCAGAATGCCTCTGGGTTCAATCCCTAGCACCACACACACACACACACACACACACACACACAGTCATGCTAAGTGAAATAAGTCAGTCATTGTATGATCATCAGGGATTGAGGGAAGAGGGAAATGAGGAATCAGTGTTTAATTGGCACAGAGTTTTAGTCAGGGAAACTAAGATATTTCAGAGAGGAGAGGAAGTGATGGTTGGGCAGCAATATTAATCTACATGTATGTACTCAATGCCACAGAATCATAAACGCATATGGTTAAAATAGTCAGGTTCACGTTAGATATATTTTACCACAGTAAAAATACTAAAGGAGGACTCAAAAAAAATTATGACCTATTTCAAATTTGGATGCAAGTTAATAGTCAAAGGCATAGCCCCAAACAAAACAAAACAAAATGATATGAAAACAGTGAAGAGCGAAGTGGTTCTACAGAAGGTACTTCAGTGTGAACCAACTCACGCTGGACTCACTTTCACAGCTGATGACAAGCTCACACCCCATATGACTCTTGTGCGTTAGAGTGCCGTACAGTTCTTTTAAAAATTAAGATCCCACCCTTCAGCCAAGATCCTTACTTTATAATATAACTTTAAATTCAAAACAGCAAAACACTAACAGCAGGTCACATGAAGCACAAACACTGCCTAAGTCCCACTAGATAACAACTAGACAATTAAGGAAGATGACTATGATGATAACGTGCAATAGAGATGGGGAAAGGTAAAATCTACTAGCTATTGCTCCAATAAAAGACCAACATTTGGCAGGTGTGGTGGCACAAGTCTGTAATCCCAGTACTTGGAAAGAACTGAAGGAGAAGGATTGAAGTTTCAAGGCCAGCCTCAGCAATTTAGTGAGACACTGTTTCAAAATTTTAAAAAATGGCTGGAATTTTAGCTCAGATGTTGAATTATTCTGGGTTCAAACCCTAGTATCAAAAAACAAAAACAAAAACAAAAAAACACTTGTAATCCCAGCATTTCAGAAGTTGAAACAGGAGAATCGCGGTTTGCGGACAGCCTCAGTTACTTAGTGAGGTCCTCCGCAACTCAGTGAGACCCTGTTTCAAAATAAAGAATAAAAAAATAGGGCAGGGGGTGTAGCTCAGAGGTCGAATGCCCCTGGGTTCTATCCCCAGACCCACACATTAAAAAAAAAACCAAGCCAGGCATGGTGACGCACACTTGTAATCCCCGCGCTTGGGAGGCTGAGACAGGAGGATCGCACAGGTTCGAAGCCAGCCTCAGCTACTTAGTGAGGCTCTCTGCAACTTAGTGAGACCCTGATTTCAAATAAAGTAGAAAATAGGCCTGGGAGTGTAGTTAGAAAGCCTCTGGGTTCCATCCTCAGCACTACAAAAATTAAACAAATAAGTAAATAATTTTTAAGAAAACCTGTAACATTTTCCTGGGAAAGTTGAGCAAGCTTTTGGACTATGTAAATGTCAACTTAAAAAAAATAAAGCAAGTACATCAAAAGTATTGTAAAGCTGCTATACCAGAAGTATATGTCAGTATGAGCTCATTTTATGCAAAAGTAGATTGTCTCTAAACACGTAAACCAGAAGAGATACCCTATGTACTGTCATAATTTTATATTATAACCAGGATCATTATTTAATTGTGTGGTAATCATAAACTTTTCTAACACAGCAAATAAAATTGATGAAAAGGTTTTTAGATAAAGCATGTCAAA
Organism: Muscardinus avellanarius; assembly: GCF_963383645.1. NCBI lineage: Eukaryota > Metazoa > Chordata > Mammalia > Rodentia > Gliridae > Muscardinus > Muscardinus avellanarius. The sequence continues at coordinate 77,358,127 of NC_137786.1, forward strand.
CTTCTTCAGACACAGTTGTTACCTTCTGAGAAAATAAAGACAGACTACAAGTCGAGGGGGTAGTAAAAGAATAAACAGTAAGTAGGTAATAAACAGTTGGGCAGGCATACTTGTTGTTTACAGATCAAAGTTTAAGTGAATTCTAGGGCAGCAGGTCTAACAGTCAATTGCTGAGTTTATATGGAGATACGATAAGTAATAAACGCAGTCAATGTCAAATTATCGTTTATGTGAAGTATATTCACATACAGCCAAGCATGGTGGCACTTGCCTATAATCCCAGGACTTGGGAGGCTGAGATAGGAGGATAGCAGATTCAAGGCCAGCCCCGGCGATTTAGTAAGACCCTTAGCAACTTAGCAAGACGTTGTTTTAAAAATTTTTAAATAAAAATAAAAAAGGCTGGGGAATGTAGCACAGAGGTAAAAAGCTGCTGAGTTCAATCCCCAGTACTCAGTAACCCCCAAACACACACACACACACACACACACACACACACACACACACACACACAGAGTATATGTACTAACCAACCCACAATGATGCTTAATTTCTTTGGGTCAGTGCGTTTATCTTTTATCCTTATGTCTTAAATCCTTACTGGAGTCCATATTTCACCTTGAATGAGAGAAAGTTGTCCAAATTGTTCTCTTTTTTTGTGGTACTGGGGATTGAACCCAGGGGCAATCTACCACCAAGCTATACCTTCAGTCTATACCTTATTGTATTTATTTATTTCATTTTTATTTTTTTGAAGCAGGTTCTCATTAGGTTCGTGAGAGTCTCAGCTACATTGCTGAGGCTGTCCATAAACCCACGATCCTCCTGTCATATGTTGCCAAGTACTGTGATCACAAGCCTGCGCCACCACAACTGGCTATTCTTTTCTTATGAGGCTCAAGTACCAACCATCCCCTTAGAGAGCGTCCAAAGAAAATTTCTTGAAACTCACTTCTTAACTGTGCTAGTTTATTTTGGTTGTTTACCTAGTAAAATATATGTTATCTTTAAAATCGAGATTATTTTAGGTTAGTTAAAGCTATTATGTCATTATTTTTAGAATTGTAGAACTCTAAATAAATATTCATATATGTCCCTTTCACAGATATTATAATAGTTCAATAAGGATGTATAGTTATTAGTTATTATTCCTATGACACAAATAGAGAGCCTAGAATTTAGTGAAAGATCAGCCTGCGACTTAGATTCGCTAACATTAGATCACTTGTCTCTTGTTCTATGATTCGAAACTAGAAAAAAACTCACTGTGTGTGCACCCAAGGAAAGCGGGGAGGTAGCAGATAATTTATTTTGTATGTGTGTGTGTGATACTGAGAATAGAACCTAGGTACATTCTACCTCTGAGTTATACCTCCGGCCCTATTGTTTTATTGTTTATTTTGAAACAGGGTCTCACTAAGTTGCGGAAGGCCTAAGTAGCTGAGGCTGACTGAGAACCTGCGATCCTCCTGTCTCAGCCTCCAAAGTACTGGGATTACAAGCATGCACCACACCTGGCTGCAGATAAATTATTTTAAATACAGAAAAGTATGCCGAGTGTGGTGACATATATAGAAAGTCAAGACAGAATAAGAAAAGGTTAGATTTTTTTATTTGACTGAAATGATACAAAGTTAATGGCATTAAATAACAAAATATTTCACTTTTAAAAATGAATTTTACAAGCTGGGCGTGGTGGCGCACACTCGTAATCCCAGCATTCACGAGGCTGAGACAGGACGATTGAGGTTCTGGGACAGCCTCAGCCACTTAGACCTTCCGCAACTCAGTGAGACCTTGTTTCAAAATAAAGAATAAAAAATAGGGCTGGGGATGTATCTCAGAAGTAGAATGCTCCTGGGTTCAATCCTCAGTACCACAAAAAAATTGAATTTTACACACAAAAAGTTATTATAAAACTCATTGAAAGATAGAAATGAAAGAACACATATCTACAAATAGTATGAAAAGAGGGGTTTATTTAATGTAAAGTGGCATATTTTCTTCACTTTTAATTCATAAAAAGTCAAATGAAAGCCCCTTGATTTATACCTCAAACATATATCTTTTGAGATTTGTGTAGAATTAAAGAAAATGAAAAAAAATCATTGTGCTATTTGACCTCTAAAACATTTCTTTCAGCATGAATTTCCCGCAGTAAGCTCATTTAACTTCAATGTTTTGGAATTGTGATCCACAAGATGAAGGAGATGCATTTGATATAAATCAATTTTAAATGTGAATGTGGAGTCTACAGCGCTCGCGCTGGTGGTCGGTCCTTCTCTCCGTGTTTTATGCCGTAGGTCCTACTGGCTCCAAAGCTCACAGAAGGCTGAGCACAGAGGACTTTCCCTGTGGGACAATTGGTTGGAAATGGTTATATTCTGGAGCCAAAGCGCTGGAGGCTGCCCAATGAGCAACAGAAAATGCAGCCTCATCTGTGCCTCCAGGCTCACTTAGGAGTTTGCCCCTCCCCTGTTATATCCAGTCAGTTTCTTCTTCAACTCCTTCCTCCTATTTATGCTCATCCCAATCCTGATAGACATTCTCAAATGTTCTTCTTTATTATTTTCAGTATTCTTTCTAAGATAATCTTTCCTGCATTATTTTCAATATCCAGCTATTTTGTCCAATGTCTGGAAAGAACAGTGACATTGGGGCTTTCTGCATCTCTGATCTGACCTTCACTCCCCTGCTCTGCTAAGATTTTCCCAAAGAGGTCTCCAAGGGTTTCTGTGTGAACAAGCTTGGAAGCCACTTCTGTCCTCCTGTTCGAAGTGCCTGCTGTGCCTGCGCTGTCGGTGCTGAGCCTATCTTGCTTTATTTGGAACATAGGTGGCCCGCTGGCTTCCGTAAATAGCCCTCCCTTCTTTTCCTCAGCCCACACAATCTCTCTTGCTTCCCTTCAGGCTTTTACTGGGACCTGTATACACTGACACCCCAGCATTCATCCTCCCCTTTCTGATCTTTGAGATCCTGAGCCCATATTTATTTGTTCACAAATGAAAGTTCGATGTTCCAAACTCCTCTCCCCTGCAAATTGTTCTCCTTCCTCTTCTTGGGTGAGTCGTTCTGCATGCTCACGAGTCATCCAAGATAAAGAACTTAAGACCTTGCCGGATGTTTGCTTCCACCAAAGCCCTAGTTGTTTCATTTGTTTCTAGAGTTTGTCCCTCTTCTCTGTCCTCTGACTCCATCATGGCTCACACTTTACTGTCCTGTGTGTTAATGGTCCTTGCTCAAAAGTGATAACCTCCCATTTCCAGTCTTTCCTAGCCTAAAACATCCTGACAGTGCCCCCAAGCACTGGAACGTTATCTTATCAAATGATACTGTAGAATTCAGTTAAAAAAAAAAAAAAAGAACTCAACTCATGTTTGGTAGAAAAAAACCTTTATTGTTTTTTGTCTATGCAACTGGGTGTGGTACTCTAGGACTGCAATCGCAGTATTTGGGAGGCTGAAAGTGAGGGTCACAGGTTTGAAACCAGCCTCAGCAATTTAGTGAGATGCTCAGCAACCTTACAAGACCCTGTTTCAAAATTAAAGGAGCTGAGGGTGTTCTTTGGAGGCAGAATGTCCAAGTTCAATATCCCTAGTACCTCAAACACAAACCAAGAAAGCTCATGAGAGCGAGAGAGAGAGAGACTACATAAACTCTAAACCCTAATCTATCTTTTGTATCACTTCCTGGCCTAGGCGTACTTCTAAAGTGAAAATATGTCCATTGCTTTCTAGCTTAAAGCTCCTCACCAGCACTTTGTTACCTTCGGAATTGAGATAGGGGAAGACAGGGGGCTCTTGTCCCCTGTCTTGTCTGCCTTCTCTTCCTACTTCTTTTTTTTTTTTTTTTTGCGGGTCTGGGGATGGAACCCAAAGGCATTTGACCTCTGAGCTACATCCCCTGCCCAATTTTTTATTATTTTAAAACAGGGTCTCACTGAGTTGCAAAGAGCCTCACTGAGTAGCTGAGTCTGGCCACTAACATGATTCTCCTGTCTCAGCCGCCCAAATGCTGGCATTATGAGTGTGGGACACACACACACACACACACACACACACACACACACACACACACACCTGGCTCTTTCATGCTACTCTTACTCTGTTAAGTTGCATTTGATTTCCAGAGGTCATTACGCTCTTTGCTACCTCTGGGCCTTGCTCATTCAGTTTTCTCTGCCCAGAAAGCCCTCTTCCCACCTCTGCTTCACCCCCGGCTTTTCCAGTCCTCCTGCGTTACCTCACTCCTTTGCACTCCTGAAGACTCAGGTCTCACCAGTCTCCAAGGAAATCAGCCTTTATCCCTTCCCAAACTTCTTTTATTCCTTTGAAATTGCTTTTTCATACCTTGGGGCCTTTGTGCACACTGTTTTCTCTGTCTTGGACACTTCTCTCTCAGCTGCCTGACACTTACCTAACAAAACTTCAGCTCGGATGCCCCTGCTCTGTCCCTGACTTGCCCAGCCATTCTCTGTACTTGATCAGAAAATGATTCGCTACTATCAAAGCGGCCTACTGGATGCCGGCTTTTTAAATATATCTTCCTAACTGATTTTATGTGCAGAGGATTGATTAGTGATGCCACCTATTATAGAAAAAAAAATACTCCTACATATGAGTGCCCTAAAACAATAGAAGTTCATTTCTTTCCTACAAGAAATCCAAAACAGATGTTCCTAATTATCAGCTGGCTTTACTCCAAGCATGAGTCAGGGCCCCAAGTTCCATCTTGTAGCTCACCCAGTTCTAAAACACGTTCAGATGAGCCCAGTAGCCCTGACTTTCATCCCAGTACTTGGTAGGCTAAGACAAGAGAATCGCAGGTTCTAGGCCAGTCTCAGCAAATTGGTAAGACCCTATTTCAATCCATCAACAAGTAAATAAATAAATAAATAAATAAATAATAAATCTGAGAGTGTAAGTCAGAAGTAGAATGCCTCTGGGTACACTCTCTAGTACTACTACTGCTAACAATAATAATAATAATAATAATAATAATAATAACAATAACAACAACAACAATAACATATGTTCATTTTTTCCAGCACTAGGGTTTGAACCCAGGGCATTCTACTTCTGAGGCACACCCCCCAAACCTATTTTTTATTCTTTATTTTGAAACAGGGTCTCACTAAGTTTCTAAGGCCCTGCTGCAAACCTGCAAACCTCCTCTTTTAGCCTCCCAAGTACTGAGATTACAAGCATGCACCAGCACACCCGGCTCAAAATGTTCATTTTCTAAAAAGGAAAGAAAATCAAGTGTGGTGGTACACGCTTGTAATTCCAGTATTTGGGAGGCTTAGACAGGAAGATCTCACCTTTGCGGCCAGCTTCAGCTACTTAATGAGACCCTTTGAAACTTAGTGAGACCCTGTTTCAAAATAAAGAATAAAAATATAAGCCTGGGGGTGTGGCTCAGAAGCAGAATGCCCTGGGTTCAATACCCAGTACCACAAAAAAAAAAAAAAAAAAAAAAGGAAAGGAAACTTTATACGCTGTCAGTGCTGGCGCCACTTATGGTCTCTGTCCACAAACCACTGGCTACAGACACATGGCCACACCCATTATAAGAGGGACTGGGAGACGTCTTCAAATTGTTACCCAGAAAGAAGTCTACAACTAGACTATGCATTTGGGTTCTCTATCACCAAATCCTATTACAGAGCTGACCCATAGCTGTTGGATGAATGAGTGAATGAAAACCAACAGATTGGCCAGATGTGGCATGCACACCTGTAACCCCAGTACTTGGGAGAATGAGACAGGAAGATTGCAGGTTCAAAGCCAGCCCCAGTATCTTAGTGAGGCTCTCAGCAACTTAGTGAGACACTGTTTCCAAATAAAAAATTAAATGAACTGGGGATGTAACTTGGAGGTTGAATGCCCCTGGGTTCAATCTCTAGAAAACGCACACACACACACACACACACACACACACACACACACACACACACTAAATTTTGTAATTCTCAGTATTTAATAGCCTACTAGGATAATCCATAAGTTAAAAGTCTATGTAGAACATAGAGAAAACAGAGGAGAATCGTAAAAGATTATTGAGTAAATGGAAGTTAGGGCTTGGAGGAATAGTTAAAAGTTCTAAATTGTTCCTCATAGAACAAAACAAAGAGGAAACATTAAACTCTTAAAAGTTATCAGAATCTCTTTGTGTATATATGTCTCTTTCATCCTGAACCTCGTTATGATGTGAGACTACACTGTACCAATAAAAGTATACTTAAATGTTATAAAAATCTAATAAAACTACTTCAAATATCGTATTTACTCTGACAAGTTTTGCTTGTTCGTTGTTAGAGTTTTACTGCTGTTTAACTAGGATTTTTAACAAGAAACAGATCTGCAACCATTTAACATTTTTGTAAAATTAAATTTTTAAAAATGAGATTTGCTAAATAAAGTCATGATAAGTGCATCTCAAGTGACACCTGACCTATGTGTCTTTGAAAATGCCAGGCAAGAAGAGATTTCTTTTTTTTTTTTAATTGTAGTAAAGAAAATTTACTTTACAGATTAAGAAATAAACGCACATGCCAGGCGTGGTGGCGCATACTTGGGAGGCTGCGACAGGAGGATCGCACAGGTTCGAAGCCAGCCTCAGCTACTTATTGAGGCTCTCAGCAACTTAGTGTGACCCTGTTTCCAAATAAAATATAAAATAGGTCTGGGAATGTAGCCCGGAGGTAGAAGGCTCTTGGATTTCAGACCCAGTACCACAAAAAATAAAAAATAAATAAACACACACAACTTCTGTATAATGCAAAATCAGATAATTTCAAGTCAGCCACACACTTGCTTTTGTTATAATGTAAAATTAGTTTTATCAACCACAAGCCGGAGAAAAACCTAAGTAGTTTTTACTTACATGTTTCTACGGATACTCACTTATAATAATTTTATATAAGAACTTAAAAATAACAGATGCCCTGCAACAATTAGAAAAGCATCTTGCCAAGCTGGGCGTGGTGGCGCACGCTTGTAATCCCAGAGCTTGGGAGGCTGAGACAGGAGGATCGCACAGGTTCAAAGCCAGCCTCAGCTACTTAGTGAGGCTCTCAGCAACTTAGTGAGACCCTGTTTCCAAATAAAGTATAAAAAAATAGTATAGCTTGGAGGTAGAAAAGCCCCTGAGTTTCATCCTCAGTACCACAAGAAAAAAGAAAGAAAAGTATATTGCCAAGAAATTGCTACTCAGAAAAATCAAAGAAATTTATTATATAATAATGTCTTTTTTAATTTTGCTTCTGGCTACTTCTATTTATTTTTTTTCTTTTTTTGTGGTACTGGGGATGGAACCCAGGGGCATTCCACCTCTTAGCAAAACTCAAAGTCCTATTACTTTTATTTGGAAACAGGGTCTCACTGAGTTGCAAAGGGCCTCGCTAAGTAGCTGAGGCTATCTGCGAAATGTGACCTTCCTGTCTTAGCTTCCCAAATGCTGAGATTACAAGTGTGCGCCACCACGGCCGGCTCTGGCTACTTCTTTTACATTGCAGTAGAATGATACAAATTTGTCAGGTGAAAGTGGCATTAAATCCCTTTATATGTGCCTTACAGGAAAGGCCCCAAATTGTCAGGTCAGGGTGTAAGACCAGGGGACTTGACTGGAAGAGGCAGGAGAGATAGAAAATAGTGGACAGATTCACTAGTGCTTTTGGAACCCTGGAGCGCGCTCTCTCTCTCTCTCTCTCTCTCTCTCTCTCTCTCTCTCTCTCTCTCTCTCTCTCTCTCTCTCTCTCTCTTCTCTCTCCCTCTTTCTTCTTTCTTTTTCCTATGAAATCAGCTACACATTATAAAGAACTTTGTGTGTATATATGGGTGCGTGTTTTACTGGAGATTGAACCCAGAAACACTCTATTTCTGTGCTTCACCCCCCGCAGACCTTTATATTCTTTATTTTAAGATAAAGCTAAATAAAGCTTTATCTTGCAAAGAGACTGTGTGCTGGCCCGAAACCTCTGATCTTTCTTTCTTAGATTCCCAAGTAATGGGATTATGGCCATGTACCACTGTGCCAGGCTATAAAGAATATTTATTATTATATTTTAATCCAGAACGCCAGGTGATTTTATTGTTGTTTTGTTTTGGGGCACTTAGATTGAAGATTTACTTAAAGAAAAGTTTTTTTTTCTTTTTCTAGTTAACTAAAAAAAATGTCTATAAAGAAAAATAAAAGAAAACATTAATAGCCGGGCATGATGGAGCATACCTGTATTTCCAGTACTTGTGAGGCTGAGCCAGGAGGATTACAAATTTTAGTCCAGTGTGCGGTAACTAAGCAATACTCTGTTTCAAAATTAAAAGATAAAATAGGGTGAGTGTGTGGTTCTGAGTTTGGACACTTCTGGGTTTTGTTCCTGATTACACACACACACACACACACACACACACACACACACACACACTCAATGATACTGGTGGCATGTTCTAATATAAGCAAAAGTCAGGAAAATGTTACTCAAATGGTTACATCTAAACCCTCTTGGGGCTTAGTTGCAGAGACCCTCTGCAACTTAGTAAGACCTTGTTTCAAAATAAAGAATAAAAAATAGGGCTGGGGGTGTATCTGGGAGGTAGAATACACCTGAGTTTCATCCCCAGTGCTGCAAAAAATAAAATAGTTACACCTAGGAATCTTCCTCTAAAAATTAATAACAATAATGCTATTTGTCTGCTGGGAATACCATAAAAAGTACCACCTACTGGGTGACTCTGTGAACAACAGAAATGCACTGTCTCACAGTCACAGTTGCAGAACTGGATTCCCAATGTGTCAGCAGGGCTGGCTCCATGTGTAGTCAGAGAAGGACTGCCCCTTGCCTCTGCGGGCGTCTGGTGGTGTGCTGGGGCTCCTTGGCCTTCCTCGGTTGTGTGCATTGCCCTCGTCTCTGCCTTCAGCTTTCTTTCTTTTTTTTTTTTTTTTTTTTTTTTTTTTGGTGGTACTGGGGTTCCTGGAAGCCCTTCTACTTCCGGGCTACACTCCCAGGCCTATTTTATACTTTTTTTTTTTTTTTTTGAAACAGGGTCTCTTAAGCCAGCACTGCTGGCTTCGAACCTGCGCGTTCCTCCTGTCTCCGCCTCCCAAGCGTGGGGATTACAAGCGTGCGCCACCACGCCCGGCCTTCATGCAGCACCTGTGTGCGTGTCTGTGTCCAAATCTCCCCCTTTTAAAGTCACCATATTGGATCAGAGCCAGAATGACTTCATTTTATCTACTTAAATCTGCAACAGTCCCGTTCCCAAATAAAGTCAGGATCCTAGGTCCCGAGGACTAGGACTTCAACATATGCATTTTTTAGGAACACAGCCTACCTACAACAGCAAGACTTAGAAAATACAGATGTGTGTCTACCCATTTGTCTTTACCTTGAGGTGAGATTTAAAAAGAACCTACCCGTCCAGATTAGACTCTTTTCTATTAAACAGCAACACTCGGACTCCCAAGGGCATTTCCACCTGAAGGGAAATGATGGGAAGGAGGAAGGCAACATGGGCCAAGTGCACCAGCTCCCTTAAAGCAGCAGCAGTAGCCAGGCGTGGTGGTGTACACCTGCGATCCCTGTGCTTGGGAGTCTGAAACAAGAGGGTCACAGGTTCGAGGACAACCTCAGCAATTAGTGAGATTTTCATCAACCTAGTGAGACCATGTTTTAAAATAAAATAGGGCTGGGGGTGGGTGTATCTCGGAGGTAAGATGCCTCTGGATTCAATCCCCAGTACCACGAAAACAAACAAACAAACAAACAAACAAAAAAAAACCAGCAGCAGTAGCCAGGTTTGGTGGCATGTGCCTGTAATCCCAGTACTTGGGAAGCTGAAACAGGAGGATCGCAGGTTTGAGGGTTTCAGCAATTTACAAAGACCTTGTTTCGGCCGGGCGTGGTGGCGCACGCTTGTAATCCCCATTCTTGGGAGGAGGAGACAGGAGGATCGCACAGGTTCAAAGCCAGCCGTGCTGGATTAAGAGACCCTGTTTCCAAATAAAAACCTATATTTAAAAAATAGGTCTGAGAGTATAGCCCGGAGGTAGAAGGGCTTCAAGGAACCCCAGTACCACCAAAGACCTTGTTTAAAAATAAAAAAATAAAAAGGGATGAGAGTTTCCATCTTCAGTACTCAGAGAGAATACATACTTACATACATACTTACATACATACACACAGCACTAGTACTTGATACAGAGCTTTTACAGTAAGAGACATATTCTCAAATTCGATTAGAATAGGTTGCTTTGACAGCAAAGTCACTTTCAACAGTTTTTATGAGCACATTTGTTTTTTCCCTGAAGTTCCATCAAAATGCAAATGTAGATATGGAGAACACAGGGGAGCTTCTTTTTGTAACACACACATACGCCAAGTGATTTCTAGCAATTAAAATGGCAGCTTCAATAAAAATCATATTTCCCATATCACCTGCCCCTTTAATTATAAATAGCATAGTCATCAGAGAGCCTTTGTAAACACTAACAGGAGCAAATGAGATTTTTTTTTCTCTCTTTCTGTAATTTTTTTTTTTTTTTTTATTTAAAACCTCACCGAACTGTAGAATTCATGAGCTTGAAACAAGTGTGGAGACCATTCGCTCCGGGGGTTTCTAGGAGTGCTCAGCAAAGCCCAGAGAGCGTGTGGATGTCCTGGGAATGGGGAACAAGAAGAAGGGGATTCTGGGCTCATCTGCCCTCCTAGCTCAGTCCAGTCTGGGCATCTATTTTCATCTCATGTACATATTGCAGTTTGGTTAAAGAAGGAATTTCACCGTTTCTAAAAGAGAGAGATTTTAGATCCAGAGAAATTGTGCCTTATTGAAATTGCTCCAGCTAGCCCAGCCAGTGAGAGTCACGTCTTTTCTGTCAGTTCATATTAAGCTATGTTTCTTCTATTCTCATTCAAACAGAAGAAGGAAATCCCACCAAATGTGTTTTTTTTCTTGGCAGTACTGGGGATTGAACCTGGGGAGCATTCTACCTCCCAGTTATACCCCCTGCCCTATTTTTTATTCTTTATTTTGAAACAGAGTCTCACTGAGTGGCAGAGGGCCTCACTAAGTGGCTGAGGCTGTCCGCAAACCCTGATCCTCCTGCCTCAGCCTCCCAAATGCTGGGATTACAAGAGTGCGCCACCACGCCTGGCTTCCAAAGGTCCTTTTTGAGACAGATTTTATCTGAGTTTGCAATAGTCCAAACCTAAGCTGCAGTGTTCTTTAATGCAACACTCTCAACAAAGCAAAAATTCTGATGACATAAAGATGTGACTCTTATGCACAACCTATGTTGTATTTTAAGTGAATTAACGAATCCTGACTTTATTCCTCATTTGCAATTTTCTCTCTCTCAGTTCAGTGAAAAGCATAAAAAATCTTTTTGAAACAGGTTCCCCCTAAGTTGCTGAGAGTCTGGCTATGCTGTTGAGGTTGGCCTTGAACCTGTGACCCTTATGTCTCAGCCTCGCAAGTACTAGGATTACAGGAATCGACCTCCACGACTGGCTCAGCATCAACATTTTAAAGGTCTTCTTAGGGTGCTGGAGGTGATCAAACCAGAAAAATGTTTCTTCAAGTAAAACATTACATTAGGTTATGTATCTACGGGAATAATAAAGACTTTTATTTGTTATGTCTAAATGTTGTCAATTTAGCCTGAAGCTGCTCCTCCTTAAAATTCAGAGTACTTAGCAAATGGACTGTTTTAATTAAATATGCTCCGTGTTTCATATTTTAACACATGCAGTCACTTTCTTATACACCCAAGTAGTCCTAGGAAAGTCTCCCCTCCTCCATCCTGGACGCTTATCTTTATTAAAGAAAAAGATGGTGAGGATTTAGATGGTGAAGATTTAGAGAGGTGCAGCGATGGGGAAAGGAAAGGAAGTTCTCTTTGTTTGATAGGGAGAAGAAGAAGGAGTTAAAAACAGAAAGATGAGAGGATGGAGAGAGTAAGGGATGTGGAGAGAAAGTAGCCTCATTTTTCCATAATCCTGGATCAAGGCAACCCAGGTGGAAGAAAAGAGAATGGAGAGAGGAGAAGAGAGAACAGAGAATGATTGGGGAGAGGAGGAGGAAAGAGAACACCATAGCTCTTACATCTTTGCTTCTCTTTAACTCTTGGTTGTCCTCTCACCCAGAGACACCATCAGGTTGGGCAAAAAGAGGAAGGTGTTGGAAGGAGAAAAAATATCTTAGAGAAAGCACAACTCGACCGCAGGAGGACTTGTCATCTGTGGCAGCAAATTGATGGGCTTCAAGGAAATTTTCCCTCTAGTTTCCTTGCGCTCTCTCTCTCTCTCTCTCTCTCTCTCTCTCTCTCTCTCTCTCTCTCTCTCTCTCTCTCTCTCCTTCTCTTTCTCCCCCTCCTCCTCCACCCATGAGTCCTCTTCTTTCCTTACAGTTTTTATCCTTTTTGTCATTGCCTGTGCTGCCCTCTGCTTGTCCATTCTCTTGGCAGGCCTGGCTTCCTGCAGCTCCTGGGAATCTCTCTGTTTCCAAAAGCCAACAGCACTTGAGTGGTGTCCTTGTCTCCAGTTCCAAATTCTTAGGTATAAATATTTGGTTGATCTAACTTAGGTCAGGCGTCCATCCACCTGCGGTTCCATTGGTTCTAGTCAATTATTTCCATCTAGTTGCAAGGTCACTACTGTGGTTGGGGAGTGGAGAGAGGTCCCAGGTAGCTCTTAGGCAGCTTAGTGTGTTCCTATACCCTCCTCAATCCTGTCTCTGCTTCTCAGCTCTTCCTATTGTCTGAATCTTCCGTGTGTGTGTGTGTGTGTGTGTGTGTGTGTGTGTGTGTGTGTGTCTGTCTGGGGTTCTACCTCTGATCTATACCCTCAGCCCTATCTTTTTTTTTTTTTTTTTTTTTTTTTGAGACAGAGTCTCTCTAAGTTACCAAGCACTGGTCTGGTAACTATGATCCTTCTGTCCCAACCTCCCAAGTACTGAGATTACAGAAATTCCCAGCTTCACTTTCTTATAATACAGCATGAATGTCAAATCACTTGCATTGAAATGTGTTTATGAAAAAAAAAAAGTGCAGTTACCTAGACCCTTACCCCAGACCTATACCAGATATGTATTAAATTCAATTTGGAGATTGGCTGGAAAAACTCATTACAAAAACTCTATTGGAAAACTCACTCTGAGTTTTATGTAACCTTTCAAAAATTTAACTTCTAAAGTAAGTATATTTGAAATGATATGTACATAAACATTAATGATAAAAAGCATATACCATTTAACACTCTCAAGATTAAAATTTAATCTCTAATTTTTTTTAAATTCTAGAAGGTGCTATATAAACATTAATATACATAATTCTCCTCTTTACATGCCGGGTGGCTTATTTTGCACATCGACGATTACTAGACGTTTCTAAGGAACCTAAGTAATCTGCATTAATTTTATCATGTTTCTGCCTTTTCCAAGTCCCTCTCGATGATCCTGTACTTTGAGTGTATTTCCTCTTCCTTTCCAGCTCTATCTAGATACTCTTAACATCTCTCTCCCATAAAATATACACTAGATTTTATCATCGTGCTACTGCTATCCTATAGTAGAAACAGATTTACTAAAGTTTATGTCTAAGTGACAGTACGCATTTGGAGTCCTTACCTATGGGACCTTCGTACACCCTCCCCTCTCAATATCCTCTCCCTTGCTCTTCCTTCGAGCTTCTGCTTCCCAAATTTGGATGCATGTATCCTTGGGAATATAAAATTTTAGATCAGGAACTATGAGACAAAGATAATGTTTCTCACTGGAGTATTTGTTTAGCTGAAGATCTGGAAGATATAAAAGATTCAGTAACTGGACAGTAATGTAAAAGTGTTTTTTTGTCTTAAATAAAATGTAGATATGTTAAAGGTAAAGATGGAAAATTCAAAATAAATTTTAAGATAAAAAGTGTGAGCCAGGTGTGTTGGCACACACCTGTAATTCTAATATTTAGGAGGATGAGACTGGAAGAACACAGGTTTGAAGCCAGTGTCAGCAATTTAGCCAGAGCCTATTTTAAAATAAAAAATAAAATAGGGCTGGGAATACAGCTTGGAGGTAAAATGCTCCTGAGTTCAATTTTCTTCACCTCACACAAAAAGTGAGCCTTCAAAAAAAAAAAAAAAAATGTGGTGCCAGGCATGATGAGCACACTTGCCTGTAATTTCAGTACTTAGGAGACTGAGACAGGAGGATCACAGGTTCAAAGCCAGCCTCGGCAACTGCGAGGCTTGCATCAACTTAGTGAGACCTTGTTTCCAAATAAAAGTAAAATAGGGATGGGGAGGTTGTAGCTCAGAGGTAGAATGCCCTGGTTCTATCCACAGCAACACACACACACACACACACACACACACACACACAAATGTGGTATGTCCAAGTTCCTAATCTTGGGCACATTGTTAGCTTGATAACATGTTATCAGTTAGCTGATCCTGAATGTGAAACAAAACATATTCAACAACTATGCAAATACCCATTTAAACAATGAGAAAAGTTTATACCAAGAAATGTAGGGCTCAGCTTGTCATCCTCCCTGTATCTCATTCCAACTGAATCCCAAAAGTCTCTAATTTCCAAAGGGGTAGGTAGGAGCAAAAAGAAAACAATTTTATTTTCAAATTAAATGTATCTTTCAGAAGATCTTCATAACAAAGTAAATATCCTCTGGAGCTGGTTTCATAACAGGTTCCTCTTATGAAGACTGGCTCTAACCAGTTCTTGGGAAATGTGCTTGCAGACAAGGATTGCCCAACTGACTTCAGTAGACAAGAAAGTACACAAGGCAGCAGAGGTCATGCCAACGATTGTGTACTCCATACACATCTTTATGAATAAACTAATCCACACAACAATGCCACATACATACTTGTTATTAGGACTCAGATAATACCATCCAAAGAGCTCAAGGCATTCTTCATAAAAACTTGAAAGAAAACAATGATGCTCATTCTTTTCTGGCTGGCAGGGTGAAAATTACATCCAAGGGGGTTGGCCATATAGAGAGATAGCTAGAGAAGACAGCTGCCTACACAGTGTAATTTGAGGGGAGCCACAAGGTCCTGCCTGTTTGAAAATATTTTCCTCTGATTTCTCAGAACATAGCCTTCCCCATCCTCCTGGCCTCCGTTCCCACCATTAGTCACCAAGTGAGCTAGACACTAAATAGAAGTACTATCTCCAAAAAGTCACTGTGGAAATGTATGCAAATGATCTGACTGGGATGTTGGGTTTTCCCTACTTATACAGTAAAGCATATGAACACTGGCTATTTACCTGCATTTTCAGCCTAAAAAAAAAAAAAACCAAAAAAAAAAAAAAATACTAGGGTTCTCGTGGCATGCCACACAAATGGTCCTTACATACTTTTTATCAGCATTAAGGCATGAGTCTCATGGGCTACTGCCCAGAATCAGAAGACATAGTTGGGGCCCAGCAGAGGGCACCCTAAGAAACCAGCACAAGGACACTAGACATGTAATAATGGAAATAGATGTACTAACCCTAGCCTTTCTTTCTCCTTTGTGGACAACAAAAGCAAAGTGGACAACTTCAAGTTTAATGGGCCATGAGTAGGATGCCTAGGAAGTAATATATTACTTCTGAATTCCCCAAAGTGTCAAAACAATTATCATCGTCGTCATCATCATCATCATCATCACCCCTACAGGCCATATAGACCTCAGTGGCTCTAGTAGAATCAGTCACTTTCATCCCTCAGGAAGGTAATATAAAGGAGCTGGCAGCCACAGAAAGCACACACAGAAAGGTCATTAGTGAGACACAGAGGATATAGGAGCAGAGCTGGTCAGCGCAGTCACAGGTAGTAAAAAGGCAGCAAGGGTAGAATCCTCCACGATTGCTCCATAACGCACATGCTGGCACCTCTACCAAATTCCTTTCCTCTCTGAGAACAGTTTGCTCATGTACCTGTAAAGTTTTTATAGAAATGGATACATGGAACCAGACCAGTCAGCTCTCGGTAAGCCAGAGGACACCTCATTGCACAGCCGACTAAGATGTCCCCGAAGAAAAAAAAGCTCAGAGTTCACTCTAGGTGCATAAAAATGATCCTCCAGAAGATTTTAGGGTGTGCTTGCTGTGTGCTGAGGAGAAGGAAATGAGCTTTGAAAAATTATCAAAACAGAACTAATAACCAGCAATCATGTAGAGCAAACAGGAATATCCAACATGACTTCATACAGCCAGTAGCAATTTCCCTTGCCAGTTTGATGCCTGGGGAAAAAAAGTTTAGAATATGTTTCATTAGCAATGATCATATGTGATGGCACTGTGATAAGAAAAGAAGCTTTAGGGATGGCCAGCGCCTAGAAAGGTCCCTGTCACTTCACTTACTACACTGTTCTTGCATATCCTCCTCCTCTGTACCGTAAGTATTCTGTGTGCAGACCCCAAGGGTTTGGTAAATGCCCAATAAACTGCCCAATAAACATTGATGGATGAATAAACCCAACATGTTCCCTACAATGGAGGTATAATGTGAGTGGCACCTTAGTAAGAGAAGTGAGGAAGACTTCCAGTCAGACCAATGAAACCTGGTGTACAGCATATGTTTACGGACAACCAACGTCAGTGACATCCAGAGAAGGCGTGGAAAACGCCATCTGTCTGCAGGCAGGTGCCCAGAAACAGGAAGTGCAGAAGGGATAACAAAAATATAAGTGTGCATGGAAAGATAAGTTCAGGGAAATCTGTCAGCAGGAAGCAGAATCCAGGCCAGTGGACTGCTGTCAGGGAAAGATAATGGTCATTGAAACAGCATCCCCGGGAGCAAGGCTGAGGCTGAGTCCCAGAATGTACAGTTCAAGATAGAATTCTACATGCCTCTAGAAGAGGTGTTTTCTAAAACTAGATTAAGAGAGAGAGAGATGGTTTAGTTTCATTAACAAGGCAAGTAATGGTAGCAGTCTAGCAACAGGTATTATTGATCTATTTTACAGATCAGGGAGCTGAGACTCAGTAAGAAATAACTTGTCCAGGGCCCTGTACTAATGTTTGTTTCTGATCCTGGTTTAAACATAAGGCTTACCTAACTCCGAAGCCAATTCTTTCACTTTTTCTTACTTCAGCCTGCAACTCTGAAAGCTCACTTACAACAACTCATGAATCAGACTAGCACTGTGAATTGATTTTGAATTCTTCCAACATCTCAGAGCACTGGGCTAGAAATCCTCCAGTCAGCTCTTAAATGATTCCAGAGCTGGGAACAAAGCTAGTGCTATACTAGTGCTTCTCTGCTTTGCTGCACATTGGAATTATCTACAGCGTTTAATAATAACTTAAGACTGAGTTCCACCACCAGAGATGATCATTTAATTGATCTGAGATGTGGCCCATGCATCAGGATTGTTGAACATCTCTCCAGATGATTCTAATATAGACCCAACCTAGAAACTACTGGCTATATTATAAGCAGAAATCAAGAGCTGTTTGCAGAAAAGAGCTATGATGGTCAAGCCTGTATATTCCAGTGTGATAGGAAAAATACTGGAATTCTCGTAGGCTTACTTTTTTTTTTCTCAGAGAAGTGGACCATAACCTACCCTTTGCTTTTCCAGTCTAACCTCCTAGAAAATATGCCAAAAGTAAACAGGTGTACACATAACCTTGCAAATCCAATGGTTCCAAGGTCTTGGATTCTATGTTCCAGTTGTGTGTGACCAAATGCAAGGTTTTAGAACTGGATCTCCCAAATTGCTCATTGTTATTCAATGCTTGGTTAGAACTCTTACATCACCCTGTAATGGAATGTGACCCAAGTCAAGAAGAAAACAAAAACATTTACATTGCTTTCGTAAGTGACCATAGAACTGGAGAGGAGCTGAGGTGTCTCAAGACAACGTGTACTTTCCCCAGCTTATCTGAGATCTGATTCATGTTGTAGTTACTAATCCTGATGCACCCAAATGAAATAGTAGATGCATAATTCCTGGACTATATCCAAATCATAGGACTTGTTTATTATTTAAAGTACATCCTTAATGCAGTGAAAACATTAGAGCCTTCCACCCTCAACTCCTGTTATCAGAATCCTTGTCCGTAGCTCCCTAGTAGAAAACAACTTATTACAAAACAAGTATGCATTTGTTTAGGGTGACTATACATCCTCTGGTGTACCTCTGTTCTTCCAGCAAAATTATTAAAAGCTCCCTCTTTTACTCTCAGAAATGTCTTGGTCTAGGTGATGAACTATCTGTCCAGGCTACATATAGCTCACTAAGTCTGCCTTTCCTCTGTTACTACTATAGGGAAACTTCATGATTGGAATGTGGTCCCTTTATATTTAGAACACTCCTGCAAATATTCCCAAAAATAAAGCCATTGAAATATTAATCAGATGACCAAGCTTTTCTCTCAAAAAAAAACAAAATGACAATGATTTTTAAACTTTTTTCTGATTATCTCTTTTAGGACAGAGACTCCCATTAATCAAAAGTAAGAAGTCCCATATTTCCCTTGTAAAGATCTGTTTTTTATCTGTTTGTGCATTACCTAATCATGTGACCTTAGACAAAAGATTATTTATTTATTTATTTATTTTGCAGAACTGGGGATAGAACCCAGAGGCATTCTACCTCCGAGCTATACCCCAGCCCTATTTTTTATTTATTCTGAAACAAATGTCTCACTAAATTGCAGAGGGCCTCACTAAGTAGCTGAGGCTGTCAGTGAACAGTGATTCATCCTCCTGTCTCAGCCTCCCAAGTACTGGGATTACAAGTGTGCACTACCATGCCTGGCTAAGATTTATTCTTTCTGATCCAACTTTTCTTCTATGCAAAAAAGAGAAGATTGAACTACCTGGTCTATTTTTGAGCTGTAGTTCTTTTTGAGCTGTAGTTCTGTGAGTCTGGATTGCTACTTCTCTGAGAATTTTGTCTAAGCAGTGTTTCGCTTACTCTTTCCTTAGCACAGTTCATATTAAACTGGGATCATAGATATTTAAGAAGAAATATGTTAAGTTCATTTTACTAAGTATCTACTTCTCTGTCATGATCTTTATATGTGTACTGAAGTATCATTGAAGAGTCTTATTCTACTAATTTTTAACAATATTTACTATTTACATGGGTACTCTGCTAGGTGACTTATAGTTAAATCTTATTTATTTAACCATTTCCCACTGTAGATAGCATTGTCTATTAAATAGTATGACTATTTTTAAGCATGGGAACATATCGCTTGTTTTAAAGCATACACCCCCAAGAAATACACACACACACACACACACACACACACACACACACATACATACATACATACATATATATCTTAAGAATAAATCCCACTTTTGCATTTAGGCATAAAACAAAATGATTGTGTTTATTCATCTTTTTATTCAATAAACGTCTATTAAATACCCAGTACCTACTTGGAACTGTAATAAACTCTAGGAATAGAAAGTGAAATGAAATATAGTCTCTCAAGTAGGTTATAACCTAGCACATCCCATACCTGTGAGTTACATGGCACATTAGTTGCTAAGTAAAAAGGCTTGTGGATTTTAGGTAACTATGAGGTTTAGAGTAGCCAAGCATGAATATAGTAACTGAAACTGTTAAAATATTATGTAATAATCAATAAAAACAGTATTCTAAAATGAGAATAAGAGTCTGAATATCTCACTAAACTCTGGGAGGACCTCCACACACAGAAAAATATATTATGCTCAGTCCTAGGCACCAGCCTAAGTTTTCTATGAGAAAGATAAATTTCATACCAGTATGTTTAGGAATCACTTAGGCATAGTCAAGATGCCTGACAAGACTCATAGTTTACACTATATTCCTTGTTTCCCTTAGACTATTCAGAAAAGACAAAAGAAGTCAAGTGAGGTGGCACATGTCTATAATCCCAGGATTGGGGAGGCTGAGATGGAAGGATTGCAGGTTTGAGATAACTTAATGAGACTCTATTACAAAAAAAAGAGGAGGCTAGGGGTGTAGCTCAGAAGTAGAATGTCCCTGGGTTCAATCCCAAGGAGGAAGAAAGAAAGAAAGAAAAAGAAAGAAGGAAAGAAGGAAGGAAGAAAAGAAGGAAGGAAGTTAAAGGTGTATTTTGCACATTTCTACATTTGAGGGAAAGAAGTTTCTTGAGTCAAAGGCAGAAACTGAAGGGAATGAGGCAGGAATTGGGTAAGGGCTAATTGGGTCATGTGTGCATGTATGCCTCCACCACCTTGTACTCCATTAAGATGTATAACCACAATGCACCAATAAAAAATTTTTTAATTAAATTAAATTAAGCCATTATGTGGAGAGACTTTTACTCCCAGGAATGAAAGCACAGTTAACATGATACAGAAAGAAAATGGTAAATATGAGGATAAATCCAAATTAACACTGACATTGAATGATGACATATTAAATAATGACTTCTCTTAGAGTTGGAGATTATGTATATTACATAAATATAGTTGGACACTAGTAAATTAAATCATGATGTTTTAAGTTCCCTGTATCATCTCAGGAAATCAGCTGGGAAGTGATAGCACTGCTAATTTATGTTAACGTTTGATAAGGATACATATGATGCAACCTCTAGGGAAATGACCAAATAAATAAAGGAATGTTTGTTATCAGTGTAATAGAAGAGTGAAAGCTTTTTGTTGTTGTTGTTAAAGAATTGATCTAAACTAGGCGTGGTGGCGCACACTTGTAATCCCAGCATTCAGGAGGCTGAGACAGGAGGATCTCGGTTCCCAGACAGCCTCAGCTACTACTCAGTGAGGCCCTTTGCAACTCAGCCAGACCCTGTTTCAAAATAAAGAATAAAAAATAAGGCTGGGCATGTAGCTCAGAGGTAGAATGCCCTGGGTTCCATCCCCAGTACAGGAAAAAAAAAAAAATCAATCTAAAGCAGGAGAAGATAGGTTAAAAAAAGAAAACAGCTCAGCGGGGTGTGGTGGCGCACACTTGTAATCCCCGCGCTTGGGAGGTGGAGATAGGAGGATAGCACAGGTTCAAAGCCAGCCGCTCTGGCTTAAGAGACCCTGTTTCCAAATAAAAAAGTATAAAATAGGTGTCTGGGAGTGTAGCCCAGAGGTAGAAGGGTTTCCAGGAATCCCAGTACCACCAAAAAGAAAAAAAACAGCTCAGATAAATAGAATGCAAATAGTAAACAAATAGACATAAACATGCATTTATATATATACCTCTGTCAGTAATTATATTAAGTGTAAACAAATTAGGAACAATTGTTTGGTCAACAGATGAATAACATGATTATAAAACAAAACCCCATCAGCCAGAGCAGTGAGTGTGTAGTGTGGCCTCATAGTTTTCCTTCCCTTTGAACTTGCTCCGCTTGGCAGTGTCACCAATGTCACACCATACTATTGAAACATTATTAACTACTATTGGTCAACTAAAAAGACTTGAAGTAAATCCCACAGACAGACTCCTTGGCTCCATCGGCACATTTTGAGATCCAGAAACTGGACAGGTTGTAGGTATTGCTACATCTAGTTCATTGCCAGAACTTGTGTTACAATTTATCTATGGATAGATATATTTATATTTTGCCTATAAATTCTAAATCATAGATACCTTTATGCAGATAGCAGTTTAAGACGAGCCTGACCAAAATAAGGGTTGAAAGTGAAAGGGTGTGCTCTGCACTATTAATTATTACACTGGCCCAGAAGGCATAATTGGAGACTGCCCTAGGCAAACCAGACTGGTCACTCTATTCGTGATAAAAGCAGCCTATTGCACCTTATTTACCTCCAAATCCAAGGGTTAGCATTCAAACCAAATTAAACTGTTCATAGAGAGATGGCTCATTTCAATAGACAGTCTCAATTTGTGGTATAAATGTGTTTCCTTGTTGTTACTTATCTTTCCAAGATACTCTTTTAGAGTACTACATTATTTTTATGTCACACTAGTAAAAGCAATATGGATAAACATGAAAATACCTGGAGAAAAGGGTCCAAGATAGTAAAGGTCCTGGAAAATGTGTCATTAAGACAAGGTGGAGAATCAAGAGTATCAGATGGGAGACATCCTTTACACCATATCTGACTCCAAACGTTCCTAGGAGTGTCACCATGACGTGGACAGGGGCAGAGGCTGCACTCAGAGGAGCAGAGCACGGGCTGGTGTTTTTAAAATCCAAGGAAGCAAATCATAATTCAGTATAATGAAGAACTGTAACACTCCTTGGCAACAGAATCAGTTTCCTGGGGAGAGGAGCTTGGTCACCCTCCACATCTGATGCACCAGGTGGTGCTAGGAATTGAAAGTCCTCTTGTGAAATGGCTGTTGTTGCCACCTGGCCAGCATCCATTCTCTTTCTTTTCCTGGGAATAATAGCATCCTGATGTTCTTTGTTGAACCACCAAACTTCTATGGGGTTTGTGATCGCTGAAGTCATTGTTGGGTTCTGATAATGGATCTTCAATTGCTCCTATTTCTTTGGCCAAGAATGAACATGTGCTTCACGCTGGGAACACTGGAATCAATCTTAAGACTTTTTAACAAACTGATGGGAAAACAATTCTTTTCTTCACTGGACTGGTGAAAGGTGAGAAGGAGGCCCAGAACTTCGGGCGGACTTTTTACTGGAAGCATGGGCAGACTTGCCTGAGAACAAAACCGACAGAAGATAACATTGCCAGCAATGCAGAGAGGTAGATTGAGCTCTGGCCCTGTTTAAAGCCTGTCCATCTAGCAATGCCCAAAGCCAGGTTAGCCCTGGAGTTTTCAATTCTATGTGCCAATACAATCTCGCTTTATGTTTTAAAAAGTTTGGCTGGGAGTGGTGGCACAGGCTTGTAATCCCAGCATTCCGGAGGCTGAGTCAAGAGGATCACAGTTTGCAGACAGTCTCAGCTACTTAGTGAGGCCCTTTGCAACTCAGTGAGACCCTGTTTCAAAATAAAGAATAAAACATAGTGCTGGGGGTGTAGCTCGGAGGTAGAAGACCCCTGGGTTCCATCCCCAGTACCAAAAAAAAAAAAAAAAAAAAAAGAGTTTGATTGTGTTTCTATTATTTGAAACAGGAAGACTCCTAAATTATATAAAGCCTTGAAACAACAAAAATCTTGATCCAGGCACAGTGAGAAATGCCTATAATCCCAGAACTTTGGAGACCAGGACAGGAGGATAGCAGATTTGAGACCAGCCTCACCAATTTAGCAAGATCTTGTTCCAAAATTAAAAAGTAAAAAATAATAAAAAGGACTGGGGAACGGGGCATGGTGGCACTTGCCTGTAATCTTAGTACTTGGAAGGCTGAGACCAGAGAATCACAGGTTTGAGGACAGCCTCAGTGATTTAGCAAGACTCTCACCAGCCTGGTGAGACCCTGTTTCAAAACATAAAACAAAACAAACAACAACAATGATGATGGCAACAAAACAAAAGAAAACAACAGAAAAAAAGCTGGGGATGTAGCTTGGAGGAAGAATGTCCCTGGGTTCAATTCACAGTACCACAAGAAAAAAAAAGAAAAAAGAAAAAAAAAAAGGAGTGGAGGTGTTGCTCAAAAGTAGAATGTCCCTGGCTTTAATCCCCAGCACCCCCTCAATCCTAGTCATGTGATCTATAAATATAGGTTGGCAAATATCTAGTTGTTTCGGGTAGATTTCTGGCATTTCTAGTAATAATTTTATAGTATTTAGATGCAGTTACTTGCTATACATATTTAGAAATAGTAAAACTTCATTACTTTCAATGTTGGTATTTTACATTGGCATCCACAGTCCTTTCTGATTCACTTGAATTAATGAGATTATATTTCATAGTATATACTTTATTTTACCCTGGTGATTCCCCAACCTGGAGTTGATGTTAGTAAATGCATATGTGCATTTTTATTAATATTAAAATATTTTAAAAATAAGATCTATGGTTGATGTTTACAACTTTTTTAAATTTAGAAATGATATTTTAGCTGAGTTTAGCTGAACATTCCAGTAATTCTGGACTTGGGAGGCTGAGACAGAAGGATAGCAGGTTCGAGGCCAACTTCATCAACTTAGTGAGACCTTCAGCAACTTAGTGAAACCCTGTTTCAAAAAAAAAAAAATTAAAAGGCTGAAGGGTATAGCTCGAAAGGCAAATGCTCCCAGGTTCAATCCTAATATCAAAACAAAACCAAAAACCACAACCTTGTAGCAATGGCAAAATGTTGGGAACACCTCAACAAATGCTCTTTTAGTTGGTGTTTATAGTTTCTAGGAACTCTAACTAAAGGAAAGCAGAAAATAAGTTAATTAAAAGAATATTAGCCAGGCATGGTGACACATGCTTATAATCCCAGCACTCAGGAGGCTGAGACCGGAGGATCATTGCTCGAGGACAGCCTCAGCTACTACTTAGTGAGGCCCTTTGAAACTCAGTGATTCTGTTTCAAAATAAAGAATAAAAAATAGGACTAGGGTTGTAGCTCAGAGGTAGAATGCCCCTGGATTTCATCCCCAGTGCCAAAAAAAAAAAGGGGATATTAAATATATATATAGGAGAGCTGGAGAACCCAATTCCAGGCTAAGAATCCAAAGGAAAAGTTTCAAATTAAGTCCCAGTCTTATTTTTCATGAGAAAATAATTGCTGTCATTTCTCCAGTCCTCAGGAGAAAGACCCCGATCCCTGGTTTCTGGCATCACTAACTCATTGGCCAAATTCCAGCTCTAAACCTGTCTCGTGAGAGTCTCACATCTTTGAGGGAAGCTGCTAAATGTCTAACAGTCCCAGCCTCAAGAGTGATAGACTTTCTTCGCCCCACACTGAGATTCACAAGTAGAGAATTCCCCAAATATAGAAAGGGGCTTGGCTGCTATGTAGCCAAAATGAATCACAAATGTCCTGTATAAACCAACCCTTTGGCAGCCTAACATCAACTTACAAGCTTCTCCTCGTACTTAAAGTCCCCGAAAAAAAAAAAATGTTCCCACTTAACCTAAAGTAAGTGTCCTTCCCCAAATAAAGTCTTACTCAGATTGAAATTCAGGATTTCTGGAAAATGTCCAATTCTCCTGGAATTACGCCATGGCCTTGTCTCAATAATCTATAAACTATGGGCTAATACATAAGATAAGCCACTGCTAAAGTACGCTGTGTAAAGAACAGGAGAAATAGAAAATGTAGAAAAAAAACTGTTAAATTATGAAAACACATGCATGAAGGAAAATATGAGCAGATGCTACGGTCTTACTTTTGTGGCTCCTCTTGGTGGTGTATTTGCATCAATGATTTGCCACCTTCTACTATCAAGTTTCTGTTGCCGTCAGCCAAGAGTTTACCCATATGTTTATCCTGAGAAGGCTTCCCTCTTCCAGCATTAGACTGCTGTGGCTTGCTCCCTTTAACTTTTGTAGCTGGACACGGCAGTAGTAAGGGAGCCTTCCAGGGGATTACTGGGTTTCCATCAACACCCTTCTCCATCCCACTGTATAACAACAATCTTTCTCCATTATAGCTAGGATCAATCGTTCCTGATATATCACAATCCTTTTTTTCTTCAACAGTTCATCCTGTGGTTTCAAGATCAGAAATAAAGAAGTGGCAGCCTCAGCCTACAATTCAATTAAGCCAGTTTTCACTCAGTACCCTGCGGCAGCGGCACTCCCTGGGCCACTAGAGCTCCTAGGTGGAGCTTGAAGGAACTGGAGCAGAACTCAAAATGTTTGCATGACCCCCTAGGTGGATTTGTGAGAGGGCTCCTTCTAGTTCTGCCTCATAACAAGCAGAGCCATGTATTCTTCCTGCAGAAGGATCAGTACTATGAATTGGTCATTGCTGTAGAGTACATACCACCTCTTATAAACTAGCACCCCAGCTTCACAAAGCATAGTCTCCTAGCTGGCAGCATTATGAAAGATTTGGCGTGCCATTTCAGAATTCTATAAGGCACAGTGCAACTGGACAGCTGGCAACGCAAGGCATCCCATCAACAGTATTTGTCCATTTTATCACTTCTTCTACCATAAGCTTCTCTATCATGGAGTACCATATTGTATAATGCGGTGGGCAGGAAAAGCAAATACCAATACAGAACAATCATCTCACCCTTGCGATGGCTGGTTTGATCTGTCAGTCTGACTGTGTTAAGGAATGCCCAAATAGCTGCTAAAGCACAGCCTGTTCTCAGTGTGTCAGGAGGCACTGAACCCATCCCTCTGCTGAAATGGAAACCTGGCTGGCTTGGCATTTGGTTGGATTGGGCTGCCCCAGGGGTGTTTGTGATGGTAAATCCAGAGGAGATTGGCATTTGATTAAGTGGGCTGAGTAGGGAAGGCCTGCTTTCGGGTTGAGCAAGAATCCTCAATCAGCTGGTGACTCGGGTAGAACAAACAGAACAAGGGATGAATTAGGCTCTTTCTGCTCAAGCCAGTTGCCCTTCTCAAGTCCTTGGACTTCAGAACTCCAGACTGTTTGGACTCTGGGTCTTGCACTAGAAGCCCCACCTCCACCCCAGTCTCTAGGCCTTCTGCCTGGGACTAAGAGAAACACCATCAGCTTCTTTGATTTTAAGACCCTTGGATTTGGAGTGAGCCTTGCTAGTGGCCTCGATGGTTCTCCAGCTTACAGAGGCCCTACTGTAGGCTCCTCTGCCTCATAAACAAGTGATCCAGTTCTACGTAATAAATCTTTCTCTATTCTCTCTCTCTTTTCATATATGTGTATATATGCACATGTATGTTTATGTACATAGCAGCATATATGTATGTAGCAATAAATTTATGTACTATATATGCATTTCTCTTTCTCTCTATATATATGTGTGTGTATATATATACATACATATATACATACATATATATACACATATATATGTATATATGTATGTGTGTGTGTGTGTGTATATATATATATCTCCTACAATGATATCCTGTTAGTTCTATCTCTCTGAACAACCCTGACTAAAACAGTCATCTATTCCCAAATAATTGTACTCTTCATCATGGAAGGAGTCCAATATAAATAACAGACAATGAGGACAGTATGGAAACTGAAATGTGAGTAGTTCAAGCCCAGCTGGGGATGATACCATCCCAAAATCTATTTAGTAGTTTCCATTTTAGAGTCAATCCTGTTTGGGGACATTTGGGGAAGAATCTCTTGATGATTTTGAATTCTGGTTCGGGTCTCTCCCAGGATGCTGTTTGATGCCAAATTCAACTAGATTTGATTTCAGGTGCTGAAGAAATCTTTCAGAAATATTTTTACAAAAATTGGTTGGTCACTAATCAGCATTCCACTAATTAAATATTCATCTAACTTTCTATTCCAAATCGCTACATGATTATCTAACAGGCATCTCAGTCTTAGCATGTCCAAACTACAACGCTTGATTTTCCCATCAGACCCTGTTCCTCCCACAGTCCTCCATTGTAATTTATTTTTTGTTTGTTTATTTGCTTGCTTGCCGTTGTTTCTTGTGGTACCAGGGTTTGAATCCAGGAGCATTCTACTTCTGAGTTTCACCCCTAGCCCTTTTTTTTGGTTTGTTTTTATTTTAAAAACAGTGTTTCAATAAGTTGAAGAGAGTCTCACTATTTGTTGAGGCTGTCCTCAAACTTATGATCTTCCTGTCTCATCCTCTCAAGTACTAGGATTACTAGTACTAAGAGTACTAGTACAAGTACACCTGGTGGTGTAGTAGGTGTGCACCACCAGGCTAGGCTAGACTTTTTATTAATCTGCCTGTTTTCACTCCTCCCACACAGCCTATTCAGCACACAGCAACAAAAATAGTATTTCACCAAGCAGATTAGATCATAATAGTACTAATGTTACAGACTGAAAGTTTGTTTCCCCCAAAACTCATATGTTAAATTTCTAATCTCAGTGTGGCTATATTTGGGGCTGGGGCCTCTATGGAAATATTTAAAGCTAAATGAGGTTATTGGGGTTAGACCCTGATCCAACAAGACTAATGTCCTTAGAGGAAGATCCTACCAGAGATACCAGCGAGCTTGCTCTCTCTCTCCTTACACACCCACAGAGAAAAGGCCAGATGAGAGGATGAGAAGGTAACTGTCTGCAAGATAGGACGAGACCCCTCACCAGAAACTGGCCATGCTCCTGAGCGGTCTCTAGAACTGTAAAATTAAATACATACATACATACATACATACATACATACATAACACCTGTTGGTTAAGCCACTTAGTCAGTGGTATCTGGTTAGGGCAGCCCAAGCTGACAACACAACTCCTCACTTTCACTTAATTCAGAATAAACTCCAGAACTCCCACTATGGTCTGCAGGGTCCAGCATGGTTCTGCTTTGCCTGTAAGTAAGTATCCTTCCCTTGCTGGCTTCCCTCCCTGGTCCTCCTAATGCCCTTAAACACACGACGCCCGGCTCCTTCCCATCTCAAGCGTCGTGCCTGGCTTTCACTTTCTGCTGGGTCTGGTTCCCTGGGCCTTCTTGTACCCATGTCCCTCCTTTTGTACTGATCTCTACCCAAAATCTAAAGGTCTTCTCTGATAGTCTCATGTAAACCAGCAATATCCAGCTGATCCAAGCCCCATCATGCCATTCTCTCACTATGTTTTTTCCTGTTCCTTTTCATACACACACACACACACACACACACACACACTACTGGGGATTGAACCCAGGAGCATTATACCTCTCAGCCCATTTTTAATTTTTTTTTATTGTTTTATTTTTTTGTTTGTTTTATTTTGGTTTGAACCAGGGTCCCACTAAGTTACTGAGAGTCTTGTTATGCTACTTAGACTGTTCTCCAACCTGAGATCCTCTTGTCTCGGCATCTCAAGTACTGGGATTATAGGTGTGCTCCACCAAACCTGGTCAAAAATTACATTGTATATTTATTATTTTTCTTGTTTTCTAAGATCCTCCCCACTAGAAGATAACTCTACAAAAACAACTTCCTGATCTGTCTTGTGTACCGCTGTATTATTCACATACTCTTATGGAAAACTATTGGTCTCCAGACACTATTTTTTAAAAAGGCTCACATGGCTAAAAAACAAAAGCAAGCCAGGCGTGGTGGCGCATGCTTGTAATCCCCACGCTTGGGAGGCTAAGACAGGAGGATCACATGGGTTCGAAGCCAGCCTCAGCTACTTAGTGAGGCTCTCAGCAACTTAGTGAGACCCTGTTTCTAAATAAAATACAAAAAAGGTCTGGGAGTATAGCCCGGAGGTAGAAAGCCTCTGGGTTCCACCCCCAGTACCACACACACACACACACACACACACACACACACACACAAATTATGAAAACAAAAGCAAAAACACCTTGCACATGAAACGACAGGCAAGGGTTTTCAATTGCATATTTAAAAAGTAATAAACTTTCTAGGAAAAAAATCAGTAACACTAAGTCAAGCAGTATGCTTAAAAAAAACACCCTGGCAGATTAAGAGTGTGTCTTTACAAAAACTACATAGGAAGAAAAAGATCTCAGCTTACTACACATAATAGAAACACCTGCAAAGTTCTTTTAATAGGTTATATAAAATAGATGTTCAAATATAGTTGCCGTGGGCAGTTTCTTTTACTATAGATTTGACCCACTGGCCTTACTCCAAGAATTTTGAAGCTATAGTTAAAATATATATATAAAAGGATATACTGGAGACAATAAAAGGCCCATACTGAAGATTCACCTTTTTTTAAAATTATTTTCTTTTTGTTTTTGCGGTACTGGGGACGGAACCAAAGGGCATTCTACCTGTGAGCTACACCCTCAGCCCTATTATTTATTGTTTATTTTGAAACAGGGTCTCACTGAGTTGCAAAGGGCCTCCCAAATGCTGGGATTAAAAGTGTGTGCCACCATGCTCGGCTCGAGACTTCATTGTTAGGAAAATTTTCTCTGCTACGCTCCTAACAGCAGTAGTGTGATCACTGTGAACACACGTGCTGTTTGGCAAAGAGTGGGTGGCTTGAAACACTCAGGAAGCCAGGTTCAACGCGGCAATGCCATTTTCCTGATTTGATCCTGTGACCAGAGGATCCTGTTTGGGGATTTGGGTCAGTAGATCAGCAGGTATTTATCCAGTGCTTCCTTTGTGCCCAGAATGCTGTTAACTCAACAGTGTAACACGAGCAAAAGCAAAAAGTTAGAGGCAAGAAAAAAGGCAAATAACAAAAACTAAAATTGAAATGTTACAGCCAGGCATGACGGCATACGCTTGTGATCCTAGTACTTGAGTGCCTGAGACAGGAGAATCACAGGTTCCAGAACAGGAACAGAAAGTAGTGAGACTCTCATCAAACTAGTGAGACCCTGCTTCGAAGTTAAAAATAAGCTAGGGCTGGAGGTGTAGCTCAGAGACAGAATACCACTGGGTTCAATCCCTAGCCTCAAAAGAAGAAGGAGGAGGAGGAGGAGGAGGAGGAGGAGGAGGAGGAGGAGGAGGAGGAGGAGGAGGCGGAGGAGGAGGAGGAGGAGGAGGAGGAGGAGGAGGCGGAGGAGGAGGAGGAGGAGGAGGAGGAAGAGGAGGAGGAGGAGGCGGAGGAGGAGGAGGAGGAGGAGGAGGAAGAGGAGGAGGAGGAGGCGGAGGAGGAGGAGGAGGAGGAGGAGGAGGAGGAGGAGGAAGAGGAGGAGGAAGAGGAGGAAGACAACAGAGAAAGAAAGAAAGGAAAGAAAGAAAGAAAGAAAGAAAGAAAGAAAGAAAGAAAGAAAGAAAGAAAGAAAGAGAGCTATGTTGCATTATTTCTGAACTTAATTTCTGCTTCACAGCTGACCGCCCTATCCCTGGCCCTCACTTCTCTTTAAGAGCCAAGTGCCACAGAACAATGGTCTTCAGTCTCTGGCTACCAGATTCTCCTCTGTTACTAGCTGTTTACTTATATCTCAGTTTCTCATATTTTCCCTGTCAAAATTCATCAGTGATTTTCCTATTGCCAAATCCCAACGGCCAAACGCAGTTCTTTTCATTCCCAGCTTGGTTAAATCACCTGCCAGGTTTCCAGCGTGGACCACTTCCTCCTTGAAACTCTCATCTCTTGTCTCCAGAGACAACAACTTCCCAGACCACTCCTTTGCCTGCTTTACTAGTGCACGCTATGTAAAAGTTGGTGTTTCTTTTTATTACCCTATAATGTTTCCCTAGGAAATTGCTGTGATAATGCCTAGAACTCTAAATCCTTCCTTGCCCTTTATATAACCAGATCGTATCCTTCCTCACGTATCCAGTTGGTGTTTCTCTAGCTCGCTCATGCGCTCCAGATAAATCAAACTCAACAAGATATAAGCAGCCTTCATCTTTCTCTCAAACTTCCTCCTCAGTCTATTTTCTTTATTTCTAACAAATGTCACTGCTATTTTTAGACTAAATGGTTTCTTTCCTTCCATATTATTTTTGTCTGTCCTCTTTCCTCTGCTGAGATTACCTGTCTGCCTATGACTGTTTACCTACTTCCAAGCACGAGAATTATCTCTTTCATAGGCATTACCAGTTTGGCCAAGTAAAAGTCACCATTGCTGGCAACCAACAGCACTCTAACACTTTTATTTATTTATTTATTTATTTGGTAGTGGGGATTGAACTCAGGGACATTCTACCTCCAAGCTATACCTCCAGTTTTCTTAAAATTTTTCTTTTTTTTTTTTTTATTTTTTGGACTGGTGATTGAACCCATGGAATTCTAACTCTGAGCTATACCCCCAGGCCCATTTTTTATTTTTTTATTTTGAAACAGCGTCTCACTAAGTTGCAGAGAGCCTCACTAAGTAGCTGAGGCTGGTCGTAAACCTGTGATCCTCCTGTCTCAGCCTCCCAACAACTTGGATTACAACTGTGTGCCACCAAACCCGGCTAAATTTTTTCACTTTGAAACAGGTTCTCCAACCTTTTTTTTTTTTTTTAATTTTGAAACGAAGTCTTGCTAAATTACCATATTTGGTCAATAGACACTACAACATAGTACCTTTTGCTTTTTTCTCAAAGTAATGGGAATTGAACCCAGGACCTCAAAAGCATGCTAGACAATCACTCCTTAGCTGGGCTACATTCCTAGCCCCTGCTTCTAGCACTCTTAAAGAGATATCAAGAAGTGTATTGTATCACTGAATTATGAAAGAGTGAGTTTGAGAAAGAAGAGCATATGGAAGAGCTTTATAGATAAGGATGGGCTTAGGACTTTTAAGGGACCACAGGTAGCTCCATATAATGCTGGATCAAAGGGACAGAGACAAACAAAACCATCTGAAGGAGGGATATGGAGTCCAGTGAAGCTTGGCCATACAGGCCACGGGGAACACTTTTGCCTTTCATTCTAACTATAATGGGAAGCCAAGAATATTTGTAAAGCCCAGAGTGACAACTGCAAATTAGGTTTTAAAATGGCCTCTCCAGCCCTGCGTGGTGGCGCACAACTGTAATCCCAGCATTTGGGAGGCAAAGACAGGAAGGTCGTGGTTCAAGGACAGCCTCAGCTACTACTCAGTGAGGCCCTTTGAAACTCAGTGAGACCGTTTCAAAATAAAGAATAAAAAGTAGGGCCAGGGGTATAGCTCAGAGGTAGAATGCCCCCGGGTTCCATCCCCAGACCCGAAATAAATAAATAAATAAATAAATAAATAAATAAATAAATAAATAAATAAAATGACCTCTCCAGCTGCAGTGTGAGTAGATTTCAAGGAAGCAAGATTGTTAAAGAGGCAACTAGTTAGAAAGTCATAGTAATAAAATTATGATTACTTAACCTGGGTAGTGGAAGGTATGACAAAGAACAGAGTCAAAGTTTTTGACAAATTCTCTTTTGCAAGCAAACAAATGAGATTGTTTTGTTGGTTAAACTAATACTCCGTTTCAGGATGTTCCACAGTCATTACTGGCTGCATCCTGTGACCATCTGGAGACCAGAATGACCAGCCAATCCCTGTGTCTTCACGCATTCACACACAAACAACTTGTACAAAATTCATTGGCATGCTCCACAAAGTTTGCTGTGTTCTCTGAACTCTCCTGACCCTGGGAAAATACTTTGCCCATAGAAAACTCTGAAGCTACTTGAGCTTGAACTCTTCTTAAAGGTCACATGGTCTCTTGTATTAGAAAAACTATTTGTATCTGTCTATCTATTTGATGGCTCCAGATTCAACATTTTTCTCATAGAGCAAAGAGTCATGGAGATCAATTAAGAAGTGAGATGGAGCCTATACTGGAAAAGAACTTTCTGAAGAAACCATCAGAGAATTGGTTCCAGGAAGTTTTCTCCTTACTCCTCCGTGCTCCCTAATGGAAAATGATGTAGTATGTGTATATAACATGAATACATCTTTAAAAAACATTCTCTAAGCCGAGTGTGGTGGCACATGCCTGTAATTCTAGTACTTGGGAGGCTGAGATAGAAGGATCTCAGGTTCAAGACCACCTTCTGCAACTTAGCAAGAACCTCTTTCAAAAAAAAACAAAAAGAAAGGGCTGGAGTATAACTCAGAGATAGAACATCTCTTGGCTCAATCTCTAATAGTATAAATAAATTAATAAATTAATAAATACCCTAAGTCCTCTCTAGATTACCTATTACAATAGAATGCTATGTAAGTAGTCATCATACTGTATTATTCAGGGAATAATGGCAAAACAAAAAGTCTCAATACAGACAAAATTTAAAAATATATTTATGGAGCTGGGCGTGGTGGTGCACCCTTGTAATCCCAGTATTTGGGAGGCTGAGGCAGGAGGATCAAGGTTTGTAGACAGCTTCAGCTACTTAGTGAGGCACTTTGCATTCAGTGAGACCCTGTTTAAAAATAAAGAATAAAAAAATAGGGCTGGGGGTGTAGCTCAGAGGTCAAATTCCCCTGGGGTCCATCCCCAGTACCGCAAAATAAAAAAATAAAAAATAGCCAGGCGTGGTGGCACACGCTTGTAATCCCCGCGCTTGGGAGGCGGAGACAAGAGGATCGCACAGGTTCGAAGCCTGCCGCTCTGGCTTAGGAGACCCTGTTTCCAAATAAAAATATAAAATAGGTCTGGGAGTGCAGCACTGAGATATAAGGGTTTCATCCCCAGTACCACAAAATAAATAAATAAATAAATAAATAAATAAATAAATATAAAAATAAAATAAAAAAATAAAAATATGTTCATGAAGCTGGGAGCAGTGGTACATGCCTGTAATTTCAGTTTTGGGAGGATGAGACAAGAGGATTGAAGGTTCAAGGCCAGAACATAGTAATTTAGTGAAATCTTGTTTCAAAAAAAAAAATGGGGCTGAGGTTATAATTCAAAGGTAGAATGCCCTGGGGTCCAATCCCTAATATAGAAAAAACGTTTTAAAAATCTATCACAGGCATGATGGTACACACCTATAATCTCAGTACTTGACAGGCTAAGACAGGAGGGATGCAATTTGAAGGCAGCGTCAGCAACTTAGTGAAGCTCTCAGCAAATTAGCAAGACCCTGTTTCGAAATAAGAAATGAAATGGGGCTAGGGCCAGGTGAGACAGGAAGATCGCAGGTTCGCCATCAGCCTCAGCTAGTTAGTGAGGCCCTCCGAAACTTAGTGAGACCTTATTTCAAAATAAAGAATAAAAAGTAGGCTGGAAGTATAGCTCAGAGGTAGACTGCCTCTGGGTTCCATCTCTAGTACCACAAAAATTTATGTCTAGGGGTGTAGTTTGGAGGTAGAAGGCCCCTGCAT
Source organism: Muscardinus avellanarius (assembly GCF_963383645.1). Lineage (NCBI taxonomy): Eukaryota > Metazoa > Chordata > Mammalia > Rodentia > Gliridae > Muscardinus > Muscardinus avellanarius. Next base: position 77,392,740 of record NC_137786.1, read on the forward strand.
TTCATTCCATCTCTAGTAACACACACACACACACACACACACACACACACACACACACACACACCTATCTATAGATCTGTATCTATATATATTTTATCCACGATTGGTTAAACTTACAAGTGCGGAGCCATGGATACAGAAGGCCAACAGCGTAGGAAAAATATTACATTGCTAAAACTACTGGCACAGAGAAAATATGCATATCCCAGATATAACAGTAACCATACACAGGAAACTTTCATGCCATCAGTCTGCCTATGAACAGAAATAAGAATATTAAAAGTTATATATGTGTGTGTGTGTGTGTGTGCGCGTGCGTGTGTGTGTGTGTGTGTGTGTGTGTGTTATTGGTTTGGGTTTGTTATTTTGTTGTGCTTTTGTTTGTTGTTTTCGGACTGTTCTAGGAGAGAGAGTAGTGAGGTGGCAGAGCCAGCTCTCCCTGTGAGGATGCCCTCAAGGGCCCTTATGAGATCCAGAGGGACCCTTTCCACTTTACTAAGAATAATGACTCCAGAAGCTTTTAGCTTTCATGGGTTATGGAGCCTGATGTTTACTTTGTTAAACATTAAATTTTGTAAGATCCTTTATCCAGGTCAAACTGGCCTGCCATATCCTCACCGAACAGGTATAAGCTTTCCCTTGAACAGGTATAAGCTTTCCCTTGTTCTATCTGAAATGGATAGAATGATGGATGTGGGGCACCCAAAGGTAGTCCAGCTGTTTCAGACTGTAAACACCACACCACTGATTATGTCAGCCTGTCGGTGGAGCACGTGTGCGGAGGGCACTTGCCCACTGTGACCCGTATTTTATGAACCTTTGGCTGCCACGTGAAAAATTCACCCTGGATCCAACCAAGTACCTTCAGTGAAAGGGGAGCAGAAGTTCCAAGAATTATTTAACATCAAAGTGTCTCCAGTGAAAGCAGATCACTAAAAGGAACAATACCAAGTCCCTGGACCCTGATATCGGCCAGGCCAGTGTGGACTCAGATGCGGAGGTGTGTGCAAACTGCCTGGGGCTTCTCCACACACAGGCACCGTAGTCAGGAGGCCATCTAGAGCCTTAGGAATCTAAAGTGATTCCTAAGGGTTTTTAAATAACTGTAACAGTACCTAAATATGAGATGTTGTTCAAGATAAGAGCATATCTATATGGAAATGTAAGTTTCATTAAGAAACCTTTAAGTTTTTTTTTTTTTTTTTAAGACTCTTAGTAAGAGCTGGGCATGGTGTCATACACCTGTAATCCCAGAAATTGGGAGTCTGAGACAGGAATATCACAGGTTTGAGACTATCCTCAGTATTTCATCAAAACTCTGTTTGATGAAGAAAAAAAAAAGTGACTGTTAATGTAGCTCAGAAGTAGAGTGCCCCTGGGTTCAATTCCCAGTATCAAAAACAAAGAACAAATAAGCAAAAACAAAAACAAAACAAAAAAATCAATAAGAATGTGGATCTCCAAAACAGGGAAGGAAAACTATTGTATGGCATTTCCTTGTTGAGAAGTAGCCTATCTCTGGGGTTTTCAGGGATGATGAAGTTTGCTTTTGAAATCAAATTCATATTAAAGCTTTACCTGACTGGGCATAAAGTTACTTTTATTTGTTAAAAAAAAACTAGCAAGATATTTCAATTCTTTATATAAAGTTGAGATATGATATCAAAACATACTTTTCATATGCTAACTACAATGTTTAGTAAGCATGATGCTAATGAATAATGAATACCATTAGTAATATTCTATGTGTGTGTGTGTGTGTGTGTGTGTGTGTGTGTGTGTGTGTCCTGTTCATGTTTCTTTTCTGATTTTGAAGCTACAGTGAAATTTCAAGCAGAGTAAAACCCTAACGTTTTTTTGTTTGTTTGTTTTTTTAATTTGGTGGTACTGGGGTTCCTGGAAGCCCTTCTACCTCTGGGATACACTCCCACGGGCTACACTCCCAGACCTATTTTTTAACTTTTTTTTATGTGGAAACAGGGTCTCTTAAACCAGCGAGGCTGGCTCCGAACCAGCCCGATCCTCCTGTCTCCACCTCCCAAGCACGGGGATTACAAGCGTGCGCCACCACGCCTGGCTAACCCTGATGTTTCAATCATTGGAATTTACCTATCAATATCAATTCATTCATTCATTTATTCAGAAAATACTGAGTACGTATCACATGACATTTGGTGATGACATAGAAGATGGGATAAAGTAGTTAACAGAAAGGGTATCTGAGTATATAGGCCTGCACGTTCTAGTGGATAGAAACATACTGAAAGGTCAGAAAACATCTATACTGTGACATGTGGTGATATGTGCACAGAAAAAAAGATAATATAAGAAACATATGAAATATTTACTACTAATAAAATAGTAATTACAAAAATAGTCCCATTTATCATCTGGATACCATAGTGACTTCACATGTCTGTTATACACGTTTATTACTTGTAAATATTTATAATAGATAGGATGCCTTAGGGGTTTATATTATGTTCAAATAGATGGTTTTGAATTTTGTATTTAGTGATCAAATTACATATTAAAGATCAGCTATGATAACAGTAAGTTTTTCCTTTTTTTGTGTGTGTGGTACCGGGAGATTGAACCTAGGGGTATTCTATATCTAAGCTATACTCACAGCCCTATCTTATTTTTACTCTGAAACAGAGACCTGCCATGTTGCTGCGGGTAGCCTCAAACCTATGATGATCCTGTTTCAGCCTCCCAAGTACAGCAGAGAGAGCTAGATTTCCCCACCCATTCTGTTAGCATTAGATCATACCCTTTAGGTCCAATCCCATTTCAACACAGTCGACCATGCTTCAGTCATGGGTATGCTGTGTGTCTCTGTAAAAACCCAGAGGGACCAATTTCTGAGAGCTTCTGGAGAGTTACACATGTGGAGATTCCAGAAAAATGACATGCCCAGCAAGGTCATGGAGTCACTGCACCCCTTCTCCCATACCTAACCCGATATACTACTTAGCTCTGGTTTGTGTAATAGACTTCATCATAAAACAGTAAATGTAAGTAAATGCTTCCCTGAGTTCTTTTAGCTGCTCTAATAAATGAGACGAACCCAAAGGAGGAGTTGTGAGAACCCTGCTTTACACCCAGAAGTGCAGCTTAAACAATCCAGGGCTTGTGACTGATATGTACAGTAGAGATTGGGGTGGTCTGAGGACTGAGTGCTCTACCTGTGTGATGTGACACTATCTCCAGGTAGACAGCATCAAGACTGAATTGAATTAGAAGACACCCAGCTGGTGTCTGCTGCTGCAGAATGGTGGAAAACTGCCACACATCTGGTGTCAGATGTCTGTGTTGATTGTGGTGGTAGAGGAAAATCAAGACTTTTTTTTCCTGACATACACAGGAAGCACCTATCTATTTCTGAGTTGCTAAAAGTTGCATTTAGATTGTGAATGGGTGTTGAGATTACTAAATGATATTTCTGCATCTTTTGATATGATCATATTTCTCTTTTATTCTGCAAATGAAGTGAATTACATTGGTTGATTTTTAAGAGTTAAGTCAACTTGTCTTTAATTACACTCACATTCCCACTTGAATGTAATATGCTATGCTTACATGCCATTGTTGTGCATTTTCATTCTACACATATATTTGTCAAGAACTGTGAAAGATCTGAGATTTTACTCAACTTGCAAGCTAACAAGTTAGCCTGCCAATTTCAGGGATGCTGGCAGAAGACACAACATTGCTGAGTCAAAGGATGTAATTAATCACAGCATGGGAAAATGTACAAACTTCATGTCAATTCATCTTGTGCCCACAGAATCCTCTGGGGTATCATGGAGTGGCCACTACAGATAGTAGGCACATAGTGGGTTTGCATCATTACTGAAAAAATCCTGAGCAAACAAATCTCCTTGGCCTTTGTCCCCCGAGAGAGACATTATCTTTATTTTACTGAATAGTAAACAAACCTGCCTCTGCTTTGGAGGGAGTGTCTGTTGCCCAAGTCTCCTTCTTATACAAATATTCATTAAAGATAATCTGAAGCAAAATGGTCAGTGCTTCTGCTCACAAACCTGTAGAAATATGAGAGGCCCGGGAAAAAATGTGTCTCCACAATATGACAAATTCACAAGCTGTGATCATTATGATGAAGGATCATCATTATGAGTGAATGATGTGGACATTCATTTAGATATATCTATATATTTACCTTTCTTGTTATTCTTTTTCCTTTTGAATATTTCATTTTTCATAAGGCATGGTTTTTCTTCTGCATAAAGAGGTATATTTTTAAATTTTATGTCTGCAAAAGATTTCTGTTTTGTTTGAAAAACAAATGTTATTTCATCTTCACTTTTTAAATATATTTTCAAACAAGACAGGGATGCCCACTATCACTATTCCTTTTCAATGTAGTCTTCAATACTCTTGCCAGAGCAATAAGACAAAAAAAAAAGATATCAAAGGAATTTAAATATAAAAAAGAACTAAAATTGTCTCTATTTGCAAATGACATGATCCTATATTTAGAAGACCTCCCCCCCCAAAAAAAACACTCAACCAAAAGACTACTAGAACTGATTAAAAAATTCAACAAAATATTGGGATACAAAATCAATCTAAAAAAAGCTCAGTAGTTTTTCTATATGTGAATCATGCATCCACTAAGAAAGAAATTCAGAAAAAGATTCCATTAACAATAACCTCAAAACCAAAATACCTAGGAATAAACTAACCAAAAATGTAAATGACCTCTACAATGAAAATTTTAAAACACTAAAGAAAGAAAATGAAGATCTTAGAAGATGGAAAGATCTCCCTTGCTTTGGGTTAGGCAGAATAAATATCAAAATAGCCATTCTAGCCGGGCATGGTGGTGTACCCTTGTAACGTTTGGGAGGCGGAGACAGGAGGATCGCTCAGGTTCGAAGCCAGCCGTGCTGGTATAAGAGACCCTGTTTTAAAAATATAGGTCTGGGAGTGTAGCCCAGAGGTAGAAGGGCTTCCAGGAACCCCAGTGTCTCACACACACACACACACACACATACACACACACACACACACACACACACAAATAGCCATTCTACCAAAAGTGATCTACAGAGTCAATGCAATTGCTACCAAATAATGTGATTCTTTATAGACCTAGAAAAATCAGTCATAAATTGCATATGGAGAAACAAAAGACCCAGAATAGCCACAGCAATTCACAGAAATAAGAGCCATGCAGGAGATAATAATTCCTGACTTATAATTATACTATGGAGCTATAGTAATAAAGACAGCATAATATTAGCACAAAAACATACACATAGACCAATGGAACAGAATAGAAGATACAGAAACAAACCCACACACTTACAGCCAATTGGTTTTCAACAAAGTGACAAATATATATGTTGGAGAAAAGGCAGCTCCCAAATGCTGAGATTACAAGCCTGCGCCACCACACCCAGGATTCAGTCCTCTTTAAATCTGCCATGGTTATTTAATAGTTTTCAGGTCTCAGATACGATTCTAAATCTTGTCTTTTATTTGAATATAGAAGGCATAGTTGTTTTTGTTGTTGTTTCTTCTTAGTTGCTGGGGATTGAACCAGAACCTTTAAGCTACACCCCAGCCCTATTTTATTCTTTTATTTTGAAACAGGTTCTTATTAGTTGCAGAGGGTCTCACTAAGTGCCTGAGGCTGCCCATGACCTTGGGATCCTCCTGTGTTAGCCTCCTAGGAACTGGTATTACAAGTATGTGTCACCATGCATGGCTTGTTTTTTTTTTTTTTTTTTTTTTTTGTATTTTGAGGTTTTCTGTGGGGAGGGGGGAGGTGTTGCTAAGGATTGAAATCGAATCCAGAGGCATTTTGCCTCCACACTACACCGCCGCCCTATTTTATTTTTCTTTTGAAACAGGGTCTTGCTAAATTGCAAAGAGCCTCACTAAGCTGTTGAGGCCTGAAGCCTGCCATTCTCCCATCTCAGTCTCCCAAGTACTGGATTACAGACAGGCTTGTGTCACCACACCCAGTTAGGCCTCGGGTTTTAAAATTTATTTGTGCACATAATTTGAGGCTGAAGATAATGTTAACTTTCTCCAGAAAAAAAAAAAAATGCATTTAGGTCTTTTGGGGTTTCTAGCAATCTGTAAACACTTAATGCAATTTCAGTGATAAAAGTAATTTGGAACTCAGCTAAAGTCATGGAGCCAGTTGGCTTCCACTTTACCCTTATTCCTGGTCATGTATATTTGGAATTACAACCTCATGTGCAAAGACTTTACTAAGCCCCACTTTTATACCCCTAGCTTCAAGAGATCAGCAGAAGTACATAGCATCTTATTTTTCTGAATGTCTATTCTTGACTTTTTAAATGACTCTAGAAGAAAAACCGCCTCAAACATACAGCACAAGTCTCTGAATTTCTTTTTTTTTTTTTTTTTTTTTTGGGTGGTACTGGGGATGGAACACTTCTCCAGGCTACACTCTCTGACCTATTTTATTTTATATTTTTATTTGGAAACAGGGTCTGTTAAACCAGTAAGGCTGGGTTCGAACCTGCATGATCCTCCTGTCTCCGCCTCCCAAGCGCGGAGATTACAAGTGTGCACCACCAAGCCTGGCTCTGAATTTCTATTTTCTTCCAAATTTTGGAGAAATTCTTCCCAATGTCTTTAGCTTTCAGATAGCTACAAGTAGATCACACAAACACACACACACACACACACACACACACACACATACCACCACCACCACCACCACCAGCTTTTCTACTTAAACTCAGTAGAAATTCTGATCTCTTAGTTCACCCCTACTGGAAATAGACATCCCTATTACTCAGTTGTATGTTAGTTTATTCCTTTATTCCTTTGTCTGTTTTTTTAATTTGCAGACATAAATATCTGATGATATTTAGTCATCAGTAAGGAACATAGAACTGGGCATGGTGGTACATGCCTAGAATCCCAGAACTTGAGAGGCTGAGACAGGAAGATTGTAAGCTCAAAGCCAGCTTCAGCAATTTAGTGAGGCTCTCAGGAACTTAGTGAGACCCTACTTCCAAATAAAAAATAAAAATAGAGCCGGGGGATGTGGCCTGGATGTAGAAGGCCTCTGGGTTCTGTCCTAGGTAGTACACACATTCAGACATGTGAATTCACACATCAAAGAATGAAACCACCATGGCACAGCTATTCTAACCACTTCTCTGTATGTGTATGTGTGCATGTATGTGTGTGTGTGTGTGTGCGTGTGTGTGTGTGTGTGTGTGTGTTACTAAAGATTGAACCCAGAGGCATTCTACCTCCAAGCTATACCTCAGCCCTATTTTATTTGTGAAAGGTTGAACTGGGGGTGTTGGGGCTTGGGGAGACCACAAAGGAGGCAAGAAACCAGCGAGGTACCAGAGTCTGCTTTTAATCAGAAAGAATCAGAAAGAACTTGGCACCGCGGCACCTTACACCTTGCACCTTCAAGGATGGATCAGCAGGTCGTGGGGGAGGGACCGATGAGCCACATGGACACCTGTAGTCTGGGTCAGCTGGCTGAGTCACCCTTGTGACAGGCGGAAGTGGTCCTGCTTTTAAGCCAGTGTTTTGGGGGGTGGAACACCTATCGCGACATCTATAGTCTCACGACCTCTGGAGTCTCACGATATCTCCGCTTCTGGCTTCCCAGGTTCCATCTTCTGTCCCCACTGAGGGGTCACGTGGTGGGAGGGAAGGGGGGAGTCAACCTATCAATTTGTATTTTGAAACAGGATCTAGCTAGGTTGATGAGAGTCTCACTACTTGCTAAGGCTGTCCTCAAACCTGTGATCCTCCTGTCTCAGCCTCCCAAGTACTGGGATTAAGGCATGCGCATACCTGTAGTCTTAGTACTTAGGAGGCTGAAACAGGAGGATCTCTGGTTGCAGACCAGCCTCGGCAACTTAGACATACTCTCAGGAACCTAGCAAGACCCTGTTTCAAAAACAAGAGATGATGCTGTGGTGTGTGCTTGTAATCCTAGTACTTGAGAGGCTGAGACAAGAGGATCTCAAGTTCAAGGGTAATATGAGCAACTAGAGAGACCTCATCAATCTAGCAAGATCCTATTTCAAAATAAAAATACGAACAGGGCTGTCCCAGAAAATGAAGGGCCATATGTTTTCTCTCATATGTAGAAACTAGAGAGAAAAAGGGGGGGGGGGTTCAGATAAATGAGGAGAGGCCAGACGTGGTGGCGCACACTTGTAACCCCAGCATTAGGGAGGCTGAGACAGGAGGATCGTGGTTCACAGACAGCCTCAGCTACTTAGTGAGGCTCTTTGCAACTCAGTGAGCCCCTGTTTCAAAATAAAGAATAAAAAAACAGGGCTGGGGAGTGTAGCTCAAAGGTAGAATGCTCCTAAATTCCATCCCCAGTACCACAAGGAAAAAAAAAAAGTAAATGAGGAGAGATAAAATAGTGAAAAGGGATTTGGGGATAGAGGAGGGGAGGAGTAATGGGCAACCTGGTGGAAGAAACAGTTCAAACTCTCAATACCAATTTCAATATCATGAGTGGGAAGGAGGAAGGAGCGGGGGGAGAGGATCTGGAAGAAAACACACTAGGTACTATGTGGGTGTATATTTTATCACAATAAATCTCTATATAGCCGGGCATGGTGGCGCACTCTTCTAATCCCTGCATTTAGGAGGCTGAGACAGAAGGATCACCATTCACAGACAGCCTCAGCTACTCAGTAACTCAGTGAGACCCTGTTTCAAAATAAAAAATAAAAAATAGGTCTGGGGGTGTAACTAGGAGGTAGAATGCCCCTGGGTTCCATCCCCAGTAACCCCCCCCAACACACACACACAAAATATATAAACATTGATATAATGTATGGTTACAATGCACCAATAAAAGCACGAAAAGTATGTATATATGTTTAAAAAAAGAGCACAGAGTGGAGATAAGCTGTCATGTAGCATTGCTTACCGCTGCCCAAACACATGGCTCCATCACCATCACCACTACAGGAATAACTGGTATCAGCATTCTTCAGGATTCTAGTTGAAGCATTCAGCAGCAGAGCCCAGGGAGCAGCAGCAGAAGAGTGGGTTCAGACGGACAGAAAAGGAAAAGGGCGCCCAGGGAAGAAAACTGAGAAGTGAAATTGGGGGAGTCTGTAGTACACGGATGAGGTACAGTGGTAATTCTACCCCTATACACGTGTGCTACTTTGCTGAATTCTATCAGGAGAAAAGAAGAGAAGCCAAGAAACAGTTGCATATTTTCTTTCCAAGTTCGATTTACGTATAGGCAAAGTTATTTTCCTGTGCTAATTAACTCCACCACTGCCTCCAAACACAGCAAGGCTGTTCCGTGCCACTTAGGCATTGAAAAGCAGATCCATATTGGAGTTAGGATTCTTTGCTTAATGGAAAAATCCACACTTAACGCTCTCTAACTTCAAAGTGGTAGGAATGTGCCTGGATGATGTTGACTGGAAAAAGAACAAAATAGTCTTTTATTTATTTATTTATTTATTATTTATTTTGCGGTACTGGGGATGGAACCCAGGGGCATTCTACCTCCAAGCTACACCCCTAGTCCTATATTTTTATTGTTTATTTTGAAACAGGGTCTCACTGGGTTGCAAAGGGCCTCACTAAGTAGCTGAGGCTGTCCTGGAATTACGATCCTCCTGTCTCAGCCTCCCGAATGCTGGGCTTACGAGCTTGGGCTATCACGCCCGGCTTGCCTTTTAATTCTTTCTGGCGAGATGTTAGATTTTTATGAGACCAAATTCCTAGAAATTGCCATTTTAAGGACTGTCAACCAGGAGCAGCACCGATGAGCTAAATTTGCGCATGTCTGGACTCGGCCTGCTGAGAATGTTCCAGCTGCCAAGCAGAGGGAGTGAGGGTTTTGTCAGCATGCGGCTGTGGGGTGGCTGAGGACGGCCAGGCAGGGTACACCACCACGGGCGCCGGTGTCTACTCCACTATGCAATGGATTTTCTTCGGCTCCAGTTAGCTTCATCTCTACCCTCTTCTGCTTTACAAGAGCTCATCTATTTAAATTCAATTGTAACTTCTTTGTAAATTTTGCATGCACTGAGATGTGCTTTGTATCTCTTTTTAGAAAGAAAACTTATTAAGATCATGTGTTTTTCTTTCCTTATAACTCAAGTGAGCTGAGTCACAATAAAATGTGGACCATGGAACAGAGCTAGAATGTAAAACAAGGGGATGAGCAATCTCCTCAGCTAGGCTAAACTGAATTAATTTAACCTTGCACAAGCAGAACTCCTTAAAGCAAGAATTGTGACTGAGCCAAAGACACTTATCGAGTGCCTCCTATTTGTCTCAGATTGCCCTAAATTATGAAAAATGACCAAAAGATACAATCTTTACTTATAACATAATCATGCCCTAATTATGAATATATTTGCATTTTAGTAAATAAGAGATTGTGGTCAGGACCACCATCGTATAAACAAGTAATACCAAAAGCAGTTGAAATATAGAATTCAATATTAAAACTGAAATTCAATACCAAAGGCATTTGAACATACAAAGAAAACACAGCAATTCTTTTTAGAGAATTCCAAGAAGACTTTTGAGAAAAGATAACATGAACTTTTGGTGATGACAGGCTTATCAGGAGGGCAAGCAGTAATAAGGAATTCCAGACATAGAGAACAGCAACTGTACAGATTTAAAAGCAAACGACAGCACCCTGTGTTTGGAGGTTAGGCTAATAGGTTCCATGAAAAAGCAGAGAAGATCGAGCATGGTGGTACATGTTTGTAATTCCAATACTTGGGAGACTGAGTGAGACAGGAGGATCGCAGGTTCACATCCAGCCTCGGCAACATAAAAAGGCTCTCAGCAGTCTAGTGAGACACTTTCCAAATTTAAAAAATAAATAAGTAAGATAGGATTGAGTGTGTAGCTCAGAGGTAGAATGTCCCTGGGTTCAATCCCTAGTACCAAACACACACACACACACACACACACACACACACACACACACACACAAAGAAAACGCAGAGAAGAGTTGGGTGTTGTAGCTCACACATATAATACTAGTACTCGGGAGGCTGAGACAGGAGGATCATAGGCTCAAGGACAGCCTCAGCAAATAGACTCTCAGCAACTTAGCAAGACCCTGTTTCAAAATAAAAATTAGGGCTGGTGGTGTAGCTTGGAGGTAATATGTCTCTGAGTTCAACCCCCATTAAAACACACAGTAAACAAATAAACAAATAAATAATAAAAGCAGAGAAGAACTAGTACTGGTCAGAGTTTTAATGATTAACCACATTTACTGACATTTCTGAGAAATGTGGATCCAGAATATTAATCCTATTTCTGTCCTGGTAATTCTCAAGGCATTACTGATAAGTTGGGTCTCTCCCCCAAGTGAGGTCAGCAGGAACAGGAAGCGGAACCCTGGAAGCCAGAAGCAGAGATATCGCGAGACTCCAGGTGCCTCGAGACTCCAAACATCATGATGCTACAGATGTCATGAGAGAATCGGCATGCCTATAAAACAGCGGTGCTCAGCCGGCCGATGAGGACTATGCACAACTCTCCAGACGCTGGCCTTTCGGTCTCTTCCCCCACAGCCAGCTGACTCTCCGGAGGGGCCGGTCCGAATCTGATAACCAGGTTGGTGTTTTTACCTCCCTCCTAAACTCCCTAACTCTATTTTCAACCTAACAACTACCATTCTGGTTCCCAGAGTGACTCACAGCATGTCATCAACATGACACAGCCTTGGAGAAGGATGTTCAGAGAATTTGGACACTGAATTTCCTGGCTTGAATCATATTTGATGTGTTGCAAACTTATACAGGTGATATGGGTTGTGAATCATTTTACTAATTTTTTATTTCACTATGCAAATTTATGTTTTATTGATCCAACAAGAGTTGGCATAATTCTTTGTGTTCACCAGATGTGGTGGCACACACTTGTAATCCCAGTACTTGGGAGGTTCCAGGTCAGGTCACAGGTTCCAGGTCAGGTTCCAGCAGGTTCACAGGTTCCAGGACAGACTCAGTGAGTAGCACCAGCAACCTAGAGAGACCTTGTTTCAAAGACAAATAATAAAAAGTACTGAGGGTAGCCGGGCATGGTGGCCCACGCTTGTAATCCCAGCATTCGGGAGGCTGAGACCGGAGGATCGTGGTTCGCGGACAGCCTCAGCTACTACTTAGTGAGGCCCTCTGCAACTTAATGAGACCCGGTCTCAAAATAAAGAATAAAAAATAGGGCAGGGGGTATAGCTTGGAGGTCAAATGCCCCTGGGTTCCATCCCCACACCCACACACACAAAAAAAAAAGCACTGAGGGTATAGCTCAGAGGTAAAATGCCGCTGGGTTTAATTCCTAGTGCCAAAAAAAAAAAAAAAAAATTCTTTGTGTTCACCAATCCCTTTTCCTCAGGACACAGGAAAATTCTATTTAGATTTAGATTGAACCTGAACTGTGGGCTTAGAATCACGGCCCTTGAAAGCAGCCCTCTTGATCCTACCGTCCTCTCGGTAAGAACTTTTGGAATTCCCTCAGAAGCCAACTGTCCCAGGTGGTGGAGCTGTGCGATACAGAAGGCCAGGATTTCAACCGGGTAGAAAAAGTCACTGGAGACCTGCCTATTCCGTAAAGGGTTGTGATGTCCGCCATTTGGTTGTGAAAGCCACCCAGATAGCTCAGCATGTCCTCACTGCACAGAATAGAAGTTGAGTGAAAGTGATCCGCCAACTCTAAGGAATCTAAAGCTTTGTTTGCTTGCTTGGTTTTTTTTTTTGTTTTGTTTTGTTGGGTTTTACTAGGGATTGAACCCAAGAACATTTTACCTTTGAGCTACACACTCAATTAATTAATTAATTAATTAATTTTAGTTTCAAAGCAGGGTTTTGCTGAGAGCCTCACAAAGGCTGGCCTCAAACCTGTGATCCTGTCTCAACCTCCCAAGTACTAGGCTTATAGGTGTGTGCCACCACATCCAGTCTCCTTTCTTGTTTGTTCTTTTCTGTGGTGCTAGGGATTCTACTTCTGGGCTACACCCTAAGCCCTATTTTATTTCATTTTTTATTTGAAACAGGGTCTTGCTAAGCTGCCGACAGCCTCACAGAGTTGCTGAAGTTGGCTTTGAACCTGCAATCCTCCTGTCTCAGCCTCCCAAGTATTGAGTTTATAGGCAGGTCCCACTACACCCAGCTCAACACACTCAGTTTCTAGAACTTGATGTCCCATTAAGCATAGCAATTTTAATTCTTTTTATATTTCTTTTCATTTCTTCTTATTTTATTTTATTTATTTTTGTGACACTGGGGATTGAACTCAGGCATCCTACCTCCGAACTACACTGTCAACCCTATTTTTATTTTGAAACTGTCTAACTAGGTTGATGAACATCTTACTGCTTGCTGAGGCTGTCCTTGAACAGCTATAGCAATTCTAATTTGAGGGCAACCCCAACAAAAAGCATCTTTAAGCCAAGCACATTGACACATGCCTGTAATCCCAGTACTTAGGAGGCTAAGAACAGAGATCACAGGATCTAGGCCAGCCTCAACAAGTTAGTAAGCCCCTATTTCAAAATAAAATATAGAGACAGGCATGGAGGTACATGCGTGTAATCCCAGTACATGGGAGGCTGAGACAGGAGGATCACAGATTCACAGCCAGCCTCAGCTACAGTGAGGCCCTTCACAACTTAGTGAAACCCTGTTTCCAAACAAAGAATAATAATATAAAAAAAAAAGGGGGCTGGGGATGTAGCTCAGCGATAAAATGCCCCCAGGTTCAATCCCCAGTACCACAAAAACTAATAAATAAATAAAAAATAAAAAGAACTGAGGGTTTAGCTCGAAGGTAGAATGCCGCTGTGTTCATTTAACAACAACAAAGCATGTTTATGTCCTTTAATGAAACAAGAAAAAGGGAAAAAGTACAGAAACTTGATCAAGGATAAGAGTGGCAAATCTTTCTTGATAATATATAACCTTGAAGTTAGGTGAAGTGGCTCACACCTCTAATTTCTGTGATTGGGAGGCTCAGACAGGAGGATCACAGCTTTGACTGACTCAGCAATTTGGTGAGACTCTGAGCAACCTAGCAAAACGTTGTTTCAAAATAAAAAGGGCTGGGTGTGTGCCTTGGGATTAGAGTGCCTCTGGGTCCAGCCTCCAGTGCCAAACAAATTAATCAAGTGATTAAAAATAGAGCTTGGGGTAGAGATTAGAGGTAGAATGGGGGAGGGGGTCAACCTCTGGTACCACAATAAATAAACTTTGACTTAGCTCTTATCCTGAGCTTAGAGCCAAAATTTATGCTATCCTTATGGTTCGAACTGCCCAAGCTAAAATCTGCATGACAGTGTCCTAGGTCCTGACAGGTAGGGTAGCTAATTAGAGATGAGGAGAGGAAAATAACTGGAACAGAGGATTTCACCAGACCTCGGGAGAAGAGATAAGGAGTTACAATTACAGCTGCTATATCAGAGACCACCTTTCCCCCCACCTAAGGGTTTCACTTAGACTCTCAAAAAGTCCCCAACAAGGCAAAACAGCAGAGCAGTAAGGTGTGGTGGAAAAAGAGATGATGACCTTCCCAAATGCAAATACTTTAGGAGGGAAGGTTCCCAGACAAATAAAATTCACCATGTGGAAGACGCCATGTGCAACCCCCAGAAAACTTTTCTCCGGAATGCAGGTCTCTCTCCTTTTCTTTTTTATCTTGGCCTTTTCTACATGATTCCATCGCCTCTCTAAACCTCTCCTATCCCTCTTCGATTCATGCTTTATTTTTTTGCTGGAGTTCTTTCCACTGAGGAGCAAGGACTGACAGACTGACGGAACAAGTGTAGGTGTTTGAATTCTAGGAGTCCAAGAATTCTCAAGCTTAATTTCCAAGGAAGAGTTCAGGATGGAAACCCCCAACATGGAAACAGCCACAAAGAACCAGAGAAACAACAACAAAAATATAATCACATCTCCACAACACAATCAAATCTGTAGATACGGAAATTACAAACTACAGAAGATATAAAAATAAGCATATTTTAATGTACAAAGAACACATTCTTTTTAAATTACTACCTAGAAATTCTGGAAATTAAATATGCAGTCATTTAAATTAGAAATTCTACATACAACCTAGAAACAGCAGCTTTTTTTTTTTTATGATACTGCAGATGCAACCCAGGGACATTTTACCTTTAAGCTACCTCTCCCAGACCTATTTTATTTTTTTATTTTGCAACAGGGTCTAACTAAGTAGCTGAGGCTGGCTGCAAACCTGTGATCCTTCTGCCTCAGCCTCTCAAGTACTGGGATTACAAGCGTGCACCACCACCCTAGCCGACTTTATTTTTTTTTTAATTAGAGGGTAATTCCTTCTACTAGATTTAATGTTCGTACCACTGTGCAGAATTATGGGTAATTTATGTATAATTTCTCCTGCTTAATCATTTTTGCTCACTTATTTACTCTTCAGATCTTAATAAACTGCTTCTAATTCAAGCATGGTAGTCCATGCCTATAATCTCAGTACTTGGGAGGCTAAGATAGGAGTATTACCGATTTGCGGCCAGCCTCAGCTACCTAGTGAGGCCCTCTGCAATTTAGTGAGACTGTGTTTCAAAATAAAAAATAATAAATCGGAGCCGAGATTGGTGGTGCATGCTTGTAATCTCAGCATTTGGAAGGCTGAGACAGGAGGATTGCGTTCAAGGACAGCTTCAGCTAGCTAATTAAGTGAGGCCCTTTGCAACTCAGTGAGACCCTGATTCAAAATAAAGAATAAAAAAATAGGGCTGTGGGTATAGCTTAGAGGTAGAATGCCCCTGGGTTCCATCCCCAGTACTGAAAAAAAAAAAAAAATCAGGCTGGGGATGTAGCTTGCAGGTGAAATACCCCTGGGTTCAATCTCTAGCATTGCAAAAAAAAAAAAAAAAAAAAAAAAAACAGAAAAAGTAGTTGAGCTAGGCATGGTAACATATGCCTGGAATCCCAATACTTGGAAGGCTGAGACAGGAGGATCACAGTTCGAAGACAGCTTAGCAGCACAGCACAACTCTCAGCAACCTAGTGAGAACCTGTTTCAAAAATAAATAAATAAAAGAGGGCTAGGGCTCTAGCTTGGATGTAGAGTACCCCTGGGCTCGATTCCCAGTGGGGGCAGGTGAGAAATATCTGAGACTATTCTGGAGTTGATAAAAGTTATAAACTTTCTCATTCGGGAATACAAGGAATCTCAAGTACTGGAAAAGAAATCCAGACCTAAATTCGTCCTAGTTAAACTGCAGAAAAGCAAGACAAACAAAAAGATTTACCCACAAGGACAAAAAAGGGAACTCTGGATAGGAATCTGAAAACCAAATGCAGAATCCAAGAAGCTTTCTGCTCTATAATGACAGTAGGGAAAATAAAAAAAAGCAACCCCATATATGCCTCAAAACCCACAAGCAGCTTGGCAGTGCTAGTAGCTAGTAGCCAAAGATCTACAATGGGGAGTAAAGGAGGGCCTAAAAAGGACTGAGTGGATGTTTAAGGGCAGCTTGTACCCAGCCCTGAGCCTCCCTGTAGCCTGGGGAGTGCCCATCAACAGAATGCTCAACATTTATCCCTAGAATGTTTCTTTCTCTTTCTCTCTCTCTCTCTCTCTCTCTCTCTCTCTCTCTCTCTCTCTCTCTCTCTCTCTCTCTCTCTCTCTCTCTCTCCCTCCCTCCCTCCCTCCCTCCCTCCCTCCCCCTCTCTCCCTCCCTCCCTCCCTCCCTCTCTCTCTCTCTCTCTGCCATACTAGGGATGGAACCCAGGGGCATTCTACCCTCGAGCTACAGCCCCAGTCCTATTTTTATTCTTTATTTTGAAACAGGGTCTCACTGAGTTGCAAAGAGCCTCACTAAGTAGCTGAGGCTGTCCCCGAACTGAGACACTCCTGTCTCAGCACTACCCTTCCCCAAATGCTAGGATTACAAGTGTGCACCACCACGCCTGGCTTAGAATGTTTCTTGACTCCAGGCTCAGGGCACAGTTGAGAGCCGGGATACCGCTCTGAACAGAATCCAGTGAAGTTTTCTGTAAGTGTTGAGATACCACCATCCCCTCAGCAGCCCTCTGACTGAAATACTAGTGGCAGACTTTCCCTGCAAGGCAAGAGAAGGGAAGACTGTCTTCTAGGAACTCTTCCAGGAATCACAAAATACCTGGAGTAGGTAAAAATGTCAGGGGTTACCCCAATGAAATGATTTAGCCAAATACCTCATAGCAAAGTATTCTAGTCAGTAGCCCATATACGGACATGGAAATCTAAGTGTGCACACGTGCGTGCGTGCGTGTGCACGTGCACGCATGTGTGTTAGATACTGGGGATTAAACCCAGGCACATTCTACCTCTGAACTTTTTTACAGCCCTTTAAAAAAAAAGTTTTTTTGTTTGTTTGTTTGTTTCACAGGGTTTCACTGAGTTGCTGAGTCTTGCTTCATTGATAAGGCTGTCCTGAAACCTGCTATCCTCCGATCTCAGCCTTCCAAGCACTGGGATTACAGGTGTGCATGCCTGGCTTCCAAGCATCTTTTTAATACCTGCATTCTGAAATGATAGCAGACAGTCAAGTACTAAGGAATCAAGGAATCAGTACTTGGGAGGCTAAAATGGGAGGATTGTAGGTTTGAGGCCAGGGTTTGGTAATTTAGCAAGACTTCATTTCAAAATTAACTTTAAAACAGTATCTTTGAGGAAACAGAAACAATTAAAAAAGAGATTTTTGGTATTTGGAATTGAATCTAGGGAATTCTACCTCCAAGTTATATCTCTCTCCCCTTTTAAAATTTATTTATTCATTTATTATGTATGTATGTATGTATGTATGTATGTATGTATTGTAATACTGGGGATGGAACTCAGGGGTATTCTACCTCTGAGCTATACTCCCAGCCCTATTTTATTCTTTTATTTTAATACAGAATCTCACTAAGTTGCTGAGGCTGGCTGCAGAGCTGCCATCCTTCTGTCTCAGTCTCCCACATATTTATTTTAACCAGGCACTGTGGCACCTGCTTATAATCCCAGCTACTCTGAAGACTCAGGCAAGAAGATAACAAGTTCCAGGCCAGCCTGGGTAACTTAGCAAAGCCTTGTTGAAAGAAAGAAAATGGGCTGAGATGTAGCTTAGTGGCAGTGCACTTGCTTTGCAAGCTCAAAACCCTGGGTTTGATTCCCAGTACAAAAAAAAAAAAAAATTAAATAGAAATAAAAGCCAGGAATGTGGTGGCACACATGCTTGTAATTCCAGTACTTGGGAGGTTGAGAAGAAGATTGCAGGTTCGAGGACAGCCTCAGCAAGTAATGAAACTCTTATCAACCTAGCAAGACCCTGTTTCAGAATAAAAAATAAATTAGGATCAGGGGTATAGCTTGGAGGTAGAATGCCCCTGAGTTTAATCCCCAGTACCAAAGGAAACAAAAGTGGTCGTTCTAGTCTTTTAACACTAATAAATAAATGCACAATGAGCATTTTTTACTTGTAAGCTTAAATATAAACATAGTCATATTGAAGAGAGATGATAAAGAATACCAGAGTAAACATAAATGTGATTAACGCCAAAGATTGTTACACAACAGTGTTACGGTTTGGAAATGTTATGGTTTAGGGGAAACTGTTCCCGGGAACTCCTGTTAGGGTCCCGGACACAATTTCCCTCAAACCACAACAAACCCGAAAAACAGAAAAAAAGAAAAAGAAAGAGAGAGAGAGAGAGAGAGAGAGAGAGAGTGTGAGTGTGTGTGGGTTCTTGTCCTGAGCTAAGGGTAAATACACATTAGCCCGGACTCTTGCTGAAGATTTAAAGAAGTTTATTAAAAAGATAAAAATACAGAAGATAGTTACAGCCCCATGCCAGAATGGCATGAGGTGGGGGTGGTTCAAATGAATACCCCACCAAAGATACAGCATGTGGACCGGACCTTTTATACCCATGACCTCCATCTTGTTTACATAATTCTGAAGTAGTAAATGTCCCTGTAAGTTTCCTCCCCCAGCAAGGTGTGGCAAGGTGTCTCCTGACCCCTCCTCCCATCCTAGCTAGATATCCAATTATTATGTAAACCTGTCTTAAGAATGAGGAGGAGGAAGTCCTACTTCCCCTCTCCCATGGACTTGCTAATTACCTTTAGCTAGGTTAATTTACATTGGAATAATTGCCTGCTTCTAGGCAGAAACCAAGTCCTTTCACAGATTTGGCCTTCACCCAATTTTTGGAATATATTAATAATCATAGCTTTCTCAAATCTTCCTAGGCTATTCCCAATACTGGTACAGACAGTACTAAGATGTCTGAATTATGGAACTATTCATTTTTGTTTAAAATTCTGTTAGTAATTTTTTTATTTTTAATCAACCCTTATGATCCTTCTTACAGAAATACAACTAAGGACTTTAGCTTTGCTGAAAAAGAGGGAGGATGAAGATTTCTTTGCCTTCTTGGAAAACAAATCATAGTCAAATCAATATCAAACAGATATTGTTTGACTAAAGACTCACAAAGCAGTAATGTAGCTGAAATATTTTTTTTTTCCTTTTTAAACTCTGTGGATTAAACACAGGGACATCCTACCTCTGAGGTAAACCTCTGCCCCCTCTTTTATTTTTTGTTTTAAAACTGTCTTGCTAAGTGCTGGCTGGCCTTGAACCTGTGACCCTCCTGTCTCAACCTCCCATGTACTAGGATTACAGACAGGCGCCACCTCGCCCAGCTCTAAATTTCATATAGTTAATGACAGCCACACTGACTGGATTACATAAGTCACAAAACTCAATACGAGGAATATTAAATTCAACATTTGATAGATCAAATAACTGTAGAAAAACATGTTTTATAATATTGAAAGATACCATAAATTAACCTCATTTAACTTTGATTTATATATAAATTTCTGCCCTTTCATTATCGATATAAAATTCCTGAATTAACTGTAACATCATAATACTGTCATCACCGGGAATATTTTAAACTTGAATTATACAGTATTTCTCCAGGCAAAAGGAATTATTTATGGAGTTCAACATCAGTGAGTTTCGGATGCTAAATCTAAAATAATTTGGTTATGACCCTGATTAAATCGGAGGAATAAACTCTTGTCCCTTCTACCCTGTACAATTCTAAGACCTGAGTCTGAATTATCCTATAGTTACAGATACAAATTTAAAATGCCTCAG
Source organism: Muscardinus avellanarius (assembly GCF_963383645.1). Classification (NCBI taxonomy): domain Eukaryota; kingdom Metazoa; phylum Chordata; class Mammalia; order Rodentia; family Gliridae; genus Muscardinus; species Muscardinus avellanarius. Next base: position 77,412,907 of record NC_137786.1, read on the forward strand.
AAGCCGGGCGTAGTGGTGCACACTTGTATTCCCAACATTTGGGAGGCTGAGACAGGAGTATCACTGTTATAGTTCTCTGACAGCCTCAGTTACTTAGTGAGGCCCTTTGCAACTCAGTGACACCCTGTTTCAAAATAAAGATAAAAAAAATAGGGCTTGGGGTATAGCTCAAAGGTAGAATGCCCCTGGGTTCCATTTTCAGTACTGGAAAAAAAAAAAAAAAAGCCTTAAAATTTTCCTAAACCTATTATCTATTTTGGTCAGCCCAGACTCTCCCTCGCTTTTAATCCTAGAGACTGAGATAAAATTGACACCACCCTTTGGTAAAAGTGCTAACTAAAAAAACAAGAAAATGGTGTGTCCTGTTGGTTAGGGATAGCTTTTCTTGCTGTTGAGGGGGAAAAAAAAAAAGTTCCCTGTATTTACAGCTGAGGTTTCTAAGCTAGCACGTTAGCTGTTAGCTGGGGCTGCTTATCTTCAGCTTGCTGAGAATGTCTGCCCGGAGCCTGAAGGTGACTCAGAGCGTTTCTCTATGACAATGTTTGAATCTGCATCTGGTCCTGCCTGAAAGAGGTCAACCCTTGGCATGCACAGAGAAATATCGCAGAAAATAAAAACCAGATGCTTCCCCTAATCAGCAATAACTAGGAGGAAAGGGGCAACAGGAAGAGGTCGAGCTACAGAAAGGGCCCTATAGTGAAGCAACCAAGGTGACCAATATGGTATGGAATAGGGGAGGATGGAGCCTCTTTAAAAAGAAGGAGGTATGTAAACAAATGTATCAAAGTTAATCACCAAACAAGCATGGGATGAGGGAGGGGGAGGGGATGGGATGGGGGCTGGATGAGGGCTAATTGGATGATGTGTGCTTATATATCCTCTCAAGTCTTGTATTCCAATGTGATATATGATTACAATGTACCAATAAAAATAAATTTAAAAAATTCACAAAGGAAGAAACAAGACTAAGATTATCTCCAAGGAAAGCCCCAAGGTGTTAGGAAAAGAGAGACAATCACAAATGTTACATGGTTTAGCTGTAAGCAGCAGCTTTTATTTAGTCCTACTAATGTAAATTTTGAATATTGATTTAACTAAAGTTGCAGTATGCTTATGAGATGGATGGGAAGATAAGAAGGGTGGATACATGGAAGACGGCAACAGGTGAAATCCTGCAAAGCCCATGTCGTCTTCAAAGCAGAAAGTCAACAGACTATGGCTCAAGCTAAAAATTCAAGAAGTAAAACTAAGCCTATTATTTAGAAATATGGTCAAAAATGACCCCCAAATCATTAAAAGAATTGAAAAATCAGATATCTGGCAGTCCTGTTTAAAGTCGAAATGCATATCCTATATCCTTCAGTTCTGAAAAATGTTCTTTTTTTTTTTTTTGCAGTACCAAGAGCATTGTATCTCCGAGCTATACCCCCAGCCCTAATTTTTAGTCTATCTATCTATCTATCTATCTATCTATCTATTTATTTATTTATTTATTTATTTATTTATTTTGCAGGTCTGGGGATGGAACCCAGGGGCATTTGACCTCTGAGCTATACCCCCTGCCCTATTTTTTATTCTTTATTTTGAAACCGGGTCTCACTGAGTTGCAGAGGGCCTCACTAATTAGCGGAGGGTGTCCGCAAACCATGATCCTCTGGTCTCAGCCTTCCGAATGCTGGGATTACAAGCGTAGGCCACCACACCCGGCTAGTCTCTTTATTTTTGAAACAGGGTCTCACACTGAGTTGCTAAGGGCCTCGCTAAGTAGCTGAGACTGTCTGTGAACATTCCAAGCGTGCACCATCATGCCCGGCCTGAAAAATGTTCTTGATTTACAAATTTCATTATTTCCTTCTATCCATTTTTCTCTTCCTTTTTTTTTTTTTTTTTGTCAAACTGAGAATTGAACCCAGTGGCATTCTACTTCCGAGCAATATCTCCAGCCCTATTATTTTTACTTAGAAACAGGATCTCACTAGGTTGCTAAGAGTCTCAACCACTTGCTGAGGCTAGTCTCAAACCTACGATCCTCTTGTCTCAGCCTCCCGAGTACTAGGGTAACAGGCATGTACCACCAACACCTGGCTTTTTCTCTTCAGCTCTCTGAAATTCTCTTAGTTCACACATTAGATGTTGTTTCTTCTGGTTTCTTTCTTCCCTTCTCTTTCTTTCCCCTTCCTTCCTTTTTTTTGGGAGGGGCAGGGGAAGGCTAGAGGAGGAAGTTACTAAGGACGGAATCCAGAGGCATTCTTCCTCTGAGCTATACCCTCAGCCCTTCTTGTTTCGTTTTGTTTCAAAATGGGATCTCCTTAAGTTGCTGAGGTTAGGTTGCTTCTAGCAATAGGCTAGGTTGCTGAGGACCTCACTAAATTGCTGAGGCTGGTTTTGAACCTGTGTTCCTCCTGTCTCGGCCTGGCAAGTACTGGGATTACAGGCATATACCACCACGCCCAGCTTGAATTTTTGCTTTTTAACTCTTTTTCTTTCTGTGATTCTCCTTCTTACTGTCTTTTTGTCCTATTTCCTGAGCGATTCCCTCAACTTATCTACTTAATATTCCTAGTATTTTTGCCGGGCGTGGTGGCGCACGCTTGTAATCCCAGTGCTTGGGAGGCTGAGACAGGAGGATTCCACAGGTTCGAAGCCGGCCTAAGCTGCTTAGTGGGAATAGGTCTGGGAGTGTAGCCTGGAGGTAGAAGGTCCCTGGGTTCCATCCCCAGTACAAAAATAAATAAATAAATAAATAAATAAATAAATAAATAAATAAATACTATATTTAAAAAAAAAATTTACTCCCATAACTTGAAGTATTCTTCTTGTTATTCTCTTGCATAGATGGTAGATAGATGATCAGTCTGTCCTCTATTGCGGATACAGTTCTATATCCACAATATTACAATCTCCATTTTCTTCCCCCACCTCTGTTTGTATCTTCAATGCTGTTTTATTTATTTATTTATTTATTTATTTATTTATTTATTTATTTACTGCGGTACTGGGGATAGAACCAAGGGGCATTCTACCTCCGAGCTACACCTCCGGTCCTATTTTTTTTTTTAATTCTTTATTTTGAAACAGGGTCTCACTAAGTTGTGGAGGGCCTCCTAAGTAGCTGAGGCTGGCCACAAACCGTGATCCTCCGGTCTCAGCCTCCTGCTTTAATTTTTATTTTATCTTTTGTGTATGGTACTGGTGATTGAACCCAAGAGTCTTCTGCCCTACACCACAGCCCTATTTTATTTTTATTTTGAAACAGAATCTCGCTGGGTTGATGAGCCTCATTTACTTGCTGAGGCTGTCTTCAAACCTTCGATCCTCCTGGTTCAGCCTCCCAAGTACTGGGAATACAAGCATATGCCACTACCCCTGGCTCCTGTTTTATTTTTTATTTGGCATAGTCTCACTAAGTTGTGGAGGACCTAAATTGCTGAGGCTGGCTTTGAACCTGCAATTCCTCCTGTCTCAACCTCCAAGTACTAGGATTACAGCCATGTGCCACCATGCCCAACTGAGACCCTGTTCTTTCTTTCTGTCTGTCTGTTCTTTCTTTCTTTCTTTCCTTCTTTCTTTCTTTCTTTCTTTCTTTCTTTCTTTCTTTCTTTCTTTCTTTCTTTCTCCTTCCTTCCATCCTTCTTTTCTTCTTTCTTATTTTGGGAGGTATGGTACTGAGGATTAAACCCAGAGTGTTCTACTTCTGAGCTACACCCCCAGCCTTATTTTATTTATTATATATACAAATGTTTTCTACATTTTGATACTGGTAATTGAATTTAGGCACATTTACCTCTAAGTGAAACCGCCAGCCCTTTTGATTTTTTTTTCCATTTTGCTGAGAGTCTTGGTAAGTGCTGAGGCTCCCCTCAAAGTTTCAATCCTCCTGTCTCACCCTCCCTAGTAGGATTATAGGTGTGTGTACCACACTGGGCATGAGATTCTGTTTTAAAATAAGAGATAAAATCAGGAGGGGTAGCACATGTTTGTAATCCCAGTCCTACTTGTGAGGCCTTCTGCAATTTAGAATGCCTCTGGGTTCAATCCCCAGTACAGGAAGGAAGGAAGGACAGAAGCGAAAAAAGGGGCTGAGGGCACATCTCAGAGGTAGCATGAATGATGTATGTCCCTGTGTTCAATCTCCAGTACCAAAAAAAGAAAAAAAAAAAGAAAAAGCAGGAAGACAAAATAGAAGCTTACAATTCAACATGTTAGCGCCGGGCATGGTGGTGCATGCCTGTAATACCAGTACTCAGGAGGCTGTAACAGGAGAATAGCAAGTTCAGGGGCAGCCTCAGCAACACAGGGAGACTCTCAGAAACTTAGTGAGACTCTGTTTCAAAAACAAAAAATAAGAGGGGCTAGAGATGTAGCTCCTGAGTAGAAGCCCCTGGGTTCAATTCCCAAAACCACCAAAGGAAAAAAAAAAATCCCACATGTTAATAAAATTAATTAACTCCCCTGTTTTTAACATGGCCCCTTTGCCTCCGTTTGGCCCAGTCTCTTCCATTCCAGCCATCCTCTGTCTCACAAAACCGTCATCGTCCGTCAGGTGGAGGCGCCCGACCGCATCTTCTAAACACTCCTGTTTACAGCCTCGCCTTCGCTGCCTTCAACACCTCCAAATGCAACTTTGAGCCTTTGGCCAATCTGAAATGAAAGTAAATTTGCTTCTGAATTTCCCCCGAGTTCCTTTGTGAAGCTTTACGGGCAGCGACCACGTCTGTTTGCTTTCAGTTTCCGAAACTGCGTGGCGTTGGGTCCCCTCTGTCCTCTCCGCTTTTGTGAGTTGATTCTCTTTAAATCTCTTTTCTGGCATTTTGATGTGATTATAGAGAGAATGCGAACACATATACAGGTATTCAATCCTCAATCTTTCCCTAGGGGTCTAGCCCTCCTTTTTCCATAATTTTAGCTATCCCAACAAGTACTCTAGACACTCTAAATATTACAATTAAGTGAATTAGCCAAAGATAGGTATTTTTTTTTTTTAAATTCAGATTGAGCAGGTTTAGGCAAACCATAAATTTGATTCTCAATATCTTACTGAGCTATTAAGGACTTTTATAGTAGCTATGAGCTGCTTTAAACTGATTCAGAAAAAGCTTCCCTAGCTGGGCATGGTGGTGGACACTTTGTAATCCCAGTACCAGGGAAGCTGAGACAGCAGGATTGCAGGTTCAAGGACAGCCTCAGCAAGTGGTGAGACTCTAATCCACCTAATGGGACCCAGTTTCAAAATAAAGAATAGTAATAAAATAGGGTTGAGGGTGCAGCTTGGAGGGTGAATGCCCCTGGGTTCAATCTTCAGTACCACAAAACAAGAAAATGTATTGTAATCCCAGTACTTGGGAGGCTGAAACAGGAGGCTCACAGGTTGGAGGATAGCCTCAGCATGTAGTGAAACTCCCATCAACCTTGTGAGACTCTGTTTCCAAATAAAAATAAAATAGGGCTGGGGGTGTGACTTGAGGTAATATGCTCCTGGGTTCCATCTCCAGTATATTAAAAAAAAAAAAAGTTATCTAGGACTGGCCTCAAATCTGCAATCCTCCTATCTCAGCCTTCTAAATACTGGAATTATTGTTGGGCATGGTGGTGCATGCTTGTAATCCCAGTACTTGGGAGTGAGACCGTCTGCAACTTAGTGAGACCCTGCTTCAAAATAAGAGAATAAAATGGGGCTGGAGGTGTATCTCGGAGGTAGAATGCCCTTGGTTTTCATCCCCAGTCCAAATACATACATACATACATACATACATACTGGAATTAGAGGCATGTGCCACCACATCCAGCTTCCCCATTCTATTTTAATGATAAAAATAAAAATCATATCAGTTTATTTACATGATCAATTACTTATTCAAAAGTTCTTCTTTTAGATACATTTTAGGATCCATTCAATGTTATAGAACTTGTGAGATAATTTCTGCTAGATTGTAAGCATCTGGATATAAAAAAATAGGTTGATGTGTTTCTCTCTATGACTACTACACGTGTACGCCGACTCTGTGAAATAAATGATGCTGAAATGCAGGTGAGTTTTCAGGATGACGACCACGAGGCATAACTACAGCTCAGAAATCAAACAGACTGATAAAAGCCTTTAAGTAAATTTTATCAAACGTTTGCGACTAGAAAAATAATTAGCTTTTTTTTTGTGGGGGGGTCTGAGGATGGAACCCAGGGGCATTCAACCTCCAAGCTACACCCTTTGCCCTATTGTTTATTCTTTACTTTGAAACAGGGTCTCACTAAGTTACGGAGGGCCTCACTAAGTAGCTGAGGCTGTCCGCGAACCACGATCCTCCAGTCTCAGCCTCCCGAATGCTGGGATTACAAGCATGCGCCACCACGCCCGGCTGCTTGTTTTCTTCTAAAAAATATGATGACGTGATCTGAGCATGGTGGCACATACTTGTAATCCCAGTACTTGGAAGGCTGACACTGGAGGATCATGGGAGACCAGCCTCATCAACTTAGCTAGACCCTGTTTCAAAATAAAATAAGGCTGGGGGTGTAGCCCAGAGGTAGAATGTCCCGGGGTTCAGTCCTCAGTTCCACAAAAAATAAAAATAAAAAATACCACAATGAAGTAGTTTAGAATGTGTAGAAAATATGAGAAATGATTGCCCAATAAGGTTAGATAATTAGTCATATTTTTAGTTTAAGCTCTTTTCCTAAAATTTAACTGCCTCATTTAAGTACTTGGCTTTTTGCTATCTGGAATATATTTTAAGTGGTGCTGAAATCCTCCCTGAGCCTTCCACAGGTGGGGCTGCTTCCACACTGGGCTCTGTCAAACAGGGACATCAAGTCATCGCTGACAAAATAGACTGTTGACAACTGAGATTTTCAGTCTTGTGTATTTGCTCCATACTGTCCTCTATGATTGGGTGAGTCTGGGGCAAGCTGGTCCCCTAGAGGAGGGCATCAGGAAGCACCCACAGCCTGCATTGGCCACCCTTAAACAACAGGAAGAGCAAAACCGTAAGTTCTTTGAGAGCAAAGACCATTTGATCTCTCGTAGTTCATCCACCTAGGCCACTGATGGCCACAAAACAGATATCTAATGCCCTTGTTGGTTGAATAATTGACCAGAGTTCATGGCTTATATTCCTCAATTTTTTTTTTTTTTTTTTTTTTTTTTTGCGGGTCTGGGGATGGAACCCAGGGGCGTTTGACCTCCAAGCTACACCCTTTGCCCTATTTTTAATTCTTTATTTTGAAATAGGGTCTCACTAAGTTGCAGAGGGCCTCAGAAAATAGATGAGGCTGTCCGCAAACTGCGATCCTCCCGTCTCAGCCTCCTAAATGCTGGGATTACAAGTGTGTGCCACCATGCCCGGCTATATTCTTCTATTTTGTTTGTTTGTTTGTTTGTTTGTTTGTTTAGTACTGGGGATTAAACACACGGGCATTCTATTTCTGACCTATATGCCCAGACCTGTTTATTTTTTATTTTGCTGAGGCTGGCCTTGAACCTGTGATTCTTCTGTCTTAGCCTTCCAAGTGCTGGAACTATAAGCATGCACAACCATGCCCAGCTTTTTCTTTAATTTTCAATGGGTTTTATTTAAAATTGCTAAATATGCAATGCTAATTTATGTTAAACTGATGTTATGTTTATTCTGATGTTTCATAATTATATGAATCTAGGTTTTTCTTTTTTGTGTGTGGTACTGGGGTTCCTGGAAACCCTCCTACTTCCGGGCTATACTCCGAGACCTATTGTATATTTTTTATTTGGAAACAGGGTCTCTTAAACCAGCGCGGTGGCTTTGAACCTGAGAGAACCTCCTGTCTCCACCTCACAAGTGCAGGAATTACAAGCGTGTGCCACCACGCCAGCGAATCTAGGTTTCTCTTGCTTTTACAAGTCTGGATTTCATTTGGAAAGACGTCATCTTTCCAACTAACATTTTATTCTGATCTATTATATCAGTATAAAATGTGCATTGTCTTTTCCAACCATAAATACATTTGTAGTTTAACCCATCCACCAAAAGAATAGTCCAGGAAACTTACTGATCTTTAATACAAAATTTAATTTTAATACAAAATTAAGCCAGATGTGATGGCGCATTCCTGCACCTGTAATCCTAGTACTTGGGAGGCTGAGACAGAAGAATCACAGGTTCAAGGACAGCCTCAACAAGTAGTGAGCCTGTCATCAACCTAGTGAGACTTTGTTTCAAAATAAAAGTAAAAAGCCAGGTGTGGTGTCACATGTCTGTAATCCCTGTACTTGGGAAACTAAAACTGGAGGATCACAGGTCAGAGGACAGCCTCATCACTTAGTAAGACTCTCAACAAGCTAGGGAGACCCTGTTTCAAAAGAAAGAAATAAAAGGGCCTGGGTTGTGACTTGGAGGTAGAATCCCTCTGGGTTCAATACCATACACAAAAAAGAAATTAATTAGTCATGTTCTAGAACTTATTCTTCTCGTGTAACTTAGCCTGTTACCTCATATTTAAATATTTATACTTTTTTGTGTGGGTCTGGGGATAGATCCCAGAGGCATTTGACCTCCAAGCTATATCCCCTGCACAATTTTTTATTCTCTATTTTGAAACAGGGTCTCACTGAGTTGCGGAGGGCCTCACTAAGTAGCTGAGGCTGTCCACAAACTGCGATCCTCAGGTCTCAAACTCCCAAATGCTGGGATTACAAGCATGCGCCACCATGTCCGGCTAAATTATTTATACTTTTATCTATCAAATAAAAGCACAATTGCGTATCACCTTCTGAGTAGTTTCTAGAAATAAGCAATAAAAGAATAAAAGATATTTTAGTGCTAAATTACATGCATGTGTGTGCATAGATTTATAAAGTCATGACTGAGTACAAAATAATCATTAAACATAAAATTGTATGTGGCACTATAAAGGTTAAAATCATAGCTTTAGAAAAATAATTATTTAATTATAATTAAAACCCTTTAATTTTCCTCAAATTTTCTTTTTTCTTGTGTGTGTGTGTGTGGGGGGGGGGTTACTGGGAATTGAATCCAGAGGCATCCTACCACTACCAGACCAATTTTATTTCTTATTTGGAACCAAGGTCTCACTGAAATTCTCACTAAATTGCTAAGGTCCTTGAACCTGCAATCCTCCAGTCTCAGTCTCCCAAATACTAGGATTACAAGTGTGTGCTACCATACTCAGCTATAAAATATTCTTTACAAAATTTTAACCCACATGACCTTTTTATCGTATTAGAGATTGAACTAAGGGGCATTCTACTTCCAAGCTATATCATATCCCCCTCCTTTGATTTTCTTTTAAACAGGGTCTTGCTAAGTTTCTGAGACTGATCTTGACTCTGTGATCCTCCTGTCTCAGTCTCCCAAGAGCTGGAATTATAGGCGTGCATCATCATGCCTGGCTATCCAGATATTCTTAAATATTTAGTATTCCATAAAATGTCTTTAGATAATTTCAAGTAAACAATAAAAGTCTTACCATAATTGCTGAATAATGTAGGTATCATTGATCTTTACAAATCTACAAAGCTGTTGTATTTAAGAGTAACAAGTTACAATTATGGCCTAATTACTGATGCTTACTTTAGACATTTGCACACCACATACAGTGGAATAAAAGAATCCACACCTCCTAATTTCCTTAGTTCATATAAACTTGATGGCCACCCTACTCCCTTCTTTATGTTTTTGTTTTAGGGAAAATTTTATTATTATGCATTCTACATCATAAAAGTAAAAATCACAGTTCCCAAAACAGCTTTACTTAAATATGCTTGCAAATGTTCTTTCTGTGTGTATTTCTAAACCACACCCTAACTTCAAGCAAAATACACAACTACTGGAGCAGATTTTGCTATTGCAAAATAAGTAGGAAGGTAGCTGAGTGTGGTGGTGCACACTTGCTGAGCGTGATGGTGCACACTTGCTGAGTGTGGTGGTGCACACTTGTAACCCTAGTATTTGGGAGGCTGAGATGGGAGGATCTCAGGTTTGAGGAGAGCCTTAGCAAATAGTAAGACTCTTATCAACCTAAAAACACCCTGCTTCAAAATAAAAATAAAATAGGCCTGGTGGTATAGCTCAGAAGTAGAATGTCCCCACTTTAATTCCCAGTACCAAAATAAATAAGTAGGAAGTAAATCTACACAAGTGTAGCAGCATCACACAGGCCAAAATACTTAGGTAACTAATACAGATCATAATTGACTCCTTAGAAATAGATGCTTCCAGGTTCCTGTACCTACATAACTTATCTGTCCTTTGGTGGATGTCACCAAATCTACTAATGTTATGGAGGATCTTCTAGTCATCTGTTGTTTCTGGATGGCTGCATTTGGGAGGCGGAGACAGGAGGATCGCGCAGGTTCGAAGCCAGCCGCCCTGGCTTAAGAGACCCTGTTTCCAAAAATCAAAAAGTATAAAATAGATCTGGGAGTGTAGCCCAGAGGTAGTGGGGCTTCCAGGAACCCTGGTACCACCAAAAAAAAAAAAACTTAAAAAGAAATGTTCATATTTAGGGCTGGGACATAGGCTCGATGCTAGAGCACTTGCTGGGCGGGTACAGCCCTGGATTCAATTCCCATCACTGAAAAAGAAGAACATCAATATTTGGCATCTTTAATTAAAATAGGCCATAAAAAATGGACACTCTTGAGCATCAGTCAGTAATGAATCAAAGATTTTATCTATGGTAGAATTAGACCCTAATCCTATTCCTTGATTCAGCAATTTGGTGAGGGCCCTCCGCAACTTAATGAGCTCCTGTTTCAAAATAAAAAATAATATAGGGCTGAGTGTGATAGAATGGCCCTGGTTCCAATCCCCAGTACCACAGACAAATATATACACAGGAAATATGGGTTTGGGTTTGGGTCAAACAGATGTGAGGTGGACGGCTCTTTCACAGGACACTCCCAATCTATCAGGAAGATTGTTAGCTTTGCCCTCAAATCATGCCCAGAATCCTCTAGTTTCATGACACCCTGGTCCAGTCTCATCTGCCTTTGGGACCTCGTTTTCTGTGCTACCCCATCTCGCTCCCTCCACCGCCGCTCCCTGACCTCTGCTATTCCTCAAATGAACCAAGTGATAAAACTTCTGCGTATGCTGTACTCGTTGCCTTCTGAATATGATCCCCAAGTGTTTTCATTTCCTTTGCCCACTCCAGGACTTGGCTCAAATGTCTCTTTTTCTAGGAAGACTTTTCTGACCTTCTTCAACAAATAGCAATGTTTCACCTCCTCACCCTTTTCTAGTTCTGTCTGTAATACTTATTCCCAATGTGTTAATTACATACTTACTTTTTAAATTTGTTTTGGGGTTTTTTTTTTTTTTTTTTTTTTTTGGTGGTACTGGGGTTCCTGGAAGCCCTTCTACCTCCGGGCTACACTCCCAGACCTATTTTTACGTTTTTATTTGGAAACAGGGTCTCCTAAGCCAGTGCGGGCGACTGACTTCCAACCTGCGTGATCCTCCTGTCTCTGCCTCCCAAGCGCGGGGATTACAAGCGTGCGCCACCACGCCCGGCTGTTTTGGGTTTTTGATTTTTTGGTTTTGGTACTGGAGGTTGAACCCAGATACATTCTACCTCTGACATATACTCCCAGGTCTATTTTTTATTTTACTTAAAAAAAATTTTTTTTCAGGTCTGGGGATGGAACACAGGGGCATTCGACCCCCGAGCTACACCCCCTGCCCTATTTTTCATTCTTTATTTTGAAACTGGGTTTCACTGAGTTGCAGAGGGCCTCACTTAGTAGCTGAGGCTGTCCGCAAACCGCGATCCTCCGGTCTCAGCCTCCGGAATGCTGGGATTACAAGCGTGTGTCACCACACCCAGCTTTTATTTTTTGAAACAGAGTCTAGCTAAATTGCCGAGGGAGCTCACTAAATTGCTGAGGCTGGCCTCGAATCTGTTATCTTTTTGTCTCAGCCTCCCAAGTCCTGGGATTACAGGTATGCACTCCCATGCCCAGTTTATACTTACTTTCTTAGTAGTTTAGAGTCTGAATTCCCTCATTAGAATTTGAACTCCAAAAGCCCAAGGACTTTGATTTGTTTCCTTCTGTATATTTAATATCTAAACAGTTAGCACCTGCTGGGAGTGTAACAAGTACTCATAAATATTTGGTAAAAAAAAACAGCATCAATAACTCACTAGCTGCTTGACAGTGGGAAAATCAAAAGTTTGCTTTTTGAAATTTCTACAATGGCGCTAATAACTTGTAACTCAGAGTTATTGAGAGAAGTGAAGTTACATGTAAAGTCTACACAATGCCTGGCAAGGTGTAGTTTTCAACAAATTATTCCCTTTCAAATTCCCATGACTTATTTGGAGAGTAGCCACTTGATTCAGGGACTATATTTACGGAGATATTTAGAGTCAGGCTTGGTGGTGCACACTTGTAAGGCCAGTATTTGGGAGGCTGAGACAGGGGGATCGCAGGTTTGTGGCCAACCTTGGCAACTTGTGAGGTCCTCCACAACTTACTAAGACCTTTTATTTAAAAAAAAATAGAATAAAATCAATCTGGGTGTGCGGCTCAGAGGTAGAATGCCTCTAAGATCAAACCCAACTACCACAGAAAAAATAAAAATAAATAAATAAAATTTTATTTAAAGCTCATAAATGTATGTGAGCTAACATTTAATCATTTTCCAATACTTAGTCCAAGGTGACTGATTCTTGGATAGACTATCTCTGATCCTTCTGAAGGCATAGTGTGTGTGTGTGTGGGGGGGGGTATGGTGCTGAGTGTGGAACTCAGGGACATTCTCCCTCTGAGTTACACTCCAAGCCACCAGCCCTATTTTGTTTTTATTTAGAAATAGGGCCTTGCTAAGTTGCTGAGGATGGTCTTGAATCTGTGATCCTTCTGTATCAGTCTCTCAAGTACTGGGGTTACAAGCATACACCACCATGCCTGGCCTAGTTTATTCTTAAGAAAGTGTAACGAGAGCAGGTAAGAATTGACATTTGTAATTGGTCGTTTGGTTTGCCTGAAAAGAGTTTGTAATGCTCAAAGATCGTAGGACAGAAAACTGTATTCCTACCAAAGGCAGAAGACAGACAACAAAGATGTCAAAGTAGCTGGAATTTTAGGAGGAAATCCTGGAAACAAGAGAATTACAAAAGGGATAAGACTCAAATTCTGAAAATAAATTCCACCCCAACCCTTAGTATAGTCAACTGTTATACTATAGATAAGCAGGAAAGGCCTACACAGGGACAGCAGAAAAGTAGGCAGAAAAGAGCGAATAACTTACCTTTCTAGAAATAACTATATCAGGCCAAGTGTGGTGGTGTATACTTGTAATCCCAGTACTTGGGAGGCTGAGACAGGAAGATTGTACAAGTTTGAAGCCAGCCCCAGCTACTTAGTGACGCTCTCAGCAACTTAGTGAGACCCTGTTTCCAAATAAAACATAAAATAGGTCTGGAAGTATAGCCCAGGGGTAGAGAAACCCCTGGGTACCATCCCCAAGATCCCCCCAAAAAGAAAAAAGAACTATATCAGGTGAGAGTTGTGACTTTGCTCATCTTTGACTGAGTATATTTCCAAGCTGAGCCCGGCTCAGGAGGTAGAAAGCTGAAGCCTTTTAGATGGACATGTCAGAGAAGAAGTTGGGCAGGCTGGTGTATGTATGTGTTGGTATGGAGGGCATAACTCTGAAATCAGAGAAATTATAGAGTACAAACCTCAAATTTGATTTAAAAATTTGCCCAAGTTCTTGGATAACCACTAAACTAGGCAGATCACAACTATAATTTAGAAAAAGAAAGGAAGCCGAGTTTGGCCCATACCTATAATCCCAATATTAGGGAGGCTGAGGCAGGAGGATCACAGGCTCATGGTTAGCAACTTAGGCCGTCCACAACTTAAAAGACCTCATTTCAAAATAAAAGAATAAAATACAGCTGGGGATGTATCTCAGAAGGTAGAATGACCCTGAGTTCCATTCCCAGTACCACAAAAAAAAAAAAAAAGGAAAAGTGTTTGAACGGTAAAAGTGTGGGTAAATAGATATACTAGACACCTATATTTTCTTCACTTAATCTACTTAAAATATATATAACCAATTAAAGCAATTATTATAACACTTTGTTTTCAACATAGGAAAGAAATGAGCACTACAGATCCTATAAACATTAAAATGACGATAAGGCAATATTTAATGTCTATATGCCAATACATTCAATGATGAGATTAAATTAAGAAATTCCTTAAAAGATACAAGCTACCAATTTGGATAAAAGAAAAGCCAAAATATGACAAAATATATATTACAAAATTTAAATTCATAGTTTAAAAACTCCCCACCAACACACATCTAAATGTAGGCCCAGATGGCTTTACTAGTAAATTGCTTCAAGCATTCAGTAAATAATCCCAATTCTACATAAACCTCATAAGAAAAGAAAAGAAAATGTGAACAATTTAACTCATTTTACAAGATCAGTATTATGCCAGTACCAAAACTAAACAAAGACATCATGAGAAAGAAAACTATAGATTAATATCTTCTGAACATAGACCAAAAGAAAAAAAAACTTAAAATATTAGAAAATCAATTCTGCATCATATAAAAAGAGTAGTATGCCATGAGCATGAAAAGTGTTGTCCCAGAGATGCAATCATCACAGAAAATAAAATCCAGGAGGCTGGGGAGGAGGGGAGAGGAGGTGGTGCTAATAGCAACCTGGCTCCTTTGCTGGGAACGCTTGTTATCTTGTTCTGTATTTATCCAGTGCTGTATTTAGAAGAGATTAAATCAAAACTGTGAAATTAAAACATGATGAGTGACAGTTCTGAGAGACAACAGCTGTGGCATTAGATTTTCATCATGTCAGGCCTGAGATCTGTATTTCAGGTCACTTTTTTCCATTGGCACTCATCCTGAAGGACAAGAATTATCTTTCTATTGGCTCTTCCCTAAGCCACCTGTTGCCTCCACTGGGTAAAAGATTAATAGGGTTTATATGGGAAATGAGCCAATTCAAAGGTCTAGGTTGAATGGGGTCTTCCTAGAACACTTGACCTGAAAAGTTTAAGCAAAATATTTTCTATTGTTATTAGCAATATTCACCCCACTTCTGTGTGTGTGTGTGTGTGTGTGTGTGTGTGTGTGTGTGTGTGTGTGGTACTGGGGATGGAACCCTTCTACCTCCGGGCTACACTCCCAGGCCTATTTTATATTTTTTTATTTGGAAACAGGGTCTCGAGTCAGCGAGGCTGGCTTCAAACCTGCGCGATCCTCCTGTCTCTGCCTCCCAAGCACAGGGATTACAAGCGTGTGCCCCCACGCCCGGAGTCCCGCGTGTTTTATTCTCCTTCTGGAAAAAAGAAAATCTTTTGAGTCACAACACTTGTTTCAAGTATACACTACAAGTGGGAACAAATTGTAAGCAAATGTTATTGAATAAACATCTATTGTTTTCTATGTGACAAATATATTACTGAAATTGTTATACATAAGAGATTGCTAAAAATAAATCTAAAGTAATTATATAATTCAAAATGTAAAAAGAATTTACCTTGTCTTGTGTGTGTGTGTGTGTGTGTGTGTGTGTGTGTGTGTTACTGGGGATTAAACTCAAGGGCATTCCACCTCTGGGCTATACCACCAGCCTTTTTTATTTTTTATTTTGAGACAGGGTCTCACTATATCACTGAGGGTCTCGTTACATTACTGAGGCTGTCCTTGAACCTGTGATTGTCCTGTCTTGGCCTCCCAAGTACCAGGATTACACGTGTGCATTGCCATGCCCAGCTTCTTTTTGCCGTTTTAGTGAATACATAAATTTATAGTCATGAAACTAGCCTTATCTATGAAATAAAGTCATTGTGAAATGATTATCAATTTTTGGACTAACTGTGGCGTATCATAAATAGAAAGTTATACACAATAAGAAGCAAAAAATCAATGACATATGCAGGAGCCTAGATGAGTCTCAGATGTATTATACTCAATGAAAGAGACCAAATTCAAAAGGCTCCATAGTGCCTGGTAACCTCTACATGGTACTCTGGAAGAGGCAAAAACTAGAGAGAGAAAAAAACAAATGAGTGATGTCCAGGAACTAGAGGGAAAGGAGGGTTTAACTTCAACAGAGTGTAGGGGTGGGCCTGGGGCTTTGCAGAGCAAAGGGATTGTTCTGTATTTTGATTATAGTAGTGACTATATGACAACATGCATTTGTCAAAATTCATAGAACTGTCCACTAAAAAGTAAGAAATTGTCATATAGAAATCATATCTTAATTTTTTTTTTTTAAAGCAGTATTTTCACAGAAGTATTTTCCCCAAACGATGTTTTAATGTGAAGGAAGTATTAGTGGCCAGAATAGGTATTGCAGATGTGAAAATCCTCATTAGACTCTAAATGTACCAAATGAGTCATCAGGCTTCTCTATGAATAGAAAGTGAGCCGTGTGAAGCACACTATTTCAGTCGGGATATAAGCCTTACCAGAAGTCCTTGACACCACTGTCCTTTCTTTCTTCTGCTTTCAGATGTAGTGGGTAAGAATGGGAGGTACCATGCAACTAAAACTTTGCTCTTTTATAATTAAGATATTAGAATAATACTTCATTTAAAATAAACAGTAGTTTTTCACTAACATGTAGATTGCTACATTTAGTTTGGGAATACTTGTATGCATGTTACTAAATTATCTTAATAGAGCTTTTTCCTCACCCCCCACCGCCTGTTCGGGCCTATAAATTCTAGTTTTCTAGCCTGAAAATATATTTACATATCCATCCATCATTATATTATAATCCCATTCTTATTAGTAGATTTTCTACAAAAGAGATTTTTTGTGGGTTTTTTTTTTTTTCAGTAGTAGGGATTGAATCTAGGGGCATTCTACCTCTGAGCTATACCCCCAACCCCATTTTTTATTCTTTATTTTGAAACAGGATCTCACTAAGTTGCAGAGAGCCTCACTAAGTAGCTGAGGCTGACCACAACCTGGGATCCTCCTGTTTTAGCCTCCCAATTACTGGGATTACAAGCGTGCACCACCATACCCAGATCCTATTTTATTTTTTACTTTGAAACAGGATCTCATTAAGTTGTGGAGGGCCTCACTAATAGCTGCGGCTGGCCGCGAACCTGTGATCCTTCTGTCTCAGCCTCCAGAGTACTGAGATTATAAGTGTACACACCACTTTCGGCTTGGTTCCTCTTTATACATGTAAAATCACAACTAACTACCCCTAGACATTTGAAGAAAACCTGACAAATAAACGAGATGCATCAATAGAAAGCCTGGTACTTGGAAACAGATAACTCAGAGGAGAACTTAGAAAGTAAATTCTAATAACCTATCAGAGAAATACCAACACATAGGATGTTATAATACAAGAACAATCAGACAATAGGTAAAACCCCTAGTAAGTCATAAATATAGCCAGGTGCAGTAGTACATGCCTGTAATCCCAGTACTTGGGAAGCTGAGCCAGAGTTTTGCATGTTCAAGGACTGGCTTAGCAAGTAGTGAGACTCATCAACCCAGCTAAACCCTGTTTCAAAATAAAAATTAAAAAATAGGGCTGGGAGTATAGTATAATGGTAGAATGCTTCTGGATTTAATCTCCAGTACCTAAATAAGTAAGTAAACAAAGTATGTAATTGTCAAAATGAAAATATCAATAGAAAAATTAGAATGTAAAAATCAAGGAAATTCTCCAAATATACAACAAAGAATCCAAAAAAACCCTATGACATAAGAAAAATAACGAAGCCAGACATGTTGGTACATGCCTGTAATCCCAGTACTTGGGAAGCTGAGACAGGAGGATTGCAGGCTTGGGGCCAAATTTAGCAGGACCCTGTTACAAAATAAAAAATAGGACTGGCCATATAGCACAGAGGTAGAACACGCCTAAGTTCAATCCTCAGTACCACACACACACAAAGAAAGAACTGAATAGAGACTCAAGATATAATTAATAGAATTTCCAAAAAGACAAGACAGGAAATATTTAGAGAGATGGCTGAACATGATAGCCCACGATCATAATCCCACAACTTGGGAGGCTGAGGCAAGAGGATCGCAGGTTTGAAAGCTGCCTCAGCAACTTAGTGAGGCTCTTAGCAACTTAGCAAGACTTTATTTCCAAATACAAAATAAAATAGGTTTGGGGGTGTAGCCTGGAGGCAGAAGTCCCCTGGGTTTCATCCCCAGTACCACCAAAAAATAAAAATAAGATAAAATAAAGAGCCGAAGAAAGCCATGAGACTTCAAGTTGAAAGTTTCTGCTAAGTGATGAGTAAAATAAATGAGAAATGTTTACAAGTAGAGATGACCCCATAATAGTTAAACTAAAGAAGAAAAAGAAGAGATTTCAAAGCTTGGAGAGGAAAAAATACAAGCTCGAAATTCAGGCTTTCGCCTGATTTCTCAATTGGCAATACTGCTCAAAGACAATGTCAGAGTTTTTGAAGGAAAGTGGTTTCCCAACCACAAAATCTGTACAGCTTAAATTGTAGGTATGCAAGAATGAGTATGTTTATTTCCCAGGCATTCCCTCCTTCCAGATGTTAAGAATGGAGGCAAGTCAAGGGCCAAAGAAACAGAATCTAGAAAACAGGGGCTGCAGCCTAGGGCTGTCGCAAGCCGCTGACATCTCAGAGAAACAGTTGCACAACAGGCCTCTGGAAAACGTCAGTTCACAGAGGCTGGAAGGACACCAGAGGCTAGAGGGCTCTCTATGCAGTTGTCATAGACCAGGTGAGAATTTTGCAAAAAAAACAATTATATATATATATATTTTGGGAGCTGAGGCAGACAGGAGGATTGCATTTTTAAGGCCAGCCTGGGCAACTTAGTAAGACCCTGTCTCAAAATAAAGTAATAAAAAGAGCTGGAGGGTGTGGTTTAGTGGTAGAAAAGCCACTGGGGGTGCAAACCGCAGTTATGAAGAATATTAATATAGGTATAATAATGTAAATGTTGATCAAATTATTTTATTTTTAGTGTCATCCTGTAGATATACCCCAGAGCAGTTAATTATGTAAATACTGTCAACCTCAATAAAGTCAGAGGCCGTATAGATGATAGAATTAAACAGATACAAAGAGAAAATAGAGGTAAAGAAAAAAATGGCTTGCATATAACCTTTACTTTTTCTCCAGGGCTGAGGATGGATCCCAGGGCTTAGCTCACGTCGGACAAGTGCTCTGCCACCGAACTAAATCCCGAACCCCTCCCTTCTAACAAAATAGCTCTTCATAATGTTCTTTATTGGTACCAAAAAAAAAAAAAAAATCTGCTCATGCTTAATTATTTTGCTTAAGTCATGGGTGGTATAAAAGAGCCAAATTCTCAACTATCATAAAGCAGAAAACCAATGAAAAACATAGTTCCAGACACATAATATGCACTCAATAAATGACATTGTCTTTACCCTGAACAGAATCTACTTAAGAAATTATGGGCCATAACGGTGCACGCCTGGAATTCCAGTATTTGGAAAAGTGAGATAGGAGGATAGCATGTTCAGTGGCTTGGCAAGGCCCTCAGCAATTTAGTGAGACCTTGTTTCAAAGTAAAACAATAAGTAGAACTAGAAGTGTAGTTCAGAGGTGGATGCTCCTTGGTTCAATCCTCAGTAAAACCAATTTTTTATTTTATTTATTTATTTATTTATTTTTGTGGTACCAGGGATGGAACCCTTCTACCTCCGGGCTACACTCCCAGACCTAATTTATATATTTTTTTTTATTTGGAAACAGGCTCTCTTAAGCCAGCAAGGCTGGCTTCGAACCTGCGCGATCCTCTTGTCTCAGCCTCCCAAGTGCTGAGATTACAAGCGTGCGCCACCACGCCCGGCTCAGTAAAACCAAATTAAAAAAAAAAAAAAAGGAAATTATGTGTAAGTACAAAGTTCTTGGAATGATATCCATGATTTTCTCTAATTTCAAAACAGTTACTGTATTGGGTTGACTTTCCCTCCACACTCCCTGCACTGTACTCAAATGAAACCATATTCAGTCTGCAGCCATTGGCGAATATGTGCATATGAAGGGAGAAAGATTTGTTAAAGACTTTAGAAGATGATATATCTTGGTGAAATTAAATGCTATCAGGAGAACTTTACATGTAGGCCAAGACGAAAGCTTTAGGTTAATATTATTTCTTTGCTTGCAGAAAAAAGATCACACTCAGCTTGGCCAAACCGTGATTGTTCCTAGAGCCCCTTGGTAAAACAGCTCTAATGTGAAACTTTTTGAACACTTCAATTTCCTCAATATTGCATAGATCATTAAAATCACAACAAAACATTGGAGGCAATGTAAAGATTGTTGTTGTCTACGAGTAGCATAAGAGCTATTCCCTTTATTGTACCCTCTCAGAAACAGTGTAGTTTAAAAGGGAGGAATGACTGAGTTGGAAATATAGGACAATATTGATATATGGTAAAAATAAATTGAAAAACAACTGAAAAGCACTGTTATAGTCCAAACATTATTTATTTATTTATTTTATTTATTCATTCATTCATTCATTCATTCATTCATTTATTGTAGTGCTGGGGATTGAAGCCATGGGGCATTTTACCTCCGAGCTACAACCCCAGTTCTATTTTTTATTCTTTATTTTTGAAGCATGGTCTCACTAAGTTGTGGTGAGGGCATAAGTAGCTGAAGCTGGTAGAGAACCTGAAATCCTCCTGTCTCAGCCTCCCAAAAACTGGGATTACAAGCATGCACCTCGCCCAGCTCTTATTTTATTTTATTGGTACTAGAGATCGAACCCAAGGGCATTCTACCTCTGAGTTACACCCCTAGCCCCTCTTTTTACTTTTTAATTTTGATGTAGGGTCCTGCTAAATTGCTGAGAGTCTCACTAAATTGTTGAGGATAACCTGAAACCTGTCATTCTCCTGTCTCAGCCTCCCAAGTACTGGGATTACAAACATGTGTCATTGTGGGCAAATCCAGATTATAATTAACTAAAAATAACAATACAGTAGGGAGTGGTAGCACATGTCTGTAATCCCAGTACTGGGGAAGCTGAGACAGGAGGGTTGCAGGTTCAAGGACAGCTTCAGCAAGTAGTGAGAGTCTAGTAAGGCCCTGTTTCAAAATAAAAATTAAAATAGGGTTGTTGAACCAGGAAATGGTGGCGCACACTTTAATCCCAGTACTTGGGAGGTGGAGACAGAAGGATTGTAGGTTCTCGGCCAGTCTCTGTTACTTAGTGAAGCCTTCTGCAACTTAGTGAGACCCTGTTTCCAAATAAAATATAAAAATAGGTCTGGGAGTATAGCCTGAAGGTAGAAAGTCCCTGGGTTCCACCCTCAAAAGAAGAAAGAAAAAGAAAGAAAGAAAGAAAGAAAGAAAGAAAGAAAGAAAGAAAGAAAGAAAGAAAGAAAGAAAGAAAGAAAGAATAAAATAGGGCTGGGAATGCAGCCTGGCAGTAGAATGCCCGTGGGTTCAATCCCCAGCACTACTACTATTACTACTACTACTATTACTACTACTACTACTACTACTACTACTACTAATAATAATAATAATATAGAAATAAGTTAAAAGTAAGCAGTGGAATTTTAATTAAGTCAAATAATATTTGAAAATATATTAAGCAGATTCTACAACAAAAGGAAAAGTTAAACAGTTTGGGACTTGGAAAGACAGCAGCTAGAGTTGTTTTGATTTTATTGGTGTTAAAACAAAGGAGGAGACAAGTGGTCTTTGAGAACTACCACTAAAATGACTCAGCTTCCATTGCCTTCTGCATTTTCGAGACTGCACTCCATATTTAGATGCCCAGGACATAAAATACTTCATATGTTTTACCCTGGAGGGGCTGGGCAAATGGATAGAGAAGCAGGGTGACCCGCAATCTTGTCCAGAAATGTTGCCAAGGACGATAGAAGGTTCTCCAGAGAAAGAGGAAGAAGGCTGAGTAGTCAAAATCAGACATCCACTGCCAATTTGCAAGGACTTTTTTTCCCCCTAGGGTTTGAATCCAGAAGCGTTCTACCTCTGAGCCGTATTTTATATTTTGATTTGAAACAGGGTCACACCAAGTTGCTGAGGGCCTCACTAAATTACTGAGGTAGACCTCCAACCTGTGAATCCTCCTGTCTCTGCCTTCCAAGTACTGGGATTATGAGCGTGCACCCCCTACGCTGGACTCTGGAGAGATTTTTTTTTTTTTAAGTCTGTCTAGATCCACCGCACGACCTTTCAAAGAGTGAGAGGGCCTGAACACCAGCAAGGCATCTAATCAGCAGCTGAGATGGCAGATAACGTTATGAAGATCCGGGTTTTTACTGTAAGTCACTCAATGCCCGCACCCGTTGCCAAATTCCAGTCTGCTTTGCGTCACTACAATTGTGGGTATGTGACTAGATTGGTTATCAAACTATTCAAAGATAACCTTACAAGACGTAGGACCGAAATAAGACAAGAGCTCGGCCGGCCCAGCAGCAAGGGACTCTGCGCGGAGGTCATCCCTAAGTCACGGCGGGGGATGGAGCCCAGCAAGCTTCTGATGGAAAGCCTTCCACTCGGGGACGCTGGTGCTCTCCGGAGCAAGGAAAACAAAGCGAGGCAAAAGCTCTGACTGCTGGAGATGCAAAAGCAGTAAAATCTGCCCTGCACGGCCATGCGCGGAGCCCCGCGGGCTTGCAGGAAGGGAAGCGGCGGCGAGCGAACGGGGCGCGGGTGAGTCAGCGCTGAGTCAGGCCGGGCGCTACGTGCGCTCCAGAGGCCCAGGCTTCCAGGAAAGCCTCCTGGGCAGGGGGCGCAGCACCAGCCCCCGCCCCACAGCCCTGAGATTCCTGAGCACCTGCCTTTTAGCGTGCTCTTGGGTGTTTAATGTTTTTTGTTCCTTTCCTTTTTCCTGGCAGGAGAGTAATAGGCTGATTTTTTTTTTTTTTTATGGTTTCCAGTCATTTATTTATTTTTGCATTCTACCGCCCAGTTACACCCCTAGCCCTATTTTTTTTTTTTTTTTTTGAAACAGGGCCTCACTGAGTTGCAAAGGACTTCACTAAGTAGCTGAGGCTGTCTTCCAACAGCGAACCTCCTTTCTCAGCCTCCCAAATGCTGGGATTACAAGCCCGTGCTGGTTTCCAGTCTTTTAAATGAAGCACAGGGCTGGGCGTGGTGGCACACGCTTGTAATACCCGCGCTTTGGAGGCTAAGACAGGAGGATCACACAGATTCGAAGCCAGCCTCAGCTACTTAGTGAGGCTCTCAGCAACTTAGTGAGACCCTGTTTCCAAATAAAGTATAAAATAGGTATGGGAATATAGCCCGGAGGTAGAAAAGCCCCTGGGTTCTAACCCCAGTACCACCAAATAAATAAGTAAATAAAGCACAGGGAGACTGAGTTCATAAAACATGGGTTGCAAATTAGGCATCACATCGTCACAGGGCTTTGGGTCAAACATTACTATAATGTGGCAGCAAGTTGAGGCTTTGAAGGTTGAGTAACTTGGACGTGGGGGTAGGTGAGGTATTAACTGTTCTGATTTGCTGTTGATTGGTGAAAAGCAAATCCTTGTCATTTGTCCAATCGCCTTTAAAATAACTAATTGTTCTAGCCAGGGATGGTGGAGCACGCTTGTAATCCCAGCATTCAGGAGGCTGAGACGGGAAAATCACTTTTCTTGGACAGCCTCAGCTACTTAGTGAGGCTGTCTACAATTCAGTGAGACTCTGTTTCAAAATAAAGATTAAAAAATATAGGGCAGGGGGGTGTAGCTTGGAGGTCGAATGCCCCTGGGTTCCATTCCCAGACCCATAAAAAAAAAAACAAAAAAAAATTTTTTTTTCCCTAAAGACTGGGGTCATATATGACAATAACTCCATGTGCGTTTACCAAAGAACAAGATAGTCATGCTTTGTGGACTCTGACCTTCAACATCCTGGTGGCCTGATCATACATCATAGTTGGTCTTAGCAAGTATGGCGATGTTGACATCTAAGCTGAAAGTCAATAGCAAGCATTACATTATTAAATATCGCTGGTCAGCAAGATAGTCCTGATACAGGTGGGATAATTATTAGTTAGGGACATTTTTTTGGCTAATTTTCAAGACAGAGTCACCCTGGTTGTTTTTTATTTGTTTTTGTTTTTGCTAGGTGATGCAGAACTGCAGGGCCTTCTTGTATTCTGCATGCTTTGCTTGCAAAGAAGGAGACTGAAGCAACTAGAGGTTGAACTGAGTCACCAAGGTTACATAGAAGTATGACTATCCACATTTTTTAAAGGAGGGAAAAGCCACCAAACTGAGGTACAATAAGGAAATATGAAACTGTGTGGGAGACAGTGAAAGCCCTGAAAAGCTAACAAATAGTACAGAGCAAAAATGGAATCTCCTATACTTGAACTGTTCAAAACAGTAGATGCAATATGCTAGCCTTAAAAAAAAATTTCAAATTATTTTTCTTTTTTTTTGCGGTACTGGGGATGGAACCCAGGGGCTTTCTACCTCTGAGCTACACCCCCAGCCCTATTTTTTATTCTTTGTTTTGAAACAGATTCGCACTGAGTTGCAAAGGGCCTCAATAAGTAAGCAGCTGAGGCTGTTCTTGCACCGAGACCTTCCTGTCTCAGCCTCTCAAATGCTGGGATTACAAGCGTGCACCACCACGCCCAGTTTATTGTGTAAAATTTTTTGTGCATGTGGTACTGGGGATGGAGTTTAGAAACAGTCTACCTAAGCATGTTCATCACCTGGTGTGTTAAAGAAAAAAAAGAGACAGAGGGGGAAAGCACACCAAGTGCTGTGTGCATGTATGTTACTATCACTATGGTTTACATTATGATGTGAGACTATAATGCACCAATAGGAGTATATTTAAAAAAAACTGCTTGATTCCGGTTCATTAGTGTTACGATTCTGTGAAGATGTTACGGTTTGAGATGATATGGTTTTGGGGAAACTGTCCCCGAGGACACCTGTTAGGGTTCCAGACACAATTCCCCTCAAAACACAAAAATACCCCAAAACAGAAAAACAGAAAAAGCACAGGTTCTTGTCCTGAGCTAAGGATAAATACACATTAGCCCAGACACTTGCTGAAGATTTAAAGAAGTTTATAAAAAAGATAGAAATACAGAAGACAGTTACAGCCCCGTGGTGGTTCGAGTGAATGCCCCACCACCCAAGATACAACATGTGGACCGGACTTTTTATACACGACACCCTCCATCTTGTTCACGTAATTCTAACATAGTAAAAACCCTGTAAGGTTCCTCCCCTTACC
The DNA here is from genome assembly GCF_963383645.1 of Muscardinus avellanarius. NCBI lineage: Eukaryota > Metazoa > Chordata > Mammalia > Rodentia > Gliridae > Muscardinus > Muscardinus avellanarius. Next base: position 77,438,123 of record NC_137786.1, read on the forward strand.
CTGTAAGGTATCTCCCCACCCCAAGGTGTCTTTCACAAAGGTCAATCCCCTCCTCCCATCCTAGCTAGATTATTATGTAGATCTGTCTTTAGAAAGAGGAAGTCCTAGCTCCCCTCTCCTATGGACTTGCTAATTACTTTTAGCTAAGTCAATCTAAGTTTCAATAGCTGTTTGCTTTCTGACAGAAACCAAGACCAAGTCTTCCTTTCCCCAGGTCTGCCGTTTTGACACAATTATTTTTGAAATATATCTATTAATAATCAGAGCTTTCTCAAATCTTCCTTGGCCATTCCCAATACTGGTACAATTAGTTTTAGCTTATCCAGACTGAAAGCAAAGTCATACTTCAGTCTGAGACCCAAGTTCATTTTGTAAGTGTGAACTTGATCTAGTTACAGCTTATCTAAGCCAGTTTCCTGTTTTGTGAAATGGAGATCATTAGCTTCATTCCTCCAATTTGTCAGCAGTATTGCATAAGATGAGTACTAAAGAATGTTTAGCACAAGCCTGGCCTGGGGGCACACACCTAGATAATTTCAGTTACTCAGGTGACTGAGGCTGGAGGATTGTAAATTTGAGTCCACTTTTGGCAACTTGGTGAGACCCTATCTCAAGATAAAAAATAAAAAGGGCTGGGGATGTAGCTTAGTGGTAGAACATCCCTGGATTCAACACTCAGTACTACAAAATATTATATAAATATAATTAATATATGCAATATATGTATTAGCAATAACAACAACAATAACAATAATGCTTAGCACAATGTCAGGCACATTTTAAAAATCAGCAAACAAAACCTATTTCTTATTACTATTTTTTATTTTTTATTTTTTATTTTTGGTCATACTAGGAGTGGAACCCAGGGGCTTTTCTACCTCCGGGCTATACTCCCAAACCTATTTTATACTTTATTTGGAAACAGGGTCTCACTAAGTTGCTGAGAGCCTCACTAAGTAGCTGAGGCTGGCTTTGAACCTTTGCGATCCTCCTGTCTCAGCCTCCCAAGCGCGGAGATTACAAGCGTGCGCCACCACGCCCGGCTTCTTGCTACTATTATTAAGCTTGACTAAACTATTGATTTGATGACAAAGAGGTAGTATTTAGAACTAATAAAAGCTTTGGGAATGTACGTCACAACTGGGTGATCACATGGCTTTAAGCAAGATCATTAGACATTCTAAAACACCTGAGGAAATATTTAATATTCTTTGATTTTGAGAAGAGAGCTAAAAGAAATAAGGAAAATCCAAATCAAGAGGATGTCTACAATCATACCTAAGCCAGAAAGGTGCAAAGACATGCAAATCAGCCAAGGAGTAGCTATTTCCACTTGTCCTAAGAAAGCCTCCTAGACAGGCGTGCAGCCTTCCTGGGCCCAGGGGTTGGGGCGTCAGTGTTTGTCTTAGCTTGGGCTACCAAAACAAATACCAGACTGGGTGGCCTAAACAGCAGACAGTTCTCACAGTGCTGGAGGCTACCAGTCCAAGATCAAGGTGCAGATAACGTGAGAGCTTCCCTCTGAGGGCCTCTTCTCTCAACTCTTAGGTGGCTAGGTGGCTGCCCTTTTGTGTGTGTGTGTGTATGTGTGAAAGGAGAGAGAGAGAGAGAGAGAGAGAGAGAGAGAGAGAGAATGGAGATTGAACCCAAGGGCACTCTACTTCCGAGCTATACCCCCAGCCATATATTTATTATTTATTTATTTATTTATTTATTTATTTATTTATTTATTTATTTGTGGTACTGGGGTTCCTGGAAGCCCTTCTACCTCCAGGCTACACTCCCAGACCTATTTTATACTTTTTTATTTTTGGAAACAGGGTCTCTTTAAGCCACCACTTCTGGCTTCGAACCTGCACAATCCTCCTGTCTCTGCCTCCCAAGTGCAGGGATTACAAGCGTGTGCCACAACGCCCGGCTTATATTCTTTATTTTATTTATTTATTTATTTATTATTTTTTGTGGTACTAGGCACGGAACCCAGGGGCATTCTACCTTCGATCTACACCCACAGCCCTATTTTTTTTTTTTCCTTGCAGTATTGGGAATGGAACCCAGGGGCATTCTACCTCTGAGCTACACTCCCAGCCCTATTTTTTATTCTTTATTTTGAAATAGGGTCTTACTGAGTTGCAGAGGGCCTCACTAAGTAGCTGAGGCTGGTCATGAACCTTGATTCTCAATCTCAGCCTCCAAAGTACTAGGATTACAAGTGTGCGCCGCCATGCCTGATGAGGTGGCTACCCTCTTGCCATTGAAGGGTCCAAGAATTGCTCACCAAGCCAAATATCGAAGGACTCACAAGAGATGTAAAAATGCAAGCGAGGTTTATTGTCCCGGCTAGCCAGGGTTCAAGACCAAGACACTATGGCCGAGGTTAGACCCCTCCACACTCCACGCTCTGAATTTTATAACCCTAGGAGGGAGTGGTTACACATGAGGGAGTGGTTACACAAATCAGAGCCCGCCAACCTTAGAATACAACCAATCAGATACAAGGACAAACAAGTACAACCAATAATTTTAAAACATGCATCCACACATGTCAGAGCCTGCTCTGCCTTTCCCACCCACCTTGGCTGGGCCAGGCTTATCTCTGCACTGAATAATCTGCCTGGAGAGCAGATTAGCCTGGCCTTGTTTGCTGATCTAGCTCAGAGATATGGGGATGGGGTCCCATTTACAAAGACCTTGGCCGGCAAGCTGGAGATTAGAGGCTTTGACCTTGTGGGTCCCCTACCCTCGTCCTTGAATCCTGCAACCTGGGCAGCTGGGCTTATAGATCTCCATTATATTTCCAATCCTACCTTACTTCTATATCTTAACTCTATTTTAATACCTTATTTCTAATCCTAATATGGAAGAAGACTTCTCTAGTTAACTTCTAATACTGGGGGGAAAGCGCTTCTTCTAGCCCGCTTTCCAGCACCCCTACACCATGTGCTCCTGTGGCTTCTTATTTGTGTCTGGGAGTAGTGAGAAGGATGAGAGAAGGATGGGGTAAGACTTCAGCATATGAATTTTGGGCATGTTAAAAGGAAAAATTGTGACCAATTTAGTTAAAAGATCTACTTGTTTTTTATTTGGGATTTGAGAAGCAGGCAGCATTTTATTCTATAAAATACAATGAGTGGTCCACTGAGCATGGCAGAATAGTAGAGTTGTGTTTGTTTGTTTGTTTGTTTGTTTGTTTTTGGTGGTACTGGGGTTCCTGGAAGCCCTCCTTCCTCCGGGCTACACTCCCAGACCTATTTTATATTTTTGAGACAGGGTCTCTTACGCCAGGCTGGCTTCGAACCTGCGCGATCCTCCTGTCTCCGCCTCCCAAGCAGGGAGATTACAAGGGTGCGCCACCACGCCCGGCAGAATACAAGGTTTTTGTAAGGTGAGAACAATGAAACAGGATAAGAGAGAAAAAGCATATTGATTAATGTTAGTTTACTTCAGGTTATTTTTCTCATAAGGGTTATTGGAGAGCAAACTTCCTTATTACACTGATTCACACCCTTTCTAGTTGGTGGCGTAAAATCTGCTGTTTACAGGAAAAACAGGTCTGTTTGGGGTTTTCCTGCTTCCTTAAAGTTTCAGTTTGATTATGAGGCATGATCGGACTCCATTTCGGTTTGGTCTGTTGAGGCCTTGTATGGAAGCTCAGGCCAAAATAGTAGCTTCCCTCCCACAAATAGGGAAGACAGAATTCAACCGTAAAGATATCTTTCAAAATTACCCTCAAAGCAACTGCTTTGAAAATGATTGTAGTCCTGCTTAGAGGGTGAACATGCTCACTAAAGGAACTGCATTGTATGTGGAAAATGATTTGCTGCAATGGGTTTGCATTTATCTTCTTTCCCGAATTCATTCAGCAATCTCTGTAATATTTTTGTATAAGATCATGGGAACTTCATGGTGCTCATCTCTGTGGCACGTACACCCTTCCCTTTCTTCTCTGTATATTCAAATCAAACTCAATCTTAAGGCACCAAGTCCTATTTGCTCTAAGAAGCTTGATCACGAACACTTGGAGACAAATGGATCTCATCTTTCTGCAAGGCCTCACAAAACGCACTCATTATCAGTGTGTTTTCTCAGGGGTAGTGTTGGGGATGGAATCCAGGGACTTGTGCATTCTAGACAAGTGCTCTATTGCTGAGCTAGGTACTCCAAATCCCGTCTAATCTTTTCAGTGCTTGAAGCTTGGCCATGTTATATGACCATAACAATGTTTTGTTTTGTTTTTATTTTTGTTTTTGTTTTTGTATTTTTGGTGGTACTGGGGTTCCTGGAAGCCCTTCTACCTCCGGGCTACACTCCCAAACCTATTTTATATTTTATTTGGAAACAGGGTCTCACTAAGTTGCTGAGAGCCACACTAAGTAGCTGAGGCTGGCTTGGAACCTGTGCGATCCTCCTGTCTCTGCGTCCCAAGCGCAGGGATTATAAGGGTGCGCCACCAAGCCCAGCTATAACAATGTTTTGTATGTCTTATAAATGTCTATAAAAAAAAGATGTGCGTGGTGGCACAAGCTTGTAATCCCAGTACTTGGGAACATAGGTTCGTGGCCAGCCTCAGCTACTTAGTAAGGCCCTCTGAAACTTAGTGAGTACCTCTCCCAAAATAAAGAATAAAAAGTAGGGTGGGAGTGTAGCTCAGAGGCAGAATGCCCCTGGGTTCAAACGCCAGTACTGCAAAAATAAATAAACAAATAAATAAATAAATAAGCCGGGCATGGTGGCGCATGCTTGTAATCCCGGCATTTGGGAGGCTGAGACCAGTGGATCATGGTTTATGGACAGTCTCAGCTACTTAGTGAGGCCCTCTGCAATTCAGTGAGACCCGGTCTCAAAATAAAGAATAACTTGGAGGTAGAGTGCCTTTGGGTTCAATCCCCAGCACTATACACACACACACACACACACACACACACACACACACACACACACAGAATTTTCTCTTTTTTTTTTTTGGTGGTACTGGGGTTCCTGGAAGCCCTTCTACCTCCGGGCTACACTCCCAGACCTATTTTTATTTTGGAAACAGGGTCTCCTAAGCTAGCGCGCGCGGCTGGCTTCGAACCTGCGCGATTCTCCTGTCTCAGCCTCCCAAGTGTGGGGATTACAAGCGCGCGCCACCACGCCCGGCTACACACTGAATTTTCAAAAATCCTGAAGTTTCAGAATCTCTTAGTTAAAGAAACAGTAGTATGCTAAATATTGTTATGAGCCAGACACTGGACTTTATATTCTTTTATTCAATCCTTAAAAAACAACTTTGAAGTTAGATGGAATTATTCCTATTTTCACAGATAAGGAAACTAAGAAATAGGAGGTTTGAGTAGCTTGCTCAAGAGTAGTAAGCTAATAAGCAGAGGAATAGAATTTAATTGGAATCCAGCCCTATCCAACTGCAAAGCCCATCATCTTAATCATATTGCAGTGGTGCCTCATTTCCACACTCCTCATTTTTATACTATGGCTCAGAAAAGTTAAATACGTTAGGTAGAATTTCACATCTAGGCATTGGTAAAAGTAGAACTAGATTCTAAGATTAGCTGTTTTTCCTTATAATAACAGATACCTTGAGCGATCTGTTTTATTAACATACTTAGAATGGGTTTGTCTTAGCCCATTTCAATGAGCTTATGAGTATTGACTATAATTCAACAGTGAATAGAGTCATTTGCACCAGTAGAATAGTAAGCGAGTTTATTTTCTAGTTTGGAAAAGTTTTCTGAAGTCTCTTGATGTTTCACCAGTTTTAAGCAAAAGTCATTGAAAAGGCAAGTCTTGATAAAGATTCCAATAACATAAACATGAGAACTCACTGGGGTGGAAGGGTAGTAATTGCTATAATACATAAATCAACCTTTGTAAAAAGATTGCTGAGAAAAAGAGAAGAATATAAGATACATTCCCTCCTAATCCAATCAACAAGGAACAATGACAGTTTTCAGCATCACTGTCTCCACGAAAAAATAAACATGGCTTCCCGCTGCGTTCACATTTTTGACTTGAATCTTCTCAGCATCCACTTTTTCTCAGGGAGAGAGAATGTCTGAAGAACGATCTCATGAAATACATAAAGGGATAGCCATTGTTTTCTATTTACGAAACAATCAAGAAGTTGGGCGTGGTGGCGCTCACTTGTAATCCCAGCATTTGGGAGGCTGAGACAAGAGGTTCACGGTTCGCAGACAGCCTCAGCTACTTAATGAGGCCCTTTCCAACTCAGTGAGGCCCTGTTTCAAATTAAAGACTAAAAAAATAAGGTTGGGCTGTACCTTGGAGGTAGAATGTCCCTGGGTTCCATCTCCAGCACCACAAAAAAAGAAAGAAAGAAAGAAAGAAAGAAAGAAAGAAAGAAAGAAAGAAAGAAAAGGACGGAAGAAAAGAATCAGCCGAGAGAGGCATTCTAGGGCCCAGCTGGGCAATCTGTGACTTTGCTCCATTTGTGTGTAGGCCCCAGGGACTGTCCTTGCTGGGAACCTTGTTGATTCACTGAGGTCAACAGACCAGACAGGCCTTGACCACTGAGGTACTGAAGGCTTCCCCAGACCCCCATGTGGGATCGAAACATCAGAGAGAGGGATCTACAGTAGAAAACAATGGTGGGATGACCTAATCACTTGTCCGACTGAGATATTCCTAGATCTAATCTGGGATTTTCCGCAGCCAGACCAAAGTAGAAAGCTGGCATTCATCCCAGTAGATGAGGACTTACTTACATTTCCATGCACTCTGAGGAAACTTGAGCAATGACAAAAAAGAAAAGAAACAAAATTTTTCCCAAGGGTTTGAATGTCAGAGAGTTGCCTTTAAAGTGATCATGGTATAACTTTGTACATGTTTATTCCACAAGCATATTTAATAGATGTAAGTGGTGCTTCAGAGTGATTCAGTACCCTTTCTAGATGAGTGCTGATGACTACAGGAACTTTAATAAAGGAACTTTTGAGTACTCCAATAACTTAAGTCTCAACAAAGAATAGTTCTCCTTACTAATAATTTTAAGAAAATGCAGTTCTGCTTATTACAGAACTTGCCAAATGTTAATCTTCACGCAACTTCTCAACAAGAAAATCAGATACAATAAAAGACCTGTGTGAAGTAGGTCAGGCCTAATTCAGGTGACATCTGGCAGGTACATGTGCCCTCTTTCATCTGTCCAAGGCTACTACTGTACCTGCCTGTAATCTATATACTTCCTCAGAGAGAACTTTCTTTCTTATGGAAAAAGAGGGTCTTCTTTACAGGATCGAGGAGTGACCCAAGGATGATCAAGGTTCGTGGACAGCCTCAGCTACTTAGTGAGGCCCTCTGCAACTCAGTGAGACCCTGTTTCAAAATAAAGAATAAAAAATAGGGCTGGGCGTGTAGCTCCAAGGTAGAATGCTCCTGGGTTCCATCCTCAGTACAAACACACACGTACACACACACACAAAAAAAAAATTGAAAAAGATATATCTTGAAGAAAACCTGGAAGCCTATTATTAAAATGCTTTCCCCCACACTTCATGTTATATAGAAAATGAAACGGCTGTAGATTTTTGTTTGTTTGGTTGGTTGTTTTTTTTTTTTTTTCCCAGTACTGGGGATGGAACCTAGGGGAATTCTACCTCCAAGCTACACCCCAGCCCCATTTTTAATTCTTTATTTTGAAACAGGGTTTCATTGAGTTGCAAAGGGCCTCCCAAACCTGGATCCTTGATCCTACTGTTTTACCCTCTCAAAAGCTGGAAATGGCTGTAGTTTAATAATAAACGGATTCACCATATGAATAAAATCAGTCACCATATTTACATAGTCTTTGTCTTTCTATGGTGCAGTAGATACCTTTACATTACATAAATCTTTTTGAGGCAAACCAGCACAATATCATGCATTATTCTCTTTGTACGGACAAAGAACTGAGTCAGGAGATTAGATCAATCAAAAGTTGAATGCTTTATTTGAAGTTACCCAGAAATCAGGCATGGACTGTAGGCCTTTTCTGCAACAGACACTGTAGTACTATGATTTAATCTTATTACCTGGGGACAGGAATGCCACAGGGAATAGTGGATGGGGTTAGGATTTCCCAGCCACTCCTAAAAAAAATAGGTGTGGGATGTTTAGGCCAGTAATATCTTGGAAGTTGGGTGTGATGGCACATGCCTGTAATCCCAATACTTGGGAGGCTGAGACAGGAGGATCTCAGGTTTGAAACCAGCCTTAGAAATGCAGTGAGGCTCCCATCAATTTAGTGAGATTGTTTCCAAACAAAAAATAAAATAGGAGCTGGGCATGGTGGTACATGCTTGTAATCCCAGTACTTGGGAGGAGGAGATAGGAGGATCACAGTTCTTGGCCAGCCTCAGCTATTTAGTGAGGCCCTTTGCAACTCAGTGAGACCATTTAAAAAAAATAAAAATTAAAAATAGGGTTGGGGGTATAGCTCGGAAGAAAAATGCCCCCGGGTTCAATTCCTAGTACTGCAAAATAAATAAATTAATTTAATTAATTAAATAGGTTTGAGAGTGTAGGTCAGAGATAGAATACCTGTGGGTTCAATTCTCAGCACCAAACCAAACCAAATCAAAAGCAAAAAAAAAAAAAAAAATAGGATTATCTTCAGTGTTTTGTCTGATGGATCTTTTAGTGCGGAAGAGAATCTCACAACATTTCTGTAGATATTGCTATCACATCAGAAATATTGAAATACAATAAAGATTTGGCCACTGTATAAGGGTTGCTTCTCATGACTGATTCTCCTACAGGAGCCATGGATGGATGCCATCCTCAAGGTCGTGCCCCTCGGTGAGTGCTAGGGTAAGGTTCAAGTGTGTGGTGTCTCCAAGGTTCTTTTGCAAGAGGAAACCTCTGTAAACCTTTGGACTGTGCACCATATTTCCACCTAAGCAAAAGGAATATGGGGCTGGGGAACATATTTCCTCACTTAAAAATGTAGGGCTTTTCTTAAATCTCTCCCCCAAGTTCATTACAAGTCATGGTTGCACTAGCCTGGCCTTGTTTCACCATAGAAGACTCCCTATTGCTTCCTTAGACAAAATTCTAAAATAAAAGTCTCTAGGAAAAAAAAAAAAAAAAGTAGATTTCTATCCTGGCACAAAAAGGAACATTACTTCAAATATCCCCAAATCTAGAGGTATGTAACCCTTTCTAAGAGCAAATTCTCAAAACTAAACAAATAAACATATAAATAAAAATAAAAATTAATAATCTGTGCATGAATGTCCTCTTAGCCCCCAAATATGTCTCCTATTGGGAGCAGAAGTTAATATGTTATGCACATGACAGGTAATTATTTCCTGCCAGTCTAAAGTGCAGACTCACAGTCAAAATGAGCAAACATACAATGATAGTAATAACATCTATTATTATTTCATAATTATAATAATTATGGTGGTCATGAGAGTGTTCATGATCATGATAAACAACACTTATTAAGAACTTAATATGGAACAGGTCTTAGAGTAAGCTCCATATATCACTTAATCTTTAGAACTATCTGAGAGGCTCTATTCTTATTCCCAGTGTACAGAAATACACTGATCAAGAAATTTGCCAAATAGCTGGGCATGGTGGTACATGCCTGTAATCCCAGTACTTGGGAGGTTGAAACAAAAAGATTGCATATTCAAGGCCAGTTCCCAATAACTTAGCAAGCTCCTGTTTCAAAATAAAAATAAAATAGGCCTGGGATATAACTCAAAGGTAGAAGGCCCTTTGGTTCAATCTCCAGTACAGAAAGAGAAAAGAAGCCGGCATTACAGGTGTCGCACACCTGTAGTCTCAGTACTTGGGAGGTTGAGACAGATTCGAGGACAGCCTTAGCAAGTAATGAGACTCATCAACCTACTGAGACCCTGTTTCAAATAAAGTAAAATAGGGCTGGGCGTGTAGCTCAGAAGTAGAATGCTGCTGAGTTCAATCCCCAGTACTCCCCCCCACCGGAAAAAAAAAAGGAGAGGAGGAGAGAGAGAGAAGAAACAAAAGTCCATACCACCTCACTTAGGTGGAAAGTCATCCAGCCACAAATGGATGAACCAAGATTCCAGCCCAGCTCTGTATGACTCCAGGGCCTGTGATATTATCCAAAAAGATACAGATAGAAACACTTCTTTAGTCATATGAGTGCTCTGTATATAACAGAGTGGGCATGAAAATTCCAGACACAGACTCTCTGGTAGGTTAACAGTTAGCTTTGTTTGGGGGGGATTTTGCTTGTTTTATTTTTGTTTTTTTGTTTGTTTTCTTCTTTTGTTGTTTGTTTTTTTGTTTTTTTCTTTACCATTGATATGATCCTGGGTGGGCAGCAGGGGGCCCTTGCTCCGCCCCTCTCTTACATCCCTCCCCGTCTCTGAAGCAAAGGCAGACCCACTTGGCCCTGCTGGCTCTGCTGCTGGGGCCTGGTTTTGTACCCTCCTCCCCCTCCCTCAGCCTTCTTTTGGTCCTTTAGCTACTCTCAGTCACCCTCGTTGCCCCTCTTAAGAACTCTTGGATGAGCTGAGTGTGGTGGTGCACGCTTGTAATCCCAGCATTTGGGAGCCTGAGACAGAAGGATTGCAGTTCTCAGCCACCCTCAGCTACTTAGTGAGGCCCTTTGCAACTCAGTGAGACGCTGTTTCAAAATAAAGCTTAAAAAATAGAGCTGGGGGTAAAACTCAGAGGTAGATTGCCCCCGAGTTCCATCTCTGGTACCTCCAATAAATAAATAAATAAATAAATAAATAAATAAATAAATAAATAAATAAAAGAACTCTGGAGTTCCCCTGGTTGAAGGGTGATGCTCCCCTGTCCCGCCCACTTGGATCCGCCCTCATTTGTTGTACTCTGTGGCCTTGTTCGATGAGACTGGAGTCCCCTTCTCCCTATATTCTCAGAGCAGAGGCAGAACCCTCCACATCCTCCATCTCTAGTCTTCTCGAAACTGTTGGGACTTCCATCATCCTTCTCAAGGGACCAAGGGCCACATAGGCACAAGTGAGGTCTCCCTTGGAATCTCTCCACCTGCAGCCTGGAGGAACCTCCATCTCCTTTCTCAGTGGTGGAGACTAGCCTTTTTGCCCTCTGTGGTTTGGGGATAGAAGCCCTGGTGACTTATCTCTCCTTTAGACTGTCTTCAGTAGCATAAGAACCTTTCTTCTGCTGGACGTGGTGGTGCACGCCTGGAATCCCAGTCCATGGGAGGCTGAGACAGAAAAATCACAGGGTTGAGGCCAAGCTCAGCAACTGAGCAAGACCCCATGTCAAAATAAAAAGTGCTGGAGATATAGCTCAGAGGTAGAACACCACTGGTGTTCAGCACCAAAATAAACAAGAAACAACTCCCAAGATAATCCTCTTGCAATTAGCCTTCAGAAAAGCTGTCCAGTACTTTCGTCTGCTTCTTTGGTCTGTATATCCACCCTCTTTTTAAGCTAGTATTTTCTACTGCTCTACTGGTACAAGAGAAATGTAGGGAAGAAAAAAATTACAGACATTATCTCAAAATAGTGACACATATTTCTGTATAGAGATGTATGTCATCGTGTGAATTCTAATTTATTACTGTAATCGTCTGTAGGAGGGCAGTGTCCTCACTTTAACTTTCCTCAGAAATATGGGTCTTCTAGTCTTTTTTTTTTTTGTTTGTTTGTTTGTTTATGTACTGGGGATAGAACTCAGGGGCATTCTACCTCCAAGCTACACCCCCAGCCCTATTTTTTATTTTTTTGTTTTAAAACAGGGTCTCACTGAGTTGCAAAAGGCCTCACTAAGTAGCTGAGGCTGGCCACAAACCTCTGATCCTCCTGTCTCAACCTCCCAAATGCATGCGCCACCACGCCTGGCTTCTGGCCATTTTTCACAAATATTCAGGAATTAACATGAATGGAATGGACACTCTTATAAGTCCAACTTATGCTCATCTTTTTTTGTTTTTTGTTTTTTTTCTGGTACTGAAGATTGAATCCAGGGGAGCTACATCTCTAGTCCTAAATTGTGTGTGTGTGTGTGTGTGTGTGTGTGTGTGTGTGTGTGTATGTGGTTCTGGGGATTGAACCTAAGGACATTCTACCTCTGAGCTACACCTCCAGCCCTATTTTTTATTCTTTATTTTGAAACAGGGTCTCACTCAGTTGCAGAGGGCCTCACTAAGTAGCTAAGGCTGGGTGCAAAACTGCGATCCTCCTGTCTCAGCATCTCAAGTACTGGTATTACAAGCGTGCACAACCATGCCCAGCTCTCAGCCCTATTTTTTATTCTTTATTTTGAAACAGGGTTTCACTAAGTGGCAGCGGATCTCACCAAGTTGCTGAGGCTGCCTGGGAACCCTTGATCCTCTTGTCTCATCCTCCCAAGTACTGGGATTACAAGCACGCACCACCATACCAGGCCCAGTTACACTTTCTTTAGCAGAGAAAGCAATTAAGATGTGTGAAAAGCACTTGTGTGTGTGTGTGTGTGTGTGTGTGTGTGTGCATGTGTGTGTGTGTGTGTGTGTGTGGTGTGAATGCCTCATCCGTTACCATTTTTCACATACTTCCTAATTGCCCTGTGTGCTAACAGCAGCGCAGATGTGGACTATAACACTTCAGCCACTGGTAAGTTTCCTATTTTCTTGCACTTTCATTATTGAATTCTGCAGCTGAATCATGTGTCACAAATTCATTCACATGTTCTCCCAGCAGCTGGTAAAAATCAGTCTGACTGTTTCAAAATAAAAATAAACCGGGCGTGGTGGTGCACACCTCAACACAAGGACTGTGCTTAGTCCCTGAAACAAAAACACCTGAGTCTAGCCTAGATGACTCGCTTTTAAAAAAACAGGCGTCCTTTGTGTCCGTGGCCGCACCCCTGTGGCTCTGCCTGGGTTCTGCACGTCACACCAGAAAGCACTTTTCTGTCTGGAGATCGCACAGGACCCAAACAAGGGGCAAGCCTCCCAGGGAGGGGAGGAAGGCAAGTCCCATCTGGCATCTCCTCCAACTATGCACATGCACATTTTGATAAAGAGAACATTGAGATCTCCTTTTTGTAAAAACAAAATTAAAAACACAAAACATAGAGACATCCCTACGTACATAATATACGCATGTGTTTAGAAAAGTCTATAAGAACACATATGAGAATGTTCAGAGCAGAGGCTAGGGTGAGGCTCAGTGGAGAGTGCTTGCCTAGCACCTAGGAGGCCCTGGCTTTGATCCCAAGGATGGGGGAAAAAAAGTTTATAGTAATTACCTCTGAGAATGAGGCTGAAGACAGTTGGTGAGGTGGACTTTGCCTTCAATATATCCAACTCTATATTGTTTTAATTTTTTCCCATAGGTATAGTCTACTATGGGATAATGAGAGATACATTTGGTCTTTGTCCCCAGTTCCAGTTAGAAAGCTTCTAAATCCTTTAGAACTTTCTGAGCGCTTGGAGTACCTTTCTTATCCAAAACAAGCCTTTTAACAAAACCTCAGTTTATGCTAATGAGATGATTTAGGTGGAGTCCTAGGTAGTTTCTAGATGGGGCCGTTTACTACCAGGACCCAGTGATTAGTGGATTAGAGGTTTGGAACTGTCAGCCCTCCCCACCAACCTCCTGGAAAGAAGGGCCAAGGCTGGAATAAAACTCCATAAAAATTCTTGTAGTCAGGCATGGTGGAGCACACCTGTGATCCCAGTACTTGGGAGGCTGAGAGCGGAGGATTGCAGGTTTGAAGACAGTCTCAGCAACATAGAAAGACCCTGTTTCAAAACAAAACATACTAGGCCGGGTGTGGTGGCGCACGCTTGTAATTCCCATGCTTGGGAGGCAGAGACAGGAGGATCGCACTGGTTCAAAGCCAGCCGTGCTGGCTTAAGAGATCCTGTTTCTAAATAAAAAATATAAAATAGGTCTGGGAGTATAGCCCAGAAGCAGAAGGGCTTCCAGGAACCTCAGTACCACCAAAACAAAAACAAACAAACAAACAAAAAATACAAGGCTGAAGTGTAACCCAGAGATAGACCGCCCCGAGATTTAATCCTCAGTATTGAAAAAAAAAAAAAAAGAATCAGCAACAACAGGGAAAAAAACAAAAACAAAAACCCAAAAAACAAAAAACTGTGTATGTGTGTATGTGAGTGTGTATGTGTGTGTGTGTGTGTGTGTGTGTGTGTGTGTGTGTGTTACTGAGAATTGAACTCAGGGACATTCTACTTCTGAGCTATACCCTGGCCCCTGGTCCTTTTTAACTAGTTAATTAGTTAGTTTTGGTTTGGAAATAGGTTTTGCTAGGTTGCTGAAAGCCTCACTACATTGCTGAAACTATACTGGAACCTACTGTCCTCCTATCTTATCTTCCCAAGTAATGGGATTGCAGGCAGGTACCACCATGACTGGCTTTTTGTTTTGTTTTGAAACCGAGTTTTGTTAAATTACTGCACTCTTGCCTCCATCCTACAATTTTTCTTTCTCAGCCTCCCAAATTCTGGGATAATAGGCATGGGATTACAGGCATGTGCTGCCAGGCCTGCTTCTATAAAAACTCTTGTACATGATTAGATGAGTTTTGGGTTTGGGGACACATGGATGCCGGGATGCTTGTGCCTGGAGAGAGCATGGAAACTTCACATTCCCCCAGACCTTGTTCCTCCCATGCCTCACCCTATTCACCCCTTCATTGGGCTGCTCATCTGTATCCTTTGTACTAAACCGGCCAATGTAAGTGAAGTGTTTCCCTGAGTCCTGTGAACAATCCCAGAGAAGCATTGAGCCCAAAGAAGGGGCATCAGGAACCTCAACTGATACCCTGTTGGTCAGAAACACAGGTCACAAGCAGAGACATCAACTGGCATTTGAAGTGGGAGGCAGTCTTGTGGGACTGAGACCTTCACCTGTGGGATCTGACTCGATAGCCAAGTAGCTGATGTCATCATCAAATTGAATTAGAGGGCGGCTGCCAGTGGACACTGGAGAAATGCTTGGTGTGGGGGGATGGAATTTCACATGTTGTCACGGCGTGCTCTGTGTTGAGTGTGGGACTAGAGAGAAATACAGTTTGGGTTTTCTTTTCCCTTTTGCATCTGTCAATGGACAAATTTTCAACTATTTAGTAATCTTAATTGGTTTTATTTTCCCATAAATAAATAAATTTATTTTTTTATTCATTATGGTGCTGGAGATTGAAGCCAGGGATATTCTACCCCGGAACTACACTTTCAGTTCTATTTTATTTTTATTTTGAAACAGGCTCTTGCTAGGTTGATGCGTCTCACTATTCGCCGAGGCTGTACTCGAACCTGAGATCCTCTTGTCTCACCCTCCCACGTAGTGGGATTACAGGCATGTGCCACCACATCTGGCTCTGTTTTCCATTTTAGAATCAGACAACACTTCATTCTATTAAACAGAATAAATATTCACATGGTCTGAGAAAAGATTGATCTAATAGAATGGCCAAAACAACAACAAAAAAACCAGAAAGCAAATTGTTCATTTTAAACGCACTTTCTTTGTAAGGTGGGGATAGAATAATAAGAAGCAACAGATTGTTGACATCAGATTACTTCATTTGTGTAAAGATTAGCTTCATTGTCCTGTCAACTGAAACTGACCTGTTTGGGAAATTTGGCTGTTATTTCTCTACGACTGATTTCTCAGGCCTAATGAAAGGATTTCTTTCAGCTTAGTGACAAAGAACTTTAGCATCAGTGATGCCATTTTGATTTATACTATTATTTGGAGCACAGTATAGGAACTTAAGCCAAAACAAAGTCTCCTGTAAATTTTATTTAACACACCTACCATTGTAATCATCCTCCCCCTCCTCCACCTCCTCCTCCTCCTCCTCCTCCTCCGCCTCCGCCTCCGCCTCCTCCTCCTCCTTCCTCTTCTTCATAGTACTGGGAATTGAACCCAAAGGCATTCTACCTCCAAGCTATACACCCAGCCTTATTTTATTTTTTGTTTTGAAACAGGGTTTTAGCAAGACATGGTAGCCCCTATCTGTAATCCCAGTACTTGAGAGGCTGAGACAGGAGGATCACAGGTTCAAGGGCAGCCTCAACAACTTAGTGAGACCCCTTTTCAAAATAAAAATAAAGGGCTGAGAGTGTAGCTCACAGGTAGAATGTCTGTGAGTTCAACCCCTAGTACAAAAAAAAAAAAAAAAAAAAAAGCCAGAGTCTTCTTAGGTTGCCAAGAGTCTCACTATATTGTTGAAGCTGTCCTCAAACCTGCAATCGTCTTGTCTCAGCCTCCCAAGAACTAGGATTACAAGCATGTGCCTTATCACCCAACTGTAGTGTTTTGTTGTTGTTGTACTGGAGATTGAACTCAGGGGCATTCTACCTCTGAGCTACACACTCAGCTCTCTTTTTTTTTCTTTATTTTGAAACAGGGTCTCACTAAGCAGCTAACTTGAACTCGACCTCAAAGTTAGGGTTAGGGCTAGGGTAACTAACAGCTGACCTCAAACTTTTGATCCTCCTGTCTCAGCCTCCCAAGCACTGGAATTAAAGCATGTGCCACATGCTTGACTTGTCGTGTCCTTTTTTAAAAATATATTTTTATTGAGTGGGACGTGGTGGCACACGCTTATAATCTCAGTACTTGGGAGGCTGGACCAGGAGGATTGCAGGTTCAAAGCCAGCCTCAACAACTTAGCGAAGCCCTCTGTAACCTAGTGAGACCCTGTTTCCAAATAAGAAATAAGATTAGGCTGGGGGTTTAGCTCAGAGATAGAATGCCTCTGGGTTCAATCCCCAATGCCACATATACACACACACACACACACACAAAAAAAAAAATCATTAAAGCCGGGCGTGGTGGCACACGCTTGTAATCCCTGCGCTTGGGAGGCGGAGACAGGAGGATCACGCAGGTTCGAAGCCAGCCTCAGCTACTTAGTGAGGCTCTCAGCAACTTAAGTGAGACCCTGTTTCCAAATAAAATATAAAATGGGTCTGGGAGTATAGCCCGGAGGTAGAAAGCCTCTGGGTTCCACCTCCAGTACCACCAAAAAAAAAAAAAAAAAAAATTATTAAAGGGAACATTGAATGTCAGCATTGTAAGGAGTAAGGGGACAGGTGGTATGTGGTGCGGGAGGGTGGTTTGGACGTGTTTACTTCCATCTGATGCAGTTTTGTGAGGGAACTGCCATCATAGACACCTCTGGTCATGCAAAAGAAGCACAGGTGGAAATACGATTTCGTTCTGCTGCTTAAGCAAACGAAAGGTGAAACAAAGGGTAATAAGAGATGCTTGCAGGTACTGTGTGAAAGAGATCAGAAATCTACAGGCCTCAGCCTGACTCTTAAACAGCATGTTCCTCCCAAGGCTGGTCTAACAGACTCAGCAGCGTGTAAGTCACATCTTAATTCCGTCTCCACAGCGTCTCGGCCCAGCCGCCCAGAAATCCAGTATATTAATGGAGTGACGGATGTGCAGCCAGCCGGTTCTGCGGTTGGGACACAGCCCTGGCACACCTCCTGCTGACTTGTGCCACTCCTGGAATGCTGGGCCACTCCACCCTCAAACTAACTTCTGGCTGAACTGGGGGGTATCCTGGCTCCAGCAGAGGAGAGACTTTTTGGTCCTGGTTTTTACACTTGAACTTTTGGTTCAAGAGCAAAAGCCAAAAAATGCAACCTATCCAGGGCAACAGCCAGGATGCCAATGCTGCCAAGCAGTTCCTGGCTCGCTGGACCACCGTCTCCTGCTGCTGAACCAAGAGGACACAGCAGAGACCAGCCTCCTGCAATGCAGACCTTGCTGACAAAGTGCTCTTCTGGCCAGGCTTCTTCCTTTGCATACGTGATCAGCTGGTATTAACTTGGGCTCTTTGCAAAACATAGTAATAATTTTAGACCGATGCGATACAGAAGAAATAGATGAAGTATTTATGTTTTAAATAATGACCTTGAGGGCTTAAAAGAGCTTTAGAGAAAGAGGAATTTTATTTCTAGTACCGTATCTACTCTAACAAGCTTAAATCTTCACATAAGAAGATGTCTATGAGCCAGGCTTCGGGGCACATGCCTGTCATCCCAGTACTTGGGAAGCTGAGGCAGGAGGATTGCAGATTTGAGGCAGCCTCAGTAATTTAGTGAGGCTCTCAGTAACATAGCAAGACCCTGTTTCCAAATAAAAAATAAAATAGGTCTGGGGGTATAGCTCAGAGATAGAAGGCCCCTGGCCTTCTCCGGTAAAACACACACACACACGCACACACACACGCACGCACGCACGCACGCACGCACACACACACACAGTCTCCAGTGATGGGTGATTCATATCACTGTTGCAGTTTTAGTGATGATGTTCTTTCTCTGTACCGTGTCAGTGCATTGAATTCAAAATGCTGTGAATAATTCTTAGTGTTAAGCCATAGTGAAGAGCTGACTCTGATCTAAAGTAAGTAAACATGTTGCTGGTACCCATTAATGCAATATAGTGCAGTAAAACATAGCGCAGTAAATCTAAGAACACTGGGAGAATGCACAGTGAAGGATCCCACAATAAAGGAGATTATCTTAAAGTCTTTCTTCTACTACTGGCAATGAAACCCCTAATTTGCATTTTATTTCCACATAATCTGTTCAAATCATTTTATTTTTAATTGGAAATTTTTTACTTTTAAAAATATATTCATGGCTGGGCATGGTGGTACATTCTTATAATTCCAGTACTTGGGAGGCTGAGACGGAATGATCGCAGATTCCCAGCCAATCTCATCTTAATGAGGCCCTATTTCAACATAATGAAAAATAGGGCTGGGGGTTTAGCTCAGAGGTAGAATGCCAATCCCCAGCACTGCAAGAAAAAAAAATACATTAATTCTTGGGCATGGTGGTGCACACTTGTAATCCCAGTATGTGAGAGGCTGAGATAGGAAGATTGCAAGTTCAAAGCCAGCCTCCTGCCTCTGCAATTTAGCGAGGCTCTCAACAACCTAGTTAGACCCCTATTTCCAAATAAAAAATAAAATAGGGGTGGAAGCATAGCTCAGAGGTAGGATACTCCTGGGTTCAATCCCCAGTACTGAAAAAAAAAAGTCTTAGGTATAAAATTTAAACTCTATGCGCTCATGTTATGAAAAGGCCAATATAATTACGAACAAGAAAAATCATGTTCCACCAATCTAAGCACCTATGAGAATCTCTTCTGGCACCCACCAGTTAATCACTCACTACTTCAAAAACTCTGTTTTCCACTCACTTTTCAGCATTTTTTGAATAGTGTCAATATCTCATGGATACTAGGTAAATGAAGGGGGGAAAGTTCTGAAATTAAAAGAGTAGCAATAAAATATTGTCTGGACAGGACAACCTTGGAAGTGGGTTCTTTCAGGGTCAGGAGATGATTAGAATCTGTCTTTCTTGGGCATTTATTTGGTAAATGTCAGCTGGTTAATTATTCCTTTTGTTTTTAAGAAACTGGAGCTGGGTGTGATGGCACACACTTGTAATCCCTGCACTTGGGAGGCTGAGACAGGAGGATCGCAGGTTTGCAGCCAGCCTCAGCTACTTAGTGAGGCCCTCCGCAACTTAGTGTGACCTTGTTTCGAAATAAAGAATAAAAAATAGGGCTGGGGATATAGCTCAGAGATAGAATGCCCCTGGGTTCGATCTCCAGTTCTGCACAAGAGGAAGGAAGGAAGGAAGGAAAGGACAAAAGGAAAAAAAGAGAAAAGAAATGGGTTCTCTCTACTATTGAAATGGGGTTTCACTGCTTGCCAAGGCTATCCTCAGACCTGTGATCCCCATGTCAGCTTTCCAAGTACTGGGATTACAAGTATGTACCAAGATGCCTAGCAATCTTCATATACATACTAAGAATGATGAGCGCCGTCTAGTAAAGGAAACTGAATTTTCCTCTGCTTGTTTCACACCCCCCCACCCACCCCCCACGTGGTACTAGGGTTCCTGGAAGCCCTTCTACCTCTGGGCTACACTCCCAGACCTATTTTATACTTTTTTATTTTTGGAAACAGGGTCTCTTAAGCCAGCGCTGCTGGCTTTTTTTTTTTTTTTTTTTTTTTTTTTGGTGGTACTGGGGATGGAACCCTCTGGGCTACACTCCCAGACCTATTTTACATTTTATTTGGAGACACGGTCTCTTAAGCCAGTGCGGCTGGCTTTGAACCTGCGCGATCCTCCTGTCTCCGCCTCCGGAGCGCGGGGATTACAAGCGTGCGCCACCACGCCCGGCTGCTTGTTCTATCTTTGACTCTCAGGAAGACAGACGTTTTCCTACTAGGCACTGTTTATGCGTAAGTGATCAGATGAAGCAAGCTAGAAAATCTGTCAGAGAGAAATTCATATTTCTCATGAGATTGAGCATTAATTCCAGCCAGTATCCCAGCAAAAAAGATAAATATCTATGTGCACATGCACACACAAACATGTATTTTATATATGTATCTAACATATATGTATCTGTTACACATTTACATATATATGTATGTATATCTATGGTTTTTTTTTTTTTGCGGGTCTGGGGGTGGAACCCAGGGGCATTCGACCTCTGAGCTACACCCCCCTGCCCTATTTTTTATTCTTTATTTTGAAACCGTGTCTCACTGAGTTGCAGAGGGCCTCGCTAAGTAGCTGAGGCTGGCCGGGAACCACGATCCTCCCGTCTCACCCTCCCGAAGGCTGGGATTACAAGCGTGCGCCACCACGCCCAGCTCCTGTTTTTTAAATATAGTACTAGGAATTGAACCCTGGGACATTCTGCCTCCAAACAACAACCCCAGATCTTTTTTAAAAATAAAATAATTTATTTATTATTTATTTATTTTTTGGTGGTACTGGGGATTGAACTCAGGAGCATTCTACCTACAAGCTTATACCCTTAGCTCCATTTTTTATTTTGAAATAGGGTCTCATTAACGGGCTAAGGGTCTCCAAATTGCTGAGGCTAGCCTCAAACCTGTGATCTTCCTGACTCAGCCTCCCAAGTTATAGGCGTGTGCCACCACGCCCAGCGTAGGTGTATTTTAAACCCTACAGTTTTGTTTCTAGTATTTTAAGCTTCACTTCATGTGCTGGTTGATATATGAGAGTCTTCCTTTTGGAAGTCCAGATTGAAAAACAAATTGTGAAATCACGCGGCACTGAGCAAGATTGCATCACTGTGCTCCCTGCCTCAGCACTCCCCTCCTGCTTCTGTCTCCAAAGATTTCCTAACCTTGAAGAGCATCAGCCGCGCAGGCCGACGTTGAACACGACTGACGTGCTTTCTAAAGGTCCTGAGGAGAGGTCCCTTCAAGTCTGTATATGGAATGAGTCCACTGAAAGTCACAAGTATGTTTGTTTCGTATTCTACCTCAACCTCAGTTGAAAGGAACATGGTTGTTCTGTCATTAAGACAATATTAAAGAGCCAGGCGCACTGGCACATGCCTGTAATCCCAGGTCTTGGGAGGCTGAGGCAGGACGACTGCAGTTTCAAGGCCAGCCTCAGCCATTTAGAGAGATACTGTTTAAAATTAAAAAAAAAAAAATGTTTTTTAAAGGCTGGGTGTGGAGCTGGGCATGGTGGCGCACGCTTGTAATCCCAGCATTCGGAAGATGGAGACCGGGGGATCGCAATTCACGGACAGCCTCTGCTACTTAGTAAGGCCCTTCGCAACTCAGGGAGACCCTGTTTAAAAAAAAAAAAAATGATATTCTCATATCATTATTCCCTAAACAAATAAAATAATAGCTACTTGCTTAGTTAGCATTTACATCGCTTTGGTTTTATAAGTAAACTAGCTTGTAGAGGAAGAGATGTGTAGATTATACAGATACTGTACCATCTTACATAAGGGACTATGTAACTCGAAGGTAGCTCGAAGGTAGAATGCCCCTGAGTTCCATCCCCAGCAGTAGCTCAAAATAAATAAATAAATAAATAAAAATTAAATAAAGGCTGGATGTGAAAAAAAAAAAAAAACGTGCTTCAGGTAAAGTTCAGAGGTAGAGTGCTCCTGAGTTCAACCTTCAGTGCCACAAAAATAAATAGATAAATAAATAAAAAGCCGGGCATGGTGGCGAACGCTTGGAATCCCCGGCGGAGACAGGAGGATCGCGCAGGTTCGAAGCCAGCCGCGCGCGTGGGCTTAGGCGACCCTGTTTTCAAATAAAAATGTAAAAATAGGTCTGGGAGTGTAACCCGGAGGCAGAAGGGCTTTCAGGAACCCCAGTACCACCAAAAAATAATAAATAAATAGATAAATAAATAAATAAATAAGCAAAAAAGAAAAACAGAATTTCTACGGTAAAACGAAACTGCCAACAGTGTGAGTCCTGCTTGCTTTTGCGGGAAGAGTGAGCATATGTCTGTTCTCACTGGTGAAGACATTGCCAGCCAGAGGTGGCGCCCCAACAGAAGCTGGTGTTGGGGAGCCCCACAGCTGGCCACTTCAAGGTGGATTGGCTGTGTGTTTCGGTCAGTGGACACAGACCCCAAAAGAAAAGTAGTTCACACTGAGTCTTTCTCAACACACAGTTACCAGTACCTGTTACATTAGCGGCTACTACTATCCTTATCATCTGCTTTGGTCATTATATTTTCAGTGCAGAGCTGAGGGCTGGCACTGCAGAGGTAATCAATCAATCAGGCTTTACCGAATGCATCAGTGAACGACTCAGATGACCAAGAGATAAGAATTGCTACTCTAAGAAGACAGATTTTGCCTTTGTTTCACTGTATACAATAAAAGCCTCTGATACCTATATTTATCATTTTGGGACCCTTCTTTGCTAAAACTTTTACTTTTCTTCCTATCTGTTCCGCTGAGAGCCAGTGAGGTAAAATACCCAGGTTCAGGCTGATTTTGCTCCTATTTGTGGATATAAATTATGTACAGTTTTCCCTCAGGATCCTTGAGAGACTGATTCCGGAACCAGTGTATCCTCTGATCTACAGATGCTCCAGTCCCTTATGTAAGATGGTACAGTATCTGTATAATCTACACATCTCTTCCTCTACAAGCTAGTTTACTTATAAAACCAAAGCGATGTAAATGCTAACTAAGCAAGTAGCTATTATTTTATTTGTTTAGGGAATAATGATATGAGAAAAAGTCCGCATGTATTCAGTACAGACACAATTTTTTTCACATATTTTCAGTCTCGGTTGTATCTGTGGATGGAGAGCCCAAAGACAAAGAGAGAAGACTACGCCTTTGCAGCCACTGCGATCCTTCCAAAAGCTCTTGTTGACAGCAAGAACTAGAAAGGGCTTTATTTTTGAAGGGACGAAAAGACTGGCATCTACTGTGCCTCATTTAGGCCCTGAAACATGTGATGCTGAGTGAAACGTTTGTCTTCCTTTGCCTCTGTTTATTCATCGGGACAGGAGAACAGTGCTCAGTAGTCTGTTGGAAGTGACTGCCAAGGACTTGGTGATCCACAGGGGAAGGTGACGTTTTAGTTGTTACATCTTACAGATGTTTCTCTTTGACTACTAAGTGTTCAGGTACTTGAAGTACTTTCGGAGATGTTGAACAAGAAAAAAAAAAGCGCAGACAGGCTTATAGATTTTAATAAAATGTGCATGTCTCTGCAACTGTTTACATTTAATCATTCTTTAACATATAGTCACAGATGAGAGACCATTTAGTCCTTTTTTTTTTTGGTGGTGGTGGTTCTGAATACTGAAACCAGGGACATTCTGCCTCTGAAATATATTACTTTTTATTTTTAATTTTTTTTATTTTATTTATTTATTTATTTATTTATTTATTTATTTTTTTGGTGGTGGTACTGGGGTTCCTGGAAGCCCTTCTACCTTCGGGCTACACTCCCAGACCTATTTTTACATTTTTTTTTTATTTTATTTTGGAAACAGGGTCTCCTAAGCCAGGACACTCAGCTGGCTTCGAACCGGTGCGATCCTCCTGTCTCTGCCTCCCAAGCACCACCACGCCCGGCTATTACTTTTATTTTGAAACAGCATCTTCCTAGGTTTCTGACTGTCTCCTGTCCTCAAACCTGCTATCTTCCTGCCTCAGATTTCCAAGTACTGGGATTATAGGCATGTGCCACCATGCCCGGCAACCCTATGTTTCTTAATCAGGCCACACTTTCCTGTGAATCTTGAGATCTGCATCAGCCCTGGCCTCACCTGATAGTCCCCTGGTTAAGAACTAGATATTGGAGCCTGGTGAGGTAGCACATGCCTGTAATCTCAGTACTTGGGAGGCTGAGATAGAAAGATCAAAGGTTCAAGGACAGTATGAGGTAACTTAGTGAGACCCTGTTTCAAAATAAAATGGTTTGGGCATGTAGCTCAGAGGTAGAATGCCCCTAGGTTCTATCCCAAGTACCAATAAATAAGAAAATAAATAAATAAGAAATAAAAACATTGAGAGTCAGCTGATAAGCATAACATCATTACTAAAGTCTTTATCTTCTGATTTTTATCATATGTTCCCATATGATAGAAGATCTCTAATTTATTAATTTCTGTGAATGTATTTTTTTTTTTTTTTTTTTTTTTTGGTGGCACTGGGGTTCTTGGAAGCCCTTCTACCTCCGGGCTATACTCCCAGACTTATTTTATATATTTTTTAAATTTGGAAACAGGGTCTCTTAAGCCAGCACGGCTGGCTTCGAACCTGCACGATCCTCCTGTCTCTGCCTCCCAAGCGCGGGGATTACAAGCGTGCGCCACCACGCCCGGCTATTGATCTATTTGAAGGTAACTTTCTATCTTTATTATTTCAGTAGCCACTAGAAGTTTATCTGTACAGTTCAGAATTCTTTTCCATTTCTTATTCTTAAAGCCATCTGAGAGTCATCTTGTTGGAAATATATTCAACCCTTAATAAGCTTTCAAAGTGTAGTCAACCTGTATTAAAGCAGTTATCAATCAGTATGGTCTGGTATTAAAGACTTCCTATCTTCCTTTCCCTATTTTTCCTAGTTGTAAATTCCTGGAGCTAGAAGTCCATGTGCTCTTAGTATTTGGATCAATAACAACAAATGAAATGTGTAACCAGGTGATGTGTTGCATGGTTCTCACATGGCTCCCATCCAGAAGGCTTGTTAAAATACATATTGCTGGGCCCACTCCAGAAGTATCCGACTCAGCAGATCTGGAGTGAAAGCAAGAATTTGCATTTTTAACGAGTTCCTAGGTGAGTCCATGTTGAGAAACATTCTTTTGCTTGGTTTCTATTTTGACATTTACCTTTAATCCAGTTTTGTTATTCCATTTTCAACAAGTCATACTGGTAGTAAATGAAAGAGACAAAATAGAAATCCCCATCTCTTGATGCCTAACGATGCAGTCCTCCTGTTAGCATATTTGTCTTATCTTGGAGCTCCCTTTATATACCATGTAAGCTCTCAAGAAATGCAGACGGGAGCTATATGTATCTGCTATATTTTTATTTTAGACTGGAGATATGGCTAGACTAAATTGTGACCTTGGGTAAATTGCCCTCTGTCCACCCTGTTCCTCAGTTTTCTCTTCTGAAAGTTACTTACACAAGAAGCTAACCGTATTTACCTGCAGAATACATTGTAGTTGGCACCCCACAATTCAATCTATTCTTCTTCCAATATATAGCAGGCAGTGTGGTTCAGGGAGTTAGTTGCTCAATTCCAGAAATAAGTTCTAATTCACCCAAATCATTAGTTCAAGATAATTCAAATCCTCTGGACTACAGATGAGACTTAGTTAATTATATAATAATATTCCTTCCCCCTCTCCTCCACAGCTACTGTGTCAAGCATAATCTACTAGTCAAAGCCAGTCAGATTAAAGTTAAAGAATAAAAGGACTTGCTTTTCACTTTTTTTTTTTTTATTGTCGGTAAAGGCCCTCTTTCTTCTTTGCTAGGCATCAAGGATAAAGCAGGTTTTCTGCTCACAGCCATCCTACACTGGGGCATTAATTAAAACTACCCAGGTGGAGACAGGATGGATGCCACACTGGGAGTTAATTCAGGCAGCACCTGGGGGCCTGTAGCACAGTGGAGGCCCCCATTCAGCCATCCTTCGGAATTCCTAGTTACTGAGCCAACGGTGCCCCGCTGCTTTAGTCAGCTTGGGGGTTGAGTTCTTTCCCTCTTTGCTTATAGTCAAGCACCCTGACTGATACCCTATCACAAAGGATTAGTGTAAGAATTAAGTGAGGTGATACATTAAAGGACTCAGGGCATGTCATTAGGACTTTCCAAATGTGATCTAATATCACTATCAGGAAAGTTCCTGGACCCAAGTAAAAAAATATTTTTAGTGATTAGATCCTGGTCTCCTTGTAGATTACCCTCTCCACCAAGAGCACAAGTGACCTTAAATGCCATTGTTACCTCCCGATTGGCAGCTCTGACAAAACTGTTCTCACCAGCAGGATTAGAGGAGCCAAAAGGGCCAGGTGACTATCTCTGTCAATGGGGGAAGAGTTTGGCTATTACAGACAAAAGTCATTCTGGGACTTATGGAATACTGGAACCACAGATTGAGTTAACTTTCAGAAAGGAGATTCACAAAATGAGTAGCAGGTATGGATACTGTGAGTCCATTGACGAAGAAAGGAAGCTCAGATTAAGTGAGTCGCCCCAAGTCTCCCCGCCGTGCTGGGGCTCCTCCAGACCCAGAGCTCATGTTACTTGCAGCAGACGTCTGTTCTTTTGGCTGGGCCTCAGGACACCCTTTCCTGCTCTTCCCCTACACCAGACATGTGATTCCTTTGGGGCTGCCAAAAAAACATTTAGTTCCTTTTTTTTCCCCATTCACTAGAGTAATACAAAATTATTGTTTTTTTCAATAATTGCATTCATAGTCATAGCTTTGCCCCAAACATATTGATATTTAAAGGAAAAAAGAAAGGATAAGTAGGAGATGCTATTTTATTTTCATCTGATAGATAGCTCCACGACACAGTATCTTTTAGGGTCTGGAGTACACTGACCGGTATACTAGATATATTTCATGAGAATGGGCTAGGGATATAGGGAGATGCTCCATGTGAAATGTAAAACAACATGATTTTGAGAGTAAATATTAGGGAGAAGTTTATATGCCCTGGACTCTGGTGTGTGTGTGTGTGTGTGTGTGTGTGTGTGTGTGTGTGTGTGTGTCTTGGTGGCAATGTTGTGTCATTGCCTCATTCTTGGCACTCAGTCAGTGCTCAGAAAAACCAGATTGAAAATTTGGAATCTGTGCTTCAGTGGATTGAAACAGGCCTCCAGTCACTAAGGAAAAAATCAAAACAAAACACAGGAGCATTTAGAGAGGACATATTTTCTGCCAAAAAAATAATGTCTCCTTGATGTTATTTCTTATTTGGGCCAATATTCCAGTGGAAAAAATAGACAGATTGGTCAAGAGTTCAATATAATTTTCTGTGACATTTGACCTAAAGTAACATAATAAAAACCAGCGAGAAAAAAAAATTGTATTCTCTCTGGCCAATGTATATGTACTTATTTGTCTGGCATAGAATATTTTTTTTAAAGTGGGAAAAAAAAGGAATGGTATTTTGTGTTACTTGAAATGTCAATTCTCAAGCTTTTTAGGTGTTCAATAACTATTTACTAAGCATCTACTACAAGCCCCTTGGTTCTGGAATTTTGTTGGTTAAGAGATCACATGTGGCTGGGCGTGGTGGCACATACTTATAATCTCAGAATTTGGGAGGCGGAGACAGGAAGATCCCAGGTTTGAGGACAGCCTCAGCAAGTAGTGAGACTTTCATCAACATATTGAGATCCTGTTTCAAAATAAAAATTTAAAAATGGGGCTAGAAGCTGGGCGTGGTGGCGCACGCTTGTAATCCCAGTGCTTGGGAGGCTGAGACAGGAGGATCACGCAGGTTCGAAGCCAGGCTCAGTTATTTATTGAGGCTCTCAGCAACTTAGTGATACCCTGTTTCCAAATAAAATATAAAATAGGTCTGGGAATGTATCCCAGAAGTAGAAAGTCCCTGGGTTTCGTTCTCAGTAACACAAAAATAAAATTAAATTAAATTAAATAAATGGGGCTAGGAGCTTAGCTCAGAGGTAGAACACCTCTGGGTTTAATCACCAATACCACAAACCAACAAAAATAATAAACAAACCAAAAATAACATGAAAATGTTTGGGGGTATAGCTCAGAGGTAGAATGTCTCTGAGTTCAATCCCCAGTACAGAGGGAGAAAGAGAGTGAAAGAGAGAGAATCCACAGGTGTCCTGAGGCATTATAGAATCTCTGGACCCACCTGGGAGCAAAAACCTGTAGTTTATTTGGAAGTCTCATTACAAAAGAAAGCAATTGACTTGCAGTTTTCATCTTTAACTGCAAACACAACAAAACAACTCATGGTGAGGTGAGCTCTTCCTCCCCACGCCCCTTCCCTCGTCCTCCTTTTTCATGTATGTATTTGACAAGCAAGTATTTGGGGGTCCTGTGTGCATGGCTGAGTGCTGGGTCTGCAGGGTGGATGATGCAGGACCTTGCTCTGAGTGGGGAGGGAGGGCTCCTGATTCCCACCTTGTGCAGAGCGTGAGCACCGTGAGAGCTCAGTGCCCAACACAGGGCACTGAGCGCCCGCTCCAAAGAACTGAAGGGATGAGTGTCGGGCCCGCTCGGCTAGACCGGGATGGGGCAGTGGCTCAAGATGGCGCCTAGGCATGTTGCCAAGTCACAAGGCTCACGAGGCTGGCGGTGCCCTGAGCCTGCGCAGTGAGCCCTATCAGGCGCCCTACGGATGATCAGTGATGTGGCGCCTCGCGTGCTACCACCAGCCCGCCTATGAGAGGATTAGAAATTTGCATGCCCTAGCTGTGGGAAGCTTGGGGTTGCTGTGGTGATGAGGGAGGGGTTATGATGCTGATATATATTTGCCTGCTGTGCGCATTGAAGAGGAAGCATTAAAGAAGAAGTATCATCAGCAGACTCGGCGTTTGTGTCTTCTTTCCTTAGGCTCTGCAGGTTGGAGCCTTAGGGACGGGACAAGTGGTGGCCCGTATGGGGACGCGACAGATGAGTGCAAGGCTAGCGTTGCTTCTTTGATTAAAGGGTGCTTGCTTTTGAAGCCTCATCTGGCCAATACCACCCTACGAACTGCCTAAGTTCCCCTCAGAAAAAACAACAACCAGTGTACATTCAGATCTCCAGAGTGGCCATCCCAAGTCCATACCTTGGGAAAAGGCAAGGATATTCAGGTTGGGTAATGATAGACTTGGTTTGCAAATAACACATGTTAGTTTTCATGTTGCTAAAGACTCCTTGCTAGGAAACGAAACACTTGCAATTTAATATGTAATGTTCTCAAGGATGCGAGGCCAAACCACCTCAAGCTGTGAAGGCCCGGGCTCTGCGGAGCCAGGCAGGGTCAGGGCCGGGCAGGACTTGGCCCAATGCCCCCAGAATAAACCAAACAGCGACAGGAAGTGGTTTCTGTGATTCAGGAGGTGGCACGCTTCCTTTTGAGTCAGAACTGAATCACAGCTGTGAAAGGCGAAAGAGCCCTACTTCTCGAGACCGTATTTTCCCCATTCCCAAGAGTACATGCATCAGAGGCTGTCATAGGATATATCCTGTTTAGTTTAGCATGTTTAGCCAAAAAGAAATAAAAAAGGGAGCAAATCGACTATTAGCAAACAAGAAGGGAGAGGGAAACACAGATTGAAAGGGGGCCCAAGCACCATCATCACATCACTGTACCGCAGAGAGCGAAAGAAAAGCCACTGTCTGATTTCACTGGTCACCAAGGGCCCCTGGTTCTCTCGACGCGAATCTGACCCATTTCCAGTGGAAGCAATTAGATCACGCTTACATAAACCTGTTACTTTAAATGGCCGGCCCTGCTCACTCCCTGACCCTGGCTCACTCCGGGGCATGTCTGCTGGCCGCCATCCTCGGAGCTGTCCCAAGCATGGCCCTGGTTCAGCTGTGGGTGAAGCGATCCTGTTCTGAATGTACTGAATGCTGCTGGCACTGCCGCACGCTGTTCCGAGGCTTAAGGAAAAATCCCATAGATATCAACAAGTCATAAAAGCAAGCGTATCCTCCCCCTCATCTTTTTCCCAGTGTATGTTGCATTCTTTAACATTAAAACTTCGGGGAATGCAAATATATCTAACTGTATTTCATCTGATGAGCTATACTTTAATATATGTTGGTTAGTTCCTCCCATACCAGTCTGTTTAGATTGGTGACATGTTTCAGAACAATGCTTCAGTAGCTGAGCTATATGTCCTATATTGAATCTTAGGAGACTGACACTCAGACTGCAATCAGAAATCTTATTGCCATCTTAATATTTCATGGCTCTTTCTGTGAAATAGTTCAACAATTTAAAGAGCATTGGATGCAGAGTCACATAAACCTGTATTCAGATTCAAGCTAAACAAAAATTATAGAGCTGTGTGACCTTGGGTAAGCTTCTTAACCTTCCTGAATCATAATTTCTTTCATTCTATAAAAGTGGATTTCTATCATAAGGACAATATTACTATGAGAACTAAAGCTTTTCTGGCTGGGCATGGTGATGCACACCTATAAGCCTAGTACTTGGGAGCCTGAGACAGGAGGATTGCAGGTTCGAAGCCAGCCTCAGCAATTTAGTGAGGCTCTCAGCAACTTAGTGAGACCCTGTTTCCAAATAAAAAATAAAATAGGGATGGGGGTTAGCCCAGAGATAGAAACCCTCTGGGTTCCATCCCTAGAACACCACACACACACACACACACACACACACACACACGTGCTTTTCTTCTATTTGGTGTGTTTGAAATAAGCCAGTGTCCTTTCTCTTTATTTACAATACCTTTCCACAGGCAGATAAGCACGGCGTCTGGACACTGCATGGACATGCTGAGTCTCGTCTTCCCAAAGACGTCAGTCACATCCAGCTCCCTCTGCAACTTCATCCAGAGCACCAGCAGCACATGTGATAGCGAATGGCAAGCAAGTTCCTTAACAGAGCGGTGGGAAGGCCAGCCAGGAAGGGCTGCGGAGCCCAAGCCAGCTCTCGGGGCAGGACAGTGGAGGCTGATGAATGGCAGCCACATGTGAGAGGAGTCCTCATCTGACACACTGACGGGAGCATCTGGAGGTGGGGGCGGGGAGAGACCCGCGCTTCACACTGGCAGCCCACAGCCAGCACTGAGGGACCGGGCACACGGGGCGAGGGCAGCAAACCGGTGCAAGTGGGACAGGACCCGAGAGCTAGAAACAGTTCTCCCCACCCTTCACATCCTCTAGGAGAGCGCCAAGGGGCCAGGGCTTTTAGCAAAGGGTAGTAACCCTCCCCCACTCCCTGCCCACCATCACCCAAATTAAGGTCTAACCATCCTCTGGTACTTAGAACCATCACATGGTCCGCCTGATTACAGTCGCTTCCACCAGGCTGTGGCCTCCTAAAGGTCAGCAGTGTGTGTTACTCATCATTTTTTTTTTTTTTTTTTTCGGATCTGGGGATGGAACCCAGAGGCATTTGACCTCCGAGCTATACCCCCTGCCCAGTTTTTATTCTTTATTTTTGAAACAGGGTCTCACTGAGTTGCGGAGGGTCTCACTAAGTAGCTGAGGCTGTCTGCGAACTGCGAACCTCTGGTCTCAGCCTCCCGAATGCTGAGATTACAAGTGTGCGCCACCACACCCGGCCTTGTTACTCATCTTTTAACCAGCCCTCACCTGGAGCTCTGTGTATAGGCCACGGTAGCTGCTCAGATGAGGTTTGCTGATGTGGAAGAAATACATGAAAGGGGTCAGAAAGAATGCTGTTGCCACGAGAAAACTTGAAAGAGGAATTGGTGACTGCTGGTGCCAAGGTCTCACAAGTGCCAGCCGAATAGGCTCTTTTTTTAAGAGAAAGGAGACAGTCTTGGGCATGGTGGTGCATGCCTATAATTCCAGTTTGTGGGAGGCTGAGACAGGAGGATCACGGGTTCGAGGGTTCAAGGGCAGCCTTAGCAACTTAGTGAGATCCTAGCAACTTAGCAAGGCCCTGTTTCAAAATAAACAAATAAATAAAAAGCTAGAGGGTGTAGCTGGGAGGTAGAATATCCCTGGGTTCAATCCCTAGTATAAAAGGAGGAGGAGGAGGAAGACAGAAGTCAGAGCCTATAGTGGGGCAGTATGGGAAAAGAGGGTGAAAATGGTTTTAAAATTACACCTGGCTTGGGAAACGCAAGCTGGACGCAGGGTTTCTGGAAGTCTGGGGCCCGTCTGAGTGGAGTGTTGATTGTGTGTCTCCTGGAAGCTTCTGTTTAAATAGCTACCAGGGCCGATGACTCAGCAGTTAGAGGCAGGGCGCTCTGGGCTGCCTCCTCTTTAAGTGACAAATCACATTGCCCTGGGAGTCTGTGGCTGGCTCTGATATGACACAGGCTCCTTTGCTGCCAGCCCATCAGCCAGGGGCCAAGTCACTCCTCACTAATCTGGTGACTGACAGAATTTGCTTGAAAGGCATGACCTCCCGTTCCAGAGTGGAGCTTCATCTTTAAATGGGCTTTTATCAATAGGCGCTGTTTCAGAAACTTCGGCCCTTATTTTTCATTTATTTATTTATTTATTTATTTTTTGTTTGTTTGTTTCGGGGATTGAACCCAGGGGCATCTACCCCCAAGCTACACCCTCCAGCCCTATTTTCTTATTCGTTATTTTGAAACAGGGTCTCAATAAGTTGCAGATACCCTCACTAAGTAGCTGAGGCTGGCCATGAACCTACAATCCTCCTGTCTCTACCTCCCAAAAACTGGGATTACAAGCGTGTGTCACCATGCTTAGCTTGGGCCTTATTTTATTTATTTTTAAATAAAATTTTTATTGATGCCTTGTAGTAATACATCTTAATGGGATTTTTAAAAAAATTGTGGAGATATACATGCACACATCACCCAATCAGCCCCTACCCAATCCCTAACCCCTCCCTCCTCCTCCCTCCTTCCCAGGCTTGGTTTCCTAATTGACTTTGTTATGTTTGTTTAAGTACATCATGTGCTTTAAAGAGTTCCCCTCTCTCCCCCTCCTATACCCCCAGATAGGTCACCTTAATTGCTCCTCTATAGAGTCCCTTCTTCATCTAGAGTTCCTTCTGATACCCATTTCTCCCTAGTTTCTGCACATTAGGGAAAGAATCTGATTTCTTATTTTTTGTGACATTTCACTGTAAATGCCAGAATTTCATTCTCCTTTATGGCTGGGCAAAATTCTATTGTGTACACATCCCATAGTTTTATAAGCCACTCATCTGTTGATGGACATCTTGGCTGGTTCCATAGTGTGTCAATGGTGAACTGTGCAGCTATGAACATGGTTGCTCATGCATTAGTTTGGTATTTTTGGTAGAAACCCAGAGGTGGTATTGCTGGATCATGTGATAAGGCCTTATTTTAAATGCAGACTCTTCATATGGAGGACTCCTCATAAGCTTCAGGTTAAAATCAGAATTTGATATCCTTACAATCCGGGGTCTTACAGAAAGAGATCTACACCTGCCTTCCTAACACCATAGGCTTTAGGTTCTTTTGTTTGGTTTTCTTTTTAGTACTGGCTTCTACAGTTTATTTCTTTGTTTTTGCTCCTGGCGGATATATAGTAGCAGGACAAACCTTTTATAAAAGAGGCCTGGGAGGAAATCTTATCCAGTGACTATTTTCTGAAAATTGTAGAAGTTACTAATAGTAAAATTTATTTTATTTTATTTTATTTTATTTTATTTTATTTATTTATTTTCGGGTCTGGGGATGGAACCCAGAGGCATTCAACCTCCAAGCTACACCCCCTGCCCTAATTTTTATTTTTTTATTTTGAAACCTGATCTCACTGAGTTGCAGAGGACCTCACTAAGCAGCTGAGGCCGTCCACAAACTGTGATCCTGTGGTCTCAGCCTCCCGAAAGCTGGGATTACAAGCGTGTGCCACCACGCCCAGCAACTAATAGTAAAATTTAGTAACACAACACTTTCATATTAAAAAATGGTATTCTCTAGACATTTTTGACAAGTGGTAATGTTCTCTGTCTCTCATACTAAATTGAACTCAGGGGCATTCTACCTCTGAGCTATACTCCAGCCCTTTTTATTTTGAAACGGGTGTCACTAAATTGCTGAGGCTGGTCTCAGACCTGCGATCCTTCTGTCTCAGTCTCCCAAGTACTGGGATTATAGTTACATGCCGCCACGATGGCTGCTGATCAGCTTTCAAGCAGGGACCTAAGATGATCAAAAACTCTACCTGTGGGAACAAATGACTCAAGTTTGTGAGTTTGACTAGCTACTCAATGCTATGTCTGAAATGAATAAAGTTTCAATCATATTTTTTAGCACTATAAATGTCTTAACATGTCTGCGGGATGGGGGAGGGCTAACTTCCAGATTACATTTTTACCACTCCTGGCTCAGATACTGTCAGCCCACAACCACAATCTTTACCTCTAATACCATTCTTCCTACTCCTCACAGTTTTTCTGCTGGGAACTTCTAGGACATCAGGATGATCTCTGGCAAGCCAAGACTTTGGTCCACATGTCTGTGTGCCCTCGGAGTTTAATCCAGTGGGTCCTGCTTGTGCAGTTTGCTTAATATATCATTTATTTGATTTGTCTTTCAAAGATGAGTTCTCAGCCTGCCTCCAATTCCTGTAGATCTCACCCAAGGATAATGGTGAATTGTGGCTTTTTTATTTACCCCTCAGGGAGTTCATTGTTACTCTAATTATTTCTGGCAATATTAATTTCTTTTGGCAGAAAATAGTCATTTTACAAGTCCCTTTTGGAGCCCAGAGGAAAATGTTTCCACTTCAGATAAATGTTTGAGTAACAGAAATAAGGACAGGAGATACTTCAGCCTGCAAATTCACTTACAAATTTTAATTTCTCTCCTTTGATATATACTGTAATTGTGAGTCCTTAGGAAGTTCACTTTCATTACTTATAATAATTTTAACACTATTTAAAAAGAAACAAGATAAAATAGCATCTTGTTTGATTAGTTTACTGTACACACTTAAAAATATGTAGATAAACACACAGAAGAAACTGGAACAGCTATAGTCTCATAACCTAGAATACCTATGTTTAATATTCTGGAGCAAGCCCTGTGTCGTGACACATGCTTTGCAATCTCAGTGCCTGGGAGGCAAAGACAGGAGGATGGTAGGTTCATAGCCAGCCTCAGATACTTAGTGAGACCCTGTTTTATAAAAAAGAATAAAAAATACCTCAGACTTAGAATGCCCCCAGTTCAACTGCCAGTACCACACACACACACACAATTTCTTTTTTTTTTTTTTTTTTTTGGTGGTACTGGGGTTCCTGGAAGCCCTTCTACCTCCGGGCTACACTCTCAGACCTATTTTTACATTTTTATTTGGAAACAGGGTCTCCTAAGCCAGCGCGTGCGGCTGGCTTCGAACCTGCGCGATCCTCCTGTCTCTGCCTCCCAAGCGCAGGGATTACAAGCGTGTGTCACCATGCCCGGCTTAGCAATTTCTTTTAATCTCTTGTCTTTTTATCTTTTCAGTTTTTGTTTCATCATCCACACATACCTATATATCATCAGGATGTTACCAAACACAGTATGCTTACTTGTCTAGCAGCTGCAGGTGGAGTAGCCATCCATTTGCCAGGCCTGTGGATCCAGTGAGGAGACTCCCTGTTCACAAAGTTGGGGCTTCATTCTGTGGGCTAGTGCTTACCAACAGTTGTGCAATTACAACATCCCTCAGCAATTTGGTCAAAAACATCCCCTTTCCCTCCTCCTGAAAAGGCTGCGTGGCATGTACACAGGTTTGCTTTTTTAATTAAAATGGGTTACAATTCATTCCCTTGGGTGGAAATATTTGCAAAATGTTGGAGATCATTGGAGAAACCACAGAAGACCACAGGGCAGGCGGTAGGAATTAAAGTGTTGAGGTGAACATGACCAATAGGAAAAAACTTGCTAGAGCAATCTTGCAAATTCTTGGAGGATATCCTACTGCCTCTGGAAAAAAAAAAAAAAAAAAGAGGAAGAAACCCAAACCATGGCAAATTCCATCTCTGTCAGACCTCTAAATAGCATCTTTCTGTTTAACAGATTTGCAAAATGCATCAGCAAGTCCTGTTGGATCTACCTGAAATTAAATCCAATCATCATCTCAATACCTTCATGATTACCACCCAGATGTATAGCACCATTATCCCTCATCTGGATTACTGCAGCAGATTCTACCTGGCCTGATTTTCTATCTGCCTCCTGTGTTTGTCTCCTTTCCATTATTGTGATAAAAGGCCTGAGATAATAAACTTATAAAAGGCTAGACGAGGGTGGTGGTGCATGCCTACCTGTAATTCCAGGACTTGGGAAGCTGAGATAGGAGGATTGCAGGTTCAAGACCAACCTCAGGAACTTAGCAAGAGACCCTGCTTCAAAACAAAACAAAACAAATTTTAAAAGGGCTGGAGTTGAGCTCAGAAGTAAATGTCCCTGAGTTCCATCCCCATTATGGAGGGGGAGAGAGGGAGAGGGAGAGGGAGAGGGAGAGAGAGAGAGAGAGAGAGAGAGAGAGAGAGAGAGAGAGGAGAGAGGAGAGAGGAGAGAGGAGAGAGGAGAGAGGAGAGAGGAGAGAGAAGAGAGAGGAGAGAGAGGGAGAGAGGGAGAGAGGAAGAGAGAGGGAGAAAGAAAGAGAGGAAAGAGAGAAAAGAGGGAGGGAGGGAGGGAGAGCGAGAGAGAGAGAGAAAGAGAGAGAGATTGTTTTGGCTCATGGTCTCAGAGGTTTCAATCCACAATGACTTGGCCCTCTTTCCTTCCTTCCTTCCTTCCTTCCTTCCTTCCTTCCTTCCTTCCTTTCTTCCTTCCCCCCGCACCTCCTACCCCGTGATACTAAGGATTGAACCCAGGGGCATTCTACCTATGAGCTACGCCACAACCCTATTTTTAAATGTATCTATTTTATTTTTAAATATTTTTACTTATCCATTATGGTTTCACATCGTGATGTATTGCATAGTGATACAGTGACATACATGCGTGCAGCACTTGGCGGGCTTTTCCCCTGCCCCTTCTCCATACCAGGTACTGAGATTGACACTGGTAGTCTCATGTATACACATAATGGCAATGGAAGTGATTCCTTTTGATCCTCCCTTTCCCTTCCCCTTCCCCTAGAACCACCTCTCTGGCTCCACTAGAGTTTCTTCTCCATTATCTGAAGTCTAGGGTCTCACTAAATTGCTGAGGCTGGTGACCTGTGATTCTCCCAGCAGATTCTAACTGGCCTGCTTTTACATCTCCCTCCTGTGTTTTTCTGCTTTCCATTATTGTGATAAGATGCCTGAGATAATCAACTTATAAAAGAGAAAAGGTTAGACATGTCACACACCTAGGACACTGGCATGCGCCCTCACGCCCAGCCTCGGCCTGTTGCCTTGGGCCTGCGGCGGGTAGTGCAGTGGAACAAGCTACCCCGGAAACAGAAAGAGGAAGGGGCTGAGTCCCCCAAGGACCTACCTTCCTCCCACCAGGCCTCCCACCATCTCCTGAGAGCATGGGGTGGGGCCCATGACACATGGGCCTTTAGAGACATTTGTCCACCACACATCGCACTTTCTCTTCCCACCTTCCTTCCTGCAAAGTTTGTCTCCCAAAACACCAAGAGTGCCAGGCGTGGTGGCGCACGCTTGTAATCCCCGTGCTTGGGAGGCGGAGACAGGAGGATCACGTCCCGCTGGCTTAAGAGACCCTGTTTCCAAATTAAAAAAAAGTATAAAAATATGTCTGGGAGTGTAGTCTGGAGGTAGAAGGGTTTCCAGGAACCCCCGTACTGCAAAAAAAAAAAAAAAAAAAACAAAAAAAAAAAACACCAAGAGTAGCTCCATGTGCCTCTCAATCAGTATCTGGGTGGAAATGGGATGGCACCCATGAGCTGGGTGAGCTGAGCAGGGCTCAAGGAAGGCAAAGTTTGCAAAGGTAAGAAGAGGTTCAATGGATACCAGGAAGGAATAGTGGAGTGTCTCAGAGGGCAGGAATTGGAAACGCCAGGCCTCAGATCCATCTCAGACCCTCCTCACAGAGCAGCCCTCCTCTGCTTACCCAGGAGCACAGAGCAAGGAGCACGGCAGAGTGTATCTGAAGGGACACATCGGAGAAAGTCTTGGAGTGTAAATCAGAGGCGTCCCTCCTGTCTCTAGACCCTACTTGTGCCCCCCTCAGTGCTTGAAGGGATCTATCTTTCCCCATTCATTGTTTTCCTAAGAAGTAACCTAAACATACTCCCAGCCACTCTTTGCTGCTGGGCATGGATGTCTCACGCTCTTGAGAAGGCAGGCCCAGGCCCCTCTGTACTATCCCGGCCGCCTACGAGTGACACACACAGCTTCTGGCCTCAGAGTGGGAGTTCAGTAATGGTAAGCCCGCTTACCTCATGAACCTACAGCATCTTACTCTTGAACAGAACTTCTTTCAGGCACTCGGCCAAGTCCCTTTCATTTTTATTTATTTACTTACTTATTTTTGTGGTGCTGAGGATTGAACACAGAGGCTTCCGCCTCTGAATTATGCCCCCCAGCTCTATTTGTTTTTTTGTTTTTTTTTTTTTTTTTTAACAGGATCTCGCTACATTGATGACAGTCTTACTAACTTGCTGAGGCTGGCTTTGAGCCTGTGATCCTCTTGTCTCAGCCTCCCAAGTACTAAACTTACAGGTGTGTACCATCATGCCCCTTTCTAATCCCTCCTAAGAGCCTATCATGTGCCTAGATACTGTTTTGCTGCTTGGGATACATTAGAGATGAGGGGGAAAAAGTTCTTGCTTTATTTTATTTTAAATTGTGGGTAGAAAAAAGGGGCACAATTTTTTTGTTGTTGTTTGTTTCTTTCCCGAGGCCTTCATCTTTATTTGGAGTACCATTCTTATTAAAGCAGAAAGTCCTCATTGTAGCCCATGAGGATCTTCCTGAGGGATCCCGCTCCTCTTGTCCTCACCCCACTCATGCACCCTCTCAATCATGGCGGCCTCCTTGCTGTTTTCTGAACATACCAAGCACACTCCCTCCTGGGTCCTTGCACCTGCAGTTCCCTCTGCTAGGATCACTCTTTGTCTACGAGGCCCAGGAGCAGGCACTTTGCGTCTGTGCTTGCTGTGCAAACAGTGATCAGGCAATGAACACACGCTTGTATCATGCTTCCTGTCTTCCAGGCTCGTTCTAAGTGTTCTGCAACAGTTAACTGGCCAACATTATATCTTATCATTCCATATCCATCTTCCAAGGTAGGAACTGTTACCAACTGTACTCATAAAGACGTTAAGGCACAGAGGGATTATGTAATCTGTCCAAGGTCACAGAGCTGGCAAATGACAGAGCAGAGATTTGAACACAGACAGAATCCTAGCCCTGATCAGAATTTAAAAACCACAGCAGGGCAACAACTGTTTTTTGTTCGTGTTTTATTCCCAGGGCAATGGAATGGTTTCTGGCAGTCAATATGCATGGGTGAATTAATAAATGAAAGAATATCATGTGCTTCTTAGGGTTGTTTTTTAGATCAAAATATTAGTAAACATAAAAGACTTAACTCAATGTCTGGCACATAGTCAAAGGTCAACATAGCTTAAAAAATGAGTGAGGAGCTGCACGTCCTGCCTTCCAGTTAACCTTGGACTGTATCAGTACTTTCTCTCTCTCTCTTTTCTAAGCAGCAAGTAGATATTGCAATGGGCTTCCAACTTACACTGGTTCTCAGGCAATGCTCAAATCTAACAAGTCTATTAATGCTGGATTCTGAGTTATACTACTGTCTTCAGGGCTAAAATCAAACAACAAACTTTTCCTATTCTCGGGGGAAAAAAAATATCAAAGAAGGAGATAGTATTTCTTTAGTCTTTGGAGGACTTTTTCCCTGATTTTCTCTGAAAGCATCAATTATTGCATCTTATCTCTGGGGGACAAAAGTGAGTGAACAAGGAAAAGAAGGAAACAACCTCAGCTGGAAACCAGGAAGCAGACATGTTTTATTTATAAATATAAGATCAAGGAGGTGGAATTTACGACACCAACGCTGAATGTTCTTGAAAATATAAATGCATAATATTGGTTTATCTATCTGGAGATCTGCTTCAAGATACAGACCTAGATATGGCTTGACAGTCTTACTAACTTGCTGAGGCTGGCTTTGAGCCTGTGATCCTCTTGTCTCAGCCTCCCAAGTACTAAACTTACAGGTGTGTACCATCATGCCCCTTTCTAATCCCTCCTAAGAGCCTATCATGTGCCCAGATACTGTTTTGCTGCTTGGGATACATTAGAGATGAGGGGGGAAAAGTTCTTGCTTTATTTTATTTTAAATTGTGGGTAGAAAAAAGGGGCTAAATCTGGGATTTGGGGTTTGAAGTAAATAATATTTACATTTTATTGAGAGAGCGAGAGAGAGTACCTTGAATTCTAGGATGTTCTGTTTCCTGAACAAGTTAGAAAACCGTTGAACTAGGAGGGCAAAAACAAAAAATAAAAACTTCCTGTTGGAGATTTCCCGGCTAGTCCTTCATCACCTAAATGAGGAAACCCACAAAGACTTTAGCTGAACTGTGTTTGCAGTTTAACTCATGGTCTGAAGTTTCTTCTTCACCCCAGTGGGACTCATCCAAGTGTCAAGAATACCGAGAACTGTGCTTATACCAGAAAGATAACTCCTATGTTTTAACAAACTATTGAGAAATCACTTTGTTTTTAACTGATAAAAGCCTAGAAGATAAAAGCCATTTTTTCCTTTAGAATATATTCAGGAGTTAGTTATCCAAAAGTTAGTCGAATGTGGTAGCACACACCTGTAATCCCACTCTTTGGGAGATTGAGACAGGAGAATTGCAGGTTTATGAACAGCCTCAGCAAGTAGTGAGACTCTCTCTCATTCACCTAACGAGACCCTGTTTCCAAATTAAAAAAAAAAAAAAATAGGGCTGAGGAAGTAGAATGCCTCTGGGTTTAATCCTCAGTAATATATATATATATATATATATATATATATATATATATATATATGAATGAAGTTATCCAGGAGCTTAGTATTATCTTGCTGCTTAATCAAAGTTACAGTCTCAGGTACTAGATGGCAAGAAAGATGTGTAGCTTAAGAGTAAAAATGTAAAAATAACATGCCATTTGAAGGACCTAATTATACTTTTGAAAAGGGCAGTGAGCAGTAGCTATTTTATTTAGTGGGCATCGACTGCACATGCCCACTTCAGGCCTAGCCTTTGCCCCCCAGCCCCACACTCCGTGTAAATATCAGTGCGATTTCTACCGCAAGCATAACTCCTGAGGATATTAACCAGATCTCCGTGAACAGCTCCGCTGAGTTCCTCCTGGCTGCAATGAATCTCACACAGCAGTCAGCTGGAACATGTTTATTCAAAATGTTTAAACATTCACTTGGAACAAAATAAGGAGCCGCAGCGGCATGTTCAGCGGCCATTCCTTGAACAGAAAGAAGAGAAATAGACGTATGCATTTACAGTAACTCCCTCTTAACTTCAGGGAGAGACGTATCCCAAATCTCAAAAAGAGGAAGATATAAATCCCCCCCACGCAAGTTACAAAATTGTTTCTCAAAAAAAAAAAAATTAAATAAAACAAAACCCCAAACTTGGAATGTCCCTTTTGCCTGGTTTCCCTTTCCTCTTCAGGGTTGACATTCTATATCTTTTGCTGTCGTATCTTTCCTCTTGATAAATCTTAGATTTACTTTTATTTATTTTTTTTGGTGGTACTAGAGATGGAATCCAGAAGCTTTCTACCTCCAGGCTATACTCCCAGACCTATTTTATATTTTATTTGGAAACAGGGTCTCACTAAATTGCTGAGAGCCTCACTAAGTAGCTGAGGCTGGCTTCAAACCTACGCGATCCTCCTGTCTCAGCCTCCCAAGCGTGGGGATTACAAGCGTGCGCCACCACGCCCAGATGATAAATCTTAGATTTTAAAAAATTGTCTCTATTGGGCTGTGTTATGAAAACCAGTCTCACCTGCCCTTAGGAGCGAGGCAGGCGCCGGAGTCATTTGTCCTCTAACAAAATGATTGCTCTTCGCTCCGAGAGTCAGCCTGGCGCTCACAAGCAGGCAGTAAAAGAGGGGTTATCAGGTCTATGCATCAGTCTGGGGCCTGTTCTGTCTCTCCAGGTTTTACAATAGATAAGAGTTAAGTAAAATTTGCTTCAGAAAAAAATGTATATAGGTAGAGCTGGTAATGTAGCTCAGTGGTAGAGCACTTGCCTAGCATGTGTGAGGCTCTTGAAGTAAAAAAAAAAAAAGAGAGAGAGAGAGAGAGAAAGAAAAAATATATACAGAGCTAAAGCACCTCCTGTTTAACATATAGATTAAAAAATAAAATTGCCACCAAATGCTCTGCGTGTGTGTGTGTGTGTGTGTGTGTGTGTGTGTGTGTGTTGTTAATGGGGATTGAACCCGGGGGCATTCTACCTCTGAGCTAGACCTCCAGGCTTTTTATTTGGAAACAAGGTCTCACCAAGTTGCAGAGGGCCTAAACTGCTGAGATTGGCCAAGAACTTGTGATTTTCCTGTCTTAGCTTCTCAGGCACTAGTATTACAGCTTGAGCCACCACGCCCGGCTTGTTTGTATCACTTTGAACTCACTATGATGTGTAATTACATTGCACCAATAAAAGTGTTTAAAAAAAAAGATAAAACATCACAAACGACCTCATATTGTCATCACAAGATAGAGCTGTTTCTACAGGGTGCCCAGCCTCATGTCAGACATGACTCAGCTTCTGTTGCATTTTAAACACATCTGGTCACATTACACAAAGTAAACAGATATTTCCACGTCTATATTTTAGTGGAGTATTATGTTTGTGGCTCATACGCCAACTAGCCTGTTTTTTTCTTCTTTTTTTTGTTTGCCTCAAATTGGTCTGCATGTTAGTTTTTCTTTGCTATCACATAATACCTGAGATCATCAATTTCATACAATAAAGGTTGATTTTTCTTTAAGGTTACCCATCACTGGATCTGTTGTTTTTTTAAGAAAAATCACTATCTTAGCCTAAAATGTAGTTATTTATCTACTTGAGGGTCAGTGAAATTAACAGATTGGAAATACTTTATTTTTTTTATTGGTGTACTATAATCTTACATCAAAATGTGAGTAGAGGAGGAAGAAGGGTGAGGTTTATTCATTGAAAAGCCACATGCAACTACAGGATGTGAATATAACATTGTTAACTTGGAAACCTAGTATTGGAAGGAAGGGAAATGGGGACCAGGAGGAGCACCAAGTACTGCAAAAAGGTGGAATTTAACTAATGGTTTCAGAGGCCTCTGTGCCTGGTCCCTCAATCATGTGGCAGCACCCAGTCCTCCCTGGAGGGAGCGTGTAGCAGAGGAGGCGATCTGTGCACCTCATGGCAGACAGGAAGTAAAGAGAGAAACAGGTATGGGCTAGGGCCCCAGTATCCCCTTCCAGGACACATGCCCAGCCTCCTAACTCCACTAAGCCCCATCTCCCACAGTCTCCACCACCTCCAGTGTACCACAGGCTGGAGATTGATAAGTAAAATAAAAAATTAAATGCGAGTAAAATAAAAATAATGTGCGTACGGCGGAGTGTGAAAAACACGAGAGAGGTCCGGTACACGTGGCATGTAAAGTTTTAATGGCACGGCTCTCCCGGGGATCAGGGCGAGGCACTGTGGGGCCCGCGCGCCTGTCCGAAGCTTGAGGACGCGGGCTCTCCTTTTCAAGGTATGCATCTCGCGAGATGAGGGTTTACTCGCGAGAACGCCCAATTCTCGCGAGGGTTTCAGCCCCTCCCTTGCCCTGCAGAGGTCATGTGACACAGTCACATGAGTGCAGGACCCAACTTAACATCCCGGCCTTTTGATGGTAGGGATAATGGATGACGTTGGACCCTCTAGCTTCTTCCTGCTGTCAAGGGGCGTCGTCAGGGGCCCCAGGCCGGGAGGAGTCGGGAGTCCAGTCCCCCAGAAGGGGGTGCAGGTGGGTGCATAGCTGCAGTGCGAATTGGAGGTTACCCTGGACAGCTTAGTGATGTGCGCTTGAGGAGGCTTGAACAGGCAAGGGCTATTAAAGAAAAAAACAAATCATGAGATTGAGCAGGCGACCAAAAAGGAGACTGGCTTACTCAGTACCTGGAGAGCTACCCTGAGCTGGCAAAGAGGATGGAGGTTGAGGGATCCAGGAGCCATCAGTCTTCAGCCAGGCTGAGTAGGGCCAGTGGCGGGGCCTGGTCTGGAAAGGTGCTCCCCCTGTGTTGAGGCACCTGGGGCTCACCCTTTTCCAAGGGCACTGTTCCAGTGGCCCTCCTGGCCACATGCCGAGCAGTCTGATTGGTAGGCGTGGCTTTGCCCCACTTGAGGCAGGCTCCTGGAGGTAGTTGTTGTTGCAGTCCTCCACACCTAGG
This sequence comes from Muscardinus avellanarius, assembly GCF_963383645.1. Lineage (NCBI taxonomy): Eukaryota > Metazoa > Chordata > Mammalia > Rodentia > Gliridae > Muscardinus > Muscardinus avellanarius. The sequence continues at coordinate 77,482,423 of NC_137786.1, forward strand.
TGGCGCTCCAGAGGGCTGAGCCGCCACCGCCAGCTGAAGGGCAGCTACCAGGGATCTGCTTTTTGGCAAAGCTGGAGTGTACGCTCCATTTCCTCCTGTTTCTCTCTGGAATGAAAACTTTAGATGCCATGTTAAGGTTCTGTCAGCTGCGACGGACCTACACTCACAAAGAGTGCATCCCGGGGCTGGTGTCCGGCAAGAATGGCAACGCAGACTCCCCATGGGCAGAGGGTGTCGCCCCAGCCCCGGCCTGGCCCTGGCGTTTCCCGCAGCACCTAGGGCGTGCCCAAGCGGGCCGGAAAGGGAGCCAGAAGCCGAGCGCATTTAGGACCATGCGGAGCGGCCGGGCAGCCGCCCAACAAAATTGTAGTCTGGTGGGGGCCAAGATAGCGACTGTGACGTCACCAGGCAGCGACTGCACGCCATCACAAAATGGCGGCTGGGAGAAATTAAATGGCAGCTGATAGGGGAGAGCATTTGGAGGGATACCAGACCACTTAGAAAAGTTCCAAATTAAATGGCAGCTGATAGGGGAGAGCATTTGGAGGGATACCAGACCACTTAGAAAAGTTCCTAATTATTCCTGGGCCACTGCAACCTATTTCCCAACTCGTATCAAGGCAGACAGGCTCTCAGGACATCTGCTAGTATAAAGGTTCGACTCCCCATAATTGGTTCGCGGGCGGAAACGAAGAACAGGAAATGGGCGTCCCCGATTTCCCTGCTCAATCGTTCGGAAACAGAGGTTAAGAGATAGGGAAGAACGTCTTCATTCCTTCTCAAAACCGGAGGATGACCTGGTCATCCGCAGGGTGGTCCCAGTGGACCGGGGGACAATGGGTCACCAAGCGCTTGGATTTTGGGGTCCCAGTGGACCGGAAGACCCAAGTCCGGAACCCGCTAACCAAGGGAAGGAGGCAATTTACCGGAGTGAAGTGTTGCCAGCCAGCGCTGGCTGCGACAGAAGCGCTGAGAAGCTGCTGGGAGCGTGGTGGAGCTGGGGCGCGTGGATGCCGGTGGCTGGTGTGGACGGCACTGGTGGCTGGCGCAGGCAGGATCAGTGGGGGTGCGCAGGCGGCATGGCTTGCCGGGCCCGCGGCATGGAGACAAAATGGCTTCCAGGCACGTGGCAGTCGCTGAGGCTGGGCCCCGAGGAGCACCGCCAGTGAGCCTGGCTTGGGCGGGTGAAACGGAGCAGCAGCAGCAAGTAGAGCTACGCCTGGCGCAGGTGACTGTGGCGGACACCGAAGCCGGCTGTGCGCCGCCCAATGAGCCTGGTTCGGGGCGGGCGGGGCAAATCGGCCAGAGGTCCTGGCGGTGACTGGAGCGCCGAGCTGGAACGGCGGTTTTAGGAGGTCCAAGCGGCAGGCAGAGGTCCTGGCCCGTGCAGGAGGTCGGCAAGCAGAACAGGTGCCAGCATTACCCAAGGAGCCTGGCTCCGGGCGGGTGGAACTGGCAGCCCGGCGGCCGGCGGAGCCTGCACGCCCCGGCGGTGGTGGCTGCGGCCGCGGTGGCAGTGGAAGATGGCCTCCGGTGCTCCAGAAGAGAGCACATGGGCGGGAAAAGATGGCCACCGGCTCTCAGCGGAGCGCGGGGCTGAAAAGATGGCTGCGGGCTCTCAGCAGAGCGCGGGGCTGAAAAGATGGCCGTGAGCTCTCAGCAGAGCTCGGGGCTGGAAAGATGGCCGCGGACTCTCAGCAGAGCCCGGGGCGGGAAGAAGGCCGCCGGCTCTCCCGAAGAGCGCGGGGCTGGGGAAGAAGCTTACGGTCCGGGCAGGCACGGGGCGGCAGCGGCGGCAGTGGTGGGAGCAACGCCTGCAAGCGGAGCGCTGGTGTGGGACCTCACAGTCGAGCTGCTGGCGGGTCAGAGAGTCCGGGGCTCAAAAAGAGAGTGAAAATAAAAAGAGAAAACAAAAAAAAAAAAGGGAAAAAAATGGGGAGGGACCCAAGAGTTCTCCCGGTTCGGCACCAAATGATAAGTAAAATAAAAAATTAAATGCGAGTAAAATAAAAATAAGTGAGTACGGCGGAGTGTGAAAAACACGAGAGAGGTCCGGTACACATGGCATGTAAAGTTTTAATGGCACGGCTCTCCCGGGGATCAGGGCAAGGCACCGTGGGGCCCGCGCGCCTGATGCATCTCGCGAGATGAGGGTTTACTCGCGAGAACGCCCAATTCTCGCGGGGGTTTCAGCCCCTCCCTTGCCCTGCAGAGGTCATGTGACACAAAGTCACATGAGTGCAGGACCCAACTTAACAGAGATCAAACACTTAACATATGGACCCTTGAAGGAGAGTCCAGATCCAAATTATGCCAGCCTAGACCATAGCACTAATATAAACCTCAATATATCTGAGATCAAATTCTTGAATTTCACTTCTGCCTATTTCTCCACTTATTAAAATCTATGAATGTTTTAAAATTATATGAAAATAAGCCAGGTGTGGTAGTGCACACCTGTAATCCTAGTACTTGGAAGGCTGAGACAAGAGAATTACAGCAATGTAGGGAAACTGTCAGCAACTTAGGGAGACCCTGTTTTAAGGAAAAAATAAGCCAGGCGAAGTGGTGCACATTTGTAATCCCAGTATTTGGGAGGCTGAAACAGGCGGATTTCGGTTCACAGACAGTCTCAACTACTTAGGCCCTTTACAACTCAATGAGACCCTGTTTCAAAATAAAGAATAAAAAGCCGGGTGTGGTGGCGCACGCTTGTAATCCCTGCGCTGGGGAGGCGGAGACAGGAGGATCAGGATCGGGCAGGTTCGAAGTCAGCCGCGTGCGCTGGTTTAGGAGACCCTGTTTCTAAATAAAATATACAATAGGTCTGGGAGTGTAGCCCGGAGATGGAAGGGCTTCCAGGAACCCCAGTACCACCAAAAATCAATCAATAAATAAATAAATAAAGAAAGAAAGAAAGAAAGAAAGAAAGAAAGAATAAAAAATAGAGCCGGGGGTGTAGCTCTGAGGTAGAATGCCCCTGGGTTCCATCCCCAGTACTGTGAAAAAAGAAAAAGTGCCGGGGGTGTAGTTCAATCTCCAGTACCCCCCCACACACAAACACTATCTATACGTGTGTGTGTGTGTGTGTGTGTAAACAATCTGTTTCTAGAGAGAATGCTTAAGAATAAAATACTGCATTTAATATATTTGAAGATAAGTTTGGTAACACCTAGCTTGCAACATAATTAAAAGGTAGAAATGAGAGGTGGGCGTGGTGGCACATAACTCTAAACCTATCACTTAAAATACTGACACAAGATTATAGGTTGGAGGACAGGCCCTGATAACTTAGTGAAATTCTGTTTCAGAATAAAAAAAATAAAATGGGTCTACCTAGGAGTTAAAGCACCCTTGGGTTAAATCCTCAGTAACACACACACACACACACACACACACACACACACACACACACAGAAATTAAGTGGGGCACGGTGGCACACACCTGTAATCCCAGTACTTGGGAGGCTGAGACAGCAAGATTACAGGTTCAAAGCCAGCCTCAACTACATACAGGAGCTTTCGGCAACTTAGCGAGATCCTGTTTCCAAACTAAAGGAAAAAAAAAAAAAAAAGACTCAGGTGTGGTGGCACATGCCTGCAATCCTAGTACTTGGAAGACTGAGACAAGAGAACTGAAGATTTGAGGACAGCCTCAGCAAATAGCTAGACTTCCATTAACCTAGTGAGACCCTGCTTCCAAATAAAAATAAAATAGGACTGAGGGTATAGCTTGGTGGTAGAACTCCCCTGGGTTCAATTCCCTGTACCACAAAGAAAGAAGGAAAGAAAGAAAGAAGGAAAGGAAGGTTGAAATGATTGTAGCAAGTTAGGAAATGACATCCGTAGCATGTAATTGGCATAAGCAATAAACTATAGATGTTTAGATGATACTGGACACTCATAAACTAACTTGTAAAAAAAAATGCACCTGAATCACAATAATAAGGTTTATTTATTTATTTATTTATTTATTTATTTTGGTACTAGGGATTGAACCTAGCAGTATTCGACCTCTTAACTACATTCCCGGCTCACTTTTTATTTTTTTGTCTGAAACATGATCTCACTAAGTTGCTGCGATTCTCGCAAAATTGGTGAGGCTGGACTCAAACCAGTGATCTTCCTATTTCAGGCTGCCAAGTCTTAAGGTTGCAGGTATGTACCACTATACTCAGATAATTTTTTGGGGGGGCACGTACCAGAATGGAACCCAGGGTCATTCTACCTCTGAGCTATACCCTCAGCCCCATTTTTATTCTTTATTTTGGAACAGGGTCTCACTGAGTTGCAAAGGGCCTCTTACTAAGTAGTAGCTGAGGCTGTCTTTGAACCTCTATCCTCCTGTCTCAGCCTCCCAAATGTTGGGATTACAAGCATGCGTCACCACGCCCAGCTACCCAGATAATTTTAAACCTGGTTTCAACAATAGTTTTGACTTTTTAAAGATAGCAGTTAACTTATCCAGGATCACTAAGTCTATTTTGCAGTTAAAGCTGAATGTGGTGGCTCACACCTGTAATTCCAGTACTTGGTAGGCTGAAACAGGAGGATCGCAGTTTCTAAAATAGCCTCAGCAACTTAGCAAAACCCTTTTCCAAATAAAAATAAAACAGGACTGGAAGTATGGCTCAGAATTAGAATGCTGGAATCAATCCCCAGCACCAAAAAAAAAAAAAAAAGATGAAGTTAAGAACATTGTATAGCCAGGCATGGTGGTGCAGGCCTGTAATCCCAGTACTTGGGAGGCTGAGACAGGAGGATTACAGGTTTGAAGACAGCCTCAGCAAGGAGTGAGGCTCTCATCAACCTAAAGAGACCCTGTTTTCAAAAAAGAAATAAAATTGAGCTGTGGGTGTAGCTTGGAGATAGAATGCCTCTGGGTTCAATCCCAGAGCTATTAAAAAAAAAAAAAAAAGAAAAGAAAAGAAGAACATAGTCTAACAGGGCGCAGTGGCCTGGGCATGTAATCCTGGTACTTGGGAGATTGAGACAGAATTAACTCGGCAAGAACCTGCTTCAAAAACACTAAAAATAAAAAAGGCTTGGAGTGGAGTTCAGGGATAGAACGGGCTCCTGGGTTCAATCTCTAGTAACACACACACACACACACACACACACACACACACACACACGAGCATAGTATAGCATTTATTCTTGCATCTTGAGGTTACAGATGAAAGTAAGTCCTGGCAAGGAAAAAAAAAAAAAGGCTGGGTGGGGTGGCACACACTTGTAATCCCAGTACCTGGGAGGCTGAGACAGGAGGATCGCAGGTTCTCAGCCAACCTTAGAAACTTAGTGAGGCCCTCTGCAACTTAGTGAGATCCTGTTTCAAAATAAAGAATAAAAAAATAGGTAGGACTGGGGGTATCCTTGGAGGTAGAGCTACAGATTGAAACCAGTACCAATAAATAAATAAATAAATAAATAAATAAATAGATAAATAAATAAATAAAATAAGCCAGGCATTGTGGTGCACGCTTGTAATCCTAGTATTTGGGAGGCTGAGACCAGAGGATCACAGATTCAAGGACAGCCTCAGCAAGTGGTGAGACTCTCATCAACCTAGCGAGACCCTGTTTCCAAATAAGAAATAAAAAAAAAAAAATCGGTCTGGCAGTTTAGTTTGGAAGTAGAACACCTCTAGGTTCAATGCTCAGTACCACAAAAAGAAAAAGAAAGAAAAAACTCATGGCTTCATGATTTATAGGTGAAGGACTTTCCATTCGCTCCCCTCACACCCAGTCTACATTCAGTCCTGGATGTCAACTGGATGTTAAGGCTCTGCCTCTTGTCCCCTGTCCTTGCCAGTCTCTCTCACCTGCCTTGGTGCAGAGCTTCCTGTCTGCCTTCTTGCCTGCACTCCTTCTCCCTGTGATCTATTCTGCACACAACAGCCAAAGAGGTGTTTAAAATCTAGACCAAATGAGGTGACTTCCCTTCTTAAAATCCCAAGAAGGCATGTCACTGCACTGAGAGTAAATGTGTGCCTTTGGGTGTATGCACGAGACACGGTACCTGTGTCTCCTCCTGTCCTATTATACTGGCTTCTGTTCACACATTGATATTTTTCCTGCTTCTTTGACGTAGCAAACGCCTGCCCCAAACCATTGCTCCTCTCGTTTTTATTTTAAGCCACATTAAATTTTCTTTTATCCCTCTTTCCTTCTTTCTTTCTTTCTTTTCTTCTTTCTTTCTTTCTTTCCCTTCCTTCCTTCCTTCTTTCTTTCTCTCTCTTCCTTTCTTCCTTCTTTTTTTCTTTTTTTTTTTTTTTAGTACTAGGGATTGAATACAGAAGTATATACCCCCAACCCTTTATTTTCTTTTGAAACAAGGTCTTTTTAATTTGCTGAGGCTGGTCTCAAACCTGGAATTCTCCTGTCTCAGCCTCCCAAGAACTAAGATTACAGGCATGAGCCAATCACCCCTGGTTTGATACACACTAAATTTACTATTATTCAAAAATAGGCCGGGCATGGTGGCGCACGCTTGTAATCCCAGCATTCCGGAGGCTGAGACCTGGAGGATCGCGGTTCGCGGACAGCCTCAGCTACTTAGTGAGGCCCACTGCAACTCAGTGAGACCCAGTTTCAAAATAAAGAATAAAAAATAGGGCAGGGGTGTGGCTCGGAGGCCGAATGCCCCTGGGTTCTACCCCCAGACCCGCAAAAAAAAAAAAAAAAAAAAAAAAAAAAATAGTAGTTTTAAACAGCAATGCTGTTTTTTTTTTTATCATTCTCTTTTCTTTTACCCATTTTCATGATCTGTTTTCGCCTCCTTGGGCACATAGGAGTCTACTTCCTACCTCACCTGTCATCAGTCAAGGCCACGTGACCAGTGCTGGCCAATGAATGCAAGCATCAGTAAGATGTGTCACTTCCGGGCTGAGATAGTGGCCCCTCTGATCTTCCTAAGACTCATTTCTCATCATCATTCAGGACTTAGTTCAAAAGTCACCCACTCAGGAAGTCCCTCACCTCCAGCCCAGTGACTCTACTCAAATGACCCCCAATTTTTCCCCCTCCATTACACTTTTTCCTATTGGGATTTATTTCTGTGTTTATTTCTGTGTGGTTCTGTGCATAACTAGAGTTTTGTGTGTGTGTGTGTGTGTGTGTGTGTGTGTGTGTGGTACTGGGGATGGAACCCAGGGGTATTGTACCTCTGAGCTACATCCTCAGCCCTATTTTTTAGTCTTTTTATTTTTGAAACAGGGTCTCACTGAGTTGCGAAGGACCTCGCTAAGTAGCTGAGGCTGTCCTCGAACCATGATCCTCCGGTCTCTGCCTCCCGAATGCTGGTGTTACAAGTGTGCGCCACCATGCCAGACTCCACTAGAAATATTAAGTTTCATAAACAAGGACCATTTTGTTCTTTGGCTCTGCTATATCTGCTACACCTGGTACAGTGCCTAGAATATAGCAAGTGTCTAGAACTGTGTGCTAAATACAGGAATAAAGTGGGAATTAGAAACAGTTTTACTCTTATTTTATTTATTCATTTTTGATTATTTATTTTGGTGCTAGGAATTGAACCCAGGGCCATTCTGCCTCAGAGCTACCCCCCTGACCTTTTTTAAATATTTTATTTTGAAATAGAGTCTTATTAAGTTACTGGGGCCTTGCTAAGTTGATGAGGCTGGTTGTGAACCTCTAAAGGTCTCAGCCTCTAAAGTACTGGGATTACAGGCGTGCACCACCATGCCCTGATCCAGTCTCACTCTTGAAGCCTTCTGAAATAAATATAACAACAAGCCTCTGTTAGACACTCATTGGCCCATCCACAAAATCCATCCACTCATTTACAAATTAATTCAACTTTTAATGAGAACATACTATGAGTTAGGCACATACAAAGTGATGGCAAAGCAGTGAAGTAGGCTCCCAGCCCTGGAGGGCCCATATTGTGGGGGGACAATGCCCTGTGCTTTTTTATGTTATTTGTTTTCTTGCTTCTTTGTTTGGGATGAATCCAGGGGCTCTATCACTGAGCTACATCTCTAGCCTTGCTTACACTTTTATTTTGAGACAGTCTTACTAAGTTGCCTAGGCTGGCTTTGAACTTGCAAGTCTTCCTGCCTCAGTGTCCCAAATCACTGAGATTATAGGTGTGTGCCACGATAGCAGCTTTGTGTCTGTTCTATATTGCTATAACAAAATATTAGAAACTGGGAATTTTATAAGGAAAATAACTTTATTTGGCTCATGATATCAATGGCTGGAGGGATTCTTAAAATTTCAAACACATACCTGCAGCCAAAGGAATGATGTGTCCACTGATCCAAGCAGCACAGCACTGGCATCCTGGCAAGGACCCCGGGCTGCATCACAACAAGGCAGAAAAGTAGAAAGGGACCCAGCTAGGTACACCAGGAGCACGTGTGTGAGCACGAGATCAAGGGGAGACGCTTGGCAGGAGGTAAAATGAAACAAAAGCATGCCGTACAAGAACACGGTTTTGCTTTCTAAACAGGGCTTGAAAAAGAAGATGCTCTGAGAAGAAAAAAAATTTTGTGTGTGGTGTTGGGGATGGAACCCAGGGGCATTCTACCTTCAAGCTACACCCCAGCCCTATTTTTATCCTTTATTTTGAAACAGGGTCTCACTGAGTTGCAAAGGGCCTAAGTAGCTGAGGCTGGTTGCAAGCAGTGATCCTCCTGTCTCAGCCTCCCAAATGCTGGGATTACAAGTGTGTGACCCCATGCCCAGCTCAAGAAGAAATTTGATTTCTTAGAGAAGCATTAGCCAGGTAAGGTGACATAGGCCTTCAATTCCAACTACTTTGGAGGCTAAGGCAGGAGGATCATGAGTTTGAGTCCAGCCTGAGCAACTTAGTGATATCCTGTTTCAAAATTAAGAATAGCGCCAGGCGTGATGGTGCACGCTTGTAATCTCCGCGCTTGGGAGGCGGAGACAGGAGGATCGCGCTGGTTCGGAGCCAGCCGCGCTGGCTTAAGAGACCCTGTTTCCAAATTTAAAAAAATATATAAAATAGGTCTGGGAGTGTAGCCCGGAGGTAGAAGGGCTTCCAGGAACCCCAGTACCACCAAAAAAAAAAAAAATTAAGAATAGAAAGGAATGGGGGTATAGGTCAGTGGTAGAGTGAGAAGAAGAAGAAGAAGAAGAAGAAGAAGAAGAAGAAGAGGAGGAGGAGGAGGAGGAGGAGGAGGAGGAGGAGGAGGAGGAGGAGGAGGAGGAGGAGGAGGAGGAGGAGAGGAGAGTTGTCTTTCTCACACCCAGGGGTACCTCGACAGGGAGAGAGGTTGTGAAAAATTCTTTCCACACAAACCTGAGCATGCAGGCAGTCCCTGCTGTTGGCTTCTAGTTTGTGTAAAGATATAAAATGTAATCATGGAGGGGGATTTGGGGAGTGAGTACGTGAAAATGTTACCAATAATCATTGCCTGAACATCTCTGGGAATATTAGCTTTGGTAGAGAATTGGGTGCAAGAATCTGAGTAAACTTGGACCTGGGAGACAGGTTGGAAAGAATCCAGATTAGAGCAGTAGTCTTGGAATGTCAACAGGATTTTAAAAGCACACCAAAATCCAGCTAAATGCAGATGCCCAGCCCACCTCTCGGATTCTCATATATTAGGAATAGCAGGAGTCCCCGAAATCTGCACACGGATGTATCGTGTCCTGGACCACACTTGGAGGGGCTGATGGGGCAGGCAAGCATCTTCCAGGCACCAGGCCACCTGCTGATAGCATCCTTCCCCCTATTTGATCTGTTGCATTTCTCTGCATTATTCCAAGGATATAAATGCATACATGGAGTGCTTCCCTAGAGAAAAAAACTTTTAGGGGTAAGCTGAACAGCCTGGGAGGATGACAGGTCCTAAAAGCTTTTGTTTCTGTGTAGATTTTTTCCACAACAGTTTCTGTTCCTTTTGGGGGCTTAGAAAGTATATAGAAAAAGAACTTGTAGGTATTGTAGGAATGAGGCATTCCACAATTAAAGTGATAATAACCATTGCTCCTAAACTTAGATTTTCATATTGCTGGTTCCCAGGGGGAAATTCCAAACACACATCTGCACGCCAAAGATACTGATGTGCCCACTGGCGATACATTTCACACACTCCCGGTGGAAAACTTCTCAACTTTGAAAACCAGCTGCCCTGGCAACACCAATAAATAAACAAACAAGTAAGTAAACACACAAATAGAAACCGGCTGTATGCATCCCTTAGGGTCACTGTGACCGCCGACTCCTTCATTCACTTATTCAACAAATATTCATGGTACTCAAGATACAGTAGTGTTCACCATCTCTAATTCTAATAGAGAAAACAGACAATAAACATAATGAGGAGCTGCAACTGCGTATTATATTAGTGAGTAATATGTGCTGTGGGAAAATACATACAGAAAATGTGGTTCAGTACAACTCGGGCAGTAGCAGTTTATAATTTTTTGTGTGTTTGGTACCAGACATTGAACCCAGGGGTGTTCTACCTCTGAGCTACAACCCCAGCCCTATTTTATTTATTTTTTTATTTGTTTGTTAATTAATTTATTTATTTTTCTGGTACTGGGGGGGGGGTGGAACCCAGGGACTTTTCTACCTGCAGGCTATACTCCCAGACCTATTTTATACTTTATTTGGAAACAGGGTCTCATTAAGTTGCTGAGAGCCTCACAAAGTAGCTGAGGCTGGCTTCGAACCTGTGAGATCCTTCTATCTCAGCCTCCCAAATGCTGGGATTACAAGCGTGCACCACCACACCCAACTTGGTTTTTTTTTGAAACAGGGTTTTCCTAAGTTGTAACAGTCTCACTAAATTGCTGAGGCTGACCTCAAACCTGTGGTCCTCCTTATCTCAGCCTCCCAAGTACTGGGATTACAGTTATGCACCACTGCACCCAGCCAGCAGTTTATAATTTAAAACAGAATTTTGCTGGGTGTGGTGGCACACGCTTGTAATACCCGCACTTGGGAGGTGGAGACAGGAGGATCACGCTGGTTTGGAGCCAGCCTCGCTGGCTTAAGAGACCCTGTTTCCAAATAAAAAAATATAAAATAGGTCTTGACACCAGGCCACCTGCTGATAGCCCGGAGGTAGAAGGGCTTCCAGGAACCCCAGTACCACCAATAAATAAATAAATAAAATAATAAAATAAAACAGAATTTTTAGGACAAGCTTGTCATTTAGTCATTTGAATGAAGACTTGCAAGAGTTGAGGAGCCTGCACATGTAGAATTCCAGGCAGAGGACGCTGCCTGTGTGAAAGCTCTAAGACAGAAAGGCTGTGTGTATTATTCCTGGAAGAGCCAGAAGAAGGTATAGCTACAATGCTCTGTGTGGCAGAGTGGGGAGACAAGATTGCCACAACCACAATGACAGACAGAGGTCCAGAGGGCAGAGGGCCTCTGTGGCCATCAGAATAAATTCGGCTCCCACTGTGATTGAAATAGGGAGCTTCCCAGTGGTTTTCAGAAGACAAGAGACTTAATCTGGCTTCAGATTTTATTATTATTATTATTATTATTATTATTATTATTAATTATTATTGTGGTGGTGGTGGTGTTACTGGGGATTGAACTCAGGAGCATTCTACCTTTAAGCTACATCCCTAGCTCTATTTTATTTTTATTTTATTTTTTATTTTTTTGGTGGTACTGGGGGTGGAACCCAGGGGCTTTCTACCTCCGGGCTATACTCCCAGACCTATTTTTTTATACGTTATTTGGAAACAGGGTCTCACTAAGTTGCGGAGAGCCTCACTAAGTAGCTGAGGCTGGCTTCGAACCTGTGCGATCCTCCTGTTTCAGCCTCCCAGGCGCTGGAATTACAAGTGTGCGCCATCGTGCCCGGCTTATTTTTATTTTGAAACAGGGCCTCACTAAATTGATGAGAGTCTCATTACTTGCCGAAGCTGTCCTTGAATCTGTGCTGCTCCTGTCTCAACTTCCAAAGTACTGGGATTACAGGTATGTGTCAGCACATCTGGCTTTGGCTCCAGTTCTTTTCTTTTCCTTTTTTTTTTTTTTGAGGCGGGGTGCTGGGGATTGAACCTAGGGCCATTCTATCTCCAATCTACACCTCCAGCCCTATTTTATTTTTTTATTTGGAAATGGTCTCACTAAGTTGTTGAGGCTGGCTTTGAGCCTGTCTCAGCCTCCTAAGTACCCAGATTACAGGAGTGTGCCACCAAACCTGGCCGTGGCTTCAGATTCTAAAGGCTCTTGGTGGATGCTTGCTTGAGAAGAGACTGTGGAGAGATGCTTGGAGCGCGCATGCCATGCCCCTCAACGAGGCAGCGTGCACTGGACCAGGGTGATGAAGAGGCAGAAAAGCGGCTGGAGTCCCGGTGATTTCTGAAGGCACTACATCTTGACACAGTGGGGCGGCATGTAAGAGAAAGACAAGGCTGTCTCTGGATGGAGCAACTGAAGACAAGAAGTGGCCTTAACTAGATGTCTTCTGTGGTTTTTCTAGCACTGCATGGCAGTGGGAAGCCAACCAATCAGCAAGAACTTCATCAAAATGATGCCTGGCTACACTTCTAGTAAGCGTGCGATCCCTGAAGGCAGATTGTCTGGGTTATCATTCTGCCTAGGAACCTGCTGGCTGCATTGAGGAAGTTAACTAAACTCTCTGTGCCTCGAGTTCCTTTTCTGTGAAATGTGGATAGTGACAGTGCCCACCTCGTGGAGTCGGTAAGAGTCAGGGAATTGATCTGTGAACGCGCTTGAAAGCAGAGCTTTGCCTCTCCCCATCAGCTCACAGTGCAATGTCAGTAGCAGATGTGAAGAGGTTGCAGCTCTTTTTCTCATTTCCCGTCAGAGTTGGTTTTTCCCTTTTCTTTCCATAATGAGTCACAGCATAACTTTTAGTTAGGAAGTTGCAGACTTTTCTGGGAACTTCAGAATAACGGGCAAGTATGATTTCCATTTGTTTGTCAGATGAGTATTCAAAGAAGAAAAGGGGAAAAAAAACACTTGAACATAGCACAGCAAATAAACACACATTCAGATATTTAAAAGTTAAAAGCAGTTATCCACAGATTCATCCTTTAGCCTTTAATTAGGCTACAGTGAGAGGGGAAGTTTTGCAAAAGAGACCCAAGATATTATGAATCTTAATCTTTCCTGTGTTCGTTTCATTGTTGTGTACTCTAGCTGCCAAAGCCTTTCACTTGCTTAGGAGCAAGGAGACTCGGTATCTTTAAGTAAGATTGACTCAAACTGAGTGTGATGTATACACCTGTAACCACAGTACTTGGGAGGCTGAGACAAGAGTTCAGGTTCGAGACTAACCTGAGCAGTTAAGTGAGACTCTCAGCAACTTAGTGAGACCCTGCTTCAAAACAAAAATAAAGTCAGGCGTGGTGGCACACGCTGGTAATCCCAGCATTCGGGAGGCTGAGACCAGAGGATCATGGTTTGTGGACAGCCTCAGCTACTTACTGAGGCCCTCTGCAACTCAGTGAGACCCTGTTTCAAAATAAAGAATAAAAAAAACAGGGCAGGGGGTATAGCTTGGAGGTCGAATGCCCCTGGGTTCCATCCTCAGACCCACAAAATAAATAAATAAATAAATAAATAAATAAATAAATAAATAAATAAATAAAATAAAAAGGGAGCCAACTATAGTAGCATAAGCCTGTAATCCCGGTACTTGGGAGGCTGAGATGGGAATATCATGGATTTGATGCCAGCTTCAGCAATTTATCAAGGCACTCAGCAACTTTGTGAGACCCTGTTTCAAAATAAAAAATAAAACAGGGCTGGAGATCTTTTTGTACCAAGGGTTAAGGGGTTATAATGTCCTTGGGTTCAGTCTCTAATATTAAATAAATAAATAAATAAATAAAAATTAAAAGGGCCATAGTTTGGAGGTAGATGCACCAAAGTCCAATCCCCGCTACCATTAAAAAGAAAAAAAAAAAAAGCCCTTATAGTAGATACATTGGAAGCTCAGCTGCTGTTCCAGTGATTCTCAAAGTCCTTCTATTCTAACTTTGTTGTTAACAACTGAGAACTCAGGTCCAGCCCTCTGGGGTCTTTTTTTTTTTTTTACCTTGGTCCCAAGATTGGGCCTGACCTGAGTCATCGCCATCTCTGATAACACTGCTAATGTGAAGTTGAGTGGACAAAAGTTTTCCCAGAGTTTGGATTAACAATAGTTACGTAACCATGCAGTACAGAAAACAGCTTTAAAACATTTCCACGGCTCCCCTAAAATCCAGGAGTTAGTCTCTGTCAGACAGCATTTCTGTATCTCGTTAGTATATCATCACTTCCAGTTACTTTTTCTACCACTAACTACACCCCCAACCTTTTTTATTTATTTATTTTTGTTTTGTTTTGAAACAGGGTCTCAGAAGGTTGCCAAGAGGCTCGCCAAGTTCTGAGGCTGGTCTCGAACCTGTCAACCTCCTGTCTCAGCTCCCCAAATACTGGGATTATAGGTGTGTGCGCCACTATGCCAGGTTCCAGTTACTTTTTTTTTTTTTTTTTTTTCGGAACTGGGGAATGAGCCCAGGGGCATTCTACCTCTGTTCTATACCCCCAGTCCTATTTTTTATTCTTTATTTTGTAACAGAGTCTCACTAAGCTGCAGAGGACCTCACTAAGTAGCTGAGGCTGAGCAGGAACCTGAGATCCTCCTGTCTTAACCTCTCAAGTAATTCGATTAAGAGCAAGCATCACTACATCTGGTTTCATTGCATTTTTGAAGCCCCAGGTCTCTCCTCTCCCAATCCCCTCTCATCCCAAGCCTTCTAAAATTTTTCCTTTTTAGACAAAGCAGTTTAGCTCTTTAAAACTCCTGGTATCTAAGTTATGCTTTCCAGTACTTTCTCTTCTATGGCAAACAGGTGTGTTAAGATATGTCGAATAAATGTAAGGAATGTTCAACTTCCATTGATTGTGTTAATGGTCCTAGAAGGCAAACTATGGCCTCATTTATTCAATTATACTAATTGAGCTACTCTGCCAGGTACTGTTCTAGGTCTTAGAGAAGCAATAGTGAGCCAATAAGGTAGTGAACCTTCCCTGGCAGAATGGTGAACTGGCAGAGAGAGAGAGAGATGTTATTAAGAAGAGAAAGCATGCTTGTAATCCCAGCATTTGGGAGGCTGAGACAGGAGGATTGTGGTTTGCGGACAACCTTACCTACTACTTAGGCCCTATGTAACTCGGTGGGACCCTGTTTCAAAATAAAGAATAAAAAAATAGGGCTGGGGTGTATCTCGGAGGTAGAATGTCCCTGGTTCCATCACCAGTACCAAAAAAGGGGTGGGGGGACTTAGGAAGCTCAGATAGAAGGATTGCAGGTTTGCAGGTTCAAGCCAGCCTCAGCAACTTAGCGAGACACTGTTTCAATTTTTTATTTATTTTTATTGGTGCATTGTAATCATACATCACATTGGAATACAAGACTTGAGAGGATATACAAGCACACATCATCCAATCAGCCCTCATCCAATCCAAAAGAAAAAGAAAAACAGGACGGGAAGTGTAGCTCCGGGGATTATAGAATCTTCTCTTCTAGGGAGGATAGGTGAAGAAAGCCTCCTGGAACTGAGATGTGAAAGATAAGAAAGGAGGAGGGATGGGGTGAAGCTGACAGGCCTTCCAGTAGCAAGAATCAGACAATAGGAGCAACTACAAGAAAGCCAGTGTGGTTGAGAGGAGAGAGAAGAGGATGCTTCTGTGGTTGAGAGGAGAGAGCAGAGATCCTTCAGTGAGGCGGCCGGAGGCTGGAGGTAAATCCTTCAGGTCTCATAGGATAGTAGCTGATATCTTGAATGTGGTCACCGCAAATTCATGTGTGGGAAACTTAATTCTGAGATTCACATGTTAGAGGTAGAGAAGGTAACTAGGGTTATATGAGGCCATAAGGGTGAGGCCCCCATTAGGGCACTGGTGGTTTTATAGAAAGCAGAAGAGACCTGCACTAGCAAGCTTGCCCTGTGTTGCCATGCTGAGCCCCCCACCACGTGCTGATGCAGGAGAAGGCCCCCTGAAGGCAGAGGGCAGGCAGCTGCTGCACCCAGACAGCTCAGCCTCTGGGGGCTGAGTTAGGTCAACACTATTATTTTGGTGGTAGTGGGGATTGAGCACAGGGATGTTCTACCTCTGTGTAACCCCCCAAACCCTTTTTTAAATTTTGAAGTAGGCTCTTCCTGCCAAGTGTGGTGGCGCACGCTTGTAATCCCAGCACTTGGGAGGCTGAGACAGGAGGATAGCACAGGTTCGAAGCCAGCCTCAGCTACTTAGTGAGGCTCTCAGCAACTTAGTGAGACCCTGTTTCCAAATAAAGTATAAAATAGATCTAGGAGTATAGTCTGGAGGTGGGTTCCACCCCCACTACTACCAAAAAAAGAAAAAGAAAAAAAGAAAGAAAAAGGAAAAGAAAAAAAAGAAAAAAAAAGAAAGAAAGGAAGGAAGAAAAAGAAAGAAAGAAAGAAAGAAAGAAAGAAAGAAAGAAAGAAAGAAAGAAAGAAAGAGTCTTCCTAACTTGTCCAGGCTGGTTTAAAACTTGTGATCATCCTCCCTAAACCTCTTGAATAGTAGCTTGAATTATAGGTTTGCATCACCATACCAGGCCAAATAAACATTTCTTTCTTTTCTTTTCTTTATTTTCTTTTCTACTGGTGATTGTATCCAGGGGCATTCTACTTCTGAGGTAAACCATGAGCCCTTTTTTTCTTTTTTATTTTGAAATAGAGTGAGTGTCATAACCGGGCATGGTGGTGCACACTTGTAATACCAGCATTTGGGAGGCTGAGACAGGAAGATCATGTTTCACAGCCAGCATCAGCTAGTTATTAAGGCCCTTTGCAATTCAGTGAGACCCTGTTTCAAAATAAAGAATAAAAAAATAGGGCTGGGGATGTAGCTCAGAGGTAAAATGCCGCTGGGTTCCATCCCTAGTACCGCAAAAAAAAAAAAAAAAAAAAAAAAGAAAAGAAAAGAAAAGAAAAGAAAAGAAAAGAAAAGAAAAGAAAAAGAGTGTCACTAAGTTGCTGAGAGTGTCACTAAGTTGCTGAGGTTGTCCTTGAACTGGCAATCCTCCTTTCTCAGCCTCCCAAATACTGGAATTACAGGCCTGCACCACCATGCCTATCTAACCAAATAAACATTTTTTTTAAAATAAAATACTAGATCTTAGGAATTTTGTGATAGCAGCAAAAACTGGACCAAGATAGTACCCTTAGCATGATCTAGAACAATGAGAGACCATCACTCTGGATGTTCCAAAAGAGAATGGTGTAGAGGAAGCAGAAGTGGAAACAGAGAGACAGAGAGAGGCTACTGGGAAAGGCTGAACAAGAACTTATGGCTGGGCTGGAGTGTAGCACTTGCTGAGCATGCTTGAGGCTTCCATCCCCAGCAACACACACACACACACACACACACACACACACACACACACACACACACAGTTCCTGGTGGCCTTGTCTCAGTTGCCAATCGTGCACGTTGCCGAAAGGGTGTGTGCCGAAAGGGTGTGTGCTAAATTGCTTTCTCTCTACCCACTCAGTTATGTGTGTATGTATATTTGTGTGTGTGTGTGTGTGTGTGTGTGTGTGTGTGTGTGTGTGTGTGTGTTACTGGGGACAGAATCTCCAGGAGCATTCTACCTCCAAGCTAAACCCCAGCCTTATTTTTTGTCCTTTATTTTGAAACAAGGTCTCACTAAGTTGTGGAGGGCCTCACTAAATAGCTGAGGCTGGCCATGAACCTGCAATCCTACTGTCTCAGACTCCTAAGTACTGTGATTTTAAGCCTAGGCCTCCATGACCAGCACATTTATATATTTAAAATAAAGAGAAACAAGGTTATTTCTACATCAGGGGTTCACCCTGGGTTACTTCCCCAGTACTGCAAATAAATAAATTATATATATGGCCCAGATTGGCCCCAAGCTTGTTATCCTGCCTCAGCCTCCCATGTAACTGAGATTATAGAGATGCACCACCACATCTGGTATAAGGGGAGAAAACTGGGAGGCTGAGAAGGGAGGATTGCAGGTTCGAAGCCAGCCTTAGCAACTTAGTGAGGCTCTCAGCAACTTAGAGAGACTCTGTTTCCAAATAAAAAAATAAAATAGGTCTGGTGTGTAGCCTGGAGGTAGAAGGCCTCTGGGATCCATCCCCATACCACTGAGAAAAAAAAATTATATTGTGACATAATGCTTTACTCACTTAGATTTTTCCTGTCTTCTTCTTCTTCTTCTTCTTCTTCTTCTTCTTCTTCTTCTTCTTCTTCTTCTTCTTCTTCTTCTTCTTCTTCTTCTTCTTCCTCCTCCTCCTCCTCCTCCTCCTCCTTCTTCTTTTTCTCCTCCTCCTCCTCCTCCTCCTCCTCTCCTCCTCCTCCTCCTCCTCTCCTCCTCCTCCTTCTCCTCCTCCTCCTCTCCTCCTCCTCCTCTCCTCCTCCTCCTTCTCCTCCTCCTCTTCCTCCTCCTCCTCCTCCTCCTCCTCCTTCTTCTTCTTCTTCCCCCCTCCTCCTCTTTCTTCTTCTCTCTCAAAGAGTTTTTTTTCAGCTACACATTTTTTTTTCATACTGCAATTTTGTATATAGAAAAATAAGAAGCAAGTCCAGGTGTGGTAGCGCACGCTTGTAATCCCAGCATTCAGGAGGCTGAGACTGGAGGATTGCAATTCACAGACAGGCTCAGCTACTTAGTGAGGACCTCCATGACTTAGTGAGACCCTGTTTCTAAATGAAAAATAAAAATAGGGCAGGGGTGTAGCTTGGAGGTCGAACCCCTAGGTTCCATCCCCAGACCCAAGAAAGAAGAAAGAAAGAAAGAAAGAAAGAAAGAAAGAAAGAAAGAAAGAAAGAAAGAAAGCTGGGCATGGTGACATGTTGCTTGTAATTCCAGTAAGTGTTTGGGAGACTGAAAGAGAAGGATCACAAGTACACAGCCAGCCTCAGATACTTAGTGAGGCCCTCTACAACTTAGTGAGATTCTGTTTCAAAAAAAAAAAATTTAAGCCAGGCATGGTGGCTCACATTTATAATCCTGCTCTTGGAAGGCAGAGACAGGAGGATTGTGCAGGTTCAAAGCCAAATTAAGAAAAAAGTATAAAATAGGTCTGGGAGTGTAGCCCAGAGGTAGAAGGGTTTCCAGGAACCCCGGTACCACAAAATATAAAATAAAATAAAAAATTTTGAAAAAAATTTTAAAATTGGGCTGGGGGGTATAGCACGAAGGTAGAATGCCTCTGAGTTCAATCCCCAATACTTGGGAAAAAAAGAGGAAGCAAAAATAATTTTAAGGTTTTTCTTTGAAGTCTGGCTTTTTAGATTCACTTTTGAATAAGAGTTATTAGTGGCCTTGTACACTACTATAACATTTTCAAAAACACTGTTTTATATTTGTCATCACACGTTCACAAGTGCTGATGCTGTGGCTTTCTTCATCATATCAAAAAGTATCAATGAAAGGTTTTTGGACAATAAATACAACTTAGGTCATCCTAAAATGACCAGGATATAGTTTTCCTGTCTTGTCACTAGAAATAACTAAAGATGTATGTCTTTACAGTCCAGGTACCTGCATCATGATTGCTACCCATAAAAATTTCAAGATATATCCAATTTCAGAGATATTAAAATGTGAAAGAGAGCCGGGCGTGGTGGCGCACGCTTGTAATCCCTGCTCTTGGGAGCCTGAGACAGGAGGATCACACAGGTTCGAAGCCAGCCTCAGTAACTTAGTGAGGCTCTCAGCAACTTAGTGAGACCCTGTTTCCAAATAAAGTATAAAATAGGTCTGGGAGTATAGCCCCGAGGTAGAAAGCCTCTGTGTTCCATCCCCAGTAACACCAAAAATAAAATAAAATAAAATAAAATAAAATAAAATAAAATAAAATAAAAATGAAAGAAAATGCCAGGTGTAGTTGCGCATATCTGTAATCTCTGTGCTTGGGAGATTGAGGCAGGGAGAATCAATGGTTTGCTGCCAGCCTCAGCTACTTAGTGAGGCCCTCCGCAACTTAGTGAGAACTTGTTTAAAAATAAAGAATAAAATATAGGGCTAGGGGTGTAGCTCAGAGGGAAAATGCCCCTAGGTTCCATGCCTAGTACCACACACCAAAAAAAAAGTTTCTTAGAATTAGAATGTTGATTTAAAAAAACGAATGGAGTTGCTATGAGTTTTTTTTTTAAAATAACTTGGTCAATTTCAAATATTGTTCCTGTTTGATTTTTTTATTTGGTATGTCTGTGTTCACTGGAATAATGAGAGGTTGCCATAGAGAACACTGTACAGCTATGTTTTAGAAGAAAAATGTCAGGCTTGAGAGTCTGAGGTAGCTCCTTAAGGAGCATTATTTTTAGAGGTGTCAAAGAGGTCACCTTGCCCCCATATATCCCTTACTCTCCACCAGAGTCTTTGAAGTTGCATAGAATTTAAATTACTTTAGGTAAGATAGATGTCAAAAGCACAGCCAGGAAGTAGGAATGTATTTATCTATGACTAGTCAGTAACACCTTTGGTTAAGATTATTAGAATAACTATGAAATTGACAGCTTAATCAGAAATAAATTAATCTACCCACATGAAATAAGAAGATAATAATTACACAGTAATAAGTATGTACAAGTCACAGAGTATGGCACAAATTAAATATAGTCCAGTGTCATTTAACAGTGAGGTTACATTCCGGAAAACATGATGGTAGGCAAATTTATTGCTGTGTGAACATGATAGAGTGCACCTACGCTAACCTGGATGGCATGGTACAATCCACACCTATCCTGTATGCTCTATGAACATGGTATAGCCACGAGGGGTCCAAGGACCACGGCGAATGGAACATGATATTAAAACAAGCACAAGAGAAAGCAATCCAGATACAAAGAAAACACGGGATACATGAGGCTGCTCTGGGTGTTCCATGGCACTCAGTTTCACAGCAAATTTTTAAAATAAGTATTCTAGGCTAGGTGTGGTGGCAAACGCCTGTAATTCCACTTCTTGGGAGGCTGAGACAGAAGGATTGCAGGTTCAAGACTACTCTCAAAAACTTAGAGAGACCCTGTTTCAAAATAAAAAATTAAAAGGGTTGTGGTGTAGCATGGAAGAAGAATGAATGCTACTGGGTTCAAAAACTAGATAAAAATAAGTATTTTAAGGCAGCATTAATATATGGTATAGTAATATATATATATATATATATATATATATATATATATATATATATGTGTGTGTGTGTGTGTGTGTGTGTGTGTGTGTGTGTGTACCAGTGGCATAGAGCTATTTATTGTCATTATCTAGCATACTGTACTATACCTAACTGCACCTGGTATACCTTTATAAGAATGGTGTGCAATAAATTGTTTACACCAGCACCAACACAGACATAGGAGTGATGTGCTGTGTATCATCACTAGATGATAGAAACTATTTTAGCTCCATTACTATCTAGTGGGACCACAGTTGTATATGCAATCTGTTGTTGACAGTAATGGCATTATACTATACATACAAACAGGGCCACATCCTATCTAACTCCAGCTAGTGACCATGATAACTAAATCTGGAATGGTTTCCATATCCACTGATTCATGTCCTGAGATCATTTTAAAAATAATTACATGTTATTTTTTTTTTTAATGGAGCTGTTAGCCAGGCATGTGAGCACACACTTGGGAGGCTGAGGCAGGAGGATCACGGGTTCATGGCCAGCCTCAACAAGTTAGTGAGACTCACAGCATCCTAGCAAGACCCTGTTTCCATATAAAAAAAATAATTAGGGCTAGAGGTGTAACTTGGACGTAGAATGCCTCTGGGTTCAATGCCAGTACATCCCCCCAAAAAGAAAAGAAAAGTGGTGGTATTTGGGCCTGGGACTTAGAGTTCTTGCCTGCCATGCTTCGGGCTTTGGGTTCATTATCAGCACCACAAAAATAAATAAATGTTTAAAGCCAGGTGTGGTGGCACACGCTTGTAATCCCAGCAGTTGGGAGGCTGAAACAAGAGGATCACAAATTGAGGACAGCCTCAGCTACTTGGTGAGGCCCTTTGCAACTCAGTTAGACCCTGTTTCAAAATAAATAATAAAACATAGGGCTGGGGTTGTCGCTTGGAGATAGAATTCCCCTGGGTTCCATCCCCAGTACCACCAAAAAAAAAAAAAATTAAAAATAAGTAAAGATGAGGCAATCTTAGCATGGTGGATTAAAAATAGGCAAGTTGCTGAGTGCGACTTTTAAAAGTCATCTGTTCTGGTGGAGACCAGCCGATCTACCTGTGTCCAGGAACATGTCTCGCATATTGTTCTCTACCCATCTCCCCAGGTGTAGGAAGAACATAGGTTACTTCCTTCTTTGTCTTACTTTAAGGGGGAGAAAGCATTTCCCAGAGGCCTCCTGGCTCATTGGCCAGACCATTTCAGATGCGCTTTGTCAAGCAGCCACTGGCGAGGCTTACCGTGATCCCCTTCTCAACTAGGATTCACCCTGCCATCTGCAAGGGACAGATGCCCTGAATAAAACAGCATTCTGTCAACAACAAAGCAGGTGGAGATGCCTGTAAGCCAAGCCACACCATCTTTCTGCTGTAGGACCTCATAGGATGATAGAAAAATAAATGCTAGCACTCTTGTGACGAACTTAGTGATAATGCTAATGTGCTGGCTGTGTACAAGACATTATCCTAACCACATGCTGAATCCATACACACAGTTTTCACAAAAGCCCCGTGGGTGTGTGCATTATTGTTATCAATGTTATAGACCCTGCTGCCTCAGCCTTCTGAGTTGCTGGGGTTACAGGTGTGCACCATCATGCCCAGCTTGTAGCACGTGTTCTTAATCATACTCCTGGAACGATAATTTGCACGCTTCAAAACTTCAATTGCTAAAACTTAATGGCCAGTGTGATGGCACTTAGGGTGGGAATGGATTATGGGGACTCCCTAATAAAAGAGGCTTTGAAAAGCATTTGGCTCACCTGCCCTTCTACCATCTGCCATTGGAGGACACGGTGTTCTTCCCTCAAAAGGATGCTGCAGCCAAGCATCATCTTAAAGTGAAGAGAAGCCCTCACCTGGAGCCCAACCTGCTTGTGAAGAAATAAATCCCAGTTCTTTATAAACTAGGAAGTCTGCAGCATTTTGTTATAGCAGCTCAAACAGACTAAGACACCAGGCAAATAGTTAAATACTCAACCCCTGTTGGTTGTTACTATCTCGCTGGTCTATATTCCTCCAGCAAAATGTACAGGTTATTTCCTCTTGTTCTGTCTCCAACATGATGGAAAGGCATTCACATTTTTAAAAGAAAAAGAGTTTGAAAAAATGTAATAGAACAAGCCGGGAGTGGTGGCTCATGTTTATAGTCCCTACTTGGGAGGCTGGCACAGGAGGAGCCAGGTTCAAAGCCAGCCTCAGCTACTTAGTGAGGCACTCTGCAACTTAGTGAGACTCTGTTTCAAAATAAAGAATTAAAAATCGGGCTAGTGCCGGGCATGGTGGCACACGCTTGTAATCCCAGCATTTGGGAGGTGGAGACTGGAGAAGGATTGCGGTTCAAGGACAGCCTCAGCTACTTAACTAGGCCCTTCGCAACTCAGTGAGACCCTGTTTCAAAAACAGGGCTGGGGGTGTAGCTTGGAGGTAGAATGCTCCTGGGTTCCATCCTCAGTACAGCAAAAAAAAAAAAAAAGGATGAAACTGGAGAACATTATGTTATGTGAAATAAGCTTAGACTCAGAAAGTCAAGAATCATGTTTTCTCTTACATGTGGAAGCTTGAGGAAAAAGAAAACAAAAAAAAAAAAAAAAAAAAGAAGGAGGAAGAGATCTCATGAAAATAGAAATGTGACCAGTAGAGTAAAAGAAAGGGACCAGGAGGAAGGAGGTACAGAGGGAAAGTGGAGGTACTTGGGAATGAAACTGGCCAAATTATGTATGTGCATGGATAAATGTGTAACAATGAATCCCACTGTTATGTAAAATTATAATGCACCATTAAAAATCCTAGTTAAATTAGCCAGGCATGGTGGCGCACGCTTGTAATCCCCGCACTTGGGAGGCTGAGACAGGAGGATCGCGCAGGTTCGAAGCCAGCCTCAGCTACTTAGTGAGGCTCTCAGCAACTTAGTGAGACCCTGTTTCCAAATAAAATATAAAATGGGTCTGGGAGTATAGCCCGGAGGTGGAAAGCCTCTGGGTTCTACCCCCAGTACCACACACACACACACACAAAAAAAAAAAAAAAAAAAAAAAAAAATTCTAGTTAATAAAAGGAGGAAGAAGAAGAGAAGGAAAAGTTTTTCTGGCTGCAAGTAATGGAAGGCCAGACTCATACTAGTTTAGGCAATAAAGCAAATCCACTAGCTCACATCACAGGGCTGGAAAGTACAAGGAGAGTTCAGGTTACAGGTCAGGGCTCCAACTCCACTGATCTTTTGAGTTTCTCAGCTCTGTGTTGGTTTATGTCTTAGTCTGTTTTCTGTTGCTAATAACTGCAGGCCTGAGTCTGGATAATTTATAAAGAATAGACTAGTGGTTCGAGATTCAGCTAGTGGTTCAATAGGGCTGAGAAAATCCAGGAACATGATACCAGTATGTGCCCAGCATCTGGCAAGAGCCTTCTTGGTGCATCCTAACATAGCAGAGAGTCTCCATGTAGCATTCATGCCAGGGAGAGCTTGCTCTTATAACAAAGCCACTCCCTCAGGAACCCATTCACCTATGAATGAAGAACTCCATTCACAAGGGCACAGCCCTCAAGACCCTATCAACTCCCAAAAGTCCCACCTCCAAATACTATTAACATATGAATTTAGGAGTTAAATTTCTAACATATAAAATTTGGGTAATACATTCAAACCCAAACAGTCTACTTCATTTTTAGTCTGACTTTTCTTTCTAAGAAACAATAGCTGAGCCAGAGACTGTATTGCACTCTTGTAATCCCAGCATTCAGAAGGCTGAGACAGGAGGATCACAGTTTATGGCCAACCTCAGCTACTTAGTGAGGCCCTCTACAACTCAATGAGACCCTGTTTCAAAATATAAAGAAAAAAAATAGGCCGAGCGTGGTGGTGCACGCTTGTAATCCCAGTACTTGGGAGGCTGGGAGGCTGAGACAGGAGGATCACACAGGTTCAAAGCCAGCCTCAGCTACCTAGTGAGGCTCTCAGCAACTTAGTGAGACCTTGTTTCCAAATAAAATATAAAATAGGTAGGGGATGTAGCCTGGAGGTAGAGGCCACTGGGTTCCATCCCCAGGACCACACACACACACACACAATAAGGCTGGGAGTGTACCTCAGAGGTAGAATTTCCCCAGTGTTCCATCCCTAGTATTGCAAAAAAAGAAAAGAAAAGAAGAGAGAGAGAGAGAGAGAAGAAAGAAACAATAGCTGAAGTAGTAGTTCAGAGAAAAAAAGAACATCTGTCCTGATAATTTATTGGCAAGAGGAAATTTCCTAGCAACCCTCATGAAATTCTCCTTATGTCCCTCTGGCCAGTATTGGGTCAGTTGCCTGACCTTGAATGATTTCACTGGCCCAGGTAAAAGATTAAGCTGAGCCAGTCTCACTCCTTATTAGCTCATGCACACCTCAAGGCTAAGAGTTGTAGGGAAAATGATTACCGTAAAGGATGCTACAAAACCAGACAAAGAGCATCTCAGAACTTTTTTTTTTTTTCAGTATTGGGGATGGAGCCCAGGGGCATTCCACCTCCGAGCTACAACCCCAGCCCTATTTTTTATTCTTTATTTTGAAAACAGGTCTCGCTAAATTGTAGAGGGCCTCACTAAATAACTGAGGCTGGCCTCGAACCTGAAATCTTCCTATCTCAGCCTCTCGAATTCTGGGATTACAAGCATGCATCATCAAGCTCAGCTCATCCTCAGAACTTTTAAAGAAGAAATAATCTTCATTAGTTATGATCATCTCAGTTGCTATTTCACATATTCAGAAAGAAAAAAAAATTATATGGTAGCCCTTCTCCTTTTTCATAAGGCTTAAACCTTAATAGTAAAAAAGATAGGAAAAACAGTCTTGGAAACATTAATTTCTCCCTATATCTTTTTTAATCAGCTAGGGCTGCCCTATTAAAATGTAATAGACTAGATAACTTGAAAAACAGAAATTTATTTTCTTATAATTCTAGAATCTGGGAAGTCCTGGATTAAGGTAGAGGCTGATCCAGTTTTCTGATGAAGGGGTTAATTTGTGCAACCTTCAGAGGTGTCCTCCATCAGTCTGCCCCAGGTTGAGACCAGCCTCCCAAGTACTGGGATTACAAGTGTGTGCCACCACGCCCGGCCTATTTTTTTTTCTTTATATTTTGAAACAGGGTCTCATTGAGTTTTAAAGGGCCTCACTAAGTAGCTGAGGTTGGCCACAAACTGTGATCCAGGTTGAGACATCCTAATAACATATGTAGAATTATAGTAAAATACAAAGCCTTCAAATTCATTGAGTTCTGATGTAAACCACTTTGTACGTGTGTTTACTGGAGATTGAACATTGAACCCAGGGACATTCTTCCTCTGAGCTACACCCCCAACTCTATGTTGTTGTTTTTTTGAAACAAGATATCAGTTGACAAGAGTCTTATTACCTGCTGAGCTGTTCTCAAACCTGTGATTCTCTTTTTCAACTTCCCAAGTATGGGATTACAGGCATAAGCCACTATGCCTGGGTGTAAATCACTTTTAGTTTGACAGAATTCCCCCATCTAAAAAACAGATACAATGCCCGTTTATTTTTTATTTTTTTTTGCTGCACCAGAGATGGAAACCGAGGCATTCTACCTCCAAGCTACACTCCCAGCCCTATTTTTCAGTCTGTCATTTATTGATTGATTGATTGATTGATTGATTGATTGGTGGTACTGGGGATGGAACCCTTCTAGCTCTGGGTTACACTCCCAGACCTGTTTTATATTTTTATTTGGAAACAGGGTCTCTTAAGCCAGCAAGGCTGGCTTCGAACCTGCGTGATCCTCCTGTCTCTGCCTCCCAAGCATGGATTACAAGCGTGCGCCACCATGCCCAGCTCAGTCTTTTATTTTTGAAACAGGGTCTTCACTGAGTTGCAACGGGCCTCACTAAGTAGCTGAGGCTGTCTGAGAACCTCAATCCTCTGGTCTCTGCCTCCAGAATGCTGGGATTACAAACCTGTGCCATTATTTTTAAAAGTTGTTATAAATCTGGTGTGGGCACACACTCCTATAATCCCAGTACATGGGAGGTTGAGACAAGATGATTACAGGTTCGAGGAAAGCCTCAGTGAGTAGGGAGATTCTCATCAACCTAGAAAGACCCTGTTTCAAAATAAAATAGGACGAGAGGTATAGTTCAGAGGTAAAATGCCCCTGGGTCCAATCTCCAGTACTAAACCAAAAAAAAAAAAAAAGGGGTGGGGGAGAAGAAAAATTATTGTAAGGGTTAAAAAAGTAATGTACATAAAGAAGCAGGGCTTGGTGGCGCACTTATAATCTCAGCGTTTGGGAGGCTGAGACCAGAGGATCGCAGTTTGCCGATAGCCTCAGCTACTTAGTGAGGCCCTTTGCAACTCAATGAGACCTTGTTTCAAAATAAAGAATAATAAAAAAAAAAAAAATGGGCAGGGGTGTAGCTCGGAGGTCAGATGCCTCTGGGTTCCATCCCCAGACCTGCGGGGGGGAAAGTAATGTACATAAAGAGATCTCACATATTATGGGACTTTGATAGAATGGTATCTATAAGACAGGCCAAAGAAAACTATATGTGTACCATTTCTCTATGTCCCAAATTCCTCTACAGGGGTCTGGGAAAAAGAAAGAGAACAAGGATGATAGACAATCTTTTCCCTAATTTAGGAATCTATACTCCTGGTGCCAACTGATGAGAGATGATTTTTTAGTTCTATGATGTTATTTTATAAGCTAGTGCTTCAGTCTACTGCAGAGCAGCACCTCAGAGAACTAAACGAGTTAATAGATTTTCCTTAAATTGGAGCAATTTTCTTCTCCATTATTGAATCAAGAAAGCTAACTGACAAAGAGGCATAGAATGGTGCAGATAATACCCTCAGGTAACAAAACTCTATTATGTTATATTCCATAAGAGCTGAGCCAAGGGTGTTTTGGAAGAAAATCTCACTGTGAAATAAGGGGGATTTGATAGCAGAGACTTTACGCCACATTTTTGTATTTGTGCCTTAGTAGAATTGTCCCAACTGGAACTACTCCAGGCTCCCTATTTCCTCTTGAGAGATTCTAATGTTAACACTAGGTTAGAGATTCTCATGGAAGTAAGACGAACAGATAAATTTCACTCTCTCTTCCAAGGAACTTTTCAATTTATCTTATTATTTTCCATTCTATTTGTTTGTTTTAAGTTTTTGTATCATGGTTGCACAATTTGAGGTTGGTTAAATATAATTGGTTTTCAAAATATCTTTGAATTTCTCCCCTATTTTAATGTACAGTCACAAGTAACTTTTCCATCAGTGAGTAGGCAGGCAACTTTGCAGCTGCTCCTGAGGACTAGACAACTCCTCAGGGGAAAAAAAAAATTATTCTCTTACCTCGAGGTTTAAATGTGCTCTTTTTTCTGTGTGTGTGTGTGTGTGTGTGTGTGTGTGTGTGTGTGTGTGTGTTACCAGGATCAAACCCAGGGGAATTCTACTTCTGAGCTACACTTCCAGTCTTTTTCATTTATTTTGTTTGTTTGTTTTGAAATGGGATCTCCCTAGGTTGCTGAAAGTTTTGCTGTGTTGCTGAGGCTGTCCTAGAACCTGTGATCCTCCTGTCTCTGCCTCCCGAGTACTGGGGTTACAGGCATGTAATATCGCGCTCGGCCCTGTTATAAGTTTCATACAACCAAGTGCATTCTTTATTTACTAGTAATTTCCTGAAAGATTTAAAAATATATATTTAAATTTTAACTAACGTGTCATAATTGCACATATTTATGAGGTACAATATGACATTTTTTATTCAGATATACATTTTGAACTAATCAGATCAGGTTAAGAGGTATACTCATCACCTCCAATGTATTATTTTTAGGAACATTCAAAATCTTCTCTACTAGCTATTTTCAGGTGTATAAGTAATATTTGTCAACCATAGTTATTCCACTTTGCTGTAGAACTTTAGAAGTTACTGGAAACATTTTTTATCTACATCACAACTTTAAGAATATATATGTTGCCAGGCATGGTGGCACATGCTTGTAATCTCAGTACTTGGAAGGCTGACACAGGAGGATTGCCAAGTTCACCGCCAGCCTCAGTTACTTAGTGAGGTCCTCCTTCAATTTAGTGAGACCCTGTTACAAAAAAAAAATGTTACTCTTTATAAAGAATAAAAAATAGGTCTAAGGTGTAGCTTGGAGGTAGAATGCCCCTGAGTTCAATCCCTAGTGCCACCTTGCCTGCCCTGTTTGTTTTGTGTGTGTGTGTGTGTGTGTGTGTGTGTGTGTTACTAGGGATCTAACCTCCAAGCTACACTCCAGCCCTTTTTACTTTTGTTGTTTTGTTTTTTTTGAACAGGATTTTTGTAGGTTTCTAAGAGTCTCACTAAGTTGCCAAGGCTGTCTCTGAACCTGCGACCTTCCTGTCTCAGCCTGCTAAGTGTTGAGATCATAGGTGTGTGCCACCACTTCTGCTTTAAAATAGCTTTATATATAAGGATATATATAATATATGTATATATAGCTATATGTATATATAGCTTATATATATTTAAATATCTATATATACATATATCTACCCTATTTTTTATTCTTTATTTTGAAACAAGATCTCTCTAAGTTGTGGAAGACCTCACTAAGTAAATAAGTATCTGATACTGACCATAAACCTATGATTCTCCTGTCTCAGCCTCCCAAATACTGGAATTACAATCATCACACCTGATGCACAAACTATTTTCCAGAGTGAAATTAAATTCTATCCATTTAAGCTACAGCATTGGTTAAAATAGAGGAAATTTGCTGGGCATGGTGGCCCACTCTTGTAAATCCCAGCACTTGGGAGGTTGAGTCCGGAAGATTTCAGATTCATGGTCAGCCTTAGCACCTTAGTGAGGTCCTCCTGAACTTAGTGAAACCCTGTTTCAAAATAAACAATAAAAGCCGGGTGTGGTGGTGCACCCTTGTAATCCCTGCGCTTGGGAGGCTGAGACAGGAGGACCGCACAGCTTCAAAGCCACTAGTCTCACTAGGTTGATGAGAGTCTCATTACTTGCTGAGGCTGTCCTCAAACCTGCAATCTACCTGTCTCAGCCTCCCAAGTGCTGGGAATACAAGTGTCCACCACAATACCCGGCTTGCCCCAGAGAATTTAAGTGACTTGTTCAAGTTCATTCATCCACTTAAGGGTTCTTAGTTATCTTTCTTTTCTTTTCTTTTTTGGTGGTACTGGGGTTCCTGGAAACCCTTCTACCTCTGGGCTACACTCCCAGATGTATTTTATATATATGTTTTTCATATATTTTTTATTTTTTATTGGTGCATTATATTCATACATCATATTGGGGTAAAATGCTTGTGTGGACATACATGTACACATCACCGATTTAACCCCTACCCAATTCCCACCCCATTCCCTCCCCGTCCCTCCCTCCCTCCCTTGCTTGGCTTAGTAGTTGACTTGGATATGTTTAAGTAAATTGTGTGTTTTAGAGATTTCCCTTATTCCTCCTTCCTTTCTCCTCCTTTAGGTTGTCTTGTTTGCTCCTCTATAGGATTTCCTTTTTCATCTAGAGTTCCTCCTATGACCCATTTCTCCTTAGCTTTCACATATTAGGGAAAGCATCTGTTTTCTTATTTTTTGTGACTGATCTCACTTAGCATAATGTCCTCCAGTTCCATCCATCTTTTTGAAAGAGGGTCTCTTAAGCCAGCGAGGCTGGCTTCGAACCTGCGCGATCCTCCTGTCTCTACCTCCCAAGCGCGGGGATTACAAGTGTGCGCCACCACGCCCGGCCCTTAGTTTTCATTTTGAGTGTGCACCCACCACAGTACCTGCGCTGAGCCAATATGAAAAAAATATATATATAGTGCTGGGTTTAGGACTGGGTTCCCTTTGATCTATGCTGATTTTTATAGTTCACCACAACTGCTTAGTAGAGTGAGGGATATCTAACTGTGTTTATTCATAAGATAGCTTTTCCTTATGAGTACAACACTATTACCAGGCTGGTTATTTTTGTTTGGTTTGGTTTTCTTTTGAGGAAAGGGGTTTGTTTGGGCTAAATTATGTCCTCAAAAAGATATGCTGAAGCTCTAACTTTCAGTATCTCAGAATAAGATCTTATTTGGAAATTTGATCTCATTTGGAAATAAGATCATTACAGATATAACTAGTTCATATGAGGTCTTACTGGAGTAGAGTGGGCCCCTAACCCAACATGACTGGTGTCTTTTGGTATCCTTATAAGAAGAGATATAGAGAGCTGTGTGTGGTGGTGCACGGTTGTAATCCCAGTACTTGGGAGGCTGAGATAGGAGGATCACAGGCTCGAGGCCAGCCTCAACTTCTTAGTGAGGCCCTCCGCAACTTAGTGAGACCCTGTTTCAAAATAAAGAATAAAAAAATAGGGCTAGGGGTATAGCTCGGAGGTAGAATGCCCATAAGGTAAATCCCCAGTACCCCAGTATCACAAAACAGAAAGAGAAAGACACAGAGAGAGAAGCCGGGCGTGGTGACACATGACTGCAATCTCAGTATTTGGGCAACTGAGACATGAAGATCGTACTTTCAAAGACAGCCTCTGTAACAAAGAGACTCTTAGCAACCTACCAAGATCCTGTTTCAAAACAAAAAATAAAATAGGGCTGGGATATAGCTTAGAAGTAGAATTCCTCTGGGTTCAATCCCCGCTAGTACCACAAAGAAGAAAAGGGAGGAGGGGGCGAGAGGAGAAGGGGGAGGAAGGGAAGGAGGAGGAGTAAGAGGAGAAGGAGGAGAGGGAGAAGAGGAGGAGGAGGAAGGGGAGGAGGAGGAAGGAGGAGAAGAGGAGGAGGAGGAAGGGGAGGAGGAGGAGAGGGAGAAGAGGAGGAGAAGGAAGGGGAGGAGGAGGAAGAGGGAGAAGAGGAGGAGGAAGGGGAGGAGGAAGGGGGGAGGAGGAGGAGGAAAGGGAGAAGAGGAGGAGGAGGAAGGGGAGGAGGAGGAAAGGGGAGGAGGAGAGGGAAATGAGGAGGAGGAGGAAGGGGGGAGGAAGAGGAAGGGGGAGGAGGAGGAGGAGAGGGAGAAGAGGAGGAGGAAGGGGGAGGAGGAGGAAGAGGGGAGGAGGAGGAGAGGGAGAAGAGGAGAAGGAGGAAGGGGGAGGAGGAGAGGGAGATGAGGAAGAGGAAGGGCGAAGGAGGAGGAAGAGGACAAGGAGGGAGAGAAGGAGGAGGAGAGAGGGGGAAGGGGAGGGGAGGAGGGAGGAAAAGGAGAAGGGAGGAGGGCGAGGGGCACAGAGAGCAGTGTGCCATATGGAGAGACAGAGATACCTAGGGAGGAGATGGCCCTGAGGCAGTGGAGGCTGGGATGGGGCGATGCACCTGCTAGCCAAGGCATGTCAAGCAGCGCCAGCCACTACCAGGAGCTGGAAGAGGCGAGGGCAGAATTTTCCTACAGGCTTCAGAGGGATTGTGCCAACCCCTTGGTTTTTGGACTTCTAGTCTCCAGAAATACGAGAGAATACACTTCTGTTGTTGTAGGCCAGCTGGTTTGTGGCACTGCTTCAGCGGCCCTAGGAAGCCAACGTGGCAGGGGCAAGGTAATAATTTATCGGGATTTTTCTGATCAGTCTGCTGGAACAGGAGCGTCTGCTCACGACTTAGAAGCCCGCCAGCCTGAGGCATCTGACCACTACTTCCCGGCACAGCAGGTGCTCCCGGGCCGGTTCTTCACAGACTGTCTACTCTTGGCTCTTCCAAGGAGAAAGATCAGCAAGAGGGAGCGCTTCCTCCTCTGACTGCATCATTTCAGAATTAACAAACTGGAGAAGCTGTATGGCGTGTGCATTTGTTCTTTTCAGTTCTGGGTTTGCTGCTGTGGGCTCCCAGCAAGCTGTGACAGAGCCCAATGCACGCAATCTCAGTTACCTGTGATTTTCATATTATTCCAACTATCTTGAATACTAATTTTGGGGATTGGGAATTGTCTAGCTGTCTGGATTGCAAACGTGTGCCTGGCATTAGAAGGTAGAAATAATGTGGATTTCCTTAACAACAACAACAACAACAACAACAACAACAACAACAACAACAACAACACATAGCCTTGAAACTGGCTGCTTCTTCTAACAGTTTGTATTTCTATCATTATTTAAGCTATTTCCTGTGACAAAAATTACCTGATAACCTCTCACATCCTTTGGCTCACTGCTATGACTACTGTTTTGTGTAAATTGTAAATAGGCCTCTCAACTAAATATAAAAATGCTCTTCTGAAGCCGGGCGTAGTGGTGCATGCTTGTAATCCCAGCGTTTGGGGGGCTGAGACAGGAGGATAGCACAGGTTCGAAGCCAGCCTCAGCTACTTAGTGAGGCTCTCAGCAACTTAGTGAGACCCTGTTTCCAAATAAAATATTTAAAAAAACAGTTCTGGGAGTATAGCCCGGAAGTAGAACGCTTCTGGGTTCTACCCTCGGTACCACCAAAAAAAAAAAAAAAAAAAAATGCTGTCTGACTCATTATTTTAGCATTATTAATGTTCCCAGAGTCCTACCAGTGTCAGAGTAATAATCATTCTGTTTGAGTAGAAAACAGAACTTTAGAAAATCTTAAATTTAGAAATGGCATAAATCCATTTTCAGCCGGCGTGCTGGCGCATGCTTGTAATCCCCGCGCTTGGGAGGCGGAGACAGGAGGATCACTGGCTTAAGAGACCCTGTTTCCAAATAAAAATATAAATAGGTCTGGAAGTGTAGCCCGGATGTAGAAGGCCCCTGGGTTCCATCCCCAGTACCACAAATAAATAAATAAATAAATCCATTTTCAGTTAGAATTAAGTAAGTTATATCAGAATTCTTAATGTAAATAGTGTACATTCTTGATTTCTTAAACCACATTAGTAGATATATGTATATATAGATATTTAAATATATATATAAGCTATATATACATATATTATATATATCCTTATATATAAAGCTATTTTAAAGCAGAAGTGGTGGCACACACCTATGATCTCAACACTTAGCAGGCTGAGACAGGAAGGTCGCAGGTTCAGAGACAGCCTTGGCAACTTAGTGAGACTCTTAGAAACCTACAAAAATCCTGTTCAAAAAAAACAAAACAACAAAAGTAAAAAGGGCTGGAGTGTAGCTTGGAGGTTAGATCCCTAGTAACACACACACACACACAAAAAAAAAAAAAAAAAAAAAAAACAGGGCAGGCAAGGTGGCACATGCTTGTAATCCCAGCACTTGGGAGGCTGAGACAGGGGGATTGCACAGGTTCAAAGCCAGCCTCAGCTACTTAGGCTCTCAGCAACTTAGTGAGACCCTGTTTCCAAATAAAATATAAAAAATAGGTCTGGGAATATAGCTCGGAGGTAGAAAAGCGCCTGGGTGTCACCCCCAGTACCACACACACACACACACACACACACACACACACACAAAACACACATATATGTGTACTTTCAACATATGAGTGCTAGTATTCCAAACAACCTTCTTGCTTTGTATCCTATCTTGACATCATTTGTCTAAGTTGGTACCTATGAAGCTGGTTTTAACATTTTATTTTTTTATTTTGGTACTACTGGGGGTGGAACCCAGAGGCTTTCTACCTCCAGGCTATACTCCCAGACCTATTTTATATTTTATTTGGAAACTGGGTCTCACTAAGTTGCTGAGGCTGGCTTTGAATCTATGATCCTCCTGTCTCAGCCTCCCAAGTACTGTGATTACAAGCATACACCACCATGCCTGGCTAATCCCAGTACTTGGGAGGCTGAGGCAGGAGGATTGCAGGTTGGAGGACAGTCTAGCAAGTAGTAAAATTTGTATCAACCTAGTAAGACTCTGTTTCCAAGTAAATATAAAATAGGACTGGGGTGTAGCTCAGAGGTAGAATGACCATGGGCTCAATTCCCAGTGACACACACACGCGCACACGCGCGCACACACACACACACACACACACACACACACACACACATACATATACTGGGGAAGGAACCCAAGGACAAGGACATTCTACTTCTGAACTACACTCCAAACCCTATTTTTTATTTTTATTTTCTGTTTTGTTTAGTTTTGTGGTGCTGGGGATGGAACCCAGGGGCTTTCTACCTTCATGCTACACTCCCATTTCTATTTTATATTTTATTTGAAACAGGGTCTCACTAATTTGCTGAGAGCCTTACTAAGTAGCTGAGGCTGGCTTGAACCTGCAAGATCCTCCTGTCTCAGCCTCCCAAGTACTGGGATTACAAGCGATCACCACCACGCCTGGCTTTATTCTTTAGTTTTTAAACAGGGTCTCACTCAGTTGCAGAGGACCTCACTAAGTAGCTGAGGCTGGCTGCAAACCTGTGATCTCACTAAGTTGTGGAGGGCCTCACTAAGTAGCTGAGGCTGGTTGCAAACCTGCGATCCTTCCTGTCTCAGCCTCCCAAGTACTGGGATTACAAGCATGTGCCACCTCACCCGGCTAAAATATATTTTCTTATATCAATAAGATTTTTCACATGAATTGAAATATTTGTCTCTTCTCTGCATTGATTTTGCAATCAAAAAATGAAGAGACAAAATATTTCATCTTTCAGTTGTGGAAGTTTTGAGAAATGTTGACTTTTGACATAGAATTTCTTTTTTTTTTTTTTTCGGATCTGGGGATTGAACTCAGAGGCATTCTACCTCCAAGCTACACCACCAGCCCTATTTTTTTATTTTTTATTTTGAGGCAGGGTCTCACTAAATTGCAGAGGGCCTCACTAAGTACCTGACGCTGGCCATGAACCTGCGATCCTCCTGTCTCAGCCTTCCAAATATTGGGGTTGCAAGCATGTGCCATCATACCCTGCTCGACAGAGGAATTCTAAAGTTATAATTGCCTACTATCTCAGTGGTTACAAAATTCTATCTCAAAAATACCATCTAGGAAGTCAGGTGTATTGGAGCACGCTTATAATTCCAACGTTTGGGAGGCTGAGACAGGAGGATCCGTGTTCACAGACAGCCTCAGCTACTTCAATGAGGCCCTTTGCAATTCTGTGAGACCTTGTTTCAAAATAAAGATTAAAAAATAGGGCTGGGAACAGGGCATGGTGGTGCGCACTTGTAATCCCAGTACTTGGGAGTCTGAGACAGGAGGATTGTGTAAGTTCAAAACCAGCCTCAGCTACTTAGTGAGGCTCTCAGCAACATAGTGAGACCCTGTTTCCAAATAAAATATAAAATAGGTCTGGAAGTGTAGCCCAGAGGTAGAAGGTCCCTGGGTTCCATCCCCGGTACTCCCCCCCCCCCAACACACAATAAATAAATAAATAAATAAATAAATAAATAAATAGAAAAAAAAGCCATCTGGGAATCATTGAGTATTCTGGAATAATTTTTTTTTAATAAAATACTTGGAATTGAACCCAGAGTAGAGGTGTTCTACTCTTGCTACTTATGTTGAGAAAAGGTCTTGGATAGGCACCTAGATTGACCTCAAACTTGTGATCCTCTAGCCTCAGACTCCAAAGTAACTGGGATTACTGGTGTGCACCACCAAGCCCAGCTGGGATAGACCTTGATAGTTTTTCTAAGAAGCTACCAGAGGATGCTCTTGCTGCTTGTTTAAACATCACTGGTAACAGTAATAGTGTATTTAACTCTATACTTTTTGGAAACATAAGTATTTTTATTGGGAATCTCATTTTATGTGGTATGAAACATGACCCAGATATCAGCTAATCAGAATCTGCACAAGAAGCTGCGTGGGGACTTCAGATGGTATTGTCTATGGGTTCTAAAAGCTGGAGTCTTCTTTTCTGGTTCATCTAGCATGAAAACAGAAAAGTCAATGAGATAAAATGAGGTCCATATTTAAAAAAATCTCAACAGAAGCCAGGCGTGTTGGCCCACGTTCGTAATCCTATCATTTGGGAGGCTGAGACAGGAGGATCGCGCAGGTTCAAAGCCAGGAGCGCGCACTGGCTTAAGAGACCCTGTTTCCAAATAAAAATATAAAAATATGTCTGGGAGTGTAGCCCGGAGGTAGAAGGGCTTCCAGGAACCCCAGTACCACAAAAAAAAAAATTATATATATAATATAGGAATTGTGAATTTCCAAGGTCCCAGTTAATGTAGGGCATTATTTCCTTACAAGATGTACAAACTAACACCATCAGTGGAGAAAAAGACATTGGATGGCTACTTTTCCACTTCTCAGATGAAAAGAATCAACTAGTACATTTTGTTCAATGCCATCTAGTTATTAAATTCAGAACCTACATTTTCCCTTTTCTCATCCTGTAATTCATTCAGTTTTGTTCATTTTGATACCTGTGTATACCCCTGGCTTAGTCAAGTGAACAAGGCTGATAGCAACTCCATAAATTGTGATTATTAATGTATATAAAATGTGCAAAATGTCTTTGTAATATATTTTGTATGTGAATATACATTGGGAGAAAGTACTGGAAAATCCCAGAGTAATGCACACATGATAACTCATGTATACATATATAACGCTTAAAGATATATGTATATATTTTTATTATATTTTGATATGGTATCAGAATTGAACCCAGGGGCATTCTACCTCTGAGCTACATTCCCAGATGTATTTTGTTTTATTTGGAAACAGGAAGGGTCTCACTAACTTGCTGAGAGCCTCACGAAGTAGCTGAGGTTGGCTTCGAACCTGAGCGATCCTCCTGTCTCAGCCTCCCAAATAATTGGGATTACAAGTATGTGCCACCATGCCTGGCTTCTCTATTCTTAAAATTTGGAAAAATGACTTTTTCAACGTAAAATAAGCTGGTATCCTTTTGAAATATTGGAAGATGGGCACATCATATTGGGAGGAAAATATTTGAAAGTGTCATTACGTGGTTAAGTCTGGCTTGTGTTTAAGACTGAAATTTATATACATCTAATTTAAAAGCTTCATAAAATGTCCCTAATGTCATTAATTAGACAATGTTTAGTACTAAAAATTCCTTAAGTCCTCAGTAATCTTTAGTACAGATTTACAAATAACGTCTTGGAGCTTAACTGTAGTGTTAATAATGTTTGCATGTATGTTGTTACTAGTATGATCAAGATTAAAATAAATCTCCAAACAATTATATACAAAAAAAGAAAAAAAAAACACTTTTATTTTCCACAAGGAAGAGCAATAGGAAAATTAAATCGTTTCCCACATAGTTTTCTTAAAACAGAGCCTACAAGGACATATTCAGCACCAAATAAAAAAAAGAAATTACAAACAGCCATAGAATATAATCTATAAAGCAAACATTTAATATTGCACTTTGTTTTGCTAACATTTTGGATTTTACTTTTCCTAATTGAAAAATCAGGAATCTATCTCAAATGCTGGAATACAACTGCGAACCTCACATCTTGTGTTAGAAATTGACCAATATTTGGAAAAAAGTAATGCCTCTAAATAAGAGTAAAGAAATACTTTAATGGAAAATATAAAACTTTATTTGATAAAGTTTTATAAACTTAAATTTCATCACATATTATGACCCAGTGCCAATTATCAGAATATTGGTCATTCTCACTTCATGTGTTATCTGTAAGAGTATATGGTAGTAAGTATTCCAATGCTATGCATACCAACAATTGTTCCCTAGTCAGTTAGACGTAAGAAGAGAGGAAAAAAAAAAGGGATTTTCTGACAACCCCCCAAATGAAAATAAAACCACCAAATGCCCTTTATGCCAAATATTCCATCAGCTTTTCTTCTGAGGGGGACATTCACAAAATGATTTTTAACAACAATAAAAAAATATTTCACCCCCATTTCCTTATTATCTAGTATTAGTTTGCTACGGGAGCCCAAACCCTTTAACAGAATCACTTAAAACGCGATTCATTTTTACACTGGGCTTTCTTCACCCTGTCAGCATTATTTCAAACATGAATTGTCTTCCATGTTTTCTTAAAGGCCACTTATGGAAAAGCCTATTTATTTTATATGAAGCTTTAAGACAGTATTTAACCAGGTCAAGCACCAAGCCAGAGTTACTATTTTCAGCCACTTTATTAAACTGTGGGGTTAAATGGCAAGATAGATATAACACCCATATCACACATATGTTGCAACATCAGAGATGCTGATTTTTATTAAAAATATTAAGAGCTGATTCCTTCTTAAAAAAAAAAAAATCAGTATACCTATCAGTACATCGGAAAATACAGTTTTAAATGTTACCATGAATGCTGGTATATTTGTTGTGACCCATCTGAAAATCATCTTAAAAAAAATTTACTGATGTGATTGCTTTTATCTTTATATACTTAAAATGAGTGACTTCTCATAGTAAATTGTTCTTTAGATAAATGGAAAAATAATTTTCATTAAAAAAACAACCCACCCCTATAAAACAGTTATAATCCCAGCAAACATTCAAGTGATTAACACTGTGGAAGTTATTTGCTTTTGGAATAAACTGGGGTTTTCATACTCTGTCAAACTTGGGCAGGTTTCACAACCTTAATGTACACAGTCCTGCTTAATCTTTATCAGCAAAAATGATTTCCAACATATGTGTTTTGGAGGTAATTAAGTAACTCTGTATAAAAATAAATGCACTTTCCCCTCCTTTCCTCAGTGACTGGAAAACTTCTATTACTTTTAAAATAATAATAAAAATAATTTTTAAGAGCAACAGCCCTTAACTCTTCGCAGGTGCCTGCCATACTGCCTTTATCCCATTCTTAGCTCTGCTCGTTTCTTCTCGTATTCAATGATAAAAAGGGGATGTGGGTGGGTTATCACTTTTGTGTATGTCCCGTTTCCAAATTTCCCTCTCCAAAAAGCCAACCAAATAAACAAAAACAACAACAAAAAATAACAGTGCAACAAAACACAAATAGCATTCCAACAGTTTGGCAAGTGATGCGTTCACCTGAGATTAAGTGATTTTAGGCAGTCAGTAACAAAATGTTGCTTTGCTGTAATAGTAGAAAGGCAACAAATTCTCAAAAGAAACCAAGAAGGTATACAATCTTGACAAGGTCTCTATTAGCTTCCTCCTCCCATCTCTCCCCCCCTCACATATCTGTTGCGTTATCTACTACAGTAGGCTGCAAAACATACAGCAAAAAGGATTGGCTTGAAGGCATTTGATG
Source organism: Muscardinus avellanarius (assembly GCF_963383645.1). Lineage (NCBI taxonomy): Eukaryota > Metazoa > Chordata > Mammalia > Rodentia > Gliridae > Muscardinus > Muscardinus avellanarius. Next base: position 77,522,641 of record NC_137786.1, read on the forward strand.
TTTGTAAATAAATCCACAATAGGATCCAAGCTGAAGAGGTGATAAATGGTCAGCCTAGTAGGACAATTCTGAGCGTGTGCATACGCAGGTAAAGTCCAGGCTATATTAAATAAAAAAAAAATGTCAGTGCGTTTTTTTCATGTTAAAGTTTTTTCAAAGCTTTCTTTTGTTCCTTGTTGTGCTGATCACAAGCAAGTTTTAAAAGAGTATCAAGAGTCTGGCTTAAATGGAAAAAAAAAAAGCTGTAGTGATATCGAACCGCACAATGTAAGCATTGAGCATGTGCAAATTTTCAAAATCAAAAGAAGGAAATCATCCCTCTTTACAACATGGTGTCTTGACACGTATGACCATAGGCTAAGAAGACTGCTCTTAGTATGTGCCAGTTTTAAAAGAGAAAGCTTAGATCTTCAAGCATATTGGAGCAGTCCCAGAATGTTGTTGTAGGCTTCTAAAGCATGATCACTGCTTGTCTCATGTATTTGCCATTTTTCTGGGCAAAAGCAATTCCACTTCCTCTGAAAACGTGTCTCCAAGATACTTCTCTGTCCTCAGCCGGAAGAGACACAGTTCGGAACCCATATCAACTTGATTCATCCAAGTGTTCCTTCAACGAGAGGGGCAGGATGGTCTATCATCTGACGACTGATCAGGATTTGGATCAATCTAGAAAAAAATAAGAAAAATTTTAGTCTTAATGAGGTCTACGAAGAATGCATCAAATAACAGATTTTTGAGTACTGTCAAGGACTGTAATCAAGAAAGGCCACATACAGTTCACTAGCAAATTCTGCCTCATTCCCTTTTCATATCTGAAATACAACATTGGGATGGAAGGGTGCTGGTATTCTCTATACACTTAAGGGTATTTCTGTTGCTTTTCAGGTACAAAGCAAAAGGATACAAAAAGGCAAATTGTTGGATTTATTTCTTTCACTAAAAGATCAAGACCCATCCAACTTGCTTTTTGTTGTTGTTGTTGTTGTTGTTGTTGTTGTTGTGTGTGTGTGTGGTACTGGGGATGGAAGCCAGGGGATGGAACCCGAGCTACACCCCCAGCCCTATTTTTTATTCCTTATTTTAAAACAAGGTCTCACTGAGTTGCAAAGGGCCTCACATAAGTAGTAGCCAAGGCTGTCTGCCAACCATGATCTTTCTGTCTCAGCCTCCCAACCAAATGCTGGGATTACACATGTGTGTCAACACGCCTGGCCATGCACTTGCATTTAAATGAGACAACTCAAAGCACCTCAGAAGCTTTAGGTGAAATTCACTTCTGAAGGAAAAAAATGCCAAATAACTCTTAGTTAAATCACACCCTGAGCCAATGTTAGAATCTTCAAAGTTTTAAGTTTATTTTGAAAGGAGGCAGAATTTTATGACAAATTAGTAAAAAATGAATTCTAACTAGATTTCCAATCTTTAAAAATGCTTCCCGACAGCCAGGAATCCTCAAATCAAGCCAGAATGTCAGACTTAATAAACAAGACAGAAATGTCAGAATAAAAATGTAGTAGAACACATTTTTTTTTTTTTTTTTTTTTTTGCAGCACTGGGGATTGAACCCAAGGACATTCTACCTCTGAGCTATACCTCCAGCCCTATTTTTATTTTAACTTATTTTTATTTTGGTTGATGAGTGTCACTACTTGCTGAGGCTGTCATGAAACTGGCGATTCTCCTATCTCAGCCTCCCAAGTACTGGGATTACATCTAGTAATGCCCCATCACATCTGGCTTTGAATACAATTTGAACAAGTGGCAGAATAGTTTTTAGCATCTAAAGAAATTTTTATGAACTGGAATAACAGGACAAAGTAGGCCTAGTCACAGAGTTGGAAGAACCAATCCTGAATATCCTATAATCACTGAAGAGGATCACATGTTATCACAATTAAAGAAAAACTGACTTTCCCAATTACGGTGTTAAGGACAAAGGGGACAATATGATTAAGAGTAAAAGCAATCTTATCATCATGTGTACTTTAAGATTATGAAGTATTATAATATTTAATTGTAAAACGTTCTTGTGAACTACAATAACCAAAAGAAGTGAATTCTCACTATTCATATTATTATTTTGGTCAACTTCAAAGGTCCTCAAAATGTGAACTGCAGTTTCTGGTCACTTTGAAAAATCCTAAATTGTGGTTGTTTTCTTCCACCTCCTTGCCTTTACTTAGGGTTCTTCCTGCCTGAGTTGTTCTACTTTTGGGGGATTACTTATTTGTTAAGATTCACCTTAACAGTCGCCTTTGCGGAGATGCCTCTCTGATCCTTAACAATAAGTTAGTCCTCAAATGAGTTGTGTACTCTTAACATTGCTAGTAAGTTTATCTCACCAGTCTATGAGCTTCTCCCAAGTATAAGGCTTATTTAACACACAAGTGCATCGTGGCCATCATCATGAGACAAATAGTGTATCAGTATAGAATGCTATTTAAAAAGTTATTATGGAATATACTATTTCTCCTATAATTAAAAATGCTAAAATATGCAAAAATTATCTGGGTACGGTGGCACACACTTATAATCCCAGTACTTGGGAGGCTAAGATAGGAGGTTCACAGCCAGGCTTAGCAACTTGTGAGGCCCTCCACAACTTAGTGAGACCCTATTCCAAAATAAAGAATAAAAAATAGGGCTGGGGTGTAGCTCGGAGGTAAAATGCCACTACGTTCAATCTCTAGTACCACACACACACACACACACACACACACAAAAAAAAAAAAACCCAGCAAGAATTAAATTATAAAAAGATCATGAGTTAAGATAAATTCTAGCTATTTAATCAATTCCTAAAAAATGCTACTTTGTCTACTAATGCTTGAATATAAAAAAATTATTCCTTAAAAAACACAAATGATTCAACATGAGATTAGGTTATCTATTTCTCCAGTAAAATGTGAACGGTCTTACTTCTGTGTCAAACTTGGTTAACTGCTGTTCTAAGTTATTTGTTCTTTTATTACAGTAATCAAGACCTAGCTGCTTTAAAAAAAAAGTCTGCACTGCTGTTTTCCAGAGATCTAGACTACTTCATATTTGAGCTGGTGCTTACCTCTGAATAAAGAGGTGGAGGCAGGAACCGAAACTCTTGGATATATGCGAATAGTGGTCCTTGAAGTGCCCTCTCAAAGTCGTCACAAGCACTTACTGGGGCAAGATTGTTCCGCCGTTGTTCCTCTGTTACCACTTCTGCATAACTGGGTGGTGCTGAAGGAAAAAGATACACGCAATTCGAACAACATGTTCTTATGCATGTCAAGATACACAGAATAGTAGGTATTAAAAAGGAAGTCAAGGTAAAATAGTAATTATTTGGTAATTAAAGCTAGGGAGACATACAATCTAAATTTAACATTGGGGGTACATCTACTCTCTTTAGAGAAAGATAAATATTTATCTAGGGTCATAAAATATCAAAAGCAAAATAAGATTCTTAATACTTTTACTACTACTACTGACTTAACTTTAAATACATATTATAAAATTACCTTCAGGTCTTTCAGGAAGGGATAAGCCAAGCCAATTCATATTCATGCTACACTGACTGCTTACACTGGAGGTTCTGCTACCAAATGGATGCAAAGGAATGGTACCGATGACAAGTGGCAGATTAAGAAATAAATCCATAGCTCCAGGAATATCCACATATACCTAAACAATGAAATGAGATTCTAGGTTTAGAATGCCATATATGATTTTCTTAAAAAAAAAAAAAACAAAAACAAACCTGATTTCAGTAATAGTTGAGGTCCCCATTTATTTCTTTTTTTCTTTTTTTTTGTGGTACTGGGGATGGAACCTAGGGGCCTTCTACCTCCAGGCTACACTCCCAGACCTATATATTTTCATTTGGAAACAAGGTCTCTTAAGCCAGCTGAGGCTGCCTTTGAACCTGCGTGATCCTCCTGTCTCAGCCTCCCAAGCGCGGGGATTACAAGCCCGGCTTATTTCATTTTTTTAACTTATATAAATTAAAAGTTTCTCTTTCATGTATAAAATTGTATACTATACTTATATATGAGGTAAAATTAGCAGTTACAATTCAAACTATGTAAAAATTCAAATGCATTTGTACATTTCGCTACATAGCGAATATGCACGTCAAATCCTGGATTTAAGACAAAATTATATCCCTATAACTTTAAGACTGAAAAAGCCCTTTTAAAATCTATACTCACCATTAGTGAATACTCCACACGGATTATACTACAGTCGAGGATGGAGGGCGAGACTGGTGGAATTTTCAGCAACTTGCCGTTCCACGTCTCTGTCTTTCCAGAGGATAAGGATTCCCCACGCAAGTTAGCCACAAGCTGTTTAACTTCCTTCATTTTCCCTTTGGCATAGAAGGCCTGTGTTTGGTAAATGGCTGCCTTTGGCACCACCATTCGGGAAGAGCAGTTCTCAATCTCAGCAAAAATCTGAATTGATTCACCTAAAGAGGAGAAAATTGTATTTATTGTTAAAAAAAAAAAAAATGTAGAGTTAAAAAAATTTTTTGTCACTACTGGAGACTGAACCCAGAGAAGCTATACCCAAGCCCTTTCCATTTTTTTTTATTGAGACAGGGTCTCCCTAAGTTGTAGAGGCTAGCCTTGAACTTAAAATTCTCCCGTCTCAACCTTCTAAGCACTGAGATTACAGGCATGCACTATAGCATCCAGATTAATGCAGATTCTTAAAGTTAAAAAGTTTAACTAACAAGAATGAAAAACTGGCCTGGAATTAAATAACTTCTTTAGAGTCATAAAATGAACTACTCAAGCTGGGCGTGGTGGCGCACGCTTGTAATCCCAGCATTTGGGAGGCTGACACCGAAGGATCGCGGTTCGCGGACAACCTCATCTACTTAGTGAGGCCCTTCGCAACTCAGTGTGACCCGGTTTCAAAATAAAGAATAAAAAATTGGGCAGAGGTTGTTGCTCGGAGGTCAAATGCCTCTGGGTTCCATCCCAGACCCGCAAAAAAAAAAAAAAAAAAAAAAAAAAAAAAAATCAACTACTCATTTACAGTAGCTATAAGAAAAAGGAAACAATCAAATTTGTGAAAAGAAACTATATACTAGATGAGAATTTAGTATGTTATTTTAAATTTATAAACCAAAGCTAAGTAAAGAACACGGTAAGTAAAGAACGCTTGCTTTTTGTGGAATCAACCTCACACATACCTGGGGTATAGCCCTTCCTTTCAATTTTGGCACTTAAGGATATTGGGCCTGAGGTACAGAACCAGCAACAGAGAGTCTTTTCTTTTGTGCCTGCTTGGGGTGACTGTAAGAAATCAATTTGAGAAAAAGAAAAATGTTAATGATGTCACTTTTACACACGTACCCAAATATACTGTTTTCTCTAACTACTGGTTTCTGATTTATACCATTTCCTTTGTCTTTCAATAAATTTCTATCTAATTCAAAGAAAAAAGGGCCAAGGCTTAAGACCCTACCTCATTATCATAGTTTTGGCCTACCTGCTTATATACACAGTAATTAAAAACTAACCAACCAAACAAAAAAACCCTTTCCAAATTCCATTTAAACTACCTTAAGGAAAGGCAGCATAGAAAGTAACCTGGTTATAATCCCAAATGTTAACATCTTTGTTTGAGAATGTAAAAATCATGTTATAAAGTAAAATTGCTCATTTTTTAGGTTAATTCGTAATTTAAAGATGTTACCATTTGTTAAAACCAAATCGTTTTTTGAAATCAAATTTGAATTTTATAAATGCAATAAAATAACTCATTAAAAAAAGTAATTATGTTTTTTTCAAGAAAGTAATAATTTCCCCATCATTTTAACAACTATCCCTAATTGGAATAATGTAATGCAGTACAAATTTCAGATTGTGATTATTTCCAAGTAAGTGATACTGTCTTACAATAAATAACATTACTGTTCCTCTGCCACTAAAATCATCCAGGGAACAGATCTAATTCTTTTGGTTATTATTATTATTGTCTTCTGAATAGGGTTGTCATACCACATATTGCTCTTACTTTTAAATTTATTTAAAGTTATGATGATGTAAAAAGGAGCATATTCTTTATTAACTTGTGAGCTCTTGATTGTAGTAAAAAATGTTTATTAAATTTTAAAATAAATTATTTTAAAATTATGAAGATTGCATCATTGAGGTAATTATTTAGTTTTTATATGCCAAATATGAAGAATGAAGAATCCAGTCCATTCTTACCAGTAATGAAGGAGTGTTGATATCTATATGCTCAAAGACTGTAAATTCCTTCTTTAATTTTACTGGTAGAAGCCAAGGCCTGTGCAATTCGGCTTTCACCCAATAGCGCACACTGCCATGTCGGCCTTCGAATGAGGTAGCAAGCGGTCTGTGCAGAATATAAAGGTGAATATATTAATCTTATACACCTCTTTCAAAGAATTAGATAGTAGGTCAGGATAGAAGTGTTAACAATATTGTACTGTTTATGTACCGACAAGGTATAAAATAGTATCATTTAAAAATTTTTCCAAAGGGATAAGTCGCTGGGGAAAAAAACTTGAATTTCCAAATAACAATAAATAATAAATGTTATAATTTTTTTTTGCTTTAAAAAGCCAGAAGAATACAATTCCTTTAAACTAAGAAGGAGCTACTTTTAATGCTAGTGGCAAAATTATCAAGTATAAAGAACAATTCTTGAAAAGTTCAAGAATTTAAAAACAAATTTAAGAATGGCTTAACTATTTCTATTGAGAAATTCTAGACACCAGTTAAATATTCAGACCAAATTCCCTATTGTGCTTCATTTCTCATTAACTAGGAATTATTACCTCTTTTTATAGCAATTAATTGAGGTCTAGAGAAGGCCTAGAATAGTACTTATAGTTTCAAAAATTTCACATTTCATTTAGTCCACTAAGATTCTGAAAAACTGCTTTTACACTGCATATTCTAATTCTCTGTTTTCTAACTTTACTTTCTAAAAAAATTTTTGAAAATACTTATATAATTAGAATTGGAACTGTTTTTGAACTGTCAGATTTTCATTACTTATAAAAGGCTTTAAGTAACTATCTTTTTGATAATTAGAAAAATACCCAATGTTCAGTTATAAGATAGAGTACTAGCTTAGATTGGTAGAAGCACTGTTGCTTTACAAGTAATTTTTTACATGTTAGACTTCCACATTAACTTATATAGGAGAAAAGTAAAATGCAGTACTTCTATATTTTACACTTAATGCTTGCCTTCAAGAGTTCACATTAAATGACTCTGGCTTATAATTAAAATTCAATACTCTGACAAAATACACTTTATGAACTCTGTATACCTAAATACTAGAATTAACAAAGAATTACATATATTTGGCACAGAGTAAATGCTTATATAATCTAAACTTATTCTCCAGAACAATCAGTATAAGTGCCAGTTTGCAAGTTTTATTATCTGTTAAAAGGTGTTAAGAAAATAGAGTTTGTATAATCTCTCTCAACAATATGGTATGAGTTAAAAAATAGTAGATTCCAAGCTTTACAGTAAGGTTCCCTAATGGATGCTTCCTTTTAAGTCCAGGTAAAAGCATCTTATGTGACCTTCCTACTAGCTCTTTGCATAGAAGCTATGAATTCATATCTAAACAATATCACTTCAGCTGGGCATGGCGGCTCACACTTTTAATCCCAGTATTCAGGAAGCAAAAGCAGGAGGATTGCAGTTTCCTGGCCAGCCTCAGCTACTTAGTGAAGGCCTCTGCAACTTAATGAGACCCTGTTTCAAAACAAAGAATAAAAAATATGGTTGGGGATTGGTAGAACGCCCCTGGGTTCGAACCTTAGTACTGCAAGAAAAATTGGGGACAGAATCCTAATAATTGAGTTTACTTTCTATAATTTTGCCACATTAGATTAAAAAATAGCTTCTTGTTTAATATATTGTTTTCCTCTAGCAAGTTTCTATAATGAAAAGGGTTTTTTTAAACTAGAATATTTAAATTAAGAACCTTTCATTTTAAGACTGGTTTTGACAATGGATATTTATGAAGAATGCCAATTACTTAGAAATACTTACGTCTGTGGAAGCTCGAAGCTAAATGCATATTCATGCCTTCCTGAATGAATAGTGTTGAAGCCCTCTTCGGAATTATCATCATCTAAAACAAAGAGAAAAAGAAACAAAAAAATTGTCATTAAATGTTTACATAACTCAGGGTGGCATGACTTTAAAGCCGCTAATACAATACTTGAGGCCACAGCTTCAGAGGCTTATGAGATCCAAATTCTAACCTCACTTCCTCTGGATAAAATAAAAACTCTAAGTATTCATCTGCCTTATAAAGAGGAGGTAATAATTATACCTTAAAGGCATTTTAAAAATGAAAATTGACCTACACGTTAAAACATCCTTGTCTAATATTATATGTACTCAACGAAAGATTCAAGTCTCAATCATACTCTATCTTTGTTCCTGTTTATTTAAAAAAATCATTATCAAGACCATAATGTGCTGGGTATGGTGGTGTGCGCCTATAATCGCAGTACTTGAAAGGCTGAGATACAAGGCAGCTTACCAAGACTCTCAGCAACCTACTCTCCTGCACCTCCCTCAAACCCCGTAATATATAAAATGAAAACTGTCCATGTACAAATCAGTGTGGTGGGAATAAAATTGACATTATTGAGTGGAATAAACATGTTGCAATTCCAAAACTACTAGAAAACTTTGTCGAAAATGTTGGACGAATAGTAGGGTGTGTTCACACACATGTGTAATCCCAGCATTCAGAGGCTGAGAAAGGAGGATATGGGTTCGAGGACAACCTCAGCTACTTAGTGAGGCCCTCTGCAACTCAGTGAGACCCTGTTTCAAAATAAAGAATAAAAAACAGGGCTGAAGGTGTAGCTTAGAGGTAGAATGCCCCTGGGTTCCTTCTCCAGGGCTGGGGGAAAAAAATCTAATAATAAAAATGAAGTGACTTTAATGTCAGTTTCATAGCTAAATATAATTTACTGCCCTAGTATGATCACAACATCCAATCTAAGCAATAGCCCACATCTGTATTTATACAAAGTATTATTTTACTTAATTACAAAGGACAGAATTTGGAAGGTGCTTGCTTACAAGGAAACAGTATTGTTCAACAGCCTTGAAAATGAAATATAATTAGGTAGTCCCGAATTGGTAGGAAAAAGGCAAGACCTTTCATTTTATAAACTTTTCTAGGGTGGAGGGGGTGTCAAATGCTTTATTTTTTGGAAAGAAATGTGTTACCAAAAATCTAGGAGAGGAACTGGGTTACTCACTTAGCTTTCTGACTAGGTAATATAATTACACAGATGTCCGATTTGGCTTTCTGGGTGGAGAGGCCCTTATAATTAGCCCCCAGAATGAGAAAAACTCATGATTTAACTTTCCCCATCAAAGTCCTGAATAGACACACACACCAAGATGCTTTCCCCTCATCAAAGGAGGGGGAAAATCATCTACACGTCGACACTTTCATCCCCAATCCTACTGAAGCCTATGTCTAAACACCATCTCCCTCGTCCCTGCACGAATTTCAGCACCCAAAAAACTATCCGGCGAGCAGGGGGCCCCGCGGGCTCCCCGCCTCCCCGCGGCTCCTTTTTGTGCCAGCTCAGCAGGCTCATTGAGCCGCCGCCGCCGCCGTGGTAAACAAGTGCCTGGCTGTCAATCAAGAACTAGACCGGAGCAGGAGAGGACCGGCCTAAACCGGCGCGAGCAGATCCCAGCCGGCCCGCCCGCCCGCTATACATCCGGCATACGTCGGCGCGCGCAGCCTATCCTGCTGGCGGGGGCGGGGCCTCGCGCGCGCTTCCGCTCCCCACGCCCCAGCCGGCGACCGGTTCGATCTGGCTCGGGCCACCCTGACACCTCGCAGCCCGGGCGAGGCGCGCCGGGGCGGGGGCGCGGGGAACAATGGGGACCGCGGGGAGACCCTCGTCGCGCCCAGGCCCCCGCAGGTCAAGTCGAGGCAGCCGGCCTGGCGACGGGGCAGGCTGGCAGACACGCTTTGTCTGAGCCCCGGAGGAGCCGCGCATCCCGCAGACGCCACCGGACTCCTGCACCTTGGGGAGGGGTCGCGCTGACCGTCCGCACCCAAGTTCCCTCTTCGTAGGGTTTTTAACCAAAGTTGCGCCCAGGGCCCTTGGGCACCCGTGAGGCCGGCAGGGGCTGCTGCCCTCCACGCTTTTGACACCGCAGGACGTTTCGTTTGGGGGTGCGGGCCGGGCGGGGGCGACGGGAGGACACCCGCGCGGGCGGGCGGGGGCGCGGCTCTGGAGGGACCTTTACCGGCGCACGCCGGTTCCAAGCCTCGCCCAGCGGCGCGAGCACACTCGCCCCCCCCCCCCCGCCCGCGCCCAATCCAATCAGCGCCTGGCATCGCCCTAGCAACAGGCTAACAAACCCGGCTCCGCCTATCGCCGGTTGCCGGGGCGGGGCCTTAGTTACCAGGCTAGTTTGAGAGCTCCCAGTTTTAAGTCATTGAAACTATTCCAGGCTGAGAGCTCGTCCAAGCATTGCAGGGGTTGAGGGGTATCTCGGGGGGTGGTGGGACCCGTGGTCTTTATACCATGAAGTCATTATGCAACTAATGAAACTGTCCCCACAACTCATTGTTCTACCCACCCCCTCACTGCAAGTCTCAACTCCTTAAAGAAAAACCTTTGTTTCTTCTCATCCATTTTTGAGAAAGCAGCAATATCCAGACAGGATCAAATCCAAACTCATGTATCAGCTTTTTAACAAATACCAGGACTGTCATTAGGCATTTGCATTTCCTGTCTGTAATAATGCCTGGGAAAATTGAGAAATCCTTTCAAGGATGCAAAGTATCTCTGTTAAATATGAAAATCCCCCAAACTGATTTTCATCTTAATATTTTGAAAATGATACATTTCAAGCTGTTAACTCAAAGCATCCTTCATTTCTCAAGTGCCTTAGTTCAATTAGCGCTTTCCCCAGGCTGTACACTTTTAATATTTAAAAAGGTAAAAACATGCCTCTTAATTCTTTCTGGAAAATCGTTATCATTTGAACTAAATACTGCATTAAAAAGAAGCACAAAAATTACATAACCAGTTTTAACATTATATTCTTCTTGGGCTAGGAATTAAGTCATCGCCACCACCTGACGCGTGTAACCAATCTGCTGAGAGTAGAACGAGCGCCCCTCCTCACCACCCCCCAGAACTGGTCCGAAACAGGATTGAACCGCTTCTAACAAAGGGTGGAAACTTAGAAAAACAAGCTTAGAGTCTCCTATATTTCCACAATGTAACCATTTAAACAATAGATTGGAAATCTCAGGACCCCTTCTCCCTTTGACAACCCTTTATCTCCCTCTTATAACCAAAAATTAAATTCAGTGTGCCCTATACTTTGCATTTCCATCTGACTGGCATAGGTTTCATTGAATACACGTTCCAAAGTTAGACATGATTCTCAGAAAAGAAAATTACTGACCCTGGATGGCTTCTAAAACCGACTTAATACCTACCACAATGATAGACAGTATGCTTTAAAATAAAGAATGCTTGGTGTAAATTTCTAAAGGAATTGGAAAGAATAGAGGAAAAACACGTGGGGTGTTGATACCATATGTCAAAATAAGCCACAGTAACCGTTTATCAAAGAATAATGATCAAGTGTTTAAAAGTCCTTTGCATGTTAATTATTAAAATGAAATACATCCATTAACCTTTAAAATGTTACTCCATTTCTCCACTGGAGCTCAGTTTTTAGATATGAGGTTGGAAAGTAAAAGGGGGAGGGCGATATTGGGCTGCAGATTTTTGCAATTCACTTGAAAATGTATTAATAAAATTATGGAGACGAATTCCAGCTGAATTTCTAAGTAAGGTGCAAATGGAGTCCAAGTGCGTATGGCACAGACCAAGCCGGTACAGAGGTAGCGGGCTAAGTGCAGTTTGCCGTCACTTTGCAGATGCCTGCATGCACCACGGCTGAGCACACGGTGAACGTCAAGGAGAATCCGAATCTTCCAACTTTGCTAACCTTTAGGAAATCGCTGTTATCGTGCCAGGAGTAGAACCACATCAAAAACGGAAAAGGTATTTCTGCAAAGAAAATCAGCATAATGACTTATATTAATGAAACTTACCTCTTTCGTGCCCAATTAAGATGTCTTTATGGTTGAAATATTCTACTTCTTCAGTGTAATTCTGTGTATAGGCAGTATTGGAGCCGGCGTTTCTAGATTCAGTCCAGCGTACTTTCGCATGTCCTCTTGCATGAATTTTAAGAGATTTTACTCTGATTTCCCCAGTAACTTCTAAATTCACCCTTCCTGAGACGGTATCCCCACTAGAATACACAGGGACATTGCTGTCATTAAGACAGTCAAAGCTTATTGTCAAACTCTTCACCTTTCCCAGCACCATGATTATAACAAAATCTATAAAAATATAATGTAAGACAAAAAAAAAGTCAAGATCGCATCTAAAATGTGATCTTCACTGAACACTGATCGATGACTTTGCCGTGCAAAAAGCTTGCAGGCAGGATCAGTGATTCCTTACAAATAGTTCATTGAGATTTCTTAAAAAGTCAGGGCAGCGGAGAGGCTGCAGCTCCGCGCTCCCGCTCGTCTCAGTGGTCTCCTTACAAAGACGGGCGGCTGGAGGCTGCCAGCTCACTTTAAGAGCAGCTTTGTGAAAAACAACCCCAGTGCGCAGGCGCACGCCGCCGCCTCCTGCGCGCCCCTCCCGGCTGCTCGCGGGTACAGTAGGTGCAGGACGAGGGGAGTAGGCACGGGCGCTGCCGGGAGGCCGAGCCTGACTTCTCTGCATCCTGGGCTCCTATTGGCAGGCAGGCTACCGTAAACCCTCGACGTGCACTCGGGAGCCTCTTACCGAGCACACTCTAATAGAAAGATAATGGGTGAGGGGGCGCCAGGCGACCGGGCGGGGTGGGGAGCTCTTCGCAAAGCCCAGTGAGGAGCCTCTGCTGAGCGCTAGCTCGGGCTGCGTGCGCGCTGCCGGCGCGGCGCGGCTGGGTTCTCCTAGCCGCCTGGATGGGAGGAGGAAAAAGTGATGTGCGAAGAGAGATGGGGGAAGGGGAGAAACCGGTTGGACAAGCGGCTGGTTGCTGAGCTTAAGCTAACGAATTTCAAAAAGAAAAACGTAATAAAAATCAGGCAAGAAATATTATTCATAGACAAGAGCATTCTTAGTTTGGATTTTTTAAAAACTGGTACTTTGTAGGCAGGGTGGAAATGAACTCAGTCAGCTGAAGCCAAAGGAAGCTTAAAAAGCCAGAACCCTCCAAGGAGCGAGGAAGAGAAGCAACTCTAATGTAGTCAAGTAGGCTTGGCTTCCCCTCTCCACTGTCTTCTCCATCTCTCCGACAGCACCCAACAACACACCAAGTTGTTTCCATGATGACACCGGGAGAAAGGCTCGACCACTTCCTCGAAGGAAGAGAAAGTCTTTTTTAAAGACACCACCTACAGCTAGATCTGGAACGTACGACATGATTACAACTCCTGTGTCCAGAGGAGAAAAAATAGACTTGGGCCCCAAAGAGTACCGCCTTAGAAGGGGCAGGATGACATCGTGGTTTAGCTGACATATTGTTTACAACGGGATGAGAAAGTCCTCGTTAGAAATTAGTGAAGCACTCATTTTAAAACAAGCTTGGTTTAATATGTAAATGAGCCTTTATTCTGTAAAGATTTATCTTTCATTTTTAGCTGAGAGCCTTGGACTTTCCAACATAGCAATTCCCATGCTACATCTTAAAGATAGTGTACATTTCTCTTTTTGTGGCAAATAACAAGTACCTTCTTCACATCACGCTAGGCCTCAGAGCTTAAGGACATTAGATTACTGGCAACCATCAGAACTGCTTATAAGAAAAATTTAGAAAAAAAGAATATATTTTGGAGTACATTATATACTAACATACAAACATACTTTGGAAGAGTTTTGGATGTCTATATTTAAACATTTTAGATGGTTTTTCTTTTGTGTAGTATATTTGGAAAGACTGAGCCGATGAGTCACGTAAACTAATTTCATTGGTCTTGCTGTTTTCTTTATTTCAAAATAAACTGAATTTTATTTAGTTGGATTTTAGTTGACAAGGCATTATCTTGGACTTACCAATATATATAAATATGCAAACAACAATTAGTGAGCAAGCCATTTAACTCAGATTGGTATGCTTAAAATTAGGAATTTGTATATTTGTTAGGTTTGCAGAAATAGTCTTTTTTCCCTCTTGGTTGACACCTGGTGGAAAATCTAGGTAAAGTACCTGGGACCTTGTGCTGGCTCTGATAACAGACACTACTTGTGTTGTTTCTCCCCCTAGTGGTAAAACAGTGAATTTGCTAAATTGTCACTTTTTTTTTAGCATTAAGGTCAAATAGTTAAGGCAGTCAAATAATATTGAGAAAGGAATAGAGTTAAAATAGAAATACAAAGTAAAAACATAAATTTGTGCCTAAAATTATTGAGGGCTAGTGGACAAAGGCTGAATTTTTAGTAAAAAAAAATTCCAAATAACCTTTTTTTGTGTGTGGTACTGGTGTTTGAACTCTTGGGTATTCTGAGCTACATCTCCAGCCCTGTTTTTTTTTTTTTTTTTTTTTTTTGAGGGTTTGGGGATGAAACCCAGAAGCATTCTACCTCTGAGCTACAACCCCTGCCCCCTTTTTTATTCTTTATTTTGTAACAGGGTCTCACGAAGTTGCAGAGGGCCTCACTAAGTAGTTGAGGCCAGTCTCAGCTTCTCAATAGGATTACAAGAATGCGCCACCACACCTGGCTCCTATTTTTTTTAAAAAACAGGATCTCACTACTTGCTGAGGCAGTCCTTGAACTGGCAACCCTCCTCTCTCAGCCTTCCAAGTACTAGGATTACAGGTGCCACCGCACCCAGCTAGAATATAACTTATTTTTGAAAAAATAAGGATTAATATTTAAGTACACTATGAATACATTTAGTAAAAAAGAATAGTGTGTGTGTGTGTGTGTGTGTGTGTGTGTGTGTGTGTGTTATTAGGAACCGACATCCTCCCATCTCAGCCTCCCCAATGCTGGGATTACAAGCGTGTGCCAGCATGCCCAGCTCAATTCTCATACATAAAAAGACAGAAACAAGAAAATAAAAAAGCAGCAAAATAGATAATGAAAATGATTTTAAAAATTCTAGAAGTTTTACACAAGAAAAAAACAGTGAACTATTCTGGGTAGGACTAATTAATTTTTTAAACAATTTCCCAAACTACAAATAAACTTATTAAGATTTCTTTTTTATGCCGGGCATGGTGGTGCATGCTTGTAATACCAGCATTGGGGAGGCTGAGACAGAAGGATCCGGGTTCATGCACAGCCTCAGCTACTTAGTGAGGTCCTTTGCAACTTACTGAGACCCATTTTCAAAATAAAGAATAAAAAATAGGGCTGGGGGTATAGTTCAGATGTAGAATGCCCCCCGGGTTCCATCCCCAGTTCCAGAGAGAGAGAGAGAGAGAGAGGAGAGAAGAGAGAGAGAGAGAGAGAGAGAGAGAGAGAGAGAGAGAGGAGAGGAGAGGAGAGGAGAGGAGAGGAGAGGAGAGGAGAGGAGAGGAGAGAAGAGGAGAAGAGAGAGAGAGAGAGAGAGAGAACTGAATTTAGTGTCCTTATACCGTTGAGCCATACCCACAGGCCTTTATTTTGAAGCAGGGCCTTACTGAGTTGCTGAAGCTGACCTTGAATCTGCAATCTTCCAGTCCCAGCTTCTCAAGTACTGGAATTATAGGTGTGCACTACCACACCCAGCCGCCTGTATCTTCTTAAATACTTTAGTAAATAGAAAAGTTGCCGGGAAATTTCTATCTGCCATCATTTCTATTTACGGTTCCATTTATTAACCCTCATTATCAGATTTCCTCACTTTAGATTTGGTCACATAACTTTCTCAAGTGTCTAAGCCTGAGTTTATTTGATTCACTTTGCTTTCTGCCTCTTATGCATTCAGTGAAAACACCAGAAACGCACAATCCTGGCACCTTTAAGAGCGTATGTATCTTCTCATTTCTTAAAGAAAAAAATACACTTGGACCAGATAATGACTGTTTTTCTCTCATGATTTTAATAACTTCCCCTTTTCCAGACTCTGTCTGAATGTCTGCTCTTCACACAGCTTGCAACGCTGTACCGTAGCCACGATGTTGGGCTTCTCTGCTGGCTACACTGGGCCTTATTGTATTTTGCATTACATTTCAGCTCTTCTCTTTACCACCAGGGCTCTTTCCTCCTGCATCCAGCCTACATCTCATCTGCCATCTCCTCCTACTCATCCGCTGACTCTCTATACTCCTGTCAAGTACATCTTCTGTCCCCTTTGTTAGCTTGTCTCTGTGTTGCCAATGTACAGTTACACGCTGCTTTCTATGCCCAGAACAGCATCCCACTACTGTGCCATCTCCTCTCCCTTCCTCTAACCCTCCCAGCAGATTCAGTTGGCACAATTGAATAAAATTTCCACTAGGCAGAATAACTATGCTCTCTTTCATGGCTTCTTGCGAGTTTAGCTAGGAATCTCTTTTTATGGTAGTTTCTTGGATTTTGCTTCATAATCCTACCTTGATGTGTAAAACATTTGGAGTCAATCTTAAGAACTCTGTCAAAACTGACAAATGATAATTGCTATCAAGATATATAATATTGAGGCAATATGTCAAAGTTTCTGCCAAGTCTAGAGTTCTCCACATATTATATGAAAATTCTCAATGGCTTATCTGTCTATAGATAGATATACATTGAGCCAACTTCACTAAAAGTTTTGGTGTTTGGTTTTAAGAAAAAACATATCAGTAGTCAGAGTTTGTTTCTTAAAGGAAAATATGAAATCTAGGCTTAATCTTTAACTAGGGGCCGATAGGCATGAGTGCTGTTGAACTAACGGAGAGGTGTTTGTTGTTTTTAAGTCTTAGTTCTGGACTTCAAGATTTTATAAGTCTGACTTAACTCCTTAGCCTCCTGAGAATATAATAAATTTGATTTTGATATGGAGGCTACAGGGAAGATTTGCACTAATAGTAGCAAAATGAGTAAGATCTGTTTCTCATATTTTGGAGTTAAATACATGTTTTTGTTATATTATTCATACTTAATAGACATGTATGTTATGGATTTTGTGATAATATTCAGCACAATATTTGTGTTCTGCTTTATCTTATTAAGAAATAGTGGAAGCATGGTGGTGCACCCTTGTAATCCTAGTACTTGGAAGGCTGAGACCGAGGATCACAGGTTCAAGGACAGCCTCAGTATGTAGTGAGACTCTTAACAACCTAGTGAGATCCCATTTTGAAATTAAAATAAAATAGGGCTGGGGTGTAACTTGGAGGTAGAATGCCCCTGGGTTCAATCCCCGGTATGACACACACACAGATTTGAATTTGTGTTACATAAACATCATTTAATCTTTTCTTTTACTACTAACTACTTACTACTACTACTACTACTAATAATAATAATAATAATTACTATTATTACTGTACTGGACATTTAACTCAGAGATACTCTACCTCTGAGCTACATATACAGCCTTTTTACTTACATTTTTAAAATTTTGAAACATGGTTTTGCTAAATTGCTGAGGCTGGCCTTGAACCTTTGATCCTTAAGTTTCAGCCTCTCAATTACTGGGATATAGGCATGGGCCACCCAACCAAATTTTTTTTTTTTTTTGTCGGTTCTGGAGATGGAACCCAGGAGCATTCTACCTCCAAGGTACACTCCAGCCCTATTTTTTATCCTTTATTTTGAAACCAGGTCTCACTGAGTTGCAAAGGGCCTCACTAAGTACCTGAAGCTGTCCTTGAACCGGCATCCTCCAGTCTCAGCTTCCCAAATGCTGGCATTACAAGCGTGTGCCACCACACCCGGCTGTGGTATATGCTTATAATCCCAGTTCTTGGGGGATTGAGACAGTAGGATCACAGTTTCAAGGCCAGCTTCTATAATTTAGTAAGGCCCTGTTTCAAAATTAGAAAGGTCTGGGGATGTAGCTTGGAAGTAGAATGTACTTGCTTCAATCCCCAGTACCAAAAAAGAAGAAGAAAAAAGTAGAAAATGATAGAAAGGAATTTAATATTTTTTATTTTAGATTTTGAAACATATGGACATAAGAGTACACATGCTATTGTAAAGATGAACACTGTACAGTGTACAAAGTGAGGAACAGAATTAAGTCATTAATAGTTTATAGATGAAAATAATACATATTCAGTCCTGGTCTTTAGAAAGCAAAGGTAAACCATACATGGTATGGAGTACCCCTGTAATCTCAGTACTTGGGAGGCTAAGACAGAAGGATCACAGGTTTGAGGACAGCCTCAGCAAGTAGTCGAGTCTCATCAACCTAGTGAGAACCTGCTTGAAAATAAAACAATAGGACTGGGGACATAACTCAGAGGCAGAAATGCCCCTGAGTTCAATCCCCAGTACTACAAAAATAATAAATAAATAAATAAATAAGAAGAAAGAAAGATGAGAGTAGTAAAATAATCGTAGTCAAAAATAATTTTGAGGCTGAGACAGGAGGATCGCATGGGTTCAAAGCCAGCCTCAGCTACTTAGTGAGGCTTTCAGCAACTTAGTGAGACCCTGTTTCCAAATAAAATACAAAATAGGTCCGGGAGTATAGCCCGGAGGTAGAAAGCCTCTGGGTTCCACCCCCAGTACCACCAAAAAAATTAATTAATTAATTAATTAAAAAATAAAATTGGGCTGGGAATTTAGCTGGGAGGTAGGCTCTCTGGGGTTCTACCCCCAGTACCACAACATAAATAAATAATACAAAAGTATTAAGGTGATCTGTTTTGATGAAACTTGGCAGAAGCCCTCACAAAAGTGAATGCCTTAGAAAAAACTGAGCTGAGCCTGCTCCCTCCTTGGGCCTTTCTGCAAATGAGTGAGGAAGGAGAGATGAAACTTTAAGACTCACTTCATAAATTGGGCGTGGTGGCACATGCTGGTAATCCCAACATTTGGGATGCTGAGACAGGAGGATCCAGGTTCGTGACCAGTCTCAGCTACTTAGTGAGGTCCTTTGCAATTTCAGTGAGACCCTGTTTCAAAATAAAGAATAAAAAATAGGGCTGGGGGTGTAGCTCGGATGTAGAATGCTCCTGGGTTCCATTCTCAGTACTGGAAAAAAACAAAAAAAAAAACAAAACAAAAAAAACGAGTCACTTCATAGAAATATAGCCAGTGGGAGATTGTTGTAAGACAGCCATGATCCTTGGGAGGACATGAGGGTGTGAGTGTATCCCCCCAAAAGTTCACAGGCTGGAGCCTTAACTCTGCAGCGTAGCAGTGTTGGGAGACGTGGCCTTATGGAAAGTGTTTGAGTTTTGGGGTGGGAACCTGCGTGAGTAGATTTAATGTTTTTCTCAAGGGAGTGAGTTCTCAGTGTAGGTCTGAATTAGCTGTAATGAGAACAAGTTGTTATGAACCGAGGCCGACTCTCATGTGTTGTTTCTTTTGTACATAACCACTTAACCTTCCCTTTCTTATCATGACTTGAGATAACATGGGGCCATCACAAGATGAGGCTACCTGCTCTTGGATGTCCACCCTCCCGAATCCTGAGCCAAAACAGACCTATTTTCTTTATAAATCTTCTCCTTCCAGGTATTTTGTTATAGCAATAGGAAGAGAGTCAGAAAATAGTAAGGAAAAGAAAAAAAGGCTACATATGCTGTTTCTGGCACTAGCCTTTCACAAACCTCAGTGATTTTGTGTTTTAATTGCATTACTTCCCCCCTATAATGGGGATTGAACCCAGGACTTTGCCCATGTTAGGCAATTATTATCCCACAGAGCTACATTCCCAGCCCTTTTAATTTATTTTTATTTTGAGACAGTCTCACTTAATTGCCCAGGCTGGTCTCAATTGGCAATCCTCTTGCCTCAGTTTCTGAGATTACAGGGTGTACCCATGCCGGTGTACATCACTTTTTAAAAAAAAATCTCTGGTAATTCTTGGTTTTAATTTGTGTGTTTATTGTCCCATGGTTGTTTTCACATAATTGGAGTTATTGAAATAAGATAAAATGTTAGCCACTAGCTAGTAATGAACTACATAAAATTCACCAAAACAGAAAGAAAGTACTTTCAGGGTAGTAAAATGAAGGCAAAGGGTGAGAAAACCATCCCCTAGTAGATGTGAGGACAGAGAAGGGGAGAATAGAGTTGCGGTAGAAGGACCATCCAGAGATACCTCAAGTGGTCAGGTTCGCATCAAAGTGTGGACTCGGGGCAGGATGTCTGCTAATGACGGGAAGTCACAAACACTTTTCAGGGCATTGGGAAACTTGATTGATTACAGAAGATGGGAGGAAGGGGAGGGGCAGGGGTGGTGGTGAAGGAATAAACAGGTGATTTTTTTTTCTATTTATAAGTGTATAGGACATGAATATGTTGGCCAAGAAGTCTAAAACCATGAAGTTAAGAGATGTGTGTGTATGCACGTGTGTGAGTGCCTATGTTTATAATCATCACAACAATCAGAATACTAGCATATTTTGTGATTGGCATTGCCCTTCTTACTCATTAGCCTTTTTGGTTCTCTTCACAGTTGTGTGTAATAAATACTATTATATATATCTTATAGGCAAGGAAACAGGCTTATGGAGGTTACAGGACTTGCTTGAATTCAAACAGCTTATAAATGGTGATGCTAGTATTTGAACTGTGCTCGTGATCACTAAACTACCTTGTCAACCAGGCTGCTTTATCAGTAAGATGCTACCTCCTACAAGAAGACTTCTGGCCCATCCACCTCTCCCTTAGTTTGGATTATGCGTTTCTTCTGTGTTCAGAGCACATTAAAGATTCTGGTTGGTTTTAGTAGTTTTTAAAAAATGTACCCTGCATGTTTATTGTCTCTTCAGTAATCCTGCAAGCCTCTTAAGGGAACTTTTTATGTTTTACCTGGTGCACAAATGTTCATCATTTTTATTTATGTAGTGTATTTCATAGTGCCTGGCACACAATCATACTCAATAAGGGGTTAGGTGATAGAATGATAATGAGATGTTATCTTTAAGTGACTCTCCATTGTAAAATTGTAGAATCTTATGGGAAGTTTTTCTGGATGAAATGACATGGAACCACAGGAGACTGGTGAATTAAAAAGAAATCCATCCAGGTGTGTTAGTGCACGCTCATAATCCCAGTACTTGGGAGGCTGAGACAGGAGGATCACAGGTTTGCGGCCAGCCTCAGCTACTTAGTGAGGCCCTCTGCAACTTAGTGAGACTCTGTTTCAAAATAATGAATGAGAAATAGGGATGAGGATGTAGCTTGGAGGTAAAATGCCGCTGGTTCAATTCCCAGTACCACCAAACCAAATCATTTTATTTATTTTTAGGTTTTTGGTACTGGGGATCGAACCCAGGGACATTCTATCTCTAAGCTGCCCCTCTGGCCTTTTTTATTTTCTTTAAATTTGGAAACAGGACTTCACTAAGTTGCTGAGGCTGGCCTCAAAACTGTGATCCTCCTGTCTCATCTCAAAACTATTGGAATCACAAGAGTATGTATGCCACCACACCAAGTTCAAACTATCTGTGTGTGTGTGTGTGTGTGTGTGTGTGTGTGTGTGTGTGTGCGCGCGCTCACGTGCACAAGCTCATGTTCCTTGGGATGGAACCCAGGGGCCTTCTACCTCTGGGTTACACCCCCCAGAACTATTTTATTTTTTATTTTGAAACAGGGTCTCACTAAATTACTGAGAGCCTCACTAAATTGTTGAGGCTGGTTTTGAACCTGCTCTTCTCCTGTTTCAGCCTCCCAACTACTGGAATTACAGGCATATCAAATCATCATCATTTTAAAGAAAATGGGTGATGCTGGATATGGTAATGCATGCTGTAATTTCAGTACTTGGGAGGTTGACACAAAAGGATCCCAGGTTCAAGGACAGTCTCAGCAACTTTGTAAGACCCTGTTTCCAAATAAAAAATAAATAGGGCTGGGGTTAGCTTGGAGGTAGAATGCCCCTGGGGGTTCAAACCTCAGCACACCACACACACACACACACACACACACACACACACACATTGTCACAGGTTTATTATTGTGATAGTAATTTCAGTTAAAGTAAATAAGAATTCCTGGTCTTTGCTTAAGTCCTTATGGTTAACAGGCTAACAGGCAATCCTAAATGCCGGGTGAGGTTGCACATACCTGTAATCCCCTGGGAAGTGACTCAGAAGGCCAAGAAAGAAGGATCGTTAAGTTTGAGGCCAGCCCAGACAACTTAGGCAGGAAGGAACCTTGTCCCAAATTTAAAAAATTTAAAAAATGAGCCAGGCGTGGTGGTGTGCTTGTAATCCCAGCATTCAGGAGACTGAGACAGAAGGATCGCAGTTCGTGGCCAGCCTCATCTACTTAGCAAGGCTCTTTACAACTCAGTGAGACCCTGTTTCAAAATAAAGAATAAAATATAGGGCTGGAGGTGTCGCTTGGTGGCAGAATGCCCCTAGATTCAATTCCTAGTACCTCAAAAAATAAATAAAATAAAATAAAATAAAAAATAAAAATTAAAAAAATGGATAGAGGTGTATGTAGCTCAGAGGTGGAATGCCTCTGGGCTCAATCCATAATACTGCAAAAAAGAAAAAGAAAAAAGGCAACGATATTAACATTTTTTATATTTTCTTTTAGCATTTTCCTGCTTATACTGGTACATTACTTAACCGATGAACAAGGAGTCTTTCAGCCTACTTTTAACTAGATTTTAGGAAAAATGCAACTGTGTGCCATGGCAGAGAACAAAATACCCAAGGAGAGGCTCATTGAATTTTTTTTTTTTTTTTTTTTTTTGCGGGTTTGGAGATGGAACCCAGGGGCATTTGACCTCCGAGCTATACCCCCTGCCCTATTTTTTATTCTTTATTTTGAAACAGGGTCTCACTAAGTTGCAGAGGGCCTCACTAAGTAGCTTAGGCTGTCTGTGAACTGCAATCCTCTGGTCTTAGCCTCCCGAATGCTGGGATGGGCATGCGCCACCATGCCCGGCTTCATTGAAATTTGAAATAGTGTTTTGTTTTCTTTTGTTTTGGTGCTGAGAATTGAACTCTGGTGTTCTACTTCTGAGTTACTTCCCCAGCGTTTTGATTTTTGTTTTTTTTGTTTTTTGGGGGGGATGGTACTGGGGATGGAACCCAGGGGCCTTCTACCTCCAGGCTACACTCCCAGACTTATTTTATATTTTATTTGGAAACAGGGTCTCTTAAGCCAGCAGAGGCTGGCTTTGAACCTGTGTGATCCTCCTGTCTCAGCCTCCCAAGTGCAGGGATTACAAGCGTGTGCCACCACGCCCGACAGTGTTTTGATTTTCGATTTTTGTTTGTTTTCCAGCACTGGGGATTGAGCCCAGAAGCATTCTACTTCTAAGCGATTCCCCCAGTTTTATTTATTATTACTATTATTATTATTTTTTTCCAGATCTGGGGATGGAACCCAGGAGCATTTGACCTCCAAGCTACACCCCCAGCCCTATTTTTTATTCTTTATTTTGAAACAGGGTTTCACTGAGTTGCAAAGGGCCTCACTAAGTAGCTGAGGCTGTCCGCTAACTGGGATCCTCAGGTCTCAGCCTCCCAAATGCTGAGATTACAATCATGTGCCACCATGCTTGGCTTATTATTTATTTTTTGAAACAGGGTCTCACTGAGTTGTAAAGGGCCTAAGTTACAGAGGCTGTCTGAGAACTGCAATCGTCCTGTCTCAGCCTCTCAAATGCTGGGATTACCACTGTGTGCCACCACACCCGGCTTTATTCTTTATTTTGAAATAGGGCCTCACTACTTAGCTGAGGCTGGCCGCAAACCTGTGTTCCTCCTTATCAGCCTTCCAAGTATTGTGAATACAAGGGTGAGTCACCACACCTGGCGCTGACACTTGATATTAAGAAGCTCATCATATACTTTTTCTCTGCCCCAGAATTAGTTATTTCTCTGAGTTAACCCTGAGTCTTTTTAGTATGTATGTGGCTTACTTTTGCTGTGTGTGTGTGTGTGTGTGTGTGTGTGTGTGTGTGTGTGTGTGTGTGTTTTCTTTCTGTGGTACTAGGGATTGAACCCAGCGTCATTCTACCTCCAAGCAACACCCCTAGTCCTATTTTTATTCTTTATTTTAAAACAGGGTAGCCGAAGTTGGTTATGAATCCAGATCCTCCTGTCTCACCCTCCCAAGTACTGAGATTACAAATATGGGCCACCACATCCGGCTATTATTTTTATTTTGAAATAGGGTCTTGCTAGGTTGCTGAGAGTTTCACTATTTGCTGAGTCTGATCTCATTCCTACAATCCTGTCTCAGCCACTCAAGTACAGGGATTACAAATGTGTGCCACCATGCCTGGTTTAGTACCATCAATTCTGATCTAGCACCTCAGGGTTGGTCATTTCAAAGTTACTTTCCTTTAAAAACAGAGACAGAAGCTGGGCGTGGTGGCACATGCTTGTAATCCCAGCATTTGAGAGGCTGAGATTTGAGGATCACAGTTTAAGTACTGCCTCGACAACTCAGTGAGACCCAGTTTCAAAATAAAGAATAATAATAATTTTAAAAAAGGCTGGGGGTGTAGCTCAGAGGTAGAATGCCCCTGGGTTCCATCCCTAGTACACCACACACACACACACACACACACACACACACACACACACACAAGAAAAAAATTGGGACACACACATACACATACGAGAACAAAAGGAAAATAACAATAAATAACATCAGATGATTTCAGGTTCCATCTGTTTGGTAAGGATTCTGTTCTATTCTATTTTATTTATTTATTTTTGTGGTACTGGGGGTGGAACCCAGGGGCCCTCTACCTCCAGGCTATACTTCCAGACCTATTTTATATTCTATTTGGAAACAGGGTCTCGCTAAATTGCTGAGAGCTTCGCTAAGTAGCTGAGGCTGGCTTTGAACCTGTGCGATCCTCCTGTCTCAGCCTCCCAAGCGTGGGGATTACAAGCATGCGGCACCATGCCGGCTGGATTCTGTTTTATTTTTGTGGTACTCAGGAATGAACCTAGGGATGCTCTATCACTGAGCGACATTCAGTCTTTTTATTTTATTTTATATTTTTGTGTGTGGCACTGGGGATTGAACCCAGGGACATTCTACCTCTGAGCTACAACCTCAGCCCTAATTTATTTTTATTTTGAAACAGAGTCTCACTAGGTTGGTGAGAGTGTAACTACTTGCTGTCCTCAAATCTGTGATCCTCCTGTCTCAGCCTTTCCCAAAGTATTGGGATTACAAGTGTATGCCAACAGTCAGTTCTTTTATTTTTTATTTTTGGTACTAAAGATCGAACCCAGGGGCATTCTACCTATAAGCTAAGCCCCCAGACCACAGCCTCGCCTTTATTTATTTATTTTTTTCTTTTGAAATGGTCTTGCTAAATTGCCTAGCCTTAACTTGAACCTTTGATACTGGAGTCTTAACCTCCCAAGTATTGGGATTATAGGCGTGGACCACTACCTCCGGCCCTTTTATTTCATTTTGAGACAAAGTCTTACTAAATTGCTCGGGCTAAAGCCGGGCATGGTGGCGCATGCTTGTAATCCCCTCTTGGGAGGCTGACACAGGAGGATCAGCAGGTTCAAAGCCAGCCTCAGCCACTTAGTGAGGCTCTCAGCAACTTAGTGAGACCCTGTTTCCAATTAAAATATAAAATGAGTCTGGGAGTAGGCCGGGCGTGGTGCCTCATTTGTAATCCCCGCACTTGGGAGGCAGAGACAGGAGGATCGCGCAGGTTCGAAGCCAGCTGGGAGCGTAGCCCAGAGGTAGAAGGGCTTCCAGGAACCCCAGTACCACCCCCCCCACACACACACAAAAAAAAAAAAAGAGTCTGGGAGTATAGCCCGAATGTAGAAAGCCCCTGAGTTCCACCCCGAGTACCACCAAAAAAAAAAAAAAAAAAAAAAAAAAAATTGCCCAGGCTGCTTCAAACTTCTGATTCTCCCCTTTCAGCTTCCTGTCTTGCAGGAGCTGGCAGTATGTGCTGCACAGCTCAGGGCTCTGAGTAAGGACTAAAGCAGAAAGAACGCTGTTTATCATGACAGCTGAAATGGGCCCGTTGAGGAAATTTGGCTGTTATTTCTAGTCCTGATTTTCACTGAAGGTCATATGCACACTCGCTTTCAGCTTGATGATGTGGAACTAAAGCAGCGCCTCCCGTTTGACTTTCAGCTTGCTGGCTAGGAGTGTCGATCAATTTAAACTCTGACACCGTTTACAGTCTCCGTACTGCAACTGAGGAGACAAAGATTCAGACAGCTCTGGGTCAGGGTTCTGAAGGAGGCAGGGGAATTGGGACCTTACACAGGCAAACGTTTCTAAATCAGTACAAGGTCGTTAAAACTAGCTAAAGAGAAAGGCCTGTGAGCACAACGGAACTACGGAACTACGTGGCTGAAGACAAAACAAAATTCAGTCGAAAATGTTGATACGATAAGCTCTTGATTTGAATCTGAAAAATGTAATTTTCTCGTTGTTCCAGTTGTCTCTTGTGCCTGTGGTCAAAAGAAAAAGCAGCCTTAGGTCACATTCCAGGCCATAACTTCGGCAGCGCAGAAGTCCTGCTTCCTCAGTGACCTCCGACTCCAATTTTTTTTTTTTTTCCACCAAGGATTGAACTTGGGAGACTGAGACAGGAGGATCATGGATTTGAGGTCTGTCTCAGCAAACTAGTGATACCCCAACTCCATTTTTAAAAGCTCTTTCATTATTGCGCTCTCTCTCTCTCTCTCTCTCTCTCTCTCTCTCTATATATATATATATATATACATTTTTTTTTTAATTTCACAGGTAATTAGGCCCAAACAATGGCTTCCAAAAATTTTTACTTAACAGAAATAATAGGTTGAAGACAAGTTGGTTAGTTTTCTGGCCAGAAGTAAAGCGAATTTTGATCTTATGGGTTTAACTTTCTCTGTGCAGATCTTGGTAAGGAATGATTTAGTTGGGAATTAGAGGGGGGCAGAAAGTTCTGCAATTACTTGAAGAATGAGAAAATGAAAAGAACACACACACACCAAAAGAAGAAAGAAAGAAAAGAAAAGAAAGCCAGCTTGATGGCACACGCTTGTAATCACAGCATTCAGGAGGTTGAGACTGGAGGATCGCGGTTCATGGACAGCTTCAGCTACATAGTGAGGCCCTTTGCAACTCAGTGAGATCCTGTTTTAAAATAAAGAATACAAAATAGGGTAGGGGGTATAGCTCGGAGGTTGAATGCCCCTGGGTTCCATCTCTAGACCCACCAAAAAAAAAAAAGAAAAAAAAAAGAAAGAAAGAAAATTTGTTCTGATAAGTATGGAAAACCTAACTGGGAATAAAAAAAAATAGAAAGGATTGGAGGCACCAACAGAGTGTTTTCTCCAGCAGCTTTGAAGACCATCAATGGAGAAGGCAGTTCTCTTTTTCTTTTCTTTCCTTTTTTTTTTTTTTTTTTTTGGTGGTACTGGGAATTACATCCCCAGGCCCATTTTAATTAATTAATTAATTAATTAATTTATTGCGGGTGTGGGGATGGAACCCAGGGGCATTCGACCTTCAAGCTACAGCCCCTGCCCTATTTTTATTTTTTATTTATTGAAACAGAGTCTCACTAAGTTATGGAGGGCCTCACTAAGTAGCTGAGGCTGTGAACCTCGATCCTCTGGTCTCCGCCTCCCAAATGCTGGGATTACAAAGGTGCTCCACAACACCCGGCTAGGTCTTGTTGTTGTTGTTTGTTTGTTTCTTTGTTTTTAGCTTATTTTTTAAGAGGTCCTTTTTTTTTTTTTTTTTTGTCTTTTTGGAACTGGAGATCAAACCCAGAGTGTCACACCTGCGAAGCCAGGCGCTTTGCCACTCAGCTACATCCCAGCATCTTAATTTTATTTCTTATTTGAAAACAGGGTTTCACTAAATTGCCAAGGCTGGCTTCAAACCTGCAATCCTCCTGTCACAGCCTCCCAAGTACTGAGATTACAAGCATGCACCACCACACCCGGCTCAACCCTATTTTTTCTTCTGTTTTTTTTAAATAGGATCTTACTGAGTTGCAGAAGGCCTAAGTATTAGCTGAGGCTGTCGGTGAACCATGATCCTCCTGTCTCAAGTCTCCCAAGTGCTGGGATTACCAGTGTGTGGTGCCACACCCGGCATGTTTAGAATTTAATGAACAGATTGTTTAGAATTTGTGAGTGTGTGTGTGTGTGTGTGTATGTGTGTGTGTGTGTGTACGCGCGCACGCGCGCGCTAATGGGGCTGGAACTCAGGGGCATTCTCCCTCTGAGCTATACCATTGGGAAAAATCAGCTCATCAGCTCTGCTTTTGTCTTGTGTTACTAGTCAGGATCGGAATACTGAGAAGCAATGGCTGTGTTGAGTCTTCAGCCTGCCCCTCCGGCCAGGAGACGGAGAGTTCCACCAGGACTCTGTGATGTGGTGATTGGGTTAGTCCTTAAAGGAAAACTGAGATGCTATTTATGGAAGAAAGAGAATGGAATCTACATGGACCAACCCAACATATGTTCAGCATTGCTAGATTTTATGTGTGAGAATCAGATTTATGCAGATTAAAGCATGATTTGATATGAAAAGGAAAACAGTGAATAAAATGGTAATATTTTGTAACTTAATTTTTCTTAATTATGAAATAATGTAGTAAAATCAAATTATTTCCTTCATCTATATTTTCAGTGAATGTGGAGTAATGAACAAGATGTTGCTATAACTGAGAGCAAAGAGCTGGGCGTGGTGGTGCACGCTTGTATCCCAGTTTTCAGGAGGCCGAGACAGGAGGATCATGGTTCGCAGAAGGCCTCAGCTACTTAGTGAGGCCCTTTGCAACTCAGTGAGACTCTGTTTCAAAGTAAAGAATAAAAATATAGGGTTGGGGTGGAGCTCAGAGGTATATTGCCCCTGGGTTCCATCCCCAATACCACCTAAAAAAAAAAAATGAGTTCAAAGAGGAGAAGTAGGTAGAAGGTGATAGGTTGATTGAAAACCATTTTTATAACTATATAAAATTTTTATATAGTTATTGGCATATTGTCATGATTCAAAATGATTTTCTCATTGCCATTGACCTGAATTGTGTGCTCCCCCACCCCCAAATTGACATTTTGAAATTCTAATCTCCAATGTGATGATATTAAGAGGTGGAGTTTTGGAGAGATAATTAGTTTATGAACGTAGAGCCTTCATAAACAGGCCTTAATAGGAGAAACATGAGCTTTCCCTCTCTCTCTCTGCTTTCCAATGCATGAAGATACTGAGAAGACCATCTGCAAACCAGAAAGGTGCTCTCAGTAGACACCAGACCCACCAACACCTTGATCTTGGAATTCTTTTTTTTTTAAGACTTTATTTATTTATTTATTTTTGGTGGTACTGGGGGTGGAACCCAGAGGCTTTCTACCTCCGGGCTATACTCCCAGACCTTTATTTGGAAACAGAGTCTCACTAAGTTGCTGAGAGCCTCACTAAGTAGCTGAGGCTGGCTTCGAACCCATGAGATCCTCCTGTCTCAGCCTCCCAAGCGCAGGGATTACAAACGTGTGCCACCACACCCGGCTTGATCTTGGAATTCTTATACTATGAAAAATAAACCTGTATTATTTATTTATTATTTATTAATTAAACCCCACAATCTATAGTTTTCTTACTCTAATCAGCCTGAACTAAGACTCACTTATGATGGGTTACAGAGGAGGACTTTCCTGTTTCACTCAATGTGAAGGAATACAGAGAGAAGAGGAGAAAAGCCAATGCCCTGGATCTACCCATAAGCTGCTTCTTCGGGGGCTCGGTGTAGGAACTAACAGAGAAATTAGTGCCATCTCTGCAGGCGTTCACAGTGATAAAGTAGACCAAACAGAGGTTGAACAACCAAAACTGCATAAAGTTATGAGGAGACCACTACCAGCAATAAAGCCATGTAGAGTTTTCTGGGGAAGGGCAAGACCTCACCTCTAATCAGCAACCCACCATCTCTAATATTCCTCGGCTCTGAAGAAGGAGTTAGACTCTAGTAGAGGGAACTGAATGGATTACATTTGAATCAGATTTGAGAATGGATTTTTACACTGGAGTGGAATTAGTTTAGTTTGCTTTTGTTTTTTCTAATAACTGAAAGCAATGAGAAACTTGTGGAATGTGATCAAGAAATCGTCCTGGGAGATTCTCTAAAGGACTACTGGGAATTGCAATTGGAAAAAAAATAAACATTATTGTATTAATGTCCACCAAGTAGAGTCTACTCAATAAAACTGGTCACACTAAAATGTTGACTTTGTAAAGTGAGCTGGTAGGGGCGGTTTTTTTTTTTTTTTTGGAGACGGGAATTAGAAATTGCCTTGATAATGGCAGACAATGCAAAGAAAAAAAACCACAAATATTAAACCAAAGTTAATTTTATTTTATTTTATTCATTTTTTATATTTTTGGTACTAGGAATTGAATCCAGAGGCATTCTATCTCCAAGTTATACCCCCAGACAAATTTTGTTTCTTATTTGGAAACATCTCCCTAGGTTGCTGGAAGTCTCATTAAGTCGCAGAAGGCTAGCTTCAAATCTGCAATCCTTCTTTCTCAGACTCCTGGGTTCTGAGATTACAAGTGTGGGCCACCACACCTGGCTTTAAAATGATGTATGTATGTATGTATGTATGTATGTATGTATGTATGTATTAATTTATTTATTATGTAGGGATTGAACCCAGGGCATTCTACCTACAAGCTACACCTTCAGCCTATTTTTTATAAGAATAAGAGTTGGAAGTTTCCTCTACTTTCTTCTCCTCCTCCTCCTCCTCCTCCTCCTCCTCCTCCTCCTCCTCCTCCTCCTCCTCCTCCTCTTCTTCTTCTTCTTCTTCTTCTTCTTCTTCTTCTTCTTCTTCTTCTTCTTCTTCTTTTCCTTCCCCTCCTCCTCCTTCTCCTTCTCCTTCTTTTCTTCTTCTTCTTTCTTCGTGGTACGGGGATGAAACCCAGGGACTTTCTACCTCTGGGCTATACTCCCAGACATATTTTGTATTTTATTTGGAAACAGGGTCTCACTAAGTTGCTGAGAGTCTCACTAAGTAGCTGAGGCTGGCTTTGAACATGCGTGATCCTCCTGTCTCAGCCTCCCAAGTACTGGGATCACAAGCATGCACCACCCCACTTGGCATCTCTACTTTCTTCTTAAGCTCTCATGATATTGTCTTTTATCCTGTGTTCCCAGCTTTCTCCAAAATCTTTGTAAAGCAGCATTGATTTTTCATGGTCATCAAAAGTGCTATTAAGGCTGGGCATGGAGGTACACATCTGTAATCTCAGTACTTGGACAGCTCATTTAGGAGGTTTGAAGGTTTGAAGACAGCCTCAGCAAGTAACTGAGACTCTTATCAACCTAGTGAGAACCTGTTTTAAAACAAAATTTTCTTGGGTTTAATCCCTTTGGGTTCAATCCCAGTACCATACACACACAAATATGTACTATTAATGAATAATATTGTAATTTTTTTTTTACTTCCCATTGGAACATGGCAGCTCAGAGTAATGAAGAGGAGGTGACAGACTGAGGGAGAGGAGTTAGATTTATTTTGAAATCACTGGTCAGAAATGAGCTCAGAAGCTTGGTATGATGGTGCAGGTTTGTAATCCCAGTATTTGGGAGGCTGAGACAGGAGAATCATAGGTTCAAGGATAGCCTCAGCTACTTAGTGAGGTCCGCTGCAATTTAGTGAGATCCTGTTTCAAAATAAAGATTAAGCCAGGCGTGGTAGTGCACGCTTGTAATCCCAGAATTCAGGAGGCTGAGACTTGAGGAATGTGGTTATCGGACAGCCTCAGCTACTTAGTGAGGCCCTTTGCAATTTAGTGAGACCTGGTTCAAAATAAAGAATAAGAAAACAAACAGGGCCCGGGGTATAGCTCGGAAGTCGAATACCCCTGGGTTCAATCCCCAGACCTGCCAAAAAAAAAAAAAAAAGATTAAAATAGGGCTGCGGGTGTACTTCGGAGGTAGAATGCCCCTGGGTTCAATTCTCAGTACTAAAAATAAAAAAAAAAAAGAGCTCAGTAACAGTGTTTAGCTATTTCTGTGAGAAGGCAGGATTGGGATGATTAAAAAAAAAAAAAAAAACTGATTTTTTTGCCAGGCGTGGTGGCGCACGCTTGTAATCCCCGTGCTTGGGAGGCTGAGACAGGAGGGTCGTGCAGGTTCAAAGCCACCCTCAGCTGGCTTAAGAGACCCTGTTTCCAAATAAAATATAAAATAGGTCTGGGAGTGTGGCATGGAGGTAGAAGGCCCCTGGGTTCCATCCCCAGTACCGCAAAAAAAAACACAAAAAACAAAAAACAAAAAAAAACCCCAAAAAACTCCAGATTTTTTAAAAGACTTTTGAAAGACACTTTTTACTAAAGTTGATGTTAAGATAAACTTGTTAATCTTAAGCCCCATAATCCCCTTAACAGAGATTTGAATAAAGAAGTTTAGGTTCTGGCTTAAATATGAAAATGACTTTAAGCATTCCCAATGGTTAACAAGTATAAGGGTTGTCATTCCCAGAGTAGTACTGTCTTCCAGGTTTCTCAGCTGAATTCTTTCTGAGTGACATTTTTGATATCCATATTCTTCTTGTTAAGAACTCAATAATGGACTAGGTTAATTAGAGATAAGTAATTTTACCTTGTATTAATCATCCTTCTGCCAGAATAAATTAACCTTTTTAGCTTCTATTTTCTGGAATTCCCAGCCTCTGCAGACACTGTTCTCGAGGCATTCAATAGCCTCATAAAATTTAAAAACTCATTTGAACTGGGAAATTCCCATTATTAATAGAATTATTAAACGTAATAATCACAGAGATTTACTCAGATCATTGAAGAGAAGCTAATTCAGGCTCCTCAAAGGCCTGCTTCTTCTTTACTGTATGATCTGGAGAAATTCCATTATTATCTCCGAGTCTTCATTTCTTGATGATAGAATGGGGATAATTATATCCAGCTTAAATTGTAGAAATAAAATGGGATAAAACCTAAGTGGATTCTGAACTGCAGTGCTGGAATGTTTGGGATCTTTAATATTGACATTATGAAATATGATCGATCGGAAGCTTTCACTTTTCCACCCCTGATGTTAACCTATCCCTAATACCTGAAGTCCTTTTCCCTAGCTCCCCTATATTCTTTACAGGGAGAAAAATAAAGACAAAAGCTGTACGAGATGATATTCTGACCGTTTCTGGCTTCCACAGTTCTTTATGTGGCCCAGGGAATAGATGTGTCAGTCCAACCACCAAAGAACAGAGCGCATTGGGCCAGCCGTGGTGGAGATTCACAACACCCAATGGCAAGTAAGCCGAAAAAAATCTAGCATGCCTTGAAATAGATTTATTAACAGTATAAATATTAAAAAGTATAAAGATTAGTTCATTTGCTTTGTAAGGCCAAATAATTCAGCAGATTTCATCAGAGGTAATTTAGGAAATATTCAAACATTTGGCTTTAATTAGAAAGGCAGGAAAATATATCAGGACTAGATTCCATTTGGGCAGGGTTTTTTGTTTATCCATCTCATCTTGACTTTGAGCCAAGAAATCTTCGGTTTTGACTAGTTCTTCAATGTTTTTCCAAATTTGGGCAGAGCCTTTGGCCTACTTAGAGATAGATGCAATTTAGTTTAGCATTCACAAGCGCAAGGGTGGTACTTGGATATCAGTTCTCACCAAAATGCAGAGCAGAAGAGGATCCCAGGGTGGACCAGGCTGTGTGTGGAGCTGGGCACCACTGAGAGTGAATGGATGCTTCCTCAAGGTGGATGGAATCCTACTGATTAGAATTTCACTTGGGCAAAGAATGTATAGATGTAGAAAAAAAAAAATACTTGGGTAAACTGCTCGGGGGCAGTTCCTCTACCCTCCCCCAGGAACCAATGATAAACGGCTTTCCAAGTGGGGCCTTTGTTACATTCAGTTCCTTAAAAGTTGGTGAGGAGCTCTGAAGGT
The DNA here is from genome assembly GCF_963383645.1 of Muscardinus avellanarius. Taxonomy (NCBI): domain Eukaryota; kingdom Metazoa; phylum Chordata; class Mammalia; order Rodentia; family Gliridae; genus Muscardinus; species Muscardinus avellanarius. Next base: position 77,556,646 of record NC_137786.1, read on the forward strand.
AGACTTGAGGACAGGCTAAGTTGCTGAGTATTTATGATCAGAATGGAACAAGAGCTTCTGGAATGTACTGGGTAGAAGAGTAAGGAGTCATCTTTACTTGATGAGGAGAAGGAAGTATCTCCTTGGCTAAGTAAAACTTTAAGCACTGAGAATGTCTAATGAGGGAGTTTCCAAACGAATGTTTTGGATAGCCGGGCGTGGTGGTGCACACTTATAAAACCTGGGAGGACCGCACCAATTTGAAGCCAGACTCAGCTACTTAGTGAGGCTCTCAACAACTTAGTGAGGCCCTGTTTCCAAATAAAATATGAAATAGGTCTGGGAGGGTAGCCTGGAGGTAGAAGGCCCCTGGGTTCCATCCCCAGTAACACACACACACACACACACACACACACACACAAGTTTGGAGAAGGGCGTGGTGGCGCACGCTTGTAATCCCCGCACTTGGGAGGTGGAGACAGGAGGATCGCGCTGGTTCGAAGCCAGCATTGCTGGCTTAAGAGACCCTGTTTCCAAATAAAAATATTAAAAAAAAATTAGGTCTGGGAGTGTAGCCCAGAGGTAGAAGATTTTCCAGGAATCCCAGTACCACCAAAAAAAAAAAAAAAAAAAAAAAAAGAAAAAAAGAAAAAAAAGTTTGGGATACTTACTAGTGACACATGTTTCAAAAAAGGATAAAATTTGCTGGGCGTGGTGGCGCACACTTGTATTCCCCGCGCTTGGGAGGCAGAGACAGGAGGTCTGGGAGTGTAGCCTGAAGGTAGAAGGATTTCCAGGAACCCCAGTACCACCAAAAAAAAAAAAAAAAAAAAAAAAGTATAAAATTCTAGGCCAGCAAGTTTCCTGAACATTCTGGTCCCTTGGTGCTCATCTGTTTCTTTTCTTTACCATGTAACCTCTGATAACCTCTTACTGTTTTTGTTGTCCCTTTCAGAGTTTCTTCATGCAGATATAAGCTAATATGAATATTGGCTTTTCATTTTCCTTCTCTGCTTATTTTTTCACTGAATTTAGTATATTGTATATATTCTCCTATGCTGTAACTTTTTCACTATGCTAAATATATGTACATTTAGAACTTTGTTTTTAATTGACATAATAATTGGGCATATTTATGGTGTGCACTGTGATATTTCAGCACATGTATGCAGTGGGAGTCAAGGTGATTAGCATTTCTTATTGTTTCTTTATGTTTGGAGCCTTCAAGCTATGTTTTTAGATATATTTTACTACTTTGGGAGCTTTTGAATTTATTTCATTGCTGGGTATGTTGGCACACGCTTGTTATCTCAGCATTCGAGAGGCTGAGACCAGAGGATCGCAACTCGTGGACAGCCTCAACTACTTCGTGAGGCCCTCTGCAAATCAGTGAGACCCAGTTTCAAAATAAAGAATAAAAAATAGGGCAGGGGGTGTAGCTCGGAGGTCAAATGACCCTGGGTTCCATCCCCAGACCTGCAAAATAAAAAAAAAATATTTCATTGTCCCACTCTATGATATTTTATTGAGTTACAGTAATTAATTTAATCTACTTAAATACATTGTGTTTTTTCTGATGTTGGCATTTACAATATTCAAGTTAATAAAAGTATTCTTCTTTTTTTTTGCGGTAGGCGGATTGAATCCAGGGACGTTCTACCTTCGAGCTACATACTCAACCCTATTTTTTTTAATTCTTTATTTCTGAAACAGGGTCTCATTAAGTTGCAGAAGGCCTAACGAAGTAGCCGAGGCTGGCTGTAAACATGTGATGGTCCTGTCTCAGCCTCCCAAATACTGGGATTATAAGTGTGCTCCACCATGCTCATCTGTGAATAAATTTATATAGGCATTATTTTGCATTCTCATATGATCATACCCATAGGACAAATTCCCATAGTAGTAATGTTGGTCAAAGATGTATACAAAGCCAGGTGTGGTGGCACATGCCTGTAATACCAGTACTTGAGCGGTTGAAACAGGAGGATCACAGGTTTGAGGACAGCCTCAGCAACTCAGTGAGGCTGGAACAACTTAGAGAAACCCTGTTTCATCTTTTTTTTTTTTTTTTTTTTTTTTTTTTTTTTTTTTTGCGGTACTGGGCTTGAATCCATGGCCAGTCTATCTCTAAGCTACACCCCTACCCCCATTTTTTATTCTTTATTTGGAAACAGGGTCTCACTAAGTTTTAGAGTGCCTCACTAAGTAGCTGAGGCTGGCTGCAATCCATGATCTTTCTGTCTCGGCCTCTCAAATGCTGGGATTACAAGTGTGTACCACCATGCCCGGCTGAGATCTTCTTTCAAAATAAAAAATAAAATAGGGCTGGGAGTATAACTCAGAGGTAGAATTCCCCTGGGTTCAATCCCTAGTACCACACATATACACAAAAAAGTATAAAGTATGCAATTGTAATTTTGATAGACATTGCCACAGTTCCTTCCTAAGGAGTTATTCCAATTTAAATTCCCAATGGAATTAAACAAAAGTACCTGTTCTATCACAGCCATACCAATGAATGTATTGTCAAACTTTTGCATTTCTATAAATTAGATAAATGAAAAGGTATCCTTTTATTTATTTACTTATTTTTGGTGGTACTGGGGATGGAACCCAGAGGCCTTCTACCTCCAGGCTACACTCCCAGGCCTATTTTTTTTTATATATTTTATTTGGAAACAGGGTCTCTTAAACCAGCTGAGGCTGGCTTCGAACCTGAGCAATCCTCCTGTCTCAGCCTCCCAAGCGTGGGGATTACAAGCGTGCGCCACCACACCAGGCAGGTATCCATTTTTTGTTTGTTTATTTATTTATTTATTTATTTATTTATTTATTTTTGTGGCACTGGGAATGAAACCCAGGGGCGTTCTACTTCTGAGCTACGTAGCCAGCCAGTTTTATTTTTTTATTCTTTATTTTGAAACAGGGTCTCATTAAGTTGCAGAGGGCCTCACTAAATAGCTGAGACTGGTCTCGAACCTGTAATTCTCCTGTCATAGCCTCCCAAGTATTGGGATTACAAGCGTGTGCCACCATTCCCAGCTTGGCTTCTGTTTTTTAGAAGTTCAGTTTCTAAATATTTGAAGACGATCTCAAATATATATAAAATAGTTGCAAGTAAAAAGCCCCTCTGTAATCCCAGCATTTGGGAGGCTGAGACAGGAGGATCGTGGTTCGAGGACAGCCTCAGCTACTTAGTGAGGTCCTCTGAAATTTAGTGAGACCCTGTTTCAAAATAAAGAATAAAAAATAGGGCTGGGGTGTAGCTTGGAGGTAGAATGCCCCTGGGTTCCATCCCCAGTACTAAAAAAAAAAAAAAAAAAAAAATACCCTCTGCTCAAACTATTTACGCGTAAGCTGCTAACATGAGACTCCCTATACTCCTAAATACTTTAGGTTATATTTCTTATAAATAAGGTCCCACTTCTGCATAACCAAAATAAAACAATCAATATCAATCCATTATTTCTGATATACCATGACATCTAATTCTCAGATTCCATGCACATTTTGCCCATTATCCCTCATATATCCTTTGTTGTAGAAAAAGTATTTAGGCTAGAATCATGTGTTGTGCTCAGTTGCTGGCTGCCTCGTTAGCCTCTTCCAGTCTGAAGTGGTTTCTTCTGCTTTCCTTCATGTTTATGAACTCAAGACTCTTATAAAGATTATAGGCCAAATATTTTGTAAAATGTCTCATAGCTTGGGTTTGGCTGACATATCCTTGAACTCAATTCGGATTATACATCTTTGGCAGGATTATGGTAGAAGGTTGTATTGCAATGTATCAGCTGGCTCATGATTTTAATTTATCTCATTTCTGACTGTTTTCACTCTGCTCATTTAGTTAAAGTACTAACCAATCAGAATGCTGCATGGTAATTTAATCTCTCCCTTTGTATTAATAAATATTTTGTGGTAAATTACTAAAAAATCATGTAAATCTCTCTTTTGGTATAGAAGTTTGGTATAGAAGTTTATCAATTCCTTTCTTCTCTTCTTTTCTTTTCTTTTCTTTTCCTTTCTTTTCTTTTCTTTTCTTTTCTTTTCTTTTTTGTGGTACTGGGGATTGAACCCAGGGGCATGTTACTTCTGAGCTACATTCCCAGCCCTATTTTTTATTCTTTATTTTGAAACAGGGCCTCACTAAGTTGTGGAGGGCCTCACTAAGTAGCTGAGGCTGGCTGCGAACCTGTGATCCTCCTGTCTCAGCCTCCCAAGTACAAGTGTGCTCCACCATGTCTGGCTTTCAATTTGTTTCTTTTAGTAACATTACTATACATTCATGCTACTCTCTTAGATTCAGTAGGCCATAATCTATTACCATCGTGTGTGTGTGTGTGTGTATGTGTGTGTGTGTGTGTGTGTGTGTGTGTGCATGCAGAGCCCAGGGGCATTTTACCTCTGAGCTATACCCCAAGTCTATTTTACTTTTTATTTTGAAAAAGGATCTTCCTCAGTTGCAGAGGGCCTTGCTAAGTTGCTGAGGCTGGCCTGCGATCCTTTTATCTCTGCCTCAAGTACTAGAATTACAGGCGTGTACCAACATGCCTGGCTTGTTACCATCATTTAAAATTTTTATGTTCAGATCATCCCAGATGTGGTCAGTGGAAGCTCCTTCAAGCTTTCTCTTGTGTTTTATGCCTTATCTCTAGCACTCAGCGAGAATTTCCTTGCATCTTTTCTTTTCTTTTCTTTTCTTTTCTTTTCTTTTCTTTTCTTTTCTTTTCTTTTCTTTTTTGTGTGTGTGCCTGGGGATGGAACGCAGAGGCATTCTACCTCCAAGCTACACCCTCAGCCCTATTTTTTATTCTTTATTTTGAAACAGGGTCTCACTTAGTTGTGGAGTGCCTCACTAAGTAACTGAGGCTGTCCGTGAACCACAATCGTCCCCTCTCAGCCTCCCGAATGCTGGGATTACAACATGTGCCACCATGCCTGGCTGAACTTTTTTGCATTTTTATTCAAAGAAATGTTCCGCACATTGTGTACCTTCCCTCTCTTGGACCTAAGATCAACTATTTCTCTTTTCTTTTCTTTTTTTCTTTTTGCAGTACTGGGGATAGAACCCAGGGGCATTCTACCTCTGAGCTACACCCCCAGCCCTATTTTTATTTTTATATAACTGAGTTGCAAAGGGCATCACTAAGTAGCTGAGGCTGTCTGCGACCCGCGATCCTCCTGTCTCAGCCTCCCAAATGCTGGGATAACAAGTGTGGGCCATCACGCCTGGCCAGCTATTTCTTTAAGGAATCTTTGAATGGAAAATAATATTTAGAAACCAGGATTTGAATGCTAGGTGTGTTTATGCTTTGTGTGTGTGTGTGTGTGTGTGTGTGTGTGTGTGTGCGTGTGTGTGTGCACGCGCGTGTGTATGTTTCTGGCCTTCTTAGTCAACAGAAAAAAATTTACATTGTTACTTATTTCTATAGGAAAAATTTATGAATTAATACCTGTGCTTTCAATTCTTATTACAACAGGATCCAATCTAGTGTTCTTCCTTTTCATATTTGCAACTCTTTAAAAGTGAGAAACCTGGTTCCCCATTGTTTTTAATATCTTATTTGATCAACCACCCTCTCTTAGTCTGTTTTGTGTTACTATAACAAAATACTTGAAGTACCACCAAAAAAAAAAAATCCCACCTTATTATTTTTATGTGCTTTCTTCTTCTTTTTTTTTTTTTTGTGATACTGAGGGTGGAACCCAGAGGCTTTTCTACCTCCAGGCTATTCTCCCACACCTACTTCATACTTTATTTGGAAACAGGGTCTCACTAAGTTGCTCAGAGCCTCACTAAGTATCTGAGGCTGGCTTCAAACCTGTGCAATCCTCCTGTCGCAGCCTCCCAAGTGCGGGGATTACAAGCGTGCGCCACCAAGCCCGGCTTTAAGACCCACCTTTTAAAGGACACAACCTCAACAACACTAAACTGAAGATCAAGTTTCCAAAACATAAACCTTTGGGAAACCAACCATATTTAAACCACAACATCCATTCTTTGTTTATAACGAATCTCATGTTACTGTCCTCTCTCACATAAATACCTTCCTCACCTTGCTACTTCATGACAGGAACTTGGGTTTTTTGGTCAGGTAACTCCCTCCTATCCCTACAGGTTTTTGCAGAAATAAGTCCCTTCCTTTCATTTTTTCTTCCTTCCTTCCTCTCCACCCCCCTTTTTTTTGGTATCAGGGATAGAACCCAGGGACAATCTAATTCCAAGCTACCTCGCCTTTTCTTTCTTTCTTTCTTTCCTTCCTTCCTTCCTTCCTTCCTTCCTTCCTTCCTTTCTTTCTTTCTTTCTTTCTTTCTTTTCGCCACACTGGGGATGGAACTCAGGGGCATTCTACCTCCGAACTACACCCCCAGCCCAATTTTTTATTTTTATTTTTGTTTTGAAACAGGGTCTCACCGAGTTGCAAAGGACCTCACTAAGTAGCTGAGGCTGTCCACGAACCATGATCCTTCTGTCTCAGCCACCCCAAATGCTGGGATTACAAGTGTGTGCCACCATGCCTGGCTTCTATTTTTTTATTCTTTATTTTGAAACAAGTGCTTGCTAAGTTGCGGAGAACCTTACTAAGTAGCTGAGGCTGGCATTGAACCTGAGATCCTCCTGCGTCAGCCTTCCAAGTACTGGGATTACAAGCATGTGCCACCATGCCCAGCTCCTCTCTCTCTCTCTCTCTCTCTCTCTCTCTCTCTCTCTCTCTCTCTCTCTCTCTCTCTTTTTTTCTTGACCTCCAAGCCACATCCCCAGCCCTTTTTATTTTTTATTTTGAAATAGGATTTCACTAAGTTGTGGAGGGCCTTGGAAAGCTGCTGACACTGATCTCCAACCCGTGATCCTCCTGTTTCAGCCTCCCGAGTCTGAAATTACAGGTATGTGCCACCTGGCTTTCTGGAAGACATAATTTAAACTTCTTACAGATTATAATACCTCAGGTTGCTTAGTGTAGTTTTGATTTGAAATTTTTTTTGGTTATCTGTGAAATTGAGCAATTTTTTAATGAAAAGTGCCAATATGAATCTTTTTTCTTTCTTTTTTTTTGTGGTACTGGGAATTGAACCCAGAGGCATTCTATCTCCAAGTTACACCCCCAGCCCAATTTTATTTCTTATTTGGAAAAAGGGTCTCACTAAGGTGCCAATGCTGGCTTTGAACCTGTGGTCCTTCTGGTCAACCCACCAAGTATTTGGGAGTACTGGGATTAAAAGTGTATGTTACCACACCTGGCTTGAAATCTTTTATCTACTTTCCATTCAAAATCTTCAGTAAAATCAACATTACCCAGTAGTATTTTTGTATGAATTATTAAAACTTTTTAAGTCAGAGTTGAATTTTATGTTCAGCTACACAGAGCAATTACATCATTTAAACTATTTGATAAATATTTATTGAATTCACTTCACATTTCAGCCAGCATTCTAGGTGCTACAGATCCACTGGTGAAAAGGAAAGACTAATTGCCTTCCCTGGTATAATATGTATTTTTAATGGTGGAGTCAAATAATGATCGATATAACCTATAAGGTTTTAATACAATTCCAGGCCATGAAAAAGCTACAAACAGAAAGAAGCACAGAGAATATGAGCAGTTATAGAAGCCATAGCATCGGGGGAGCCCCAGTGGACATCTGGGTGACAGAATGGAAAGAGCTGTTTTGCACACATGTCCCAAGGGCCAGCACCCTGGGAGTCTTGTCTCCTTGGAAGGAATGAGCTAATGTCTGGGTCTCAGAGCCTGGGTAGGAGGGCAACCACTCAACATAGCCTTATGGACCTCTTGCTAATTCCCCCTGAGGATCACTTCTTGATGCTAGTCCAGCAGAAACAACAATGTTATAAGAAACTAATAAAGTTCTCTTTTAAAAAAATATAATTTTTTATTTCTAATCTTCATTACATTTTTCCTGGAAGTTGAGGCATAGTTAGTTCCATCTCTAAGATGAAGAAGGTTCTTAAAGGTTAACACTTTGCTCAGGGTCATGTAGCTGATAAGACACTGAGCAGAGATTGATTCCAAAGCCTGCCTCTTTCCACCTTCACCCATCCTCAGTCTTTAGCCTGTCATTTGGGAAGGTGCCTGGCAAAGGAAGCTCCACTCTAAGGCAAGCTAAGCCTCCTGTGAGACAGGGTTCCCTAGCCATGAGCTTTCTGCTAAAACTTAAAGAAATATGTTCTTGTCAGTTTGACCCCAATAAAATAGAGACTAAGTTTTAGTCACCTTTTAAGGTAAAACATTACCTCCTAGAGGCCAGAATCTAAAATCTATTAGATGGTTAGTTCTATTCTTTTTTTTTTTTTTTTTTTTTTCGGGTCTGGGGATGGAACTCAGGGGCATTTGACCTCCAAGCTATACTCCCTGCCCTATTTTTTATTCTTTATTTTGAAACAGGGCCTCACTAAGTTGCGGAGGGCCTCACTAAGTCGCTGAGGCTGTCCATGAACTGCTATTCTTCTGTCTCAGCCTCCCAAATGCTGGAATTACAAGTGTGTGCCACCATGCCTGGCTAGTTCTATTCTTGCAATAAGTAAAAATAATTATAATCTTGTAAATTGAAAAGCTTGCAGTATTATTTCTCAGCAAATGCCACTGCCATTTGATACTTTATTTATTTACTCAGTGGTAACCAGACTGGAGCCCAGGTGTATTCTACCTCTGAGTTACACCCCCAGCTCTATTTTTTATTCTTTATTTTGAAACAGGGTCTCACTAAGTTGTAGAGAGCCTCATTAAGTTGCTGAGGCTGGCTGCTAACCTGTGACCCTCCTGTCTCAGCCTCCCAAATGCTGGGATTACAAGCATTCGCCACCACGCCTGGCTCATTTTATACTTTTATAAATGTGCATTTCTGAACCCAGTTCACTGGTGACATCCCAGATAGGTTTAGTCAATCAGCTCAGCAGAGCCTTGATCACAGACCAATCACTTACATAGATTGATTTAGATTAGATGTGAGAATTTAGATGACTAAACTTCAGTGATGGTTAATGTTGTACTTAAAAATATCATGTTGTTGTTGTTGTTGTTATTATTATTACTATTATTTTGCGGTAGTGGGGATGGCACGCAGGGACATTTTACCTCCCAGCTACACTTCCAGTTCTATTTTTTATTCTATTTTATTTTATTTTATTTATATTTGGTGGTACTGGGGTTCCTGGAAACCCTTCTACCTCCGGGCTACACTCCCAGACCTGTTTTTATATTTTTTATTTGTAAACAGGGTCTCTTAAGCCAGCAAGGCTGGCTTCAAACCTGCAGGATCCTCCTGTCTCCACCTCCCAAGCACTGGGATTACAAGCATGCGCCATCACGCACAGAAGACAGGAACCTATTTTTTTTTTTTTTTTTTTAATTTGGAAACAGGGTCTCTTAAGCCAGTGAGGCTGGCTTCAAACCTGCATGATCCTCCTGTCTCCACCTTTCAAGCTCGGGGATTACAAGCGTGCGCCACCATGCCAGTCTTTATTCTTTATTTTGAAAAAAGGTCTCACTGAGTTGCAAAGGACCTAAGTAGCTGAGGCTGTCCTGTAACCGGAACCCCCCTATCTCAGCCTCCCAAATGCTGGGATTACAAATGTGTGCCATCATGCCTGGCTCAAAAATATCATATAATTAAAAAAACAAATTGTCTATGATCAGGTAATAAAATGATATATTATGCCTATTAAAAAAGAGTTAAAAACCACCAGGCGTGGTGGCACACCCTTGTAATCCCTGTGCTTGGGAGGCTGAGACAGGAGGATTGCACAGTTTTGAAGCCAGCCTCAGCTACTTAGTGAGGCTCTCAGCAATTTAGTGAGACCCTTTTTCCAAATAAAATATAAATTAGGTCTGGGAGCATAGCCCAGAGGTAGAAAGCCCCTGGGTTCCAACTCCAATACCACCAAAAAAAAAAAAAAAAAAAAAAAGTTAAAAATAGGAGAGATAATAAAAGCAAATCTTTGAATCGCTTATGTGTAAGAAATGGGCCTGTCATGAGGAGAGTGCAGCTCCTCGCCTTCCTGTGACTTTACATAAAGCAGAGGGAACGTAATTTTACTGGCCTCTGAAGTCGCTTGGGAGTGGCTGGCTAGAACACTGTTTCCAGAAAGATTGTGAATCAGGCCTCAGCAACAGTGCAGGGATAGATTGGTGATATCTGCCCTCTTGAGAGGGAGAAAGAAATTTTATTTTTTTAATCAGGAACTCACTCCCACAGTACATAATCAATTTATTTTGGCAAAAGTGGATTCAATCCGTTCATGAGGGCAGAGCTTTCTCAACCTACTCACCTCTTAAAGGTCTCATCTCTCAATACTGCTGCCTTGATGATTAAGTTTCTATCACATGAATTTGGGGGGGGGGCACATTCACCTCTTAAGGGTCTCATCTCTGCTGTTTTTTTTTTTTTTTTTGGTGGCACTAAAATTTGAACCCAGAGACATTCTACCTCTGAGTTAAATCCCCAGCCATTTAATTTTAATTTTATTTTATTTGAAATAAGATCTTGCTAAGTTTCTGAGGGTCTCACTAAGCTTCTGAGACTGGCCTTGAACCTGCAGCCCTCCTGTCTCAGCCTCCCGAGTGCTGGGATTACAGGCGTGCAGCACTGTGTCTTACTACGGTTGCATATTTACTGAGTAAATTTCTAACACATACATTTTGGGGCACACATTTAAATTATATCTTGTGTTTCTAAAAAAGATGTAAGATATAAAAAGCACAAGCCATAAGGCAAAACAGGCTATATTACTTCATTTGTACGAAAAGTAAATATATATAGTTTTTGTTACTGAGGATTGAGCCCAGAAGCATTCTACCTCTAGTTACAAGTGTACGCCACCACGTGCTTTTCACCAGCTGAAAAGTAAATATTGAAGAGTGAAAATATGAACCAGGATTTGAGAAGACGTATTTACGTATTTACAATGATTGTTATTAACTTTGAAATAAATGATATTCCAAAGCAGGGTATGGTGGCCCACGTTTGTAATCCCAGTACTTGGGAAGCGGACACAGGAAGAGCGCAGCTTCACGGCCAGCCTCAGTTACTTAGTGAGGCCCTCTGCAACTTCCTAAGACCTTGTTTCAAAATACAGAATAAAAAATAGGGTTAGGGGTGTAGCTCAGAGGTAGAATGCCCCTCGGTTCCATCCCAGTATCTCAAAAGAAAGAAAGAAAGAAAGAAAGAAAGAAAGAAAGAAAGAAAGAAAGAAAGGGAAGAAAATGATATTCCAAGAATATATAGATATCTACAAAATCAGTCACAAAGAAATTAGCAACCAACTGAGAAATAGGCAAAATTTTGATGAGTCATTTCACAAAAGAGAAAAATTGAATGTCCAGTAACACTAAAAACTTTAACTGGGGATGGTGCACACCTGTAATTCCAGTACTTGGGAGGCTGAGACAGGAAAATTGCAGGCACAAAGAGAGTCTCAGAAAGTAGTGAGATTCTTATTAACCTAGTGACCTAAGTGAAACATTATTTCAAAATAAAAAATAAAATAGGGCTAGGGATGTAATTCAGAAATAGAATGCCCCTAGGATCATTCATTCCCCAGTGAAACCAACCAAACAAACAAACAACCAAACCCACAAGAAAATATGCTCAACCTCACCTCTGCACACAAATCACACTGGGATCAAATAGATTTTTTTGTGTGTGTGGTACTAGGGATTGAACTCAAGGACATTCTACCTCTGAGCTACACCCCAACCCTATTTTTTATTCTTTATTTAAAACAGTCTGGCTGTAAACCTTGGATACCCAGCCAAATAGAAGATTATTATTAAGGCCGGGCATGGTGGCACACTCTTGTAATCCCAGTGCTTGGGAGGCTGAGACAGGAGGATTACACAGATTCAAAGCCGGCCTCAGCTATTTAGTGAGGATCTCAGCAACTCAGTGAGACCCTGTTTCCAAATAAATTATTAAAAAAATAGGCCTGGGGGTTTAGCCCGGAGGCTGAAAGCCCCTGGGTTCCACCCCCCAGTACCACAAAAAAAAGACTATTACTATTATTAATTATTTTGCAGTACTTGGGGTTGAACCCAGGGGCATTCTACCTCTGATCTACACCCAGCCCTTTTTTTTATTCTTTATTTTGAAACAGGGTCTTAGTAAGTTGCAGAGGGCCTCACTAAGTAGTTGAGGCTGGCCACAAACTTGTGATCCTCCTGTCTCAGCCTCACAAGCACTGGGATTAGAAACGTGTGCCATGCTGCTCAGCCAAAAAGAAGATTTTAAAAAATGTCAATGAGGAAGAAAAATAAAAAAGAAGTAAAAAAAAGGAAAAGAGAAGAAAATATAAACTACCAACAATAACAGCAACAAAATCACACTGTTGGTAACGGGCTGTGCTGGGGGTGATGATGTGGACTTTGGAGAGGGTTTCGCATGTGTGGACAAGAGATGGGGACAAGGTGACAGCAGCACTGTTCATAAAGCAAATATGGAAACAAATTTGATTATCTGACACTAGGAGAAACAGCAAGTAAAAGTCTGTGATGGAAGCCGGGCGTGGTGGTGCACGGTTGTAATCTCAGCATTTGGGAGGCTAAGACAGAAGGATCGAGGTTCAAAGATAGCCTCAGCTACTTAGTGAGACCCTTTGCGACTCAGTGAGACCCTGTTTCAAAATAATGTTTTAAAATAAAGAATGAAAAATAGGGCTGGGGTGTAGCTAGGAGGTAGAATGCCGCTGAGTTCCGCCGGGCATGGTGGCACACGCTTGTAATCCCCGCGCTTGGGAAGCTGAGACAGGAGGATCGCACGGGTTTGAAGCCAGCCTCAGCAACTTAGTGAGATCCTGTTTCCAAATAAAATATAAAAAATATAAAAAAGGTCTGGGAGTATAGCCTGGAGGTAGAAAGCCTCTGGGTTCCACCCCAGTACCACCAAAAAAAAAAAAAAAAAAAAAAAAGAATGCCCCTGAGTTCCATCCTCAGTACTACACACACAAAAAAAAGTCTGTGATGGAAAATAGGACTGGATCATCATTATATACCTATGGCTAAATTCCCAACCTTAGAAGAATGGAAAGAATATAGATAATAGAGTACCATGCATATACATTTTTAAAGTGTGGCTAACAGTACTGGATATTGTTTATGGATATTTACGAATGTAGCAAAGATACAACAATATGCAGGAGAATGACAGATACCAAATGGAGATATTGTTTTATCTCTGGGATGGAAGAAAGAAGAATGGGATCAATGTGTGTAGATGCAGAAGATTTCATTGTACAATTTGTTCAGGCTCATGGTATATAATTAGCTATTTATACTATTCTCTCTATGGTTCGGTAGGCCTGGAATATTTAAGACATGGGGATAGTTGTGTGTACCTGAAATCATAGTACTTGGGAGGCTGAGACAGGAAGATTGCAGGTTTGAAGCCAACCTCAGAAACTTAGTGAAACCTATTTTCCAAATAAAAAAATGGTATGGGGTTGGGGGTGTAGCTCAGAGGTAGAATGCCCCTGGGTTCAATCTCTTGCACCAAAACAAATAAAAAACATAACAAAAAATACATGGGAATATTCATTTACTATTGTCATTCCGTGTGCGTGTACGTGTGCGTGTGCGTGTGCGTGTGTGTGTGTGTGTGTGTGTGTGTGTGTGTGTGACTGGGGATTGAATCCAGGGACACTCTACTTCCGAAATACACCCCCAGCCCTATTTTTTTTTTTTGTTCGAAAACAAAAATAAATAAATAGAGTCTCGCTAGGTTGATGAGAGTCTCACTATTTGCTAAGGCTGTCCTCGGACCTGAAATCCTCCTGTTTCAGCTTTACAAGCATGTACCACCATGTCTGGCTATTATTGTTGTTCTTTAAAAACATTTGGCAGATAATAGGCATTTTCCAAAATGAAGCCTAACATTATAATGAACTTGACTGTGTATTGGGTTTTTAGTGATTTCAAAAAATTATGCCATCTGTTGATTTATTTGCAGTAGAGAAGAGTGCCTTGTATAAAAAATACGTTTTGAAGTTAATTGATGCAAATAAGCTTTTATTTGATTTAAAAAAATTTTTATTCTGATACCAAGGGATTGAACCCAGGGGCATTCTGCCTCTACCCCCTGTTCTATTTTATTTTTATTTTGAAGCAGGGTCTTGGTAAGTTGCTGAGGCTGACCATGAACCTGTGATCCTCCTCTCTCTGTCTCCCAAGTACTGGGATTATAGGCCTGTGCCGTCATGCCCTGCAACTTATTATTTTTTCCCCCAGAAAAATAAAGTTTTATATTACTTTAAAGAAAAGCACTGTGGTTTAGTGAAAACTACCTAAAGATCAAATTTGCTTTTAGTTTCAATAACTTTTGATAAATACTCGCAGTCTAATCTAACTAATGCTTTCCTTCTCCAGTGTTGCTCAAGTACAAATCATTTATTTAGTGCTGAAGTAGAATCCTTTTCATCTGACCTGGGGCTGAATGAGCCTCAACAACAGTGAAAACACAAGTGAGATTAGAGTTACATAAATAAAATCGGTTGGCTGAATTCCCCAGGGGCAAAATCTCCCAGATGAAGGTTTCAGTGATAGCCCCCAACCAGGCAGGAATGTCGAAATACTTTCTCACTGCAGAATTATAGCTTTGTTTATATTGCATATTTTGGAGATCTACGAAACATTTTGATGTGTCAGACATTTAAGAACTTGTTTGTCATCCAAACCATTAAGGAGAATAAAATCCTTCTCTAGTGGAAGGATAGGCTTATTTTTAAGGTCTCTTTTTGGTTTCCCTTCTAAAATGCTTCTCTCCTTTCTTCTCTGTATCTTAATCCATAACTTTCTGGGTTACTGCAGGGTCACTTAGAAAGTTTTTTTTTTTTCTTTCTTTCTTTCTTTTTTTTTTTTTGTGGTACTGGGGGTGGAACCCAGAGGCTTTCTACCTCCGGGTTATACTCCCAGACCCATTTTATATTTTATTTGGAAACAGGGTCTCACTCAGTTGCTAAGAGCCTCACTAAGTAGCTGAGGCTGGCTTCGAACCTGCGCAATCCTCCTGTCTCAGCCTCCCAAGTGCGGGATTACAAGTGTGCACCACCACGCCCAGCTGAAAGTTTTTTTTTTTTTCCTAGCTTTCTCCTTCCACCTCTACCCACCAGTTGTCATCAGCTCTCCCGAACGATGTATAGTAGTTATTAGCTGCCAACTGGATGTAAGTACTCAGCTTTGTTTTGAAGACTTTCTGACTTTCTCATTAATCAAAATCTGAACTCCCCATTTTCTGGTCAGGTATTTACAAAAGCTGGCTTATAATAAAAGATAGTTCAGTGGCCCACAGTAAAACAATATAAATACAGATACAGTCGAAGTTGTGTATAGCTGAAATTAACCAAATTTAAAAATCTGAGATTGTTTTCCTGCCTTTTGTGACAGTGTTCTTTTTTTCATAACATAATGGTGATAGTTTGTCGTGGTCAACATTCTCATTGCTATAACCCAAAACAATTCGCCACACAGAGGAAGGAAGGCTTATTTGCTCACAAATTTTTTTTTTTTTTTTTTTTTACTTCAGGTATCAGTTCATAATAGGCTGGGTCTGCGGAGCTGAGGGCATAGTGTTGGGAAAGAGATCAAGGCTCTGCTCTCACATCAAGGAGGCTGGAAGCAAGAGAGCAAACAAGGAAATTCAAAGACACAAGCAAGGTCCCCAAGGCCAAATACCCGGGACCCACATTCTCCGGCCACATTCTACTTGCCTCGGTATTCATCCAGTAAATCCAGCAACCCACATGACTTAATTATATCGACTAGCACTAAAACATGAGCTTTTCAGGGAAAATTCTATATATAATCATAACAGTTCATGAACAAAGGCAGATTTTTATTTTTATTTTTTTGCAGTACTGGAGATTGAGCCCAGAGGCATTCTCCCTCCTAGCTACAACCCCCAGCCCTATTTTTTATTCTTTATTTTGAAACAGGGTCTGACTAATTTATAAAGGGCCTCATTAAGTAGCTGAGACTGGCCTTGAACCTGCATCCCTCTGTCTCAGCTTCCCAAGTACTGGGATTACAAGTGTGTGCCACCACATTCAGCTTTCATGGCAGAATTAAAAAAAAAAAAAAAACTTTTTTGGAAAAAGTATAAGTTGACAACTGAGGGTTGTTTTCTTTCTACTTCTCTACCCCTCTTATTCTCTCCACCACACACATGCGCACGTGTGCGCTCTCTCTCTCAGAATTTTTACTGGTAAGAGATACTTAATGATCTCAGTCACATATTTTGCATGATTTATACTCAACAGTCTTGCTTATTCCCACCTCTGTCTTTTCTCACAGATATCCCTCTACTTCAATATAAGTTCTCCATGTCCTGTAATATACAGACCAGATTTCCTCTCCTCCACTAAGTCTTCTTTATTTCAGTCTGTGCTTCTTCACTCATTCTCCTTAACACTTATGAGAATGTTTATCAAAAACTCCGATATTGGTTTTGATAAAGATTTTGTTTTTCAAGTATGTTTTTTTCTTTCTCTTCAACCAATCTTCTTTTGCGGGGTGGGGAGGATACTGGGGATGTAACCCAGGGGTTTTCTACCTCCGAGCTACACCCCCAGCCCTATTTTTTATTCTTTATTTTGAAACAGAGTCTCACCGAGTTGCAAAGGGCCTCACTAAGTAGCTGAGGCTGGCCGCGAGACGCGATCCTCCTGTTTCAGCCTCCCAAATGCTGGGATTACAAGTGTGCTCCACCATGCCCGGCTGACCAGGACCATTTAGCTTGGTTCCTGAAGTATGATATTGGGGAAAGCCCTCAAATAATCTGCAGAAAACTTGGGAACATGGGCAAAACATAAACCTTTGTTTTACAATTCACTAAGATTTCAGAGGTTGTAGATTATAGCAATATAACTTATAATACCATTATGCACTTTATTATTAAAAATAATAAAATATCTAATTTTCTCTTTGATCATTTATAATTTCATTCACCAGCCGGGCCTGGTGGCATGCATTTGGTCCCAGTACTTGGGAGGCTGAGGCAGGAGGATGCCAGAGAAAAGTTTGTTTAGTAAATATTAATGCTAAATAGTGGTAAGGGTCTGGTGCTAAAAAGTATTTTCCTAGCAGTATAAACTAAAATATAAAAAGCAAAAGGCCAGATGTGGTGGCACATGCTTGCAATCCCATTACTTGGGAGGATGAGACAGAAGGATTCCAAGTTTGTGGTCAGTCTCTGGCAATTTAGTAAAGCCCTCCAAAATTCAGTGAAAGTCTGTTTCAAAATAAAGAATAAGATAGGACTAGAGCTATAGCTTGGAGGTAGAATGCCCCTGGAATTCATCCCCAGTACAACAGAAGAAGAAGAAAAAAAAAAGACAAAAGAAAAATTAAAAAATTAGAAAAGCAAAGAAAGAATCTGGTAGGGTCACATAAAGAACTCTTGACCCTTAGCCAGGCGTGGTGGTGCACGGTTGTAATTCCCGCGCTTGGGAGACTGAGACAGGAGGATCACACAGGTTTGAAGCCTGCCTCAGCTACTTAGTGATGTTCTCAGCAACTTAGTGAGTCCCTGTTTCCAAATAATGTATAAAATCGATCTGGGAGTATAGCCTGGAGGTAGAAAAACTCCTGGGTTCCATCTCCAGTACCACAGAAAAAAAGGAAAAAGAAAAAAAGAAGTCTTAACCCATAGAAAATTGTTTCCTAAAATATTTTGAGATAGTTGTGCATGTAGTAAGCACAATAGTAAAACAAAACAAACAAAAGAAAAGAAAAGAAAGACCCCAGGAAAACAAAATGAACAAAAACCCAACATCTAAAAAAAACTCCAAAAAACTATTAACTTTCAACTTTTGCATGCATTGGGTGACTAGCACAGATTTTTTGGATTCTGGCGCCATCTGCTGGCAAGCCATCAAAATTTCAAATTCTTTTGAAAAAATTTTAAATTAATTACTTTATACTACCTAATAAACACCATTAAGTAAATAAATAAAACTATTTAAAATGTTATCTTTGAGAACATGTGTACCAAAATGAGGATATATTTTTGTAAAATATAAGCTCCCAATAGTTATATATCAGAGTTTCAATTGGGAGTGAATTCATTAGTATTTGATTTACCTTTTTTCTTTTAAAATAGTGGGGATTGAATTCAGAGGCAAGCTGGGTGTGCTTGTACATGCTTGTAATACCAGCATTCGGGAGGCTGAGACAGGAGGATTTCAGTTCACGAACAGACTCAACTAATTAGTGAGGTCCTTTGCAACTCAGTGAGAACTTTTTTCAAAATAAAGAATAAAAAATAAGGCTGGGGGTGTAGGTCGGAGGTAGAATGCCCTGGATTCAATCTCCAGTATGAAAACAATTATTTTTAAAATGCAAGAAGAAAAAGAAAAGGAAGTTAGAAATAACATTTCTAATTGCCTGTTTTTTGTCAGGAGCTGTGCTAGATTATTTTGGTAGATGGGCTAAATCACTTTTCACAACCATCCTTCAAATTGTGTACTATTGTCTCAGGTTTTCTGTTGAAGCAATGTCTAAGAAATTAAGAGCCGGGCGTGGTGGTGCACAAACTTGTAATCCCAGAATCCTTGAGGCAGAGACAGGAGGATTGCGGTTCGCGGACAGCCTCAGCTACTATTTAGTGAGGCCCTCTGCAACTTGGTGAGACCTGTTTCAAAATAAAGAATAAAAAATAGGGCAGGGGGTGTATCTCAGAGGTCGAATGCCCCTGGGTTCCATCCCCAGACCCGCAAAAAAAAAAAAAAAAAAAAGAAAGAAAGAAAGAAAGAAAGAAAGAAAGAAATTAAGAATGTAGATGCTAATATTCTAGGTTAAAAAACTGAGTTTATTTTAACAAAATAATTGCAATAAATTATATTAAATGACATTTTTAAAAGCTGCATTAACAGATTTTTGTTTCTTTTATTTCATAGTGACTGATTTTTTTTTTTTTTTTGGTACTGGGGATTGTACATACAGGCATTCTACCTCAAAGCTACACCATTAGCATTTTTTGTGTTTTATTTATTTATTTTTTACTTTCATTGACTGCTGGGTGAACCAGTCTTTTTTTTTTATTGGTGCATTGTAATCATATATCACATTGGAGTACAAGACTTGAGAGGATATACAAGCACACATCATCCAATTAGCCCTCATCCAGCCCCATCCCATTCCCTCCCCCTCCCTCGATCCCATGCTTGTTTGGTGATTAACTTTGACACATTTGTTTATGTACCTCCTGCGTTTTAAAAAGGTGCCATCCTCCCCTATTCCATACCTTCAGATTGATCACCTTAGTTGCTTCACTATAGGGCCCTTTCTATAGCTCGACCTCTTCCTGTTGCCCCTTTCCTCCTAGTTTTTGCTGATTAGAGGAAGCATCTGATTTTTATTTTCTGCGATATTTATCTGTGCATGCCACGTTGCAAGTACCAATTATACTCTTGATGACCCCAGTAGTGGCCTGGCTACCTGGTGGACTTATCCAGACCTCGCTGGTTCAAGCAGCGGCCTTGCCTCATGGGAGGCCCTGATTTTGGTCTCGCTGGCCCCAGCACTGGCCTAACCCCTCGGCAGGCTCCGATCCCAGCCTCAGAGGCCCCAGCACCGGCCTTGCCTCACGGAAGGCTCCGATGCCGGCTGCTGGCCCCGGCACAGGCCTAAACCCTCGGCAGGCTCTGATCCCAGCCTCAGAAGCCCCAGCACTGGCCTTGCCTCACAGCAGGCTCTGATCCCAGCCACACTGGCCCCGGCACCAGCCTAACCCCTCGGCAGGCTCCGATCCCAGCCTCGGAGGCCCCAGCACTGGCCTTGCCTCACGGCAGGCTCTGATGCCATCCATTGGCCCTGGCACCGGCCTAACCCCTCAGAAGGCTCTTATCCTGGCCTCGGAGGCCCCAGCACTGGCCTTGCCTCACGGCAGGCACCGATGCCGGCCTTGGAGGCCTCAGTAGCAGCCTTGCCTCACAGAAGGCTCCAATGCTGGCCAGTGGCTCTGGCACTGGCCTAACCCCTCGGCAGGCTCCGATCCCGGCCTCAGAGGCCCCAGCACTGGCCTTGCCTCATGGTAGGCTCCGATCCCAGCCTCACTGGCCCCAGCATCGGCCTAACCCCTCGGCAGGCTTTGATCTCAGCCTCGAAGGTCCCAGTAGTGGCCTTGCCTCACGGCAGGCTCTGATCCCGGCCTTGCTGGCCCCGGCACAGGCCTCACCCCTCGGCAGGCTCTGATACTGGCCTCGGAGGCTCCAACACCAGCCTTGCCTCAAGGCAGGCTCCAATCCCAGCTTTGCTGTGTCTGTTGCCGGCCTCACCCCTCGGCAGGCTCTAATCCGAGCACCCTCTTCGCCCAACCAATTGTCCCACGTTCTCGAGGGTACGTGGTGGTAGCATTCTGCCTCTGGGGATATTATTTCAAAGGTTCCAGGTGTAATGCATCAGTTCTCTGCCTCCCCTGAGTACTGGCCATTGCCATTGGCTCTGCCTCCACCATTTCAAATCTTTCCCAAGCTCTTTTTCCACTCTGAATGTTGTCCAGTGTTCCTAAGCATGCGTGACAGTAGCATTCGACAGTTGGTGTAATTTCTCCAAAAAAATAAGGTTGGTAGGATCCAATTTCTGCTTCTCCTTAATACAAGTCTCCACCACCATCACAGAGACTGCTTTCAACACCACCTTTCTCCTTGGTCTCCGCTAAACTCTCTCCTTACAGGTGATGTCCAAGATTCTTACCAGTATAGAGAAACAGCAGTCCTCCTTCACAGGGAATTTTTCCATAAGTTCCAGTGCATTTGGATAAGTTTTGTCTGCATCTCCAGTATCCTGGCATCCGCCACAGCCTTCTTAACCCCTCTCCGATATTTTTCTTTTTTCTTTTTCTTTTCCTTTTTTTTTTTTTTTTAATAATAGAAGACAGTATGTGTGGTTTGAGGAGGTAGTGGGATCAGGCGCTCAGTAGCACTGTGACCCGGCCCGGTTTCCCCATGGGTCCAGCGTGCTCCGCATTACTCCACCCGGGGCCCAGAGTCCTGTGACCTGGGCCCCGGCTGGCGTGCCCCGCGTGACCCCTGCCTGGGACTCCATTTTTTTGTGTTTTTGTTTTGAAACATTGAAAGAGGGTCTCCGTAGTCACTGAGAGTCTTGCTTGGGGCATCCTCAAACTTGAGATCCTCTTGTCTCAGCCTCCCAAGTACTGGGATTACAGGTACACGCCATGATGCCCAGCTGTAGTGACTAATTGATGGGGTGTGTCTATACAGCGCCTAAGGAGATTCAGCCTGAGCGGCCTACGGCCTAAGACAAAACATTAAGTAAAGTGATTCAGCAAAAAGGGACAAAGATAAAAAAAATATTGTATATCCAAAGACAATGTAAACAGAGTTAAAAGTTACTAACAGAATTGGATACAATATTTCCAAATGCTATATCTGAAGGTATATTAATATTCCAACTAGAAATCCTAAAAATTAACAACAATAAAGGCAAACAATACAATTTGGAGATAGGTAAAAGACTAACATAAATAATGAATCTCCACAGATAACCAATCTTAAAAAAAAAAAAAAAAAGGGACAAAGATGGCGCCTGGAGGAAGCTAGGAAGGCGTGGTTTCCCCATTCATTATGGGCGGGGAGACTGAGCAGTTTTTCCCTTTCTACCTTTAAAGGAGCTTTCCGCACACATGAATGGCTCATGTACTGGCTTGGGATTGGCTGTAAACTACGTGCTAGTGATCTTTATCCCGGATAGGCTAGGCTATTTCTCATGGAAATTCCTCTTGTGGCTTGGTGCTATATAAAGGACTGCTTGGAGAGAAATAAATGAGATCTCGCTTGACTTGACTCCCGGCTCGTGGGTTTGTGTTCGAGTCGTCGGTACTCATCATCTCGGCAAGCCCCGTCAGCTGTCGGGCTGGATTCCCGACAACTAATTTTTTTTTTTTTTTTTTACTATTTTAGATTGGGTGGGTCTATGATTTAATGTGTGTGTGTGTGTGTGTGTGTGTGTATGTGTGTGTGTGTGTGTGTGTGTGTGTGTGTGTGACTGGAGATCGAACCCAGAGGCTTTTAACTCTGAGCTAAACTTTCAGCCCAATTTTATTTCTTATTTGGAAACAGGGTCTCACTAAACTGCGAAGGGCCTTTATAAGTTGTCAAGGCTGGCTTAGAACCTGTGATCCTTCTGTCTCAACCTCCCATGTACTGGGATTACAAACATGAACCACTATGCCTGGCTTGGGTCTATAATTTAATTATCTATTTTTTTCATTACTAAGTATTGAACCTAGGGTCATTCTACCTTGGAGCTACGGCCCAGCCTTATTTTATTTTTCATTTGTAACAGAGTCTTACTAAATTGCTGAGGGTCAGCGGGCATGGTGGAACATGCTTGTAATCTCAGCATTCAGTAGGCTGAGACTGGATGATCGCGGTTCATGGATAGCCTCAGCTACTTAGTGAGGCTCTTTGCAATTTAGTTAGACCCTATTTCAAAATAAAGAATAAAAAACAGGCAGGGGGTGTAGCTCGAATGTTGAATTCCCCTGGGTCCCATCCCCAGACCCACAAAAAAGAAAAAAAAATGCTGAGTTTATCACTAAATTTCTGAGGCTGGCCTTGAATGTGAAGTCCATACTGGGATTATGGATTTTTGTGTGGCACTCAGGATTGAACCCAAGGACAATCTACTTCCAAGCTGTACCTCCAGCCCTATTTTTATGTTTTTATTTTTTGTGGTACTGGGGATGGAACCCA
The DNA here is from genome assembly GCF_963383645.1 of Muscardinus avellanarius. Lineage (NCBI taxonomy): Eukaryota > Metazoa > Chordata > Mammalia > Rodentia > Gliridae > Muscardinus > Muscardinus avellanarius. Next base: position 77,579,342 of record NC_137786.1, read on the forward strand.
GGTGCATTCTATGTCCTAGTGACACCCCCAGCCCTATTTTTTTATTTTTTATTTTGAAACAGGGTCTCACTGAGTTGTAAAGGGCCTCACTAAGTTGGGGAGGCTGTCCATGAACCCGGATCCTCCTGTCTCAGCCTCCCAAATGCTGGGATTACAAGCTTATGTCACCACACCCGGCTCTCCTTCAGCCCTATTTTATTTTTTGTTTTGAAACAGGGTCTCACTAAATGTCTGAGGCCGGCCTTGAACCTGTGATCCTACTGTCTCAGCCTCCCAAATCCTGGGATTATAGGCATGCACCATTACGCCTGGCTCTTACTCTATTGTTAGGATAATGAAAACCACAGAGTTGTTTTTGTACTTTCCTATCACACTTTTTGTTGCTATATCCTTAGTGACCAAAAATTATCATCTATGTAGTCGGCACTAAATAGATTTAGATAGAAAAGAGGAGAGAAGAAGAGAGGAAAAAAAAGAAAAGAAAAGAAAAGCCCATAATCTCAGTACTTGGGAGGCTGAGACAGGGGGATTGCAGGTTTGAGGCCAATCTCAGCAATTTACTGAGGCCCTCCACAACTTAATGAGACCCTGTTTCAAAATAAAAGATAAGCTGGGTGTGATGGCACATGCTTGTAATCCCCGTGCTTGGGAGGTGGAGACAGGAGGATCGTGCAGGTTTGAAGCCAGTCACGCTGGCTTAAGAGACCCTGTTTCCAAAAAAAAAAAAAAAATAGGTTTGGGAGTGTAGCCCGGAGGTAGAAGGGCTTCCAGGAACCCTAGTGTTGCAGTTTGGGAGAGTATGGTTATAGGGAACCTGTTCCTGGGGACCCCTGTTAGGGTCCCAGATGCACTTTCCCTCAAACCTCAACCAAACCCAAAATGACCAAAAAGAGAGAAAAAAAAACCATGGGTTCTTGTCCTAAGCTACGAATAAATATGCATAGCTTGGACAGTTGCTGAAGATTTAAAGAAGTTTATTAAAAAGATAGAAATACAGAAGATAGGTACAGCCCCATGCCAGACTGGCATGGAGGGGTATCTCGAATGGGTACACCAAAGGGATCACACATGGACCGGACTTTTTATACCCATGACCTCCATCTTGTTTACGTGAATGTCCCTGTAAGGTGCCTCCCCCAGCAAGATGGGCAAGGTGTCTCCTTTCATGAAGGTCGACCCCTCCTACCATCTTAGCTAGCTTATCTAATCTTGTAGATCCGTCTTTAGATAGAGAAAGGCCTAGTTCTTCTCTCCTTTTGAATTGTTAATTACTTTTAGCTAGGTTAATTTACATTGGAATAGTTGCCTGCTTTTAGGCAGAACCAAGTCCTTGCACAGATTTGCCCCTCACCCAATATTAATATATTTTTGAAATATATTAATAATCATAGCTTTCTCAAATCTTCCTAGGCCATTCCCAATAATGGTACACCTAGTATCACCAAAAAATAATAAAATAAAAGATAAAATGGGGCTGGAGGTGTGGCTCAGAGGTAGAATGCCCCTGGGTTCAATTCCTAGTTCCAAAGGAAGGGAGGAAAGAGGAAGAGAAAAAAAGATTATCTGGCACTTGCTGCTTAACAGGCTTCAGTAAAAATGCAGGAAGACATTCCACCTTTGGCATCTCTCAGCCGTGGAAGTGGAGGAAAGGTAGCCCCAGTGGAGTTTGCTATATGCTCTTCCTCTCGAGTACTTTATAACCATCATCTCATTAGCCTTAAGGCCAATCCAGTGAGCTGGTTATTGTTTCCATTGTTATGGACAAGAAAGTTGTGCTCAGTGTGGTTAAGTGATTTTTTTCAAGGTCACACTGTAGGGTGCTGGAAAGAAGGCTGGAAGAAGCGCTTTCCCCCCAGTATGAGAAGTTAACTAGAGAAGTCTTCTTCCATATTAGGATTAGAAATAAGGTATTAAAATATAGAGTTAAGATATAGAAGTAAGGTAGGATTGGAAATAGAATGAAGATCCATAAGCCCAGCTGCCCAGGTTGCAGGATTCAAGGACGAGGGTAGGGGACCCACAAGGTTAAAGCCTCTAATCTCCAGCTTGCTGGCCAAGGTCTTTGTAAATGGGACCCCATTCCCATATCTCTGAGCTAGATCAGCAAACAAGGCCAGGCTAATCTGCTCTCCAGGCAGAGTCCTCAGCATAGAGATAAGCCTGGCCCAGCCAAGGTGGGTGGGAAAGGCAGCCCTAGGGAATGGACACATACCATAAGGGAGATAAGCAGTCCTTAGCAGGCTCTGACATGTGTGGATGCATGTTTTAAAATTATTGGTTGTACTTGTTTGTCCTTGTATCTGATTGGTTGTATTCTAAGGTTGGCGGGCTCAAACTTTTGGCGGGCTCTGACATGTGTAACCACTCCCTGTGTAACCACTCCCTCGTAGGGTTATAAAATTCAGAGCGTGGAGGGGGGAGGGGTCGAAATTTGACCCCTGGCTAGCCAGGACAGAGCTGCAGCACAATAAACCTCGCTTGCATTTTACATCTCTTGTGAGTCCTTCAATATTTGGGTTGGTGGGCGATTCTTGGACCCTTCAACACAACTCAAATGACACAGTTAAGATTTCAATCTGTATCTTTCTGATTATACTTTATTTATTTATTTATTTATTTATTTATTTATTTATTTTTGCAGTACTGGGGATGGAACCCGGGGGCATTCTACCTCCGAGCGACACCCTCAGCCCTATTTTTTATTCTTTATTTGGAAACAGGGTCTCACTGAGTTGCAAAGGGTCTCACTACATAGCTGAGGTTGGTTACGAACCTGGATCCTCCTGTCTCAGCCTCTCAAATACTGGAATTACAAGCGTGCGCCATCACTCCCAGCTCATTTTGTATTGTTTGAAATAGGGTCTCACTGAGTTGCGAAGAACCTTGCTAAGAAGCTGAGGTTGTCCATGAACTGAGATCCTTCGGTCTCTTGTCTCCCAAATTCTGAGATTACAAGCATGCACCACCATGCCAGGTTTACGTTTTATTTATTTATTTATTTATTTGTTTGTTTTTTGTTTGTTTACTTGTTTATTGAGGTACTAGGGATGGAACCCAAGTGCTTCTACCTCTGAGCTACATCTCTAGCCCTATTTTTTATTCTTTATTTTGAAACAGTCTCACTGAGTTGCAAAGGGCCGCACTAAGAAGCTGAGTCTGTCCTTGAACTGTGATCCTCCTCCTGCTTCAGCCTCCCAAATGCTGGGATTACAAGCATGCACCACCATGTCCGGTTGATTTATACACTTTTAATGGCTTGTTGACTCACTCATTCAGCAAATATTCAGTGAATGTTTTAGCACCTTCTCAGAAAAGCCTGCTTTATCTCTTACCTTACAATAACTAAATACTGCCCCCAGGGGCATTTCTTCAGTTAAAAACCTCTCCTCTCGCCGGGTGTGGTGGTGCATGCTTGTAATTCCCACGCTTGGAAGGCTGAGACAGGAAGATCTCACAGGTTTGAAGCCAGCCTCAGCTACTTAGTGAGGCTCTCAGCAACTTAGTGAGACCCTGTTTCCAAATAAAAATATAAAATAAGTCTGGGAGTATAGCCCAGAGGTAGAAAGCCTCTGGATTCCACCCCGCCAGTACCACCAAAAAAAAAAAAAAAAAAACAACCCTCTCCTCTCAACTCCAGATTTATGTACCCAAATGTCTACTTAATCTCTATTTGAGAGCCAGTATACATTTTAAGTTTATATGTATAAATCAAATTCTAGATTTTAAGCTGGGTATGGTGGTACATTCCTGTAATCCAATACTTGGGAGGCTGAGACAAGAGGATTGCAGATTTGAAGCCAGCCTCAACAACTTAGTGATAACCTGTTAAAAAAAAAAAATTGGCCTTGGGGTGTAGCTTGGAGGTAGAATGCCTGTGTGTGTGTGTGTGTGTGTGTGTGTGTGTGTGTGTGTGTGTTTTCATGCATGCGTGTGGGCACACAAACACGTGCACACATACATTCACACATACACATATAATCTGGATTTTAGCCACAACTTTGTCTTTTCCTTGACCTCCAATATGTTACGGATTGGGAGAATATGGTTGTGGTGAAACTGGTCCCGGGGACCCCCGTTTGGGATCCGGACACAATTTCCCCCAACCCATAACAAAAACCCAAAATGACCAAAAACAGAAAATCACCGCGGGTTCTTGTCCTAAGCTAAGAATAAATATGCATAGCTTGGGCAGTTGCTGAAGATTTAAAGAAGTTTATTAGAAAGATATAAATATAGAAAATAGAAATACAGCCCCATGCCAAAATGGCATGGGGGGGGGTGACTCGAAATGAATACACCAAAGGGCTTACACGTGAACCGGAATTTTATACCCATGACCTCTGTCTTGTTTACATAATTCTGACTAGTGAATGTCCCTGTAAGGTACCTCCCCTTAACCCTGAAAGGTACCTCCCCTTAACCCTGTAAGGTACCTCCCCTAGCAAGGTGTGGTGAGGTGTCTCCTTTCATGAAGGTCGACCCCTCCTACCATCTTAGCTAGCTTATCCAATCATGTAGATCTGTCTTTAGAGAAAGGCCTAGTTCTCCTCAACTAAGATCTGTCTTTAGATAGAGACAGACCTAGTTCTCCTCTCCTATTGACTGGTTAATTGCTTTTGGCTAGGTTAATTTACACTGGAATAGTTGCCTGCTTTTAGGCAGAAACCAAGTCCTTGCACAGATTTGCCCTTCACCCAATTTTGAAATATATTGATAATCATAGCGTTCTCAAATTTTCATAGGCCATTCCCAATACTGGTACACATTCCTTTGCAGATTACATGACCATCAATATGGTTAATAAAATCAGAAAATTGGAAGTCAGCCTCAATTCCTTCATTTTTAAAAAATATCTCGCACCCTATCTCCATATTGTATAAGGATCTGCTTCCACGTCATTCTTCATTTTCATCTTCTTTTGCATCTGCTAGACATGCAGGCCTCCTGGCAGTTTTGAGAGCACATCAAGCTCTTTCTCACAAAAGAATCTGTACTGCTCTCATCTTCTTCGAATGTTCCTTGATCTTTTCTCTTGGGTCTCAGCTTAAGTAAAACCCCTTCAGAAAAATTTGTTCCTAAAAACTATAATTACAAAAAAATCAAGATTTTCTAAGGGAGGCTCTTGTTCTCTTTATCACAGTACTTAACACGTCCTCCTCCCTCCTTTTCTGGGTACATAGGAAAGTTAATAATTGTTTTACTTTGTTTCCTTGTTAGATATCTGTTTTTACCATAGACTGTATCCTATAAGTCTATCAAATTTGTCTATTGGGTTCTTTGAGGCAAATCCATGGTCTAACACTGGCCTTGGTACATAGAAGGCATTTGATAAATACTGGTTAAATCAACAAATAAACTTCAGTCAAATCTTTTGAAGCCTATGGTGTATTCAGAATGCTTGCTCTTAAGTCATACAATTATATCCATTTTGCAAACAGGAAAATTTGTGTGTCTAATTGTCTGTAGCATCTTGCAAGTTGTTTTTGGCAAAGTCGATATACAATGACTGTTCTTAAAATAAACGATCACAGAGGTCAGATGAGGTCTCACGAGGCGATGCCCTTCTCTGTGGAAGGTTGGAGCTTGGGGTCTCATGTTCTGTCTCTTCTGCCTGATGTTGTATTGGCAAATAAGTGGGTTCTTTGAGGAAGATAGTTTATGCCCTCCTATAAACTACATTCTTTCCCTTGGGTCCTACAGATTGATTCCAAATTAATTTGTAAAAAATAAGTAATGTGCTAATTATGCAAACACAGTCTAAGACCAGCCCCACCTTTCAATGCATTCAGTCTTGTCTATTCTATGAAATGGCATTTTGTAGTTGATTATTTAGATTGCATTATGGGTGTATTCATTCGAGTCACCCCTCCATGCCAGTCTGGTATGGAGCTGTACCTATCCTCTGTTTTTCTATCTTTTTAATAAACTTCCTTTAAAAAAGTGATTGCATTATGTCCAATTCCGTCAGTTCATTTAAATAGGCAAGTCAGCACAGTGAACTTGATGAGACGATAATTCACCGGTTCTCTTTAGTAGTCATTGCATGTAAGGTTACGCTGATTTAGAAGAACAGGTGAATGAGATGAACCCTATTAGCTTTTTTTTTTCTTTTGTTCTGGGGATGGAACCCAGGGTCATTCGACCTCCGAGCTACACTCCCTACCTTATATTGTATTCTTTTATTTTGAAACCGGGTCTCACTGAATTGCAGAGGGCCTCACTAAGTAGATGAGGCTGTCCGCGAACCATATCCTCCGGTCTCAGCCTCCCGAATGCTGGGATTACAAGCATGCGCCACCATGCCCGGCTCCCGTTAGGTTTTAAACAAGTATGAGATCATTTGCTTTCACTTGGATTTTCGTATGCACGTTCACTTCATTTGATAGCCCATTAGCAAGTCCAGCACGCAGCAGTGCACTAACATGGACATAAACTAACTTTTCAAAACACTACAGCTGTTTTGGTGTTAGATTGGTTACTAATGTAATATTCTCATGTAATATTCTCAAAAATGGAACATGATCTCCTTTAGGACTTTACTTGTTTGGTAAAATAACTTCATTGTCTAATACAAGGGTCGGCAAATGGTGGCCTAAGAGGTGAATTCAGCCTACCACTTGTTTTTGTATTGGGACAAATGGAATAGTATTTGCATTTCAAGTGGTTGAACAACAGGCAAAAGGAGAATAACATTTTGTAGCATATGGAATCACATAAAATTCAAATTTTGGTGTCCATAAATAAACCATTACTATTATTGTTATTGTTACTATTATTATTATTATTATTATTATTATTATTATTAAAGGTGCTGCGAAGCCGGGCATGGTGGCGCATGCTTCCCCGTAATTGTAATCCTTGTAATGGGAGGCTGAGACAGGAAGAGCACACAGGTTCAAAGCCAGCCTCAGCTACTTAGTGAGGCTCTCAGCAACTTAGTGAGACCCTGTTTCCAAATAAAATATAAAATAGGTCTGGGAGTATAGCCTGGAGGTAGAAAGCCCCTGGGTTCCACCCCCAGTACCACCAAAAAAAAAAAAAAAAAAAAAAGGTGCTGAGAATTAAACCCAGGGGCAATCTACCTTTGAGCTACACCCCCAGCCCTATTTTTTTCTTTTTTCTTTTCATACAGGGTCTCACTATGTCACTCACAGCCTCACTAAGTTGCCGAGGCTGGCTTTGGACCTGTGATTCTTTTGACTCAGCCTCCTAAGTACTGGGATTACAGGCATGAGCCACAATAAAGTATTACTGAGACATGACTTTGCTCATTTGTTTATATATTACATATGGCTGGGTTTTTTGTAGTTACTAGGAATTGAACCTAGGGGTTTTCTACCTCCAATCTATACCCCCATACCTATTTTATTTTGAAACAGGGTCATGCTAAGTCTTCTTGTCTTAGCCTCCCATGTACTGGAATCACAGGTGGGTACCATCAATGCTCGGTTTCCACAGCAGCTTCTATCACACAACTGCGTAGTGGAGCAGCTGTGATGGAGATTATAATGAATGGTAAAACCTAACATACGTACTCCAGACCATTTATAGAAAACATTTGCCTATACCGTGTCTAAGAGACAGCAGAGACTGCTGGTATCCCCGCAGGCCCTGTCCCTGAGGCCTGAGCACTTTGCCAGGGCTCCCGGCAGGTCAGATGGTTTTTTTTTTTGTTTTGTTTTGTTTTTGGTGGTACTGGGGGTGGAACCCAGAGGCTTTCTTTTTTTTTTTTTTCTTTCTCTTTCTCTTTCTTTCTTTCTTTCTTTCTTTTTTTTTTTTGGTGGTACTGGGGTTCCTGGAAGCCCTTCTACCTCTGGGCTACACTCCAGACCTATTTTTACATTTTTATGTGGAAACAGGGTCTCCTAAGCCAGCACACGCGGCTGGCTTCGAACCTGCGCGATCCTCCTGTCTCTGCCTCCCAAGGGCGGGGGGTGGGGGGTGGGGATTGCGCCACCACACCTGGCAACCCAGAGGCTATACTCCCAGACCCATTTTGTATTTTATTTGGAAACAGGGTCTCACTAAGTTGCTGAGAGCCTCACTAAGTAGCCGAGGCTGGCTTTGAACCTGTGCGATTCTCATGTCTCAGCCTCCCAAGTGTGGGGATTACAAGCGTGCGCCACCACGCCTGGCCAGATGGTTCATGAATCAACACTTTTGGAAGCAGCCCTCAACTAATGAGAGCTGGTGGGTAAACCAGCTGCTGTTTACCCCAGCTCCCTGGTGCCTAGGTTGGGCATGTTCTATGTCAATTGTTAGCACCCTTTTCTCTGGTATTGTGTGGTTTTTACAGTGGTAACGGCTTGACAAAACAGACCTCACTGACTTCCCCTCTCTGCTGGGACCTCCCTTCACATAGCTACTTGCACTAGAATCCTGGTGGTAGAGTCTGCTGCTGGGGAAAACCCAAATTAAGACAAATGCGAATTAGTCACATATAGATTATTTATTCTGTCACGTTGATGTATAAGCTATTTAGGTGTGGTGAAAAATTTATAACCAGACATTTGGACTATTTTTATTTTCTTACTACTAAAAGAAAAACAGGTTTTATTAATTGATAGTTTTATTCTGTATGACATTTATTGGCCAAATTTATCCCAAAAGATGCAGTTTGATAATTTTCTCCTATTTTGAACATAAATGCCTATTTCAGATGAATGATTCTTGAAGTATTGAATTAATCTTTCATATTGCAAAACCATCCTTCCATCTTTTGTAAAATATATACTTTCTTGTTTTATAGTAATGAAACTTTTCTACTAGTGATTTAAAAAAGCTTCTGTTCAAATTTTATTTTGCATCAATAATACATGGATTAAAACTATATAGGATGTAGCCAAGATGATTTTTTTTCTTTATGACCATTGGTTATAGATTCAGAATATTTAAAAGGCAGTGTTTCAAAACTTTGGGAAATGTTCATATTTTTTCTTTTTATATCTTTCATGTTTTTTCCCTAATGATGAGCTAAAATCAGAGTTAAATTGTGTCATTTGTGTCATACTTACACCTGTCATTTACCCCCACCCCCACCCCCCGGAACCCAAGGGCATTGTACCGCCAAGCTACACCCCTAGCCCTATTTTTTAGTCTTTTTTTGTGTGTGTGTGGTACTAGAGGTGGAACCCAGAAGCTTTCTACCTCCGGGCTATACTCCCAGACCTATTTTATATATTTTTATTTGGAAACAGGGTCTCACTAAGTTGCTGAGAGCAACTCACTAAGTAGCTGAGGCTGGCTTTGAACCTGTGTGATTCTCCTGTCTCAGTCTCCCAAGCGTGGGGATTACAAGCATGTACCACCACGCCCGGCTTTTTTTATAGTCTTTTTATTTTTGAAACAGGGTCTCACTGAGTTGCGAAGGGAATCACAAGTAGCTGAGGTTGTCTGTGAACCACGATTCTCTGTTCTCTGCCTCCCGAATGCAGGGATTGCAAGCGTGCGCCACCACCCCGCCTCACCTCAATTAGCCTATTTTCAAGATTCTGTATCTGTCCATACTTTTTTTTTTTGCAGTACTGGGGCTGGAACCCAGGGGCATTCTACCTCTGAGCTACACTCCCAGCCCTTTTTAAAAATTCTTTATTTTGAAACAGGGTTTCACTGAGTTGCAAAGGGCTTCACTAAGTAGTAGCTGGGGCTGTCCTCAAACCAAGATCTCCTGTTTCAGCCTTCTAAATTCTGGGATTACAAACATGCCACATCATGTCCGGCTTGGATCAATATTTTCTTTTATTTTTGTGGTACTAGGGATGGAACCCAGGGACATTCTACCTCTGAGCTATATCCCCAACCCTATTTTTTATTCTCTATTTTTGAAACACGGTCTCACTAAGTTGCAGAAGGCCTCACCAAGTAGCTGAGGCTATTTGAGAGCCTGGATCCTCCTGTCTCAGCCTTCCAAATACTGGGATTACAAGCATGTACCACCAAGCCCGGCTTGGATCACTATTTGAAATACTACCCTTTGTGCAAAAAAGAAAAGTACGCATACAAGTATATGCACAGGATGTGTTTACAGCGACTGACATGCAGGAGGCTGGCACTGGTATTTGTCTTTAGGAGGGGTATTGGAAGGCCAGGACCAGAAGTAGAAGGACTCTTTCCAAAAAATAAAATAAAATAGGGCTGAGATGTGAGCTCAGAGGTAGAGTACCTCTTGATTTAATCTCCAGCCGCCAAAATAAACAAATAAATAAATAAGCTACAATAGACATTCCCAATAAAAAGGAAGAGAAGGTGTGTGAGTCAGGTTTCAGTAGAAGATCAGAGCCAGCAGGACCTGGATGATCATAAAGGGGGGTTTATTAGATTTGCTCCCTACATCAGCGGCCACAGAGTCCCACAGTGGCCGCCTTCAGGCTGGGGATGCAGAGGAGCCAGTAGCTGCTTGGTCGCAGAGGGTGGGCCCTCAGGACTCAAGAGACCAATGAGCCTGAGACTGAAGACCTGAGACTTCCTGGAGAATTGCTGGTGAGCATCCTTGTTGGAAGAGTGAATGAGCTAGAGTGCGATGTACACAGGTGATGGTGGCAGCAAGGAACACGCCAGCTCAAGAATGAGGCTTCCTCCTGCCTCCATCTTTTTTTTTTTTTTTTTTTTTTTTTTTTTGGTAATGGGAATTGAATCCATGGGCATTCTACCTCCTCGCTACATTCCCGCTCTACCTTATTTTTATTTAGAATCAGGGTCTTGCTACGTTGCTGAGGGTCTCACTAAATTTCTAAGGCTGGCCACAAACCTGTGATCCTCCTATATCAATCTTCTAAGTACTGGGATTACAGGCATGATCCACCATGCCCAGCCGCCCTTCCTCCCTCTTTTGTATCATGGCTTTCCCCAGCCTATTGGACACTGCTACCCACATTCAGGGCAGGTCTCCCTCCGTTTGCTGTCCCACCCGCCAAATGTCTCTCAACCTCATAGACACATCCAGAAGTCGAATCCCAGACCATCCCCCCAAGGATTTCCAAATCCTCAGCACCTGTGACTTTAGATGTTCCCTTAGATGATGATGCGAGGGGCTCCATGTGTGAGTAAGGTTAAGGATTTTATAAGGAAGGAGTGCGTGTTCTGGATTGTCCAGGTGGGACCACATATATCAACTGATCCCATAAAAGTGGAAGAGGAAGGCAAGAGAGTGAGTCAGATGGAAACTGCTTCTGGTCTTTGAAGTTGGGAAAAGCATGCCAGGAGCCAATGACCTCAAAAAGCTGGAATCAGCCTTCAGTTAGCAGTAGCAGCAGCAAGAAAACGGGGAACTCCACCCTGCAATTTTCAAATTGCAGAATTCTGCCAACAACCCGAATGAGCAGTTTGCTGAAAACTGATGTGAACGTGCAATTCAAGGCTAACCCTGTGGATCTGTATCACATCTTTACCTAAGGGCGTTTGTAGATAGGGAAAGGTTGGGCTGAGTCTGAAGGTTAATAAATGTGACATCTACTGATCTACTGACTCAGCTTTTAGACAGCTTGCAGACTTTCTATTTTTTTTTTTTTTCCTTGTGTTACTGGGATTGAACCCAGGGCCTTCAATCCAATCGACATTCTCAGTTCTTTTTAAGTTTTTTGGTTGTTTTGGGACAGGGTCTTGTTAGGCTACTGATAGTCTAGCTATGTTGCTGAGGCTGTCTTCAAACCTACTATCCTCCTGTCTTAGTCTCCCCAACTAACCAGCTTAATTTTAAACAAATATTTCTTATTTTTTGTGACTTAAAATTCTGTATTCTAAAGCCTAGCATGGTGGCACACACTTGTAATTCCAGCATTTGGGAAGCTGAGTCTGGAGGATTGTAGTTTGCGGACAGCCTCAGCTACTTAGTGAGGCCCTCCGCAATTTAGTGAGACCCTGATTCAAAATAAAGAAAAAATTGGGCAGGAAGTATAGCTTGGAGGTTGAATTCCCCTGGGTTCAGATGCAAAAAAAAAAAAAAAAATTCTGTATTCAACTTGTGCATTTACTCGATGTATATCTTAAGATTCATTTTTAAAATTTTTATTTTAGGAGAAAAAATGTATCTTTCCTTCACAAACGGAAAACCAGCACTTACCTTAAATATAAAGTACCTGCTCAAACCAATAAAATTATTTTAAAATTATTAATTTTTTTTGTGTGTGGTACTATAGATTTAAGTCAGAGGCATTCTACCTCTGAGATAAATTCCCAGCCTGATTTTAGTTTTTCTTTAGAAATGGATTTTTTTTTTTTTTATTTGGTGGTACTGGGGGTGGAACCCAGAGGCTTTCTACCTCCGGGCTATACTCCCAGAACTATTTTATATTTTATTTGGAAACAGGGTCTCACTAAGTTGCTGAGAGCCTCACTAAGTAGCTGAGGCTGGCTTCGAACCTGTGCGATCCTCCTGTCTCAGCCTTCCAAGCGGGGGGATTACAAGCGTGGACCACCACGCCCAGCTAGAAATAGGGTTCTGATAAATTGCCAAGGCTGGCTTTAAACCTGTGAAACTCCTGTTATAGTCTCCAAGAACTGGGATTAGAAGCATGTGCTATCATGCTGGGATTAAATTTTCACTTTTTAAAAAAGTTATAAAGCGCCGGGCGTCGTGGCTCACGCTTGTAATCCCCACGCTTGGGAGGCTGAGAGGAGGATCACACAGGTTCGAAGCCAGCCTCAGCTACCTAGTGAGGCTTTCAGCAATTTAGTGAGACCCTGTTTCCAAATAAAATATAAAAAAGGTCTGGGAGTACAACCTGGAGGTAGAAAGCCTATGGGTTCCACCCCCAGTACCACCAAAAAAAAATAAATAAATAAATAAATAAAAGTTGTAAAGAAAGCTGGGCGTGGTGCCGCAGGCTTTAGTGAGGTCCTCTGCAACTCAGTGGGACCCGGTTTCAAAATAAAGAATAAATAGGACAGGGGGTGTAGCTCAGAGGTCGAATGCCCCTGGGTTTCATCCCCTGACCCCCGCCCCCCCACAAATGCTGTAAAACTGAGCATGGTGCCGCATGCTTGTAATCCCAGCATTTGGGAGGCTCACACATGAGGATCACAGGTTCACAGACAGCCTCAGCTACTTAGTGAGGCCCTTTGCAACTCAGGGAGACCCTGTTTCAAAATAAAAAAAGAATAAAAAATAGGGCTGGAGGCCGGGCGTGGTGGCGCACGCTTGTAATCCCCACGCTTGGGAGGCGGAGACAGGAAGATCACGCTGGTTCGAAGCCAGCTGCGCTGGTTTAAGAGACCCTGTTTCCAAATGAAAAGTATAAAATAGGTCTGGGAGTGTAGCCCGGAGGTAGAAGGGTTTCCAGAAACCCCAGTACCACCAAAATAAATAAATAAATAAATAAATAAATAAATAAATAAATAAATAAATAAATAAGGCTGGGGGTGTAGCTCGAAGGTAGAATGTCCCTGGGTTCCATCCCTAATACCGAAGGGGGGGAGGGAGCTGCAGAGACCCTCTAAAGGGGCACTGGACTTGTCATCTTGTTTTGACTGGGAAAAGCGAGGGGAGTTGGAGAGGCGTCTCTTCCTCAGTAGCCCAACCTGCACCGCGGAGTGAGTTTCCACCTCAGGGGCATTTTTTGTAGCACGTGGATCTCTTCTGCTTTGCACGCTCTTGCTATTGGCTTTTACACAGTTTTGCAGTTGTTACTGTAGTCAGATTAGACCATTCGTTATTTCTGGGATGGCCCCTCACCCCAGCTTTGGCACTCTACAGCTTTTCTCTTTGCATTAAATCCGAGCAAATCAGTGTTTTCTTCCGTCCTTTCTTCTGTGTATTCTTGTCTGCTCTTGGCTGCCAGCTGATAACAAGTACATTGCAAAGCAATTGTCTTCCACTTTGAGAACACCTTGGAACCTCTTGGGATCTTTAAAAAGGTACTTATGTATGGGCTTTATTATTACTTATTTATTTTTTATGTTTGGTGGTACTGGGGGTGGAACCCAGGGGCTTTCTACCTCCGGGCTATACTCCCAGACCTATTTTATACTTTATTTGGAAACAGGGTCTCACTACGTTGCCGAGAGCCTCACTAAGTAGCTGAGGCTGGCTTTGAACCTGTGCGATCCTCCTGTCTCAGCCTCCCAAGTGCCGGGATTACAAGTGTGTGTCACCACACCCGGCTTTGTCTGGGCTTTAAACACAGAATTTTTTTTCCCCTCAGTACTGGGGATGGAACCCAGGGGCATTCTATCTCCGAGCTACACCCCCAGCCCAATTTCTTATTCTTTATTTTGAAGCAGGGTCTCACTGAGTTGCAAAGGGCCTCACTAAGTAGCTGAGGCTGTCCACAAACCCAGATCTTCTTGTCCCAGCCTGCTAAATTCTGGGATTACAAGCATGCATTACCATGCCCGGCTTAAACACAGAAATTTTTATTAATTTGTCTGGGGTGTGGTCCAGACAGTAAGAGAGTTTTAAGAGTGTTCCAAGTGTTTCTAATATACACTGAGAATAGTTGCCTCTAAGTGACATTTTACTGTTGTTTGTACTCAAAGAAAGTTTTTTTTTTTTTTTTTTTTTTTTGTGGGTCTGGGGATGGAACCCAGGGGCATTCAACCTCTGAGCTATACCCCTGACCTATTTTTATTCTTTATTTTGAAACTGGGTCTCACTGAGTTGCAGAGGGCCTCACTAGGTAGCTGAGGCTGTCCACGAACCGTGATCCTCTGGGTCTCAGCCTCCTGAATGCTGGGATTACAAGTGTGCGCCACCACGCCTGGTTTCAAAAAGTTTTAAAACAGACTTATTTTGTCTTGAACTCCTGAATATTTATATTTTTCATGGAAATTTCCTAAAGGACCACATAAATAATACAGAAATATATTTTAGGTCCCTATAAACTATTAAATTTAGAATAAAAAGGAAAACTCTGTAGCAGAAATATCATAGCCAGGCTAAAAACAGTGTGAATAGATGCTTTCAATGAACTCTATGGAAGTATTCTTTTAATGTGTGGTATTAAAATCTGGTTTTATATTAAGGTACTTTGGGATTTATCAATTCTTCAGTAAACTGGCAGTCTATGGTAGGACATAACATTTTATTTTTTTAACAATTAGTAAAAGTACTTTATTTTTCTATTATATTTGCTTTATATCTTGTTTTACAAAGTTATGAAGTTCATAGCCTTACAGGAAAATATAAGAATGCTAGGCTATTTGCTTGTAAACATTTTTGCAGCCAAGTGTCATCTGATTTCATTCTTTGTGTGTGTGTGTGTGTGTGTGTGTGTGTGTGTGTGTCTCAGGATGGAACCCAGGGACATTTGACCTCCAAGCTACACGCTTTGCCCTCTTTTTGCATTTTTATTTTTAAACAGGTTCTCACTAAGATGCAGAGGGTATTACTAAGTACCTGACGCTGTCCATGAGCCTTGATCCTCCTGTCTTAGCCTTCCGAATGCTGGGATTACAAGTGTGCGCCACCACACCCAGCCTTATTTCATCCTTTTAATCCCTGTTCAACAAAAGAAATATTCTAAAACCAAGGATGCTGGAGAAGCTAAGGGCATGTATTTCTCTTTAAGAGGACAAAGACCTTTTTTTTTATCTTTAAACCTCTATACTCATTTGGGCTACTACTTTGAATTTTTTTTTTTTTCTTTTGGTGGTACTGGGGGTGGAACCCAGAGGCTTTCTACCTCTGGGCTATACTCCCAGACCATTTTTATATTTTATTTGGAAACAGGGTCTCACTAAGTTTCTGAAAGCCTCACTAAGTAGCTGAGGCTGGCTTCGAACCCATGTGATCCTCCTGTCTCAGCCTCCCAAGCGTAGGGATTACAAGAGTGAGCCACCACGCCCGGCTTAGTCACCATCTGATCCATCAGGGCCACATATGTGGGGCTGGAGATGAGGTTAGATGTTACTTACTGTCTGATACGTAGTTGCTCTGGTGTACCTGAGGGTTTCACATCCACTTATGCATGGCGCTCAGCAGAGCCCAAATCACCTTGACCACAGCTTCTTTCCTATTCATTAGGCGAGTGTTCTTAAACCCCGAGGGTCCTAATGAGTTAGGGCAGGGATGAAACCACCCTCTTATACGTGTGGCTGGCATAGCCTTGGCAATAATGCCAGCAGCTCTCCTTTAGTAATGGGAACAATAGTTATAGGCATATATAAATTGTAATTATTTAAGCAAATCATAACATATATGCTCTTCAGTCTCACTTCACAACATATTTCTACCTCCTCTCTAATGAATTCTCTTTCCTAAAATCCATCATGCCATTTCTCTTAAGTGTACCCACTCCCACCAAATCAGCCGCATGCCTCATCACTAATGTTTCCTCCTGTATAATCCACCAGAAAAAAACTACAAACCCAAACCTTTGTTGGGTAAATAATCGCTTACACAGCAACAGCATTGTCTGTAAACTATAGGCCATGAACTACACACTCTACTGTTAACTCTTCAGAAGGAGAAAAAATTTTCCCTCACAAAAGAAGGATTGTGGTAGTAAGTAGTGACTTTCTGTCACATTCAGTAACATCAGGTCAAGGTCATTCTTTGCTCCCTTTCTTTACATTGTGTTTCTTATAATTGAAAGAGTATGCTAAAGTACATTTTGAAAATTAAAAACTTTTACGTAAAACTGAGGCTGATTTTTATCAGAACAAACTGCCATTAAAAGAGTAGCATACACACAAAAGGCTTTATTCTGTGGTTTTTCTTGGCCTTGAGGGGTTAGACTAGGCACAATTAAAAATCACAATATAAGCCAGGCATGGTAATGCACACCTGTCTCTTGTAATCCCAGCATTCAGGAGGCTGAGACAGGAGGATCGCAGTTCGAGGACAGCCCCAGCTACTTAGTGAGGCCCTTTGCAACTCAGTGAGACCCTGTTTCAAAATAAAGAATAAAAAATAGGGCTGGGGGTATAGCCTGGAGATAGAATGACCCTGGGTTCCATCCCTAGTACCACCAAAAAAAAAAAAAAAAAAAAAAGGAAAAATCACATTCTGTAAATGGTGTCCAGTTACTTAGAAGAAATGTGCCAGTTTTGTCCAGTCATTGAACAGTTTCTTTCCTTCTTTGAGCTTATACATGGCGTAGTCAGCATAGACTCCTCAGCTGTGCTCTTCTGTAAGGGGAAAAAGAGGCCAGGACTCTAAGCAGTGCCACGGAGGACTCAGCCAAGGTCCTGCACAATGTTCAACTCTTTGTTTGAGAATTTTTCTCTAGACTCATCAATAAAACTATACAACTTTTTGTTTTTCCATTCTTCAGAGAAGAAGAGAAAAAAACAAGGAAGGAGCTCAGGGCTACACACTGAACTTCAGGATGTGACGCCTCTGCTTTCTAGGACTGCAGATCATCTAGGCTTATCCCTGTCCCTGTCAGCACACACATCTATGAGATGCCTTTTCTTAGGCTCTAAGGCAGGGGAGGTTGAGTTGTGGATCATAGATAGGCTGCAAAAGGGTCTGCAAACTCCCTGAAATTAAGTCCAAGACTAAGCATGTGTTCTTTTTTTCTATAAAAGTTCCAGTTTTTTTGTTTTTTGTTTTTTGTTTTTGTTTTTTAGTATTGGGGATGGAATCCAGGGACATTCTACCTCCAAGCTATAGCCCCAGCCCTATTTTTTATTCTTTTTTTTGTGGTACTGGGGGTTTCCAAGGGTTTTTCTACCTCCGGGGTATACTCCCAGATCTATTTTATACTTTATTTAAAAACATGATCTCACTAACTTGCTGAGAGCCTCACTAAGTAGTTGAGGCTGGCTTTGAACCTGTGCGATCCTCCTGTTTTAGCCTCCCAAGCACTGGAATTACAAGCCTGCACCACCACGCCCGACTTTTTTATTCTTTAATTAATTAAGTAATTTGTTGGTACTGGGAATGGAACCCAGGGACCTTCTATCTCCAGGCTATACTCCCAGACCTATTTTATATTTTATTTGGAAACAGGGTCTCACTAAGTTGCTGAGAGCCTCACTAAGTAGCCGAGGCTGGCTTTGAACCTGCGAGATCCTCCTGCCTCAGCCTCCCAAGCACTGGGATCACAAGCATGAGCCACCACACCTGGCTCTTTATTCTTTATTTTGAAGCAGGGTCTCACTGAGTTGCGGAGGGCCTCACTAAGTAGCTCAGGCTGTCTGTGAAGCGCATCCCCTTGTCTCATCCTCCCTAGGACTGGGATTACAAACGTGCATCACCATGCCCAGCCCTTTCCAGTTGTTCTTACTGGACCCAAATTAAGAACCTAGGAGCTACAACTAGATGTTGGATGGTTCTACAAGCTATTTACTTCTGTCCTCGTGAGTGGACAACTCCTTTAACCACATTGTTTAGGTTGCATGATGCTGAATAGACAACAGAGAACATCTTGTTGAAAGAGTATATTTGTGCTGTTTTTGTGTGAGAATAAGAAACTTTGCTATCTCTCACCCCCATTTCCTGTGTGAGCAGAAAAGCCATGCTATTCTGTGGGTTTGGGAATAGTGATTTCCCAAGAAAGTCCATTAGGACTTATTGCTAAACCTGGCATTTTTCTCTGGACTGCAGTGATACCACATCTCCACCTTAGCAGGACAGGGCGCTAAGAAAGCCTTGAATGTTGTTTGCATAAATGTCCTGATCTGCCTGAGGATGTCTCTAGTGACATTATGGAGCCTCTGTACAGCAGGACAGGGGAATGTTAAGGTATTGGACAGTGAGGAATTTTGAGGGTATTACTGACCAATAGGATCAGTAAGAGCTGGGATTTGGGTTTAATCTACTTGGTAGGATCGTGTGCATGTATCTGCCTCCTTGCATGTGTGGACGTTCCTTTGTGTGTGTATGTATGTGTGGGCACCTGTGCTTGTGATATTTTCCTCACTTCACAAAAGGTTTCTTTTTTTTAATTTTTTGCAGTACCGGGGATAGAACCCAGGGGCATTGTACCTCCGAGCTACACCCCCAGCTCTATGTTTTAGTCTTTTTATTTCTGAAACAAGGTCTCACTGAATTGCGAAAGGCCTCACTAAGCTGTCAGCAAAATCTTGATCCTTGGTTTCTGCCTCCCGAATCCTGGGATTACAAGTGTGCACTGCCACGCCCAGCCTAAATTTTCTTGGAAAGAGTGGCAGTAATGTGTTCTCTTCAAGAATATGTGAAGCCGGGTGCGGTGGCGCACGCTTGTAATCCCCGCGCTTGGGAGGCAGAGACAGGAGGATCGCGTAGGTTCGAAGCCAGCCATGCGCGCTGGCTTAGGAGACCCTGTTTCCAAATAAAAATGTAAAAATACATCTGGAAGTGTAGCCTGGAGGTAGAAGGGCTTCCAGTAACCCAGGTACCACCAAAAAAAAAAAAAAAAAAAAAAAAAAAGAAGAAGAAGAATATGTGAAATTCTTTTTGGCAGCAGGTTAATGTTCTATTCATAATGAACCATTCTGGCCCTCTGCGGAGGACATGACATTTTTTTTTTTTTTTTTTTTTGCTGGTCTGGGGATGGAACCCAGGGGCATTTGACCTTGGAGCTACACCCCCTGCCCTATTTTTTAATCTTTATTTTTGAAACAGGGTCTCACTAAGTTGCGGAGGGCCTCACTAAGTAGCTGAGGCTGTCCGCGAACCGCGATACTCTGGTCTCAGCCTCCAGAATGCTGGGATTACAAGCTTGTGCCACCAAGCCAGTCTCAAGGACATGATATTTTGCAACAATAAAAGAACATGAATGGTAAAACATCCCCCTACCTCCTGCAAATGTGTTCACAGTCGCCTACATTTCTATGTGTAGCTTTAATTGTAGGATATTCTGGTTTGATACATACGCTATTTCTGAGTAATGCTCTCTTTTAAAAACTGATTTGGGTCTGTGTAGGAAGAAATGATTTTCCGGTTCAGCATCTGAGTATGATTTTGATTATTAAGAATATGATCTAATGTTTCATTGAGCTTTCTGAGTAATTGAATAATTTAGTCAGTACTGCTATCTAGTCAGGCCTGGAAGAAAGCCTAATCACAAGAAGCAATTGCTTTGGTGAGATGGAAATTGTTGGCCAGTTCACGTGATTGACCCCATTTAACATACAACTAAAGGTGGAAGTAGATTTGTTTGTTATTCTAAATGCTTCCGTATCTTGCAACATGCTGACAGAGAAATGTTGTAAAAAAGAAAAAGGGAACCGGGCGTTGTGGCACACTTTTGTAATTCCAGTAGTTGGAAGGCTGAGTCAGAAGGATCACAGGTTCATGGCTAGCCCCAGCTATTTAAGTGAGAGCCTCTGCAACTTAGTGAGTCCCTGTTTTAAATAAAGAATAAAACATAGGACTGAGGTGTAGCTCAGAGGTAGAATGCCCTTGGGTTCAGTTTAAAAAAAAAAAAAAGGAAAAGGAAAAAAAAGAAAAAGAAAATGGGGAGTTGGGTATGGTAGCCCAAACTTGTAATTCTAGTACTTGGGAGGCGGGTGGAACTGGCAGCCTGGCGGCCGGCGGAGCCTTCACGCCCTGGCAGTGGTGGCCGTGGCCGCGGTGGCTGTTCAGCAGTGTGGCGGCCACCCTGATGGAGGAGGCAGCTGGCGCAGGGGCCCTGGCCGCCTGGCAGGTCGCATGGGCCGCGCTTGGTGGCACTGTGCCGGCGGGCGCGCTTTCGGTGGCTGCAGTGTCCAGGATTATGGGGCGCTGGCCGTGGTGGCCGCGGGTGGCGGCAGCTGGCAGATGGAGGAACCGGCTCATGCCGGGGCGGGTCGCGCGGGCCGGCGCTTTTGTGCAAAGTCCGAGCTTGTGCGTAGCAACCAACGGCGCACAGATGGAGAATCAGCTGCAGGCAGAGCGGATGGACAGTCCAAGAAGCGCTGGCCGGGCTTTGTGGGGTTGTGGGTCCTTGGGGCTCAGTGGATTAAGGCCCAATTCGACACGGGTAAGCACCAAGATGTAAGAAATAAAATGCGGCGGGTCCCACTGGCGCACAGATACACGTGGAAATCCATTATAGGTAGTATGGATGCCTTCATTTGTGGGGAGTCGGCCGCCAGCCCCCGTGGGCCTGTGGGGGCTAGTGGGGGAGAGCACGCCTCTCTGTCTCTATCAGACTTCTCTTCCTGAGGTAGCAGACAGACTCCCTTAAATTGAGGGGGCGGGGTCTCCTCTGGGAACCACGAAGCTCTGCCTCCTAGCTTCCGGCCCTGCCCCCTTCGGGGCAGTGGCTCAAACCTTTCATCCCAACCTCTTTGACTAAAGGGGGGATACAGGACGATGATTACCCCCTCTAGTTACTTCCTGCTCTGAAGGGGCGTCATCAGGGGCCCCAGGCCGGGAGAAATCGGGAGTCTGAGCCATCGAAAGGGGGAAGGTGGGTGTGGTCACAGCGAGAGTTGGAGGTTACCCTGGAGAGCTCGGTGATGTGGTTTGCTTTGAGAAGATTTTAACAGGCAAGGTGCTATTAAAGAAAAAAGAAAATCGTGAGAGTGGAACCCAGGCTGGGCAGGAGCCCTTTTAGATATGAGGCAGATTGTCACTAGATCTATTAATACAAATAGCAGAATTTCCCTGAGGAAGACGTGTGCCGCCCCTTTAGCAGTTTTTCATTAGACCAGAGTCATTAATAGCAGCAACTCCCGGAGAGGACCCCACACCACTCTTTTCAGCATTGAGTGGATTTGTCTGATCAAACAAACACCTGTTACTGCGTCAGGAGCATCAGTTACCAATTTCAGAGGTTTAATACTTATGGCAATTTGGCATCCAAAGAGGGAGAGCACCATAGTATGTAAACAAGTGGACCTGCTGAAATAAAAACATCAAAGAGAGTTATGTCGAGAGAAACAAAGTTTAGTGGGTCCCAACATTGTGCAAGAGAATTTGTCCTGGAGCTGTTGTAATGGAGCCCTTTTAGATACGGCCTAAGCCGTGGGCAGAGGCTGGAGGGCTTGCCGTCATCACCCTGGACCGAGATTGGGGAGGAAGACTAAGGCCTGAAAGATTGAGCAGGCCAAAGTGGAAACTGGCTTACACTGTACCAGTAGAGTTACCCTGGGCCAGCAAGGAAGATGGAGGAAGGAGGAGGAAGGGAAAAAGGAACATGGACTCGGACCACACCTTCTGCACCAGCCACCTCACGAAGTGGGCCCAGGAGAGAGGGAGATGGGGACTGTGATCCCGGCACCCATGTTTCATCGCAAAATGGTGGCCATGAGCCCGCAGAATTATAAGCCTGTGACCCAGAAGGACCACCAGGTGGTGCCTGTGAGTTTCCACATGGTGTCCAAGATGGCGGCTGTGGCTGGTGGGAAAATAAATAGCAGCTGAAAAGTTCCTAAGTATTCCTAGGCCACCGCAACCCATTTCCCAACTTGTATCAAGGCCAGACAGGCACTCAGGGCATCTGCTAGTTTAAAGGTTCGACTTCCCATAATTGGTTCGTGAGCAGAAATGAAGAACAGGAAATGGGCGTCCCCAATTTTCCTGCTCAATCGTTCGGGATGGAGGTTAAGAGATAGGGAAGAACGTCTTCATCCCTTATCAAAACCGGAGGATGACCTGGTCATCCAGAGGGTGGTCCCAGTGGACCAGGGGATAATGGGTCACCAAGTGCTTGGATTTTGGGGTCCCAGTGGACCGGAAGACCCAAGTCCAGAACCTGCTAACCAAAGGAAGGAGTCAGTTTACTGGAGTGAAGTGTTGCCAGCGCTGGCCCCGACAGAAGCGCTGAGAAGCTGCTGGGGGCACGGTGGAGCTGGGGCGCGTAGATGCTGGTGGCTGGTGTGGACGGCAATGGTGGCTGGTGCAGGCGGGATCAGTGGGGGCATGCAGGCGGTGTGGCTTGCCAGGCCCACGGCGTGGAGACAAAATGGCTGCCAGGCACGCGGCAGACGCTGAGGCTGGGCCCCGAGGAGCACCGCCAGTGAGCCTACCTTGGGCGGGCGGAACGGAGCAGCAGCAGTGAGTAGAGCTACGCCTGGCACGGGTGACTGTGGCGGATACTGAAGCCGGCTGTGCACCACCCAATGAGCCTGGCTCGGGGCAGGTGGGGCAAACCGGCCAGAGGTCCCAGCAGTGACTGGAGCGCCGAGCTGGAATGGTGGTTTTAGAGGTCCAAACGGCAGGCAGAGGTCCTGGCCCACACAGGCAGTCGGCAGGCAGAGCAGGTGCCAGCATCACCCAAGGAGCCTGGCTCGGGGCGGGTGGAACTGGCAGCCTGGCGGCCGGCGGAACCTGCATGCCCTGGCAGTGGTGGCCGTGGCCGCAGTGGCTGTTCAGCAGTGTGGCAGCCGCCCAGATGGAGGAGGCAGCCAGCGCAGGGGCCCAGGCCACCTGGCAGGTAGCGCGGGCTGTGCTTGGTGGCACTGTGCCGGCGGGCGCGCTTTCGGTGGCTGCAGTGTCCAGGATTATGGGGTGCTGGCCGCGGCGGCCGCGGGCGGCAGCAGCTGGCAGATGGAGGAACCGGTTTACACCGGGGCGGGTCGCGCGGGCCTGCGCTTTTGTGCAAAGTCCAAGCTTGTGCGTAGCAACCGACGGCGCACAGATGGAGAATCAGCTGCAGGCAGAGTGGATGGACAGTCCAAGAAGCGCTGGCCGGGCTCTGTGGGGTTGTGGGTCTTTGGGGCTCAGTGGATTAAGGCCCAATTCGACACGGGTTGGTACCAAGATGTAAGAAATAAAATGCGGCGGGTCCCATTGGCGCACAGATACACGCGGAAATCCATTATAGGTAGTATGGATGCCTTCATTTGTGGGGAGTCGGCCACCAGCCCCCGCGGGCCTGTGGGGGCTAGTGGGGAAAGCGTGCCTCTCTGTCTCTATCGGGCTTCTCTTCCTGAGGTAGCAGACAGGCTCCTTTAAATCGAGGGGCGTGGTCTCCTCTGGGAACCACGAAGCTCTGCCTCCTAGCTTCTGGCCCAGTTCCCTGCGGGGCAGCGGCTCAAACCTTTCATTTAGAACACGAAACTACTTACATGTGAAAGAAAGTCAGGGAGAGAAAGAGAGAGAGAGAGAGAGAGAGAGAGAGAGAGAGAGAGAGAGAGAGATACAGAAAACTGTATCCAGATTTCTAAAACTGACGACTATGCTGAAAGATTTAATTATTTTTCTATTGTGTCTATAGAAAATGTGACCAAATTTTTATTTGAAAAGGTGATCAGAGCTGGGCATGGTGGTGCACGCTTGTAATCCCAGCATTTGGGAGGCTGAGAAAGGAGGATTGAAGTTCGAGGACAGCCTCAGCTACTTAGTGAGGCCCTTTGCAACTCAGTGAGACTCTGTTTCAAAATAAAGAATAAAATATAGGGCTGGGGATGTAGCTTGGAGTATCCATCCCCAGTACCACAAAAAAAGGTGATCAAATAAAATATAGACAAAATGTAGAAAAAGAGTATAAAATGCTGTGTCATATCTGTCAACCTTTATGTTAACAATTTAAAAATTTTCTTATTCTAGATAAAATTTTATTTCCCCATTTTTAAATTTATAATTTGCATCACACATAAATATAGATCTGTTCCTGTGATTTTTTTTTATTTATTTGTTTTTTTGTGATGCTGGGGATGGAAACCAGAGGCTTTCTACCTCCGGGCTACACTCCCAGACCTATTTTCTATTTTATTTGGAAACAGGGACAGGGTCTCACTAAGTAGCTGAGGCTGGCTTCGAACCTATGTGATCCTCCTGTCTCAGCCTCCCAAGTACTGAGATTACAAGCATGCGCCACCACGCCCAGCTGTTCTTGCTATTCTCATGAAGAAAATTCAGCTTACTGCACGGACTTTTCCCTTTCTCCTTCCAGAATATGACTGGTACCATTGTATTCCTTCATTTTTGACTTTAAACCTATGATTTTACTGGACCATATCTCAAGGCCTATCTCTGTGTTTCTTACTGCCTGAGTGTTTCATCCCTAGCATAGGCTCCTCTAACTTGTCCATGGCTCTTCACAAGCGACCATGTATTTCCACAGTTGTTCTGCATAGATCAGGCCTTCCTTACATTTTTCTTGTGGTTATCAATGATGGTAATTTTGGGGCAGTGTTAACTGTTATATTGAAGGAAAAAAAAGTACTCCGGAGGTTGCTAGAATCTTCTCTAATAACTATTTTCTTTTCCTAAGTTTGTTTCTACTTGGAAATTGATTTGCTGGGCTCAACTTGATTGATCCAGAGCACTGAAATTGAAATGTTCAGAAACAGAGATGGAGAAGGAGGTGGAGGGACAGGGAAGGGGGAGAGGTGTGGCAGAGAGTTTTGACTTGTAGATATGTAGTTGTACACAATAAGTATGAGCTCTGTGGCTGGTAAAATAAACACCTGCAAACTTCCTTAGTTACAGGATATGATAATAAAGCTTCTCTGTGAATCTGTATTAGTTAACCTGCGTTGGGACGTGATTTACTGCGAGGGAGCATAAAAGTTTATTCCTAATACCAATTAAAGTAGGGAGTTAGGCATGTGAATGTTGCCGGTTTCATGAATGATCAAATCAGCTTTTTTTTTTTTTTTTTGTGGTACCAGGAATGGAACCCAAGGGCTTTCTATCTCTGGGCTACACCTCCAAACCTATTTTATATTTTATGTGGAAACAGGGTCTCACTGAGTTGCTGAGAGCCCATCAAGTAGCTGAGGCTGGCTTCGAACCTGTGGGATCCTCCAGTCTCAGCCTCCTAAGTTCTTGGATTGCAAGCGTGTGCCACCACGCCCAGCCCTTACAAAGCTTTTGAAAACAGTTTTATCAAGTTCTTGAAGTGTAAAGAAAGCAGAAACCAGGCCAGGTGTGGTGGCACATGCTTGTAATTTCAGTGCTTGGAAGGCTCAGACAGGAAGATCTTAGGTTCAAGACTGACCTCAGCAATTCAGCAAGACTCTGATCAACCTAGAGAGAGCCTATTTCAAAATAAAAAATAAAATAGGACTGTGATATAGTTTGGAATTTTAATGCCTCTGGGTTCAATTCCCTAGTAATTAATAAACAGGCACACTGTGTGTATACACACACACACACACACACACACACACACACACACACACACACAGAAACCACATGTAAAAAATCTCCAAGACACTAGAAAAAAATTGATTAAATTTAATTTCTCATATTTAGGAGGAAGCCAGGTATGGGGATGCACACATGTAATCCCAGCACTTGGAAGAGTGAGGTCCTCCACAACTTAGCGAGACCCTGTTTCAAAAAAGAAAATAAAAAAAGAGAACTAGGGGTGTAGCTCAGAGGTAGAATGTCCCTGAGTTAAATCCTTGGTACCACAAAAAAAAAAAAAAAAAAAAAAAAGAAGATTGTGTGTTTTGGAAAAATAAAGAAAAGCTGCATTGATGTTGTAAAAATTAAGCAGGAAAAAGATTGTTTTAATTTTGAGAGTTAATTATATTATTTGGTGCTAGATGATTTTAAAATTGTGACAGAGCCGGGCATGGTGGGGCACGCTTGTAATCCCTGTGCTTGGGAAGCTGAGACAGGAGGATCGCACAGGTTCGAAGCTAGCCTCAGCTACTTAGTAAGACCCTGCTTCCAAATAAAATATAAAAATAGGTCTGGGAGTATAGCCCGGAGGTAAAAATCCCCTGTATTCCACCTCCAGTACCATCCCAAAATAAAAAAAAAATAAAATTGTGACAGAGAAATGGAAGAATCTATGTTATCTAAATTCCATGTCAATAATATGCTGGCAATATAAATAATAAGTGCAGAATAAGAAATTTCCATGAGAAATCACTGTTTTGGGCCAACTGAACGTCTCTGCCCATTATTTGTGCAGGGATGTAAAGAAACACTGCTATTGAAAGTGATCTAAAAGATTGTCTACCACAAGTCCTGATAGGTCACAGTGGTAATGAGGTGGGTTATCTCTGTAGAAGCCTGTCATGTGCGTGTGTGTCAGTTCAGAAGGGCAATGGTATCTTGCAGAACTCCTCCGCTCAGTCACTCTCCAAGTCCATGTTAGCTGTGTGTCACAGCACATGGCAGGTACAAACTCCATCCTGGCTTGAGAGCAAATTTTATACGTGTACAATTCAGATTTTCCATGTCTTGTTTTCTCTTGCCCCCAGTTTCCTGGGTAAGTTCTATTTGACATGTTGAAATTGGTTTATACATGGACATCTGTTCTTTGACCTTTTTCATCTCTGAAATAGTACTGTCACCTACCCGTACTGGATAAGTGTGATAGAGAATTTTATTTTGCAATCACTTTCCTTTTCCTGACAGGGTTTCAAAATAAACAATTAATCCTTTTGTTAAAAGGTATCATGGGAAAGTCTTGGCTGAACATAAAACCCCCCGCAAAAAAAAGCCCACTATTTTTTGGTAGTTCTGGAGATTGAACCCAGGGGCATTCTACCTCCCTAACCTGTTCTAGTTTTTGTTTTGAAACAGGGCTTTGCTAGGTTACTGTGTCTTGCTAAATTGTCGAGGCTAATCTTGAACCTGTGGTCCTCGTGTCTCAGCCTCCCAAGTCCTGGGATTATAGGCAAGCACCACCAGGCCCAGCTCGGCTACACAAAATAATAGGTACATCACTGAGGTGCTCTCGGATCCAAGAAACTAAGTCTGTCTCCAGTGAGCTTTGGCCAGACAAAGGAATGGAGTAGAAGTATACTCTACAAGTTCAGAAGTAGAAAATTCGAAGCTGTCAGAAATTCAACTGTTTCTTTGGGTAGCTTCAGGGAGCTCTTACTGTGAGAACTCACAGAGAATCACTACAGGACTTTGAAATGCCTCAGCCTCAAATCCCTTCTACCCTCTGTGACTTTAAACTTCAGATTCAAAGAGGAAGAGGTTGATTGCAGACTTGAGCCACGAGTCTCTCAAGGATCTATGGCAGTGGGAAACAATCTTCATGGATTTGATGTGCTTGCCCTGTGTTCAGCAGACCTTCCAGCACTCCATGGAATAGAAGCCCATAGGTGAAGCAGACTACTGCTGTTAGAATAAAGTAGAAGGGGATAATGAAAGAAATGTAACAGATCGCCATTACAGGTCCATTGGGGCACAGTACCAGGACTTAAGAAACCCCAAAACAAAACAGTCTGGCTGTAGTGTAAGACAATTTAAGTACTTTATTTAGTTCACTAGGGCTGTCATAACAAGCACTACAGACCTTCTCTCCTCACCATTGTGGGGCTAGAAGTCCAAAATCTAGCCGGGAGTGGTGGCGCACCCTTTTAATCCCCGCGCTTGGGAGGCGGAGACAGGAGGATCACACAGGTTCGAAGTCAGCTGCGCTGGCTTAAGAGACCCTGTTTCCAAATAAAAATGTAAAAATGGGTCTAGGAGTGTAGCCCGGAGGCAGAAGGGTTTCCAGGTACCCCAGTACCACTAAAAAAAAATAAAGAAATAAATGGAAGTCCAAGATCGAGAGTTGTTTCCTTCTCAGGCCTCTTGTCTTTCCTTGTAGATGTCCATCTTCTTTTGGTGTCTTCATATGAGTGCATTTAAGTGGAGAACATAGTAGGTCATCACACACAAATACACATTACTAAAATTCCCAAAGCGATCTCCATGATCGGGCTATCTTCATATCAGAGTACCCAGTGACATCTAGTTCTCAACACAAGTGTTTTGAACTATATAACAATGTTTATAGCTACCATGGAAGTTCTTATTAACAAATAACTCTAACTATTCCTGTTGAATTGAAATAGAAATTTCCTTCAATAAGAAGTAGTATGTTACCACAGAGAGAGAACTAAGCCAGGCATCCATAAATATTGAACTGCTAGACAAATCCCTTGCCCTCTTTATGGTTTTTCTCTCTTATTTATAGCACAAGGCTTATTACAGAGTTGTAAGAGTGAAATGAGGGGAAAACCATAAAAGCATTATTTTTTTTCTGGTACCGGGGATTGAACCCAATGGCATTCTACTTCCAAGCTATACCTCCATCTCTACTTTTTATTCTTTACTTTAAAACAGGGTCTCACTACGTTGTGGAGAGCCTAAGTAGCTGAGGGTGGCCATGAACCTTTAATCCTGCTGTCTCAGTCTCCCAAGCACTGGTATTACAAGCATGTGCTACCATACCCGGCATTTTTGAAACTCTAAAATACTACAAAATAAGATATGGAGTCATATAACACTTTTAGTACTCTTTTTGGTACTAGGAATGGAACCCGGAGGCATTCTACCTCCTAGCAACACCCCCAGTCTTAATTTTTTTAAGTCTTTATTTTGAAAAAAGGTCTCACTGAGTTGTAAAGGGCCTCACTAAGTATCTGAGGCTGGCATCGAACCTGTGCAATCCTCCTGTCTCAGCCTCCTGAATGCTGGGATTACAAGCGTGTGCCACCACGCTGGGCTTTATATGACACTTTTAAATGGATTAGAAAATAAAGTGGTAACATCTCCAAGATATGTTTATTGGTATGCCAGGCGTGGTGGCGCACGCTTGTAATCCCAGCATCCGGGAGGCCAATAGAGGAGGATTGCAGTTCGCGGACAGCCTCAGCTACTTAGTGAGGCCCTCTGCAACTTAGTGAGACCATGTTTCAAAATAAAGAATAAAAAATAGGGCTGGGGGTGTAGCTTGGAAGTAGAGTGCTCATGGGTTTCATCCCAAGTAGCCCCCCACAAAAGGATACATCTCCAGTAACTCCCTACCCCCACAAAAAGATATGTCTTCTAGAGAAGATATCTCTCTTCTGCCTATGTTTCCACATCAGCCCGTGGGACAGAGCAAACAGCATCTGTGCTGCAGGTTGTCTTTCCATACATTCCCTGGCTTCTTTTCTGCTTCGTGTGCGCACGTGTGTGTGTGTGTGTGTGTGTGATCAAATTTTACCCGTAATGAATAAGTCCCACTGATTTCCCCAAGGCTCCCTATTCCCATGCAGTCAGTTCACAGGGCCACGTCTGGCCTCTGAGAGAGGCTGCCGTGCTCACACATAACTGGGCCAGGTGCAGGAGTTACACAGGAAGCAGGAGCATAGAGCCCTTCATGAAGTTCAAAAGCTTCCTCATGGACCACTGCCCCTTCATCAGGAAACCTTCCACTTAAGGAAATGGAGCGCTTGCCCGGCTACTCTATTTTAGAAGTCATTACTTGGGCTTGCCCCCCATGGACTGCCTGTACTTAAGCAAGAGTTCCGGAGAGAAGGTGTGTTGGTGGCACCATTTAGCAACAAAATCCACATCTTAACAGCAAATAATTTTTAGTGGAAGGAAGGCAATCTTTAGAATTTATAAAATAATTCTGCGTCTATCAAAGTAAAAATGTCTCCAAATTCTGTGGATATGCACATGTAATTTTGGAAATGCATATTTATTTATTTATTTATTTATTTATTTATTTATTTATTTATTTGTGGCACTGGGGTTCCTGGAAGCCCTTCTACCTCTGGGCTACACTCCCAGACCTATTTTATACTTTTTTATTTTTGGAAACAGGGTCTCTTAAGCCAGAGCGGCTGGCTTCGAACCTGTGTGATCCTCCTGTCTCTGCCTCCCAAGCGCAGGGATTACAAGCATGAGCCACCACGCCCTGCAAGAAATGCAGTTTTAAAAAGTCAGAAAGGATGTAAAATGGACTCTAACTCTGCTGTTTTTCGACAGGAGAAGAGTCAGAGGTAGTCAGGGAGGGAAAAAGTGAAGAGAACATGTTGATTTTTTCCTCGGTGTAATTCTATATAGTTTGAATGTTTAAAATGAGCATATTTTCATGTATTGTGTGTGAATGCTTATAAAGACAGACTTTACAAGTTTTAAGTATATAGAAAAATAACTTGCTGAATGTTGGAAATCTAAGGAGCAGTCAATTTACACAAGAGCTTTACTTCAGCAAATATGTGGCCTTATGTTAAGCAAAATCTCCCCTTTACAAAAAAAAATAAATTCTATGAGAAATATGAGAAAGCAAGAAAAATGTCATAAATAAAATAATGAATGATAGAATACAAAATAAAAGAAACCTCAGGTACCAAGGCCTGGAAGATGCCCTCTTTAAGCAGACTGTAGAAGGAGACCAGGTAGGTGCAGCTAGAGAGGCAGGACGGTGACCAAACCATGCAAGCCCTTGGAGGTCACATCAAGCTCTCGTGAGGCTTTGCCCCTCTGCTTCTAGATACACTTAAGAGTCTTTTTTTACCCCTTTAAAGCAAGGCCAATGTGCATAGTCCTGGGCTTTGTTTGCCAATGGTCCAGTACTTATGATGGGAAGTCAAGAGCCTAAGGCCCCTTGTGTAGATGTTTCATGGGGGATATTTCTGGATCACATGTGTTACCTAAAGAGGTCTCTGGGAATGTGCTGGAATCCACGGGATGTGCACTGAACACTCTGGGGTCGGGTTCTACTCTGTGTTAGGCCTGACATTGCTAACGAAATTTTCAGAACTACATTATTTATTTATTTATTTATTTATTTATTTATTTATTTATTTTTGCGGGTCTGGGCGTGGAACCCAGGGGCATTTGACCTCCGAGTTACAACCCCTGCCCTATTTTTTATTCTTTATTTTGAAACTGAGTCTCACTGACTTGCAAAGGGCCTCACTAAGTAGCTGAGGTTGTCTGCGAACCGCGATCCTCCGGTCTCAGCCTCCCAAATGCTGGGGTTACAAGCGTGCGCCACCACGCCCGGCAGAACTGCATTGTTTCAATGGCAGCATGGTCAATACCTTGTATTTAGTGTCCTGGAGTGATTGGTAGGTGTCTCAGTAAACACAGCAACATCAGCAAATAGATACGCAGGCTTCATGGAGCCAGGGTTTCACAGACCCAGGCTTCAGTGGATCATGGTAATGTTATAGTGCAGAATAATTTTATAAATAATCCAAAACACAAAAGGACATAAACCAGGCCAGGGAATAAATAGTTAATCAAATAATTAATTGCCATGTTTTTTTGACTTTCAATCTATTTGATGAGTATTTTTTTTTCTTTAAGTAAACAGCAAATTATAGGAGAAGATTTATTCAGAAGTCTCTACAAAAGTGATCTTTTTTTTTTGCAGTACTAGGGGGTTGAATCAAGGGGCATTCTGCCTCTGAGCTATGTCCTCAGTCCTATTTATTTATTTATTTATTTATTTATTTATTTATTTATTTTGTGGTACTAGGGATGAAACCCAGGGGCATTTTACCTCCAAGCGGCACTCTCAGCCCTATTTTTTATTCTTTATTTTTTGAAACAGAGTCTCACTGAGTTGTAAAGGGCCTCACTAAGTAGTAGCTGAGGCTGTCCTCGAACCACAGTCTTTCCTGTCTCAGCCTCTGAATGCTTGGATTACAAGAGAGCGCCACCACGCCCAGTTTATTTTTTATTTTAAAATGGAGTCTCACTAAGTTACGGAGGCTTAACTAAGTAGCTGATGCTGGCTGCGAACCTGCGAGCCTCCTGTCTCGGCCTCCCAAATACTGGGACTACAGCCGGGCATGGTGGCGCACGCTTGTAATCCCAGTACTTGGGAGACTGAGACAGGAGGATCATATAGGTTCAAAGCCAGCCTCAGCTACTTAGTGAGGCTCTCAGCAACTTAGTGAGACCCTGTTTCCAAATAAAATATAAAACAGATCTGGGAATGTAGCCTGGAGGTAGAAAGCCCCTGGGTTCCATCTTCAGTACCACAAAACAAACAAACCAACCAAATACTGGGATTACAAGCATGTGCCACCACACCTGGATCAAAAGTGACCTATTTTTGCTACACTCTTAACACAAATTACATATCTGAATTCTCTATACTACAATATACTAAATAATTTAGCAATCTGTTAAACATAAAATTTAAACATCTGTGGAAACCTAACTGGTGTTTTTTTAATGAGACGTGGGTTGGAGTGCAGTATAAGAACCACCTTGAGCCCCAACCTAATAATCAACCAATACTAACTTAATGCCTACTTTGTGTTAGATTCTGTGTGGGGCTGGAGACCTAGAAAAAAAAATATGACAGCCTCACCCTCAAGGACTTTGGCCTAAAAGATGAGGTTGAATCAGATAATAATTTCATCAAGTATAACATAGAGAGAGTGTTCAGAGAGTTCTAAGGACAGATGCTTGGGAAACCTGGGAGTCCGTGGGATGGGGATGCAGGGCATGGATGCAGAGTGAGGCCTCTGTGATGGGGATACAGTAGTCCCCCTTATCCACAGGGAATACATTTCAAGATATCCTGGAGACTCCTAAAACCACAGATAGCACCAAACCCTGTATATGCTATATTTTTTCCTAGACATACATACCTGTGACAAAGTTTAACTTATAATTTGGGCACAGTAAGAGATTGACAAGTAATAAAAAAAAGAACAAGTATAACAAAAGTTATGATAAGAGTTGCTTAAAACTCATACATTGTTTTTATTTCTAGAATCTTCCATAGAATATTTTTTGGACCACAGTTGACTGCAAGCAACTGAAATCACAGAAAGTGAAACTGTGGATGAGTGGGGAGGTACTATCCTCAGAAACTGAGTGAAGAGGACTGAGAGGGACAGGAACTTCTTAGAAGGAATGCCCAACCATGCATGGGAACGAGGAATCGGGAGGGAATGGGGTGGGGGTTGGGTAGGGGTTAATTGGGTGATGTGTGAATGTATATCTACACAAGTTTTTTACCCCATTATGATGTATAAATGCAAAGCACCAATAAAAAAATTAAAAAATAAGAAGGAATGCCCAGGGGCAAGGGTAGAAGTCACCATACCAGTCTTTAGCTTTGAGAGATTTTTGGAGGTGGCTGATTCCATTGGAAGTATAGGAGACAATCTTGGGAGAGCAGAAAGTACTAGGTATGACAGTATTTTGACACACATATTTCTCAAACATATCTACACAAAGCTTCATTTAATTGACTTAACTTGATCACAATGACTAATGCATTCCTATTTGATAGAAAGTAGACCCAGGCATTCAAGAAACACAAAATTGAATGTTTCTTAGATACAAGTGTATTTTCAATAAATTAACTTAAAAGTTAGTAACAGACAGCCTGTGATAAAAAATTTTAAGATTTGTTTTCATAATTTTACATTTGACTAATCTTTTATAACACCCAACTGTACAGGCACAAGTCGATGATGAGAGGGGCGCTTTTATGGATCTGTGAACTCGGGAGGAACACCAGGCATTCGGAAAATAAGTTAACATTCTGAAGTACATTAATTAATACTTTTGACTACCCTGACCAGTTAAAGATCCTTAGAGACATATACCCCAATTTCAAATCCAATTAAAATGATATCTAGTACTAAATTAACCCATGTACACTCAAATCTTGATATAAAATGACATAGTCTCAAGACACAGATTAATTAATCAAACATGCAGAAAGATGTCAAGAAAATTATTAATCCACCTATTCTGATGTTCCTTCTTGAAAATCTCCAAAGCTCTTTCTATATTAGAAGTATTATATACTACATCAATTCTTCTTCACTTCATTTAAAGGATAACACTGAGAAATATTTCACCATATGCTTGTTTAAATGCAGTGAAAAAATGTTAGTTTCAAAGCATATGGTGATATAATTAGGTGTCTCTGAATACAGCAAAGGGTGAACAGAAAGCTGTATGAACTAAATCGAAGCTATTTGCTGCCCCGGTGTCCGTGCACCGGTATGTTCTCTGGACAATTATTGTTTTAATAAAGAAAAATCCTAGCACTTGAAGCTGAGGAGCATCCGCTGTCACCTGCCTTAGCCGTGGTGGGAGGATTCCTGGCTTGCTTTTCCTTCCCTTTCTCTGTGTAAACCTGGGTGACTCATGCTCCCAGCCTCCCACACAGAGGGACCCTGGCATCGCTCCAGCCTGGGTGACGTTGGTAATGTTCTATAGCAGGGAGTCTGCTTTTATCTGAAGCTTAGGCACCCTGCTTCCCACGGCCCCCTGGGATTACCTTCCGCTAATGGCCAAAGGCCTTGAGTGTCTTTTCTCAACAAAGGCTTTGTTTTAACATGTCTCTTGTTTTGATGTACTCAGTCTTTGAAGAGAAGAAAAAAAATCTAAATAAATTTTATTGGATAGATGATAAGGATGTGGGCTATTTGTTCTGAGAAATCTAAATTTAAAAATGAATGTTTTGAGCCGGGTGTGTTGGGGCACACTTGTAATCCCAGCATTTGGGAGGCTGAGACAGGAGGATCATGATTCAGAGCCAGCCTCAGCTACTTAGTGAGGCCCTTTGCAACTCAGTGAGACCTTGTTTCCAAAAGAACAAAAAGTAGGGCTGGGGGTGTAGCTTGTAGCTCAGAGATAGAAGGCCCCTGGGTTCAATCCCCAGTACCGCAAAAAAAAAAAAAAAAAAAAAAAGAATGTTTTGTTTTGAAGTGTGGTAAACAAAACATTATGGGTTCTGAGGGATTTGGCTGCACTAATACATACTGAGTTCTCTCTCTCTCTCTCTCTCTCTCTCTCTCTCTCTCTCTCTCTCTCTCTCAGTGTTTAAGAGAGTGGAACTTGGCCTGTTTAAAATTTCCGAGTATATTGGAATAAACTCTGTTGTAGGACATCATTTGTATTTCACTGACAATCAGAGTTGGAGTTTTTTTCTTTGTATATGTATTTTTCTTTAAAGCACTTGACTGGAATGAATAATGTGTGTTTATCTTGTTATCTTGGGCATATGTTGTTTTCAGCCAAATTCATTACTAACTGATAGGGTGAATTTCACTAATTTCTAGTCCTATTTTTATATTATTTAAAGAAGATGTTCGTGGTTTCAGTTAACAAGTATAACTGTCAGCAAACAGACCTGGATTGTATAGCGATACATACAGAAGATAGCTGCAGTTGACGATGATTACTCATGATCCTCCGGTGGAGTATCGGCCTTGCTTCTTCTGTGATTTTTTCTGTTGGTGAAGACTGAAGAAATGAATCTCTTTCTTTAGCTTTCCCACCAGTTACCTTTGAATCAACTTGTTTTTGTTTTCACCTTTTATCAAGGGAATAGAAATTCCTGAGGCAAAAATATTATAATGAGCCAAATCTTATCCCCTAGTGCA
The DNA here is from genome assembly GCF_963383645.1 of Muscardinus avellanarius. Lineage (NCBI taxonomy): Eukaryota > Metazoa > Chordata > Mammalia > Rodentia > Gliridae > Muscardinus > Muscardinus avellanarius. Next base: position 77,615,183 of record NC_137786.1, read on the forward strand.
ATGATGTGCAGACTTTAGTGCACATCAGATTCACTGAAAACCTTGTTGAAACAGAGTCTGGGCTTCATCCCCAGAGTCTTGATTCCAGTAGTCCAGGAAGAGGGTGGGTCATTTGCATGACAAATGAGATCCCTGGTGAGGACCCTGTTACTGGCCTGGGAACCACATTTGGAGAACCAGGTTTAATAGTCAACTGTGACTGCCTGTCCTGAAGGGTCAGTTATCTCTGCATCCCAGGGAGGCACTGAGAAACACTCTATTGCGGATTGAGAAAGGCCCAACCAGCTCTCACTTGCCCAAGCTCGCCTTTCTTTCTTTTCTTTTCTCCCCCTTCTATAGGGCTTAGCCACTTAGGTTTCTCTTTTACACACACGGCAATTAAAGTTCCTCTTTATTATTCCTACTAAGCCTGAGTGTTTAAAAAGAGTAACTCCTGTTTTCTTCACTGTGTCTAGATCCTTTTCTGTTTTCAGGATTTCAACTAATCAGTTTGCAAAAAAGAAAACGATAAGATAAATATGCTTAAAAAAGTTCCAAGATGTACAGTTCTTCTCAGAGTCATCTCTATTCATGGTACCAAACTGCTTTTAGAATAGTAGCTGAGGCTGGGCATGGTGGCACACGCTTATTAATCCCAGTACTTGGAGATGAAAACAGGAGGATTGCAGGTTTGCAGGCAGCCTCAACAATTTGTGAGGTCCTCTGCAACTTAGTGAGAGCCTGTTTCAAAATAAAATAGGGCTGCGGTTGTAGCTCCAAGGTAGAAAGTTGCTGGGTTCAATCCCCATTTTAAGGATGAAGCTCGAGCTTACCTTTTGACCTAGCCATTCCTTCATGAGGACCATACCAAAGAAGAACAATGGACTCTCCTTGGCTGAAATGAATGGTACATATCTTTGAGTACATTTAGGTTTATGCCTTACATAAAAATTATTATTCATTAGATATTTTATCTCCAAAAGCTAAGCAGACATTTTGTTCCTTGAAATTTGTTTCGAATACAGATTTTATGCATTATTAGCTGTGTGCCTTTGTATATGCCAATTAAACAGAATGAGCCTTAGTTTCCTTACCTGAACAGTGGGAGTGATAATGTAATCTAGCTAATATAGCTATCTTTAGGGGATAACATTAAGGTACTTAGCTTAAAACCTTAGAAAAAGGTGTTTTCAATGAGTGGTAGTTATTGTTAGCCGTGGTAACATTATTAATGAAAATATTAAATATTTGAAATGTTGGAGATAATAAACAATTTCTCTTGAAAAATTAGAGAATCTCAGATTTGGAAGAGTCCCTTCTCCCACCTTCTTGCATTATTTCAGATTTTATGTATTGAGCACTTGTTCCTGTCTATTCTCTAGTCTGTGGTCTTTGATTAAAAAATAAAAATGAGCCGGGCGTGGTGGCGCATGCTTGCAATCCCCGCGCTTGGGAGGCAGAGACAAGAGGATCGCTCAGGTTCGAAGCCAGCCGCGTGCGCTGGCTTAGGAGACCCTGTTTCCAAAATGAAAATGTAAAAATAGGTCTGGGAGTGTAGCCCAGAGGTAGAAGGGCTTCCAGGAACCCCAGTACCACACACACACAAAAAAAATAAAAAATAAAAAAATAAAAATGATTCTCCGAATAAAGACTTATTGTAGCCGACTACTCAGCACTTTAAACAAATCTCCATTGCAGTGGTAAATTTTCAGATTACTTTGAAGGTTAGAAATTTGTTTTATAATTAAAAAAAACTGTATCTGTGACAGAATAGGACAAATAAAAATAGGTAAAATGGAGACAAACTGGAAAGAAAAGGAATATATAGTTAAAATCTAGAAACTTCGTAATCCTTATCTTCACCATGTAGGATCTGTTGTTTTTTAGGCAAAATCTTCAGTAGGCCCACACCCTTAATCATAATGGCCCACTTCCCCATCTGAGATCTCTGAGGTGGTTAGTAAACAAAGGCTCCATAAGGAAGGTCAAGCTCAGGTGCCACCCAGCCACCACCCCTGGTAGATGTCAAGAAACTGAGGAAGTCCAGACCTTCACCCATGCTGTGTGTCCCTACCCACCCCTTCATGGGGGTCTTCTTTAAAAGAAGAACTGTGAGACCCCATCGGGGCTCTCTCCCTCTTGAGATGGCCCATATTCTCCTTTGAATGTTTATCGCCTACTTTCCTAAATAAGTCTGTCTTTGTCTCTGACTGGTATGTGCTGAAATTCTTTTCTGCCATGGAAGCCGAGGTTCCTGCTGAACCTGCGTTCCTGAGCTAAGGAAACAACTTGTTAGCTGGGTGTGATGGTGCATGCTTGTAATCCCAGCATTTGAGAAGCTGAAACAGGAGGATCACCGGTTCAAGGACAGCCTAAGCTACTTAGAGAGGCCCTTTGCAACTCAGTAAGACCCTGTTTCAAAATAAAGAATAAAAAATAGGGCTGGAGGCATAGCTCTGAGGTAGTATTCCCCTGGGTTCCATCCCCAGTACTGCCAAAAAAGAAGAAGAAAAAAAGAAACAACTTGTTATCCACCTCCCCATACACAAATGTACATTAACCTCTGCTCACTGAATCATTGTATGTTCATCTAGAAAGCAACACTAAGCTCATTTGTCAATGCGTGGCATTTATTATGAGTAACTTCCTCTAAGAACCTGGAAATAAATTTATTCTTTGAGAGTTAAAATTTAAGAACAGTACAACAACAAAAAACCAAAACAGAACAAAAGTTCAACAGAGGATATTGCAGATATTCGCATACTCATCCTAAAATCTAAGTGGTTCTGAGGGAAGGGCCTGCAAACTCATGCTCCAAAGAGCTACACTTGTAAAAGGATAATGTTTTTGTACCATTAATCAGGGTTATTATTTTGTCTAGTGTTAGGTATAAGTCATATTGACAGCAGGGATATGTTCTCATCAGGTAAACTAGATTAAACTAGATTATATTGTCTGCAGTAGAAAATTAATCTACTTTAATTTAAAATTAATTATGGATTGAAGTGTGCCCACCAAAAAGAAACATTTAAATCCTATTCCTGGTGCCCATGACTGTGAATTTATTTGGAAGTAGTGTCTTGGCAGATGTATCAAGTTAAGATGAAGTCCTACTGGATTAGAGTAGGATCTAATCCAATTACTGGTGTCCTAATGTGCAGAAGGAAGTTAGGGTATAGACAGCCCAAGGAGGATGCTAAGCCATGTATGCCACCATGAGGCAGCGATCACCTACGAACCAAGAAAAGCCAAGAATGGCAACAAGCAGAACCCACGAAGATGCAAAGAAGGGTCCTCCCCAAAGCTTTCAGAGATAGCATGGCCCCTCTGGCACCTTCATTCCAGACCATTAGCTTCCAGAACTGTGAGATGAATCTGTTGTTTTATTATTTTTAATTATTATTATTATTTTTTGTGTGGGTCTGGAGATGGAACCCAGGGGCATTTGACCTTCAAGCTACACCCCCTTCCCTACATTTTATTCTTTATTTTGCAGTACTGGGTATAGTACCCAAGGCCATTCTACCTCCAAGCGACACCCCCTGCCCTATTTTTATTCTTTATTTTGAAACTGGGTTTCACTGAGCTGCGGAAGGCCTCACTAAGTAGCTGAGGCTGTCCGCGAACCACAATCCTCCAGTCTCAGCCTCCCGAATGCTGGGATTACAAGTGTGCGCCACCATGCCCAGCTGAATTTGTTGTTTTAAACCATCCAATTTGTGGTGATTTGTCATGGAAAGACCAGAAAATGAAAACACTTGGTGTTAGGTGGTGATGGGTTAGGAGGAAATGTGTTGCTACTAGTATTGGTAGATTTGTATGGAACGAACCTTCCTTCCTTCCTTCCTTCCTTCCTTCCTTCCTTCCTTCCTTTCTTCCTTCCTTCCTTCCTTATAGCTTGAACCTAGGGACAGCCTACTTTCAAGTTATACCCTCAGCCTTTTTTTTTTTTTTTTTTTTTTTTTTTTGTAGAACTAGGCTTTGAACCTAGGGGCATTCTACCTCCAAGCTACACTCTCAGCCGTATTTTTTACTCTAAATTTTGAAACAGGGTCTCACTAAGTTGTGAAGGGCCTCACTAAGCAGCTGAGGCTGGCCACGAACCTGTGATCCTCCTGTCTCAGGCTCCCCAGTACTGGGATTATAGGCCTGTGCCACCACACCTGGCTTTAACATTCTTCCTTGTGTTCATGGGATCAAAGTCTACTCCTTTCTTTTTTTGGGAAGGCAGTAAATGGAGGAGAGAAAAGTGATCGATTAAACTCAGACTAAAACTTGAGGCATAGAAGGGTGTGAACATTAGGGCACAGAGAACCTGGGGCCATCTTAGAATCTGTGTATCAAAACTGGGTACACATTTGCTCAACTAGAGTTGACATTTCCTAACTTTATAGATGGCAGTGGTTCTACATTTTGGGTGATGAAACAACAGCAAGAATACTGTGTGGAAGCTTTGGAATCTTGTTAATTTTTTCTTTTTTTATGGAACTGGGGATTGAATCCAGGGCATCCTACCTCTGAGCTATACCCTTAGCCCTTTTTAATTTTTCCTTTTGAAAAAGGGTCTTGATAAGTCACTACATACTGCTGTCCTCCAACCTGCAATCCTCAGCTCCCCACCCACCCCCAAGCACTGGGATTATAGGCATGTGCCTTGGAATTTATTTATTTATTTATTTTTTTGGTGTGGTGTTAGGGATTGAACTCAGGGGCATTCTACCTTCTAGCCACACACCCCCAGCCTGACTTTTTATTCTTTATTTTGAAACAGGGTCTCACTAAGTTGTGGAGGGCCTCACTACGTAGCTGAGGTTGGCCGCGAACCCTGATCCTCCTGTCTCAGCCTCCCAAGTATTGGGATTACAAGTATGAGCCACCATGCCCGGCTCCTTGGAATTTATTTTAAATATATATGTGTGAGTGTGTGTGTGTGTGTGTGTGTGTGTGTGTGTGTGTGTGTGCGCGCGCGCGCATAGTACTAAGAATTGATCCCAGGAAGGCTCTACCACCCCTCCAGCCCTCCTTTATATTTTATGGGGTCTCACTAAGTTACTTAGCATTGGCCTCTCTCGTCTCAGAACTACAACCCTCCTGTCTCAGCCTCACAAGTACTGGGATTTATATATGCTATCCATTCAGGTTACTTCCTTTCTCCCTCTAAGTGACAATTTGAATGTGATTTAGTGAGCAGTGCTTACTTCACTGGGGATTGAACCCAGGGGCATTCTACCTCTAAGCTACACCCATAGCCCTATTTTATTTTTACTTTTGAAACAGGGTCTCACTGTTTTGTTTTGTGTCATCAATTTCACTAGACTGATGAGAACCTCACTACTTGCTGAGGCTGTCCTTGAACCTGTGATCCTCCTGGCTCAGCCTCCCAAGTACTAGAATTGTAGGTATGCACCACCATTCCCAGCTGCAATTATATCTCTTAATTCTGACCACAATTATTGGCCTACCTAGACTCAAGAAGAGGACATATGTCTTTTTAAGAGAGACATGTAGGATCAATTACAAAAACAGACCTGAGATGGGAGCTCTTGGATGGTCATGTTGGAAAGCTAGGCCTGTCACAGTCCATCCTATGTCCATAACAATGTCCATTCTTCCTATGGGCAAAATATATACATCCCTTCCCCTGCTGCCAGATCTTGGCCCATACGGCATTTGCCTCAAAGTGCAGGATCTTGTCCTCAAACCTGGGGTCAGGACAGGTGAGGCTCCATGAATGTGTCCCTTGGGCACAGTTGTTGAGGCTCACTGTCCCCAATTTGAAGACCTGTAAACTAAAAGAAGATGCTGTCTTCCTCCCACACTACCAACTTACAGTGGTGGTTAAACTCAGGGGCAGAAACAGCCACTAATGGTCAACGTGTTTCCAGATTCTTGCTCAGGGTTCAGTCCCTCTGCTTACCCGCTGCTGAGCATGGTTCCTGGATCTACTTTCCACACTCTTGACGTGCCTGGAGTTTTTTTTTTTTTTTTCTTCCAATAAGAAAATCTGGATTTGCCCACAATGACACATGCCCGTGATCCCAGTACTTGTGAGACTGAGACAGGAGGATTGTAGTTCTGAGACGAGAGAGGCCAATGCTAAGTAACTTAGTGAGACCCCATAAAATATAAAGTAGGGCTGGAGGGGTGTTAAAGCCTTCCTGGGAGATCAATTCTTAGTACTATTACACGCAAACACACACACACATGCACACACGCACACACACACACACACACACACACACCTGAATTTGCAATTTGGTGGTCTTCTCAGTTTTTTTCCTGCCTGTAAGGCAAGAGGTTAAAGTCATACTTGCATTTAGTATTTATGTGTTCCTTTGAGTTTAAGCTGGCAGTGGTCCCACTGGATTATAGGCATGCTCCGAATGCTAATATTTCATTCAACAATGGACTGCATGTTCTATTGCACAATCCCATAATATTATGACGAAGTTGAAAAATTCCTACTGTTTGTGAAGTTGCAGCCACTGGAACATTACAGATTACTGGAAGATCACAGTCTCCACCGTCTGTAGAGATGCTAGTGAAGACAGACCTCCTGTGCTGCCAGTTACATCAAAGTATAGCACAGCTATTGAAAGAGTGGACTAATTGTTAATAATATATGTTGATACTATTGCTTCGTGTATTTGCTATTCTATGCTTTTGTCGTCACTGTAGAGTGTACTCCTTTTATTCATAATAAAAGGTTTTCTGTATACCAGTGTGCTACCTTATGAGACCAGCAGCCTCAGACATTGCATGTTTACCTCATCTCTTGACCATATTACTTTCTCTTTGTCTTGCTTTAATCTCACAGTGTTTTGTTCATCACAACCCTAGGAGCCATAGGCTAGACCATCTTTCTGTACTGTGTAGGCTCTGTGTGTCATAGGCTATCCCATCTAGGTTTGTGTATTCTACTCTACGATATTTGCACTAGGATAAAATCACCTAATGACTTCTCGTGGGAAGTGCTTGGAGGAGACACAACTGCTATTTTGTTAAAAACATTGTGTGTGTGTTTAAATGTGTCACATTATTATTATTATTATTATTATTATTAATTATTACTATTATGTTTGGAGATGGAACCGGGGCATTCGACATCCAAACTATACCTCCTGCCCTATTTTTTGTTCTTTATTTTGAAACAGGATCTCACTAAGTTGCAGAGCGTCTCACTAAATAGCTGAGGCTGTCCGCGAACCCCGATCCTCCTGTCTTAGACTCCCGAATGCTGGGAGTACAAGTATGTGCCACCACGCTTGGCTACTTTATTTTATTTTTTGGTATTGGGGATTGAAGCTAGGGCATTCTACCTCTAAGCTCTACCCCCAGGAATTTTTATTTTGAAACTGGGACTCGTTAAGTTGCTGGAGGTCTTGCTAAGTTCCCGGGGCTGTCTGGGAACCTGGGATCCTCCTGTCCCAGCTTTGCAAGAACTGGGATTAGAGGTGCGTGTGTGTGTGTGTGTGTGTGTGTGTGTGTGTGTGTGTGTGATCACACCCAGCTCTGGCACCTACTTTCCTCCTTAACTGTGTCACTTTTTAATCCTAGAGATGCGCACGTCGTGCTGTTTCTTCTGCTTAAGCACTTAACATTGGTCTAAGTGTGAGACGACTGGGACACCCCATCCTTGAGATTCGAATAGCCCACTGTTTAACCGAGAGGCTCTGCAAAGCACACTTAAGATCCTGAAGAGCACTAGCGGTGACTGAAGGGATCCAAGAGCCACTCTAGATCCTTCTGAACCTTCCAGAGCTGCTTTGCAGTCATGCCCTCTGTCCCACATTTGGACCATGTTTTTCTGGGACAGCGCCAGCTTTCAATTCTTCCCAGAAGATATTTTTGATTTCGGAGTCCTTTGTTTCAAGAGGCTGGGAATTCTCAAGAAATCATTTTATTTTCAAATCCAGCAAGCCTTGGTGCCTCATAGCGAGGGATCCATTCCTTAGCTTATCTCTTTTATCTTTTATCATAGACAGTGAGACTCTAGGTGAGGGTTTCAATCATCTTCGTAACTTCTCTCTAGCTGGCCGGCCCGGGCCATAAGGCACTCTTCCCATCCTCCACTTTCCTGCTGGCGACAGTGTTGCCCAGCTGGATGAGCACCTTCTCCTCCTGCCTCCCTTCCCAGTCCCCTCCCTTCCCTTCTGGAGCCGGCTGACAGCCTTCTTCCTGCACTCTCAGCTTCCACTAATACTTTGCTGCAGGCTCTTTAGGTCTCTGCGAGCAATCCCTGGATATTTTCCCACCTTCTGGTTACCACCTGGTGCCGGAGACAATGATTTGTGCCTTAGAGTTTTGTAGCATGTCAGGTGCCAGAATCTTTCTTATTATCTACTGATAGGGAACAAATCACTTCCAGGCATTATGGCTTCAAACAATAGCAGTAGCTCATTCTTACCTATTATGACTCTGAGGTTGACTGGGCTCAGCTGGGCAGTTTTCTCTCTCTCTTTTTTTTTTTTTTTTTTTTGGTGGTACTGGGGGTGGAAACCAGAGGCTTTCTACTTCTGGGCTATACTCCCAGACCTTTTTTATATTTTATTTGGAAACAGGGTCTCACTGAGTTGCTGAGAGCCTCACTAAGTAGCTGAGGCTGGCTTCGAACCCATGCAATCCTCCTGTCTCAGCCTCCCAAGCGTGGGGATTACAATGCCCGGCCTGGCAGTTCTCTCTTGAGATTGGTGTTGTGGCACCGGTTAGACAGTGGCTGGAGCTGGGACCTTAGCTCTAGCCACGGGCTGGAAGATGTTGGCCATGATCTCTTTTTCTCTGTGTGGTTCTTTGGCTTCCTCTTGTCATGGCAGGGTTCCAAAGGCCAGCAACTCAGTGGTCCTAGAAGGAAGCTCTTTTGCCTTCTGTAATGCGGCCTCTGAAGTGGCATAATGCCACTTTTGACTTAGTCACAGATCCACCCAGATTCAAGAAAAGGGAATATAAATCCCATCTCTGAATGGGAGAAGAGACACATTGTCAGAAGAAAGTGTAGGATGGGAGATATTTGCGTGGCCATGTTGGAAAGTACAACCTGTCACAATAGCTGTATCAGAATTGCTTTCATTTTAAATCCTATACAGAAAGCTCCCTGGTTCACTGAAGCAGGAACAACAAAAAAGAGAATGTACTGGCAGCATATTGTGTAAATTATAGAACTGAAGAATGGCAGGGACACCAGCCTTGGAAAATGCAGAGCCAAAGCTATTATCAGGTGATGATAATGCTTGACTGGATGGAGGATGGAAGGAAAGAAGGAGCTAATCCTCAGCACGCAGAATCTATCTGGGCTTTTCTCTAAGAAATGGGGGTGGCAGAAGAATGAGGAGGGCCTGATGTGTGTGGTCATCTAATGACATCCTGCATTTACACTTCGGATTTGCTGCTCCATTTATTTCAATAACCACTCTATTATCTCCCACTATTAAAATCTACTCATCCCTAAAAAATCAGCTCCAATGCCAGTATCCCATAACGCTGGGCTGGCCTTCCAGGTGGAATTGGTTTCTCTCTCCTCTCGTAACGCACGTTTTCCTTCTCTTATAAAACTGTTGAGCAATGGTTAGCATTAGAATATATGTTAGCCTGCCTTATTAATCCAATTAACCGGGTCTAAGCTTAGTTTGCTTTATTAGAGTATTTCACAGCAACAGGTGCTCAGAAACATTTTTGTTTGTTTTTGAATGAGTGAGGGTGGGTACCGGGGCAAAGATTCTACAAATGGTTTAGTGATGCGTTCTATATGAATATTTCTTTTCCATTATTTTAAAACATCATAGAGATCAGGCTGGGCCTGGTGGTGCACTCTTGTAATCCCAGCACTTGGGAGGCTGAAACAGGAGGATCTCGCAGGTTCAAAGTCAGCCTCAGCTACTTAGTGAGGCTCTTAGCAACTTAGCGAGACCCTGTTTCCAAATAAAATATAAAGTAGGTCTGGGAGTGTAGCCTGGAGGTAGAAGGCCTCTGGGTTCCATCCCCAGTACTACAAAAAAAATAAAAAAACAAAAAAACAAAAAAACCCCCCAAATCAAAAAACATCATAGAGATCATTCTCCTCACTTTATATGTCATTAATAAAAAGATTTCAGCTGGGTGTGGTGGTGCATGCTTGGGAGGCAGAGACAGGAGGATTGCGCAGGTTCGAAGCCAGCCTTGTTGGCTTAAGAGACCCTGTCCCCCCAAAAAAAATATATATATGTATATATAATAGGTCTGGGAGTATAGCCCGGAGGTAGAAGGGTTCCATCACCAGTACCACCAAAAAAAAAAAAAAAAAAAATTTCATTTCATATGACCAGACTTGAATCTTTCTTTCTGTTTTTGTTTTGTTTTGTTTTGTATGACTGGGGATTGAACCCAAGGGCATTCTACCTCTATGCTACATTGCCAGCCTATATATAATATATTAATATATAATATGTTACATAACATGTTATAATATATTATAATATATAATAAACTATGTAATATATAATATATAATAACATATAATAAAATATAATATATAATAGAATTATATAATATATGTTATATATTATATATAATTTAATTTTGAAACAGGGTCTTGTTATGTTGCTGAGCTTTTCCTGTATCAGCCTCTCTAAGTATTGAGAATACAGGTGTGAGCCACCACAATAAGATTTTATCTCTTATCAAAAAACACTGCTAGGTGCAGTGACACATGTTTGTAATACAAATACTTGGGAGGCTGAGCCAAGAGAATCAAAGGTTCGAGGCCAGCCTCAGCAATTTAGTGAACCCCATAGCAACTTGAGACTTTGTTTTTTAAAAAAAAGGGCTGGGAGGTGTAGCTTATAGGTAGAATGCCCCTGGCAAGTTAATCCCCAATAACACACACACACACACACACACACACACACACACACACACCAACACCAACCAAAACTAAAGCCAAACCAAAACCAAAACACTTTTGAGATTTTGAGATGAAACAGAAAAATCTCTCCAAATAATTAGTTTCCTGATCTGTACTTTTAACCAACTTAAAGTGATTCTGTTTCCATTTCCACACAAGTGCTTCCGACAGATTTCAAATAGCTTTTGCTGTCAGATCAGCTATATGTTTTAAAAACTGAGTATAAATGTGCTAGTAATTTTTAGATTACATTAATATAATTGAGAAATTCCTTTTTACTTTTATGCTGCTATTTTAATGCTCAGCCCCAAATGAAAAGTAAACATATGCCAAATCAGATTTCTCTGTGTTAAATGGAAGCCTATACATTTGAAAATAAAACTTGTTTAGGGATGTGGCAGGCTGGGCGCAGTGGTATGTGCCTGTGGTCCCAGCTACTTGGGTTGCTGAAGCAGGAGGATCATTTCAGCCTAGGAGGCTGGGGGCCAGCCTAAAAATACTAGTGAGATTCTGTCTTAAAAAAATGGAGCAGTTGCTTTTAAGACAGTCCTCACTATGCCTCACTTGATGTTCAAGCTGGGGTACAGTCTTCCACACTGGACCAAGGCTGGTCTGTGTGCTGAAGAGCTGGAACATGACTCTTGAGGGAAGGTCAAAAAAGGCAGGGCCATGCTGCCTTCAACCACGGTGGGGAAGTCCAGCCACAATGTGTACAGACTTTTGTAGGCTGACAGCTTGACATGACCACAGCCATCTTGGTTGTAACCACCACCTCCCCCACTGGATGACCTTGGCAAATGTTTCTAAATTTATAGAAACAACAAAGTCATTTCAATAGTCAGCCAAGCATTTCATGTCAACCACTGGTGCCCAGACTTTTTCTTGACATTTGACAGATTTTTTTTTTTTTTTTTTGAGGGAGGCCCAGGTCTGCTCTAGTTGGCTGCAGGCCACTTTTGTCTAGCTCAGCATATAATCCTCTTCCTTCTGTCTCCAGCTGTAGATTCTGCTGTTCCGTGTGTAAGTCCCTAAAACTTGGCACTCTTGCAATCCTCTCTTTGCCTACCTCTTTTTTTCTTTTTTTGTCTCTTGGCCTCTCTGCGTTTTCTGTTTTATGCTTGCACACTGAGTTTTTCTTTCTTTCATCCCTCCCTTCTTTCTTCCATCTTCCTTTGTGTGTGTATATGTGTGTGTGGTATGGGGATGATAAAACCCAGGAGCATGCCACCTCTGAGCTATATCCCCATCCTTTTTTTATTTTTGAAACAGGATCTCCCTAAGTTGTTAAAAGCCAGCCTCAGCTACTTAGTGAGGCTCTCAGCAATGTAGTGAGACCCTGTTTCTAAATAAAAATATAAAATAGGCCTGGGAGTGTAGCCTGGAGGTAGAAAGCCCCTGGGTTCTGCCCCCAGCACCACCAAAAAAAAAGAAAAAAAAAAGCCTTGCTAAATTATTGAGGCTGAGCTCAATACTGTGGTCTTCTCAGTCTCTCAAGTCCTGGGATTATAGGTGCGCACTGCCATATCTGACCTACACATTTTTCTGAAACAATGTTCAAGAAATTTTCTAGAGAGTTCCACATAAAAAGGACTGAGACTTCTTTACAAAATACCCAGAAACAACTTGCCAATCACTTGAGAGAACCACCTTGGAAGCTGAACTTGATGACTGCAGCCCTGGTATCTAATGTGTGGCCTCACAAGGGATCCTGAGCCACAGCTGCCCAGCCAAGTCACCCCTGACATCCTGATTCCAGGAACCATGAGATAATAAATTATTAGTGCTGTTTTAAGCATTTACATCTTCAGGGTAATTTGTTACACAGCAATAGATAACTCATGCAAAGAAATGTTTACTAAATACCCAATATTCAAATACCAGGTAAATAACCATGATGAGAGCGAGGACACCATAAGGCTTTCTTTAACTAGATAACTATGAAGCTCACAGCACAGATATTTTCCCAGTAAGTATCATAGTTGTCAAGAACTAAGTAGAAAATGTGTTGGACATAGATTTGGCAAAGGAATTGTTGTTTTTTTACTGTATGATGACTTGAAGATGGGTACCATACTGTACATATGTTCAACTGTGATAGCTAGAGTTGTTTCTTCACCAGCGAATTTTGCAACAGGTTCTACCTATAGACATTAGGGATATAATGCCATTGACAGAATCCCCCACATATCCATGTATAGGTAAAGATGTTCAGCAAAAAAGCACCATGTTATTTCCTGAAAGCTTAGGCTCACAGTAAATGCTGCTGGGCTTTGTGACATCGCTGGGTGCTCCTCCATCTGGGGAGCTGAGGCTGCACACACGCAGTGATGCATGCACCCACATCCTCACTAATGAAGGTAAGGGAACAGAAACCTCACATTCCTTCAGTTGCAGCTGGCGTGCTATGCCAGATGTAAAACTATCGATGTTCTCGCCAACTTCTAAGGATCATGTCATGATTTATTTAAACTCAGTCAAGAATAGGTTGATTTTTTTTTTTTAAAGAAGCCAGATTCGAGGAGACTGATGAGCAGGCGAGCAGGAATATATCTTTTAAGATAAAATACTGGCCGTGTGTTAAATATGAGATTATGATTTACATCTCTCATTCTGTCTTCGTGGGTTATTGTGGCTTTCCTCTGTAGAAAGAGTTAATGGTTCCACTTTCTAGTCCCTCAACTCCTACAGAATGACTTTATAATGAGGCACATAAATTCACTAGAGCTGTAATTAGAAAAAAAATACCAACTATGTTATTTTGAAACAAATGTTACATATCCTTACCAAAACGGAGAGCAGATAGCATGTCTTCTTTTAATAGTCTCAAGCATCTCCTTTGATGCGATATAATTCATGATATCAGAATTTATAATAGAAACCAAGCTTTAAGCTGTCTTTGGTGGGGTTATTGCCGCCATCTGCAGGATGTAAAACATTACCAGGGTGAGAGCTTTCTTTCCCCTGAGAAGAAACTGACTTTGGCAATGTGAATCACAGGGGTCACTTTTTGTGCCTGTCACCTCTGACACAACTCAGAGGGAGCTGTGTTCCATAACTAGTGGAAAAAGGAACTAACTCTTGAGGAGTTTCTGCCTTGTGAAAGGCACTTGGATATCTCATTTGTTTAAAAAAAAAACAACAAAAAATCTCTCGTGCTTTTTAGTAATACTACTTCCCTTTCTTTTCAGCACACATTTGTTTTTAAATAGTGGCAGAATATAAACACAAAATTTACCATTTTGTCCTTCCTTCCTTCCTTCCTTCCTTCCTTCCTTCCTTCCTTCCTTTCCTTTTCTTCCTTCTGTACTGTGATCCCAGAAATATTCTATCTCTGAACAACATCCTCAGCTCTTTTTATTTTTTATTTTTGTTTTGAAATAGTCTTGCTAGATTGCTGGCCTTTAACCTGCAATCCTACTGTCTCAGCTGCCCAGGTACTGGTATTACAGGCACGCACCGCCACGCCTACCTAACCATTTTGAAATACATATTTAAGTGGCCTTAAATACTCCCACACTGTTATGTAACCCTCACCACCACCCATCTCTAGAACCACACAGGGGTGTGTGCAGCCAAGCAATGCTTCTCATCCATGAAAGATCCTTTCATCTTCCAAGCAAAAGTCCTCCAGGGAGGAAAATGACAAAAGTCATACAAGTACATTTATGTTTAATTTGATAGCAACCCAATACATATTTTGGTACTTACTAGAAACAAGATATTATACAAGGCCGTTTAGAAAACATAGGACTTGGGAGATGAAATCCCTGTTCCCCAGTGCAGCATGGAGTCCTGCAGTCTGACTTTGATTCCTTTAATACATTCATTAATTCAAAAAGTCCAGAATATCTTCTCCATGCCAAGAGCTGTGCAGGTATTTGGCACATATGCAGGAGAGCGCAGTCACAGCCCACCTGCAGCTGCACTCAAGCAATTACCAGAGTAGCCTTTGTCCTCTCCTCGCCAGCTCTAGGGGTGAGAGCTACAAGGGTGATCCTGAGAGCCACATAGAAGCAGGAAGCACAATTTTTTTTTCCAGAAGTTTGTTTATACATTGCATGTTGTAAATAGGTAGAATCGTACAGAATTCTTATAACAACCCCCAAAGAAAGATATATTTATCATTTCCACTTTTTGGGTAAGGACTCTTAGATAGGCTGGGTGTCAAAAAATCCCTATGGTTACATGGTGGGAAAACTGAATTTAAGCCAGCTGTTTCCAGGAGTTCCCTGATTAACCCTACCCCACGCTGCCTCTCTTGTCCTCCTGTGTTAAGCGTGGACATAGGAGCTTCACAAAACTCCTTCTGGAGTACTCATTCAAAATAAATCACTCCCCAAAAACGACTGAGTAGAGGGAGAGGTGGAGAGGGGCCAGTAGTGCTCCTTCAGGGGAGTTCCATCCATGTGGAAAGGAATACAGGTCTGGGAAAGCACTCTCTTCTCTATACCTACACTGCTAGCCCAACTGGGCCTTGTGAAAATCACAACCCTTTCTTCAGATGCTTTTCCTAGAAAATTTTTAAGTTTAAAATACAAGCATTTGAGCCAGGTGTTGTGGCGCACTCTTGTAATCCCTGCGCTTGGGAGGCCGAGACAGGAGGATCGCACAGGTTCGAAGCCAGCCTCAGCTACTTAGTGAGGCTCTCGGCAACTTAGTGAGACCCTGTTTCCAAATAAATATAAAATAGGTCTGGGAGTATATCCCAGAGGTAGAAAGCCTCTGGGTTCCACCCCCAGTACCACAAAAAACTATAAATAAATAAATAAAATAAAATAAAATACAAGCATTTGGCAGGACAATGGTAGTTCATGTTTGTAATCCTAGCATTTGGGAAGCTGAGAATGGAGGATCACAGGTTCAAAGCTAGCCTTAGCAACTTAGTGAAGCTCCCTGCAACTTAGTGAGACCCTGTTTCCCAATAAAAATTAAATAGGTCTAGGGTTGTATTACAGATGTAGAAAGCCCCTGGGTTCCATCCACGGTAGCGCGCGCACACACACACACACACACACACACCACTTTAAATAAAATACAAGCATTTTTTTTTTTTGGGTGGTACTGGGGGTGGAACCCTGAGGCTTTCTACCTCCGGGATATACTCCCAGACCTTATATATAATATATATATGTATATATATAATATATATATAATAATATATTATATATATAATATATATATATGTATATATATAATGTATATATATAATAATATATATGTATATATATTATATGTATATATATGTGTATATATATATTATATATATATATATATATATATATATATATATATGTATTGGGGGTAGAACCCAGGGGCTTTCTACCTCTGGGCTATACTCCCAGATGTATTTTATATTTTATTTGGAAATAGGGTCTCACTAAGTTGCTGAGAGCCTCACTAACTAAGTAGCTGAGGCTGGCTTCGAACCTCCTGGTTGTGATCCTCCTGTCTCAGCCTCCCAAGCGTGGGGATTACAAGCACGTGGTACCACGCCTGGCTAGTATATAGTCATATTTTAAAATTAGGTCTTGAGTTATTAAGTCAGAAATGAATTAATTAGAGTGAGACCCTATTCCAACATGACTTGGTTGTTTAGAAGAGGACGGCACCAGGGGCGCACATGTCCAGAGGTTGACCAGTTCCTGTACAGAGGCAGCAGGGGGACCACCCACCTGCCAAGGAGAGGACTCAGAAAACCTACCTGCTGGCATCTGGGTCTTGGACTTCAGCTTCCAGAACTGTGAGAAAATAAATGTCTATTTTTTAAGATACCTAGTTCATGTTTTTTTTTTATGGCAGTCCGTCCAAACTAATACACAGGTCTAATATTTTCAATTCACTAGGTTAAAGTATGGGTGTGGATACACAGTGATGGGACTTCACCAGGTAGAAAACATATGCACACACACACACACACACACACACACACACACGCACACACACACACACACAAATACATTCACAGTACACACATACAGAGGGAAGAAGGGCAGGGGGAGGGAGAGGAGAAGAGAAGAGAAAGAAGAGAAGAGAAGAGAAGAGAAGAGAAGAGAAGAGAAGAGAAGAGAAGAGAAGAGGTAAATTTCTCATTATGGAGAATTCTCAGTTCTCAGTATTTGAAAGTTTGGTGTTGCCAGGCCTGATGGTGTACGCATGTAATCCCAGGACTTGGAAGACTGAAACAGGAGGATCACAGGTTTGAGGCCAGCCTCAGTAATTTAAATGAGACCCTGTTTCAAAGATAAAAATAAAAATAAAAGCCGGCATGGTGGCGTATGATTCCCAGCACTTAAGACACTGAGAGAGGGGGACTGAAGGTTCGAAGCCAGTCATAGCAACTTGGTGAGGCTTTCAGCAATGCAAAAAGACCCTTTTCCCCAAATAAAAATAAAATAAGATAGCCGGGTGTGGTGGCACATGCTTGTAATCCCAGCATTTGGGAGGCGGAAGCCGGAGGATCGCGGGTTCACAGACAGCCTCAGCTACTTAGCCAGGCCCTTCACAACTCAGTGAGACTCTGTTTCAAAAAATAAAAAAGACTAAAAAATAGGACCGGGGGTGTAGCGTGGAGGTAGGATGCCCCTGGGTTTCATCCCCAGTACTGCAAAAACAAACAAACAAACAAAAAATAGAAGAGGGGTGGGGGTATAGCTCAGAGGCACACTGTCCTTGGGTTCAATCCCCAGGACCACATAAATAAATAAGTAAATAAATCTGGCTGGTGTAGTTCAGAAGTAAACAGACTCCAAATTCAATCCCCAGTACCAAAAAAAAAAAAAAAAAAAGGTTGGTGCTTCTAATAGCAAACCTATTCTTCATATAGGGCTGTGCTACCTTTCCTTTGTAGCACCAATTGTGTTATAATAATTATATATGTATTTGTATTTGTAAGTACTTGAATGATTTCCCCTCCTCTGTGCCAAATGCTTCACAAGAAGAGACTTCTCTGTGTCCTCAGTACTTACATAGTGAATGGCAGGTACCAGATGAGCCATAAATATTTTTTGGGTGAAGGAAGAAAGAAGGAAGAAATAAATGAATCTCTCAACTTGTTAATATCTTCAACCATATTATAATTCAATTAACACCGACATACATCTAGGAAAAAAGGCCATAATTATACAGAAGAAAACAATTTACTTTTTCAGATAAAATGACTGAAGTACACCCAGAAGCAAAACATTTCGTCATTAGAGTACTTTGCTGAAAAGATTTATTTTTACTTGATGACATACAAGCCTGAGGTGTGGACTGTTTTCCATCATTAAAAGCAAGTCCCATGACTTAGCTTCATGCACCGTGTTCAACAGGCCAGCCAAATTCTCGTAATTATGTGTCTCCTTCTTAGAATTCCCAAGGAGTGTAGATTAGAAAGATAATTCTTTTCTTTCCCCTGTTGATCATTACAGCCATTTATTGAAACTACCAGTGTGCAATGCGGTTGCTAGAAAAGAGCAAGTTGGGCTACAGCCATAGTGATGTTCTTCCACTCTACCAACCTCCACAAGGCAGAGAATGAAACCAGTGAGTGGAGTTTGAACTCGAAGATACAATAGCTAGACTGTTGATGGTTAAAATGATTAAGAATGGGTGTTTTCATTCGAGTCACCCCTCCATGCCAGTCTGGTACGAAGCTGTACCTATCCTCTGTATTTCTATCTTTAATAAACTTCTTTAAATCTTCAAAAAAATGATTAAGAATAAGAGAGGAAAACCTGAAATTCTTGTATAGTTTCTTTAGCTAGTCTTTTCAAGTTTCCATTTATTCAGGTGTCAGTACTAAGAATTTCATGTTAATTATGTTGTTAAGATTAATTAATACCCAACCCTATAAGATTGGCATAGTTGTCACCCCACATTTTCAAATGAAGTACTTACGCTTAAAAGAGTTTAAGCAATGTGCCCAAGGCGACTGGCTATCACTACAATCTAAACTTTTTCTTCCCTTTGTCCTGAATACTAAAACACTACATGTTTAGTACACAAACAAAATAAAACAAAAAAACGAATAAGAAGCTAAGGAAGATTCACTCACTCACTCACTCACTCACTCACTCACTCACTCACTCACTCACTCACAGGGCTTCCAAGGCAGGGTGAACTTTACACAGACAGGAAACAGGCCCAGGAAGGCAAGCCATGGCCAGAGCACATGTAGACAAAGAAAAGCTCCCATCAGCAGTGTGGTGGCGCACACTTGTAATCCCAGTACTTGGGAGGCTGAGACAGGAGGATCACAGATTTGCGGCCAGCCTCAGCTACTTAGTGAGGCCCTTTGCAACTCAGCGAGACCCTGTTTCAAAATAAAGAATAAAAAATAGGGCTGGGGTATAGGTCAGAGGTAGAATGCTTCTGGGTTCAATTCCTAGTACTATAATGCAATACAATACAATACAATACAATACAATACAATACAATACAATACAATAGGCTTCCCCCCCGCCATCTAATATGTCAGGGAAAAATCTTTTTATATTTTTCTATCTGCTATTGTGTAACCTTAAAGTGCCACTGATTTGAACTTTTTTTTGTGTGTGTGTATGGTACTGGGGGTGGAACCCAGGGGCTTTTCTACCTCTGGGCTATACTCCCAGACCTGGGCTATACTCACAGCCATTTATTGAAACTACCAGTGTGCAATGCGGTTGCTAGAAAAGAGCAAGTTGGGCTACAGCCATAGTGATGTTCTTCCACTCCACCAACCTCCACAAGGCAGAGAATGAAACCGGTGAGTGGAGTTTGAACTCGAAGATAGCTACTCTAGTAGCTAAATATTGATGGTTAAAATGATTAAGAATGGGTTTTATACCACACACACACCTGTGTGTGTGTGGTACTGGGGGTGGAACCCAGGGGCTTTTCTACCTCTGGGCTATGCTCCCAGACCTGTTTTATATTTTATTTGGAAATAGGGTCTCACTAAGTTGCTGAGAGCCTCACTAAGTAAGTAGCTGAGGCTTGCTTTGAGCCTGTGCGATCCTCCTGTCTCAGCCTCTCTCACAAGCACTGGAATTACAAGCCTGAGCCACCACGCCCAGGTTGATTTGAATTTTTTTTTTTTTTTGTGGGTTTGGGAATGGAACCCAGGGGCATTCGACCTTTGAGCTACACCCCCCAGCCCTATTTTTTTTTGTTTTTTTTGTTTTTACTCTTTATTTTGAACTGAGTTGCGGAGGGCCTCACTAAGTAGCTGAAGCTGTCCGCGAACCACTATCCTCTGGTCTCAGCTTCCTGAATGCTGAGATTACAAGCGTGCGCCACCACACCTGGCTTGATTTGAACTTTTGAGAAGAGTAAAAGTTTCACAGAAAACCAAAGCCACTTCTCAAAGAAATGCATCATTACATTTGTTTGTTGTGATATGCTTTATAGTAAATACTTAAAAATTATTTTTTGCTTAGATTGCAAATAAATTTTAGTATAAACTATTAACTAAAATATTATCCTGCTTGATTTATTTAGCCTAATAATATCTTTAAAATATAATATCTAACTGAATGGTTTCTGTTTAGTGATATTATGGAACATGTATTTAGTATTATAATTGAATGGATTTAGTACTATTACTATTATTATTAAACAGCAATATTTTTTGTGGGTATGGGGATGGAACCCAGGGGCATTTGACCTCCAAGCTACATCCCCTGCCCTCTTTTTTATTCTTTATTTTGAAATAGGGTCTCACTGAGTTGCAGAGGGCCTCACTAAGTAGCTGAGGCTGTCTGCGAACTGCGATCCTCCTGTCTCAGCCTCCAAATGCTGAGATTACAAGCGTGCGCCACCACGCCCGGCTTTAAACAGCAATTGTTTTGCCAGGTTAAAGTGTATAGTTTTCTAAAGTATTTTTCTCTTTAAGAAAGAAAGCTTAGTGCGGAATCAATCTCAACATCTTAGACTGTGAATTACATTGGTACTATCTTTTTCTATGAAAACTCATGGATGCTAAGTTGAAAAAGCATTTAAAATACAGACCAAAACTCTAGTATCTGACTATCTGCAGCATGATAGACAACTCTGCAGCATCCGAATGTTTGAAAATGGCTGTCTAGAAAATGGTTCATCTGGAATAGTCATTTTGCTTCCTGCATTTACTCACATAAAATAGCTCCTGAGAACTATTCTGTGAAAGGTACTGCACCTGGCATGGAGGGTCATCAGAGGCCAAACAGAACAGGTCCTTCCTTTCAAAGCATCAGGCCTAGTAGGGAAGGCAAAATTCGTGAATAAAATCAATGACTACAATGCAAAGCAATGTGCTTATTATAAAATGTAGACTGTGAGAGTTAGAGAACATTTCTGGTGGGGGAATCTGTGTGAAGGTGTAGTGCGGCTTAAAAGAGTAGTGGATACATAAGCCGATGCTAAAATGTGTGTGTGTGTGTGTGTGTGTGTGTGTGTGTGTGTGTGTGTGTAGGAGGGATGGTTGGAATTTCCTGGAGAAGTGGAGATTGTATTACAGGAAAAGGAAATAGCAGGAATTAAGGCAGCACAATGTGGTCAAAGTAGGATGATTGCTAGACTGGCTAGTATCCAGGGAGATGAAAGAAAGTAAGACCGAAAGATGGCTTGGGGCCCATTTGAAGCAGCATGGACTATCTTTGCTCCGCAGACAAGGGGGAAATCAGAGCATATTTTTTGATAAGGATTGCTTCAATCAAGGTGCAAACAAAACAGAAACCACCTGCCTGATGCATTGTTTGGAAGACATATGGGGCAATAGTCAGGGAGTCCAGCGTGAGGTCAAAGCCAAATTAGAGATGAAGCAAGAGAAAAAGCAAGCAGCAGAGAGGTGCAAACAAGTGCTTGGGAGAAAAATAGATTCCACTTGGGGTTTAATTAGATACGGTGGGGGTGGGTGAAGAATAAGCAAGATGACTCACGGTTGGAGCTGTGGAGAGCAAATATACCCTTAACAAACAAAGAAGTCAGCAGAAACTGGCTCTTAGGGAAGTTTAAGTTTAGAAACTTTAAGTTTGAGGTTCTTCCAGAGGATTCAAATTTAGCCCCTTTGTTGAGTCTTTTACTGTAAGGGACAAGAGGCAAGTATGTTCCATGTGTGAGTGTTCTGCTGTTCACTGATCACCCACAGTGCTCTTCCCCTCATTCCAGGGTTCTGTTTCCTTCTAAAACTGGCAGCACTGAGCCTTTTGGTGCATTTTAATGTGCAAGACAAGGCAACATATTTTTCTCATTAATATCAGTTATTTCTTACATTAAAAGCTTCCCGGGTCTCTATGGCTTTCTTCCCTCTGTCTTAGCAAAGATGGCTTGCATCCCAGCAATGAAGCTGTGGAGGGAGGTCAGAGGAGTCACAGGGAAAGAAAATCCCAACTTAGCACCCCATATAACTTTATAGTCATGTAAGTAAAAGTAAGGCACTGGACAGAAGACAGGGATGGAGAAGGATGGATTGATCTGGGAGTTAGGTGCCTGAAAATGAATAATGGGAACCAGACAAGTAGTGGCTTTTCTGAGTGGATGCTTAAGCGAGTTCTGCTTTGCAGTTCTCATTTTGCTGGTGGCTGGCTGTGTTTTCTAAAATAGATCACACTGTGCTAGGGCATGGTGAGTCATTCCGTGTTGTTTTCTTCCGCAGCTCTCCTCTGTATTTGTCCCTAATCAACTTCCTCTTATCTCTAACCATTCCAATAATGTTTCTGTCTAAGCATTCTTCCTGTCTCCACTGAGGCTGGAGAAAAGAGAAATAGACAGAGATCACCCCACCTCGATAGGCTTTAATGGAGTACATTGCGTGTCCAGGGAATCGTTCTAGGTGTTTCAATAATATCCTATGACTGAATAAATTACATAAAAGAAGGCCTAATTCTTAAAAGTTGGAATGGATTATGAGAGACATAGATTATAAATATGGGAGATATTATTAGGTTAGGCGTTGCCTGTTAACTTGTATTAGAAGATAAGTTTTGTTATTTTTTTGAGGAGGTGAGGGTGCTGGGGATTGAACCTAGGGATATTCTACCTCTGAGCTACACTGCCAGCCTGATTTTACATTTATTTTTGAAACAGGATCTCACTAGGTTGCTGAGAGTCACTAAGTTGCTAAGGTTGTCCTCGAACCTGTGATCTTTCTGTCTCAGCATCCCAAGTGTTAAGATTGCAAGTGCGTCTCACCACACCCAGCTGGAACACGAGTTCTTATATACTGTTGAGATAATATAAATATATTTTCAATAGTATTTCTTATGATGTAGGGGTCAAGGATCATTTCACTTCCCATTATGTTCTACATCTGTGTAAACAGAATTCTTATCACTGAATTTGTACCGCTCTTTATATATGACTGCTTGTCTGTCACCTCCTTTATATGTTTCCTAGTGCAAGATAAAATTTTATTCTTTCACTTAAATCTTATTTTTAATAATGTGGAAATAAAGGATGTATAATATTCAGTTTTGAAGTATCTCCTTTAAGTGAGAATGATAGTCACCTTGTACTACAGCAGGCTATTCTGCAAATGACAAAGATGTTTCTTTTGTATTAAACACAAGGAAAGAGGAACTCGTGTCCTAGTTCAGCAAGAGGCATTTTTGTTTTGCATAACTAAGACATTTCCAATTCAGGTAGGTAGGACCTCAGGGAAGAGGTCAGCAAATGACTAATGTAATGTATTTTCTCTTTTTTCCATAGGTTTCTATGAATAGGCCAGAGCTGACCTCTACAGGCTGTTTAGGTGCAGGTGAAACTGATTCGGGGCAAATCTCTTTACTAGAACCTCAGTCCCCTACCTCACTCTGTCCCTGTGTGCAGTCTTCTTGCCTGCCTCCCCTATCACCATCCTCCCCTGGAAGCTTCTACTCTGACCCCAGGCCCTGTGGTCTCCTTTTGTGGCTCTGGTGGTAGAAACAGCAAAAGCTGCTAGGGACATGAAGTATATATCTTCTCAGCAGTATTTTTCTCTTTATCATTGCCATTCTAACTACTGTCTTGGGCCAAAGTTTGCTCTAATTATAGCAAAAGCTAAACACGGTGAACTTTAGAAACATTTCAGCTCCCAAATTTTATGACTCAGAAAAGCATTTTTCAAGTCATGTCCTCACTTTTCCATTTCTTTATCTTCTACTTTGTGGGATCTAGTTAATCGATTAACCATCTAGTTGTTTTGGCATGATTGTACACAAGTGACTTGTAATATCAGAGCTTATTTTCTTATCTAAAAGTGGGCCTAACAACACTCAAATTATAGATTTGTTCTGAAGATTATGTACAGTACCCAGAGCACATATTTGATGAAAAAAATCAATTCAATTTACCACTAGTAATTAAGATGTGCTAACTTCATAGTAACTCCAATTTTGAAAGTTTTGACAATGGATCACTAACTTCTAATAGTAGCTGCTTCAGCAACCTAGTGAGGCCTTGTTTCCAAAAAAGAAAAAAAAAAATAGGCTGGGGGTATAGCTCAATGCCTTTGGATTGTTGAATGATTATTATGTATAAGGCACAATGTTAAGCACATTAAATCAATTCTTACTGCAGCCTTAGGGAATTTTTTATTTTAAAAATTTTTTTAGGAGATAGGCTTTACTATCTCCATTTCATACAGCTTGAGCAGAGAAGTAATTTGCCTAAGAAGTAGCATGTTCAATCTGTCTGACATCAAGGTCTGTATTCTTAACTGTTATACTGCCTCCCTGTGACCATAATCTAAACACAGGTGTCATATTTTTGAAATACAATACGTGAACTTGAGTAGTTATTCTATGATAAAACTGCAAAGTTGCCAGTAAGGCGGGAAATGTTGAAATTGGGGTGGAAAAAATTGAGGCAGAGACTTGGTTTTCTACAATGAGGTACATCATCGACCAGGGATATCTGGGGGCATCTTCTCTTCCCTAGAACACTGGATGATCACGGACCCCAAAGTCCCATTTCCTGTGTTCATATCCCAGTTCTGTCACTTAGAATCACTGGGATGTAGGGCAAGCTTGACTTCCTGAGCCTTGGTCTCCTTGGCTATAAAATGATGATAATAGTATTACCCACCTTGTAGAGCTGTTATGAGGATTGAGGTAATCCATGCAGACTCCTTCAAACAGTGGCTGCCACTTGGTAAGCACTGCTGGCTATTATTAGTCCTTCTATGTTCTAAGCCAAGCGTGGTGGCACACGTTTATAATCCCAGTACTTGGGAGGCTGAGAAAGGATCACAGGTTCAAAGCCAGCCTTCACAACTTAGTGAGGCTCTCAGCAACCTAGTGAGACCCTGTTTCTAAATAATAAATAAAATACAGCTGGGGGTATAGCTTGGAGGTAGACTATCTCTGGGTTCCATCTCCATGCCTAAAAAAAGAAAAAAAGGTATTTCTATGTCCTTCACTCTATATGCCTTTGCAGGTCATCTCTGTGTGTGCATAGTTGTAGGCTTGCTTTAGCAATGCATAGATTTACCTAGAGATGTTGTGATGCTTGTCCAGAGAGTCTTTGTCTAGTTTTGGAGCTTTAAGCACATCATCATTATTTTTATTTGTATGGGAAGAGATTTATTTTTTATACTTTTATTGGTGCATGGTAACTATATCGTAGTGAGGTTCTAAGTGATGCATTCATCCACACACACAGCATTTGAGGTGTTTCCCTCCTCATCCCACCCTGCTTCTCCTTCTCACTTCTCGGCCACGTCAATGAGATCGGTAGTGACGCCTTCAGATATGGGCATAACATCATTTGAACTGTTTCCTGCCTAACTCCTCCTTTTTCTTTCCCCACCTCTACCCCCCCCATTCCCGTTCACTATTTTACTAGCCTTACTCCTCGTTTATCTGAAGTCTATTTTGGTTTTCTGTTTTTCTCTCTAGCTTCCACAGAGGAGAGAAAGCATGTGACCCTTGACTTTCTGAGACTGGCTGATCTCACTTAGTATACTATTTTCTAGTTTCATCCATTCCGTTATAAATAATGTAATTTTGTTTTTCTTCATGGCTATTGTATGTATATGCACCATTTTCTTTATCCAATTATCTGTTGACAGACACAGGTTTGTTTGTTCCATAAATTGGCTCTTGCGAATTGTGGTACTATAAACGTGGATATTCACATATCACTATGGTATTCTAATTTCACTTACTTTGGGAAGATGCCAAGGAAGGAGTACCTGAGTTACCTGGTGGTTCCATCTCTAGTCTTCTGAGGAACCTCCATAGCAGTTATTTTAGTACATTAAAATAAAGGGAAGAGTTGATTCTTACTTTCAAGTTTCTTTCATCTTCAAAGACACTGATTACTTAAGAATGAGTAAAGCTAATTATCTTTTCAATGTTTAATTCTGAGTTCATGTTTATGAATTTGAAATCTGTTAAATCAATATTAATAAAAACCAAATATAGTGAGTGACTCAATTGGCCTTATTTTTGGTAATTATTTCAGATTAGTAGTAAAAGTAAATTTAAAATATGTAGATGGGTGGAATCTTCTATTTATTTTTTAGGTGTGTGTGGATGAGGTGCATGGTTAGGCATCTTAGCCTTGGTGCCCAGCTCAAGGAGGGGTTAATAACATATCATTATGTAAAGCGCATTGGACTCCTCAAGAGAGAAGTGTTATATTAATACCTGCCTCACAGTGATGTTCTCAGACTTAATGATAGAAAGTTTGTAAATTGCCTTGGTAGTCCCAGTCACATCCTGATGAAACATCATTTCGTTTTATTGCAAAGAGCTCTAAGTTACACAGAATGCAAGTTAAGGGGGAAATCATGTCCCAGTCTTTATTTTACAGTCACAAGTACATGAAATAAAGAGAAAACATTTTGTTCCAGTTTTGAGTGGTTAGAGTTGATTATTTTATGTGTTCTCTTTCTGTTACTTTGGGAGGAGATAGGATTTATAAAGCAGTTTAATTGAATGCTCATTGTTAAAGTGCAATAATGGCAGAAATAGCGCTCAGGATGCAAAGAGATCTTTAAGGATGCCAGTATTCAAATATTTTAAAATTAAACTCCCGTTTTAAGAGAGTAAAGCTCCTTTTTTATATGATTGCTATTAAGTTTGGCATTTTTGAGACATGTCAAATCGATACCTGTAATGCTTACAAACATCAGTAGGGAGAATAGTATTGTAAACACATATTCTTGCTGTAGGGTACATTTTAAATGTCTAAACACTAATCAATATAGCAAAATTAAGTATTGACTAAAATAGCTTTATAATAAGTAATTATTGGTTTGCTCTTTTAGAAATTAGACATTTTCACTTTGGGAATAAAGAGTAAATTTACTGTCATGAAATTAAAGTGTTTTTGACCTTTTTGTACAACTTTCCTCTCTCTATGAAATGATTAGGTTTAAATATGATTGCACAGCTGTATTATGTTGCAAGCATCAATTTTTAATTATTATAAGGTCAATGTTAGAACAAATGTGATTAGTACAGTACCTCGGTGCGCTTATTTACTTTCCACTAGAAAGCCACCCTGTGTTTACCTAAGCCAGCCTGAATCTCTCTCTGCTTGTTATGCTAATTAGACTCACACCAAATTCTATTTTTTAGTTCCTCTGTGTTCACCTTCTGTATGCCATTTTGTCGATTCAATTTTTAAAAATAGAAATTGCACAGCTTATATCTTCCCTTTATAGAGGGACATTTATTTTCGGCTGCATCTATGTGTATATATCTCTGTGTGCACAGATAGCAATGGCTTGATAATCCTTGCCTTGTAGAACATGAACATTTTACCCACAGTATCATTGAGGGCTGATGTGTATGAAGCCCATCTTCAGAGAACAGGAGTGGCCTGACTAGGCATAGGTTTCTATGGTTCTTTGTTTATAAAGATTTGCCACTGGTTCTTATTTTTCCTTATAATGACTGTTCTACATGACTTTGAATTTGAATATTTACTTATTTACTTATGGCACGGGGAATTGAACCCAGAGGCATTCTACCTCTGAGTTACACCCCCAGCCCTATTTTATTTTTATTTGGAAACAGGGTCTCACTAGGTTGATGAGAGTCTCACTACTTGCTGGAGCTGTCCTCGAACCTGTGATCCTCTTGTCTTAGCCTCCCAAATATTAGGATTACTTGTGATGTGCCACTACGCCCAGCTTATAAACTTGGTTCTTTAAAAGACACTGCATGTGACTATTACAGAATTAAACATAATATGCATAGTATTCATTAAAATTATCAAGATTTTCAGCATTAAGAGTAATTCAGATATTAATGCAAAAGTGGTGTTTGTTTTTTTGTCGTACTGGGGATGGAACTCGGGCATTCTACCTCCAATGGACACCACCAACCCGATTTTTTATTCTTTATTTAATTTGTTTATTTTTTTGGTGGTACTGGGCATAAAGCCCAGGAGCTTTCTACCTCCTGGCTATACTTCCAGACCTATTTTATATTTTATTTGGAAACAGGGTCTCACTAAGTTGCTGTGAGCCTCACTAAGTAGCTGAGGCTGGCTTTGAACTTACGTGATCCTCCTGTCTCAGCCTCCCAAATACTGGTATTACAAGTCTGCGCCACCACGCCCAGCTTATTCTTTATTTTTTGAATAAGGGTCTCACTGAATTACAAAGGGCCTCCCTAAGTAGCTGAGGCTGTCTTCAAACCATGATCCTCCTGTCTCAGCCTCCTGAATGCTGATATTACAAGCATGTGTCACCACACCCAGCATGCAAAAAGGTAATGGAGATTGAACCCAGGAGCATTCTACTACTGAGCTACACTCTTATCCCTATTTTATTATTTTTTATTTTGAAACAGGGTCTCATTCAGTTGTTTAGGACCTCACTAAGTTGTTGAGGCTGGCTTTGAACCTGCGATCCTCCAGTCTCAGTCTCCCAAGTAGTGGGATTACAAGTCTATGCTACCACACCTGAATTTTCATTTTTCTCTTGATTTATTATTTACATCTAAAAACAGCAATGACACTTGATAAAAATTTTGTTATATATATTAAGTGAAGCAGCATTAAGATTTTCCACAAGCTATGACACAGTCCAGGCCTTCCATCTCCAAGTTTTGGGAATTGAGTGGTCAGAGACTGCCTGAGCTTTACCAGTAGTCTTAAGATAGAGCAGTAGAGAGCCATCCACCAGTTGGCCATGATGACATATTAGTAATGAGCAGGCAGCTCCAAAGAGGACACATTTTTCCTTTGATTCCTTCATACTTTTTTAGTTAATTGAATAGGGGTGTAAGGACACATGAAAGAACTTATTCCTAAGTTACACAATACAGCTTCCTTTTTCCCTCCTTTCTCATTTATTATGTGATTTTTGAGTCACATATTCTGAAAACAGTTGCATTTTATTTTATTTTATTTATTTTTTCTTTTGCGGGTCTGGGGGTGGAACCCAGGGGCATTCTACCTTCGAGCTACACCCCCTGCCCTACTTTTTTATTTTTTTTATTTTGAAACTGAGTCTCACTGAGTTGCAGATGGCCTCAAACAGTTGCATTTTAAAGGGGAATATATAAGGTGATCTTTTTTGAAAAATTCCAAGATTTTATATATTGTGTCTACTGATGGAATTCTGAACATTGAAACATAAAATTAGGAGATATTTGGGGATTAGATGGTTCTTCCCTAAATCTTTTGAATTCTATTTTTAAAAAGTAAGATTGAGTTGGGTTTTGGTGGCATATGCCCATAATCCCCAGTACTAGAGAGGCTGAGAAAAAAGTATCACAGGTCTGAGGGCAGCCTTAGCAACTGTGTGAGACCCTGAGCAACTTAGTGAGACCTTATTTCAAAATGAAAAGAAACATAATAGGGCTGGGGAGTGTGGCTCAGTGGCAAAAGGCCCCAGGGTTCTGATGGGGATTGAACTTGTATTGATTGTTAATAAGAGCTGTATTAATTACTAATAAGAATAAGCTTTCATACTTAGGCAAAACAATAAAATCCTTTTCTCTGCCTCTAAGCTGTCAGCCAAGAGCTGCAGCCAATATTGACCTCGGTCTGCTAAAAGTTAGCTGTTAGCCCAGCTAATCATGGAATGTTAAAACAAACACTAAATTCTCACAATAGTTTAAGGTTAAGAGAACCCTATATTAATTACCAAGTACACAAAAGAGTTATAGCCCAAAGTTTCCATATGTTAAAGACAAGTTTACATAATAAAATAACTTCTAGCAGATAGAGATAAAAATGGCTAAAAATTCCCCAAGAATGCTGGAGAATGGTACAGGCCTTTTCCAAAGTGGGCAATGCCATGTAACCTCTGACCTTATTAACCAAGTAACTTATCTTGTTAATAAATCTAACAAGAAAGGCCAACACCATGGAGATCATTGGTGGGCCTGCGCCTGCATTAGGTCGGGGAGGTAAAAAGACTATCGGCCAAGCAGGATGGGAGAAAGGAGATAATGAATCCTTATATAAAAATTGCTCTGTGTTTGAAACTCCAGTGTTTTACCTTCAAGGCACTTCACTGCATTTATCTGTCTAATGTAGTGCTTTGCAATTCTATCCCTTCTTTCTACCTTTATAATAATAAAAATTGCTTAAGCTTATAGCAGTATAGTTTTGGCTATTTTTTTCTAATTTAGCTAGGAATAAGAACCCACATTGACATCTCTTAAACGTTACAGTTTTCGTGCTCCAACATGGGGTTCCATTGTGGCACCGTTACAGGTTCAATTCCCAGACCCATACACACACACACACACACACACACACACACACACACACACAACATAAGCTTATCTTACATGTTTTTGTGCAAGCCTTGCTCTGGGAGCCCATGCCATGAGCTTCTTTAAAGCAACTTTGATTTGATCTCCTCAGAGCCTCCGACTCCACAGCATGGGCCTATGATAGGCTTGCATTTCAGTTCATAGTTTCAGATCCTATGTTTTTAATTATAAAGTTAAATAGCCTCAGCACATTTATCATATTTATAGTTACTATATTTGGTTGTTCAACAAATCTAAAGACAGCTACAAAACTGTTTTTGTTTCTGGCAACTTACATATCATCAGTATTAACACTGTCATTGGACAGATAGACAGATTCCGTGATTTAAAAATAACAAATTTAATTGTCAAGTTTCTCTTATTTACTCATTCCAGCTTTTCTATGGCCTTTGCTCTCATCACGGATACACCAAAATATTTATGAATAAGCTCTATGAACACTGCTAGAGAAATTCCTCCTTCCTTCCTTCCTTTTCCCTTTCTTTTTCCTTCCTTCTGTACTTCTTTCTTTCCTTCCTTTTTTCTTTTCTTTTTTGTGGAACTGGTGATTAAACCCAGGGGTATTCTAATTCTGAGCTGCACTCCCAGTTTCTTTCTTTCTTTCTTTCTTTCTTTCTTTCTTTCTTTCTTTCTTTCTTTCTATTGAAACAGATTCTTGCTAGTGTCTGGTCTTGTTAAATTTCTAGGGCTGGTTTTGAACTTGCAATTCTCCTGTCTCAGCCTCCCATGTACTTGGATGATAGGCATGTTCTACCATGCTTGGCTCTGAGAAATTCTTTTTCTTATACACAGGGAATCATGAAAGCAATCAAAACATTGCTATTATATCCCCAAATTCACAGAAATCATGAATAGGTGACTTAATACAATGTGAAGGCCATAGAAACATGGTTGATTGAGGTAAAAATACTGCCTTGTTCTTATCAGCCATGAGACATGGATAAAAGCTTTTGACACCTGGGACATGTTATTTTAAGAGAGCACACATCTATGCCTCAATGACATGGAGTCCTTCTCAATTACCTTCATTCAGGTCCAACTTTTTTTCTAGGACATTATCAAAACATCTTCAAAAGACAAGAGGCCAAGTGTGGCACTTTATCTTAAGTCTCTAACTGCCCTTAGTGCTTCTTTATCTTTAAAGACTGGACAAATTTCATTGAGATTTTGAACACGTGATAATTTGCATAAATTATATACATTTAGAGCAGATTATACTCTTTCACCTTGGTGATGAGAGGAGTCTAGTGTAGTCCATACATCTATTGTACATATAGTCCACAATAAAGGTGCAAGCAGTATGTATTGTTATTTAAATAAAAATGGATATGTTTATGACCCACATTTGTTTACCTAGATATTAAACACTAGCCATAATTTGTCATGTTTATCTTTCTATGTTATGATTCAGGAAGCTCAGCTGGCATACATAGACTGAAATATTAGAAAAGGGCTTTAGTCACTCATTCAGTGTTTTTTTTTTGCGATTGTGATAGATATTTGTGGCACAAATCTTGATAGTCTATTGGGGGGGACAGGGCTCCACTCACTCTAAATGAAGCAAGAACAGGAAACCTTACCAAAGCTGTGGTCTTTAAAAGATTATTAGAAAATGGAGTGTTTCAACAGTCTGGACTCATTTTACCTAGCCTGGTCATATCAACCTGTCTCTGGTGTGGTGAAAAAAATTTCATGAAGCCACATGAATGGTCAATTATCTTATAAAAACAAGATCAACCCCATCAGGAAAATAAAAATTAATATCATAATGAGATAGTTTATTCTCACTCCATAGCAAACATTAAAATTAGGACAAGTGGTGGGGATGAGAGAGAGAAAAGAAATTCATAAGTGATTAGAGGGAGATCAGCAGGTGCAACCACAGGCAGTATTCACAGGACTTAAATGATGTGTCAGGCACTAACTCTTTAGTTACCGAATTGTGGGAAAGTCTCTGATAGTTGGAAGGCTGGCCAGGGAGAGTGACCGATTATCCTGATTTGCCAGAAACATCTCTGTTTTAAAGCTGAATGTCCCATTTTCCAGAAATTCCCCTAGTCCTGGGAAAGCCAGGATAGCTTAGGGTCACCCTGTGGCCATAGCAACCACAGGGAGTCCTCAGAGGCTCAGGGCACTGGGTATTTATTAAGTATGAACGTATTTCAATGTTTAAAAACATTGATCAAGTCATACTGATGGATATAGACCAAACACTGTGTGTGTGTGTGTGTGTGTGTGTGTGTGTGTGTGTGTGTGTGAAGTTCTGAGGAGTGCTATACCACTAGGCTACGTCCTCAGCTCATTTTATTTTGAGGTAGGCTCTTGCTCAGTTGCACAGACTGGACTCAAACTTGTGATCCTTATGTCTCAGCCTCCATAGTAGCTGGAATTACAGGCATGTAATGCCACACCTGGCTTGAACAATGTCTTTTGATATGTCCAGTTTGAAAGGCTAGAAAGGAAGGGTAGGAGAAGAAGAAGGCTGAGGTTGATTAATGGAGGAGCTACATTCGAATATGTGCATGGTTGATCTGGACACTCATTGTTGGAAGGGGGGATGGGGATGGTGGGGGGGCACCAAGCACTGTGTGAATGTACGCCTTTTCCAATATAATCCACATAAAAATTAAAACATAAATATATGCTTTGTAAAGAAAAGAAAAGAAAAGAAAAGAAAAGAAAAGAAAAGAAAAGAAACAAGTTGACACAATATCAGAAATTATGAGGAAAAGCCAGTAGAGGATAAATACAAAAATTTTTGTAGTGATTTGTGACATAAACAAAGGGGCTTACAGGAGGCTTTAAAGTTTTTGTAATATTCCATTCCTTAAACTAATTGATGACATATGGTGGCTATTTTTATTCTTTTTACCCAATATTTGTTTCATAAATTATTTAACATGCATTAATATTTAATAAAAATTTAAATCCTTCAAAGTTAAATATATTTTGGGGCCCTAAAAATTGTTTGCCTCTTTCATCATCTCTCATATCCTTCAAATAGATATGAGAAATTAATCATATAATAAATATCTATTAATTCTCTACTGTGAGTTATATAAAGATGAAAAAGCAAACAAAATCTCTACCTTTTTTGGTTTTTTTTGGCGGGTCTGGGAATGTAACCCAGGGGCATTCGGTCTCTGCGCTACACTCCCTGCCCTAATTTTTATTCTTTATTTTGAAACTAGGTCTCACTGAGTTGCAGAGGGCCTCACTAAGTAGCTGAGGCTGTTTGCGAACTGCAATCCTCCGGTCTCAGCCTCCTGAATGCTGGGATTACAAGCGTGCGCCACCACACCTGGCTAATCCCTACCTTTAAAGAGCATACATTCTAGAGGAGGAGAGTAACAGTGACGACATAAATAAGAACACAAACACATAGGTTATTATATATCTACCTATCTATCTATAAATAAATTCAGATTGTCAGGTGTGGTAATCCCTGCGCTTGGGAGGTGGAGACAAGAGGATCACACAGGTTCGAAGCCAGCAGTGCTGATTTAAGATACCCTGTTTCCAAATAAAAAAGTATAAAAATAGGTCTGGGAGTGTAGCCTGGAGGTAGAAGGGTTTCCATGAACACTAGTACCACCAAAAAAAAAAAGAAAAAAAAATTCAGGTTGAGATGAGCATTAGAAAGTAGTAAAAACAAAGGGGGCAGGTGGTTAGACAGTGGTCAGGGGAGGCCTCTGAAAGCCCTGGACAAGAACAGATGCCTGCATAAAGTATGGAATCAGCTATATAAATATTTTTGGGGAAGAGCGTTCGAAACAAAATGAAGGGTCAAATCCGAAACTGTCCCTTTCAATCAGCCTCGGGAAAGTAATCTTTCTCCACATCCTATCCATCAACTGTAGGACCCTTTCCAGACTCTGTCTCTGTGAGCAAAGGCTTTCCCAACTGAGCCTGTTAACTTTGGCAAGAGAGTCCTAGGCCCAAGGTTTGTTGTTTTCTTATGGAGGAGAGAGGTCTCTGTCTCTCTCTATCTCTATCTCTATCTCTATCTCTATCTCTATGTCTATCTATCTCTAGCTCTTTCTCTATCTCTATCTCTATATCTTTCTCTATCTCTCTCTCTCTTGTTCTCTGGTCTGGGAAAAAAGCAAGAATATAGAAACATCTGTCTTAATTCTGTACCTTGCCATATGATAAAATGCTCATAAAAGTCTGCCTGATGACTATGGTGTCTACTAAAGCTACAGAACAATCTTCATAAAAGCCAGTAGTATAAGAATTTCTGTGGTCAGTGTATGCAGCTATCTTTAGGTTAGGATATTTTACATGGTTGGCTTTTGCAACCAATGTCTATATATCTTCAGTTCAGATATTTTCTTTGAACCCGACACACGTATATCTAACTGCTTAATCATTGTTGCTGCTTGGATATATTAGACGTTTCAAATTTAACATGTCTTAAAGTCAAACATTCGATTCTAAATATTTTTCTGCCATTTAATTTAAATCAGTGAATAGTAAAACCATCTTTTAATTGCTTAGGCCTCAAATCCCTTAGCCATTCTTTTTATTTCATACATTTATTAGTGCCTTATAGACTCACATCTTATTACAGTTTGTAGTGACAGTAACACACAGGCACATAGCACTTTGTGAGCTCTCCCCTGGCTCCCTCCCCACTACCCCTTCCCTACACCTGCTATTGACATTGACATTTATATTCTTACATAAGCATATAATGGAAAACTATGAAATGCTTCACAAATTTGTGTGTCATCCTTGCATAAGGACCATGCTAATCATCTCTGTATTATTCCAATTTTAGAGCACTTAATCATTATTTTTAAAATATGTGTATTTTTAATCTATTTTCTTGATCATTCTTGACCCTGTTTTCTCTCACATGTCTATATCCAATGTAGCTGACATTTTTGTGGCTCTGGAATCTGATCATTTCCTACTTTGCTGCTATCACCTGGGCCAAGTCCATCCATTATTTGCCTGGATTAAGCCACTGGCCCCCTAGCTTGTCTCTTACAGCCCACCAGTGCTCCCTCTGGTTCAGAGGCCCTCATAACGGGCCCATGCATCCCTGGTTGTCCTCCATACTCCTTCACGTGGTCCATGAGCTCAAAACTAATTTATTAATTGGGATATAGACATTTCCCCCAACATTAATATTTGCACTGTTAAAGTAAAAGCAGTGGTGGGTAATTTCCAGTACCCACTAATGAAAAAATTTATGTAGCAATAAGGCATTGAAAAACTTATTAAAAAGCTGGGTGTGAAGCCGGGTGTGGTGGCACACGCTTGTAATCCCAGCATTTGGGAGGCTGAGACCGGAGGATCACGGTTCACGGACAGCCTCAGCTACTTAGTGAGGCCTCTGCAACTCAGTGAGACCCGGTTTCAAAATAAAGAATGAAAATGGGGCAGGGGGTGTAGCTCGGAGGCCGAATGCCCCTGGTTTCTATCCCCAGACCCGAAAAACAAAACAAAACAAAACAAAAACCTTATTAAAAATCCTACTTTTTTAGTTATTTATTTTTTCTTTTTTTTGTGGGTCTGGGGATGAAATCTAGGGGCATTCAACCTCTGAGCTACACCTCCTGCCCCATTTTTTATTCTTTATTTTGAAACAGGGTTGCACTAAGGTGTGGAGGGCCTCATTAAGTAGCTGAGGCTGTCCGAGAACCATGATCCTCCGGTCTCAAATGCTGGGATTACAAGCATGCGTCACCTCGCCCGGCTTTTAGTCACTTGCTTGTGTAAGGCTAGATTTTCTGAATATACTTACAGCAAAATATTGTATACATCTGAATGTGGTGCCGCATGCTTGCAATCCCAGTACTTGGGAGGCTGAGACAACGAGGATCCTGGTTTGCACCAGCCTCAGCTACTTAGTAAGGCACTCTGCAACTTAGTGAGACCCTATTTCAAAATAAAGAATAAAAAATAAGCCAGGCGTGATGGTGCACGCTTAAAATCTCAGCATTTGGGAGGTTGAGACAGGAGGATTGTGTTTTGTGGACAGCCTCAGCTACTTAGTGAGGCCCTTTGCAACTGAGACCCTGTTTCAAAATAAAGAATAAAAAAAAGGGATGATGGTGTAGCTCAGGGATAGAATGCCCCTGAGTTCAGTCCCAGTACCGCAAAAGAAAAGTATTTCTTTTACATTTCTTATACATTCTGATTAAATTATATTAAGAAAGTTCATCCTTATTAATTCCAATCTCAAAGACATGAGTGGGGAGGGTAAGAAAGGGGAAGGACCTGTTGAGGGCCCCAAGAGCTGAGTGCATGTATTTTCCTGACAGTTTGTACCCAATATGATGTAAAATTCAATGCTCCAAATTAAAAAACAAAAAACAAAAACTAAACAAAAAATCATATAGGAACAAGATGAATGTGGACGATATGAAGTCAAACTGTCTTGTATTAGGCCATGCATAATGAAATTTATAAAAAATATAAAAAGAGCAAATATTTTGGCTTGAAAATATACTTATTTTCCAAAAACTATTATTTTTATCTTTTTGTGTATGTGTGGTACTGGGGCAGGGGCTTTTTTACCTTTGGGCTATATTCCCAGACCTATTTTTTTAAAAATTGGAAACAGGGTCTCACTATGTTGCTGAGAGCCTCACTCAGTAGCTGAGGCTGGCTGCGATCCATCTCCTGTCTCAGCCTCCCAAGTGCTGGGATTACAAGAGTGCGCCACCACACCCGGCTTGCTATTTGTATTTTTATAATGGGTTATTATTTTTAAAATAATTGACAGTTTAAATTAGTGTGTAATAGATGGAGATATAGTAAATATTAATAGACATAATTATTTTAAAGTTGGGCATGGTGGATCACTCTTGTAATCCCTGTACTTGGGAGGCTGAGACAGGAGGATCATAGGTTCAAGGACAGCCTCAACAAATAGTGAGACTTCCATCAACCTAGCGCGACCGTGTTTCAAAATTAAATAGTACTGGGGATGTTGCTTGGAAGTAGAATCCCCCTGGGTTTACTCCCTAGTGACACACACACACACACACACACACACACACACACACACACATTCCTCTTAAACAAAAGCTCCTCAATATTTTTTAGGAGAAAAGTAATCCTGGGATTAAAAAGTTAATGGCCACTTCCATTGTCCCTTTTCTGCATGGCCAGTGAAATCAGTCATTTCCTCCTTTTCTTAGCACTAGCCAATGACTCCTCTCTCCCTCACAGTGAAAGCCAGGACCCTCCTTGTGGCCCAGGAGGACCATCCTCTGAGTACCTGCCTTTTCCAACTCTCCTGTGTCTGTGCTGCTCCAGATGCCCTGACTTTATTGAGTTTTAGAATATGCATGTATAACTTTACCACCTTGTACTTCATTAACATGTAGGACTACAATAAAACAATTAAAAAATCAAAACAAAAAACCTAGCCGGGCATGGTGGTACATGCTTGTAATCCCAGCATTCGGGAGGCTGAGACTGGAGGATCACGGTTCAAGGACAGCCTCAGCTACTCAGTGAGGCCCTTTGCAACTAGTGAGACCCTCTTTCTTTCCTTTCTTTCTTTCTTTCTTTCTTTCTTTCTTTCTTTCTTTCTTTCTTTCTTTCTTTCTCTTTTCCTTCCTTCCTCTTTCTCTTTCTTTCTTTCTTTCTTTCTTTCTTTCTTTCTTTCTTTCTTTCTTTCTTTCTTCTTGGTGGTACTGGGGGTGGAGCCCAGAGGTCTTCTACCTCTGGGCTATACTCCCAGACCTACTTTATATTTTATTTGAAAACAGGTTCTCACTAAATTGCTTAGAGCTTCACTAAGTAGCTGAGGCTGGCTTCGAACCTGTGCGATCCTCCTGTCTCAGCCTCCCAAGTGTGGGGATTACAATTGTGCGCCACCATGCCTGGAAAGACCCACTTTCAAAATTGAGAATAAAAAATAGGGCTGGGGCGTCACTCGGATGTAGAATGCCTCTGGGCTCCATCCCTGACACTGCAAAAACAAACAAACAAAAAATCTATCTGGGCTCAGAGTTTCCCCACTTCTCCCTTTTTCCTTGGAAACTTTTCCACCAGATTTTCCTTTATCTTTTCATTTCATTTCTTATATGCAAATCTTAGCTTAAGGAAGTTCCTCTCTTTTGCCTTCCCCTGTTACCTTTCTTAACCGTCCACTATGGCAATTCTACCTGAGAATAATATACACGACATTGATATTCTTGCTTGATTATTATCTATTCCTACTTTTAAAGCTGTCACTTTCTTATGCAACAGACTTTGTTGTAGAAACTGACTCAGCTACAAGGTCTAGGATGTGCCAGGCACACAGCATATGTTTGTTGAATATGTGATATGATGTCTTAACATCCGGGAGGTAACTGTAGCAGCTTTATCCATTCCTTCCTTTGCAGCCCAAAGTGGGAGGACTACCGAGGGGATTTCTTTATTCACATTTTGAAGAAAGTTCGAGAAAAGGGACCATTGTGCCATGCTGGCAGGATGGTTGCAGGCCAGGGTCTTTATGGGATTTCTTTTTTTAAAATTTATTTTTATTGGTGCATTGTAATCATATATCACATTGGAATACAAGACTTGAGAGGATATACAAGCACACATCATCCAATTAGCCCTCATCCAGCCCCCATCCCATTCCCTCCCCCTCCCTCACTACTGGGGCCATCAAGAGTGGGATCTGTACTTGCAACGCGGCATGCACAGAGAAATATTGCAGGAAAAAAAACAAACAAACAGATACTTCCCCTAATCAGCAATAACTAGGAGGAAAGGGGCAACAGGAAGAGGTCGAGCTATAGAAAGGGCCCTATAATGAAGCAACTAAGGTGACCAATCAGAGGGTATGGAATGGGGGAGGATGGAGCCTCTTTAAAACGCAGGAGGTACATAAACAAATGGGATTTCTATTTAACAAGTGAGGCCTCTAAATACCTTAGCCCTAGATTTTGTTCATAGTCTACGTTGAGAGAAAGTTTCCACTGGTAACACTCCATTTCATCCTTGAACTCCTTCTATATTGAGGATCTCACTTGACAGACACAGCGAATCAGGGATAGTATATCAATCCTACAGTCTGTTGCTTTTCTTGAGTTGTCTTAATAGATATCTTCCGTATGTTGTGAAAAGCTTTCTCTCCTCCAACTTTTTTTTGGTGGGTTAGATACTGTAAGTTTTTACAACCTTCAGTGAAGATGGCGAAAAATTCAACACCGTTAAGATTTTATCATGCCGGGCGTGGTGGAGGCGGGGACAGGAGGATCGCGCTGGTTCGGAGCCAGCCTCGCTGGCTTAAGAGACTCTGTTTCCACATAAAAATGTTAAAAAATAGGTCTGGGAGTGTAGCCCGTGGGAGTGTAGCCCGTGGGAGTGTATACCGGAGGCAGAAGGGCTTCCAGGAACCCCAGTACCACCAAAAAAAAAAAAAAAAAAAAGATTTTATCAGTATATAGGTCAGATCAGGTTTTTGGATCAGGTTTTTGGATACCGGGAACAGGAAGCTTGTTTTTCTTTTCTATTTTTCTTTTCGTGCTACTAGGGATTGAACCCATAGGCATTCTATTTTCGAACTATACCTTCAGCCCTATTTTATTTTTATTTTGAAACAAGGTTTTGCTAGGTTGATAAGAGTCTCACTACTTGCTGAGGCTCTTCTTGAACCCACGATCCTCCTGTCTCAGCCTCCCAAGTGCAGGAATTATAGCTGTGTGCCATCACACCTGGTTCAGAAGCTTATTTTTTTCTCTCCTTATAATGCTAAGGTCATAATGCTCTTCCTACCTTTTCTTTTATTCTGAAAATTTGTTTAAGAAAGATTGTAAGTATAAGATACTTTTTTTGGAGATTTATCAAAAGCAAATCTACTTTCCTAAGAGTTAAATGAAAAGAAAAAAACCTTAGAAATTTCCTTACCTTTTAAACTAATTATATATATATATATATATATATATATATATATATATTTTTTTTTTTTTTTTTTTTTTTGTGGTACTGGGGGTGGAAGCTAGAGGCTTTCTACCTTCAGGCTATACTCCCAGACCTTTTTTATATTTTATTTGGAAACAGGGTCTCACTACATTGCTGAGAGCCTCGCTAAGTAGCTGAGGCTGGCTTTGATCCTTCTGTCTCAGCCTCCCAAGAGCAGGGATTAGAAGCATGTGCCACCACGCCCGGCCTAATTATATTTTAAAGACCTAAGTATATAAATAAAGTATTAAGCACAGTAAAATACACCTTGAAAGCTAAATATAAATAAAATCATCTGTATTATTTTTTATTTCATAGTAACCATACCTTCTGCTATTAAAATAATGTCATTAGGATCTTTGAACCATTTAAAGGTGCATTTTAATATATTATTTCTTCAAATCCTCAAATTACTTGGAGGTCAAGACAATTTCTTTACCATTTTGTAAATAAAGAAACCGAGGCTTAGAGTAATTAGGTAATGTGTATAAGATCCTACATGGTAAAATAAGTGGGAATATCAACATTCAAGCTCAAGTATTCTGCTTTATCTCCAGACATCTACTATTTTACTATTATACTTTTATTCAAAAATTTGAAGTATCGGGATTTGTATAAGGCTTCTTCTCTACCATCTTGGTTAATGAAGTGCATGTTGATTTAACAGTTATGAAATAATTAAATTACCACCTGTAGCAAATACCAGAAGATAAATATGCAGCCAGAAAATTATGAACTACCATTCAAAGCAAATTATTTGTTTCTGAAAATTCAATTTCAGTGGAAGGCCAAAAGGAAATCTATTATCAAATAAATAGAGAACTGAAGGAAAGTAAAATTTGGATGGGCTTACACTATGAGATACCATCTTACAAAACTGATGGCATCTTTTAGAATCTGTTAAAGCCACAACATAAGTGGTAGAGGGAATTGGAAGTCTCTTAACTATCTACTCTGTCTTATCACAAGGATATCTCCTAGACACCAGGAACTGAAATTATTTTATCCAAGTATAGCAAACACTTTTCTCTGTTGTCAAACATTAGAAAGAAACATAGCAGGCAGTGTGAGGCAAAGAGAAAAAAAGCAAGGGAGAATTTATTTATGCTGATTTAAAAATGCTGAGTGTAATAATAGTTATTAATTGTACTAAAAACACTGATTAGGTTTGCATTTAGTGTTGAAAGCAGCAACCTTCTCTCTGTGATTTCTTAGTCAGTTTTTAATAAAAATATAAGAACCCTATAAAGTGATTTGATTAAAACTCTTTAATTCCAACATTGGTAATTACTGTAGTAATTTTTTATTGCCGTACCTTTGAATATTAGTTATCTATTTAATTTTGTGATACATGTCACTGATATGCCTAGGAGATGATATGGAAATATACTTATCATTAGTGCTTACTGATGTATGAATTAAACATTGCTATAAAAGATGCTTCTCATAGTCATGTAAATATTAAATAGTAAGTATAAAAACACTTCTTTTGAACAATTTTTAATTTAAGTGGTTAGAAAAAGTAAACAAACCAGGATGTTCTGATTCCGGTGTTTTGTGGTAGAGAAAAAATAATTCTGACAAGTTCCCCTTTAGCGTCATCAAATAGGTATCTGCTTTCATCCAACCAGGATGAGAGTCTCCCCTTCCCCCAGAATTGGAGATTGAACCTAAGATCTTGCACATAGTAGGTGAGCACTCTACCACTGAGCTACATCCCTAGCTCTTATAATTTTCTTTTTTGAGACAGGGTCTGCTAAATTGCCCAAGATGGCCTGGAATTTGATATCTTTCTTCCTTAGCCTCCAGAGTAGGTGGGATTATAAACCTGGGCCACCAATGCCGGGCATGGTGGAGCAAGCTTGTAATCCCTGCGCTTGGGAGGCTGAGACAGGAGGATCGTGCAGGTTCAAAGCCAGCCTCAGCTACTTAGTGAGGTTCTCAGCAACTTAGGTCTCAACCCTGTTTCCAAATAAAATAGAAAATAGGTCTAGGAGTATAGCCCAGAGGTAGAGAGCCCCTGGGTTCCACTCCCAGTACCACACACACACAAAAATAATAATAATAATAATAAAAAAAAACCTGGGTCACCATATTGGCTGAACTTTTTACACGTTGATAAGATTTGGCTTCCATCCTGTGGGCTTTTGTCAAATGGATGGAATGGACCCCTTGAGATCTTGTACATTTTATAGGATATAAATGTTACGTAAAATTTTTTTAAAAGTATGGTAAATATTGAATTCTAATTAATGGTGCTCATGCTGAAAAGTTTAGATAATCCTGGAATTAACTTTGAATGGAATGAGTAATATATAAAAAGTTTTTTTTTACAGAAATGTAACTCAATATATTGAGTCAATAGGATGATGACACTACCAAAAATGGCAGCATAATTTTTATTTTACTTTATTTTATTTTATTTTATTTTTGTGGTACTGGGGATGGAATCCAAGGGCATTCTACCTCCAAGCTATGCCCCCAGCTCTCTTTTTTTGTATTCTTTATTTTGAAACAGAATCTCACTGAGTTGCAAAGAGCCTCACTAAGTAGCTGAGGCTGTCTGCGAACCCAGATCCTCCTATCTCAGCCTCCTAATGCTGGGATTACAAGCATGTGCCACCATGCCCAGCTGGCAGTATAATTTTTAAATGCCTTAGAGATATGGGAAAAACCAGATGTGGTGGCACATGCTTGTAATCCCAGTACTTGGGAGGTTGAGACAGGAGGATGCAGGTTCAAAGTCAGGCTCAGCAATTTAGTGAGGCCCTGTTTCAGGAAAGCTAGACAAAGAAGGAGAAACTATATATGAGCAAATAAGGTGACCTAACTAAGGGGGGATGAGAGGGGGGAGAAGGAAATTCCCTCATGTACATGATGTGCAATCACAAACATATTAAAGTCAGTCACTAAGCCAAACATGAGAAGGCGGGAGGGGGAGGGGCTAAATGAGTGATGTGTGCATGTATGCTTCTACCATATATATATATAATATTTTGGTACTGGGGATGGAACTCAGGGGCATTGTACCTCCAAGCTACACCACCAGCCCTATTTTTTAGTATTTTTATTTTTATTTATGTATTTATCTATTTATTATTATTATTATTATTATTATTATTATTATTATTATTTTGGTGGTACTGGGGTTCCTGGAAGCCCTTCTGCCTCCGGGCTACACTCCCAGACCTATTTTTACATTTTTATTTGGAAACAGGGTCTCCTAAGCCAGCGCGCGTGGCTGGCTTCGAACCTGTGCGATCCTCCTGTCTCTGCTTCCCAAGCATGGGGATTACAAGCGTGCGCCACCATGCCCAGATATTTATTTATTTATTTATTTATTTATTTATTTATTTATTGCGGGTCTGGGGATGGAACCCAGAGGCATTTGACCTCTGAGCTACACCCCCTGCCCAATTTTTTATTCTTTATTTTGAAACAGGGTCTCACTGAGTTGCGGAGGGCCTCACTAAGTAGCTGAGGCTGTCTGTGAATCACTATCCTCTGGTCTCAGCCTCCCAAATGCTGGGATTACAAGCCTGCGTCACCAAACCTGGATTGTCTTTTTATTTTTGAAACAGGGTCTCACTAAGTTGCAAAGGGCCTCACTAAGTAGCTGAGGCTGTCCACTAACTGCAATCCCCTGGGCTCAGCCTCTCAAATGCTGAGATTATAAGCATGCGCTACCACACCCGGTTCTACCATCTTATACTTCTTTAAGATGTATGACTACAATGCACCAATAAAAAAATTAAAATAAAATAAAAAAATGAAATTAGGGGAGTATAGCTTAGAGATAGAATGTGCCTGGATTCGTTCCCTAGTACAAAAAAAAATTATATATATGGTATGTAGAAAGAGATATGCTTCCTGTTGGTGAGGGCTATGTAGGGTATTGTCTTTTATCACACAAGGATGTAGCCTGGTCAGAGGGAGATAAGCAGCTTGCAAGAAGACATAAACCAGACAATGAAGTTAGTTCTAAAAATCATGGTTGTTTAGTCTAAAGAGACAAAACATAGATCAATGTCCTAGATGGATTCCTTTAAGATCTGGCTTCCCTGTCCTCCTAAAGAATTGGGTTGTTGATGTCATTGTCATATCTATGTGCAGATATAAATACACTAAGATACACACACATATATGTCTTTTTATTTTTGAAACAGAGTTTCACTGAGTTGTGTTTTTTTTT
Organism: Muscardinus avellanarius; assembly: GCF_963383645.1. Taxonomy (NCBI): domain Eukaryota; kingdom Metazoa; phylum Chordata; class Mammalia; order Rodentia; family Gliridae; genus Muscardinus; species Muscardinus avellanarius. Next base: position 77,659,815 of record NC_137786.1, read on the forward strand.
TAACTAATTATGATGGTCTTTGACACACTTGAAAATAATTGTTAAGCTGGGTGTGGGGACAAATACATGTAATCCCAGCATTTGGGAGGCTGAGACAGAAGGATCCAGGTTCTCATATAGCCTCAAATAGCCTCAAATAGCTGAGGCTATTTGAGAATCCGGATCCTTCAGTCTCATCCTCCCAAATGCTGGGATTACAAGCATGTGCCACCACGCTTCTAACTATTATTTTAACTATTATTTTATATTATTTTAATTATTATTTAACTATTATTTATTATTTTAACTATTATTTTCAAGTGTGTCAAAGACCATCATAATTAGTGAGTTAAAAAACAGAACAAAAGATTTTTCCATTTTAAAAGATCCATTCTCTATCAAAGGCAGTAAAGATTGTGAATCTATGCATATATGATTATATAAGATATTTTTGTCAGGCGCGATGGCACATGCTTGTAATCCCAGTATTTGGGAGGCTGAGATAGAAGGAATGCAGGTTCGAGGCCAATGCATGCTACTTTAGTAAGACCCTGTTTCAAAAATAAAATAGGGGTGGGGGTGTAGCTCATAGGTAAAATGCCCTTGTATTCAATTTCCAGCACTATATATACACATACATAATTATATATTATGGATACATTTACATTTTAAAGCCAGGAACTGGTTTACTCTTATAAATAAAAGACTCATAATTTGAGAGTCATTAAGGAGTAATGTATAAAACCTCAATTGACTAGTGCTATATTTTCAATTGATTTAAGAGATTTGTTTGTATTATGGGCTAATAACCTAGGAAGCTGTTTTCTTTATCTGCCTTTTAACTAAACTTTAGTTGAATGGTCAGTTTATTGGAAAGATACATGATAAAATTCAGTAGAGTTTAGATGTCTGAGATCCTGAACTTTTAAGTTGGTCCCAACCTTAAAGTAGTATTCTAGACAGTAAAAAAATAATTTTGTATTAAGATCTGGGTATTGCATGCCTATAATTCCAATACTTGGAAGGCTGAGACAGGAGGATCACAGTTTCAATAAGTTTGCAACTTACTGAGTGAGGCTCTCAGCATTGTAACAAGACCCTGTTTTAAAATAAAAGATAAAGATATGGAGATAAAATAAAGATAAAGCTTGGAGGTAGAATGCTCCTGGGATCAGTCCCCAGTATCCAACCCCGCCCTCAAAATAGTACTTAAGAATAAACAAAAAAATATCAGGAAAATAAATAGTAACATTCATATCCCCAGTATCCAACCCCGCCCTCAAAATAGTACTTAAGAATAAACAAAAAAAATCAGGAAAATAAACAGTAACATTCATATGCTGTTATTCTTCATATTTATATTGTTTATTAAAAGATGAGTGTTAACTCTTTTCTTTAAAAGTTTTTATTTCCTTTTTTCGTGGTGCTGGGGATTGAACCCAAGACCATGCATGCTAAGCACACATTCTACCACTGAGCTACAACTCTAGCTCAGATAAATACTACTTCTTAATTTTCCAAAGAAAAATGGCTGTATTTTTGTCCTTTTAAAATGGGTACGGTGGTACACACCTGTAATCCTAGCTATTCAGAAGGCTGAAAGAAGGATTGTGAGTTGGAGGCCAGCCTGAACCCCACAGTGAGACCCTGCATCAAAATAAGAAGTAAAATAGAATCTAAAAAATTCAAAGTAAGGAATTAATAGTTTCTTTCATGAATAAAGTAACTTATAATTCCAATTAAAAGAGAGGCAAGACTTCTGGGAAGATGGCGACCGAGAAAAGTGGGGCTTAAGAGCCCCGCTAACAACCAATCTCCATTACCACAAAATCAGCGCCTTTCATAGCCAGAAAACACCATCACCAGAGAAACAAAAAAATCACCAGGCTCCAGAGAGAAAGCGGACTGAGAACAGAGCTCAGAGCCACAGAGGAGATAACCGGCCTCAAGCCCGAGGACGCGGCAGCAGCGCCATACTGCAGGCAGCAGCGGCAAATTCACCAGACGGCTACAGCAAGCCGAGATGAGCCGCTGCGGAACAGCCAGGCGGGATTTCTCGCCACAGGTAAAATCTAAAGCTCCCAGTGGCTGAGCTCAGCACACGCCACAGGGATTCAGAGTGGAAATCAAAACCAAGAAGAAATACGCCAGTCTCATGGCTGAGGGCGTGGCAGCGGCGCCATATTGCCACCGGCGGCAGCAGCAGAGAATTCACCGAATCCAGTACAGCTACATCTGCATACTCAAGAATAGTGAGTCAAATTGCAGGCCACAGAGGAGAAATCTCAGTACTGTACTCCCTGGGACTTGACCCAGTGGGGGAGGGGCGGTGGCAGAGATATCACACCATAGGAGAACGTGCAACCTGGCACCCCCCACAGTCTAAAGCAGCCTCTATCGACTCTCTGGGTCGGAGACTCTGTGATACAACCCAGTAAAGGAGTAGTGGGGTCTGAGATACTACTGACTCAAGATCCAGAACTCCTTAAGTGAAGTGATAGTGACCCAAGGGAAGAACCCAGAGAAGGCACAAACTTCCAAAATCATGGGAAAGAAGAATAATACTGGGGCAATGAATGCCCACAACCCCACAATATCAGAACCCGATAAAACAGAAAATCAGAGATTTCTAGAAGATCAAATCAGGAAAATAACTGTAGAAATAATAGAGGTGCTTCGAAAAGAACTCAGAGAGAGCAAAAAAGAGATAAAGGATGCAATTAATGAAGTAAAGGCCTCAATTCAAAGCATGAACAACCGATTAGACCACATGGAGAACAGAATCTCGCTCTTAGAAGATGATCATTCCAAAAATGAATGCATAGTTTCTAATCTAGGAAAAAATATCCGACAGCAGGAATCTGACATTGAAGAAATATGGGCCCATTTTAAGAGAGCTAACCTAAGAATAATTGGAATAGAGGAGGGAAAAGAAAGTGAAACCAAAGGGATCAACAATCTCTTCAAGGAAGTAATAGCAGAAAATTTTCCAAACATTGAGCAAGAGGTTGATACACAGGTCCAGGAAACTTATAGAACTCCCTTTAGACAGGATCGGAGAAGAGGATCCCCACGCCACATAATTGTCAAAATGACCAATGTGGAAGCCAAGCAGAGAATCTTAAAGGCAACAAAAACAAAGGGCCAACTGACATTCAGAGGCAAACCAATTAGAATCACTCCAGACTTCACAAACCAAGTCATGAGAGCCAGAAGGGCTTGGAGTAACATATTCCAAACTCTGAAAGAAAACAACTTCCAGCCAAAAATTTCCTACCCAGCAAAACTTTCTATCAAATTAGATGGAGAAATAAGAAGCTTCCATGACAAACAGAAACTGAAGGAATTTTTGTCTTCAAAACCAGCACTAGAGAAAATACTCAAAGAGATTAACTACAAAGAAGAAATAGGTAACACTCACCAGAACCAGAGAAACAAGAGTTTCCATCCAACAGACAACTAAGATTGGTTATCTGTGGAGATTCATTATTTATGTTAGTCTTTTACCTATCTCTAAATGGTATTGTTTGCCTTTATTGTTGTTAATTTTTAGGATTTCTAGTTGGAATATTAATATACCTTCAGATATAGCATTTGGAAATATTTTATCCCATTCTATTAGTAACTGTTAACTCTGTTTACATTGTCTTTGGATATACAATATTTTTTTTATTTTTTAGGGAGTTTGTATACTCTTCTGTTGCCTGTGCCATTGAAATCATATCCAAGAAATCACTGCCAATTTCAGTGTTGTGAAGTTTTATGACCCAGATTTTCTTCTAAAAGTTTATAGTCTTAAGATTTATATTTAGGTCTTTTATCTATTTTGAGTTAATATTTGTATATGGGATTAGGTAAGGGTCCAACTTTATTCTTTTCCATGTAATTATTATGTTTCAACAATATTTAGTTAAAATATTATTATTTCTACCACCAAATGTTCGTGGAAACCTTGTCAAAAATAACTTGACAATATAGGGAAGAATTTAGCTCTAGGCTTTTATTTAACTCCAATGGTCTATATATCTGCCTTTAGAATAATACTACACTGTTTCAATTATTGTAGCTTTATATGGTTTGAAATCAGAAAATATATATCTTCTAGCTTTGTTCTTTTTCAAGATCGTTTTGGGTATCTAGAGTCCATATTCCATATTAGGATAGAGTTTTTTTCTGAAAAATAAATACATAAATATATGATAATTTCACCTAAAAAAATAGAAAAAATATTCTGTGGTAAGAAAGAAAGTAAAAAGAAATATTGAAATGTTATGTTTAAGTCATCAAAAGCTTGGTATCAGACAAATGAAACTGTTATGTGAGATTATCATTTTTAATTCTGGATAAATTGCTATAATACTAGATGTCAACCACTAAGCCAAGCATGGGAGGGAGGGATGGGGAGAGAATGGGGTGGGGATCGGGTGGAGGCTGACTGGGTGATGTGTGCATATATGTCTACAAAAGTTTGTATCCACTATGATGTATGAATACAGTGCACCAATAAAAAAAAAATAAAAAAGAGAGAGAGAGAGAGAGGCAGAAGCCAGGTGTGGTGGCACACTCTTGTAATCCCAGCATTTGGGAGGCTGAGATGGGAGGATTGCAGTTCGCAGACAGCCTCAGCTACTACTTAGTGAGGCCCTGTGCAACTCAGTGAAATCCTGTTTCAAGATAAAGAATAAAAAATAGGGCTGGGCCTGCAGCTCGGAGGTAGAAGGCCCCTGAATTCCATCCCTGGTACTGCGGAAAAAAAAAAAAAAAGAATAAAAAAATAGGGCTGGGGTGGTGGTGGTGGTGGTTTAGCTTGGAGGTAAATGCCTCTGAGTTCCATCCCTAGTACTGGAAAAAAAAAAAAAAAGGCAGACCACCAAAGAAACGGTGTGAATTGTGAACTGAGGGTAGTCTCTAAATTTGCACATTAGATTTTCTTGCCCTTGTTTCTAACCAGTATTTTATTTTAAGCCATTTAACTATGAAGACAACATTTCCCCGCACAGCTACTCCTTTGAAAATGTTCCAATAGAATTCATAGGTTAAACCATATATGACCACGGCCTTGTTGCGTCTCATGTCTATGGTTTGCAGTCCTGACGTTATAACAGACCCACAGCTGGGATTGCTTCGTGATCTTGCCCTCATCAATGCGGCGATCTAACTAGTGCAGCTTCTCAGTACAATTCTGATTGAAAACTTGGTCATGGCCCATACTATTCATTCAGGAGCTAAAATTCAGGCTTGTGACTTGGGCTTATTTAATCTTCACTACTGCATTAAAAGTTAGTAAGAAAACTGATGTATTAGATATAAACTTACAAAGAAGGAAATGGCACCAATAAGAAGAAAACTATAAAATCTATTGGAGTCTTAACCAATCTGAAGCACATCTTGGTCTTGAGTGGGAAGACTCAATAATAAAAAATTAATTATGCCTTATTAATGTGTATATCTAATATAATTTCAATTAGAATCTCAATGGGATTATATTTTAAAAATAATTACTAATTATATGAATATGAAAGAAATGAACCTCAAAGGGTAGCCAGAAAGTTAGGAAAAGATGAACAATGGAAATAAATTTGCCTTAATAGATATTAAAGCAATAAATATCAATTATTAACAAATAATATGGTATTAGCATAGTATACATACATATGTAAAAATGTGAAGAATTCATATATATATATGAAGAATAAAATAGAGTACTCAAGCCAATATACAAGAGATTTAATATACTGTAATTATCTGAAAAAATGGTTTATTTAATAAATTGTATTAGCACAAGTGGTCATTCATTTGGAAGAAAGTAAAAAGGAGACCTTCCTTTTATTGGATTTTATTGCATATAAGATATAAATTCCCACAGGAGTAATGGCTCATGTATTATGAATCCATTGAAATAAGTTACTAACTTTGCTGGTTGAGTTGGAGAAATTTTTCAAAATGTGAAGATACACGATGGTAAGCCATGCTACTTCACACACACACACACACACACACACACACACACACACACACACAGAAAGCTACAGAAAACTGTATCCAGATTTCTAAAACTGACAACCTTGATGTGGATGTAATGATTTATAGAAAGTTAGAAAAACAAACATAAGAACAGAAAAACAAAAAGTAAAAGCTGTCCGCCATAGAAATATCCTGCAGAACATACATTGTGTGCCCCGGTTAACTTCACTGATTTCTGACCCTCCTTTCTTCATGTGAGAAGTATTTTTTTCATATTCATTTGCTTTTAGTTTATTTTTACTTAAGAAATCCTTGATTCATTCTCCAAGGTAGTTTCTTCTGTTTTCATTCAGTTGTCAAATTTTCAAGGCAGACTCAGTCTCTTATTTTTCCCCCACCCCAATCACACCCCCAAGTTTATAATGATTACTTAATAATTTAAACTACCTATCCCACTTCTGGAATGCTTTCTGAAATTGTAGAAGAGATTTTACACTTCTCATTGTCTTATAAGCTCTACCAAACTTGTTTAAATGAACTACTCATTACCACATGAAACCTTTTGCTCTGTACCATATCAATGGTTTGAAAAACTGGAGACTGTTGCCTTATCCTGAGTTGCTATTACCCTATTTTTCTCCTGTCCTGAGCTGCCTATTTATAATTTTATATTTATAATTTTACCTCAATCCCAAAACTGTGGCCCTGGTAGTTTTTTTTTTCACTATGCCCAAAATTTCCCTGGCTTATGACCTTTGTATTTGGGTTTCTCTGAGCCACATGTTAAACCAGGGTACCTTCATCCCTTTCTGTTCTCAGCTCAAATATGACCTCTAAGACTTCTCTGGCCATCCAAAGTATCTCCAAATTTCACTCTTGTCACTATCCTATTATCTGAATTTATTTTCTTTACAACATTCACAGTTGTGTGGAATTATTATCCTCATTTGTTTGTCTTTTCCATGTTTCTTTTTAATCTTCTCTTTTTTCACTGGTCTGTGATGTCCAAGAAAAAAATCTAAATGAAATTGTTTGTTTCAGTTATTGTCACATTATGTACATGGCAGCATAACAAACTGTAGGAACAGAGTAGGTATTCACATGAATGATTGGACTTTTGTATTCTCCCATCATCATGGGGTGGGCTTTGGGGAACCAGCTCACCCTGGAACTCTTAATTCTGTACACTAGGAACTATAGTGACAGAGCTCCAGGATGAGCCAGGCTGGTGGCTGCAGGAACATGAGGAAGGAACCCTTCTTAACAAGGGTGAATGAATCTCAACTCACAGCAGAAGATTAAATAAAAAATATTGGAATCTTAAGATTTCTTATTAATGTTTTTGTACTTAAAGTTTTTGTACTTCTGGCTTTATGTTTTATTAAGCCAGAGTTGGGATAACTGTATCAAAATAAAATTTTTAATCTTAAATTATTCCCTTTGCCAGTTGAAACAAGGCTTAAAAATTTTAAAGATAAGCCCTCCCATTAACTTAGAGAAAGATATTTGCTTTCCTCCCACTTAAATATATGTAGAGGCTTAAATCATGGAATTAGTTGTTATTCTTATCTGATGCCATATAGGTAATTTTCTCTATGACTGTGTAAGATTCCAGACTAAAGAACAAGTGCATGCTTTTCAAGAGTCTATAAAGATAGTTGCCTATAATAAATGTGTAGGATTTTCATCCATTAAAACATGAAGACTTTTGGGGGTCACCCACACCCTGCTCTTTCCTTACAGGCATACAGAGGATCATTTTCTCCCTATTTTCTTGTTGGGAGTAGCCATATAGCTAGTTCTGGCCAATGAGCTCTGAATAGAAGAGAAACATAATTTTGGTATGTAATGTCTGGCATGGAACCCTGCATGTCTCTACCCTTCTTTGGTGTCTCAGGAGGACACATATCATAGATGGTAGAGCCATACTTGGCAGAGCTTCTGTGGACTGGATACCTAAGCGACTCTCTCATGGCCTACATGGAATATGCGTAGTTTCCTGAGCTGCTGCATCCCTGAATGACCATTTGTTAACTTCTGGGTACATAGCATAATGGGAAATTACGTTGTTTTGCCATTGATATATTCTGGTTGGTTGTTACTGTGAAGTCAATCCAAAATGTGCAATGTAGTTGAGAAATGTAAACTGCAATTGATTTTTATTAGCTTATCACTAGTATAAGAGATTTTTAAAATATTTAAGGAATCACCTTAAATTATATTGCAAATTTTTTCTTTAAGGAAGAAATTTGTGCAATGTGTGTCTGCATGAAGAAAAAAAACTTTGCATGATTCTTATTTTTTTCAATAATTTTGAAAACAAAATATGTAGAAAGGTATCTGGTTATAGATGCCTTGATTATTCATGGGCAAACAGAAAAAAGCTTCAGGTCTTTCATGGCTTTAACTAACAAAACTTTTTTTTATTTTCACTTAAAAGTAGCTTCAGCTACTAATACTTGTTATTTTTCAGCTTTCATTTTGCCATAGAAATTATCATTTTTATTACCACAAATTATTCTTGCTTGCTAATTCTAAAGATGTCCAAAAGCAAGAACAGCCTCCTGAGCTATTAGACTTCGGAAGAGACTAGTAAATCAATGGGTAGATAAGACCATACATCATATTAAACACAGGGGATTCACCACAAAATCATTACACTAAAAAGCGACAATTTTGATTGATTAAAATGGTATGGGCCGGATAGTGTTAAATCACTGTGAATGATATGACATTATAATTTTACATACCATATTTCTGCCAAGACAATGAAGGTAAAAGGCATTGTCATCAGATGATAACAGACAATAAGAAGAATCCTGATGTGAGATTTATTACCTGGTTTAGATCTAGAAAGAAGTAATTCTTGTCCTGTTCCACTTATCAAATGACTGTAAATTCAGTGATGATGTAAAATTCTAAGGCAGAGCCACTTATAGGTTTGACAAAGTGCCAGCTATAAAGTATTTATTGTTCTCAGTGGTTCTGCCTTGCACACTTAAATATTTATCAGAAACATAAGCCCCTCTGATAAATGTTACTGATCTTCATGGCTAGGCATTTTTTTACATTTAGTTTTTTTTTTTATCAGAAACCACTTCTACATTTTTACTATATTAATAATGGTGAGCTCATAATTTGAAAATGCAATATGTGATTTTTAAAATTTTATTCCTTTTAACTCGTGGTTTTCTGTGTGAGATTTTTGAGTAGTATTCATAGAATAGAAATGAAGATGTCATCATTTCACTATTGGTTTAGAGAAGACCAATTTCCTGAATGCCATCTATCTATCATCTATCTATCTATCTATCTATCTATCAATCATCTGTCTATGCTAGATAAGATTTGAGTTTGTGATAGTTTCTGGGTGCAGTCTAAGTTTATGGTATCCTCAAGTATGTTAGGGGATGGTTTTAATGTCCTCTACCTTCCTATCCTGTTTCTGAAAGGCACAGGAACATGTTGTTCCTTCCCTGTGGGAGGATATGGGAGCCCATGCTGGATAGCATAACTAACTGGACCAAAGATTAGCACCTGAGTCAAAGGAAAGCCGCTATAACTGAGCAACACTCTGAAGGGGTGGCCTGAGATCTCTGGGGAAGAGAAATATTTGCTTGCTTATTTTTTATTCTTTTTTTTTTTTTTTTTGGTACTAGGGATTGAACCCAGGGGCATTCTACCTTTGATCTACATCCCCAGCCCTTTTTAGTTTTTTTTTGTTTGTTTGTTTTCTTTAAAAGAAAAATTTTTTTTCTGCAGCACTAGGGATTGAACCCAGGGGTATTCTACCTCCCAGCTACACTCCCCAGCCCTATTTTTTATTCTTTATTTTGGAAACAGGGTCTCAATGAGTTGCAAAGGGCCTCACTAAGTAGTAGCTGAGGCTGTTCGCGAAGCAGGATCCTCCTGTCTCAGCCTCCCAAATGCTAGGATTACAACTGTGTGTTACCACGCCTGGCTAGTTTTTTTTTTTTTTTAATTTGTTTGTTTTATTTTCAAACAGGTTCTCACTAAGTTGCTGAGGCTGGCCTCTGACCTGAGATCTTCCTATCTCAATCTCCCATGGGATGTTTATTATAGGAGACAAGACCTGGTTAGAGCTTCTCATTAAGGCATTCCGGTAGGAGACACATATGTTTTAAAGCAACTCAGAAGCACAGAGAATCAGGGAAGGAAGACAATTAGTAGACACCATAAGGTCACCAAAGGACCACATGCAAAATCCCAAGTTGGAGGAAGAGGGTTGAGTTACAAAATAGTTACAAGAGAAGTAGATGTAAGAGAAAAAAATAGAAATTGAAATAAAAACTGATCCAACAGGTAACTGAAACCTGACGGTAAACACTGAATAGATAGGTGAAATAAAGTTGTTGACGTCATTATTGTCATTATTATTACTAATATTATTATTTACTCCTCAATTCTCTGGGTATCTTTACAGAAAAAACACTTTATTCTAGACTGGGTGAGGCATTTATTTTAACTCTTCTTAAAACTTCAAAGAGTTAAACACATTTAATAAAATATAAAGAATTCATAATGTCACAGAATTTCAACTCTACCAGAGAACTTAGAGATATCTTGCCAAAATATTTCCTACTTACTTTTCTTATAGAGAATTTTAATGCAGGAGAAAATAAACAATGTAGTGAAGCCCCTTTCCTTCCTCTATTGGCCGAGCAGACACTGTGATCATAAACTTCTTAAGAACACACACAGGTCTTACGTATCTGTTTCTTCTGACTCTGGGACAAAGCAGGAGCCTAATAAATGCTTTTAAACAGTGGGTTGTAGTAAAACCTTATGACATTTTGTAGTTTTGCTTGAGAGCTGGTTATTTCTAAATAGTTAAAAGTGAGAATAAGGTTAAAACAACGCTAACTCTTTTTTAATTCTACCCAACCTATTTTGTTAACACTTTCTCTTCTGCCCACCAAACGTGCATACCTTCATCCAAATGATAACAAAAGGAGTTATTAATATAATTTCATTGAGAATATAAGTGGATTAAGGAGGTTTTATATCCATCCAAATTGGTCCCAGGAAATTCATTGCACAAGACTGGCATTTGGGTTCACACATTTCCTTGCAATGGGGCACAGACGGCATCCCACTAATTCACAGCTAGGTCTCCACACTCGCTTAGATTCATAGATTCCAATGCAAAAGGTTTTGTGTTCTGGAACATTTTCCGATTCAAGGATAAGGAAGGTTAGTGTGAAGCTGAGTTTTTTGACCCTCTAATAAATTATGGGGAGTTTCATCATCGGTCTAATTTTCTTAAATATCAAAGGCTAAAGATTATTTTGAATGAATTAGAACTTAAAAGGATCCTCTGGGAAAGATTACATATCTGTTGAGCAGGCTGTTTTATAGAAGGAAAAAGTTGGTTGAATTCAGGAATATTTCTTTAATTTTAGCCACTTCTGTTTAAGGAAAAAAAAAAAAAAAAGAAAGAGCTATCAAAATCCCATCCATTTGCCACTCAATTTTGTTTTAACTTTTTGCTTATTTTACCTTGAGAGATTTCCTTCCAATCCAGGATAAACAATTCTCCAAGATGACACAAAGCACAGAGAGAATGAATATCAGTTCCAATGTTCACTTGGGTTTTGTCTTAGACGTTAAGGAGATACATCTTTAGTTTTGAACTCATTGTGAATTATGTATTATATTGAAGGGTTAGTTTTTTTTTTTTGCTAAGAATGTTTCCTAGTTTAAATTTTCTATAAAAGGACGTTAGAGGATTGTGGTGATTTATGAGACCTTAAAAGATTGGGTTTAGGAAAGAGAGAAGTCCAATAATTCCCATGTGTCTCTGAGTGTGGGAGGAGTGGAAAGACTGAGTAAGGTCAGGGACATCTGTAAGGGCAAATTCTGGCCATTCATAAAATGACTCACCAGGCCAGAGGGGAGTTGTTTGTATTCTGTATGGCAGGGCAGGGTTTTTTTTAAATATATATATATATATATATAAATATTGAAACGAAGTGCTAAAGAAAGCAAAGTAAAAAAAAAAAATTGAAGTCCTTATTCACATGAAATAAAAGAAAGAAAAAATTTAAAGGTCCAGTGAAGAATCTACAAATAGGCAAACTTTATATCACATACTGATTACGAAAACAAATATTTTCAATGTCTTCTGAAGATCTTAAAAATGTCTTCTGGGTGGCTCCAGACTGCCCACATCTGTGAGAGAAACCCTATGCGCTCCAGGAGAGGGATCCGGTCATCTTGACAGCCTCATTGTTGTTTCTGAGCCAGACCTTGGTTTAAAAAATTAGTTCTACATTATGCAAGATTAGCCAATCACAGAAAGTGAAGAGTCATATGTTTTCTCTAATATGCTAGGGAGTAATTGGGGTACAAGAGGGACTCCAGAGAATGGAGAAGAAACCTCAGTGGACCAGGGAGGTGATCTCAGGGAAGAGAGGGAAGAATGAGGTTCATTAATGGAAAAGCTACCATTGACTATGTGTACATATGTGAATATACCAACGGCAATCTCAGTACTCTGTATTGGGAAGGGGGGCAATGTGTGCATGTATGTCATTATCAACAGGATTTACATTATGAGACTACAATGCAGCAATAAAAGCACATTAAAAAGTAAAAATTAGCCGGGTGTGGTGGCGCACGCTTGTAATCCCAGGAGCTGAGACCGGAGGATCGCGGTTCATGGACAGCTTCAGCTACTTAGTGAGGCCCTCCGCAATTGAGTGAGACCCTGTTTCAAAATAAAGAATAAAAAATAGGCAGGGGGTGTAGCTCGGAGGTCGAATGCCCCTGGGTTCCATCCCCAGACCTGCAAAAAAGTAAAAATTAGTTCTAAAGGACTCCGACTACTTTAACTTCAAAGAAATTCAAATTTTAAAAATGGTTCTTTCAGCCTGGCGTGGTGGTGCACGCTTGTATTCCCCACGCTTAGAAGGCGGAGACAGGAGGATTGCAGGTTCGAAGCCAGCCTCACTGGCTTAAGAGACCCTGTTTCCAAATAAAAATATAAAAATGGGTCTGGGAGTATAGCCCAGAGGTAGAAGGGCTTCCAGGAACCCCAGTACCACCACCACCACCAAAAAAAAAAAAAAAAAAAAATGGTTCTTTCAGCCAGGCATGGTGGCACACTCTTGTATCCCAGTACTTGGAATCAGAGATGGGAGAATTGCAGGTTTGAGGCCAATGTGCAGCAATTAGCGAGAACTTGTCTCAGAATAAAATAAAAATAAAATAGGGCTGGGGTAGAGGTAGAATGCTCATGAGTTCAATCATCAGTCAGTCACACACACGAGCAGGCACACACACACACGAGCAGGCACACACACACACATACACACACAGGCTCTTTCTAGTTAGTTTGTACATATCCATTCTGCTTGAACTACAGTTGCTCTGGAGGCTTGGGAGAAGAACTTTTACAGTCCTGTCTAGAACAAATAAAATGCCACTGAGCTTGTTGAGAGGGTACTGGCATGCATGAGTGTGTGCTCAGTTATAGACTGGCTGGAGGTCCACCAAGCAGCAGGGACACACAGGACTGGTGAATATTCAGATTTTAGCCGGAAGTTGGTTCTTTAATTGGGTCCTTAATTCTCTATGTTTGATATACATTAATCATTTCTTTTTAAAATTGAGATTACTTTGAAGCTTTTTGCTACTTTAGGTTATCACTTATCTATTCTATCTGTCCACCCGCCCAGTATTTTTTGATGCATTTTAGAATAAGTTACAGACACCAATCGGTATCTTCACTGCCAAGCATTTCAACATAATGAAAAATGGAAGTCAGTATTTTTTTTAGTTAAAATATATATATAGTGAAATCCTCAAGTTATAGACATACAATTTGATGGTTGTGGTAAATGCATGTGCCTTTGTAATGCAGACTGCTTCCCATTGCCCAGAAATTTCTCTTGTGCCACTCTCTCTGGTCAATCTTTGCTTCTTTTTTTCATGACAGATTAAATTTGGTATCCTAAAACTTCAAATAAACAGAACTATTCATGTATATACTTTTTGTAAAATATTCAGTCAGCATGTTTTTGAGTTTCATTCATATTGTGATCAATATTAAAAACTAATTTTTTATTGCTGAGTATTAGTACTTCAAAGGTAATGATTAAAATTTGTTTATGGAATTCACCTCCTTTGGTTTTATTTATTTATTTTTTTGCATCACTGGAGACTGAACTTAGGAGTACTCTACCTCTAAGCTATAACCCCAGCAATTTTTAAATTTTGAAATAGGATCTTGATAAGTCTCTGGCCTTGAATTTGTGATCCTCCTTTCTTCCTCAGCCTCTCAAGTACTGGGATTAAAAGTATGCACCATCATACCTGGCTTGCATTCATCTTTTTTTTTTGTGTGTGGTACTTGGAATGAAACCCAGGGGTATTGTACCTCTGAGTTACACCCCCAGCCCTAATATTTAGTCTTTTTTATTTTTCAAACAGGGTCTCAGTTGATGGACACTTGTTTCTGGTTTTTGACCATTGTGAGAAAGTCATCACAAATCTGTTTTGTTTTTTTCTTTGATACATAAAAATTGGGGAATGTATAGTTTTAAAATTTATTTTCAAAGTTGTTGGGTTATTTAATACTCCCATCTTTAATAATTTTAATCTTTTAGTTATTTATGTGCACAATGTATATCTCTAAAAGAGTTTACATATAGGAATATTCTTTTTTTTAATAGATCAGAAATTTGGTCTGAGTTAGAGGTACAAATGACTTCAAGACAGGTAAACAATGTGACTTCAACATATATAGACTAAAATCTCCTCACAGACAAAGTGGGTTATAGAAAGCTATAATATAGTTTAATGAAGCCCATATTTTGGCTAATCTATAATCCTCAGTGAACACATTAGCGGCTATAAGAAAAAACGTATAATGTTTTTTAAGTTCATATATCTTAGATTTTTATAGTTTAGGTGTAGCATGCATTTTTTTAATTGAATGCATACCTATCTTTCTCTATAAATGGCACAAGAAAAACTGATATGTTTGGCATTTTTTCTTATAGAAATTAGCTAAAATATGGCAAGATGTTAACCATGGCAAATATTTTTTTCCACACAAGAAGAAAAAGCCCTTTTTAAAACTGGTGGCATGCCTATGTAGTTTTCACAGATTTTATCTATTTTCTTTTCATCCTTTTCTATTTTCTCTTTATGAGAAATTTCAGTATCACGACAGTTGGGTTTTTGTGTGGCATAGTTGGTTTTAGTGTCTACCTAGTCTCTCTCTCTTTTTTTTAGGTACTATGGATTGAACCCAGAGGTGTTCTACCTCTGATCTATACCCCAAGCCCTATTTTTTTTTTTTTTTCGGGTCTGGAGATGGAACCCAGAGGCATTTGACCTCCGAGCTACACCCCTATCCTATTTTTATTCTTTATTTTTGAAACAGGGGTGAGTGAGTTGCAGAGGGCCTCACTAAGTAGCTGAGGTTGTCTGCGAACCGTGATCCTCCAGTCTCAGCCTCCCAAATGCTGGGATTACAAGCATGCGCCACCACGCCCAGCCTCCCTATTTCATTTTGAAAGAGGGTCTTGCTAAGTTACTGAGGGTCTGGTTATGTTACTGAGGTTGGGCTTGAACTGGTGATCCTCCCGTCTCAGCCTCCCAAGCTTTTGTGTGTGTGTGTGTGTGTGTGTGTGTGTGTGTGTGTGTGTGTTTCCTTGAATTTTTAATAAAGGATTCTTTTCACCAAGGTTTTTGTAAAGGAACTCTGAGTATTTATTTTATGAGCCATATGACTTGGGTACTGAATTTAGGTTGTAAATTATTACACCTGGCTGGTTGGGACCACTGTCCGGAGCAGCAGTGGGGTTCATTTAATGTCCTCAAGGGTCAATGTGAGGGCAGGAGCTGGGAGGCCCCAGCCTTAACAGCATCAGCTTTTTAAAATCTTTTCTATTTGCTTAATTCATTTGAAAAACACTTTTACAGCCCTATTTAAAAAAAAAAAAGTGAGTGAACCTCACTGGTATTATAGTGTGTTTTCAGAAAGAGAGTATCTTCTTCAGGGCCTTTAGCCAGTCCTGATGGTACACAATGCAGCAGTTTTCTCGACTCATCAGTCTGTGAGCTGTCTCAGTGGGGCCAGCATCTCCTGTGAGGTAGACTACGAAACCCTATACATGGAGATTTTTTAAGGAATCCCCTCTCCTGTGGCTTTTCCAGGCCTGGGATTATTACTCCTAGGACAATAAGTAAAGTATGTGCAATTTAACTATACTTAGGTACTGTTGAATTAGCAGCACAGACATATTAGTAGCCACATGTTAGTTTTGTGTTGCTGTTGCAACAATCATTAATTTAGTCACTTAAAACAGCATAGAGAATATTATCTTACAGTTCTATAGGTCATAAATCTGACACGGGACTCACCAGGCCCACAGCAAGGGGCTGAGAGGGCTGCCTTCTCCTCTGCAGAGGCCATTGCTTTCCCTTTTCCAGCTTCCACAGGATACCTAAGCGCCTCCTTCCCTCTTCAGGGGGAATTGTGTGTCTGACTGTCTAGAGGGTGCTCTGGTCTCCTCCTCCTCCTCCTCATTCTTAAAGCCAGCCGCAGCAGTAGAAGTCCTCACAGTGCCTCTCCAACCTCTTCTTTTGCGCACCTCCTCCACTTTTAGGGACCCTTGTGATTAGATTGGACTCACCTAGATAAACCCGACTAATGCCCCTTTTTAGGGTCAGCTGTCCATCATACTGTAGTCTGCAACCTGATTTCCCCTTTGCCATCTAATCCATGTTCTGGGAATTAGGGTTTGGTGAAAGGGCATTATTCTACGTACCACAAATGACTTTTATTATTATCTTTTGGTTAAAAGGGATTGAACTCTGGGGCACTGTGACTCTGGGATCCACCCCCAGTTCTATTTTTTAGTTTTTATTTTCAAACAGGGTCTTAAATTGATGAGAGTCTCACTACTTGCCAAGGCTGTCCTCAAACCAGTGATCCTCTTGTGTTAGCCTCCCAAGTCCTAGGATTATAAGTGTGTGCCACCATGCCCACCTTAAAAGCATTTCATTTTTTATAGGCTATTTGCTATTCTTTCTACTTTAAAAATAGAAAAGATGTCATTTTCCTTTGGACATACAGTCCCATAGGTCTACCCCATTGTTTTTCCATTCATCTATGAAGATCAGCACAGAGGTTCCTCAAAAGAGAATGTAACCACAATATTACCTAGCTATACCCCTCCTTGGTATCTTTCCAGAAGAATTAAAGTTGAATACTATAGTAATACATGCATACTCATGTTTAGACAACACAACTCACAATAGCCAAATTATGAAACCAACCTAGGTGCTCATCAGTAATTTTTTTTTTTTTTTTGAGGTACTGGGGATGGACCCCAGGGGCATTCTACCTAGGAGCTACAACCTCAGCCCTATTTTTATTCTTTATTTCTAAACAGGGTCTTATTGAGTTGCAAAGGGCCTCACTAAGTAGTAGCTGAGGCTGTCCTTGAACCACGATTCTCTTGTCTCAGCCTCCCAAATGCTGACATTACAAACGTGTGCCTTCACGCTCGGATGGTACATTTTTTTAATGTAGTTTTTTGCAAAATGTAAACTGATCAACTATACTGAGGACTGATGAAATTGTAAATAAAGAGAGCTGTCTTTATTTACAATTTGATATTTTGTTCTTAAGTCTGTAGGGCAGGCAGGAAATGTAAGGTGTAGGAGTGATACTGATGTGGTTTAGCATTTATGAAGACTAACAGCTGTCCTCTGCTTGAGTTCAGCTGAGAGACACACACAGGGGTTAGGCAGGTACAAATTTAAAATAATCAGTAGTATTTTGGGGGGAAAGCTGTAGGAGGAAGTGACTTAGGAATGATGCAGGCACCCCACTCCTCTGCTCCTCTCCCTGGCCATGAATGTATAGCACCGGGAGAGTGAACCTGAAGGGAAGCTCTGGTGTGCAGAGGAGTGCCATTTACCTGGGCCTCTGGTTTGCACTAGACCAGGGAAGACAGGAAAGAACAACTTTTGGTCTCTATTCTCTGTGGATTTTAATAAATTGATACCACCTGCCAACCAAATCAATGACTCCTAATTTATGAAGAGAAAAAGAAGCTAGAGGCTGAGGTGCTCTCAGACAGTCTCTCTAGTTTTCAACTAGGAAAAGGGGTGGGGAAGGAAGTTTCCATTCACAATGACTTGGAAGCATCTATTCTTCATTTACTTTCAAATATTAAAATCCCTGTCTTTCTCAAGGAAAATAGGACTGTGGGTTGAGGGTGGTCTGAAGGTTGCCATTTATACTCCTGGCTAAGGAAACACCTCTATTCCTCAATTTCCCATTTTCAAGGTTATACACAACTGGTGACCAAAGTTGACATTTCTTTGTTGAACTCAGAGCTTTGGAGGGAAGGGGGTGTTAGTGAAACAGGGCACGACGTGTCAAGAACCAAATAACTGCTCTGGGAACCAGAGAAAGGAGTAATTGGAGAAGAGGCATTATTAAGGTAGTCTCTCTTTATAAACAGGGCGCTCTTGACTCAGGCCCTGAAGAAAGGATATCTAAGTAAAGAGACACAGCAGGAGTCAAGATTTTGGGATACACACAAAATATTTGGGAACTGGTAGGATATTTGGTTGTAAATCTCATGGAAGAAAGCTAACAAAATAAGCCATGAAACATATTAAACACTTTCTATGGACCCAAAGCTATTGGCCTTTGCATTTATCATATTATTAATCTGTCCACAAACCTATAAGGGAGGGCCTACCTTCATTTTGAGGCAGGGCCAGCAGAGGGAAAAGGATGGATGCACCTCTCGACCTTGGCTCGTGGCCGACACACCACCCTCCATCAGTGTTGCTTTGTGTTTTTGAGGTCAGGGTACCCTGTGTGTGTTTTCTTGAGCAGCTGAAGTCACTTAATCCTTGGTACAGGTGAAATTGCTCGAGTAGAGTACACTGGAAGCCTATTGATGTTCTGGCTCCTGCAAAGGGAGCCAGCCCAATGTCTTGTTGTCAGAGCTGTGTCTCTTCCCAATTGTAAGTCCCAATCAAAGCTGCACCTGCAGGTTCACTTACCTGATTCAATTCTATTTCTGTTGCCATCAGGTCAAAAGATCTCAGTGTCCAGCACCATTTTCATCAACAAACTTGATGAAAGTTTGAGTTCAAACAACATTTTCTGGACACAGCACTCAGGAGGTAAGAATAAGATTCAAGTCTTTTTGACTTCAGATTTCATGATTTTTTAAATTTTTTTTTGTGTGATACTAGGAATGGAACTCAGGAACATTCTACCTCTGAGCTACACCTCAGCCCTGTTTTTATTTTGAAACAGGGTCTCACTAAGTAGCCAAAGGTGGTCACAAACCTGCAATACTTCTCTCTCAGCCTCTCAAGTACTAGGATTACAAGCATGTGCCACCAAGTCAACCTAGATTTAATGATGTTAAAATGTAGAATGTGGGGAAGCCAGGGTCAGAAAGGCTGTGTAGGGACTTGCTTAAGAATCTGCCATCAACTTTACTAAGTTGCTCTGTAGGAGGGAAGAAGCCAAACGAGATAGGTATTAGGGAGGTTTTGGACATGTATGTTTAAACATTTGATGAAACATTGGATAATTGTTTTAATAGCCCATGTTATACGTTTGTAATAATCAGTTGGTAAAGAACCGGAACAAAGGCAAATATAAGCCTTGATCCTTTGTATTTTTGCAGGCAAAAGAGACAAGCCAGTAGTCGAGTGATAAACAATATAAAATTAAATATCCGAAAAAACATATAGGCTGGTAGAATTAGAGTAAAATGTCTTTGTGAACATAAACAAAGATGGAAGCTCCTCATTGAAATAACTTATTTTTGATGCAACTTCTATTTTTATACTTAATAGAAATAGATTAGCTGCTTTTACCACATTTTACCACCAGATGGCAATATAAGACTAAAGTTAAATTGCTAGTGTTTTTATATATATTTTTCTCTGGTAAAAAAGTGGATTAAAAATACATTTTTTTTTTTTACATTTTGAGAGAGGCTTTAAAAATAAGTGTTTTTATCCTAAATATATCTTGTATTCTGCTGTTACCTTTTCCAGAACATAATATCAATTGTAGAAAAAATTATTCCCAATAAGCTTCCATTTATAGTTAATATTTTAAATTAGTTTTGGTCTGACAACATACTGGTTCACTCAAAAGTAGGCATGGTTTCAGATCTAGGATTCAAATTTTACATTTGCTGATGATAGTTTAAATTGTGGTTTTAATAAAAGGGAAGTAGACATAAGACAGTGTTCTGTGACTACTGCTCTCTACCTTTATGAAAACAGTCTATCTTCATGGTGATGTGGTGTTGGTGAGATATTTTTTGATTCTGTGGTCTCAGTGAGTGTAATAGAAGTAGCACTGTTACCTTTACAAGTGTTGCATTTAATTGCAATGTTAAAATCCACAGAATTTTACTGCCTAAATTTGGGAAGAAATCAAAAGAAAAATAAGTATTTTCTTCTTCTTTGTTATAGCCTATGCATTATTATGTAGATTTTAACTTGGATAAAATATTTTAGATTTTGGACTTCTGATTTCAGTTTTCAATATTTCAGAATGATAATATTGTCTTAAAATAATTTCTTTCATTCGGGTGGCTTTATATAGTTTTTCTTTCCGGCTCTGACATTCAGATCCTTTCCTTCATTCGCCTGCAAGCTTTCCAGCTCCTCACCACCCTGACTCCCTGATCAAGCATGCCGGTTGCTGTTCTATCTCCACTCCCGTGCTCGTGAACATGAGCACTTCTTTTCCTTACCTTTTCAGTGTTCTAAATTTAATTTCTTTTACTTTTCTCACCAGCTTTCTTTTGGAGCATCCTCAATTAGCTTTTTATTTTTGGTAACAATAGGGAAGATGAAAATAATCACAGTTTATTCCCCCCTACTTACCTTTCCTATTAGTTTTGTGACTCCCTGACTCCAGAGTAGCTGTCTAAGAAACCTACTAAGGAGTTACCAGTTGTTGCTACTTTCTATCAAATACGCATTTGGATGAATATTTCTTCCCAGTGAAAAGACTAGATGCTTGAATTTATATGGACTTAGACTTTGTCTCATCTCCTTTCCTATAGTTCCTCAATTTTTCAGCGTTACTCACCAATTTCATCCAATTATTTCTGACTGCCTTGAGGGGGTTTCTTTCTTACAGTTCCAGATCTTGAGAAAAGGGCTTCTCATGGAGGTCATGTTTTTTAGTATCCATTATTACACAGTCTTTTTTCTCCCATTGTGCAAGAAAGCATGGAAGAAGCTGCTATGTCTGAGACCTTGGTACAGGTAGCTCCCCACTCCCTTTAAAAAATTTCACTTTGTTCAGAACAGCAACATTAAAATCCTTTCCTCCACACAGTCTATAGAGAAAAGCTCTATAGAGACAGGGGATATCACTGACCTATGCAACTTATCTTTCCTAAGGACACAGTACATGCATGTTGGCATTTAGCTGCTGTCAGTACTGTTACTATAGGGATATTTAGCAGGAACAAGATTCAGTACCTAGAAAACCTCCTTTCTGCCATGTAAGGATAGACTGCTCTTGTTCGCAAATCCAGGGACCTCGACTCATCCTGCAGCCAGCTGTGCTCAGGCGTGGGCGGCTCTGGCTACATCAGCAGGGGCTGCCGGCTGATGATCTGAGCAGTCAAGCTAAACTGGCTTCTTCTGAGAAGGAGCCAAGTTTTAATGTTTCACCAATAATCAAGTAATCAATATTCATGGTGAATAGGGCATAAGGGAGTGACTCATCAGATCCTAATTATGAAATGTGTTGTGATTCTGTGGGATATGGCTATGGAACAAAATATGACCCAAAGTACACAAAAAAGAAAGTGTTGAGAAGCACAAAATTAAGCTAAGTGTTAAGTCTATTGTAAACATTGAAACGCAAAACAGATTAACTTCAATTTCTCTTTGAATGAATCCATTCACTTAGAAGCTTCTGCTGAAGTCTAGGTCATTACAACTCAAAACGTGGTCCATACTCAGCAGCATCAGCACCACCATGGTAGTTGTGGAAGTATAGACTCTCAGACCCCATCTTAGGCCTACTGAATGGAAGTTCCATTTTAGATTTTTTATTTTGTACTGGGGGGTTGAGCTCAGGGGCATTCTACCAATATCCCCAGCTCTTTTAAAAATATTAAATAAAGGTGTGTGTGTGTGTGTGTGTGTGTGTGTGTGTGTGTGTGTGGTACTAGGAACCCAGGAGCATTCTACTTTGAGCTACATCCCCCAGTCCCATTTTATTTACTTTTTTATTTTGAAACAGGGTCTCACTGAGTTGTGGAGTGAGACTCTGTGGCATTTGGCTTCCAGGTTATTCTTTGTGCCCATTATTGTCTGAGCAACACTGACTTAGGTTATGATTGGAATTAAGACTACTTTGTCTGCTTACGGTTTCCAATGGTGGTTTCTCCCTTTCCTCTTCCCTCTTCCCTCTTCTCCTAAAACACTTGGGGAAAATTATAGAAAAAATTTTACTTTTTTGAGACAACCGAAAAAGAAGATTATAAGCTTATTCAAATTCAAATTTAAATGTAAAGAAAGAGAAAATATAAAGTAGCTCTGGTGGATTGAGTAGCAATATATGAGTTGACCTTTCTTCTGGATTAGACTTTGTCCCCAGTGAAACAGTGAGAGAGAAGCACACCACTCAATTTGTGTTCTTTTATTTTCCATCATCCTGTCTTTTATACTTGAAATGACTTCTTTCCTCCAGCCTTCCCTTATGCCCACCTCGCTTGTCCAGTGCCTGTCCCAGCTGGTAACAGTTTACGAAGCGTGTTGTCCTGTTAATACCTTGTTAAGGCTGTTTTGGCTGTTAGGTCTTTGAGAGGTCAATGTCATGACCGTTTTACTTTGAACTCTTGATGGGTGGGTAAAGCTGGGGACACGCCGAACTTCTACCTTGCCATGCCGTGGGAAGCCTTCCATCTGAGAGCATATTCCTTCGTGAAGCGGCATTCTGGCTGTGTAAGAAATTAGGAGGATCTTCTTCTAGTCAAATAATGAGGGAGATTCTAAGACATTTTAAATTACAAGTGAAGTAGACACAGCGTTGTTAGGATTCTTTTACACTTCTAAATTCAACATGGTCGAGTAGAACTGTTAAAGACGGGGTAAGATATTATAACCTTCATTTCTAACAGGTGACATAAAACACTTTAGAATCTAGAATGAAGAGAAAAAGAAAATGAAACGTTTTCTTTCAATTTTCTCATACCAACATATTGTTTGGAGTTGTCTGACTTCATTAGGATGTTTTGATTTGGGAGTTGATGTTTCAAATGCTCAAAATAACATCTTGAACATTACTTTTTATTTTCTTTTCAATGTAGCATAGTTTGTGGAAAGCAAATTTTTGTCTTTCTGTTCAAGAATCATGCATTGTTAGGATCGCTAACTGTAAGGAGACAGATAAAAGCATACTGGTGGTACAAATCTATAATCTAGTTTTATTTCTATTTCAGAAAAATCTGATTTTTTTTTCCACAAAGAAAAACATAGCGTAAAAATACTTTTTTCACACTCTTTTTTGGTTAATTTAAGCATGAAATTTGAGTGGTCAATTTTTACTCTTGCTTGTAAGGTTAACTATAGGGCAGAACTGTTTGTTTCTTTAATATTAAGTTAATTCAGAATGCTGTTGACATTTTTAAGGTCTATTTCTTTTAATGCTACATAATTTAAGGGGGAAAATCAAGACTAATTAGTTGTTAATGAGAAACACATATAATGAGAAACAAATGTAACATTAATGTCATGTACAATGTATGTCTGTGTGGCTTAAAAGGTAGGAACACAACCATTATTCAAAATTAGGGAATAAAATCATCATAATAATTACTAGCAGATGTGTTGTAACTTGCAAGTAAAAAAAATTTGTCAGACCAATGTGGGGAAATACAATGTTGGATAGTATGCATTTGAGATGATTTTTGAAGGCTTCATATTTTTTCGCCCAAAGATATATATCTCCAGCTGCCTGGTGTGCTTAGGAGATTGGGCTAGATTTCGTGAATATTTTTTTTCTACCTCACAATTTTATTATTTCCTTGTAAGCACACTCTGATGTCAGGTTTATTTATTTGGTGGAGCCTGTCGGTCTGCCAGACTGTAGTTCATCATAGCTTGAAGAGCATCTGGTATATTTGTAAATTTACCCCTGTGGACTGCGGAATGCCACACAGTGGCTGGGCTGTAATGATAGGATGGCCTCCTGCATCCCCAGTATGCCCGAGGCCAGTGAACCCCACACCCTGGTCTCTGCCTTTGTGCGGGGATCTTGTATCACTGAAGGGGTCAAGCAACACACAACAGGGTCCTTCCAAGTTCAGGAACTCAAGATAGAGGCAACTCTGAAACATTGCTCTCTTGGAATTATAGCTGAGCACCCATGACTGGGCTGGGTGTCAGGATGTGAGAATGAGCATGAGGAAGGGAAGACAGGTGGGATGGTGAAACTTAACCCTCAAATATCTCCAGGTGTGAGGATTTTAACCCTTGAGCTGCTGAATGCTATACACCTAAGAAGGTGATAATAACAACAAATTTTATAATTCTTCTTGTCTATTCATCCTGCAGCAAGCATTTGTCAAGTGTCCTCTGTATGTCATAGTGGAAGTTACAGCAATGAATAAATACAGGTAAGTCTCTGCCCTCATTAGACTTATGTTTTAGTGCATAATATCTACTGTTATCGAGGCTTTCTGAATTCTAAGCACTCTTCTAATTACTTGACAATCAATATTTCATTTAATCATTATAGCTTCTTATATATTATTCTAATTGAAAGGTAATAAAGAATGCTGTGGGGAAATATCACCAATACAAAAAATAAAAATAAGCTGGGTGGAGTGGCGTACGCTTGTAATTCCAGCATTTGGGAGGCTGAGACAGGAGGATTATGGTTCATGGACAGCCTCAGTTACTCAGTGAGGTCATTTGCAACTCAGTGAGACCCTGTTTCAAAAAAATAAAAAGAATAAAAAATAGGGTGGGGGGTGTCACTTGGAGGTAGAATGACCCTGGGTTCCATCCCCAGTACTGCAAATAAATAAATAAATGAAGTAAAATAAAGAAAGAAAAGAATACATCATTTTAGAAATACATACTTGTATAAAAGTTTAATTTTTTCCATGAAATAAACATTATAGCTATTTGGAAGAATTATTTAGATATCACTTTAAATGTAATAAGCCATGTTGTATGCAAGGAGAGAAGGTCAGCACTCCCTTTGACAAGGATGGAGGAAGCCCTTGGGCCTAACAACACATATGGTTAAGGCATTGCCACCTACTTCTTGCCATCTAACCATTGTTTCCCTGTATCACACCTGAGTATCTTTCCAAAAGGATTGAAATCAGAGAACTACAGTAACATATGCATACCCATGATCATAGCAGCAAAATTCACAATAGCCAAAATGTGGAACCAACCTAGGTCTCCATACAGATGAATGGATTGCAAATTATGGAAAATATACACAATATATTTCTGCTCAGCAATAAAGAACAAAATCAAGTCATTCGCAAGAAGATGGAAAGACCTGGAGAACATTATGTTAAGTGAGATCAGCCAAGCACAGAAAGAGAAGGGACATATGTTTTCTCTAGTATGACTAAACTAGGGAGTATTAGGGATAGTAGAGGGACTCCAGATAATGGAGGGGAAACCTCAGCAAAGCCAGAAAGGAGGGGTAAAGAAGGCTGAGGTTTATTCATAGAAAAGCTACATTCAAATATGTGTATAAATGGGAATATAACATTGTTAACCTGGACACTCAATATTGGGAGGGAGAAAAAAAGGCAAGTAAAAGGTGGGGGGCACCAAGTACTGTGTGAATATCTGCCACTGTCTACATTATCCACATCATGATGTGAGACTCTAGTGCACCAATAAAAATTCAAAAATGTAATAATCCTATTTTCTTTATTATAAGCATACATTATATATGTTTGCGTATTTTAAATAAAAGGGATAAATACATCCAGTGCAATATTAAAATTAACTAATAAGTTTGTAGGAGAAAGCAAGCATTGGTGTATGCTTAGCAAGTGTTTAACACTTAAAGTCAGTTATTAACTGGCCCCTAAAGACATTTTTTCTAAAAGTATGGTACATGATCCACTTGCATCAGAATCACTGGGGTGATTCTAAAGCTGCCGTTCTGTAGGCATCTCTCTAGACACCACGCACCAGAATAGCTGGAGGCAGGGCTCAGGAATCTGCATTTTTTAAAAACCAAACCCCTAGGTGATTCTTAATCACACTGAAGTTTGAGAACTACTGATGTAGAATGCTATTTTCACAGTCTAATATCTCAGATGGTCTCTCTCTATTTGAAATTCTCAAAGAGTTATGTTGTCAGCTGGTGAACATCTGTCTAGAATTCTAATACAAGCAATAATAGTGTGTAATAACATACAATATCCATTAATGTTGAACAAGGGTGTCTGTTCTCTGGCATTATGAAACCTAGAATATTGCTTTTCCTTCTATGTGTATTATGAACTAGTAGCATAAATCTCAATTTTTGTCTAACTTTATCTCCGATGGCTGTTCTTTCATTTATCATAGCCAAGGCTTTAGTTTCTTTGTTTCCTGCTATTTTATGATGTCCATGATCTCCTTTCTCAGCCCATTTTTAAAAAGTTATTTTGAAAATTTTGATTTTAGAAGTGTAAGGACAGCTAATCACTAACCATTTGATGATCAGGATAGATCATTACATTTTAAATATATGTATTTTTGTTCATGCTTAGGGTAAGAGAGGCTGTGTTTCCCTAACAGTTTCCAAACCTCAGTGGCCATTACTTTACCCCCAGTCTATTTTTTGCTCATGCTCCAAGCCCAAGATGAGTGTGTGAGACTTTGCTCCTTACAGGCACAAGGGAACACGGGTTCCAGGGGACTCTGCTCTCATAGCTGCACTGTCTGAAGTACATGGTTTATGGACAAGGGTAGAACTTGAAGGATCCCATGTTCAGGAAGGAGCACAGACTACTTCCTGTCATAGACCCTGGGCTCTATATGGTTTTTTTTTTTTCTTGTTGTTGTTTTTACCTAGTAAAAAGGGGACAGGAAAATATGGAAAAGTGCATGTATATGTGGTGGGCAGCAATGTGCCGCATGGTTTGGCTAACTGCATTTCTATTTCAGTGGCACATTTCTTGCCATGAACAAGGCAGATGCAGGTTCATGGATTTCATTTAACCAGGAGGGAGGCAACAATAAGACATTGCTGCTAAAAGACCTTGTTGCTTGTATCAGTCAGGCAGGTAGAAACAATTTTTTTCTCTTAAGCTCCCCAAGTTAAGCATTACAAAAAGTACAAATAATGTATAAGATGTCTTCAGGCTTACTATCAGTACTCTGGTGTATTTAGCAGAATGTTAACTGCTATAATCTAGAGACCTGATCATGTAATTTAGAGGAAGGAAGATTAATTTGCTCAGGATTTCGGGTTCTTTTGGGGACCTCTGATCTCAGGTCATGGTGACTGGAAGTGGAAAGGGTGAAAGCGCAAGGCTTTGCTCTCACATCATGGAGACTGGAAACGAGAGAGAGAGAGAGAGAGAGAGAAGAGAAGAGAAGAGAAGAGAAGAGGGGAGAGGAGAGGAGAGGAGAGGAGGAGAAGAGGAGAAGAAGAGAAGAAGAGAAGAAGAAGAAGAAGAAGAAGAAGAAGAAGAAGAAGAAGAAGAAGCAGCAGCAGCAGCCGCCGCCATATATAATCCCTAAGGCTGCAGACCCAGGGACCCACCTTCTGTAGCCACACCCTACCAGCCCAGGCCACCACCCAGTTAAATTCATTACAATGGGTTTTTCTACTGGTGAGATGACAACTCTCATGACTTAGCTATATCAACACTGGATACTAATAAATGACCTCTTTAGGGGACATTGTATGTTGAACTATAACATCTTGCTATTCTTTTACTTGCATCATTTTTTAGTCCTTACAACAATCTCATGAGGTGCTTGTGATTGAAGAACAAATACTAAGATGAATTTTGAGGAAATAGGCATCCATTTCCAATGCTTTTTGTTTCCATGCACCAGTAGTAGGCTTAGAGGTAGTAGGTTGAACAGTATGATTCTTTTCATAGGTTAAAAAGGATTGAATTTTGGGATTTTCATACAGTTCAATTTCAATAACAATGATTGTGTGTGTGTGTGCGTGCGCGTGTGTTTGTGTGTGTGTGTGTGTGTGTGTGTGTGTGTGTGTGTGTTACTGGAGATTGAGTCCAGGAGCATTCTACTCCAGCCCTACTTTATATTTGTTTCAGAACAAGATCTCATTTAGTTGATGAGATTCTCACTACTTGCTGAGTCTGTCCTCAAACCTACAATCCTCCTGTCTAAGCCTCCCAAGTACTAGGATTACAAGCTTATGCCACCACAACTGGTTTTAATTGAGACTTTTTTTTTTTTTTTGTGGTACTGAAGGTGGAACACAGGGGCTTTTCTACCTCTGGGCTATACTCCCAGACTTATTTTATACTTTATTTAGAAACAGGATCTCACTAAGTTGCTCTTGAGAGCCTCATTCAGTAGCTGAGGCTGGCTTTGAACCTGTGCGATGCTCCTGTCTCAGCCTCCCAAGCGCTGGGATTACAAGTGTGCGCCACCACGCCCGGCTCTAATCAAGACTTTTGAAAATTATTTTCAGAACAAAAATGTGCATGTGCTATCATCATTTCTCTCATCATCGTGTTAACATTTATTGAGTACCTCAGGCCTTGTTCTACACATTTTTCATATATTTTCTTGTTGGATTCTAGGTTTGTTCTCTATACATCCAACACACAAATTATTAAAAGTTTGTGACTTAAACCAATGCAAATGTATTACAAATAGGTTTCACTAACATAAAACTGATTTGTTGGCATGATCACGTTCCTTCTGCAAGCCCTGGAGAAGAAGAATCTCTTCCCTTGACTTCTTTAGCTATTGGCAGCTGTCTTGTGTTTCTCAACTCATGGTGTCTCTCTCCATCTTTACAACCAGAAATGCCTCATTCTCTTCTCTGAACCTGTTATCACATCTCTTCCCCCGATTCTTTAAAGGGTTCTGATTACACTGTATCTATCTGAATAGCTCAAAATAATCTCTCCATTGCAAGGTCTTTAACTCAATCACATTTTCAAAGTTCCTTTGCCAGAGATTAGGATGTGGACATTTTGTGGGCGTCATTTTTCTGCCTACTACACATTCCAGTGCAACTCAATGCAGTAGGTTGGTCATATCCTTGCTTCACAGATGATTGCTGAGGCCAAAAGAGGGGTGGCCATCTGTCCAACGTCTCACTCGTGGGCAGCAATGGGGCTAGGATGTGAGTGGATGTGTCTTACTCAAGAGATTCTACTCTACTCACTAAGCCAAGACAATGTGTATTATAGCACTAGATGTTTTGTGAAGGTTACACACCCAACAAGTCAATCCGGCTAGTCAATGCAACACACTGAGCTAGAAGGTTACTTCCTGAGACCATTTTTGCTAGGTCAAAGTTTCTTCTATGCTGTTGATTGTGACTTTCTAATATTAAATATTAGACAAACACATTTAAAAAAAGTTAAAAATTTTTCTCTGGTGATTATTTGACTTTTCTTATGGCTATCCTTTAGACTGTTTTAATAAAAACCTTAGTGCCCTTTTTCCCAGCTGAGACTGAGTCAGTCTCATTGGCTTCTGAACCATATCCACCCTGTTTCTGTATCTTATCCAAAATGGAATATACTCTCATTCTCTAGAAATAATATTAGATTGTTTAGATTTTAGGTTGTTTAGATTAAGAACAGAATATCTGCCCCTTAGGCATTAGTTTGAAAGCCCTATCTTTAAATGACCACCATCAAGCTCCTGCCAAAAGCCTGGTTACAAAAATTGATTTAAAAAATATGACTTTTTAATTGTTATTTTCTCGGGTTAACTTATTGCTACATATTTAAAAGTTAAGAAGCAAACATAAAACACACATGACAAAGCTCTGAACTGTTATCATATAAGAAGTGGTATTATGGCCGGGCGTGGTGGCGCATGCTTGTAATCCCCGTGCTTGGGAGAAGGAGACAGAAGGATCACGCAGGTTCGAAGCCAGACTCGCTGGCTTAAGAGACCCTGTTTCCAAATAAAAATATAAAATAGGTCTGGGAGTGCAGCCCGGAGGTAGAAGGGTTTCCAGGAACCCCAATACAAAAAAAAAAAAAAAAAGAAGTGGTATTATAAAGAACTCTTTTGCATCTCTATAGAACATTTTTCACATAAATGTTCCCCAAAAAATTTTCTCAAGGTTACTAGAGATAAATGAATTATCACCTTTCTATGACTGCCAGGAAACTCAGAGCCTAATTTTGTGCTCAGTTGCAGAACAACTTCTCTATTGTATGAAATCATGTTTGATTTTTACTATTAGCCACATATTTGCTATTGTATGAAATTATGTTTAATTTCACTATTAGCCACATATTTGGATGTTTTAAATTGTCTGTGGATCAGGGTCATAGTATAAATTTTGCTCAGAAATTGCTGGTGAGATTTTGAGCGAAGTCTTTATGTTCTTTTTTCTCTGGAAATAGAACCTGGCTATAGGCCGCACAAATTCTGCTCGTCTTTATGCCTGGCACTGGGAAGGACCTGTCCTACCTGACAAACCTGTGGTTTTCTTTTACCCTCTGCTACTGCTAATATGGATGGGTGTGTTTGCCTAAGATTAAACATTAGAAAGTCCCAGTTAGAATGGCAATCATTAATAACACAAACAACAACTAATGCTGGTGAGGATGGGAAGTGGGAGCTCTAATAAATCGTTGGTGGGATTGCAAATTTGTGCAACCACTTTGGAAAACAGTGTGGAGAATCCTTAGAAGAATGAGAACAAACCTACCATATGACCCAGCAATACTACTACTGAGTATCTACCCCAAAGAATAAAAACCAAACTACCAGACTAATGCATGCATATCTATGTTTATAGCTGCACAATTCACCACTGCCAAACTATGGAACCAGCTAGGATGTCCATCAACATATGGACGACAAAACTATGGGATATGTACACAATGGAATTTTACTCAACCATAAAGAAGGACAAAATTATGACATCATTAGTGAAATTGATGAAATTGGAGAAAATTATGCTAAGTGAGTTTAGTCAGTCACAAAAAGTGGAAAGTTGAATGCATTCCTTAATATTCAGAAGCTAGGGAGAAAATGGGACATAGAAAGGACTCCAGATAAAGAGGAGAAACTTTAGATGAGTAAAGAAGGCAACCTAACTGAGGGAAATGGCAAGGGAGAAGAGGGAAATACCCCAATGCACATAATGTACATTCACAAACATATTAAAGTCAATCACTAAGCCGAATATGATTAGGAGGGAGGGGAGAAGGAAAGGGATAGGAATTAAGGAAGGGCTAAAGGAGTGATATGTGCATCTATGCCTCTATCATTCTGTACCTCATAAAGATGAATGATTACAATATACCAATAAATTCAATAAAAAAGTTACATTCTCCCATGATGATTTTACTGGCAATAAAGATGATATTTTTGAATATTGTATCACTCTCAAATGCTTCAAAACTCACGGAGAGAATGTAATAATCCAGCAAGGTTGTGAGATACGTAATTATATTTCATGAGCAACTTAGTCAATAGTCTTCATATATACCATCATTTCTTAAATGAGGAAAATCCGTCCCCATGACCACCCCTTGGAAATGTTTGATGACATTTTGGGTTGTCATGGTTGGTGGTGGTGTTGCTGTTGGCATCTATGAGTAGAGATCAGGGGATGCTAAACACCCTACATGCTCAGGCCAGCTACACAGTGAACTGTGTGGCCCCAAACATCAGTGCAGCGCCAAGGTTCAAATAAAATTACCTGTCAGAGAGGTAATGAGAACATTCCACTTATGATAGCAATGACAGCAGAAAAGAAAAATATTTAGGAATAAACATCACAATAAATGTATGAAATCTACTTGAAGAAAGTCATATAACAATTCTGACAAATGAATTGAAAGACAGCCTTCCCTCTTGAATAGGACATCTCAATCTTATCAAAATGTCAGTTCTTCCTAAGTTGATTTATAGATTTAATATGTTTCTAATAAATATACTAACCAACATCCTCTTGTGAAGTTAGACAATTGATTGTAAAGTTTCTATTGAAAGGAACATGTAAGAGTAGTTGGCATAATGTTGTTGAAGAAAAGTAGTAAGAAGACAGACCAGAAGAACAAAATAAGAAGTTTAGAAATAGTCCCAAGCAAATGGAATCTTAGTATATGTAAAGGTTTTAATCACTGAAGAAGAGATGGACTATTTACTAAATGATATCAAGATACCTGAGTAATTTTATCTTTAAAATTTATCTTTTTAAAAAAAGATAAATTTAAGCCAGGGGTTGAGGCACACGATTTTAATCCCAGTACTTGAGAGGCTGAGATAGGAGGATTGCAGGTTTGAAAACAGCCTCAGAAAGCAGTGAGACTCTTATTAACCTAGTGAGACCTGTTT
Source organism: Muscardinus avellanarius (assembly GCF_963383645.1). Classification (NCBI taxonomy): domain Eukaryota; kingdom Metazoa; phylum Chordata; class Mammalia; order Rodentia; family Gliridae; genus Muscardinus; species Muscardinus avellanarius. Next base: position 77,692,308 of record NC_137786.1, read on the forward strand.
CAAAATAAATAAATAAAATAGGGCTGGGGGTGTAGCTCAGAAGTAGAATGCCTCGATTCCAGTCCCCAGTAAACACACACACACACACACACACACACACACAAATTTATATAGTTTCCCTATATAATTAGCAAAAATAAACTTAAAATGGATTAAAATCCTAAATGTAAAAAAATCCATAAAATAATTAGAAGAAAATGAGCGAATCTTGCTAAAACCTAGATTTAGGAGATGATTTTTAAAGTATGATTTTAAATCTAGATGAGTTAAGAAAAAAAGGATGAATTTGACTACATAAATTTAAAATAATTGTCAAAAATTGCATCATAAGCAAAGCCAGAAGTCTAGCATACACATTTATAATCTATAATATAAAGAACTTTGGAAATTTGAAAGAAAAAGTATTAAAATTTCTATAGAAGTGTGGTTAGAACACATTAACAAGGAATTCATAAAAAGGTATAGAACTTCAGCTTTAAATATATAAAAATAATAAACTTTTTCATACTAAGAGTAACTCTGTTAAAACAGAGATGCCATTTTCCATTTTCTCACATGCCATATGTGTGTGTGTGTGTGTGTGTGTGTGTGTGTGTGTGAGAGAGAGAGAGAGAGAGAGAGAGAGAGAGAGAGAGAGAGAGAGAGAGAGAGAGAGATATCCTGGTGATTAAACCTAGGGACATTCTACCTCTGAGCTACACCCCAACCTATTTTAGTTTTTAGTTTGAAACAGTGTCTTGCAAAGTTGCTGAGGCTGATTTCAAAACTGTGATCCTCCTACCTCAGCCTCCCAACTACTAGGATTGCAGGTGGGTACCACCTGCATGGTTATGATGATAGGCAACAATTACCAAGCTTGAATGTGACTTTTCCTCAGACTGTGGGAAAAGGGTGTGGTATACAGCGCTGGAAGGAATGAGACATTGTAATCCTATATGTACTACCAGGCATCTACCATTTGACTGGGTGTACCATTTCTCTATATGACATCTTTGCACATCTCTTTACAGTTAACAATATTAGTTCTTGTTCCCTTGCCCTTTAATTTTTTTTTATTAGTAGTTGCTTCTCTGATGGCTTTTCAACTCTATTTTTTCTTAGATTTGCATTTCAGAACTTTCTCAATAAACTCCTTAGTCTGATATTCTTTGGAAATATTAACACATATGAGAATTTTTTTTTGGAATGGCCTTTTCTTATCTAAGACTATAATATGTAGTCAACACCCTGGTTAAATTTTGATCTTTCCTTTCTTCATTATTCTTCATGTTTTTCCTAGGTAATCTCACTTCCACAACTCTCAACATTACTTATTCACTTAAGATGTTAGTGTCTATGTCACAGCATCTCATTAGGTCCAAGTTAAATTTCTTATTTTCATCTCTATTCCTTCCAAGTATGCTTTCCATTCTGTGCTATTTTAATTACTAGAGCCTCCATATTTTTCTTAAGATGGAAACTTTAGGGTCATTTCTGTCCTTCTTCCTTTCTCATTTCCACAGGAAGAGATTATTATGTTCTAGGCATCATTTCACTTTTTTGTGTGTGTCTACTAGTACGGACTGAGTTAAAGTCATCATGTCTCATACCTGAGTTAATTACGATTTCAGTATAATCTTTATCTCAGTTTCTCCTTTTCAGTGTTCTTTTTATCCTTCCAACCAAGTTTTTCTTTAAATACAAGTCTGACTCTGTCTACATGATCTATCAACACCTTTAAAATTCAAGGTTCATACATGTATTCACTCATCTGTTGGTCCATACATTAGTAATTTTAGACATCAACTAACTATGTGCCAAGAACTGTTCTATGCCCAGGAACATATTGATGAGGCACTTTCTCTTCATTAATTGACACGACTCCCTTATCTTTCTTTGTTAGTATTTCAGGGAAGTAAGACAATAGTGTTTTTCTCTTCTAAGGATGTAACTTATATATTTTAAAGTTTTTGGTACTGAAGAGTAAACTCAGGGGTATTCTACTTCCAAGCTACATCCCTAGCCATTTTAATTTTTGAAACAGGGTCTTGCTAAATTGCTAAAGCTGGCCCTGAATCTATGATGCTCCTGTCTCAGCCTCCTAAGTGCTGGGATTACAGTTATGTGCCACTGTTCCCAGCTCTAAGGCTACAACTTTTATTTTATTGTAGTAAACTACTTGGAGAAGGGTGCAATTTGGAAATATTAAATAAAATATGCCTTTATTCTCTTAAACTAAATATTACTACCTTCTTTCTTAATTCCAAAATAACCAATTTTCTAATGTCCAGTTTTATTTTTTATCTTTTCCCATTGTTTTCTCATCATTTTATGGAATTAAAAATCCTCAGGATAGAAGTAATGAATGATGAGAGGGATGATTAAGTAATAATCAAATGACTAAAATTTATTGGGCACTTTCTGAGTGCCAGACACTCTGGCAACTACATTATTGAACGTTTAATTTGATTTAATTTTTTATTTCATACACACATTATTCATAGTTAATATAATGATTAATATAGATTAGACAGTAAATGCTAGTTGGATAAGTGCACACAAGTATAATAATGGAATAAAAAGTTCTCAGTATATGAGAAGAATTTTATCAGATATTTAGATGTTTATACACAGCAATGGTAGTATATTTAAATGTTGACGACTTTCAATTTCTTTTCAAAAGACTCTCATGATCATCACTAGATTTTTCTCAAAATTACTATTGGATAATTGGACTTCTCTTATGGTCTAAATATTCCATTTAGTATAAGACTTTCTTAATGTAAGAGTACAGATATTCCTACCTCATTTAATTTTAATAAACCAAAACTATAGAAATAGTAACAATTTAAATGATGTGTTAATATTTTTACTCTTATTTGTCCTGATGCTTTCACCACTGTCTACTATATATGTTATATTTTTTGCTTTTAAGAATATTTAGATTTCACTTTTAATAGACATTGACATATTACATTCCGAAAAAAGTCGACACTCTATATTCTCTTCATTGCGCTGAAAACACCAGTTTTTCCACATTTCTGGCAATACTTATGAAAATTTGTTTTTATATTTTTTTGTGTGGGACTTGGGATGGAACCCAGGGACTTTCTACCTCAAGGCTATACTCCCAGACCTATTTCATATTTTATTTGGAAACCTGTTTCCAAATAAAGGTCTCACTAAGTTGCTGAGAGCCTCACTAAGTAGCTGAGGCTGGCTTCGAACCTGTGCGATCCTCCTGTCTCAGCCTCCCAAGCACTGGGATTACAAGTGTGCGCCACCACGTCAGGCTACTTGTGAAAAATTTTAACTTTGCCATCTTGTGATAAGTTAAGGAAAATGGCATCCAGTGTTTTTTAAGATTCGGATGCCTACTACTACTGTTGTGAGATCATACACCTTGTATTTGTTCACTAGGAAGCTAAGTTGGTCAACTTTGGCAGGGACTCAGTCTATTAGCAGTTTGTAGGACCACTTTTCCTTCTCTTGGGCTAGTAATTATTGGCCTGCCAACTCTTACTCCTGTCTCACATACTGGTTAGAAGATTCTCTGCTCTCAGCTCTCAGCAATTTAGGTTTCAGAGATAATCTCATCACAGAGACTGGTAGCAATTTGATTTTCTCATGGGATTAGCTGTTTCCCAAAACAACTGGGGTCCAGGCAATAGGGTTCTTGGATGGAGGATTCCACACAGCAAGTGTCCAGGAGAGACTTTCTCCAGTTATTCCTTGGATCGAAGAGTTTGTTGACTTTTGCCAGCTGGGCCCAGTTGGAAAAACGAAATGGAGGTTTCTGCCTCGAGACTTGAAGGAGAAGTTTGTCTTTGTGATTTTTTCCTGCAGGCTCTCATTTGTCTTTAGGAGGAGTAGTTCTGGTCATGGGCGCCTTGGAGAACCAGGCAGGATCTTGCAATCTTGGAGACATGATAGTCTTTGCTGACTCACCTTCAGTGGCTGAATCACTGCCGAGGGACTGTGGAAGGAGAATATGCCAACAGAGCGTGATGCCGTGGCTTACATGCTCTGTGTGAAGGTTTTGAATTATAAATTTGCTTGGCTTACAAGCAGAAGTTTCTGAGCTTGTGCTATTCAAATTGCTCTCCTAATGAAATGCTTTTTAGTTTGGGGTCGTCTAACCCAGAAAGCTCTAGAGCCAACATTCTGTAGTGATTCCAGAATTTTGAAAAGAGGTAAATTTAAGAGCCTGATCATTTTACTTAAAAACAGGGCCTAAATTTCTTTCTCTGTAGAATGACCATATTTATTCTTCCATTGTAGAATAACTTTTTGTGTGTGTGGTACTGGGGGTGGAACCCAGGGGCTTTCTACCTCCAGGCTACACTCCCAGACCTATTCTATATTTTATTTGGAAACAGGGTCTCACTAAGTTGCTGAGAGCCTCACTAACTAAGCAGCTGAGGCTGGCTTCGAACCTGTGTGATCCTCCTGTCTCAGCCTCCCAAGTGCGGGGATTATAAGCATGTGCTACCACACACCTGTTTGTAAAATCATTTTTAAGATTAGGAATTAAATAAAAAATTGTGTAATGTGTTTAGAAGAAAGTTTGACACATTGTAATACCCAACACAAGAATGTTTAAGATTAATCTGTAAGTAAGATTGCATATCCTGAAATTAATTTTTTGGTTTTGGCAAGTCTTATTACTGTGGTTTACGATTACTAAGTGGTTTCCCCCCTCGCTAGTCTAACAAACAGCTCTCCACGTTACTAAGCAGTTTAGTATTTTCAAAATCTGTATAATTACTAGTTAAAATTTTTTATTCCAAATGTGTTAAATATAAATGGGGGGTATGGTAGCACACACTTATAATCCCAACATTTAGGAGGCTGAGACAGGAGGATCACGGTTTGCCAACAGCCTCAGCTACTTGTTGAGGCCCTTTGCAACTCAGTGAGACCCTGTTTCAAAATAAAGAATAAAAATAGGGCGGAGGGTGTACCTCGGAGGTAGAATTCCCTTGGGTTCCATCCCCAGTACTGCAAAAAAAAAAAAAAAAAAGGTAATAAACACAAACTGAAAGATGCTGTAGACTCTGTGATAATCAGCATTTTCTTTGTTTATTGTTTACTTTTTAAGAAAATCCCAATCATTGCTTTTGAAAGAAGTTTGTTTGTTTATTTATTTATTGGCAGTACTGGGGTTCCTGGAAACCCTTCTACCTCTTAACTACACTCCCAGACCTATTTTATATATTTTTTTATTTGGAAACAGGGTCTCTTAAACCAGCAAGGCTGGCTTTGAACCAGCGCGATCCTCCCGTATCTGCCTCTCAAGCACGGGAATTACAAGTGTGCGCCACCAACGTCGGGCTAAGAAGTTTATTTTTAATGAATTAAAATTGGTTTAATATAAAGAATGGCAGTGGCAGACAACTCACCAAACAGAATGATTCTAAATGTTTTCTTCTTTCGCTGGGTGTGGTGGCGCACGCTTATAATCCCTGCACTTGGGAGGCTGAGACAGGAGGATTGCACAGGTTTGAAGCCAGCCTCAGCTTCTTAGTGAGGCTCTGAGCAACTTAGTGAGACCCTGTTTCCAAATAACAACAACAACAAAAAGTCTGGGAGTATAGCCCAGAGGTAGAAAGTCCCTGGGTTCCACCTCCAATACCATAAAAAAATATGTTTTCTTCTTTCTTAGTAAAGGTTTCAGGTAAACCTTGAGTTAAAGTAAAATCTGAAGCAGCCTTAGGCTCTGCAAATAGCAGCTCCAACAACAAATCAAAGAATGATGTTTATGTTCTACGATAGAAAGATCGTTACCAATTGATCTTTTCAGCAAAACCTACACACATGAATAGCTGTAAAATAATTGTAGTAGGATCAGTATACTCTTTGAAAGTGACCAACAGTGTTATATGATGCGATATGACATTTGAAAGCATATCTTGGAACTTTGGGTGTGATACTTATTACTGGACAAGGGAAAGAAAGAGACTAAAGGGAACAAGGACTTATGGAGCCTTTATCTTATCCACTTTAATTACATTGTCTAATTTTAGGACTAGTTCTAAGGGAAATGCTAATTGCCACTTTTACATGAAGAAACAGATGCAGAGAAGTCTGGTCACCTTCCTGCTCTTTCTACCACTGTGTAGTGCGGAGCTCAGACTCCTCTGCCCTACCATACTGACTCGAGCTCCCTCAGCCCCTCTCGTAGATTTTTCACAATTACTAGTAGCTTTGCTTTGCCCCAGTCCAATGGCCTCTGTGGATGGTCAGGCAAAGAAAGTGGCCCAGTAAGACCAGAGCCAATGCAGGGAGTATGGTGTCTTTGGATTTTACCAGAAAAAAAGAAAAGGAAAAAAATAAAGAAAGAAATAAAAAGATCAATTTCATAAATACTTTTTAGGTGTGTGTTTTATATAATAGAGACAGTCCAATTAAAAATAATAAGTGGAAAAATATTTCAAAGTTATGAAGAAATTTGAGGCTGAAGATTATTAACACACATATAATTATATAAGCAAGCTTCCAATTTGTGCAATATTCTCTATGCATGTAAGGATGATTCACGAAGTAGAGAAGACTGACACAAATACAGGAATGAAGAGGACAGCTGCTTTCAGGTACAGAGTATTGAATGCATAATTCAATAGTTAAAAAGAATAAATTTATGGCTAGCTGATCAGTTAACATTATTTGTGGCTTCCAGTGGTTACATGATACAGCTAATTCCATTTTCTTTCGTGAGCCACAAACAAAATTCATTTGCCAATATGAGAATTAAGCTGCCACACTTAGTAAATGGCCCTAAAAAACAACGAATAAAGGTGGAAGCCTGTGGATATTAGCCTACCGGTGTCAGGTCCTGGCTTCACACAAAACACCAAGCCTGTTTCCCAGAAATCTCAATTCCATTGATATTCGCTTGGTATTAGACATTAGTTATTTACTTATAAAATATGTGCTCATTACAAAGGTCTGTGAGTGCACTTGCATTAATTATTCATTCTCAGATTCTGAAACACGTTGGAGGTTCCGAAAGGTAATTTCTAGCTACTGATGGGAAATGTTCCGCATGAGAGACCATCAGTAAGGTTGCAGGAAATGGATCATGGATTTGGATGGTAGGAACCAACTGGACACTTTTGTCATTTCCCTTAAAGTTCTACACCACTTAGAAAGATAGAAGAAGATGATTAGAAAACTAGATTCCCTTTTTTCCTGAAAGACTAATACATTACAAATGTGCCCCAAATGCACAAAGTTATTATCTTACTTAGCTCTATTCCCCAGTCTTCAAAGTTCCTTTAGTGCATACAGGCCATGAGTTGTAACATCATAAGATTTTGCAAATTATATTTAATTTGCTACTTTCATGACTTGAATGGAATGATAGTGTATTAGAAATTTAGAAATCTAGACGTAAGTCAAAATAATTTAAAATTATTAATTGATTTTAAACAATGCTTTATTTAAAAATGCTTAATTTTATTTCACATAGAATTTGTTTAAATAATAAGCTATTGCTATTCGAAGATTATTTCCTTTATTAATATTATTATTAATTATGGTTTTAGAAATTTTAATTACTTTTAAATATTTATTGCTCATTTATGAACTTATGATACAGATATCTTAAAAAAGACATTAACATATTTCATTATTAAAAATTCCAACTATGTAGAACGAGTCAGCAATGTGAAATTCTCCCTTTATTATTCCCCTACCTCCTTTTCTTTCCTGAGCAGCAGCAGGAACAGCAATTTTATGAACATCTTTTCTATTCTTTTTCTATTCATTTGAATACTAACACATATATACCAGAATGCACATATATCTATATAAACATACATACATATTTTATTTCTTGCAAAAATGTAATAAAATGTTTAAGAATGGAATTTATTAGGATAAATCATCTCTCACATGAGGAGATAATTATTTTTATAATCATTAACTCAGTCTGTTTTCTTTTGGGTTCAATTACCATTAATGGTAAATATTGTGGTCTTTTATTTCATGGTATCAAATTCAAAGTGCTTGGAATATATTATGGGCTTAATTTTTTTCTAATTAACAATAAAGTTTTTGCATTTTCTGACTAGATAATCTGTGAAGGCATTGTTTAAAAGTAGAGGAAAATATGAAAATATAGAAGTATAGAGTATTTGCTTTGCCAATAAGAAAGAAGAATATATAATAAGGAATCTCCAAATTCTTGGAGAAATTTAGTGAATTAGAAATAAACTCTGGTATTTCAAGAGTTAGAGAACCCCTTTGTTAAAGATATGAAGATCCTATCTTATATGTAAGAAGGAAATAAGAAGGAAAGGAGTAAGGTTTAGCAAATAGCATGTATTTCTTGGAAGATATAAAAATTTTTAATATTTTTTGTGGTATGGGGGATGGAAACCAGGGGCACTATACCACCGAACTGCGCCTTCAGCCCCCTGCCTTTTTTTTTTTTTTTTTTTGTAGTACTAGGGATGGGTATCAGGGGTATTCTACCTTCAAGGAACACCCCAGCCCTATTTTTTTATTCTTTCTAATTTCGAAACAGGGTCTCACTCAGTTGCAAAAGGCCTGGCTTAGTAGTTGAGGCTGTCCGTGAACCATGAACATCTGGTGCAGTCTCTGGAATGCTGCGATTAAAAATGTGTGCCACCACGCCCGGCTAAAAATTTTTACTTTTATGGTATACTCTATTTTCTTAAAATTTAAAAGTTATTTATGCACATAGATAAAATATTTCAAACAATATTTCTAGGGTGATAGTAAATATAACTTAAAATACTTTGACCCTCTGCAGGAGATTGCTTTGTCAGTGCCTGGTAATCAAACTGATTACTGTAACTTGTCCTATTTAATATATTTTATTAAAAATAAAATAACATTTCTTGGCCAGGCGTGGTGGTGCACACTTCCAATCCCATCAGTTGGGAGGTGGAGACTGGAGGATTGTGGTTCAATAACAGCCTCAGCTACTTAGTGAGACCTCTTGCAACTCAGTGAGACCCTGTTTCAAAAATAAAGAATAAAAACTTAGGGCTAGGGTGTCTCTCAGAGGTAGAATGCTCCTGGGTTCCATCTCTAGTACTGTAGAAAAAATATATGTGTATATATATATATATATATATATATATATATATACACACACACACACATATATGTGTATATATACATATATATACATATATATTTTATATATGTATATATAAAACATTTCTATACACAAGATTGATTTAACATTAAGTAATCCTGTTTCTTTCTTTTTTTTCTTTTTCTTTCTTTTTTTTTTTTTGGTAGTATTGGGGATGGAACTCTTCTACTTCTGGGATACACTCCCAGACCTATTTTATATTTTATTTTGAAACAGGGTCTCTTAAGCCAGCAAGGCTGGCTTCAAACCTACACGATCCTCCTGTCTCAGCCTCCCAAGCACGGGGATTACAAACCTGCGCCACCATGCCCAGCAGTAATCCTGTTTCTAATCCCATTTTTAATTCTACTCTAATAAAAATTTGTTTTATATTAACTTTTTTATTTTTATATGGATCATATTGAGAATGGCATACAATAAGACAGTGCTTGGTGCCCTCCCCCTCCCCTCTCATTTCCCCCCTCCCAAGGTTGACCATGCTACATTCATGCTCTTACACATATTGGAATGTAGCTCCTCCATTAATCAACCTCAGCCTTCTTCCTCTCCTACCCTTCTATTCTAGCTTTGCTGAGGTTTCCCCTCCATCTGGGGTCCCTCTGGTATCTTCAATACTCCGTAGTTTGGGCATATTAGAGAAAACATATGTCTCTTCTGTTTATGTGCTTGGTTGATCTCACTTAATATAATATTCTCCACATCTTTCCATTTTCTTGTGAATGACATGATTTTGTTCTTAATATTTTAAAGTATTTCATTATTTTCTCAACCTCAACAGTTCAGAATTTATTTTATTTTCTTGAAGCTGAATTTGATAAAAACCCAAAGAAGGACATCCTTTATTCTCTAACAATAAGACCCTGTGCTATCAAAATATGTAAACCCTGAGGGAGGGTGGAAGAAGGTTTCAATTGTCATAATGCTTCTGGGTTCTAATTCTACAGATCGGAAGGCTGACCTTGCTTTTGGTCATCTCTGAAATAAGCAAAAAAAGAACTATTTGTGCAGTAAAAATACTGATTTCTATGGAAAAATGAAAGCAAAAGAATAAATTATATTAGTAGCTGAAGCTTTTTGTGTGTGTGACACTAGAGATGGAACCCAGGCATTCTCCCTCTGAACAACAACCCCAGCCATATATTATTTTTTTATTTGAAACAGAGCCTCACTAGGTTGCTGTGGCTGGCTGCGAGCCAGGATTGATGCTCAGGTCTCAGCCTCTCAAATACCTGGAATTACAAGCATGTGCCACAACACCTGGCTGAAGCTGCTTTTAAGTGGAAATAAAGGATAGTTTTGTAAATTAAAACCACAGAAGACCTAGAGCTTTTCCTTTTGTATTTATATAAGATCAAGTCATCTATAACACTATAACCAGGTATCTCAGTACATGATTTTTTTCTTCAAAACTCTCAAGAAAAATCAGAAACACTAAAAGCATTCCCCTTCTAAACGTATATTAAAAGTTAAAGCAGCCATATAGTATTTAGTTTAAGATTTTTTTCTAGATATTATTCAGTACAGCAAATCCTACTAGTCTATATTGACTTCTTATCCTTCTTATCTTTGGAACCAGATAGCTAGATCCTTGGAAAATGTAGTTGTGTTAACTTGCTTTACATATTATGCACTAGCTTATGAAAAGAGATTATTCCTTTCATACTTGTAGAAGATTTTTTTTACAGTATTTGGCAAATCAAATTGTCCTATTTTATTTTTTGCATTAAAAATAGTATAACATTTCCATATACCAGATTAATTTAATGTTAGCTAATACATGAATATAAATCAATATTTTAATAAGAAGAAAAATTTTTGATCATCTAAGTAATATGGAAAATAAGTACAAATATTTAATAAAATTCAACTTCCATTTATAATAAAAATCCTTAGCAGTTTGTAGAAAAACATTCTTAACCTAATCAAGAGTATAAATTGAGCATGGTGGCACATGCCTGTAATCCCAGTTCTTGGGAAGTTGAGATAAGAGGATCTCAGATTTGAGGCCAGCCTCAGCAACGTAGCAAACAGCAGCCTAGTGGGAACTGATTTCAAAACTAACAAAAAAGGGCTGGAGGTATAGTTCAAAGGTACAATGACCTTGAGTTCAGTCCCTAGTAACAACAACAGCAACAACAACAACAACAACAACAACACACACACACACACACACACACACACACACACCAAATAGTATATAAAAATATTACAATAAATATAAGTGGTGAGATGTTGAACACACTCCCTTTGATACCAGTCATGGATGAAGAGAGCTGGCTATTATTTTTTATTTTTAAATTTTTTATTTGTGCATTGTAGTCATACATCTTAATGAGGTACAAGATGGCAGAGGCATAAATGCACGTATCACTTATTTACCCCTTCCTCAATTTCCGCCCCATTACTTTCCCCCTCCCTCCTCATATTTGGCTTACTGATGAGCTTTGATATGTTTATGAATGCACATCATGTACATCAGGGGATCTCCTTCTTCGCCCCTCCCATCCCCCTCAGTTAGGTTGTCTGATTTGCCCACCTATGGTTTCTCCTTGCTCGTCTAGAGTTCCTCCTATGGCCTTCTTTCTCCCTAGCTTGTCAACAGTGCTGAAGAATTTATTGTAGGAAATTAGACAAGGAAGAAGAAAAGTCCTAATTATTGTGGGAAAAATCAAAACAACTATTTTTGTGTATGATATAATTTACAATGAGATGCTCTACTGCATTTAAATTAATAGGTTGATAATTAAATTAGTAAGTTGATATTTAAATTAATAGTAAGTTGAAAGTAAATCACCAGTAGCCTGCACTGGTGATTATCATCATGAGTGGATCTCAAAATATGTGTTAAAGAAAGTTAGTTGTAGGAGAGCATACACTATATGAGGTGAGAAAAATTAATAAGTAAGTAGATATATTGACTTAGGACAATAATCAAATAAAGTATAATTTTTTTTTGGTGGTACTGGGGGTGGAACCCAGAGGCTTTCTACTTCTTGACTATACTCCCAGACCTTTTTTATATTTTATTTGGAAACAGGGTCTCAGTAGGTTGCTGACAGCCTCACTAAGTAGCTGAGGCTGGCTTCTAACCGTGTGATCCTCCTGTCTCAGCCTCCCAAGCGCAGGGATTACAAGTGTGCACCACCACGCCCGGCTAATAAAGTATAATTTTAAAAAGGTCATTCGCACTAGGAGCAGAAATACAAAGACTGTATAAAGATATCCTAAAAGATATACAAGCTTTGGGGAAAATTATAAACTCTATCAATAGGTCTGAGAACAGATAACAGAGAACTATTTCATGGTTATAATTAGAAGAAAATTGTGAAGATATCTTCAAAATTGTTTTTAGTTCCAACTAATTGCAGTTAAACTCCCAATTTTCGAAAGAAATTTAAGAATCCATTTTAATATGTTTATGAAAAAGCAAGAGGATAAGAATATCCAACTTACAACAGAAGAAGAAACCAGGTGAAGTGGTAGAGGGGAGAATTGTTTCTGCCAAATTTTAGAACTTCCTATAAATATCTTATAATTAAAATACTATAAATGCAGAGTGATATGTAACAACACCCACAGGAACAGAATAGCAGTGGCATAAAGAAAATTGCATAAATGGAAACTTAATAACAGACCAAGCATTGTTTGTTAATGAGAAATGCCAGGCTTTTAATAAATGGTGTTCTGACAATTGATGGTCCATATAGGGGAAAAAAACCCTTTTATTTTCATAGACAAAAACCAATTCTTAGATAGAACAGAATACAAATAAAAACATTAAAGAAAGCAATATCTTAAAAATGATATAAAAGAACAATCAATGAGAAAATTATCACCATAGCAATCATCTCTATGAGACTATTTCCTCATCAAAATCAAATCATAAACAGAGGTCAAGGGTGAGCTAAAAATTGTGAAAAGGGAACATAGGTGACTGACAAAATTAGTTTTCATAATATATGAGAATCAAAAGATAACTGAATGGAAAAATGGACAGGACATGTGAATAGGTATTTTACAAGGGCAAAAAGAGAAATGAGCCATGAAAGTGTAGACTCTTTTATAATCTCATATAAAGGAAGGTCAAAATGAAATAAAAATAATATGTCACCACATCACCCTAGAATAGCAAAAAATCAAGGTTGGAAAGTGTTGAGTTACAAAGAGGACAAGATGAACCTGCATACAGTGTGAAGTGTGTATAAGTTACTTTGGAAAACAACAACAAAATCAGTGACAACAAGAAAACATCTGGCTGCAACCTAAGACACTGTCTATGGTAGAATGCCTCCATAAATTCAGGGTGTATTCATACAATGAAATATTATTTAGCAGTGAAAAGTAAAACACCAGTAGTCTGCACTTATTAACATGAATGGATCTTGAAAAATGTGTTAAAGCTAGCCTTAGGAGAGCATATACTATATGATGTAAGAAAATAAGGAAAACTGAAAAATATTGTAAAGATGTGTATGTATGCATGTGTATGAGATAAAGTTACAGAGGGAAAGCAAGAAAATCACCGATATAAAGTCAGAATAATGAATATTTCTGGAAAGAAAGAAGGATGTTATGAGCGTCATTCTGGAGGGTGCTGATAAATGTGGGTAATAATGATAATCTAGCTCTTAAGCTGAGTGGTGGTACCTGGGGGTTTATTCCATTATTATTCACAAACTGGGTGTGTAGAAGGAGTACGATTTATTAGCCACAGATATCTAATAATAATAAGCCAATTAAAAAGAGTCTAAAATTGTGCTCCAAGATTAAGTCAGCTAAATTTTCTTTAAATGATAGCAACTCTATCTCATCAAATCAGGGATGCTTTTGAGTATAAGATGTATCATTATTTTTCATACCCCAGAGGAAAACACAAGTGCCAATTATATTTTAACACAATTTTTTTTTCTGATCACTTGGAATATTTAGACTTGGTTATTCATATAACTTTAATCCTTTTTCATACAGAAAAAAGAAACTGTAGGCCAAATAAATGGATTAAAGTATAAGTAAAACTTCTACGTGTTCTGAAGCACTTCACTCAAAGTCATCGGTATCTGTGCTCATCCATACAATCTGGCCCTTCTTACTGTCAAGAGTATGGGTGACGCGGCCCTGGTGGAAGTGTGCTTCACTAACGATCTTTGGGATTTCCTTCCGAGCCTCTGATACCCCATCAGAAAGTTCTCATGTGGACACTTCTGTGTTCTGGAGAACTGATATCCACTGGAGGCTTTCAGTTAACCACGAGGTCTCACAATCCTTCCTCAGAGTCTCTGTAACTTGTTTGCTGTCTAAGAGGTAGAGCGCTTGCTGGTTATTTTAGTTACCAGTCTCAGTATTGCAACCCAAGCAGTTGTCAGACAAAACTTAGAGGAAAAAGAATTTTATTTGCTCACAGTCTGGAGATTTCTGCCCATGTTAGACTTAAGCAGGAGCTATGGCTGCAGGTCCTCAGGGCATCATGCAGAAGGCAGAGAAAGGGTGAGAGCTAGTTCAGCTCACAGCATCAGGGGGTGTGGGTGTGGAGAGAAAGGGAGCTGTAGCGGTTCTGGGGGACCCTTCTCCTGCAGCCAGCCCAGACTTTGAAGGTGGCTGTCTTGTTTAACACAGGACGTATTGGGGACATTTTAAATCCAAACCATAATACTGGTGTTCAGTCATGCATGCGGATAATAATCACTTAAGTGCAGGAACAAACAGTGGCAACTGATGGACTATGTGACGCCATTTACTGTACCCAGGTTTCAAAGTTGTTTTTTTTAACCTCTGAAAAAACAAAACTCCTAATTTTATACCCTCTCTTAGTTATGAAAAACATCAATAAGAAGTGCAGTTATTTTTAATCATACCAGTAGACCAGTCTACTATTCCTATAACTATAGGAAAATAGGTCAGATAACAACTATTTGACTCACAAAGAAAACCCTATTTCTTCCCAGTAAAACACACACACACACACACACACACACACACACACACACACACACACACACGCCAAAAGAAACTTTGTGGAAGAAAAAGTGTCTTAAAAACTAAAATGAATATGAATGAAAATAGTCTTAATATAGAAAAAATACAATTTTGTAGGGGAAAGGAGCTTAACTCAATGATCTATGTCTGAAGTTTTTCTTTTTTTCCTTTTTTGGGGTATGGATTCTTGAACTTTGAATCAGATATGTTCCACAGAAGTGTTAACTGTTAGCAACCTAGTTTTATAACTTCAGCTTTATGTAAGTTGAGGTTCTTATACTTTTTGGTTTAAAGATGATTTCAATTTTAGGAATTAAAAAAATCTAATTTCTCTTGTATTTTCCTGGGCAAATGGTACGGCCTGGAACTCTCTTTAAAAGGAAGAGGATATCTTTGGGAAAGAGCTCACTGATGGCAAAGTCCTTTAAATTTATCTCCCAAATTACAGCCTCACAGCATTCTGCTGTCTGTAACTGTTCACTCCAAGTTCGGTACCTCCATGGGACTCTGCCATTAAAATAGCTCCCTTCTCTCATCTACTTTTTTGCACCACCTCAACCACTATTTTTGGTCTCAGAGTTGGTAAAATTCTCATTTCTCCCATTCCCAATTTTAATGCTAGTAAACATCTAGACTCCTTTGTTCTAGTTTCTAGTGTTTTATTTTATTGTGATTTTAGGAAAGAAGAGATGTGAATATGGAATAGTTTATCATCTTAAACTAGAAACCCAAAGGATAGAAAACAACAACTCAGATTGTGCTTTGAAAGAAATGAAGATTTTTCTTCTTTCAAAAATATTTTTATTTCTGTATTATAGTTTTACATCATAATGTAGTTCACAGAGATAATTACATACATGCACACGGCACTTGGTGAGTTTTCCTCTGGCTCCCTTTCCAGTTTTAAGATTTTTTTTTGTGTGTGTGTGGTTTCAGGCACACCTTAAGATTTAAGACATATATAGAATATTGACTCTATCTCTTAGGAATTATATTTAGGTTATGCTCTAATGATATACAGAGATAGTAGGTTCATGTATGAGTTTTGCAAAAAGATTTAGATTTAATCTCTAGGTAATCTGAATTTAGTTTGAGATATCCCAGTTGTGAACCTCAAATTTAGAACAATTTAAGAGTTCCTAAGAAACAGATTATGTTTTAATTATTGCATCTCAGAGTCACAAAATATTCAAAGTCATTTTTACCACTAGGATATGTTCCATAAGGAAATAAAATCTAAACTGAAGTGCCATTCCTTCTGTTGCTAAGAGAAACATGTTCTTAAAAGGCTTACCTAATGGAGTTGGATTTACAGACTACTCAGGCAGCTCACCTCACAGCCAACATTGACTTCTATAACTTAACATAAAGAAAATTGGTTTCTTCATAGATTATGATTGTAAGATTTATTAGTGATGGAAGCATGAATTCCCTATAAATAAGCCAGTTCTGGGTCAGATTCTCCAAGGCCAAAGGACTCACGTGACATTTTTCATTTGGGTACAGAAAGGCCTTTTGGGATTCTAGGATCATTGACTCCTCATTTCTAATAGTTGATACTGATCTATTCAAGTCTATAAAATATAGGAGATGCCTCAGATACCTTTAAGTTTCAAACTAAATAATTCAGGCACCTTATAATTTTTTACCTGTAGGCTCTCTGAAACTTAGGGAAGGCAAACTTGGTCAGTACTTACATGGGGAATAGTTGATTAAAGAATAAAACAAGAGATGACTAAAGTATTAATAGTTTTCTTTCTTCCTATGTTTTTTCAATCTTCATAGGATGATTTCTGGTACAGGGCTAGCATTGTTCTATTTTGAGGGTTTTTTAAGTTGGAAATTTTTATTTCTTAGATCAAAGTAATGATGCAAAATTCAGCTGCTTGGGTACAAACTATTTAATCTTTAATGTTTGACATAAAGAGCTCACTAGGAA
The DNA here is from genome assembly GCF_963383645.1 of Muscardinus avellanarius. Classification (NCBI taxonomy): domain Eukaryota; kingdom Metazoa; phylum Chordata; class Mammalia; order Rodentia; family Gliridae; genus Muscardinus; species Muscardinus avellanarius. The sequence goes on from NC_137786.1 coordinate 77,709,329, forward strand.
CTAGAGGAGACATTTCTAAGTATTAGTAGAATATGATTTTGTTTCAATTTTTCTTATTTTGTTCAGCAGTCTCAGAAGGGTAAGGAAGTAGATTAATGCATATTCCAAAACATTTAAAATATAGAAGTAGTATGTGTATGCACTATTTACTTACATATTTATGTATAGATATAAATATAGTTCTTCAACAGTTGGGTAAAATTTTCATAAATTTCAGAATATAGTATTTGGAATGCCTCAAATTCTCTTTGCAAAATTGTGGCATAAAGAACTACTAGTATGTGAGTTTTTACTTAGTAGGTCATCATGGTTGAGAAAACCAGCTGCCCATTTAAGCTCTGTGTTAGCAGGGCAGGATAAACCAATATTTGCTACTTCCTGTCTTGCCTGTTACATTCTCTGCATTGGATGAGAGTTGATAGAGAAATGATAGGGTTTGATTTTCCTTGCTGTTGTTTTTTAGTATTGTTTGTATACTTATATTTTCAATGTCCCTTAATCGTACATCTAAATATTGTAGAAATAACCTCATCAAGTAAGTATTTGCAATGTACCAAGCCACCGATGGCTCCTCAGGATACTCTGCTCATTCTTCTGTCTCCAATCATATCTTGAGAGTCCTCAATCTCATCTCCATAACCTGCTATTCCTCCCAATCTTCAAATTTTTAAATCCAACTGCTGATTCAAGTGTTTTAAGATCCAAGATGTCCTTGAACATTCTGCTTATTTTAGGATTCAGCTAGCTGCAAAGGCATTTGATAGGTTATCTGCTACCATGCTAAGGCAGGAGGGAGCTTAGATTTTGGGGAGAGGGACCTGCCTCAGTCAGAGTGATCCACCTTGAGTTGATATATGTGTTTCACTTTCCCCATGGTTTCCAAAGTTAGAAGTCTTAGATAAATTATCAATTATTTCTATTCTCTTTAGAGTTAATCTTAAATGACTTGCCAAATCTACTAATTCTATCTCTTTAATCCAGTATCTCACCAGTCCACTGCTGTTTCATTATTTCTTGTGTAGCTGGTTGCCTTCTACCTACATGCTGTTTGCCTTGGTTTTTCCTTCTATATCGTTGTTACTCAAAAATACAACCTACACTGGTATTTTCTTTTGTTATACTAGCGATTGAATGTAGGGGTGCTCTGCTTCTGAGCTATCTCCTCCAGCTCTCTTTAGTTTTTATTTTGAAACAGGGTCTTGCTAAGTTCCTAAGTCTGCCCTGGAACCTGCAATTCTCCTCTCTCAGCCTCATAAATACTGGGAATACAGGGATGTGCTACTAGGCCCTTTCTTAAAACTTTCACTTGTTTTAAGAAAGGCTCTTACAGCTCACTAGTTGTAAAATCCAAGCAAACTTAGTTTGGCATGCCTTAACCCTTGCAATCTGGTTTGTACCAGCATGTACTTCCCATTCATTACTTCCCATTTATTCTTCAGGAACACTTATCTCTATTTATATTCCAATACATTATTCTCTGTGCCTCTTTAGGAAAACTGTTTCTTTTGCCAGCAATGCCCTTCTCTTGTCTTTCCTACTTGACAGATGTCTACTCACCTTTATACTTAGCTAGAATGTTGGCAAGGATTCTCCTATGTCCCTTTGTAGCCACTATCATATTTTTCATAGTGTTGAGAGTAAAACTGACAATATTTTTGGAAATCTGGACATTATAGTTAATATTTGATGCAGTACCTAGAACATTATAGATATCCAGTTAATATTTATAAAATTAATAAATGACCAATGTTATAGTTTGGGTCTCGAATGTTCCTCAAAAGCTCATGTGTTTATTTATTTATTTATTTATTTATTTATTTATTTTTGTGGTACTGGGGATGGAACTCAGGGAGTTTCTACCCCTGAGCTACAACTCCCAGACCTATTTTATATTTCTTTTTATTTATAAACAGGGTCTCACTAAGTTGCTGAGAGCCTCACTAAGTAGCTGAGGCTGGCTTTGAACCTGAGCAATCCTCCTGTCTCAGCCTCCCAAGTGGTGGGATTACAAGTGTGAGCCACCACTTCCAGCAAAGCTCATGTGTTTAATGATGGTATCCAATGTAGCAAGGTTAATTAATTAGTTAATTAATTTTTTATTTTTTGGTGGTACTGGGGTTCCTGGAAATCCTTCTACCTCCGGGCTACATTACCAGACCCATTTTTATACTTTTATTAGGAAACAGGGTCTCTTAAGTCAGCGCGGCTGGCTTTGAACCTGTGCGATCCTCCTGTCTCCGCCTCCCAAGCGCAGGGATTACAAGTGTGCGCCACCACGCCCGGCTGTAGCAAGGTTTAGAAGTGGGTCTTAGGTGATGATTGGACCATGGGGCTTTCACCTGATCAAATCCAATCCAATGAATTAACCCATTGGTAATTTAACAATACTGGAAAGTGGGACCTAGAGGAAGAGAGTAGGTCACTGAGATCATGCCTTGAATGAGGATATCTTCCTGGCTGCTTCCTTGCTCTCTCTTTCTCTGCTTTCCAAGTATTGGGAGCTGAACATTTTTCTTTAGCCATACCATTTCCACTATGACGTTCTGTTTGACCTCAGGCCTTCCAAAGTGGAGCCAGATAGCCACACACTGAAGCCTCTGACACTGTGAGCCCAAATAAATCTTCCCTTCTCTAAGTTGTTCTTGTCAATTATTTTGGTCACAGCAATGAACAACTGACATGTACCTTAAACTGGTACTGCCATTAACTTCTCAGAGTAGTAGTATACAGTTATTACAAGCCTTTGTGTCAACGAGGGCTTTAAACATAAACAAGATTTCATGTTTAGTACATTGCTTTGCCCACCTGATATAAGCAGAGCAGTAATATTTAGTAATAGAATTTAACGATGAGCCTCTTAGATGATAAAATACCATCACCCTCTAGAAGACTCTTTACTGAGATTGTCATTAGATTGAGTTGAGGGTTTGCTAGTAGCCTTGGCCATGCTACATTCACTATGATCTGAGAAGAATCAATCACCATGGCCTCTAGCCACATCTTTCTAGGTGCCAGAAATAGAAACGTGTTAAAAGGAGAGTTTTTTTTTATTTGAGACAATGATGATTAGGATTGATTTGTTTAAGACCATCTTGTCTTGTCTATTTAAAGATTTCAAAGCCCTAGCCCTCCACCTTTTCTTCAAATGATTTTTGACAAAATTACTTTTGTGGAAAGGCACATGGGCAACCTATTCTTACTTCTGAATGGAAATATCCTTCTAGTTGATGAGACCTTGTATTTTAATAATCAGTATTAAGAAGCAGTGGTAAATACTGCAAAGAATGTCCTCGTTGGAGCTACAGTGCTCTGCTTTCTATAGTGGTTCTTGTTAAACCTCCTGACCCACCCTACACATACTGGACTATCTTTCAAGTCCTACCTCCCAAATCTTATTGAAATCCTAGAACTTTAGATTTATGTTATTTATCTATTCTTATTTTTGGACTTTATCCCTGGTGTCTTATGAGTTTCTCTGCTATTATACAAATTTTCAGGATACCTATTTGAATTTGTTTGTAATTCTACTCTCTATCACTCTGCAACAGATTATCTTGAAATGGATTTCTAACCTCATTATTTCAAAATAAAAAAGTAAAATAGCATATGAAATGAGTAGGAGTCCAAGAAACACTCCTGATTAACAATAATGTAATTGTTTCCATATTTCTTTTGACATTAGTACATCTGCCAGAACATAAATAGGTATAACACCTGTCCCTCCAGAAAGTTCAATTTACTTAAACTGTCAAATTTGTTTTGTAAGTGAATACACAAAATAAATCAGAAATCCATGGTAACATTTTATTTTAGAAGTGAAAAATCTGTTTTGATTTTTTTTTTGTTTATTTTCTTTTTGAGGGTGCTACCTATCCTTAATTCTTGGTCATCAAAACCCAAAGGGATTGAACTCATCTTGGTCACCAGGTAATTTGAGCCATGTGATCTGAGTCAGGTTGATCAGTATTACAGATCTTTGGATGAAACAAATAATTCCGAGTAGAAATACTATCTGTGCTTGCCAAATATGAGCCAAGTTTGAGAATATAGCAGAAATTACTGGGAAAGAGACATAGTCTTTCATTTGGATTATTAAATCGGTAGAAAGTCCTCTTGAAACTATTGGTGCCAGTCCCTAACCACTGTGTGGGGAAGGCATATTTGACAATATAATGTGGGGAGATAGAATTGAGAGAAACAACTGAATTTAGCACATGGTATTGCCATGTGTGGTAATAGAGTACTTGTTTGTTTTAATCTGGTTCCTATTAAACTGAAAAAAAAAGCTTAGCTAATTAACTCAGTAAGTTGAATATAGCTTTTAAATTACTTGATATGCTTACTTTCTTGTTGGAAATAACAAGGCTTGAAATCAATTTTTCTTATTTTCCTTGCATAATGTGAAGTCCTTCTGAGAAAACATTATCTTGCTAACATGACAGTCAGTAACAGCTTGAATTTTTTAAACACGGTAGTCCCCAGACAAATTTGAAGATGAATTAATTGTCTTAAAAAAAAAACCCAAAGCCTCTATAGATCATAAGCTTCTATTTCCTAAACACCAGAGAGAAAAACTTTTTAATCTCTTTTTTATTTCTGTGATTGCAATAGATAGTAAGCATTCTTCTTGGATTGTTCCCAGACACAGGAAACTTGCCTAAATCCATTTAAAGTTTCACTGGGCTTGGTATCGGATAAACCCTGAATCAGTCAAAGAAATAGCTGAAGGATTTTCTGCTTTCAGTGTCCTGGGCATTTTCATCCCACTCCTTGGCCCATTTTAGAACTAGAAGAGGCACTGTGGCTATTTCTTACGTCAGCTCTTGCTTTTCAGATTTGTTAGCCTGCTTTTTGCATTTCTCTGTTGTCTTATGGAAATATGACTTGTCTCTGAGTAAATTTCCAGAATGAAGGAGAGCCTGGAAAACATCTCATTATCACAAAAACACAGTTTCTTATAAGCTCTATTCCATATGTAAATGCCCACTCATTTGAGTTTCTTTTCAATGTTTGGCATTTCAGTTTGTATACATCTACATATTTGTATATAAATTATCCTATGCAATTGCACACTTTAGGAGAAACTATTATGGGGGTGGGAAACAAAATGTTGAATAATTACCATTTTTACAATTTGAAATATTTTTTCTTTCTTTTTAAACACTACCTTTTAATGGAGTATGCAGCAGTAAAACTGAAGGTTCTGCAGTTCAGAACCCTGCAATTTAAATAACATATTTTATTCTTGAATAATTAAATTCATTGTAATGGGAGATTTCTGTAAATGCTATTCAGCTTATTTCCCCAGTCTCTACCTTGCCTATTCAGTTGGTGAGTTACTGTTTCCAAACTTCTCTGCGAGAAATACACCTAACAGCTTGTGATTCAAATTATGCAATGCAAAATTATATATTTATACACAGAATTATTTGTGGCAGCATTTGTATATGAAAATGGTATTTTCACTTTCTACTTACTATTTGATTACATCCTATCATTGCTTAAAGCCATGATGACACTGTGGTCTGAAAGACAAGTTCAGACTTCCATGTACTTTGACATGCCCGATGGGTTCTCATGTAGTTTCAGACCACTGGGATTTCACAGGGGTTAGTATCTCAGTTAGTTTCCTGAATCCCAGCTTTTGTCCCTGGAAAACTCAGCTCTCAGTTTAAGTGTAGTATAACCTTAAGATAGAGCCTTTGTCAACGATTCAAAGTATTCAGTGCTCTTTTCTTCTTCATCCCCAGTGTATCTTTTACATACTATTATCATAGTAATTATAATATATGTTAAGACATCATTTTAATATGGTTGACTGAGAAAATTTTTTTCCCACAGTTGCTTTGCAGAATCTTAAGGCAGGGTGGCCTTGATTAAGGAGTCATCACTTCTTCCCTTCCAACTGGTAGAAGTAGTCCTTCGTGCGATGAATGTTCTTCAAGTCTACAGCTCTTTCATAGGACTCATTTTAAACAAGTTTAGTTTTGTAGTTTTACTGATTTGGATCCATTGGCCCCTGACATATTTCATTCACTTGTTCTTTAAGGACACTATGGCATAGAACAAATGCATTAATTACCTGTATCTAAGTTCAAGGACTTGATCGAGGTGTAAGACAGAAATGAGATGAGATGATTGGAGACAGGCTCAGCAATCAGTCTTTCTGTACTCTACCCCAAAGAAAAAGCTAGAAACTGTCTGTGCACAATCAACATGCACATAAATTTATTTTCTGTTAGGGTTATAACCATATAAAGCTTGATTATGAATATTGTCTTTTTGTTTATGTGACAATTGGCAATGTGGTAGAGCCACCATCTTGGGCATTGGTGTGTCCTCTGATCCACCTCCCAGCAGGCTAGCTCGCATCTGAGTCAATCCATGTGTACAAGCTGCCCCTCTTTAAGGATTCAGGATACTAGAAAGCCTCCAGAATGGAAGGTGGTTCTGGGTCACGGGAACGAAACCTTGCATAAGGTCTAGCTATGATGTTGAGTGGGAAAAATGACTGTCCTTTAGCATTGCTGCCTGGATGAAAATGATCACAACGAGTCAATATAACTGAAAATGAACTGGTAGGATTAGACACCTCAGGATAAAAAGCAAAAGCTGCAAAACCTCCTGATTATGTTCTTTTCCCCTTCTCAGCTTTATATGAACCGTATGTTGAGAAGGTGATGGGATTCGTGGGAGGAGACCAGAGAAGTCATTGCAATCTAGGAATTGGTCTGCAAATCTGGCCTGACTTCTAGATATAAATGATAATAAAATCTTCCATGATTATGCAGGCTAAAAGTCTCAGCCTTCCTCATTTTCTTTTCTATTATCCCAAGACCCAGAGTCCTGACTGCAGAGGGAAATGAGTCCTTATTAGTGGTAAGACTATTCTATTTCTCCGTTATACATCTTGTAAATGTCTTTGTCCCCTTTCCACCTGCAGACACATACTTTGTGTTTCCATTTCGGTATCCTCAGCATCTAGCATAATGCCCAGGTCTCTGTTAAAGAAATGAATGCTGAATGAACCAGTGAGTGAGGGTGCGCTGTTCTTTTGAGGAAAAGCATGTTATTGGATTGCTGTTCTGTTCATTTGCATTAAACTTCTGACCCACACGAGCACGGCACTCTGTAAATGTTCCTCTATGAATAAACCCACCTCTAACTTTTGTTTTGAAACCCTCTTGAAGTTGTAAACTGACAGGATCAAGGCAGAATTCTATGAATGCCATTATTTTCAGCATTCACTCATTTTAGAAGGAAAGGAAACTTCCTTTCCTCACCTCCCACAGCCTGAAGAAAGTTTCCTTTTTGAGAACAAAATTACCATTTGTTTCAAGATTTCTCTTCAATTATAGCAATTTCCACATGTTTTTAAACTATTCTCAGCAAAAGAAAAATCAACATTATGGGCTTCTGAAACACAGGCCGATCTGGCAGGCTCAGGTTTAAAGGAATCACGGCTGAAACAAATGGGTTGGAAGATTCTTCTTGTTTGCTCTTGGCTATCGCCCATGTTGTGTATGAAGCTGAGCACAGTGGGCTTTTTTGGTTTTTTTGAGCATCATGAAATTGTTGCATAAAGTGGACTTTGAAAGGCACTATCAAAGAGTTCACTCTCTTCTTAAGAACAAGATAATACCATATAACACATTAGCTGAAGTTTGAAATTTTCCATGTTTTTTTTTTTTTTTTTACCTTTACAGCCTTGGGTGGGGAGGACAGTCCAGAAGCATCCTTTGCAATGAACCAGCTGGGGCCTGCCAGTTCTGGTTCCTGACAGGTAGCAAGCTGTACTCGCGGCTGTAAAGAATCTCAAACAGCCCCATGTGCTCTGGGGAGGGTAACTGTTTAGCCTAAGCAATTCAAAGAAGCATAATTGTGCTTCACAGTACACAGAAAGTCACCACATCTGTTTCATATTTTTGGCTTTTAGAACTGAACTAGAACAGAGAAATAAACATACAGCTTTGAATATAGAGTAAAAACAAGTTCATGGTGCACAGATGAGCATATTGTATGTAACTCAGTGAAAATTTCCTTAATGAGGGTTTCTTTTGGTAAAGTGAGAAATATTTCTGGTGTTAATCAAGGTTTTTTTTTTTTTAAGATTTAATAGAAAATATTATCTATTTAAATGTCAAGGCAGCCTATCATTCCTCCTTAAATCTATTATAGTCAATTGTTGAGATGCTGCAGTGGTGGTCACATGACCTATTGCAAATATTTGGGGCGTCATCTGCACTGCATTAGCCTTTCTAGTGGTAGTTATTTAAAAAAATAATTTGGATGTAGTAGGCTAAAAACATTCAAGGCAATGAATTAGAACTTCATTAACCACTTTCATCTTTTATTTTGGTTCAAATGTAAATGCAGTCATTTGATATCTAAGTGTATATAATATGTGATGACTGTCTTTTAAAAATGTAATCTAGCAGAAAATACATCTTAATTTGAGTGTAACACTGCTTTAAATATAATTTTAATATTCTTCAGCATCTGGCGTCTCAAAGAATCAGGTCATTTGAGGTTAAGAAAACTTTTCCTTGCAAATAATAATAATAATAATAATAATCTTCAGACAGTGAAAAAGGCAAGTATTTATTTGAAATGATCAGACACCATGGAGAAGAGGGATGGAAGAAACTAACATGGTTGGAGATTTTTCTTTTCTAGGGGTTTGACATTATAATACTGTGATACTCTCTATAATAACTATCAGATAGATGACACTTTGAGATCTTATAGATGCAGAATTTGATGTGAAGTAATTAGTTCAGATTTCAAGAGGATATTTTGATTGTATTCAGATCTCATAGTCCCTTTCCTTAAGTTTACAATTATGTATTTTCATATTTTTTCTTAAATATCTGTCTTTCCAACAGTCTGTAAGCTCTATGAGGTCAAGGACTCTGTCTGTCCCCCATTGTACACCCAAATACTGCTCATGTTTGATTGGCATTTGTTGAAGTTATAGATGCTTGACTCTGTTCTAAAATACTTAGTATGTTGGACTCACTTAATAATCCCAATAATCATATGATTGGATGACTGTTATTCCCACTTTATTGCTAATTAAAGCAAAGCACAGAGAAGTTGAGAAACTTGCCAGAGTCACATAGCTAGCAGGTAGGAGCGGCAGGATGTAAGCCTAAACCTTCTGACTCTGTCTCAAGGCATAAGTTCAATTACTAAATGAACTCTTAGCAAAGTAAGAAATACTCTGATCTTAGTCAATACTGGAAAAGATCTGATAGGCAAAATTAGATGTTAAGGAAGAAGAATATCATTATTCTTTGAAATAGTACTTATCCCTTTAACAAAAATATACTAAGTACTCATGCACCACTGAGCTACACACCTTAGATTACCTCACTCAAACCTCACGGGAATTGTGTTTGTGTGTGTGAATCTTATTCTCTTTATTTTAGAGACAAACTGAGGCTAAAAAGGTTCAGTAATTTGGTCCAGGAAACGTCCTACAACTTGCACTCAGGATTGAAAGCCTCACTTGCTAGTTTCAATTCATGCTCTGTGTCAAGCTGTGGCACAATAATTTCTTTTCATTATCTATTAATTTTCATTATCTATTAATATACTATAAGTATATCTTATCAGCCTTAAGGTCATGACACAATACCTTAAAAAGATATTGGGCTTCTTTGTTTTTACCTCACGATTTTGGATTTTGTTTCTTTTTTTTTTTGTGGGTCTGGGGATGGAACCCAGGGGCATTTAACCTCTGAGCTACACCCCCTGCCCTAGTTTTTATTCTTTATTTTGAAATTGGGTCTCACTGAGTTGCAGAGGGCCTCACTAAGTAGCTGAGGCTGTCCGCGAACCGCAATCCTCCGGTTATTATAAACACAAGACATATTTCTTATGTTTTATGATTCTACTTATATGAATGTTTCAGTTCCTTTCTGTTACTATAGCAAAATAAACTGAAAAAATTATAAATAATGTAAATTTATTTTTCTCAGTCCTATAGGCTGGGAGGTTCAAGATCAAGGTGCTAGCAGGTCCAGAGTTCAGTGGAGAACTTGATCTCTGCTTCAAAGATGACAATTTCCTCCAGGTGTGGTGGGGCATGTTTGTAATCCCAGTGCTTGGGAGGCTGAGACAGGAGGATCACACAGGTTCAAAGCCAGCCTCAGCTACTTAGTGAGGCTCTCAGCAACTTAGTGAGACCCTGTTTCCAAATTAAAAAAAAAAAAATGGTCTGGGAGTAAGGCCAGAGGTAGAAAGCCGCTGGGTTCCACCCCCAGTACCACCAAAAAGAAAGATGACACTTTCCTGCATCTTGACATGGGAGAAGGGCCAAAAGGAACACACTCCATTCCTCAAGCCCTTTTATATGGGTACAAACCCCTTTATGTACATCTGAGCATGACATGCAGATATCATATGTGAATATATCTATACACATGCATATATACATACATAGTTACATATCCTCTGTCACACGACCAGTTTCTGAACTCTTTCTGAACCCATCTCTTATTGCCAACATGAAATTGGGAAGGACACATGCAGACAAATCATAGCCATGAGATACCTAGAATAGTTATCGTAGAGGCAGAAAGTAGGAATCATGTCGCTGGATACTAAGATGATGAGGAAATATGAAGTCACTGCTTAGTGGATACTGGATTTTTTATAGAGGAGATGGAAGGATTCTTAATGGTTAACTGTACATTTAGAAATAGTTAAAATGGTAAATTTTATGTCACATATACTTTATCACACACAAAAGCTTAAGGGTAGTAAGGAATTGTTTTAGTATATTTGTTCAGAATTACTCAGTGCCGTTTGATCCAAGATTGTTTTCATAGTAACTAGAGGTATTTAATTTGTCCCTATAAGGTGTGTGTGTGTGTGTGTGTGTGTGTGTGTGTGTGTGTGTATGCACGCCTGCATATGTGTGTGTGTGTATATATAAAAAATCCAATTTGCAGAAATGGAAAAATGTGTACACAGTGTTCAATTTTATTAGATGAGGAAATAAACATAAAATTTACCTTTGCAATTTTGTTGAAGTTCGCAGTAAAATAATCCTTCTTGAGGTTTATTAAACTCTAATCATTTTCTTGAAAGATTAGCAGCAATTATCATTAAGGTTTAAGCATTTAACTGTGACTACTGCAATAAATCTTATTAAAATAACTGAAACATACTTTTTTCGCATGTGGCAACCTGTCTCTGAATCACAACCATCTGTAAGTGGTGATTGCCTGGTGCACACAGATGGGAGTAGAACAACTCAAAAGCTATACCATTCTTTAATCATCAGTTGGTACCAAACAAACTGAAATATGAGTCAGACTATTTGCATTTGAAAGATTATATGATCGCTGTAATTAACAAACACTCGTCAGGTTCCTGATATCAAGTGAGCTATAGGAACTAGATTAAAAATAACACTTGAACTCTGCACTCCCTCCTCCTCATCTCTGACAGCCTATCAAAAGATCATATGTTAACAATAGAAGAGCAGGTTTTAGGTTTTTATAGCATGCAATTCCTCTGCAGATCTAAATGACGGAAGAAGGGGAGAGAATAATTTCTTCTTTCGGTTTATGGCACAGAATCCTGAAGGCTTGCAGTCCACAACTCCAGGGCTCCACTAAGCTCTTGTCATCCTAAACCACTGACAAACCTGGCTTTCCATTCAAGGCAAAACAAAAACAGACCCGTGTTGTTCACAAAACCCAAATTGTACCCGGGCGTGGTATCGCACGCTTGTAATCCCAGCATATAACTTAAGGAAGTTTCTTTACTTAGGATCAGTACTTGGGAGGTGAAGACAGGGGCATCACGTGCTTCAGGCTAGAGTGGGGTTAGCTTAGCAAGCCTTCATTTCAAAATAAAAAAAAAATAAAGGTTTGGGAGTGTAGCTCAGAGGTAGAACATGCCTGGGTTCAATCTCTATTCTCTCTCTCTCTCTCTCTCTCTCTCTCTCTCTCTCTCTCTCTCTCTCTCTCTCTCACACACACACACACACACACACACACACACACATACACATACACACACAAACACACACACACAAGAAAAGAAGAGTGATGACAAAGATATGCACAAATCATGTTCAATCCTATGATACAACTAGAAAATTGCTAGAAAAGTAATTTTGTTTTAATGCTAAAGTAAGCACAACAGTAAATTTGTAACTCATGAAGAGAGATAAACGATATAAGTTATATGCTGGGTTCCAAAGAGAGGAGTGAGGATTAAAGAATCCAAGCATGGGAGGGCCACCAGTCTCTACTGGCATGCCTGGGTTTATTCTCTTGTGGTGTTTATACAGTCTCTAGCTCAGGTTACACAAAAATGCAAGAAAGGCGGGTACAAAGTACATAATCTTGTGGGCAAGCCAAACAATACCCTGGTATAACACACCCTAAACTTATTTCACAGACAGACAATAGCATCAATCTTTCTGAGAGAATCTTAATTGCATGACAACATACCTTGTTTACTCTGGGCCAAGGACAGTCAGAAGTACTCTTTTAGTAAAGATAAGGGGAAGACCTTAATGGTTCCCCACAGTTATAATTCAGGCACAGTTATAAATTCCATTGTTGATCATATAGGATGTTATGTGTATGCTAAGTATGTTGAAATAGAATAGATATATGTGCATAAGTATGTATACGAACACATAAATGCATATATATGTTTGATATACATACAAAAATATAAGCAGCAGGCTCTTGCAGAGTAGATATGGGCAAAATAAATGAGATTTTGATAGGAAAATCAGAAATATCTCAGTTGACTTTGAATTTCAGCATTTGTCTTTACAGAAGACTTGCTGACATTCTGGGGCTGGGCTAACAGACAAAAGTAGATCTACATGCACATTCTAATTATGGTTATTTCCTTTTCGAACCAAGGTCTAAATCTGACTTGATTTGAATAGAATTTGTGCCTTTCTAAAGATTGTTCTGTGCTAAGCATATACATCTGTCTAGGGGCAAGTGTGGAAACTGGGTTGGGAAACGAGCTTCACATTAGAGAAGGCACTCAGAGGAGAACTGGGCCTCGTGTTTTGGAAGAAAAATCAATAAGTATTGAGTTTTGATTGAAGATGGCTACAAACCATCCTTTAGACACATTTGAAGGTTTAGTGTTTCATTTCTTGCACTAAGCACCAACATTTTATCACCATATAATTCTAGGTTTATATGGCTTTGGAGCTTAAACTTTGGGTTCATGTCTGAAATAAAAGTCCTTAAATTATTTATTTGTAGTTTTAAGGTGAAACAACTTAGTTGTATTTTTTTTTTTCAGAATCAAGTTCAACATGCCTTATAGACCTATTACCTAGAGAAGATCATTAAGGAAAGTAGATCAAGTGAAATAATTCTTCTTTTGAGATATACAGTGTTGATGGTCTCTTCATTGAAATGATCCAGTTTTTTATAGTAAATTTTTTTATAATAACACTTAATGTTAGTCTAAGGAATGTTCTGCACAACTCTGGTTAGGGCATTGTAAAATATAAACAAATCATGACCTTTTCTCAGATAACTTATATTGCAAGCTGCATGGAAGTACCCTGCAAGTTGGAATATTGAACACATGTTTAAGATGCAGCTATGAATGAGAGACCACACTGTTAGGAATAGCCAGCATTTACATTGTGCTGGAAAGTGTTTACATGAGCCTGTGTAGTTGGGGAAATGAATGACTTGTTGCTTCTTTTCCAATGAATGAATCATGGCTGGCTGAATGGAGGTGAGAGTTTCAAGTGCTCTTTCTTTGAGTGATGACAAGAATTTTTCATCATTTTATATATTGTTCAATATCTCTGTCACTATTCCTATTGATAAATGATATGAAAAATGATCTCTTATCATTTAAAATCAATTAAGATATTTACAATTTATACTTTTCTTCCATAGACCTGAAAGTGCTTTCTAAAAATCAATTAATTTGCACAATATACTACTGTAAGGTTAGTCTTATTATCACCATTTTATGAACAAATCCAAAGCAGGCAAGGTTAATTAACTCATCACAGAGTCCAAAGGTCTGGAGTGGCAAGGCAAAAATGGACTGAGTACCAACTCGAAGGCCAGGAACTCTGCTTTTAGCATGGATTTTAATTGATTTAAATCCATTTCTCCAGCCTAAAAAGCACATGCAATAATTCTGAATTATCAGGCAGTAATATAATGTGGATTAAACAATTAATATTCTGAAGTCCTTTATAACTGTGAATTACTATTACATTTTCCAGCCTTAGACCACTAAGTTAGGGCAAGCTACCTTCTAGCACTGGTGACCAAAGTGTAAATGAATTGACTAAGTGAGAAATTCATCTCACACATTTCTTGCAGAGGGATAAGAGACTCCTTTGTTCTGATTGGAAATCTATATATACAGTGGTACATTTTACTTTGCTTTCCTTAATATATGTGTTTGCATCCAATTCCCTAGTAGGCTGGGAATTTGTCTTACACAGAGAGATACTGTCTTTAAAATGCCTGCATAAAGTGTTCACAATTCTATTAGAAAGGCCTATCTTCCTTTTCTGGAGATGCACTTTAGAAATAACATCATATGACTAACAAAATAGTGGTTTGCTTTACTAATCTTTTACACACACGTCTGGAAAGACTGTTGAAAATAGTATTTTCTCCAAGGAAATATTATTCTGTGTTATCAAGCTTTGTGCTTATGTTTGATACTTTTCCATTAAATATACTTGGAGAATGTTACAATATTAAAAATCTAGGGGCTGATTTATTGAAAACTTTCTCCAAACCATTTGATTAAGAAAGTTCTTGCTGGGAAAAAATTCCCAACACTTCATTTAAGTAATGGAACTGATGATGTAAGGAATAAAACTACCTTAATGTGTGTGTGTGTGTGTGTGTGTGTGTGTGTGTGTGTGCGCGTGTGCGCACATGCGCGCGTGCATGCGTGCATGCATGCACATGACATTGAACCCAGAAGCATTCTACTCATGAGCTCCACATTTGTTTTATTTTGAAACAGGGTCACACTAAGTTCCTGAGGCCCCTGCTAAGTTGCACAAGCTGGCTTTGGTCCTGTGATCCTCTTGTCTCAGCCTCCCAAGTACTGGGGTTATTAGGAGTGGGCCATCACACCCATTTTAGTTTTATGCTTTTTCTTTTAAAGCCAAAGGGCATATACCTAAAGAATTCTTAATATTTTAGTAGGTAGGTGATAAGAATAATTTTCAAGATTGCATTAAGGCAGCTTTGAAGTTATTCATTCAACAAATATTCTAGCCATAGTGTTAGATGCTGAGAATATAACCCTGGTTTTTCTCAGTTATAGTTGAGGAATTTCTCTTCTTCTAGATGGTTGATTTTTAATTTATTTAAATTATTTAATTTTAATTTAATTTTATTTTTTTTTTTGCAGTACTGGGAATAGAACTCAGGGGCATTCTATTTCTGAGCTACACCCCCAGCACTATTTTTTTTATTCTTTATTTTGAAACAGGATCTCAGTGAGTTAGTTGCAAAGGGACTCACTAAGTAGCTGAGGCTGTCTGCAAACCATGACAGATCCTTTTGTATCAGTCTCCCGAATGCTGGGATTACAAGCATGTGCCACCATGCCTGGCAATTTTTTTTAAATCATAAAAACATGTTGAATTTTGTCAAATGCTTTTTCTGAGATGACTATTTTTTTATCATTTATTTTATTACTATAGTGTATTACACTGATTGCGTTTCATATGTTGAATGTATTTGGCATTCCTTCAATAAATCCTTCTTGTTCATAAAATATAATTCTTAAAAATTCTTCTTAAAATCAAACCTGAGTTTTCTTTGCTAGTATTTTACTGAAGATTTTTGTGCCTGTTCTTATGAAGAATATTGGTCTGTAAGTTTCTTTCCTTGTAATTTTTTTTCTGGGGTGGGGGTTAGTCATATTAAATTTGATTTTAGGAATAAGTTGAGAAGAATTACCTCGACTTCTGTTTTTTTTTTTCTTTTTATTGAAGGTGGTGGTGGTGGGGTGGGAAGAATTTTTAAAAATTGGTTTTTGGGCCGGGCGTGGTGGCGCACGCTTGTAATCCCCGCGCTTGGGAGGCGGAGACAGGAGGATCGCGCAGGTTCAAAGCCAGCCGCGCTGGCGTAAGAGACCCTGTTTCAAAAATATAAAATAGGTCTGGGAGCGTAGCCCGGAGGTAGAAGGGCTTCCAGGAACCCCAGTACCACCAAAAAAAAAAAAAAAAAAAAAATTGGTTTTTGGTTAATTGTTCTTTAAACATTGGTAGAAACATCAGTGAAGACATCTTGTTTTGGGATTTTTTTTTTTTAAAATGGAAAGCTGATTACTAATTCAGTCTCTCTACTTATCAGATTTTCAATTGTTTCCTGAGTATGTTTAGGTAGTTTGTAACTTTTAAGATTATATTTACTCATTTCACCCGAGTTACCTAATTTGTTGGCACATGATTATTCAAATGTATTATGTAATAATTTTATTTAAGGTCAGTTCCATCTTTTACTTATCATTTAATTAATCTGAAACTTTGCTTTTGTCCTTCCAAAAAGCCAACTTTCATTTTTGTTGACTTTCCTATTGTTTTTATGCTTTCTGTTTTCTTTAGCATCCTTATCATTTTTTGTTTATTTTGCTTTTCCTATTCTAGTTTTCTGTGGTGGAAGTTTTGATTATTGACTCGAGATATTTTATTTATTAGTAGAATTGTTTAGAATTGTCAGTTTTCTTTATTTGCTGCTTTATTTGCAGACCCTAAGAAATGGTATGTTGTACTTTCCTTTTCATTTTAAAGTATTCCACAACTTTATGATTTTTCTCTTTCATTCATTGGTTATTTAGAAGAATACTGCTTAATTTTCATTTATTTATAGATGTCTTAAATTTTCTTTAGTTATCATCTTCTTATTGTATCACATGCTCTCAGATGGCATAATTTATATAATTTTAATCTTTTTAAATTATTTGAAGCTTGTTTTATTGTCTAATACATGATATATCCTGGAGAATATCTCACAATGACCACTGAATCTGCTATTTTATGTGGAAAGTTCTACAACTATCTGTTAGGTCTATTTGGTTTAAGTTCTTTTAAAATAGTTTTTGTTTGGTTGAACTTGTATCCATTCACCTATTTTTTGTAAGTGCCACATGGATCTCTTTGTTATCATTAAATTGTCTATTTCTCATTTCAATTCCATCATTTTTTTTGCTTCATTCATTGGAGTTTAGCTTTTAAGTGTAAATATGCATATAATGGTAAACCTTCTTGATTAATTGACACTTCTATCATTATAAAGTTCCCTTTTTGACTTATAGTAAAAATTTTGCGCTAAAGTTTATTTTGTGTGATTTTAGTATAACCTTTCTCACTTTGTATTTATTTTTTGTTTTGGTTACTCTTTGCATATTATAGAATTTTCTATATTTTTACTTTTTGTTTGTAAACTCAAAGTGAGTGTTTTGTAGAAACCATCTAGTTGGATAATGTTTTCTAAAAAACTTTATCCTGCCGGTTTCTTCTTTCTAATTGGAAAGTTTAATCCATTTAGCTATGATGTAATTACAGAGAAGGTAGGATGTATATTTGCTATTTTGCTGTTTGTTTTTATGTCATATCTTCTTTGTTTCTTTATTTCTTCATTTCTGCTTTCTTTCTGTGTCCTCGACTGTGCCATCCTAATTCTCTTATTTGTTTTATTATATTTTATAGTTATTTTTCTAGCAGTAACTAGGGATTAAAATTGACATCTTGGTTTATTATAACCTAGTTCGGATTAATACTAATTTAATGAGATAATGTAAAAATTATCTTATGTGATTCCATCCTCTCTTTTTCTTTGTGCTATTGTAAAATAGAAAAGGAGATGGGTTGGTTTGGCATGGACCCGAGGCACCTAAAGGAAGAGGTTCAGCAGGTTCTTTTAAATGAAAATAGCTACTGTTAGAAAATTGCCTGGCTACAAGAAGGCTAAGCCACCTGCTGCACTTCACTTAGACCCATCTCCCCATGGGAAGGGACAGAGACAACACAGACCCACTAAGATGCAAGCAGGGTACTAAGGTGCAGCTCAAAAAGAGATAGTGATGATCTCAGACGTATAGGCGTCAGGGAGAAGGGTTTCCAGGCTGAATACAAGTGGAAGTCTCTAGTCAATTTTCCACTCCAAGAAATGGACCACTTCTGACCCTCTCTTTGCAGTGTAACTTCTTTGTTTCAAGCCATTACTCACCCCAGGAAAGCAGTCCTCTCCAGGATGTCTCATAACCTGATCTGTTCTCTGGAATGCTACTATATTTGTCAGGGTCTTCTTTTATTACTGTACCCCCACTTTTAAAATAAATCTCTTTTATTCTCCCATTCATGCTTTCTGTGTGAATTCTTTCCATACAGAGGAGCAAGGACTGAGGTATTGCCCTCTAATAGTTATACTGAGGAGAGATCATCATCTAGTAACACTATTATTTTATGTAAATCCCATTCCATCTGAATAAATGTATGACCATGTACACAGATTAATACTCATTACTTTGTGCTGTTGTCAAATCATAGGAGAAAAATGCGGAAATGTACAACTGTACTTTTACATTCATTTATATAATTACTTAAATCAGTGCTTTTTATCTGTTTATGCAAAATTGTTACTGTTTAATGTCCTTTCTATTCAGACTGAAAAACTCCTGTTTTATTTCTTATAGACTAGATCTACTGGGTTAATTTCTTTCAGATATTATTTATCTGAGAATGTCTTGATTTATCCATTTCTCTATTTATTTATTTATTTTTTTTAGACAGGATCTTATCATGTTGCCCAGGGTGGCCTTGAACTATTAGGCTTATGCAATTTTCCAGCCTCAGCCTCCCAAGTACCCGGGATCACAGGCATACACCACTGCACCTGACTCTGGGTGGTGTTTATAGGAGACACTATCAGTACACAATGAGTCAAAGTTCTCATTGGTGTCGGCTTCCTTTGCTGAGATTATAGTCAAAGATAAGGTTGAAAAGAAATTAGCTGGAGTGTCTGTGTATTAATGAAGGTTCTCCAGAGAACCAGGATGAAATTGACCGATTATAAGGAATTTGCTTATGTTATAATAGAGGCCACCTAGTCCTAAAACCTTCAGGGTAAATAGCAAGCTGGAGATCTAGTGGCATATGTGCTTCCTGAGACAACACAGGCCCACTAAGATGCAAGCAGAGTACTAAGGTGCAGCTCAAAAAGAGATAGTGGTGATCTCAGACGTATAGGTGTCAGGGCGGAGGGTTATCAGACTGAAGCCCTGAGAACCTGAAGAGCTAAAAGCATAATTCCAGTTTCAAGGCCAGCAGGTTTGAGACCCAGGAAAATTTTATATTTCAGTTTAAGTCTTAAAGCAGAAGAGACTTCATGTTCAGGATTAAAGGCAGTCAAGCAGGAAGAATACTGTCCTACTCAGGGGAAAGTCCTTTTCTTATTCTATGCAGGCCTTTAAGATTGAATGAGTCCCACTTACATTTATACTGCTTTACTCAGTCTACCGATTTTTTTTTTCCAGAACTATGATTTGAATCCAAAGGCATTCTACCTCTAAGCTACACCCCCAGCCCTATCTTTTATTCTTTATTTTGAAAGAGGTTTTCACTAAGTTGTGGAGGGCCTCACTAAGTAGCTGAGGCTGGCTATGAACCTGCGATCCTTCTGTCTCAGCCTCTCAAGTACTGGCATTACAAGCATGCAACACCACACCCGGCTTCAGTCTACCAGTCTTAATCTCACCCATAAGCACCCCACTCATAATCATATTTGACCAAATATCTGAGCACCCATTGGCCCAGTCATATTGAAACAGAAAATCAGCCACCGTACTGTTCCATTTACCTAAGTAGTTTTCCAGTAAGGGGATAATATGAATGATTTGGCACACATAAGCTAATGAATGATTTACATTACAACATAGCATAGTGTTAAGAAACTTTAATCCTCAGCTAGTCAACTGCCATAGGTAGGAAAAGAGCTATAGCACTCAGTTAAGCTTGAATGATATTCCCAAAGTAATATAATACATTGGAAGAAAAAACAAGCCCTAACAAATTCTGTTTTAGTTAAAACAAATCATTTGTAGCTGTGAAAGTAGGTGAACACATACATTACAGAAAGTAATACGACACTTTTGAATGAACACATGTACTATAATGTTTCTATCATCTCAGGTGCACGTATTATCATTTATTATAATAGTGTTTTATAGGGAACTTATATAGTATATCAATGCTTATTAATATATGATCCAAGTTTCACTAATAAAAGTAAGTTAATAATAACTAATAAGTAACTTATTTTCCATTTCATTTGATATTATAATTTTATGTGCTATTTTATATTAGTACTGTAATTCATTAAATTTGTCCTGAACAATCTAAGTTCCTTCTATTTTAGTGATGTATGACAGAATTGGATTTATAGCCCCAGGGCACTGAAGGGTGACAGCAAGTTTGTTGCGTTTTTGAAATTTGTTAGATATATTTAGAAAGCAATATCAGGTGCTTATATCAGGAAGAGTTGAGCTTTTCCAAGTTCCCTTGTGGTTCTGAAAAAAAATAAAGAAAATTTATATTACAATCTGTATGAATAGATTCCCCAGTGTTTCTATAGTTTTCTTTTTGCTTTTCCTTGCGCAACTAAAACCATTATGGAGAGATGGGTCACATTCCAATGATCTACATTCTACAGGGTGAGTCAGATATACAAATGAGGTCCTTTTTTTCCAGATCATTACATTGTTGTTTATTTGTTAATATTTAACTATGATTGGAAAACAAACTTCTGAATTTATGCTCAAAAGAGTGGAGCTTTTCCATACATCTCACAGGATAAACCACAGAAAACCAGAAAGCTATTCTCAGGCCATTACACCTAACGGGATGATGGAATTTGAACTGGCTGGAGACTGGTGATCTCTTATTCCTTACATTTTTCTGTGTTTTTGGAATGAGAATATCTACCCTGTGCCTGTCCCATCATAGTATTTGGGCAGTAGATAGCATATTATCTAGGTTCCACAGGCTCACGGATGGAAAGGAGGTTTAACTCAGAAAGAAGCACACCCTGAGTGTCACCCACACCTGTTTTAAATAAGTTACCAGATTTGGAATTTCTTTTTTCAGTACTGGGGATTGATCCTGGATTGCAACCTGGCTACACCCCCAGCCCTATTTTTGATTTATTACTTTGAAACAGGGTCTCATCAAGTTGTGGAGGGCTTCAATAAGGAGCTAAACCTGTGATCCTCCTGTCTCAGCCTCCCAAATACTGGGATTACAAATGTACACCACTATGACCAGCTAGATTTGGAAATTTTGTGCTTATATTTAGATGAGACTTGGGATTTATCATTAATACCATCACACTAAGACTACAAAATGTGTTTAAAAAAGGGTGAACTATTCATGTTCATGTGGAATGAGTATTAATTTTGGTGGGTCAAAGGTAGCTTTTTACTGGGTTAAATGGTGTCTTTTCAAAATTCATGTCCACTTAGAACCTTAGAATTTCTTGGAATTAAGATGTAATTAGTTAAAGTGAGGTCAAACAGATTTAGGGTAGACTCTAAATCCAACAACTGGTGATGCTATAAACTGACCATATGAAACGGCATGGTAGCTCATACCTGTAGTCTCAGTACTTGCGAGGCTGATACAGAAGGATGTCAGGTTCAAGGTCAGCCTCAGCAAATAATGGAGATCCTTTTTCAAAATAAAAAGTAAAATAGGGCTGGAGGTGTAGCTGAGAGGTAAAATGCCCCTGGGTTCAATCAATCCCCAATACCAAACAACAACAAAAAACAAACAAACAAACAAACAAACAAAAAACCCAAAGCCAACCATGTGCAGATACAGAGACATACAAGACCTTGCGAAGGTGAAAACCAGTGGATGTGCTGCATCCGCAAGCCAGGGGATGTCCAGGATTGCTGGCTACAGCAGAAGCTGGAGGGGCAAGGAAGGGGCCTCCCCTAGAGATTTCAGAGGGAGCAGTGCTCTACTGACACCTTAATATCAGATTCCTAGACTACATTACTGTGAAAATAATTTTTAGAATTTTAAGTCACCCAGTGTGTGGTGCTTTGTTTTGTCAGTCCTTAGGACTAAGGCAGTATTTGTGTTCAAATGTGTCAGAAATGACCAGACAAACAGAAGTTGGTTCCATTAATCCTTTGAAAATACAAAGATACAGGACAATCATGCCTTTACATGTCAAATATAATATTGGTGATTAAGTCCATTCTAGAGTATTACTAGCAAGTTGCTAGGTTTATATATAAACACCACATACTTTTGACAATCTAAGCCTTGTGTTCTAGCATAGAACTTCTTTAGGAACCCAGGATCTGGTGCAAAAGACTTTTACCAAGGATCTTTACTGAGTACACAGCCATGCATCAGTGACCTTTTTGAAGCTTGTCCAAATGTACCAACTCAAGTTTCCAAGTTCACTGATACTAAAAACTTTCTGTTACATTTTTATTTAGGCTTTGTATAGCTTACAATCATGTACACTATCTATAAATCAATATTTAATAATAAAACCTAAATAAAAAGTAAAGCAAAGATATATACAAAAGTGACATGTCATTGAACATCTCTTATAAAAACAAACTGTAATGAAGCAGATATGATTACATATTTCTTGAAAATATTATTATAAGCTAACCAACCACAAAAAGTTAATTGTGTGTGTGTGTGTGTGTGTGTGTGTGTGTGTGTGTGTGTGTGTGTGTTTACTAGGGATTAAATCCTGGGGCATTTTATCTCTGAGCTACACCCTCAGCCCTTTTTATTTTTTAAAATTGTGAAATAGGATCTCACTAAGATGCTGAGGGTCCTGCTAAACTGCTGAGGTTGGCTTCAAATTTTTCATCTTCCTGACTCAGCCTCCCAAGTATTGGGATTACAGGTGTATGCCACTGCACCTGGCCAAATAAAGCTAATTTTTAGAGGGATTATTCTTATTATTTTGTGCTTGGTGATTTAGCTCATCATCTAACTTCAAGACATATCAGAAACGTCTTAATTTTTTCATGATGTCTTTTTAAAAATCTAGATAGTCACCCTACAGCTAGAAGCTGGTTCTCCAGGGCTCTTTCCAGTCTCTTATCGCAGGGAATATATCTGTGTATGTGATTGTCCTCTATACTCGATTATCAGCCCCTAAGGAATGTCATTGGATTCTAAGGCCTACTCTTGTTTTTCTCCATTCTTCTATGAAACAGCTTTAATAGTATAGTTGATGTACTCTAATCTGGACTTATTTTTAGTGTACAATTTGATGAGTTGATCTTTTGGGGTGTACCATTGCTGCAACAAGAGATTGAACATATCCACCATTTCCCAAAGTTTCCTTCTATAGATGATCTGGATTTAAAAGAAACTTTAGCAAAGTGTTCGATTCTAGAAAACTTACAGAATTCTTATCAAATATGTCCGTAGGTGGGTGGACATTTATACAATTTGTAGCAGCTAAATCAGAAGCACCAGGTGGGATCTTAGACTCATTCTGGCCTGTTGAAATTCCTCCCTGCACTGCATCTGTTAAAGAAATGGTGCTTTGTGTTTGATGTCAACATAGCGAGTCTGGAGCTCAGTTAGAAGGAATAAGAGCCAAGACTGTAGTTCATTAATTCTACGTTGCACATTTTTTTTAATTCACGTTTTAACTCTCTGAAATGAGGATGCAGATTGCAATCGTGTGTCATAGTTTTGCACTTTTCTTTTTATTGGTACATAATGCAACAGTGAATCTTAATATTGATTTTGTCTTGGATTCTACATTTGCTACAGTGAAGAGACTAGAGACATAATACCCACCCTACTTTCTATAAGTTTCTAGGTCTCTTCTCCACCATGCTTGGTTCCATATTCTTGGGCAGTCTTCTGAAGGTTGTTGCCATAGGGTGTAATGACAAGCCATTGAAAGACACAGGAAAATAAAAGAACTACTCTGAGTATGTGGAAGCTAGGGAGTAATTGGGATACCAGAGGGACTTTAAATAATGCAGGAGAAATTCCAGTAGAACCAATGAAGTGGTCTAGGAGAAGGGGAGAGGAGGAGGGTAATGAAGAAATCACTTTGTTGACCTAATGCACATATGTGAGAATAGCAACATCAATCTCAATACCCTGTATGGGGAAGTAGAGGAAGAGGGGGAGCCCACCAAGTACTGTGAGCACATATGTCAGGATCACCATGAAGTCCATTATGATGTGAGACTAGAGTGCACCAACAAAGGGATAAAAAAATCAATATGTTTATGACATAAAAAACTGGGAATGTGAAAATTAAAATTACCAAAAGAACTACTTGATACAACTTGTGAGATCTTAGTCTTTTGAAAAAGAAAATAAAATTTTGCAGAACTGTAGAATGAACCCAGGGCATTCTACCTCCAGGTTACACTCTCAGCCCTTTTTTTTTTTTTTTGGTGGTACTGGGGTTCCTGGAAACCCTTCTACTTCCAGCTTATACTCCCAGACCTATTTTATACTTTTTTATTTGGAAACAGGGTCTCTTAAGCCAGCGCGGCTGGCTTCGAACCAGAAGATCCTCCTGTCTCCACCTCCCAAGCGTGGAGATTACAAGCGTGCGCCACCACGCCCGGCTCAGCCCTATTTTTTATTATTTATTTTGAAACAAGGTCTCACTAAGTTACAGAGGGCCTCACTAAGTAGCTGAGGCTGTTTGCCAACTTGTGGTCCTCCTGTCTCATCCTCCCAAGTACTGGGATTATGAGTTTGCACCACTATGCCTGGCTTTATTACGTATTTAAAGAACATGTTTTAGGGATCCACCAAAACTAGGGAAAAGTGGGACCCAAAGTGAAGCAATAATCAAAGTAGACAAGTAGAATTTGAAAATAGTCTCATAACCAGAGGTATAGGTCAGCCATTTCATATCATTGTTATTATTGAGTATGTGTGTTTGGGGAGTTTGCTCATCGGGTTGTATTGGTTTGCTGGCTGGCAAAAATCAAACACTGTTTAATAAGAATAAAAAGGCAGGTAGTAAAGAAATGACATTGGTTGTATGGCTGGCAAGTCATATAGGTGAGCACAAGAGAGAACAAATTTTGCTATATCAACCACATTTCAGGGTCTTGCAACTTATCTTTAAGATCTCAAACTTGCTTCTATCAGACACTGAGATCAGCTCTATTTCTCAGGAGCAGAGTTTTGTTCATTAAGCACCTAGGGCCACATTGTCAATGAACACTGAGAAACACGGCTGTCAGAGGGACTGACCTCTTCATGACGGCCTGATGAATGCATGACCTCATTTTAGGCAGAGCTACATGTGGAACTAAATTATAATCAAACACTATTTGGTGAGGAGGAATCACTATGAGAAATTAATTATGAGACAACATAACAAAACGCATAAATGGAACAGCCCAGGACCCCTTTTCTCCATGTCGTGCTTGCTCAAAAACCAGCCTGTGGTGCTTGAGCGTCTCTTATCTGAACTTCATATGGTTCATCCACAGATCATCTGTTGTCTTAGTCTTTCTTAGGCTACTGTCTAGTTGGTTATGTTTCAAATTGACTCAGCTGTAAGCATATACATTTTTTTTCCATATTGCTGGGGATGGATCCCAGGGGCCTTCTTCTTCTGGGCTAAACTACCAGACCTATTTTTTATTTTTATTTGGAAACAGGGTCTCACTAAGTTACTGAGAGCCTCACTAAGTAGCTGAGGCTGACTTTGAACCTGCATGATCCTGTCTCAGCCTCCCACGTACTGCGATTACAAGTACGCACCACCATGCCCAGCTACTAGCATATGCACTTTTTTGTGTGTGTGGTACTGGGGTTCCTGGAAGCCCTTCTACCTCCAGGCTACACTCCCAGACCAATTTTTTATTTTTTTATTTTTGGAAACAGGGTCTCTTAAGCCAGCACGGCTGGCTTCAAACCTGCGCGATCCTCCTGTCTCTGCCTCCCAAGAGCGGGGATTACAAGCGTGTGCCACCACGCCTGGCCTAGAATATGCATTTTAAAAATACCTTTACTAATATGTTGTAATTGTACATCATAAGGAAGTTCAAAGTGATACAAACATGCATG
The DNA here is from genome assembly GCF_963383645.1 of Muscardinus avellanarius. Classification (NCBI taxonomy): domain Eukaryota; kingdom Metazoa; phylum Chordata; class Mammalia; order Rodentia; family Gliridae; genus Muscardinus; species Muscardinus avellanarius. The sequence continues at coordinate 77,735,424 of NC_137786.1, forward strand.
CATGCAGAGAGCACTTAGTGTATTTCTCTCCAAATCCTACCCTGCTTTCCCTTTCTTTCTCCCCCACACCTGTTGGTGAGACTGGTATTGTTACCTTTATATATGGACATAACATTATTAGAACTGTTTCCTTCCTCCAGCCTCACTTTTTCCTTCCCCACACCCTTCTCCCAACCCCCTCAGATCAAGTGAGCCTATACATATTGTAAGTGGTGTTGTTTTGTATTTAAACTGTTATATAGCACAGAACGTATTTTGGTTCTCCCTTGCGCTTTTGTAGCCTCTTCAATGTTCTACCCCTTGTGTGAGACTGTGTAAGTTTAGAGGTTTGCATGAGTTTAGTTCTTTTGATTGTTTATATTACAGACCATGAACTGCTTCTAGAGCAGGGAGAAACTATTATTGTTCTCATGCACCATCATAAAGACACCAGATTTTAGAGTGCCAATATTCAGATCCTTAGGTGGGCCATGTGAAAAAATCTGAGGAGATTGAAGGGGTCAAAAAACATTTATTTAGCAGTCTCTTTGAAGGAAATTTAAATAATCTGTTATAACCAGAGATGGGTTAAAAGTGAGGTTGATACATGAAGCTTTTTTTTTTTTTAGTTTCCATTATAGTTACTCTGACAGACTTATTAGTTTCTTTATCCTCCTTTTTGTTTCACTGTTTTCTTTTATCAATAACAGAGAACGATTCTCAATTTATGCAAATGAATATTACTATACAGATAAATGTAGCTGACACTCACTGAATGCTAATTTTATTATTCAGATTTAGCATGTGCATAAATTAAGTTGTGTTGTTCAAGTTTCTTTATACAATTGTTATGGAATGAATAGTTTCTATGCTAAAGTCATTCTCTTACTAACTTTGTTTTTACACTTCTTTATAAATATACCTATGAAGATTATTTCCCTTTCCTATGTTTTACAAAGAAAGAATTATAAGTAGAAAGTTAACAATGGGAAGGATATGAGTTCATTTGCATGAAATTATTGTTAAAGAGAAAATTACTGTACAAGTATTATAATATTGGGATTGCATGCAGTACATAATAATTATGTTGTTATACTTTACATTTTCTGTTATTGGTCAAAATTGTCAATTTTTAAGAATAACCTTTGGGGAAAAGTATGTTGAGGCAGGTAGGTAGGTCGGTAAAGAGAAGGCCAAGGAGGTCTCACTGGAGAGTATAGTGAGCTGGATGCCAAGCTGTGTCTTCTCAGTCATGGGGGAAACCACATTCTCCAGTCTCTCCTGCTTTCAGGTGCAGCTATGGATTGGAGATCCATGCATTGTACTGTGAGCCAAAGTGACAAGCTCCACTTACAAGTTTGGCTTATAGAAGTCTAACGGGCAAACCTCTAACTTTCGTTCTCTACAAATTTGTCACAGCTGGGCTCAGCATCCTGGGAAGGCATATCTTTGAGATATGGAGTCATAGAAAGGAAAGACCCTTAGTTCTTGAGTTTCTACTCAGACGAGGGTCTCTTACTACTCAAAAAAACAAGCAACTTGGATTTTGTACAAACAAGAAATAAACTTCTATTGTGTTGAAGCATCATATATTTGGGAGTTTGTTACTGCAGGGAGTATGTTCCTGCCCAGTGATATTAAGAACATATCTTATTTTCTGAGATTCACAAGTGCAGTATAAACACTACGATTGTTTTTTATCTGAAGTTAGTCCAAGTGTTTTTGTGTAAAAACACAAACAAACCTCCAAAACAAAAATCCTCTCTTTTACTATCTAATCTGGAATTTCTAAAATAAAAATTTTATTTGACTTTTAGCCCCCCTATTTTAATATCTACATTTAAAATGCACACACTCACCAACTCATCTGATCCTGAACCACTGGACTGAGCGTACAAATCAGAGTGTATTTTGCCTGATACTAGCACTAACATTTATAATCTTAAGGAATCATATTCAGGTTCTGACACAGCGAAGAAAGACTTTTCCTCAGAAATGAATTGAAGCATCTGAGAAAAGAAACAGATTTAGGGCATGGTTGAAAAGCTCTTATCAGTCACCATGTACTGGTTTACTTGAAGAAGCATCTGTAAGCTTGTGAAATTCACTCATACTCAATATGAAATTGTGTCACAGGAGACATATTTATATAAGATCTTGCTGAAAGAGTCTTTACTGGAGGCTACAAGAGACTCCTTCAGCCTGATTATATGTGTTAAGTCTAATTGTGACTTAATATATCCAGTGTTAGCCACAAGCAAGTGACCATGACACATCAGCAAATTCTCATATGTTTTGAATTATCAAGGAACATTTGAAATACATTTTCTCTTGCCACTTCTCTTATTTGCAGGAAGACTATTATCCTATTCCAATTAATACTCTATAAGGTTCATCACTATTAGGTTCATTGCATATTTCCCTACTGTTTTTTTCATCCTAATTTTACTAGACACAATGGTTCTTAAATAGTAAAAATGTCATTATATCATATCTAGGCTTAAGACAACCATCAAAATTAACTTGGCTTTATTAGACTTTAAGCACTTACTGATTGCATAATGGAAGGCAAGGGAAGTCTTAGAAAAAAATTAAAAACACATCAGAAACTGATACTGGAAATTTTAAGGCCAGAGAATAATTCTTTTATGAAATGCATGAAGCTAAGAGCTGGGGTTTGGAAAGAATTGTTAATATATTTTGCAGGTTATTAACATGATTAAAGTGCCACTAATCGGCTTCAGTCCCAAGCACCTCTATAATTGCTGTTATGCCAGAATAAGCATGCCTCTCCGAAAAAGGACTTTTGGTAAAAAAAAAAAAATATATATATATATACATATATATATAAACATATATATATGTATATATATATTACATAATCAAGAAAATGAATAAAAGCATTATGTTTTTAGTAGAGTCTTAAGTTTTGATTAGCAAAATAATTACCTGAAGAATTTATGAAAGTAGGTATTAGGCTGAATCTCCTTCCCCCATCCACGAGTTTCAGATTCTTTGGGTTGAGAGTGGGTCTAGCATTCCTGTGTTTTTAAAAATAATGAAATATCTCCAAGCCATCATGGTGCAGGTGGCTGTGGGACTGTGTTAGTATTCATTAAAGGTTAGTTTTCTTGGCAATTTGTATAAATTTGACATTGATAAAAATAATACAGACCCTAAGGAGAATGGAATGCATGATTTCATTCTATGAAGTTAAAAAATAAGCTGTTTTTGTTTTGTTAGAAGTCAGCATAGTGATTGCCCTAAGTAGGGCACTGTGATTATAAAGAGAATAATGAAGAAAGTATTGTTTAAGTTTGTCTTTAAATACTGTTTTTAATTTTGTTATTTCACATGCCTTGAAGAGCATAGATTATTGTTGAAATTTAAAATTTAGAAAATAAAATGAGGTCAATTTAGTAATTACTACAGAACTGAGAAATTATTTTATAATCCATATCAATGAACCACAGCATATTAAGAACTTGCAATAAAACCGGACTCTAAGAAAATGATTCTCATATTTGAAGTTCTAATAGAAAAATAATAACTTATTTGTAGATATTAAGCTTGAACTTGCATAGAAAAAATTAATACATTAAAATTCTATTAGAAAGCCTTTTGGGGCTGAAGAATAGTTGTAGAGCCAGTGTTTGTGGATTTTGAAGCTTGAACTAGCACTATAAGCTTGTTAGAAAAAAACAACTTAAACACATTTATTGAATATGCATATTTTAAGTATCTTGTTGAATTTTTTTTCTGATTTCTAACTAGAACAATGAACCAAGATTTTAGGACCTATGATTGATCTACATATATAGAACTAAAAGAACATATATCAAGCCAGGTGTGTTGGTACACACCTGTAATCCCAGCTCTTAGAAAGCTGAGACAAAAGATTTCAGGTTTGAGGCCAGCCTCAGCCACTTAGTAAGATTGTACTTCAAGTAAGTAAGTAAGTAGGTAAGTAAGTAAGTAAGTAAGTAAGTAAGTAAGTAAGTAAGTAAGTAAGTAAGTAAGTAAGTAAAGAAGCAATTAAAATAGAGAGATAGATAGATAAATATATAAATAAATAAATAATAAGACTGGGGATGTAGCTGGGAGATAGAATGCTCCTGAATTTAGTCTCCAGCACCTACCCTCTCCCCCCAAAACAAGAGTATACATAGAGTGATTTGTGAATATATGTTTGCTCCACTTTGAACATCATTGCAATATAAACAATGCACTAATAAAAAGTATGTTTTAAAAATGTATTTAAAATAAAAGAATGCATCATTGTCCACATATGGATGGAGTCATTCAATCACATGACTGTATAATAATCTGAATTCAGAGGCTTTTAATTTTAAGTGCCATTGAGGGACTAACGGGTAACCTAATTGAGTCACAAAAATAAAAATGAGGTGACTTAACTGGGGCAAGATGGGAAGGGAGAAGAGGGAAATTTCCTAATGTACATTCACAAGCATATCAAAGTCAATCAATAAGCCAAACATTAGAAGAAGGGAAGGGGAGGGGATGGGGTGGGAATGGGATGGGAATTGGGGAAGGGCTAAATGAGTGATGTATACATGTATGCCTCCCATCCTGTACCCCATTAAGATGTATGACTATAATGCACTAAGAAAAAAAAATTTAAAAAGTGGAGTGGTAGGTGTCTGTCATCCTGAAGTACACATGCTTCATTCAAATTTATTTTATAATACTATGAAAGCCAAATAGCACATCATAGATTAGACTGAAAATGTTCCAGTTTTTATTTTAATAGGTCCATAGGGTCTTTTTAACTGAGTGTTATTTACACTAGGTGGTCACTCTTTTCTTGTAAAGGACTGTTCTGCATGCTGCGAGGTGTTCGTCATCCTTCCACCTCTCCTGACCCCAGTTCCCATCACTCGTTGCATGTGGTATTCCAAAACCAGTCATTGTGACAACTGTTTTCTTTTACATTTTAGGATGCTTGCTAGAAGCATAGCTCTACCACAGGCTGTGGGCCTAATTCTAAATTCTAGAATTAAGAAATAGTGTGAATAGTAACATGCATTGTTTTACCTCTACCATCCTAAACATGTTGAGTAGATAATTTAGTTTTGCTGTTGTCACTGAGGTCTGTGACATTTAGTGATGCTTTGGTTCATCTTCCAGTGGTAGACAAAAGTCCTTTGAATATGTAAAAGTATATCTAACTAAAGGTTGAATATATGTATATCTTATATATATGAATACATATGCAGATTTAGCCAATATATATATGCAAATTTAACAAATATGTTTAAATTTTTTAAACAAGTTTATTTTAGTAGTTCAAGCTCCGATATCCACAAACAATGGCTCTACAACTATTCTGTATCCCCTAATGTCTCCCTCGTGGAGAGAAAGATCTATCATGTATTAATTTCTTCATGTCAATTCAAATTTAATATCTATAAATAAGAATTTATTTCCTTATTAGAAGGAATACTATATATATTATATACAAATAATACATATATAATATATTTCAACAATTCATTAAGTATTGGTGGGTTTTTTTCCTCATTAAGCACTAAAAATGTATTGATTGATATTTTAAAAACCTGATGAATCAAAGAATTGTTTAAAGCACAGGAAGCGAATTAAGTCTGTGACTTTTCTGGCAAGGGCTTTACTCATCAATAGAATTACACACTTATGATCCTAAATAAATAATGCATAACAATGGGTGGCAAACCCAGAGGGAGAGTGGAGCAGGAGGTGAAGCATTCCACAGTTTGGCATGCATTATCTTCAACACATTTGGTGCATTGTGGTTTTTTGAGGACCGGCTTGCAGAGTGTTGCTTGCTAATGGACACAAACTAAAAGGTGAGAAATCTCCCTGTCACTTGCTGTGGTCAGAGAAGGAAAAGATGTTTGTTAGATGGTTAGGCACACATCCAGCCATCAACCAATGGCCCTAGTGCAGGATTTATCGGAAGGAACTGAACTTTCCCCATCGACACATGTTTGTTTTAAGCATACACTGAAATTATTTCTAAGTCAAAAAGTAGGTAGAAGGAGGAGATATCCTGGGGATGACAAGAGATTATGGACATTGAATTCAGCAAAGATCTGAATTTAAATAGTAATATATTTACTTTGGGGAAGATAAACATTTCATAGCTAGTTTTCTCAAATATAAAATCAGAACAATGAGCTGGGCGTGGTGGTGCACGCTTGTAATCCCTGCGCTTGGGAGGCAGAGACAGGAGGATCGCACAGGTTCAAAGCCAGCCTCAGCTACTTAGTGAGGCTCTCAGAAATTTAGTGAGACCCTTTTTCCAAATAGAATATAAAAAAGAGGTTTGGGAGTATAGCCCGGAGGTAGAAAGCCCCTGGGTTCTACCCCCAGTACCACCAAAAACAAACAAAAAATCAGAACAATGATAACTCTCCCTTTGAAAATTCTTATGTGAATGTGTGGAGGTAAGAGCTACCGACTACCCAGATCCTTCTAGCCTTTCTTCTCTTCTTTGTCTCCTTCCTCTTCAATTTCTTCCTTCCTTCTAAAAGCTATGTATCATATTTGATTATTGTATTATATTTTGATTATTGTATCATATTTGATTATATGTATCATATTTGATTATATGTATCATATTTGATTATGATATTTGTATATGAGTAGCCAAGATAATATGGGAACTAGAAATGACTTTTTATAGGAGTCAACATATCTTTTTAACAATATTAAAATAAATGCATAGCAATATGGCTCATTTTCAGTAATACCAAAGTGTACTCAATTGTCAGAAATATTTCATTCAATTGATGTAATTTCTGAGCATCAGTTCACTTCTCATTGTACACATTGGTATTCACTGTTTCTCATATGAGGAGGTTCTGTGGCAACCATGGCAATTTGTGCAGGGTGTTGTACAGGAATTATTCACAAATAATAATAATTTAGTGAATTGAGTATAAAAAGTTGTTGAGAAGAAATTTAAGGCATATTTGGACCCTGCTGCCCAAATGTTCTGCAAGAAAAAATCCGATTGATTTTATTTTTACATAGAGCCCATCAGATGTTCTAAAATTCTAGTTCAGAGTATATTATTACCTTTCTATTTTCATGACTGGTTCTGGGGGTTTTAGACATACTTGTGTTTGTTTCTTTTAGGTCACATCAAATCTAATCAGGCCCATATTGTACTCTCTGGGTCCAAGATTAATGTTGAATTGCTAGAGTAAGAATATATACCTTATTTCTGGTAAAGGAAATTTCAAATCTGCATCTTTCTATAAAGCATATGATGAAAATATGTACAGATAGATATGCATATTTTATATTAATGAAAAATCAACTCATTTTCTATAAGAAATAATTTTTTTGGTGGTACTGGGGTTCCTGGAAACTCTGTTTTTTATATATATATATTAAAATATATATTAAAAAATATATATATTTTTAAACAGGGTCTCTTAAACCAGAGAGGCTGGCTTCAAATCTGCATGATCCTCCTGTCTCCGCCTCCCAAGCGCGGGGATTATCAGCGTGCACCACCACGCCTGGCTCTAAGTAATAATTTTTTAATGAACTTGAGTAAGTCAGAGGTTTTGAATGATGTGTCAAGTAGAAGTACTTAGTAAAGTGAGAAGTTTCTAGAAAATTACTATTTTGTGAACATCAGTGTGTGCCACGAAGCCCTAGTCTTTCATTAGGAAAAATTTACTAAAAATACAATTAAAGAAAATTTAATATTGCTATCATAATGTTTAATGTTTATAATATTCTGGATGTCACATTAATTCTAAAGAGTCACCATGTTTGGTAGGAAAATATTAACCTTATTTTATTCTACACATGCAAATTGATATTTTACATTCAAGTTTGATATATGAGTTTATAATAAAAAGTTTTGTCTTAAATGATGCCACACCTTTCATCCCTCCTCTTTCTCTCTGCATCCAGAATTAGCAAGTATAGGACAGATAGTACTACATTCTAGTATGCTATTAATAATGGCATTTCTTGATATATAATATATCTGCAGGCAAAGTTCCCTGGATACCTCATTGACCCATCTCTTTCCTTCCTCTTCTCTCTTATAGTTCTCAGGAATAACTGTATGTTGTGCTGGGCATTTAACATTCTACAATGAGGTGGAACTGGACTGACCAGAAAGGTCTCCGTTCCTATCCCTCTTGGATTAGAATGTCTTGCATTGCATTAGCCTATTATGTCAAGTTGCCCCTGGACATAAAATCTAGAGTGCAGCTTTCAGGGTCTCTCAGTTGCTGTGTAAACTGGGGCTTGTGTACGACCAGGCCTGGGTAACTTTCCTGAGTCTTAGTGGACCAGCACACCATGAATCTCAAGGCTTTTATTGTCCCTGGATGCCTGTGAGACATAAATTTGCTTTACTTGTGTGAATGTTCTATCTCATTGAACTAATGTCAGCAAATTGATACTAGTACATGGTATTGGCAAAGATTTTGTAGTCTTCACCTGGGGCTGATACCACTGTACAATGAGCCTGCCTCAGGGTCTTTAAAAATGTCAAATGTGAAATTCTATTACTTGGCTTACACTTGTACTTTTTTTGTGTGTATTTTTGTACTATTTCTTTCAATCTGCCACATGTTTGAGAGATTCAATTGCCTAATGCTTTGATTATGAAATATTTGATGGTAAAATTTGAGAAGACTGATGATACTTGAAATCAAGTTTATTTTCAAGGAGAAAATAAATTTGAATTATTGAAGCAAAGAAAAATTCATAATTTCTAGCAGTACACTGCCTATAATAGCACAGTCACTGTCCCACATTGAACTAAGGCTGCCGTTTGTGAATGAGTTATGCCCTGTTTATGCTTCTTTTTCATGGAATGTATACAAGAATTAGAGATAACTAATATCTTTCTTCTTCAAAACAACTTCTTTAAAAAGAGCATGCTTTAGCATTAGTTGCTGTCGAGATAAGACAAATTTTTCCTAATTATTTCTCATATCCCGAAAGCAGCATTTAATTTAAAAAAAACATAAGAGCTTTATTGAACTCTATTTTTAACATAGTAGATTTATTTATTTATATATATTTTATTATTAGGAGTAGTTTGAGGTTCACTACAAAAAGAGGAAGATATAGAGATTTTCCATAAATCCTCTCCCCAACAGATACAAAACCTTTCTCATTATGGAGAGCCTCAGTACAGTGGCACATATGTTAAAATTGATGAACCTAAAATTGCAGATCATTATCACTCAAAGGTCATTTGGTTCATTGTCCATTAAGGTTCACTGGCAACTTGCTTTGGCATCAATATGTATAACATTTTCTTAGAACTGGATGTCATGTGATGTTCACCTTCATACCTAAACCATTGTGACTGCTTTCTGGGTAGGAAAGGGGTGAAAGCAACGGAAGCTATAGCTCTTCTTTTCCAGAGATGTTGTAACTGGCTTTGGACATTTTATGAAAGACAAAAGTAATTTCCTTTCATAATATAACTGGTGATCTGAGAAAGAACATTCCTTTGAGGCCTAAAGAAAAATATTCAGATTGCATTGTTCCTTACTTTGCTTTAATTCTGACACCCAGAATCCCTTCTGTCTTTTAAACTGAGTTTTCGATGCAATAATCTTCTGATAATTTTTATATCTATTCTCTAAAGTTAATAGTCTTCTGCTGATATTCCTAGTAACATTATTAATGGTAATTAATATTTTCTATTTCTATATGGTGGATTAAGCAATTTACATATAATGGTTCATTTCTCCCCGCAAAAGAAATCTTTGGGTAAATACTATTATAATATTTAGCAGAGGTTTTTGTGGTTTTGGGATTGAACCCAGGAACATTTTACCTCTGAGCTACACCCCCAGCCCTATTTTATTTTATTTTTTCAATTTTGAAACAGGGACTCACTACGTTGTTGAGGTTGGCTGTGAACCTTTAATCCTCCTGTTTCAATCTCCCAAGTACTGGGATTACAAACGTGAGCTACCATGCCCATCTCTTAAGCAGAGTTATTTAAAAGGCCCAATACTTAGGGAGAGATTCAATATCCTTTTCAAGATTGAGTTTGATGGAGATGTTGTAACTGGCTTTGAACATTTTGTGAAAGACAAAAGTGACTTCCTTTTATAAATATAACTGGTGATCTGAAAAAGAACATTCCTTTGAGGCCTAAAGAAAAATATTCAGATTGCATTGTTCCTTACTTTGCCTTAATTCTGACACCCAGAATCCCTTCTGTCTTTTAAAGATTGAGTTTGATGGAGGTTACAGTTGAGATTTTTCTGACTTAAAACACGATATCTCTATCTTATGCAGTGATTCTTGGTATCCAGGAGGACAATTCTTCATTGTGTAACTCTTCCTTGAGCACTGTAGAGCAGCTAGGCTCGCTGGTCCACTATTTAAGTGACAGTAGCATCTCTCATTAATGTGTTACTCAAACAGGCTGCACATTTCCAAATATCCCTTAGAGGGACTGGGACCCCAGTGCAGCCCTAAGGGGTAGGGAAGATTTTCTATAGTTAAGTGGGCAAAGTTAAAAGTCATGGCAACATCAGTTCCTATTAGTTATCATGACTTTGAAATTGGTTAGGTCTGGCCAGGGTGTTCTGAGTAGAGGAATCTACTGGGGAGTGACCAAAAGGTAGAATTGGCTCCATATTTGAGAGGTTCAACTGCTTTTTAATAAAATGACAGGGTTCTTTAGATTTTTATGGAGGTATAGATATTTCATGGTTATAGCCCAAAACAAGAGTCAAAGCACAGCTTTAGTCCCTGGAAAAGATATTTTAGAAGGACAAAATTACTAGAGCTATGTATAAAGTAGAGTATCCTTAGCTTCATAAAAGATGCATTAGGATGGCTATTGGCAAATGAAATCAGAAGAGTTCCTAGAGAGAACATAATCCACTGCTGAGCACCACCAGCAAGGAGGCAAAGAAAATTTTTCCATCTTCATCTCAGACCAGGATTGATCATAGGGAGGGGACAGGATGAGGTATATTTGAAACACTAGAAATAAGGTAATGCCTGTGAATAATGAGGATGAAAAAGAAGGCATACTGAGGAATTCAACTATCTCTGACCTGGAATGGTTTGGTTGTCCAAACCAAGGTATGAATGGGATCAGGTGAAAGTAAATAAAATAAAAGTTTACCTATCCCCTCAGCTTTTGAAGAGTTCAGAGTGCATCACACGCATAAGTCAGGAGAGGTATGAGTCTGACATAGAAATTCCCAAGTCCTGTTCACATTAACCACTGGCCTTCTAAAACAACTCCTCCTCCTCCTCCTCCTCCTCCTCCTCCTCCTCCTCCTCCTCCTCCTCCTCCTTCTTTTTGGTGGTACTGGGGTTGGAACCCAGGGGTTTTCTACCTCCAGGCTATACTCCCAGACCTATTTTATATTTTATTTGGAAACAGGGTCTCACTAAGTTACTGAGAGCCTCACTAAGTAGCCGAGGCTGGCTTCCAACCTGTGTGATCCTCCTGTCTCAGCCTCCCAAGCGAAACTCTTCTTATTTTTTATTTTACTTTTAACCAGTGCATGAAACATAAATTATATATATTATTTATATAATATACATGAACTAAAATTTAATACAATGTCTTGATACATATATACATTATATAATTTTTAAACCACATTAAACATATCTATTTTCCTCAAGCATTTGCTATTTGTTTCTGGTTAGACATTTAAGAAAAATACACACAAGTGCAAGTCGTACTGCCTGACAGCTAGTAGAAGAAGTAGTGGAGAGGTGTTGTTATGGATTCTAAAGTCATCCTTTAATTGGTGCTTAAAAAGTAGTTGATGAAAGCCAGGCACACGTGTGGCACACACTTGTAATCCCCGTGCTTGGGAGGCTGAGAAAGGAGGATGGCACAGGTTCAAAGCCAGCCTCAACTACTTGAGTGAGGCTCTCAGCAACTTAGTGAGATCCTGTTTCCAAATAAAATACAAAATAGGTCTGAGAGTGTAGCCCAGAGGTACAAAAGCCTCTGGGTTCCATCCCAAGTACCACACACACAAAAAAAAGTAATTGAGGAAAAGAAAAAAAAGTATATATAGCAGGGCAAGAGTAAAAGGGAGAAGGGCAAAGAAAAGAAGAAAAAGGTAGAAAATACTTAACAAGAGGAGAAAAGGGAGAAATAAGTACACAACAATAACAAAATACTAATAAAAATAAAACAAGAGTGGATATTCACAGCTTATGCCAGTCAAAGCTTCTCCCCGTGTCTTCTTGGGCTGTGAGCCTCAAGGCTGGTTTAAGCATCCCTCTCTTGATTCCTCTGTGGTGCTCATCCGGTGACTAGCAGGAGTGATTTGCAGGTGGAATCAGCAGAAATGCCTCTGCTGCTTTACACTCTGGGAAGAGCCAGGGCTGTACAGACTTCCTCAGAAGAAGATTCTTTCCAGGATGGTCTGGATTGTGTACTGGGAGATCAGGTTCGATGCTGAGGTGAAAGTCATTTAAGATTTAGCGCAGCAGAGCTGGGCGTGGTGGTGCACGCTTGTAATCCCAGCATTCGGGAGGCTGATACCAGAGGATTGCGGTTCGCAGACGGCCTCAGCTACTTAGTGAGGCCCTCCGTAACTTAGTATTTCAAAATAAAGAATAAAAAATAGGGCAGAGGGTGTAGCTGGGAGGGTGAATGCCCCTGGGTTCCATCTCCAGACCTGCAGCATATGAAACTCCGCAGAGAAGTTTGTGCAAGGGATTTACTCCTCTGCCCATCTCCAAGAATAGAGAGACTATGAAGTCTCAAAGATCCTCACCAGGGTGGTTGTGAGTTCTTTGTGGCCTGCTGTTCATGATTCTGTGTTCCAGTTCCTGACTCCCCTGTTCCTTACCAGGAGACTGCCGTCCTCCTTCACTCTTTGATAGCTGTTTTGTCCAACTGCTGATTCCAAAGGGAAATACCTTCCATCTCCCCACTCCCTGCGGTCCAGGTTTCATACAACTCCCAGTCCACTTGAGTCAGTCGCTTGCCCTGGGCCTTTTATGGTTTAGATTTAAAATGTTCCTCCAAACCTCAAGGGTTGGCAATGCTGTGAAGTTTGGAGATGGGACTTGACTGGGGTAGATGGTTGTCAGTAGTTTCAAAGTCCTGTATATGGGGTGGATTCATTCTGGTATTATATTACTCAAAATATTTTTCTTGAGAGATGCCCCAACATCACTTGCTTAGCACTTGCAATCCTGCTAAACTGTGCCACTGAAAACCCATTTTCTAGCCAGGCACGGTGGCGCACACTTGTAATTCCAGCATGTGGGAGGCTAAGATAGGAAGATCGCGGTATGAGGACAGCCTCAGCTACTAATTAGGCCCTTTGCAACGCAGTGAGACTCTGTTTCCAAATAAAGAATAAAAAATAGGGCTGGGGGTTTAGCTCAGAGGTAGAATGCCCCTGGGTTTCATCCCCAGTACTGCAAAACAAAACAAAACAAAATCAAACAAACAACAACAACAACAAAAAAAAACATTTTACTTTTGCCTTTAAGTGAAAAAGAAATTAACAAGGTTGGTGAAATTCAGAATTTCTCTTGAACAGTTCATGAAGTTTAGGAAACCTACACATCTCCCCTTAGTCTTGATCTTGATTAATTAGATTTTTACATAGCCAGCCATCCGTTCAAGCCAGTCATTCATGTTTCCTATGATGTCTTCCAATTTCAGCTGTCATGATGTCCACTCTTGAGAATGTTTCATCTCTCCGTCACCTCCCATGCCACTGGCCTCACCCAAACCTTCATTGCTTCTCACTTTAATTTTATCAGCAATCATAGAAGGATGCTACATGATACTGTAGACTTCACAAAGAACCTCATTACTGATATTTGTTTTGGTTCAGCTTTGCAACACAAAGAAGATAATTTTCAAAAGTTCCCTGAAAGAAAACAGATTTGTCAATAGATGTTGGTACAAAGCCACTTTTAGCCTTACTTGTCATTTATGGAGAGAGTCCCTTAGAGAGATAATATATTTGAATAGGCTAGTCATATTTTTGGACAATGGGCTATTTCCAGGCAAAGGCAAGATCAGATATGAGATTCCTGAGCTGGGCATGGTGGCGCATGCTTGGAATCCCAGCATTTGCAAAGCTGAGACGGGAGGATCACAGTTTGTGGCCAGCCTCAGCTACTGAGTGAGGACCTCCGCAACTCAGTGAGACCCTGTTTCAAAATAAAGAATAAAAAAAATAGGGCTGGGGGGTGTAGCTTGGAGGTAGAATGCTCCTGAGTTCTATCCCCAGTACCACAAAAAGAAAAGAAAAGAAAAGAAGAGAAAAGAAAAGAAAAGAAAAGGGATTCCTGGAACAGAAACTGTGATCCTAGAAAACTAGGAGATTAGGTTGGACTTGGGAAGAAGTCTTGTGAATTTCAACACATTGCCATAATTTAGTCAATATGAGTAGGAATAATTATATTGGATAATTTTTCTTTGCCCTTCCAAAACCACTTTACTACACCTCTCTCCTCTCAGATTTATTCTTTGTATGCACAAATAAATTTTATCCACATTGGTGGAATTCCTTGCTCTTTAGCTTCTGGTTGGGCATAGTCAATGAGAGACACAGGCAAGGATCAAGGTGAAAAAATGGTGAGGTTTGGGTATTTACTCACCAGGTTTTGTTCTGCTAGGTGCCCAAAGCATTCTCCCATTGCTCCTTTTCTTGTCATTTCAGAATTAAGGTAGTCTGCAGTTTTGCAGTTACTAGCCCCAAGCATTGCTCCACACCTTATAGGTTCCACTCTGACCTAGACTTTCTAAATAGCTCTTCTCTCAGCTCCCTTATTTAAGTATGTCATCTGTTTCCTGCTAGGCCCACAGTTAATATAGGTTGGTGCTCAAAATATTCACCAACCCGGAATGGATGCCCCAGTGAACAATCAGTAAGGCAGCGCCAGTGGATGCAGAAAGTAGAGCAAATATTTTGTAAGTAACAATAGGTTTGTCAAAATTTACACACTGAAAAAAAAGGGAATCCAAAGTTTATGATCACATATTTACTATACCCCAATGAGGTGCCTAAGAGGCATAGCATCCAGCCTGGGACCCCACAACCCAAGCCTGGCGATTGCACCCTCAGGCTTGGCTGCAGTTCCCTCTGTCTGGTGTTGATTTTGGTCCACTTTGTTTGTGAGACTGAGGAAATAAATACTCAAGGCTGTTTCTTCTCATATGATTTTAATAATCAAGACACCTTGTTCTCAGAGCCATTAATATATCTTCCTACTGTTAATGTGAAAAGCATTTTCAAGCATACAGAGCCACATAATGATACCTTCACAGAGCCTTCAACTCCCAAATACATCCGCTGTATTTATCGCCTTACCCAGTGTATCTTCATCTCTCAATACAATAGTTTTTTTTCCACTTGATTAATGCTTCCCATCAGATGGCATTCCATCTTCTCTGCTGGTGAACTGTTCACAACGCCCAGCACAGCTATTGCCATGTTTGAGAATCTTTCCTGGAAACCACCAGGCAGAATTGATCACTATTCTCTGTGCTTGAAAGCACTTCTCACTCTGTATTGTGATTAATAGTGTATGTTTCTGTCACCATTGCTAGATTTTGATCTCCTTGAAAACAGGGATCAAATCTTTTTCATCTTTATAACCTTAGGGCTTATAGCACTGTACACGATGGAACTCGATAAATGTCTGTTGAGCTAAATTCAATGAATTTGATTCCTGCAGGTTCAAGGGTGAGCGTGCCACAGAGCTAGAATTCAAGCCAGTTGCCATTTCCACTCCTGAGTCCCAGCTCTTGCGCACTCTATTTTATCATGTACCCTAATTGTTTCAGAGTCATTTTTGTTTTTGCTCTGATACATAAATGTTTAGCTTTTAACATTATATTTACCTTATCATCTAGGAAGTGAATGGCTTCTTAGAAAAATCCTCTGATCTAATTTCCAAGTGCATTGATTAGTTTTGTGTTCTTTGCATCATAAATCAAAACAATAATGAGGGTTTCAAAACACACCACTGAAAACATAATTTTTAGAAGCCTTATTCCTCTGTCTTTCTTCCGTGGCAAGAAGCAAGAGCGAAATGAGAGGCAGAGGTATATAAACTGTTCGCATAATGCTATAGAGAGCCTGATGTATAGTAATGGCTCCAGGATCGTAAACGTCTCTCTTGGCACTCTTAACGCTGTCAGATTATTACTGTGTTCTCAGATTCAGCTGGATGTGTTCAAGGATCTTCTTTGGTCTGAAAGGTCAGCTGCTTTTAGTTGTGCACTGGTAGAATACTAATACGTCCTTATTCAAATTACCTGCTACAGCACTTATTAAATTGATGGCCTTGTGCTCTAATTTAATCCTGGTGCCGTTCAGAGGCGGGCTGCAGCAGCACTTTGTGCTGGGCTGGGTGATGGCGAAGCAAAGTTCAAGCCGAAACCATGGTTCGGGGCTGCATTTTCCCACTAAATTAGCAGTCAGATGCAGTGTATAATTAATTAGCACAAACCAGGGAAAGCTTGTCATTTAATAAGCCTTTTTTATTTCCACATTACACAAACAGTGGGAATTGATCCATTAAGTGCCCGGCTATTAATGCTGTTTAATGTATGTCTGGTTGTTAAATTGAGATGTCTAGGTACATACATTTGGAGTTTAAGAGCTCCTCACAGTTTGCTCAGTCTTTGCTGAGATTTTAGGTCATGTTCCATGAAATCAATAAGAGCTTCATTACTGAATTTGAACCTTGTTCAAACCTGTATATGGGTTTAAGCTGATAGTGTTAGCATGGTCTCAGAAATAAGTTCTCATATTTATCTTTTTATGTCTTAAAGTTCGGCTAGCCTCCCTCTCCCAATATTAAATATTGTATTGTGTTTGCAGCATTCTGTCTTTGCTTCTTTTTTTAAAAATATAATCCTTGCTTGCAATTGCCCAAGGCAGAGAATAACTATCTTTGCAGTATTCCATATAGTATCACAGAATTTTAGAGATGGAAGGAGCCTTATGAAATATATAGAATGAGAATTTGGCTGCCATGCCAAAATATCCGTAAGGGCATACATCTTACCAGTAGTCTAAAACACATTCAAAGAGCTGGGTTTTAGAAATACCCCCTAACCTGAAATTCTTTCTTAAAGTGATTAAGGAAGACTCATATTATTTTGTGGACTGGTAGTTTATAGGTATAAAGAGATTAACAAATGTACTCTTTAGAGTAAATATCATTACAGCTTACATGCACAGATGAGAACATTAAATGTTATTGCACATAGAAAAGGCCAAAATCTGAGTGTTAAATTATTTCATGAATAGGATAAATTGTTTGAATATTTGATGAAGACCATTTACCATGTGGAGATCGTGACTGCATTTTCCCATTCAGTCACACTGAAACTTGTGAAATTAGTTCCTATATAAATTGTGAAATGTCAAAAAAAGTGAATTACAGATACAAAGATGGACCATGAAAACTCTCAAAAAGCCAATGAACATCATCAAAAAGCTATGTTAACATCTTTCTACCCCCCACCCCATCTTTTCCTTATAAACCATGAAAACTATCTCCAGGAGTATATTGGGACTTTAAGTCCACATTTTTGTTAAAAAATACCACCAGGGATTACTTTTCTTCCATAATTAGGAGAGATATTTGAGCCACCATGTTTCTACAATATGATCTAGTGATACCACTCTTAGGTATCTTTCCGAAGGGACTGGAATCAGAAAATTATTGTAATATATGCATATCCATGTTTATGGCAGCAAAATGCACAAAAGCCAAATTATAGAACCAATCTATTAACAGGTGGATGGATTACAAAATTATGAGATATATACACAATGGAATTCTACTCAGCAATAAAGAAAAAAATACGACATTTGCGGGAAAATGGATGAAGCTGGAGAACATTATGTTAATTGAAATTAGCCAGTCACAGAAAGTGAAGGGTCAAATGTTTTCTCCCATATGCAGAAGCTCAGAAGTAATCAGGATACCAAGGGACTTCATGTAATGGAGGAGAAGCTTCAGTGGAGCCAGGAAGGTGGTGTAGGGGGAAGGAGATGGGAAGAGAGAGGATCAATGGAGGAGTCACTTCCATTTCTTATGTTCATCAATTATGTACATATATGAAAACACCAGTGCCAATCTCAACACCCCTTATGAAAAAGGGGGGTAATGGGGAAGGAGCCAGGGGAAAGGCCACCAAGTACCATGTGCATGTATGCCAGTATCACTGTGAACTGAAGTGAGAATGTAATGCACCAAGAAAAGTATAAAAAAATTAAAAACCATGTACTATGGTGTGAATATTTGTGCTCCCTACCCTCAAGTTCATATATGGAAACCTAATATTCAAGTGATAGTCCTAAGAGGTAGATCTTTGGGAGCATTTAGTATTGTTCTCAAAAAGGTAGATGAAGGGAGCTGTTTTGCCTCCATTTTACCAGGTGAAAGTACAGCAATAAGGTGCCATTTCTAGAACAGGGAAATCACTCACCGGACACTAAATTGGCTAGAGCCTTGATCTTGGACTTCCCAGCTTTCAGAACTGTGAGCAATAAATTTCTGTTGTTTACACTTTACCCACTCAAAGATATTTTGCTTTTACAGCTCGAATGGACTAAGACAATGCGAAAATTTTGTTTTGAACAATTGCTGAAATAAAATGCCTGTGGCATAAAAGACATTTTGGGGCCAATTCAGATCTCTATTGTACTTATCTCATTTTGTTCTCTACAACAATCATATTTCTATGCTTGTCTCCTGACTGAAAAGTTCTGAGTGCTAGAGATATCTAAATATGACCTCAAGTGTTTTAACTTTTAATTCCCTAGTGAAATCAGGAATGGCATAACATATTTGGGTAGTACTGAAGGAAAATTTGTTTAGTTGGATGGGAAATTATCTTAAAAGAAGAGAAAATAAAACACTTTATTTTCCCATGCTTAATCCACATAATGCCAACAAGCAACTTATTGCATGAGCAAGTACATAATTATGACCGTCCATTAAGTTCCTTGCTCTGACAGTCTTTCATACAATGACAGCATTACCTTCATGGTGCCATTTTTTTTTCAATGAAAAGGTTTATGATTATTTATTCAGTAACAAACTCATTCACACATCTATTAATTTTCCAACATTTAAGAGGGCCTTGTTTTATGCCAATAACTCAAGAAAATTCAAATATATTGAGAAATATTTACCATTTTTCTATTTTTTGTCATGCATTGCTTTTTAATCAGCATATTTTATCTATCAAAATATATTATCATCACCTCGTAAGTTTGTTTAGTTTTTATAGCATAGTGAAATCACCCAGTATTTCTAGTTCTCTGCTTCTTTGAAGTTAAATTGGTAGATATGGTTTTGGTTAAGGGTGGTGAGATGTGTATGATTTTTCATTTTATTTATTTATTTATTTATTTATAAATTTATTTATTTATAATTTATTATTGGTACATTGTAGTCATACATCTTAATGGGATAAAAGAATTGTGTAGACATATATGCACACATCACTCAATTAGCCCTTACCCAACCTTTCCTTCCCATGCTTGGCTTAGTGATTGACTTTGATATGTTTGTTTAAGTACATCATGTGCTTTAGTTTCCCTCTCCCTGCCTCTTATCCCCTCACTTAGGTTGACTTATTTCCTCCTCTATAGGATCTTTTTTTTTCTAGAGTTCCTCCTGTTACCCATTTCTCCTTAGTTTTCGCATATTAGGGAAAGCATCTGATTTCTTCTTTTTCTCTGACTGACTAATCTTATTATTATACAACCTGCCTTTGGATATACCAGCTGGTTTTCATTTCTTCCTTCTGTATGCTAGTCATGAAAACCTGTGCTGAGATCATCAGCTCTCTATGCTGAGGTTATAAGTCTCTACAATAAATACAATCCACACTGTTGACTAAGAGGTAAACCTTTTCTTAAACAGTAACTTTGTGACTTACAGGTAAGATTTTATTGTGTGAATACTGCAAACTTTGGGTATTATATAATTTTACTATATATTTTTACCTATCCTAATTTATATAATCACTACAAATTACAGGTTTTTAATGGAAAAAAAGAAAATGTTGGGCAAGGGTACAAAGTTTTGAATAGAAAGGAGTAAACTTTAGTAATCCATTACATAGTAAGGTGAACATAATTGATAATGATATGCTGTATGTTCCAAAACTCTTGAATTGGTATTTTAAATATTTTATAAAACAAAAAAGGTTAAGTAGGAAGGTGATAGATATGGTAATTAGCTTGATTTAATCATTTTATGACATATACATGTATTGAGACATATATTTCCAATATGTACAATTATTATTTGGCAGTTAAAGAAACAATAACTAAACAAATACATAAATAAAACATTTTGTTATAATATTCTTCAAATAGATATTTGCATCTTCCTTGTTTTTTTCCTTGAGAATTTTCTAATATTTTGGTGCACGCTTATAATCCCAACATTTGGGAGGCTGAGACAGGAGGATCCTGGTTCGAGAACAGCCTTAGCTATTTAGTGAGGCTCTTTGCAACTCAATGAGACCCTGTTTCAAAATAAAGAATAAAGAATAGGGCTCAGTGTACCTTGAGACAGAATGCCCCTGGGTTCCATCCCCAGTACCACAAAAAAAAAAAAAAAAAGAAACTTTATTTTTCCACATTTCCAAATCTTGGTAAAACAGAAAATCTTTAAAAATATATTTTGCGGGTGTTTATATGTCCTTCAAATTTTCTGATTGATTTTAGTATTTTTAATTTTTAATTTTATATTTACATACAGAACTATAATAATAAACTTTAAGTTTTCATCTTAAAGGCATGACGCCAAAATTAAGCCAAGATAAAAGAAAGTATTTACTTTCTGATAGTATTTTACTTACTGATTACTAAAATATAGAAAAATATAAAGCCTACTTATGGAATTATTATAGCATTTAGAAAATTATGTAGTTAAAAGAATTAAAAATTTTTCATTTTTTGTTGGCTTCATGAAGTTAACAAAGGAATTTCTACATCTTGAGAAACTTTTTTATACTGTCCAGTTTTATGATATTTGTATTTTTAAACATTTAATTTCTTTTCTATGATGTATTTCCTAAATACATTTCATTAAAATACTTCAATTGTAGCCTCATCTATAAAAGGAAAATGACTTTAATGCCTGAGAACAGAAAAAATGGCTAAACAGATTACTATGATAGATCAAGAAAATAAAGTTTGATAAAATGAATATAATACAGAAGAATACACAGATAACACATAACGACATTCATAATATATTGCTAGGCATTAATAACATATTGCTAGGTGAAAACTTAAGTCACAGAATTGTATGTACCATTCCAACTTCATTAGGATCATGTTATATGTTGGATCATGTTATATGTTATATGTTGGATCATGTTATATGTATATGACTGTATATACACATATACAAGAGTTGGATATGATAAATAAGTGATAAGATTTAAAGCTCTTATAATTTTCTCTTTATCTAAATTTTCTACAATTAACCTGGTCATTTTTGTACTGAGTAAAAAAATTATGCTTTATTGTCATATTGTGCTCCTTAATAATCGTTTTCGTAGAAAATTAATTTCATCAGAATATCTGGGCACTTGATTACAATAACAGTTCAAAGCCTTAAATAAAGGCTTCATGAAAAATGTGCAGAAAAAGTGGTTCCTTTTCCAACTTTTTTATTTGGGTATTTTGAATTAGAAATATTGAAGGGAGTTAGTTAGACATGTTCCATAGTAATTATCCAAAAAATCAGTCCATTAAGCTTGCTGTCCTGACCTACGTTGATGTTTCTATTGAGAGTACAGTACTCAAGATAATTCCCATATAAGGCACAGAAATCAGCATTAAAGGGTTTTGAATTACAGCTGATGAGCATGTGAAGCTGAAAGGAGACATTAATTTTTTTAAAGTTCTGAATAGTATTTAAATTTCTAAGATAAGAGCTGCATTAACAGAAATTCATACATATCTTTTTTTTTTTTCCTCCTGCACATAGGAACACATAAAAAGAAGAGTAGAAAACACAGTGACCACATGCGTTTTTTTATACCTTGGCAGAGTTTGAAGACATAATTGCTATTGAAATAAAAAATGCACCCTTAGAAACATTTTCATATTAAAATGTGAACAATTGCTTATATTTTATATCTTATTATGACTACAGGTAAAATAATAATATAATACATTATATTTTGGCCATTATGAATGTGTTAAATACAATTGCAAAACTCAGAACATGCAAATACTGTTTTAATAATTCAAAATGATCACATCAGTTATAACTTATTTCATAGATTTTGCAGTGCAAAATTAAACATACATATACTTTCATTTTAGGCTGCTTGTTTTATCTGTCTGAATTAATTGAACTACATTTCCCAGTACCTTTAGCCTAAAAGTTATTGTGAAAAACATTTTTCAAAGATTCTTGAATCATCTAATCTTGTCCACTCTCAGAGCACTGAGATCACTGAGGCTATTTTGGTTGAGAATAAACCAATTTATTTTTGTTTTGTTCACAATTGCTCTTGTCTTATTTTTAAAATATTTGTTACTATCTTTTCTCTTTTTTCTATTATAGGTCTTGGAATATGTGGCCTATAAAATCATTCCTATAAAAAAATAACAGAAAAGTCATCACTATTTTAAGATAACTATTTGAAGATTAAGAATTAAATGCTGGACATCATATATTATTGCTGTACAATGGAATAGTTCACATCAAAATTACTGATTGTTACATATTTCTTTTATTTTTAAGGCAATCAATTTTATCTTGAATTACACAAATATATAAATTTTCTTTTTAATCTACCTATAACCCTTAATATAAATTTTAGAAAAAATATTTAAAATAGTTTGCCTAAAGTAGTATGAAGTAAGATTTCCAAATTGTTTTGAACACAGTAGTTTGAATGAAGATTCTGAATACTGTGTCTGCTGTGAGGGAGGAAGAAAGCAGGAAATATATATTAGACTGTTTTACATACTAGTCATTTAGCATGGGTTATAATAAATTGTTTCAAATATCCTTCCAGTTGTAATAATAGGCAGTCTTTGGATGAATTTTAAAAATTTATTTTATTTTACTAATTGATTGGTGTAGTCATCATCCACAGATATATTAGTAGAGCTGGATTCTAAATGACTTTCCTATGATAAGCTTTCCAATTAATTCTTCTCACACTGTTTTTCTGGTGACATCTGAACCTCTTTCATTATATAAAACACATCTGGAATGAGGCATTGCTGAATAATAATCATGGATGCTAACATGTTAAAGACTGGACCTCTAACATACCCAAATATGTTCTAGTTTCAAACAGTGACCTCAACTACTGCTGCTTTAATGAACCACAGTTAGAATTATAGGCATGTCTGCTCGCCTGCCAGTCTTGTGCTAGAATTGATAAAAAAAAATCAAATTGCAAACTCTTTCTTTTTTAGTAGTGATAAATCCAGTAAATCATATTTTCCCTCCCATCTGCAATTTACCCTCTTTTTTCTTGTCTGATATTAAAATACTGCAATAAGTAAATGTTTTAAAAGGATTATGTAAAATATATGTTAAATCACGTATTATTTTTGCATCTGTATCATAGGGTTATTAGATTTCTTCTGTGGTATATTTCATAAAGGAAGAGATGCTGATAAGATCTCGTTTAAATGGCTTGCTAATACAAGAAGCAGATCATTTAAAATGGACCTTACATCTTTATAGGATGTTAGAGATGAAGACATTACCTCAAAATGTAGGTAATTATTGCCTCCTCTTTTATCAGTGCTATTTTCTGAGATATTATCATAAGAGAGCACTTTAGTATTAAGCAGGGCCTTAGAGTGGCAATAAATCAGTCCAACTGAGTCACCATTGTCTAAGGCATCTGTACTACTGAAATGTTGTGGATCCTACGGAGAGTGTGAAATCACTTGACCCTTGGCATTAACCTTTGCTGAATGAATAGACACTGCTTTCCACATCGAGGAACAAAGCAGAAGACTATTGATTAAACACCACATTCACTTGATATTAAATACTGGCTGAACTCACTTCTTGCTTCCAGTTCCAGAGGGAGAAACCCAGAGGGTTGCTGAGTCTCAGGAGAATGGATGTTTGTAATTCAGAGCAATGTTTTTCCTGCAAAGTACTTTTTTTCCCCCCTCCTTTGATCAATAACCAGCAGCCATGATCAGCCATGAGTATGTATTGTCAATTCTGACCTGTGTATTTTATCACTTGAGGTGAAAGGTCACAGTGCTGTGACTAATATTTCAGTTCTGAGCATGAATTGTTTCCTGACTTTTAAGATCTGTTGAGAAAATGATTTGGTTTATTTTATTTTCTGTTTATGAATCATTGTTTTGGCAATTTATTTGTCTAAGTAAAATATATGACTTTTCTAAAATCCTCTGATTTAACTATGCCTTCTGCCAATGTTGAATTTAACTTGACATTATTGAAAGAAATAGTAATAAAGGGAAATCTTGGGGTTTATGAATTATGCTCTTTCCAATGCTTTCCCTTTTTTAAAAAAGTGAGAATTTATTTCAATATAATGTTTCTCCTTAAGACAATATAACATTATATACAAACATAAAGGAACTAGATATTTTATAGGAAGTCAATCTAATTACCTTGTGATCCATTGCATGTGCCTAAACTACTGACAACAGTTTGGCAGCTTCTTTTTAGACCTACTTTACTTAGAAGAACATACATTAGTGATAGATACATCAACTCAATTCATGGTACTGGAGTTAAAAAAATTAGAAAATCATCTTTGTTTTAAATTTAAATGGCTTCAGCCGGGCGTGGTGGCGCACGCTTATAATTCCTGCGCTTGGGAGGCAGAGACAGGAGGATTGCGCTGGTTCGGAGCCAAACTCGCTGGCTTAAGAGACCCTGTTTCAAATATATATATGTCTGGGAGTGTAGCCCAGAGGTAGAAGGGCTTCCAGGAACCCCAGTACCACCAAAATAAATAAATAAATAAAAATTTAAATGGCTTCTGTGTGCTTCATATAACTATAAATTACATTGTTATATTAAGCTACATAAATAGCTATCAATTCTTCTCTCTTGATTTCATATTAATTTGGGCTAAGGATATTACATCAGTAAAACTTTCTATAAATTGTTTTCATTGCCAAAGGTTTCCACTGACTTGTGTACAACACTAAGATTTCTAGATGAGCTAGTAGTGAGTCTGTCATGGTTGAGCAAAGATCATCCCTTTCTTGAATAATAGAAAATCATTCCTCTTAGGGTGTATAGTGTAATTAATACATGTAACACACACACAGTCTCACACAGTTTGCACAATTTTTGAAAATGAATATTAGAAGGCTAAGGGAAGTTGATAAATGAATCATGCCACTCAACTTAATGGTCTTTTTGATTTGACACATTCTACAAGGTAGAATGTAAGAATGTAAGAATATAAGGTGTAGCCCTTAAATTTTTCTTTGAAAGCTGCTGAAGCTTAGGAAAATACAAAAAGGGGCCTACTTCCCTACTTAAAAACTATTTTGGTTATGTATCCTGTATTAACTTTTCATGATTACTAAGGACATTTGTAGAGAAGCCATTTTTGGTGTTGTTGTGTCCACACAGGCATGTTGTGTGTACACAAGAACCTTGGAGTTTACTGTAGCACTTGGGGGTTCCTATACACAATTTCTTTAATGTATGTAATAAGAAATCAACTTGCTTTGTATATGCCAAGTGAGATAAAGAAAAATGTAAGTACTGATATTTTAAGGTTACATTTATTAAAAAATTTTAACTGGGACTGGGCGTGGTGGAGCACATCTTGTAGCATTTGGGAGGCTGAGACAGAAGGATCGCAGGTCAAGACCAGCCTCAGCTACTTAGGCCTTTTGTAATTCAGTGAGAACCTGTTTCAAAATACAGAATAAAAAAATAGGGCTGGGGGTGTAGCTCAGTGGTAGAATGCCTCTGGGTTCCATCCCCAGTACCACCAAAAAGAAAAAATGTTTGACTGGGATTTTTGCTTTGATATACCAAACAAACACAATTATTATTTATTCTGCATCTTATGTCAGTGAATGAGCTATTTTTATGATATTTTAGACATAATCAGACTGGGTAGAGAAATGACTGAGTTAAGGTCACATAGGAATTTAGTAGCATAACCATGATCCAAATACAAGCAAGACATTCTGAGGAGTCTTTATAACCTTTTAGGTGCAAGAACTTTCCAATAGAAATTACTTAAAAATGACATTGGGCTGGGTCTGGTGGTATGCACTCTTATCCCTAGTACTTGGGAAACTGAGACAAGATGGTTGTAGGTTCAAGACCAGCATTAGTAACTTAATAAGGCCCTTAGCAATTTAAAAAGACTCTGTTTCAAAAACCAAAAATAAATAAATAAAATAAATAAATAAATAAATAAATAAATAAATAAATAAATAAGGATTGGCAGTGTAGCTCAGAGGTAGAATGCCTCTGGGTTCAATCTCATCCCCAGTGCAAAAAAAAAAAAAAAGTGACATTGGTGAAATATGGTAAGTAACTATAATTTATTGTAACAGAAATATTGAAGTTCCAAATTCACAACAGAAAGAAAGAAGAAAGAGAAGGAGGAAACCACTTGGCTCAGTTCTATAGAGTTTAAAAGCCACATAAGAACCTTTAGTAAGACATATGCAAAAAGAACTCAATGCTAACACAGGTGAGGACTTAATTTTTAATTCTCAAAATAGATCAATTTTCTGCTACACTATATCTTGCCACCCATAGTTTAGAACGTATGTAGGTAAAGAGAAAGCGAAACTTCAGACAATTCAGAGGAGACATTCAGTAGGATTTACTCACGAAACCATATTGTTATATATTAAATACAAAGATTTTTTTTTCCAAAAAGTGAGTTTTAGAAAGTTAAGGTAGTAAAAGCTCCAGAAGTATCTGGCTGCAGGTTGATTATTCACTATTGATCTTTCCTTAGCAATGCTTTGACGTGGTTCCCAGTTACCTGACAAGTCATCAGAAACTTCTTTTTAAACAGTTTACATCTAAAAAGGATAGCTCTCAGGGTTTCCATAGCTTGAAAGTAGCAAACTCCTGCCTGGTAGGAACCTTTCTAGTGCAAGTCCTTTGTTTCCTTGAATTAGCAGAGGACTTTGAAATTGACTACACCTTGTTAAATCTCTGCTTGGGTTCCAGTAAAAGTCCATACAGTTTATCTGACACGGTAGAGTTTATTTTTTTACATTTGTCATTCCTCATAAAAGGTATCGACCAGAGTTTTTGTGACTTTGACCAACAGAACACCTTGGCTGACATACTCAAGGCTAAAATGCAGTCAGCGGAAATTGAAACACTTCAACTCTGCCCCTGTGGCAAGAAAGGCTTCCCTTCAGAGAGTCGGGCCGAATTCTTTATGGACCCAAAGGGAGGTACAGAAGGGGGGCATTGCATTTATGTTTTTCCTGACCTATCTGCTCCTTAGAGCTACATCCTAAGACTGCTGCTTCTATAAAACCTTTCAGGACTATGCATCATCGATCGAGCCATAATCACACTGATCTGTTGGCTTTTCACTAAACTTTACTTAAGTGAGAACTAACCCTCTCCTTCTTGGTTGGGGTTATGATTGTATGTCTTCCGAATGGTGTGAAGATGCTGGCTATGGAACTGGAACACTGTTTTAAAATGTCTTTAAAAGAAGAAAAGAAAAATGTACACCCTCAAATGTTATAGAACTAGATAAAACAAAATAATGACAGTGAGCCCTGGTTAGACATGCTGACCTTTCAAGAATCTTTGTAGAACACCCCAACAGTTTGAAAATGGCTTTTCTCTATGTTTTCCAAATTTATTTTTTAAATTATAAGTGTAATTAGTTCACTAATGTGATTTGTCAGTTGTGCTATGCATATATTTATGGAGTGTCTTAAATATTGTCATTTCTCGGATAACAAGCAAATGCTATTCCCTGCCTGGCATATAGAACTAGAATAGGTAAAGAAGAGAAATAGGAAACAAGGAGCCATTGGGATTTTAAAATGTGTACAAAAAACACAAAGGGCTAGGCTCAGTGGTTCATAACTGTATTTCTAGCTGCTCGGGAGCACAAGGCTCCCAAAAAGATGGGGTCAGGAGTTCAAGGCCAGCATAGACATAATACATAGAAAAGATAGTGAGACCCTGTCACAAACAAACAAACAAACAAACAATACAACAGAATAAGACTAGTAAGAAGAAATAGGTATGAAATCTAGTATAGATTACTAACTCCTGCTCTCTGTCCCAACCCTCTCCCAAATTATTTGGAATCTATTGAGTTGATATATAAAATTGTACTTCACAGACAATATATAGGTAACGGTTTACTCTTTTATGTGGATAGCACAGATTTCAAATGCTAAGCCTTTATTAGATGCCTATAATTTTATGACACTAGGGTAGAAGACATACTTAGTAATACTTATAGTATTCAGCCATTTCCTCCTGTACACTCTATGCATGTGGGTATTTTCTACAACAAAGTTCATTCTTTTATAAAGAATGATAATGAGAATAGGTAATTATTATGTAGTTGTTTAGAAGTCTACTTTTGTGTATGCAAGGGCAAGCCTCTTGCC
Organism: Muscardinus avellanarius; assembly: GCF_963383645.1. Taxonomy (NCBI): domain Eukaryota; kingdom Metazoa; phylum Chordata; class Mammalia; order Rodentia; family Gliridae; genus Muscardinus; species Muscardinus avellanarius. The sequence goes on from NC_137786.1 coordinate 77,764,007, forward strand.
CCACCTTTCAAAATAGCATCTGTAAACATCTCAGCACACCCAGAGCGACCAAATGGGGCCATGTGTGCTGACCCGGATTATTAGCACATCCATCTAGTCAGCAACAGTATGAAATACTTTCCATTGCTCATCTTTTATGTGAACACACGCACACATGCACGCATACACGCAACGCAGGCAAGCAGCTTTAATCAATAGTGTGGCTTTGGTTAAGAATTAACACTTGCAATCATAATTTCCCTTCATTTGTTATCCTTTTTCTAAAATTTTTAATAATAAAATAGGATGGTTAAATAAATATTACTTTTTTGGTACTGGTATTGAAACCGGGCACTCTACTTCTGAGTCACAACTCCAGCCCCTTTTGTTTTTTATTTTGAAATAGATTCTAAGTTGTTGAAGGTTTTGCTTAGTTGCTGAGGCTGCCTTTGAACTTGTGATCTTCTTGTCTCAGTCTCCCAAGTACTGGGATTACAGGTATGTTCCCCATGCCTGGCTAAATAAATATTTTTTAATAACTTGATTTCTTTTATATTTTTTTTCTTTTTTTATTGGTGTACTGTATTCATACATCATAGTAGGATACATACTTTTGTAGACATACATGCACACTTTTCCCAGTCAGCCCCCACCCAATCCCCACCCCATTCTCTCCCTATCCCTCCCTCCCATGCTTGGCTTAGCAGTTGACATCTAGTATTATGGCAATTTATCTAAAATTAAAAATGATAATCTCACATAACAGTTTCATTTGTCTAATACCAAGCTTTTGATGACTTAAAGATAACATTTCAATATTTCTTTTTGCTTTCTTTCTTACCAGAGAATATTTTTTTCTATTTTTTAGGTGAAACTATCATATATTTATGTATTTATTTTTCAGAAAAAAAATCTATCCTAATATGGAATATGGACTCTAGGTACCCAAAATGATCTTGAAAAAGAACAAAGCTAGAAGATATATATTTTCTGATTTCAAACCATATAAAGCTACAATAATTGAAACAGTGTAGTACTATTCTAAAGGCAGATATATAAACCATTGGAGTTAAATAAAAGCCTAGAGCTAAATTCTTCCCTATATTGTCAAGTTATTTTTCACAAGGTTTCCACGAACATTTGGTGGTGGAAATATAAATCTTTTAACTAAATATTGTTAAAAAATAATAATTACATGGAAAAGAATAAAATTGGACCCTTACCTAATCCCATATACAAATATTAACTCAAAATAGATAATAGACCTAAATATAAATCTTAAGACTATAAACTTTTAGGAGAAAATCTGGGTCATAAAACCTCACAACATTGAAATTGGCAGTGATTTCTTGGTTATGATTTCAATGGCACAGGCAACAGAGGAGTATACAGACTCCCTAAAAAAAAAAAATTGTATATCCAAAGACAATGTAAACAGAGTTAACAGTTACTAATAGAATGGGATAAAATATTTCCAATTGCTATATCTGAAGGTATATTAATATTCCAACTAGAAATCCTAAAAATTAACAACAATAAAGGCAAACAATACCATTTAGAGATAGGTAAAAGACTAACATAAATAATGAGTCTCCACAGATAACCAATCTTAGTTGTCTGTTGGATGGAAACTCTTGTTTCTCTGGTTCTGGTGTGTGTTACCTATTTCTTCTTTGTAGTTAATCTCTTTGAGTGTTTTCTCTAGTGCTGGTTTTGAAGACATAAATTCCTTCAGTTTCTGTTTGTCATGGAAGCTTCTTATTTTTCCATCTAATTTGATAGAAATTTTTGCTGGGTAGGAAATTTTTGGCTGGAAGTTGTTTTCTTTCAGAGTTTGGAATATGTTACTCCAAGCCCTTCTGGCTCTCATGACTTGGTTTGGGAAGTCTGGAGTGATTCTAATTGGTTTGCCTCTGAATGTCAGTTGGCCCTTTGTTTTTGTTGCCTTTAAGATTCTCTGCTTGGCTTCCACATTGGTCATTTTGACAATTATGTGGCGTGGGGATCCTCTTCTCCGATCCTGTCTAAAGGGAGTTCTATAAGTTTCCTGGACCTTTGTATCAACCTCTTGCTCTATGTTTGGAAAATTTTCTGCTATTATTTCTTTGAAGAGATTGTTGATCCCTTTGGTTTCACTTTCTTTTCCCTCCTCTATTCCAATGATTCTTAGGTTAGCTCTCTTAAAATGGGCCCATATTTCTTCAATATCAGATTCCTGCTGTCAGATATTTTTTTCTAGATTAGAAACTATGAGTTCATTTTTGGATTGCTCATCTTCTTAGAGCGAGATTCTGTTCTCCATGTGTTCTAATCGGTTGTTTGTGCTTTGAATTGAGGCCTTTACTTCATTAATTGCATCCTTTATCTCTTTTTGGCTCTCTCTGAGTTCTTTTCGAAGCACCTCTATTATTTCTACAGTTATTTTCCTGATTTGATCTTCTAGAAATCTCTGATTTTCTGTTTTATCGGGTTCTGATGTTGTGGGGTTGTGGGCATTAATTGCTCCAATATTATTCCTCTTTCCCATGATTTCCGATGTTTGTGCCTTCTCTGGGTTCTTCCCTTGGGTCACTATGACTTCACTTAAGGTGTTCTGGATCTTGAGTCAGTAGTATCTCAGACCCCACTACTCCTTTACTGGGTTTTATCACAGAGTCTCCGACCCAGAGAGTCGATAGAGGCTGCTTTAGACTGTGGGGGGTGCCAGGTTGCACGTTCTCCTATGGTGTGATATCTCTGCCACCGCCCCTCTCCCACTGGGTCAAGTCCCAGTGAGTCTAGTACTGGGATTTCTCCTCTGTGGCCCGCAATTTGACTCACTGTTCTTGAGTACGCAGATGTAGCTGTACTGGCCTCGCTGAATTCGCTGCTGCTGCCGCTGGTGGCAATATGGTGCCGCTGCTACGCCCTCGGCTATGGGGCTGGCGTTTTTCTTCTTGATTTTGATTTCTACTCTGAATCCCTGCAGTGTGTGCTGAGCTCGGCCACTGGGAGCTTTAGATGCTCTCTGCGCGGAGAAATCCCGCCTAGCTGTTCCGCAGTGGCTCACCTCGGCTTGCTGTAGCCGTCCTGTGAATTCGCCGGTGCCTCCGGCAGTATGGCGCTGCTGCCGCGTCTGCCGCGTCCTTGGGCGCGAGGCCGGTGGATCTCCTCTGTGGCTCTGTTCTCAGTCCGCTTTCTCTCTGGAGCCTGGTGATTTTTTGTTTCACTGGTGATGGTGTTTTCTGGCTATGAAAGGCGCTGATTTTGTGGTAATGGAGATTTGTTGTTAGCGGGGCTCTTAAGCCCCGCTTTTCTCGGTCGCCATCTTCCCGCTCTTTTATATTTTATCCATTCTTCCTTCCTTCCTTCCTTCCTTCCTTCCTTCCTTCCTTTTCTTCCTTTCTCCCTTCCTTCTTTCTTCTCTTTTTATTTTTTGTGGTATTGGATTTTTTGAAACAGGGTCTAAGTTACTGCACACTGGTTCCAAACCTGTGATCCTCCTGTCTTAGCTTCCCAGGTACTAGGATTACAGGTGTGAGCCATTGCCCCCAGGTATTAGATCTAATTCTCTTATTTTTATTTTTTACTTTTTTGTGGCACTAGGGATTGAACCCAGGAATATTCTACTTCCAAGCTACATCCTCAGTCATATTTTATTTTTTATTTTGAAACAAGGTCTCCCTATGATTAAAGTCTCATTATTTGCTGAGGTTATCCTCAAACCTATGATCCTCCTATCTTAGCCTCTCTAGTACTAGGATTACAAGCATATTCCACCATGCCCAGCTCTCTTGTTTTTAAAGTTTTACAAAGTTTGCTGTAAAAAGAAATACTGTCTGGCTAGATATAACAATATTCCTCTGGGTGTCAATAAAGGCAGGTAAATAGCTTTATCATTATTCCCCGGTGAATTCAATAAATAGGTCAAAGATAATGCAAGAATCATATATATATATATATATATATATATATATATATATATATACAATATCAAATAAATATAATATAATATAATCAAGTAAATAAAATATTTAGCAGCAAACTCATCTGTTACAAAACAATCTACTGGGGTTCTCGATAAAGGAAAAAAGTTTCATATCATATTTCAAAGAATGATATCTGATACCCAGAGAAGAACGAAAAGAGAACTTTGAGAACACATTTAAAGTCTTTCCTGAAAATAAAAACCTGATGACTAGGTATCACAAAATACTAATATTTGCCCTTCCCTCTAGTGTTTAAGCCACCATAATTAATGTTATTTGATTTTGGTTATTTTCTGGTTTTGTCCTTTTATAATTTGAAAAATGGTCATTATTCTCAAATAATGTTGTCAAATATTATTTAATAGTCAATAACATAATTTATTTAGAATTAATATCAGGTAATATCCTTAATTTATAATAATTGTTCTGTGACTCACTTATGGAACATATTATTGATTGTCAGTGATAAGGAAATAAAACAGTTCCTTGAACAGAAGTAACTGTAATTTACTTATTCTAGATATCTGATGCTTATCAATATGCTATGAAAAATTTTAAGTTAAAAAAATTCCTTGAATGGATAAAGAAATTGTGGCATATACACACAATGGAGTGTTATTTAACCATAAAGAACAGAATTCTTGGGAGGCTTAGGTAGTAGGGTCACAGGTTTGAGGTTAGCCTCAGCAATTTAACAAGCCCTTCAGCAACTTAGTGAGGAACTGATTAAAAAATAAAAGAAAGGGCTGGAGATAGAATGTTGCTGGATTCGATCTCTTATACCAAAAATAAAGTATAAAATAATAAAATAAGATACCAAAATTATGTATTTTTCAGGAAAGTACATGGAATAATAGAATATTATGCTAAGAAAGATCAACCAGTCTCAGCATGTCAAGGGTTCTATGTTTTCTCTCAGAGATGGAAGCTAGAGAGAAAAATAGTGAATAAAAGACACTTCAGAGGAGAGAGAGAGATCACTAGATTAGTGGAAGGGATCCGAGGAGGGAGGTAGAAAGGTGAAAATGGAGGACATAGGAAGGAAATAGATCAAATAATATTATGTGCATATATGAAGATATCAGTATGAATACTGATATCTTCATATAACATGAATGGAGAGGGAGAGGATGTGAAGGGAAACACTCAACAGGTGACGTGTGTGTGGAGGAGTGTATGGCTTGGAACCTCATTATGATGTGTAACTAAAAGGTACCAATAAAATTATTGGAATTCCTCATGAGTGATAGCCTTCAAGATGTGTTTGAGCAGCCCATGTGTTGGAAGAAAATTTTAACCTCTCTCCAAATGGACTTTTCACTCTTTTTGAGTAGCTGTTTTATACACTGAAGAGGAACCTGTGTTACATGCATGATCCACATTGAGTTCGCATCAAACTCTGTTATTATTGCTTTCTGTGTTCCCCAGTCGAATGCAACTCACTGAGAGTAGAAAGGTTGAAAGAAAGAGGAGTGGTCTAGCAGTATATCCAAAGTCCATTCTCACAAACTGGATGTTTGTATGTGACGGGTCCAGTCTGTCGGTGGTGGGGCTGAGAAGGAAGGTTGAGTGCCGACAGCCCCCAACAACAGCAACACATGGAGCTGGGAGACGTGTCAAGCAGGATCTCGTTTATTCCTCTTCAAGCAACATATATATAGCACAAAACCACAAGGGGAATTTCCAATGAGGAAATAGCCTAGCCTATCGGGATAAAGGTCACCTCTTCACGAACCCAGCATGTAGCTAGCAGCCAATCCCAGGCCAGTAAACGAGCCATTATGTGTGCAGAAGCTCCTTTAAAGGTAAAAAAGGAAAAACTACTCAGTCTCCCCACCCATAATGAATGGGGAAACCACGCCTTCGTAGCTTCCTCCAGGCGCCATCTTAGCCCCTTTTCTGCTGAGTCATTTTACTGCGGAAGTTCTTAAACTTTACATAAAGCTTTGCCTTAGCCTGCAGGCCGCTCAGGCCAAGGGAGGCTGCATCTCTTTAGGCACTGTATGCACACACCCCAACATGTATATACCCTCAGCATCTTTGGAAGGGAATAGAAACAGCAAACAGGCCAGGACAAAATGCCCCTGGACTTCAGGCCTATTTTTGTTTATTGCATTCCACTTCCAAGCTACACCTCCAGCTCTATTTTTTATTCTTTATTTTGAAACAGGGTCTCACTGAATTGCAAAGGGCTTCAGTATCTTTAATCAATAGTGTGGTTGTCTGTAAACTGCAGTCCTCCTGTCTCAGCCTCCCTAATGCTGGTATTACAGCTGGGCGTGGTGGCGCGCATTTGTAATCCCAGCGTTTGCGAGGTTGAGACAGGAGGATCACAGAGGTTCGAAGACAGCCTCCGCTACTGAGTGAGGCTCTCGGCAACTTAGTGAGACCCTGTTTCCAAATAAAATATAAAATAGGTCTGGGAGTGTAGCCTGGAGGTATAAAAGCCTATGAGTTCCTCCACAAGTACCACAGACACACACACGCGCACACACACACACACACACACACACACACACAAAATAAAAATAAAAAAAATCACCCTAATGCTGGGATTACAAGTGTGCTCCACCATGCCTGGCTTCAGGCCTGTTTTAAATGTGTAGAGGATTCATTGAAACTTTTTCCTTGGCAAAACACTCTTAAGATTCTTTAATGTTTTTTATTGAATCCCTGAGGTATTATTAAAAACCACAGAAAGCCAGGCATGGTAGCAATAATCTCAGTACTTAGGAGGTTGAGTCACGAGGATTGCAGGTTCAAGGCCAGTCTCAGCAACTTAGTGAGACTCTCAGCAACATAATGAGAACCTGTTTTAAAACATAAACATAAACCAGCCAGGTGTGGTGGCTCATGCTTGTAATCCCTGAGCTTGGGAGGCAGAGACAGGAGGATGCGCTTTTTCGGAGCCATCCTCACTGGCTTAATAGACCCTGTTTTCAAATAACAAAAAAACATAAGATAGGTTTGGGAGTGTAGCCCAGAGATAAAAGGGTTTCCAGGAACCCCAGTACCACCAAAAAACCCCCAAGAAAATAAACAAACAAAAATAAATAAACATAAAATAGAACTGCGGTTGTAGCTGAGAGGTAGAATAACTTTGGGTTCAATCTCTAGAACCCCTCAGGACACACACAAGGTCATGGTGGCACTCGCTTGTAATCCCAGTACTTGTGAGGCTGAAATAGGAGGATCACTGCTTCTCGGTCAGCCTCAGCTACTTAGTAAGGCTGTCAGAAACTTACTTAGTGAGACCCTGTTTCAAAATTAATAAAAAAAACGGCTGGAGGTGTGACTCAGAGGTAGAATGCTTCAGGTTCAATCCCCAGTACCGCAAAAAAAAAAAAAAAAAAGTCACAGTAGCTTGCTTAACGCATAATAACTTACTACTAATAAAAATAAGGACAGTTAAAACTGGCCACAATGAAATTTATTTTGATCATAAACTATAATTGTCATTTAAGATTTATTCCTTAAAGCTTTAACACTGCTTGTCTAAGGTGAGTTGATCGTTCATCAGTACTAAGAAATCCTTTGTGAGTTATTACCGATGCTAAAGACCAGTCCTGTTGGTGAACATAGCTCGGCTTAGATCTGGTCTGTGTTCTTCTAAATTGATCGGTGTTTGTTGGTGCAGGAGATGAGAAATGTGACATTGATTCTGGGATTGCCATCAATAGCCTTTGATCTCAGAATCCTTTGTCTTCCTTTCTGCAAGTGATGACTGGCGTGAGGAACAATTTTTGTCTGAAAGAAGGAATATAAAGGACGTGGAGCTAAAAGGAGTAGGTCTCTAATCAGTCAATTTTGCACTGTAGGCAAAGGCATAATACAAAAGAAGCAAATGTATCTCTATTATCAAGGACTGATACTGAGAGGATAGTATAGATGGGGACGTATATTTTAAGACATTAAAACAAAACATGTATTTCCCTATCACTCTGATATACATTATGCTGTGAGACTATAAAGCACCAATAATATATATTAATATGTTAATATATATTAATATATATATAAAGTACAAAACTTCTCTTTAATTAACCTAATTGTTCATGACCAAATGGTATAACTGTCCTCTGAGATGCTACCTACAAAAATGTATTATTCAGTTGGAAATTAAATATACTAAGATGAAATTATGATATTTGACACATTGGACACATTTCAAAAAGCAAAGTGAATAAATATGGATGAGGAATTGGATGTAGAGTCCTGGAAAGTCTGTAAAGGAACAGATAACTTAAAGAAGATCTCTATGTCAGTTTATCTTAAAAAAAAAGCCTATTTAATACTTCAACTAATATTTATATTTTGGCTAATTTAAGGTTTTACCTGTATGTATTTTACTGATATAAACATTTTATTTTCTTTTTTTCTAGACAGTTTATAATTTATTGCAACCTACGTTACAATGGATATTTTCTCATCTTTTTGGGGGGATGTCTTCTAATCTTTAGAATATACTTCTTCTTTTTGTAGTACTGAAGTTTGAACTAAGGGGTATTCTATCTCTGAGTTATACCCCCCAGGCTTTTATTTATTTTTTATTTTGAAACAGGGTCTTGCTATGTTGCTTACAACCTTACTAAGTTGCTGAGGCAGGTTTCTATTCTCCCTTCTCAGCCTTCCAAGTACTAGGATTACAGGTGTGTTTCACCATGCCTGGTTGAATATACTTTTTTCTTCCAATGGTTATTTGTAGACTATACTGGATTCATTATAGACATCTTGATTCAAGTTTTCATAAACAATCTCAAATTCATAATAAATTTACCAATGTGAAAGTCTCTTAACTAGAACCCAATTGCTTCTTCATTAGTCTGTGCCTTCAGTAAAATAAAACCTAAGCATCAGTAAGAGGGTTTGTGATTTATTATTTTTTATTTTAACAATTTTTTATTGAACATAAATAGTATACATTTAAACTATATTTGGTGCCCTCTCACCCGCTCCTGTTTTCCCTTCCCCCCTCCCACCAATGGTTGTCTAGGTTAACCATGTCTTATTCATAATTTTACACATGTTCAGATGTAGACCCTCATTAATCAAGATCAGCCTTCCTCCTCTCCTATCTTTCCATTCAAACTTGGCTGGTATTTCCCCTCCATTATCTGGAGTCCCACTGGTATCCTCTGTGTTTCCTAGTTTGGGCATATTAGAGGAAACATATGTACCTTCTCCTTCTGTGCTTGGCTGATCTCACTTAACATAATGTTCTCCAGGGCTTTCCATCTTCTTGCAAATGATATAATTTTGTTCTTCTTTAAGGCTGAATAGAATTCCATTGTGTGTATTTCCCACAGTTTTGCTATCCATTCATCTGTTGATGGTGGTCTGGGTTGGTTCCATATTTTGGCTATTACAAATTGTGCTGCTATGAACATAGGTATGCATATATTGCTGTATTTCTCTGAATTCAACCCCTTTGGAAAGATACCCAGGGGGTTTGTTATTTAGATGCAAATTGGTTAAACAGAGCTATAGTTGGTTGAGGAAATACTGTACACAGATACCACACCTTGAACTCAACGGACATTTTATCATTAGTCCTTATAATACTCTGATGATCTGGACAGGCAAGTACTGGGCTCCAAATTTGCTGAGGAACAATTGGGTTCCAGGTTGAAGACATTAAGTAATGTTCTCAAGACCACCAAGTTAATGAGTGACAAATTCATGTTTTTCAAATTGAGTTTGTTTGGAAAATAGAATTTATGTATATATTTTCTAATTTGATGTATAATAATAAGAGTTTGAGAAAAAAAAAGAGTTGAAAATTGAGCCGGGCATAGTAGTGCATGCTTGTAATCCCAGCATTTGGGAGGCTGAAAGAGGAGGATCGTGGTTAGATGACAGTCTCAGCTATTTAGTGAGGGCCTTTGCAGTTCAGTGAAGCCCTGTTTCAAAAATAAAGAATAAAAAACAGGGCTGGGTTTGTAGCTCGGAGGTAGAACACTCCTGGGTTTCATCCCTAGTACTGCAAAACAAAATCCTTTAAATAAAATTAAAAAAGAATTTTCAGTATGAAAGGTATACAAATGAACTAATTTCGTTTGAGTGATGATATGTTTCAAGAGAAAGAAAGGAAAAATAACGGATCAACAGTGAACATCACTAATTTTACACGTAAGCATATTTTCCCCATATGTTGTTTATTTTCTGGTCTATTAGCAATTGCTTTTTAGTTAAATTTAAACATATTGATGTTTTTTAATTGAAAAATATCCTTATATTTTTCTAAGTATATCACTGAAATAAACAATGTCACAACAACGATACATTATTTCATTCACAAAAGAAAAATATTGTTCAATTTTAGTAAATAATATTTAATTCAATGAATGAGCACTTCCTACCATGTGTCAGGAACTTATCTGGCCCTGAAAATAAACGAGTGAACAAGCTAGGCAAAAAATCCTGTTCTAAAGGAACTAATGTGACCAAAAGCAAGATTGATAGGTAAAGTATATAGCAAGAAACTTAATAATAAGTGGTAAGAAAACGAGAAGACAGAAAAGGTGTGGAGGGAACGTGGGCCGGTCAGTTTTAGATCTGGTGCTAAGGAGGACCTAGCAAGATGGAGTCCTTTGCTTGATATGGTGCCACTTGGTGCCTTGCTCACTTGGCATTGTGCGACTATTATATTGTCAGTAGTGCTGAGGTGTCTTCTTATTATCAAAATATTAATATTTTTATCTGTACTGTGTGGATAAGTACAAGGTGTGTGTTTTTAAATCTCTGTTATCCTTTTACTGAGGCCTGGGAAATTTCTAGGCAACTGGTTAAGTCATTTAAGAAAAGTACTAGGGATGCGGCTCAGTGGGCTCAGGATTTGATCCCTAGCATTGAAAGAAAAAAAACAACAAAAAAAAAACAAGTACTCTTTTTGTTAATTCTACTTCATTGCAGAATATTTAGATATGAGGCAGAATTTCTAAATGGAGTTTTATTTTTTCCATGAAAGAATGCCTAATGATGAATGACTTGGAGAAATCCCCTTTTCTCCAAAGATGACAACTGACAATACCTAAATCTCATCTTACTGTATTCCACTTTAAGTCTAGGGTTTCTAAATGGAGAACGCTTCTTTTCAATATTTTGTCTCGTAACTGAGCTAACTAAAACTAAAGCTGAAACTAAAACTATAACTTACCTGTTTTCTCCCTGCTCAATTCACAACGGTAAAGAAAAGAAAACTCAGATGTGTTATTTGATTTTAAAACTTTATTAAAAGCACAATGCTGTATGTGTGTGTTGGTTTTAATACGTGTTGCATGGTAATTGGTTGGCATTTGAAGTACTCTAGTTGACAATGTATCCACTGGAACTCACCCTTATCCCGGCAGCTATGGTAAGCTCTTCCAACTATGTTTATCTGGTCACTAACAAAGGATTTATTAATTAAGATAATAGACTTTAAAAACGATGACTCATTCGTGAAATAGTTGATGTCTAAGATATGTGGACTCTAGAAATGCAGTATACTCACCCTGTATGAACAGAGTCTAGTGACCTCAGTGGGTACCACTTTTATTTGTTCTCAGAACTTAGGCCTTGGATCTGGGCATAGTTCTGCGTGGGACACATGCAGAGGAGCTCATTGACTTCACCCAACTGTAAGCATAGTGAATCCTGCTGCTAGGATATTTGTTCATTCATCTTATATGATTCCTTTGTGCACAGTGCAGTCAGAAGACTTACAAGGAACAAGAACAGAAACATCATTGCATTTACAGGAAAGGTTGTATTCCTAAATGCACACAGTCAAATGTACACTTTGTACGATTTTATCTCAATCTTGTAAAGTGTGAGGTGAACATTTAACATTTGCTAACCTGTAACGATTGGCGGTCAGAGAGGCTTAGGAAGAAGAACCTAATGATTGTGAATGACCACATTGGCTTATGTCATTTCACAAGTACCCAAAGAGTGTCATTTGAAAAAGGGACATGGGAAACCTAAAATACGTACTGCTTCGTAGCAGTGATTGAGTGTCATTGGAAGGAGCAGTGGGGCTCCTGTTCCAGCAGCTCTTGGCTGTGCTATCCATGAGAAGCTTCCCCGTGCAGGGCCAGGTGGTGTCACCTGAGCGGGGCTGGAGATGCACCCCATTCCTGGTTGTACAACGTTCATCCCGCTACCTACGGGTGCGGATCTGGAGGATCTCAGGGGACTCCTTCACAGAGTGCACAACCTGCTGGCTTGCTTGGTTAGTGGTCCAGTTCTTTACAAACCTTGGTAGAAATTCAGTATGTTCTACTAGTTAGAAAACAAAGCCAGCTACAAGTTTGAAAGCTGATCATTTTATCTCTTGGGGACTGTCTATGACCTGACCTTTTTCCCTTTCAGGTACAAACCTTGCAATGAATTAGACCAACAAGATGTTGTGGTAAGGCTCTACCTAAACTTTGGTGAGCCACGCTTGCTTCTGTGGTCCAGCCAGATACTTTCAAGAGAATATGCTTGACAATATGAGGGCATAGTTTTAAATACTACTAAGCCTAACTTTAGTGTGTTTGTTGAATTTTTGTCTCTTAACAATTGTTGAATTTTAAAATAGTTTTAGATTTACAGAAAAACTGTGACTGTGACTGCAGGGCAGAGTTCCCATATACCTGCGTTCAATTTCTTCTATTATTAATTTCTTATATTAGGATGGAATTTCTTCTGTTCTTATTTAATTGGTATATTATAGTCATACATCTCAGTGGAGTTCAAGATGGTAGAGGCATACATGCAAAAATCCCTCAGCCCTTCCCCAATTCCCACCCCACTCCCTCCTTCCTCCCTCCTCATGTTCTGCTTATTGACTGACTTTGATATGTTGGTGAATGTATATTATATACATTAGGAAGTTTTTTTCTTCCCCTTCCTATCCCCCTCAGTTAGATCCCCTTGTTTACTCATCTATGGTTTCTCTTTCTTTGTCTAGAGTTCCTCCCTGCCCCATTTTCTCCCTAGCTTCTGTGTATTAGAGAGAATATCCAATATTTTTTTTGTGACTGGCTAACTTCACTTAGCATAATGTTCTCCACTTCCATCCATTTCCCTGAAAATTTCGTAATTTCGTTCTTCTTTATGGCTGAGTAATATTCCATTGTGTACATATTCCATAGTTTTGTAATCCATTCGTTTGTTGATGGACGTCTTGGATGGTTCCATAGCTTGGCAGTTGTGAATTGTGAGGCTATAAAGATAGTTATGCATACATTAGTTTGGTAGTTCAGTTTCCATTGTTTAGGGTAGACACCCAGAAGTGGTATTGCTGGATCATATGGTAGGCTCATTTCCATTCTTCTGAGGATCCTCCATACTGTTTTCCAAAGTGGTTGCACTAATTTGTAATCCCATCAACAATGTACTTCCCACTTCCCCACACCCTCCCCAGCATTTGCTGTTGTTTGTGTTTTTAATGATTGTCATTCTAATTGAAGTTAGGGGAAATCTCAGGGTAGTGTTGAATCACATCTCTCTGATTGCTAATGATGTTGAACATTTTTTCATACATTTATTGGCTATTTAAATTTCTTTGTTAAAGTGTCTATTTAGTTCACTTGCCCATTTTATTTATTTATTTATTTACTTACTTTTGTGGTACTGGAGATTAACCCCAGGGGTATTCTACCTTTTAGCTAGACCCTAGTCCTATGTTTTATTCTTCTTTTTTTGTGTGTGGGTACTGGGGATGGAACCTAGGGATATTCTACCTCTGAGCTACACCCCCAGCCATATTTTTTAATCTTTATTTTGAAACAGGGTCTCACTGAATTGCAAAGGGACTTACTAAGTAGTAAGCCTCAAACTGTGATCCTCCTGTCTCAGCCTCCCAAGTGTGGGATTACAAGTGTGTGGCACCATGCCTGGCTACTTGTGCATTTTTAAAATTGGGCTATTTGTTTTCATATTGGTGAGTTTCTTGAGTTCTCTGTATATTCTGGATATTAGTCCTCTATCAGAAGAATAGTTGCCAAAAATTTTCTCCCATTCTGTTGGCCCCCTGTTGATGTTTTTGATAGTTTCCTTTGCTGTAAACAAGCTCTAGAGTTTCATGCAATCCCACGTATTGATCATCTTTTAAATTTCTTGTACCTTTGGCGTCTTGTTGAGAAATATTTTACCTGTGCCTATGTGTTGAAGTGTGGGACCTATATGCCCTCTTCAAGGATCTGCAAGATCTCTGGTCTGATTTCCAAGCTTTCATCCATCTTGAGTCGACTCTTGTACAGAGTAAAACAGTGGGCTTTATTTTCATTTTTCTGCATATGTTTTCTCAACACCATTTGTTTAAGAGGCTATTTTTCCCCAGTGTATGTTTTTGGCCCATTTTTAAAAAAACTCAGTTGACTGTAAGTGTCAAAAAATCAGTTGACTGTAAGTGTGTGGATTTGTTACTGAGTCTTCTCGTTGGCTTTATGGGTCTATGTGTCTGTTTTCGTGCCAACGTTGACCATGCTGTGGCATTGTATGTTCAAACTATACTATTGTTTTGTAGTATAGTTTGAAGTCAGGTATTGTGATGCCTCCTGTATTGTTCTTGTTTCTAGAAACTACTTTGGCTATTCTGGGTTTTTTTCCTGTTCTAAATGAATTTAAGGACAGATTTTTCTATTTCTACAGGTTCAATGCAATACCCCTTAAATTGGTATGGCGTTAATAATAATTAATTAATCAATACTGATGAATTGCTATTAACTAAAGTTCATACTTTATTGAGATTTTCTCTTTATGTTACAGGGTTTTCTTCAGGATACCACATTATATTTAGTATATGTGTCATAGATCATGTCTCCCTTGGCTCCTTTTGATTGTGATAATTTCTCACACCTTCCTAGTTTTTAATGATCTTAAGAGTTTTGAGAAATATTGGTCAATTATTTTATAGAATGGATCTCGACTGAGAATTCTGATATTTTCCTCATGATTGTACTGGTGTTTTATATTTTTGGGAGGCAGATTACAGAGGTAAAGTGTAATTTTCATTACATAATTTCAAGAGTACATACGTATTTTTAAAAAATGTACTTGGAAGGCCATTAGGTTCATAACTTCAGTACCTTTGATTTCTATGTAAGCAAGCCAAAGTCAGGGATAAAAACAGTAAAATTAAATCTATACCATATCACTCAGAAACTGTCAACTAACCTCTAATTAGAGATTTTCAACTTTTACTTACCTAATTTCTTGGTTTTGCTATCTTCACTCAGCCCTTTAAAACAAAGCAAAATAACAATATCAACTACAAAAATTCTGTATTAGTTGTAAGAAAATTACAATGCACAGTCCACAAAGAGTGGAAAATTATACTTCACCCTTAAAAGGATAATGTGTCTACAAAAAATTATTTGGAATTATTCTGCATGGAAGATTTTTCTGTTCTCAATTTATTGGATCATTTGTTTATATCAATATATTTATTTTATATTTTGTGACATAACTTA
Source organism: Muscardinus avellanarius (assembly GCF_963383645.1). Lineage (NCBI taxonomy): Eukaryota > Metazoa > Chordata > Mammalia > Rodentia > Gliridae > Muscardinus > Muscardinus avellanarius. Next base: position 77,779,395 of record NC_137786.1, read on the forward strand.
ATATACATATATGCATACACACATACACACACAGATATAGTCAATTGATCTTTGACAAGGAAGCAAAGACAATTCAAGAAGGAAAGGATAGTCTTATTAATAAATGGTGCTAGGACAAAACTGAGTATCCTATGTAGAAATAAATAAGAGAACATAAATCAAAGCGCTATCACAAAAAATACAAAATACATCATAGAGCTAAATTTAAAATGAAAAATATAAAACTTTTAGAAGAGAGTATAGAAAATCTGTGTGACCTTGGGACTAGTATTGAGTTTTTATATATAGCTCAAAAACACAATCCATGAAAGAAAAATGATGTTTGGTTTTTATTAAAATTAACATCTCTGCTTGCATAAAACACTGTGATAAAGAAAAAAGGCAACAATTTTTTTAAATCTTCTAGCATTTGATGTATCCAACTCTTCCTTGATCTACCTTTGCTGCTTTGTCAAAGATCAATTGAAAATATTTGTGTCTATTTCTAGACTATTCTGTTTTCTTTATCTTTGTTTTTATTTTTTCACCAGTACTATAATGTCTTAAGCATTGTGGCTTTAGTAAATCTTGAAATCAGATAGTGGATTCTTTTATCTTTGCTCTTTTTCAGTATTGTACTGGATAATCTAGATCTTTTGCTCTTCCATATTATGAACTGAAATTCTCTGAAGAGGCTACATCTATACTAGAGATCCTTCAGACTGCTTGACCTTGGCTGACTAGAACATTGTGATTGTAGAAAGACAAAATGTTGGACGTCAAAAGCTGAAATTGTCTTGTAATATCTTAGGCCCTTTAATAGCCAATTATCTGAGCTAACATTCTCATGAATAATAGATAAACTTTTCAAAATGTATCACTAAACTTAACAGGCCTGTAGTCTTCATCAACCCTAAACTTAAGAGTGCTATAAAATATGGTACCTATTGCCTACCTAGCTGGTGCGCTTGTAAATGGTACACATATTGATTTATGACTTTTGTTATGTGACTACAAAAATTCATCTAATTTCTTCTTCAGTGGAATATTCATTCAGAATACAGATTCTGTGTTCCCAGACCATGCTGCTCATATTTGGCTCAAGATAAATTAATTTTTTATTTCCTTAAATCATAATTATTAGATTTTGTTTCTTTTTGTGCTTTGAGTTCAAGTTGGAAAGAACTGACAAATTAGTAAGTTCTTTTATCCATGAACATGGACTGTTTCTCCCTTTATTGAGATCTTCTTTGATATTTTTCATCGGAATTCTCTAGTTTTTCTCATATAGATCTTGTTTATGTTTTGCTAGATATATACTTAAGTATTTCTCTTTGGTATAAATGTAATATCACTATATTTTAAATTTTATTTTATAATTGTTCATTGCTGGTATAAAGAAAAGCATTTGATTTTTATATATTAAACTTATATCTTATAATACAGTTATACTCATTAGTTAGAGCAATATTTCTATTGATTCTTTGAGATTTTCTACATAAACAATCATTACATGTATGAACAAAGACAATTGTTTTAAATTGGTATGCCATTATTTTTTTCTCATCTATGGCATTAGGTAAGACTTTGAATATAATGTTGAATTTGAGTAGAGAAAGTGCCACTCCTGTCTTGTTTCTTTCTTAGGTAAAACAAGTTTTTCATAATTAAGTTGATGATATTAGCTATAATTTTTATGTTTACTATCAAGATGAGGAAGTTATTCTATTTCCATAGTTTTCTGAGGGATGTGTGTGTGTGTGTGTGTGTTTGTGTGTGTGTGTGTGTGTGTGTGTGTGTGTGTGTGAGAGAGAGAGAGAGAGAGAGAGAGAGAGAGAGAGAGAGAGAGAGAGAGACATACAGAGAGAGAGAGAAAGATAGAGATACAGAGACAGAGACAGACTGGGGATTTAAACTCAGGTACACCTCAGTCCTGTTTCATTTTGAAACATGGTCTTGATAAATTGTGACAAGGTCGTCTTGAACCCATGATTCTCCTGTCTCAGCTTTCCCAAGAAAAAGGATTACAGGCATGCTGAGGGATATTTTTTGTGTGTGTGTGCAGTACTAGGGATGGAACCCAGGGGCATTCTACCTTGGAGATACACCCCAGCCCTATTTTTATTGTTTATTTTGAAACAGGGCCTCACTGAGTTGCAAAGGGCCTCACCAAATAGCTGAGACGGTCCTTGAACCGCAATCCTTCTGCCTCAGCCTCCCAAATGTTGGGATTACAAGCATGCACCACCCCACCTGGCTCCTGAGGGATTTTTTAAAGAAGTTTTAACACCATAGTTTTTTCTTAAATCTTTTATTTGAGACAGAAAGACTAATGAGAGCTGGAATTAGAGAATCACCCTTCCCTTCAGCTGGAATAAGGTTCAGGGGAAATGTTTTTCTCTCAAAAATAGGTCTTTGTGATATAGAATGCTTTGATCATATTTCAAAACAATTGCTCATTCTTTCTTTTGCTAGAGTAATAAAAGAATTTTTCTTAGGATTTCAACACAAGAATCTAGTGTAAGCTGGGTGTGGTGGCACACATTTGTAATCCCAGCATTTGGGAGGCTGAGAAAGAGGATCATGGTTCATGGTCAGCCTCAGCTACTTAGCAAGACCCTTTGCAGCTCAATGAGACCCTATTCCAAAATAAAGAATAAAAGATGGGGCTGGGCATATAGTTTGGAGGTAGAATGCTTCTGGGTTTCATCACTAGTAACACACACACACACACACACACACACACACACACACACACACATCTAGTATTATTTTCTGAAAGTAAACCCTGAGAAACTCTGGGAGGAGTTCCCATAAGACTCTCACACCAGTTCACATTCAGGTTCCAAAATTAATCAAAAATTACCATCTAAGTATTCTTTTGAGTCATATTCCAGTGGCTTTTGCTGCAAGTAGGCAGATCTTGTTTAACTCTGTGGATTCTCCCATCACTTCAGATTTTGAAGAGTTTTCCTGAAAATGAAAGTCTTTGATGGATCAAAGGAGTCACTGTTTAGAAGTCCAAGCCTGACACTTCCAGTTGCTTCTGTTCAGAATTTCAGGAACTGCTGTTTTTCAACACTGTATAACTCCCATGTTAAAGAAATGAATAAACTTTCACTTACTTTTTTTCTGAAGAGCAGTTGCTATGGTCCAAATGTTTTTGCCACTCCCCAGTTCAGATGTTGAAAACCTGTCCCTAAGAGTATGACATTAGGAGGTGAGGCTTTGGGAGGTGATTAGGTTATGCTAGTTGAGCCCTCATTAGTAGAATCAATGCCATCATAAAAGAGGCCCTGGGAAGACCCTTCATCTTCCCACCATGTGAGCATGTGGTAAGAAGGCACCATCTGTGAATGAGGAAATGTACCTTTGCCAGGCATCAAACCTGCCTTGATCTTTGACTTCCCAGACTCCAGCACTGTGATAAATAAATTTATGTTATTATAAATCTACACAGCTGATGGCATTTGGTTATAAAAGTCTGACTAGACTAAGCTAGCAGTTTTTCTCACAAAGTGGTACATCTTAACATTTCTGCTTCCACAGTGAGTAACTAACTCTAGCTAGTTTGCCACTGTCTTATGCATCTTTGGAGAAAACACCAAGAATGTGCTTGCATGTATCAATATTGTAAATTTTCCCTATCATTTCCACTTTCTCTACATAATTGGTTCAGATGTAGAGATGTAGACTGTTTTTGAAGGTGCAGCAGATGGTAATTTGACAGAATTTTTTTTGCTAGTACATATCCAAAGTCACATGCCATATTTGAGTCCTTATATCTACATTTTATTTCCACATTTTAGATTCATTTACTTGAAGCATCCTACTTCTAAGCATCAAAGTCTGTATCACTTAGAGATTGATTTTGGCTGTATGTAACAGATACCAGAGGAGATCAGCTGAAATCAGGTATGAGCAAGATAAGTAATAGTAAGGAGTTCTATAATATCATCAGAGATTAGGGTACTTTCCATTCTTCTTACAAACTTGCACTTGCTAAGTTGTGGTCATAAGACAGTTGCTACAGCTTAAACCGACATGTCAAAGTTCCAGGAAGGCAGGAGGAGAGGGTCAAAAAGTAGAAACTTGTGTGGCACATGTCATCTCTGTCCTTTAATACTTGCCACCTCATCCTTTGCCCACCCAGATTTAAAGGATTTTCCCCCCTCTGGAAGCCCAACTTGACAGCTTCTGCTTAAGTGTTATTGCCAGAATTGGAAACCCTTCTTTGCAGGAAAAGCTTAGAAATATAGACATATTTTCCAAAGTTGGGCTTATTGCCACCCTCAGCAAATTTGGGTTTTGTTAATAAGGAAGGAAGGAACAGATATTAGTCCAGTCATTTACAAATATTCCAGGAGTTTGTTCATAGAGGCTTAATGCATTATAGCTTATTTAGGTAGGTTACTACTTTATTTAAAGTGGGTGTTATTTTTAGACATTATACATTTTCTTATAAGTACTTACAGGTGAATACAGTATCATGACTTACAAAGGACACACTCTCTATATCATTTCAATGGACATCAACTAAATTTAGATTAAGGTCAACATTGCATTTATGGAAGCTCTGGTATACTCTGATATTATTTTAAATGGGAGAAGGTACACTTTCATATTCAGTCTTCTCTAAAAGTAAGACTGAGATTCAAAAACAAAGGTAAGACATCTTCTCTGAGATAAGTTTCATTGAGGGTGTTCCCTACAAGCTCTAAACTTCTGAGTTTAGATAAAATCACAATAATTATCTAGTTCTAATTTTTGCTGACAGATATTTTTTCTATATAACAATGAGCTAAATAAATACTTTCCATAAGGGATAAAACAATAAATTTTATTAATAATTGGAGAATAAAATAAAGAAATAAAATTATTGGTACAGCAGGAAATAAAAACTTCCTTTAACTGTATTTAAATTGTCTTTATTTGTAGTAAGTGAAACATTTTATTTTGAGACAGGGTCTTGCTCAGGCAATCTTGAATTTGTAGGCTCAACGGGTTCTCTTGGTTCAGCTTCCCAAGTAGCTGAGATTATAGGCATGTACTGTCAAAACAAACCTTTATAATTTAGTACTTATGCTGATAGATATAAAATAAGCTGTTTTGGACTTATGAATTTAAAATATATTTATTCAGTGGTATGCTGGAACCAGCTCCTCCTCTGGATTATGAAAGAAAGTCGTATACATTTCTTTTACAATGAATGATGTCACATTGATAGCTAAAAATTGGCTATGGTGGGTGTATTTAGCTGAGAATATTAGTAAACATCACAACCTAGGTCATCTTCTCTTCTTCTCTCTTCTCTGTTTTAATCTTTCTTTCTTTCTTTCTTTCTTTCTTTCTTTCTTTCTTTCTTTCTTTCTTTCTTTCTTTTTTTTTTTTTGCGAGTCTGGGGATGGAACCCAGGGGCATTCTACCTCCAAGCTATATTCCCTGCCCAATTTTTTAATTCTTGATTTTGAAACAGGGTCTCACTAAGTTGCAGAGGGCCTCACTAAGTAGCTGAGGCTGTCCGCGAAATGCGATCCTCCGGTCTCAGCCTCCCAAATGCTGGGATTACAAGGTGTGCCACCATGCCCGGCTCTTTAATCTTTTTTTTTTTTTTTTTTTTTTTCAAAAATCTAGTTGTTAAGCACTTACTAGCATACCTCTGCATTAACCATGGGATTTTTGTAGGTTTATTTGAATTGAAGAATCTAGATCATACTTGTGACTTTCTTTGCCATTCCTATGTAAGGGACAAACCCACAGCCCTGCATGTGCTAGACAAGTGCTCCCCCACTGAGCCCCCAGCCTATCTTGATTCCAAAGCTTTAGTCTTTAAATTTTCTCTCATTTTTCTTGACGATATTTTCATGTTAATGGTAAGAGAGAAAGTTGAAAAAAAAAAAAGAACTAAAAAATAAATTATTCTACAGGATAGACCCTTTATTTATTTTAAATCCACATGTCTTAAATTTTGAATCAGGTTTTCCTCATTAATCAAATTAATTATAATTGCACATTAATGACACATTCTTTGGTATGGATTGAATTCTATTCCCCTAAAATTTATATGTTAAAGCTCTAACCCCCACTGTGATGGTATTTGGAGATGGGCCCTTTGGGAGGTAATTAGGATTAGATGAGTAGGTAGGGTAGGACCCTCATAGTGGGCTCTGTTTCTTTAGCATAAGAGACACCAGCAAACTGTCTTGTGCTTTCTCTGCAGCCATACACAAAGAAGAGGAAGCGTGAACATGCAGAGGGAGGGCTGCCATCTGCAAGCCAGAAGGCCCTGACCAGAACCCATTGATGCTGCTGCTCTGCTGTGAACTCCCAGCATTCAGTACTTGGGTAAAATAAATTTCTGCTGCTTAAGCCACTCAATATATGGCATTTTATTATGGTACTGTGAATTAATTATGACACTGTAGGTTGCAAGCATTACTTTCCATTTCTAACAATGTTTTAATTCAGCACACAGCCAATGTCTTTACTGAGAGAGACACAGCAACATTTCAAAGCTGCTTTTTATCAGAGATGTTTTTCTAATCAAAAACACTTGAAGGAAGGAAAAGGAAACCAATTAAAATGAGTCAGATATATATTTTCCATAAATCTTAGATTTTAACAATGAAGATTAAGTTTTCCAAAATGAAACAGATAAGGTGTCATTGGAAAGGCTAGTGATTTTTTTTTCTCCTAGTGTGCATCATGTCTATTGTTCTGCAGTAAATCACACTAAGGACAATGTGAACTTTTCCCCAAAGAGCATTTCAAATATGCCATAACATGAAGGACATGATGTGTTTATGGTTATGTATAAAGTTTGTCCAATGCTGACTGTTTAATACTTCCAGTGAAGAGGAAAGAACTGACCTCTCAACTTGTTCCTTGCATATCACAGTTACCAGTCACTTTTCCTAAGGAAAATTATAAAATGAGTCAGAACATTCCAGCCTAGAAGCAGAATATATAAAGGAATACAGAAAAGAATCTTTTGACCATTTCATACATTTAAAATTATTTTTATTTATTTATTTTATGTGGCACTGGGGATTGAACCCAGAGCCATTCTACCTCCAAGATACACCTTCAGCTCTATTTTTAAATTTTTTATTTGGAAACATGGTCTCACTAGTTGGCTGAAAGCAACTTCGGCTAAGTTGCCGAGGCTGGCTTTGAACCTGTGATCCACCTGTCTCAGTCTCTCAAGTACTGGGATTACAAGCATGTGCCACCATGCCCAGTCATTTAATACATTTAGTTCCTAAATTCCTACATGCTTACTTATCTCAATATAATCAAAATTGGATGTAGTCTAAATCTAAAGAATGGTATCATCGCTGATTTTGTCAAAGCCCTTTGTAATTGTGTGGAATTCAAACATTTTTTTTTTTTTTTTTTACCATTGCTGAGCAAGTATCTTTTGAGAACACTTATATACTAGGTCAACAGTTGCATCAATGAACAAAATCAACAAATATTTTCTGCTAAGGTTTGAATGTTTGTTTATTCTAAAACTTATGTTGAAAATTAACTGCCAATGGGACACTACTGGAAGGTGGGAGTGAATGAGAAGTGTTTAGATCATGATGCTCCATCTACCCTCATAAATGGATTAGTGCTATTATAAAAAAAAGGCTTTCAGGAGTTGGTTCTCTCTCTTGGCCCTTCTTCATGACATGTGAGGAATTTGCCTTCCTTCCCTCCATATGCACCATCTTGGAAGTAAAGAATGACTTCACTAGACACCAAATTTGCCTGCTATCTTCTTGACTTTAGATTTCCCAGTGTCCTGAACTGGGAGCCAATAACTTTCTGTATTTCTAAATTACCCAGCCTATGATATTTTGTTATTGAATTATCAAGTAGACTAAGACATTTTCCCATCCTATTATTTTTATCACATTACATTTTTTTAAAGAAGGAAGAATGTCACAAAAATCATGTTAGAGAATAATGCTATAACCATAAGAGAGACTTTGAGAGAGATTAGAATGTCAGCCTGGAGGACTGAGACACCACTAAATATTTTTTACTTTGATTTATTTATATTTTGTCTCATATACCTATTTTAGTTGTAAGTTTATATAATTGTCAACATGGGCTTTT